>NC_137347.1:9338302-10581055 GCF_965287045.1 Carcharhinus amblyrhynchos | reverse complement strand
GTGTGTGACAAAGAGTCACAAAGTTTAAAGTTTAGTTATTGGTGACATAAGTAGGCTTACATTAACACAGCAATGAAGTTACTGTGAAAATCCCCTAATCGCGACACTCTGGCATCTGTTCGGGTTCACCGAGAGAATTGAGTATGATCACTGTGCCACTACAAAATCAGCCAATAGCTACAGGCCTTATCAGTGCGTCAATCAGCGAACCAAAATAACTGGATTTTTGGAGACAAGTCTATTGGTAAAAGACTAATCCTTGGACAGGATTTTACGGTTTCGCTCATCCCAAAACCATAAAATTCCGCCTGAGGTCAATGGACCTTTCCATGATCCGCCCCTCTCACCCACTCCAAATCCCGTGGCAGGCAGGACGGGAAAATTCGGGCCAAGGAGTGAGCAAGTGTGCAAGCTTTCCGATCCACTATTATCCTGTTATATTTTGCCCTTTACCACTATTGTACAGAAAATGCAATATTTTTTCTCAGTAAGCAGGGCTTCATTTTAAAAATAAATTAATTTGTAAGTAATCCTGCATTTGTTTTTTTGAAAAGCAGGTAATAGTTATTGTAAATCCATTGTTCACTCAGTAAATTATTTCTCTGGCTGATCCTGTGTTTGGTCCAGGTTCGGAACTGATGCCAAAAGCCCTTTCAACCAGGATAATCGGTGGGATCTGGTGGTTTTTCACCCTCATCATCATCTCGTCCTATACCGCAAACCTGGCAGCTTTCCTAACAGTTGAACGCATGGAATCTCCAATAGAGTCGGCCGATGACCTGGCTAAACAAACAAAAATAGAATATGGGGCAGTTAAAGATGGAGCCACCATGACTTTCTTCAAGGTATGGAGACACGCTCTTTTTTATTGCACAATCATATTACCTCAGCTTTATTCTCACCAGTATGTCTGAACTCCTTCTCATCTGTGTTTTAGTATCATGTAGACTGGTGTTAAATCATGCATTATGGATTATTTAAATTTATCATCCTTGTTTGAAAAGGAAAATTTATGTGAGCTGGTGAGATTCATGTAAATTTAAATGATATACCAGCAGTTTAAGTGCATCATTGCTTTGAGTTCTGTAAGTTGGTGTCAATTCTATTGTGCTAAAGCTGCAGGGTCACACAGTTATGTGTTATGGTTTCAAATATTAATCTCGAAGCATTTGCTAAAGACTACATTCAGAATGAAGTCCCCTGCCTACACTCCCGATAAATAGAACAGAAGGGAGACACAGTAATGTAGTGGTGTTGTCACTGGACTAGTAATCCAGAGACCCAGCATTATGCTGCAGGGTTCAAGTCCCCCCTCGGCAGTTGGCGAAATTTGAATTCAATGGAAAAAATCTGGAATTAGAGGTGGAATGGAACCATTGTTGTAAAACACATCTGGTTCACCAACGTCCTTTAGGGGAGGAAATCTGACATCCACACCTGGCCTACATGTGACTCTAGTCCGACAGCAACATGGTTGCCTCTTAAATGCCCTCTGAAATGCTACTTAGTCCAAGGGGCAGTTAGGAATGAGCAATAAATGCTGATCATATCTCAAACTGTTTAAAAAGCACAAAAATATAATTTCCAACAGAACAGTTGGTAGCTCAGGTTTGACTTCCGTGATGAATGGAAATGGTGACTTTCTGTTTAAAAAGAGAACTAAAGGAGAATTGAGGAGAAAGATGCAATTCTGATTAAATTCTGTGCAGCTCCTGTGATGCTGAGGCATGAAAACATCAACGGTGGAACTCAAATGGTCAGGGAATGAGTAATGAGGTTAGCTCATATAATATTACCCTCATTGAATTCAGATTTCAGGAGCCTGGCATCAAGGAGCCAGCCCCCAGAATTTGCCAAGTGAATTCAATTGTTTTGGATCCCTGAAAATGTTTTAGCTGCAATAAACATATAAAAAAAACACCTCATGGACACAGGATTTTCGGAATCTGAGTTCACATCTAAAAACACTTTAGTTACCTTAGATTGATAAATTTTGCATAACTTCTTTTATAATTTAGAGAAAATCTTTCTGAGGCTGATCTTCTTGCGGTTGTTAAAAAGAAGTGTCTTTAGATTGTAAAGCCCATGAGAAGTAATTTTTACCCGCTGTGAGCTAAATTGAGATGGCCTCAAATGGGCACAGGGATCATGATGTGTATTGACCCTCTGCCCATTGACTGCAACAGAGGCAATATGCCAACTTTATGCAGAATCATACAGCACAGAAAAGGCCCTTTGGCCCATTGAGTCTGCATCGAGAGTAAGTACCACTAGAGACTCGCAAATCTCACTTCCCTGCACTTATCCATTATCCTTGAATGTTATAATATTTCAAGTGCTCATCCAAATACTATTTTGAAGATTGTAAGGTTTCTGGCTTCCACTACCTGCCCAAGCAGTGCATTCCAGATTCCCACCCACCCATTGAGTGAAAAATAATTTTCTTAAATCCCCTCTGAATTTCCTTCCTCCCTACCCTAAAACTATGCCCCTTCAATCTGATTCATCCCTCAACCAAAGAGAACAACAACTCCCTACTCATCCTGTCCATACCCCTCATAAGCTTATACAGCTCAATCATCTCCCCTCTCACTTCAATGATTTTAACACAGGGTTAACCACACTGTTGATTGTTAGATGTCACGGTTATGGATTAGCTGAGGAATCAGTCCGTCTGCGTTTGATATTCCCAAATAACCAACCACATTATGAGTGGCAAATACAGGTATACAATCAAATAAAATCACTGCAAGGAGTGATAGGGCCTGGGTCAATGAAGACAGAGTAGTTAAAAGTGCAGGTAGTAGGATGTGGAGGCTTTGGAGGAGTACAGAGAAGATTTATCAGGATGTTGCCTGCTCTGAAGGCTATTAGCTACGAGGAGAGATTGAATAAATTGGGATTGTTCTCCCTGGAAAGACCAAGGCTGAGGGACAGCCTGATAGAAGTTTATAAAATTATGAGGAGCATAGATAAGGTGAACAGTTGGAAGCTTTTTCCCAGGGCAGAAATGAGAATCACAAGGAGGCACAAGTTCAAGGGAAGGTCCAATAGAGATGTGTGGGGGAAATCTTTTACATAGAGGGTGGTGGAGTGATTGAGACAGAAATGTTAGTGATATTTGAGACTTATCTGGATGGTCACACGAACAGATGGGGAAGAGAGAGATACAGGTGGTTAGTCTAAATAGAGCAACGTGATTGGTGCAGGCTTGGAGGGCCAAAGGGCCTGTTCCAGTTCCTGTTCCTGTGCTATTCTTTGTTCTTTCTTGTGTCAGAAGGTGTCTGCCACTGCATCTGTACTGTCCAACCTTGTGACCTAGTTAGCCAATTCATTTTAGCTAGATTTCAGGTTTAAAATATTTGTCTTAGACTGATGCTACTCGTCTTCAAATTGAACATGAAATTCTATTGTGTTATAATTGCTGTCGCATGGAGGCTGCTTTACAATGAGATAATTGATTTACCAGGTCCAGCATAGCTTGCCCCCTGGTTGGCTCTAGAATGAAATGCTTGAAAAAGCTGTGCTGAATAAACTCTGTGAACTCATGTTCCAGGCTAGCTTTACAAATCTGATTCACCTAATCTAAGTGTAGATTAAATTCACCCATTATTATTGCAGGACCTTCTCTTACATTCATTTCTCCTTGTATACCCGGTCCTACTGTGTAACCATCATTAGGGTGCCTATTACCTACTCCCAAAAGTGACCTATTAACCTTTAACTTTCAATCCCTGCCTTCCCCTAATGGCATTCCACAGGGACCTTCCCTCCACAACACAGTCTGGTTCATTTCTCAGTCAACCCAATATCCAGTCCCATTCCTATGGTATATTTCCAGGCAGGCACATGAAACAGCTGTTATCTTCCCCCGCTCACCTCATCGTCCAAGGCTTTGAACTTTCCTTCCTGATAAAACCTTCTTTCAGCTTAGTATACTGATTTGATTTGATTTGAAGTCTACACTTCCCGCTGCTTTTCCGAATTTGAGTGATGGACTGGGCTTCGTTCACAACCCTTTGTAGTTTCTTTTGGTAGTCGACAGAGCAGTGGCCATACTGAGCTGTGATTCAGCCAGAGAGAATGGTGCATCTGTAAAAGTTGGTGAGAGTTGGAGCATATGTGCCAAATTTCCTCAGTCTTCTGAGAAAGTAGAGGCATTGGTGGGCTTTCTTAACGATAGTGTCAGCATGGGGGAACCACGACAGGTTGTTGGTGATCTGGATACCTAAAACCTTGAAGCTCTTGACCCTTTCCACTTCATCCCTTTTGAAGTTCTATTGTATTATAATTGCTGTCGCATGGAGGCTGCTTTACAATGAGATAATTGATTTACCAGGTCCAGCATAACTTGCTCCCTGGTTGGCTCTAGAATGAAATGCTTGAAAAAGTTGTCCTGAATAAACCCTGTGAACTCTACGCTTCCTGAAGTCGATGTCTGCGTTTACTGTTAACAGGTGCTCTGCTCTACAATGGAGAGATCAAACATAAATTGGATGAACACTTTGCAGATCATCTCTGTTCAGTCCATAAGCACATCCCGAGCTTCCCATGCTCTGTCATTTCTATATACAACACTGCTTGTCTCTTTCTGTTTTTGGCCTCTTGTGCTGTTCTCATGAAGCTCAGGATCAGCTTGACGAATAGCAACTCATCTTTCAGTTCGATACGTTACAACCTCTGGGCTCAACGTTGTCTGAGTGGAATTTGCACATTCTCCCCATGTCTGCACGTGTTTCCCTTCCACAGTTCAAAGATGTGTGGGTTAGGTTGATTGGCCATGATCAGTTGACCCTGGATGTCAGGGGGATTAGCAGGGTAAATATGTGGGATTATGGGGATAGAGCCTAGATGGGATTGTTGTCTGTGCACGTTGATGGGCCGAATGGCCGATCCTTGCACTGTGGAGATTCTATTTTACTATGATTAACTTCAACAATCTCAAACCATGCCCTTTATTTTGTTTTCATTTCCTTTGCAAGTTTTGATTTTTGTTTTCATTTTCTCTTACTTATGTTTTCTTTTTAATGACAGCTGTTCAACCTTCTGCCATTCACACCTCATCTAGGCGTATCTTTTGTTTTTTTATCTGTTCCATTGATACCCCCTTTGGTCTCACACCATCATATCTTTAGTCATTTAATCTGTCCCAAATTCCACCCTATCATGGACCTCCCTACCCTCCAACTCTGACTTGCTTAAAAGCTTATGTGCTTCTAATTTTTCCCGGTACTGAAGGAATGACACTGGCCTGAAACGATGGCCAGAATTTTCGACTGTTCACACCAGCGGGATAGTCTGATCCCACTGACGGTGCTCCCGCTTCACAGATTTTTTTTATTGAATTCGGATTCCGCCATCAGCCGTGGTGGGATTTGATCCCCAGAATATTAGCTGAGTTTCTGGATTAATAGTCTAACGATAATACCAGTAGGCCATCGCCTCCCACAATCTGATATCAGTTTGGCAGCATCACAATCATTTTGCTATGGGACCAGTCATATATCACTGATGAAAGAAAAGGATTTACCCAAAATGGAGTTAAATTATTCCTACAAATACAACCTATAATCATAGTAAAATAGTAAAGAGGTATGCTTCAGGGTTCAAATGATACCGATAAAGATTCATTCTCATCATTTATGATCTTAGACAGATATCTCAATATATCATTGTCCTATAACATGCTCTGGTTTAAGTGCTGTCTATTATTCATACGAGAATAATTATCTAGGTACATAAGGACTTATCACCAAACTCTTGAGTTGTCTTATCTGATGCACCAGGAGATGTAGTCAACAGGAAACCCCGTTCACAACAGCAGGACCAGAAGATCCTGCTGCCAGATAATAACAGACCACCTCCACCACCACTGCGAAACATGTGGTGTGAGATGCACAGAAAATATCACCCTTTAAAAGTAAAGTTTATTTATTAGTGTCACAAATAGGCTTCCAAGAACACTGAAATTAAGTAACTGAAAATCCACTAGTCACCACACTCCGGCACCTGTTCAGGTACACTGAGGAGAATTTAGCATGGCCAATGCACCAACACGATTTTGGATTGTGAGAGGAAACTGGAGCACCCAGAGGAAACCCACGCAGACACAGGGAGAACATGCAGACTCCGCACAGCCAGTGATCCAAGATTGGAATCGGACCCAGGTCACTAGCACTGAGGCGCAGCAGCACTAACCACTGTGTCACTGTTAGCTTGGTTCATCCTGCCAGACTGCCAAGTATTTCCAGCATATTCTGCTGCTATTGAAACCTGAATCAAATGGCAGTTGAAGGTTAATTGTGCTCTTCCCCAACATTTCTTTGCATCCGGTTACTTTATTTATAAATAAAACAGAGGTTGTAAATAAGAGAGAAAAACATGATAAGCTGGATAATGAGTATCCACTTTAACATTTGTAGCTGACAAGTGATAGACTGAAATTTACTGTCTTTGCTCAGGGACTTAGTCTCCACAGTGCTAGGGTTGTCAAACTTAATCTAGTGGATTAAATTTATTAATTGAAAGTGCATTCATATTTTGATAAGGAAGTAATGAAGGCCATCATTGATTTTGGTGCATCAGATAAGACAACTCAAGAGTTTGGTGATAACTCCTTATGCACTTAAATAATTATTCTAATATGAATAATAGCACTTAAACCAGAGCATGTTACGAGACAATGATACCTTGATCATAAATGATGAGCATGAATCTTTATTGGTATCATTTGAACCCTGAAGCATACCTCTTTACTATTTTACTATGATTATAGGTTGTATTTGTGGGAATAATTTAACTCCATTTTGGGTAAATCCTTTTCTTTCATCAGTGATATACGACTGGCCCCATAGCAAAATGATTGTGATGCTGCCAAACTGATATCAAATTGTGGGAGGTGATGGCCTAGTGGTATTATCGCTAGACTATTAATCCAGAAACTCAGCTGATGTTCTGGGGATCAAATCCCACCATGGCCGATGG
Source organism: Carcharhinus amblyrhynchos (assembly GCF_965287045.1). Lineage (NCBI taxonomy): Eukaryota > Metazoa > Chordata > Chondrichthyes > Carcharhiniformes > Carcharhinidae > Carcharhinus > Carcharhinus amblyrhynchos. The sequence goes on along the minus strand of NC_137347.1, from coordinate 10,574,071 downwards.
TGGAATCTGAATTCAATCAAAAAAATCTGGAATTAAGAATCTACTGATGACCATGAAATGATTGTCGATTATCAGAAAACCTTTTTAGGTGAGGAAATCTGTCACCCTTACCTGATCTGGCCTACATGTAGCTCCAGAACCACAGCAATGTGGTTGACTCTCAACTGCCCTCAGGCAACAAGGGGTGGGCAATAAATGCTGGCCAGCCAGCAATGTCCATGTCCTGTGAATGTATAAAAAAATAAAATTAAGTGCAGTATTTGAACCTGCACCCACTCAATCTCCCAGCATGAGTGATCAGGAGTGGGAATGCAGACTGGTTTTCCCAGGAGCTTTGTAACTGATTTAGGCACCCCTTCTGAGATGAGCTAGCTCAGCACAGTGCAATGATGTAGCAAAGCAATGGAATTTACCCAAAAGCAGAGATTGGACCTCCCACTGAACCCATCCAAATGTTTGACATGACTGTGATAAACAAACACTGAGCCTGAGTGAAATTAGAAAACAGTCCTCCAAATTCAACTTCCTATTTCAGTTAGGGATGATCAGTAGACTAACCTGGGAATCGATTGCTGCATGTGTAGAAACGTGGAATTTTTAAATCACCTCATTGTTTAAATACCTGTCCTGCTGCAGAATTACAGTCATAGTTATCCCCATTAGAACTTTGTTTATGGGTTCAATATAGAGTGGTTTATTGCTCCAGTGATTTCAGGAGCTTGTGCAATCACTCACGGTGTGGTTGTGTATAACTTCAAACTGCACCATAAGAACATTGCCAAGATTCTGTTTATGGTGGAGGAATAACATTCTTTGTAACAATAAACGAGCAAGTGGTTTATATATCCATTATAAGACAATAAAAGGCTTATTAGAATTTTCGGATTACTCTGCTTTAGTGCAAGTCTGTATGCTACAAATAACATAAATGGCTTCATTCCTTATTATTATGGGCACCCTCATGTGGTTTCTTCAGTAGATTGTGAGATTGTGTTAATAACAAATCAGTACTGAGTATACAACTGTAAAGTTTGTAAGTCTTTGAGTTATGGCACAAATCACTCCCGAATTATACTGCACAGGGAGGCTATTTAGCTCATTGCAATGATCTTAGCTCTGTGAGAGGTAGTCAGTTCACCATATTAGCCTCCTCTTTGGCCATCGCCGTGCTTTCTGTCCCCCTTTTCAAGTCCATTATCTAAACGTCGTTGTAAAAAACTTGAATCTGCATCCTTCTCCGTTTTGGGCATGGTGGCACAGTGGTTACACTACTGTCTCATAGTGCCAGGGTTCGATTCCCGGCTTGGGTCACTGACTGTGCGGAGCCTGCGCGTTCTCCCTGTGTCTGTGTGGGTTTTCTCTGGGTGCTCCGGTTTCCTTCCACAGTTCAAAAGATGTGCTGGTTAGGTGCATTGGCCATGTTAAATTCTCCTTCTGTGTACCCGAACAGGCACTGGAGTGTGGCAACGAAGGGATTTTCACAATAACTTCATAGCAGTATTATGTAAGCCTACTTGTGACACTAATAAATAAACTTACAAGCATATTCCAGAGCATAAAAGCTCTCTACATAAAAATCAGTTATTCTCACCTTTCCACTGCATTTTTATCGGTTATCTTAAATAATTGACAATCCTTTGGTTACTCCCCAGTCTTCAGGTGGAAACAGTTTCTCCTCGTTTATTGTGTCAAAGCCCTTGATAATATTGATTACTCCCTCAGTCCATCCTTTCCTGAATTTTCTCTGCTCTAAGAACGGAAACCCAAAGTGCTCCAATCTCTCTCCTTATCCAGTGGCAAGAAGAATGGTCATCACCACCACCAGTCTAGTAACTGTATCTCTTGCTAGGCTAACAAGAGTAAAAAGATCTGTTCTGTCAAAGCTGCTTTGTAACTAGGCAATGAATTGTCCAATGTTGGCTACCTTGGATGGCTGTCTCTCTGAATCTCTCTCTCTCTCTCATTCTCAAGATTGCTCCCTCATTCTCCATGGGGGACTATTTGGTCTCTGCTCAACAATTCCCATAATAGCTTGACAAAGATAATGAACTCAGTATGGCATTCAGAATTATTGACACCATACTCAGTAGATTAAGGTTTTGAAATGTCACCTTTTATACAGAATTGGCAACAAAATTAGGATCATATTTCCTTGATGATTGCGAATCAGGCGTGGGTTGAGGGAGAAGGTGGATACTTAGACTTCAGAGTGAGAGACAAAAATCTCAGCTCGAAGGACAGCAACACCATACCTATTGGCATTTAGTTGAATCAAAGATAGCAACAGCATTACAAGTGCCATATTAAACAATGCAAATGCCTGTTGAAACTGGCAATTACAGCAAGAATCAAGTTACTATTGGCACAATAACTTATTAAATTCAAACCCATTGGAATCCAAACTGAGACAGCAGCTGTCACAGGCACAGCTGTAGCTAAAGTCAGACATTAAACTGGGTGTTGACTTCTGAGTTTCATTACAACAGGGTCTATTGCGTGATCTTGCATAACGGAACATAGGTAAGACAAAGGTGTATTTTCCAATTCAGACTGCAAATTGATTTGATTTATTATTATTGTCACCTGTACTGAGATACAGTGAAAAGTATTGTTTCTTGCACGCTATACAAAGCATGCCGTTCATAGAGTACATAGTGGAGAAGGAATGGAGAGAGTGCAGATAGTGTTACAGTTACAGCTAGGTTGTAGACTAAAATCAGCTTAATATATGGTAGGTCCATTGGAAAGTCTGATGGTAGCAGGAAAGAATCTGTTCTTGAGTTGGTTGGTATGTGGTCTCAGACTTTTGTATCCTTTTCCGATGGAGGAGGGCAGAAGTGTTTATGTTCAGGATGTCTGGGATCCTTGATTATGCTGGCTGCTTTTCAGAGGCAGCAGGAAGTGTAGACAGATTCCATGGACAGAAGACTGGTTTGCCTGATAGTCTGGGCATCGTTCACGACCCTTTGTAGTTTCATGAGATGTTGATCAGAGCAGGAGCCATACCAAGCTATGGTACAAACCAGAAAGAATGCTTTCTATGGTGAATGGTTTCCTGGAATGGAAAATAAAATAACTTAAATGAAAAAGGGATAACAGAATATGTAGGAGAAAATAATAATCTTGGAAAGTTTATGTTGATATTTTATTAAGACTACTGCTGATGGTAAATGCCGAGCTGTTCCAAATCCCAGAATGCAAATTCAAAAACATTGTCCTCAACTATATTTTTGCACTTTGGTATAATGTGAGGAAAGGTTTAAAATCAGAGAATGATGTCCCAGGTGATGATTTTAAATAAAATAATTATTTATTAGGAAATAAAATGAGTCACAGTAAAGTTAACTAAAAGTATACTTAACTAATATAATGGCGATACACAATGTCACAAATTTTAAACTGCTTCAAACAATCTTAACTATCAACTCTCCCCAAGTCATTCAACAATACTGTATGGATTTTAAAATCTGTAACAAGCTAGTAACTGTTAACATACCAGGGAGTTCCATCTCTTTGGAATTGTTTCTGAGGTAAACCAACAGCTTGGTTTTCAAAATCAAACATTCTTGTGCAGGTTAGGTGGATTGGCCATGCTAAAATATCCCTGAATGTCCAAAGATGTGGAGGTTAGAGAGCTTAGTAAGGCAAATATGTGGGACTGTGAGGATAGGGCCTGGGTGCAAAGATCTGTAGGAAAAGTCAGTGCAGTCTCGATGGGCCAAATGGCCACCTTCTGCACTGTGGGGATTGTATGATTCATCACAGACACTGCTTGCTGGGAGTTAAACAGCTATTCGTACTGTTGGCTGAGGTCTAAAAAAAGCTCTCGCTGCAAAAATGTAATCATCTTCTTGAATATGGCTTTCTCCTTTGATCTTCCCTAACTTCTTTAGAAAGCAGACTTAATTATCTTCCATTCTTGATTTTAGCTTTTGGAGTGTAAATGCAAAGTACACTCATTTTATGAACCTTTCTTCACACCTCTCTCTTCACACCTTCCCTTCCTTTGAAATCCTGAAAAATATATTAAACCCTTCATGTTCTATCCCCCCCACTGTTATCAACTTGCCATAGATAAACATATGTTTGCAGTGTTGCTGAGCACATCACTATATCAATGGCATTAAATCCAATAACACAACCAGCCTTAATTAATTTACATTTTACCACAGTTCTTATTTTCATTCAATTTAATTTTTTATTGTCACATGTGTTAGTGTACAGTGAAAAGTATTGTTTCTTGCACACTATCTAGACAAAGCAAGGAAAGGAGAGAGTGCAGAATATAGTATTACAATCATAGCTGGGCATAGAGAAAGATCAGCTTAATGCAAGGTTGATCCATTCAAAAGTCTATTGGTAGCAGCGAAGAAGTTGTTTTAAGTTGGTTGGTATGTGTCCTCAGACTTCTGTATCTTTTTTCTGATGGAAGAAGGTGGAAGAGAGTGTAGCCGGGTGTGCAGGGTCCTCAATTATGTTGGCTGCTTTTCCGAGGCAATGGGAAGTGTAGACAGTGTCAGTGAGTGGGAGGCTGGACCGAGTGATAGACTGGGCTTAGTTCATAACCCTTGAGAGTAGATGCGCAAGGGTGGCGACTTTCTGGATTGCGCTGCCCGGGGAGGTGGTAGGAGCAAGGATGATAGCGGCCATTTAAGGAGCGTCTAGACAAATACATGAATAGGATGGGAATGGAAGGGAATGGATCCATAAGCGCTTATGGCTTTAGGTTAGGCAGGCATCATGATTGGGGACACAGCCTTGTGGGGCACCAGCATTGAGGATGATCATGGAGGAGGTGTTGTTGCATTTCCTTACTGAATGCGGTCTGAGAGTTAGGAAGTTCAGCATCCAGTCACAGGAAGAGCTGAGCCCCAGGCCACGGAGATAGGAATAATGGTGTTGAAGGCTGAGCTGCAGTCGATAAATGGAAGTCTGACATAGGTGTCTTTATTATCTAGATGTTCTAGGGTTGAGTGCAGGGCCAGGGAGATGGCGTCTGCTGCAGACCTGTTACAGTGATAGACGAACTGTAGTGGATCCAGGCATTATGGGAAGCTAGAATTAATTCATGCCATGACTAACCTTTCGAAGCATTTCAAAACGATGGATGTCAGAGCCACTGGACGATAGTCATGTGGGAGTACATTAACCACTAAAACATATAACCAGCAGAAAATACTCCAAATTCTTGGATTTCCATGATCTTTTCATGTCACCAATATTGTCCTGACATCTTCATGATTGTATGACAACCTACTATTCTTTGAGTCATAGTTAATGTACTCCCACATGTAGTACAAACAGCCATAGAATATTTAATGGATTGACTAGTAGTCAACTCACATATACAACCTCTTGAAGACTACTTAGTGAGATCAAATATTATTTATTATTCATTTGCGCAAATGTATTGCGCTATGATGATTTACATCATAAACCTTATCCTCTTCTGATGCCCCACCTCCCTCCTTATTTTTTGCAATCTGTTTCATTTCTGGTCATCAGTTAATGAAAGGAAGGGGTCTGCACATTTTTTTCTTTAAATGTTAAAATGTATAAAACTTAGCCCAATTCTCTTCCTTCATGTGTAAGCTGAGATAATGAGCATGTTATTTGACTGGGGAGGGCATTTCTGCTGATCTTGGTTTCATCCATATTTTCTTGTCTGCACAATCTGCCAGCAGGAGTCACTCATTTGAACAAAGAGCAAGGAAAATTACAGCTCAGAAACAGGCCCTTTGGCCCTCCAAGCTTGCACCAACCATGCTGCCCCACTGAACTAAAATCCCCTACCTTTTCGGGGACCATATCTCTCTATTTCCATCCTATTCACGTATTTGTCAAGACACCCCTTAAAAGTCACTAACGTATCTGCTTTCCCTGCCTCCCCCAGCAAGAATTTCCAGCTACCCACTACTCTCTGTGTAAAAAATCTGTCTTGTACATCTCCTTTAAACCTTGCCCCTCGCACCTTAAGCCTGTGCCCCCTAATAATTGACTCTTCCATACTGAAAACAAGCTTCCGACAATCCACTCTGTCCATGCCTCTCATAATCATGTAGTCTTCTATCAGGTCTCCCCTCAACGTTTGTCATTCCAGTGAGAACAAACCAAGTTTCTCCAACTTTTCCTCATAGCTAATGACCTTCAACCAGGCAACATCCTGGTAAATCTTTTCTGTCCCCTCTCCAAAGCCTCCACATCCTTCTGGTAGTGTAGTGACCAGAATTGAACACTATGTTCCAAGTACGGCCTAAATAAGGTCCTATAAAGCTGCAACATGACTTGCCAATTTTTAAAATGCCCTAGCTGATGAAGGCAAGCATGCCATTTGCCTTCTTGACTACCTTCTCCACCTGCATTGCCACTTTCAGTGACCTATGTACCTGAACACCCAGATCCCTTTGCCAATCAATACTCTTGAGGGTTCTGCCATTTACTGTATATTTCCTAGCTGTATTAAAACCTTCCAAAATGCATTATCTCACATTTGCCTGGATTCAACTGCATCTGCCATCTCTCCGCCCAAGTCTCTGACCGATCTATATCCTGTTGCATCCTCTGATGGTCCTCATCGCTATCCGCAAATCCACCAACCTTTGTGTCATCCACAAACTTACTAATCAAACCAATTACTTTTTCCTCCAAATCATATATATATATATAATAAACAGCAAAGGTCCCAGCACTGATCCCTGAGGAACGCCACTTGTCACAGCCCTCCATTCAGAAATGTACCCTTCCACTGCTACCCTCGATCTTCTTTGACCGAGCCAGTTTTGTATCCACCTTGCCAGCTCACATCTGATCCCGTGCAACTTCACCTTTGGGACCAGTCTGCCATGAGGGACCTTTTTTAATGTAAGGAATAAACTCATCCTTGTTGTCACTCTCAAGAATTGTAAAAAAACAATTTTGAATTTGTCATATGAAATTGTTCTCTCCCTAAAACCTCTTGGGTGGCGCAGTGGTTAGCACTGCTGCCTCACAGAGTCAGGGTTCAATTTCCAGTTTGGGTCACTCCCTGTGTGACATTTTCTCCGTGTGTCTGTGTCGGTTTTCTCCCACAGTACAGGGATGTGCAGGTTAGGTCCATTGGCTGTGATAAATTGACCCTAGCGTCAGGGGATTAGCAGGTAAATATGTGGGGTTATGGGAATAAGTCCTAGGTGGGATTGTGATTGATGCAGCCTAAATGGGCCGAGTGGCCTCCTTCTGCACTGTAGGGATTCTACTTTTATGCAGAGGATCTGTGCCCTACAGGCAAAAGAAATATGTGCCAGGGATAGCACCTTTTTTGAATTAAATAAAGGCATCAGGGAAAGTAGTTTCTGTGCAATGCTTTAACTAATCAGAGTTAATTTGCCAATCAATCAGCACCTTTTCCTTGTGCCAGATAAATGATTGCTCCCTTTGATATTTGTCATGCCTGCTTCTGTCCTGATGATTGCAAGATGAAAATCTTCAACAACATGTTTCTCTTTTAGGCAATACAAAACTATGCTCAAAGTCATTAAGTTCAGTACTATTACCTGTCTCAAATCTGAAAACCATAGTTTGAAACCATCAGTGAGCTAAAGATATTATTAGACTCTGCTTGCTGGTGGAAAAATTAAAATTACAATCAGTGATTCCCAAGTTTCAACAGATGTGCATAATCTTAGATAATAGCGTACAATCTACAAAACAGGTTAATTCTGAAGAGAAAATTAAAGAGGAACTTAAAAAGGAAGAAGCCAATTGCCATGTATTCTGACACAGTGTCCTGGGTGGGTGATTTTCTGACTCACCACATCTAGCACAGATCGTGATAATCCCACAAAATAACATGTGGCCTAAAAATTAGCTCTGCCCTGGCACCAAATGGTTTGCGGTCGTCCCAATCCCTTTCCAATCAGGGTGGAGCTGAGAAGTTGGTGGGGTTGCCACACTCAACCTCTTGCCCTCCCCTGACCAAGCTCATCATAGGGAAGGGCATTAAAGTCTGTCTGTCAAGTCACAATTTTAATTATAGTGTAAGACATGGTCACTTGCATGGTAATTTTGCAGTGCAGAACATGTCATTCGGGTCAACCATTCTGTCCTGCTGTCTTTATTTCTGATGAGACTCCTCACCATCCATGCTTTCTCCCTCATATTTGTCTTGATTACCTTGAAATACATGTCTGTTATTCGCAACAGCCTCTCCATTTCATAGCAAGTTCCACATTCAAGGCACCCTGTGGGTAAAAACCTCCTGAGTTCCTTATTCAACTTACAAATGTCTGGAGGAACATAGGAACAAGAATTGGCCATTTAGTCCCAACAGTCTATGCTGCCATTCAATGAGATTATGGTTGGGCTGCAACTTTAATTCCAAACATATACATACCAGATGTTCAATGTCCATTGATATATTTAGTTAACAAAATCCATCAATCTCAGATTTAAACTTGCAGTTAGTTGAGCATCAATTGTTGTTTGTGGATGGGTGTTCCAAATTTCGGCAACTCTTTATGCGTAGAAATGTTTCTTAACTTAGTTTTGAAAGGCCTGCTCTAACTTTTAGACTATGGTCCGAGTCTGAGACTTCCCAACCATCAGAAGAGGTATCCCTGTACCTGCTCTATCAATTCCCCTGAATATTTTGCACATTTTTTAAAATCAGATTAGCTTAATCTTCTAAATTCTTGCAGTACAACCCTTGTTTGTGGAATCTCTCCTCATAATTTAACCTTTGGAGTCCAGTTGTCATTCTGTGTGGAGTTTTCATATTCTCTCTGTGTCTCCCTTCCAGTGCTCCAGTTTCCTCCCACAGTCCAAAGATGTGCCGGTTCAGTGGATTGGCTATGTTAAATTGACCCTTAGTGTCCTAGGATGTGTAGGTTAGGAGGAGTAGGAGGATAAATATGTGGGGTTACAGTAGCTGGGATGCTCTGTCAGAGAGTAGGTGCAGTCTCGATGGATTGAATGGCCTCCTTCTGCACTGAAAGGATTCTGTGTATCTACTTACTCCATATTCAAATATTCACCTACAACTAAACTAAATTTGATGCACCTCTGTGCTTGTGATGTTTAAATTTGATTGAAATCAGTAATCATTATCAAACAACCGGATTGATTTTGCAGATTTCCATCTTGCAGGATAGCAAAAATGCTCTCAGAAAAGCAATAGGTCGGAAATAATAAAAGAAACTCTGACCAAAATAGAACAGATTAGTACATAAGTAGCAAGATTCATAGGCTGTGTATTCACTCATGAGAGAGAGATGTTGCAATCATTGGTGTCACATTTGGTAAACAGTAAAATACATAAAGTGGCACTGTGTGATTGCAATGCCTGTGCAGTCTGTGCAATTTGAGGATGAATATTTCAATGAACACGATAATCAGCAAATCCAAAGCTGCTTTATTGCATACATTGTAATGTTGTCCCATTGGAAAATGAATACTTTCTATATATCAAAGGTTTTTGATATCCTATTAATATAGAACATATTATAGTAACATACAATGAGTTAAAATATTCCTGTTTTTGATGCATTTTAAAATTAATTCTTGGGATGTTGGTGCAATTATCTAGGCCAGCATTTTAAAGTTTATTTATTAGTGTCACAAGTAGGTTTGCATTAACACTGCAATGAAGTTACTGTGAAAATCTCCTAATTGTCACACACTGGCACCTGTTCAGACACGCTGAGGGAGAATTTAGATTGGCCAATCTATCTAAACTAGCACATTTTTCAGAGTGTGGGAGGAAACCGGAGTACCCGGAGGAAACCCAAACAGAAATGGGTAGAATGTGCAGACTCCATACCAACAATGACCCGAGCCAGGAATCAAACTTGGGTCCTTGGCGCTGTGAGGCAGCAGTGCTAACCACTGTACTGCCAAGCTGCCCATGTATTTCCTGTCCCTAATTGTCCTTGGGAAGGCAGAGATGAGCCACGGCATGAACCAGTGCAGTCCATGTGATATAGATACACCCACCCGCAGTACTGTTCGAGGGGGAGAGCAGTACAGTGGTTAGCACTGCTGCCTGACAATGCCAAGGACCTGTGTTCAACTCGGGCCTTGGGTCACTGTCTGTGTGGAGTTTACACATTCTCCCTGTGTCTGTGTGGGTTTTCTCCGAGTGCTCCACTTTCCTCCCACACTCCAAATATTTTCTTTTTGATTTTTGTTTTTTCATTTGTGGGACATGGACGTCGCTAGCTGGCCAGCATTTATTGCCCACCCCTAGTTGCCCTTGAGAAGATGGTGGTGAGCTGCCTTCTTGAATCATTGCAGTCCATGTTCTTTGGGTTAACCCACAATGCCATCAGGATTTTCATTTGAAAAATCCTGGAATTCCAGGATTTTTACCAAGGACTGTTAAGGAGTGGTGATATATTTCCCAGTTAGGATGGTGAGTGGCTTGGAGGGGACCTTGCAGGTGGTGGTGTTCCCATTTATCTACTGCCCTTGTCCTTCTAGTTGGAAGTGGTCGTGGGTTTGGAAGATGCTGTCCAAGGATCTTTGGTGAATTGCTGCAATGCATCTTGTAGATAGTACACACTACTGCTACTGAGCGTTGGTAGTAGAGGGATTGAGTGTTAGTAGATGTGGTGTCAATCAAGCGGGCTGCTTTGTCCTGGATGATGTCAAGCTTCTTGAGTGTTATTGGAGCTGCACCCATCCAGGCAAGTATTCCATCACACTCCTGACTTGTGCCTTGTATGTGGTGGATAGGCTCTGGGAAGTCAGGAGGTGAGTTACTCGCTGCAGTATTCCAAGCCTCTGACCTGCACTTCTAACCGTTGTGTTTATTTGGCAAGTCCAGTTCAGTTTCTGGTCAATGGTAACCCCAAGGATGTTGACGGTGGGGGATTCGCTGATGGTTACATCACTGAATGTCTAGGCAGTGGTTAGTGTGTCTCTTATTGGTGATGGTCATTGCTTGGCATTTGTGTAGCGTGAATGTTACTTGCCACTTGTCAGCCCAAGCCTGGATATGGTGCAGATCTTGTTACATTTGAACATGGGTTGCTTCAGTATCTGAGGAGTCGCAAATAGTGCTGAACATTGTGCAAGCATTAGGTCTTTAGTCCACATTTGAACCAATGCTGTAATGAAGTCAGGAGCTGGGTGACCCTGGCAAAACCTATAATTGTCCACCACCATTCTCGACTGGATGTGGAAGGACTGCAGAGCTTAGATCAGACCCATTGGTTGTGGGATCGCTTAACTCTGTCTATCAGTTGCTGTTTTTGCTGTTTGGCGTGCAGGTAGTCCTGTTTGGTAGCTTCACCAGGTTGATACCTCATTTTTGGGTATGCCCACTGCTGCTCCTAGCATGCCATCCTGCATTCTCCATTGAACCAGGGTTAATCCGCTGGCTGGGTGGTAATGATTGAATGGGGGATATGCTGGGCCATGAGGCTGCAGGTTCTGCTGGAGTACAATTCCGCTGCTGTCGATGGCCCACAGGGCCTCATGGATGCCCAGCCTTGAGCTGTTAGATCGGTTCGAAGTCTGTCCCATTTAGCACGGTGATAGTGCCACACAACATGGTGAAGGTTGTTCTTAATGTGAAGGTGGGACTTTGTCTCCATAAAGACCGTGCGGTGGTCCGTGTTACCAATACTGTCATGGACAGATGCATCTGCAGCCAGCAGATTGGTAAGGATGAGGTCAGGTATGTTATTTCCTCTTGTTGGTCCCTTCACCACCGACTGCAGACCCAGCCTATCAAGTTATATCTTTTAGAACCTGACCAGCTCAATCAGTATTGCTGGACATTGGTGATGGACATTGAAATCCCCCATCCAGAGTGCATTTTGTGCCCTTGCCACTCTCAGTGCTTCCTTCACATGTTGTTGGTGTAGGATTGACTGCTGCACTGTAAGGATTCTATGATGCTATTTCTGGATTTTGACCCAGCAGCAGTGAAGGAGTGGTAATACGATACTTAGTAAGAATGGTTGGTTCCCACACACCTTTCTGTTATTTGTTCATGGGATGTGGGTGAGACTGGCTAAGCCAGCATCTACTTCCACATCGCTAATTGTCCTTGAGAAGGTGATGATGTGCCACCTTCTTGAAATGTTACAATTGATAGTTTTCGGAACACCCGCAGTTCTATTAGGTAATGAGTTCCAGGAACTTGTCCCAGTGACTATCCTTGTCCTTCTCGATTGTAGAGGTCATGGGTTGGAAGTTGCTGTTGAAGAATCCTTGCTGAATTACTGGAGTGCACCTTATAAATAGTACACACTGTTGCCACTCTGCAATGGTTGTGAAGACAGTGAATGGTCAGAATTCTGCAGCTACTCATGCCAGTGGGATTCTCTGGCTCTGCTGTATTGAATGGAGATTTGACTGAGCGTTAAATTCTCCATCCTCGCTTGCAGTGGTGGCAGAGTGTGAATGGCCATAGAATTTCAGCAAGTGTTTCGGGTAATGGATGGGGTGTCACTGATTTGGGCTGTTTTGTCCTGGAATGTGCCATGTTATTCACTGCAGCGCTCATCCAGGCAATTAGAGGGTATTCCATCACAAATCCAGCTTGTGCCTTGAAGATGGTGGACAGGCTTTGGGGGCTCAGGATGTGAGATACTTGCCACAGAATTCCCAGCCTATGACCTGTTCTTGCAGCCACTGTAAATGTGTCTGTCTGGCCCTGTTCAGTTCCTGGTCAATGGTCATGGATTCAACAATGGCAATGTCAGAGGGAGATGGTTATATATTCTCTCTTGTTGGAGATGATTAATGCCTGGGACTTAGATGACATGAATATTACTTGCCACTTTGCAGCCTAAACCTGAATGTTGTCCAGGTCCTGATGCATTTGGACGTGGACTATTTCAGTACCTGAGGGGTTACAAATAGTGCACTCAGAGCGAACATCCATATTTCTAAACTTATGATGGAGGGAATGTCATTGATGAAACTGCTGAAGATGGTTGGGCTAGGACAGTACCCTGAGGAACTCTTGCAGTGATGTCCTGGGATCTCTAACTTGCTCTTGTAGCTACAGCAGCAAGTCCAGTTCAGCTTCTGGTTAATGGCAACCCCCAGGGTGTAGGGAGTATCTTAGGAATGAAAACCTGACAACGAGGCATGTTTTTGTGTGTTTTACCTCAGGAACAATGTTATTGCAGAATCTTTTTCTTTTATTATCTCTGCAGACTGTGTTATAGATGGCTTTGGAAACCCCACATGTTGCAGGGGTCTTTAATAATTCTCTTTATGTTTCTGTTCTCAAAATAACAAGATAAAAGTAATCCAATTAAAAGACAAGCGTAATGGTTCATTTTGTTCCTTGGCACTTTAGCTCCAAAATATTTTAATTGCTTTTTGATGGAAACAAAGTTCTAGTGACTAGAATAAAAGATTCACTCAATGAAGTGTGAAAGATATGCATTATTTTGGATTATTTCTATCATATATACCAGGTGAAACCATGTTCATTCTCTGCAGAACAGATTGCCTCATGTAACAATGTGAGATTGTACAATATTACTACGTCTCCTCTGGCATTCCCCAGAACTGGCTCACAGAGTATTGCAGTGGGAGAGCCCACTAAACCCCGACTGCAACACTCCTGATCTTGTACAGCAATGGTGGAGGGGGGGCAATCTTACCGGCTCCTCACGCCAGTCGATTGGCATGGCGAGTCGGTAAGATCACAAGAGAGGCGAAAAATCTGATTCATGCCTGGTTTCTCAGCTCTTGTGATCTTACCAGCCCAGGATTTCCAGCGTGATCCATCCTGGGAAGGACCAGATATTTAAGTCAGAATTTCCAAGTTGTTAGTAAACATGGGGGTTGAATCATGTGGGCTCACGTGTTTTAATGGCCTCACCAGCGAGGATCATATATGGTCTCCATCAATGTGGAACCGGAGGCCATTGAGATCCCTCCTGGGTGGTTGAGGAAAGCGGGGTGGGGGGGGGGGGGTCACCTGTATCCCTTTGGCAGTGCCAGCCTGGTACTCCCCAACAGGACCTAAGGGGAGGCGGCAGGTGGGGGAATAGTGCACTTTGCAATTGGCAATCAGCCAGGGGTTGACGTGTAGGAGGGGGAACACCCAAGTTGGGGGGTGGTGATTGGCCATGGGGCAGGGATATCAGGGCAACGTCCTGGGAGTGGGGAGACTGACAGGTCTTGCTGTGTTCTGTTGCACAGAACAAAGAGATCTGTGCATGGTTAATAGTGTCCTCCAGTGTGATCAGCTGCTTTTCCAGCAAGAACAGACTCTGTCCACTCCCTTACTGGTATGAATCACACTTTGCCATAAGATTGTATCTGGAAGCTCTTTTAAAAAAAACGGTGTGATTCTCTCCCATTGTCACACTCATTCAGCACTCATATTGTTTTGGTAAGATTGCCCCCCAATAATTCCATCTAATCTGCGTGCATCACGGTGCCTGACCTGTTTATCCAGTTATTCCCATCTCACTCCCTATTTTCGTGAAAACTTTCCTCCTCCCCTTTGACACTGGTCCCTATTCAACAAATTCTGCCAGTTGGATAGTTCCTCCCTTCCTCACCTACCTGCAGCAGAATCTCTTTCTGCTACTCCAAGTTATGTATCTCAGCCTCCCTTCCACCCATCAGGGGTTGTTCCTCTGTCCCACCTCAGTGAGATCCCAAGAGTGGTTTCTGTCTTCCCTCCCTGTTCTTCTTGCATGATACCACAGGATTCAACTTCCTTCTTTCTCTTTGGTCCTGTTGCCCAGATTATATAATTTCCGAACTCAGGTTTGAGATTCAGGACACCTATAGCACAACAGTCTCGAAACTAAGATGTATACAATTGGGCACAGTGGTTAGCACTGTTGCCTCATGGTGCCAGGGACCTGGATTCAATTCTCGGCTTGGGTCACTCTCTGTGTGGAGTTTGCACGTTCTCTCTGTGCCTGTGTGGTTTTCCTTCGGATGCTCTGCTTTCCTCCTACAATCCAAAGGTGTGCTGGTTATAGGTGGATTGGCCATGTTAAATTGTCCCTTAGTATCAGGGGGACTAGCTAGGGTAAATGCATGAGCTTGTGGGGATAGGGTCTGGCTGGGATTGTGGTCGGTGCAGCCTTGATGGGCCGAATGGCCTCCTTCTGCACTGTAGGATTATATGAGCAAGACAGCTTAATTTAACACTAGCCAGGCAAATGATTCTGCATTATTTCACTGCATTCTTTTTGATATTTACACCCTACCTGCCATTGCTTGGCTTTCTTTCATTTCCTCATTCTATATTTACCCATTTTTTCCAATACTGGGTAAAATCTCAGAGTTAGTGCTCCAGGCTCAGCGGCTTAGTTTGCAGTAGAGCAAATTGGACCAGTAATGTGGAAGTCAGTGTTCATGGCTCTCCAAACTCTCTACTCATTAAGATTAAATGAAATAGCTTGCAAAATGTGCTCAATTTTCTTTCTCTCATACTGGTTCAGATCCTGCTTCGTAGTCCTTTTCTCTTGTGTACCATTCCCATTATTGATTGAATACAGTGCAGAAGAGGCCATTCAACCCATTGAATCTGCACTGATTCCCTGACAGGGTATCTTACCCAGGCCCTCTCCCCGTCCATATATTTCCCATGGACAATTCATCTAATCTACACATCTTGAGACGTTAAGGGGCAAATTAGCATGGCTAAACCACCTAGCCTGCACAGCTCTGGACTGTGGGAGGAAACCGGAGCATCCGAAGGAAACTCATGAAGACATGGGGTGAATGTGCAAACATCACACGGACGGTCACCCAAGATTGGAATTGAACCTGGATCCCCGGAGCTTTGAAGCATCAGTGCTAACCATTGTGCCACCATGCTGCCTTTGTGTTCAGCCCCTGTTTCTCCCTATAGCCATTATATCATCTCTCTCTCTCTCGCTCATTGTCATTAACACCCGCCATCCCCTTTAGTATCCCTCCCACAATGGTACCACCATCTAGTACAGGTCCATTAAATACAGACGGAAAAGGCTCTCGATGTGGATAGTTCCATATTATTTTTACCGGTTGCCAAATGCGGACCTCTTCAGCCAATTACCTTGATCACTCTGCCACTTCAGTGTTGCCACCTTAAATAAAACTGGGAGTTCATTTATTATTGATGAACTTGCGAGCGTAGAAATGTGGGATCTGTTTTTATCGACAGCTTAATTTGTCTCTGTTGGTCGAAGGGATGCTGTGCTCTTGTTTTCCGAAAGCGGAGCTCCCACTTGCTTCTGTTTATAGCAGACTGCAATAAGAATCAACCATGTAATTTGAGAGTAGAGTCATGCGCAGGCCAGGTAAAGTGGGTAGCAGCTTTCCTTCATTGAAAGACATTATCGAACCAGCAGGGCTTTCATGATGATGTAGAAGCATTCACAGTCATTCAATCAAGGTACGAGGCCACACACTTGTAGCACTGATTGCCAGGTTTGTCACGGTTGCATCTGAACTTACAAGCTCAGTGGACAGCAAAAAGCAGGTTGAATGTGGAGCTCGGAAGACTTGCCATCCTCTGAGCTCACTGCACATGACTGTCCTTGTGGTGTTCAATCATTCAGTTGTCGGTGTTTAACTATGTGTGTCAATGGACTGCTCATCAGTTTGGTAGCAAATTTAAAACAGAGTTGAAGAGAAACTACTTCTCCCAAAGGGTTGTGAATCTGTGAAATTTACTACCCCAAAGAGCGGTGGATGCTGGGACAGTGAGTAAATTTAAGGAGGAGTTAGACAGATTTCTACTTGGTAATGGGTTGAAGGGTTATGGGAAGAAGGCAAGAAAATGGGGATGAGGAGCATATCAGCTATAATTGGATAGCAGAGCAGACTTGGTGGGCCGAATGGTCTAATTCTGCTCCTATATCTTATGAACTTATTAGTTAAGCCTGGCTGAGAAAAATAAACTGATCTGTGATAATAAGAATGCAAGGACACATTTTAAAGCATTGAATAAAATTCCTGTTCTGACTTATAACCTGGCTAAGGTGTATCATCTCTGCATATTTCCAAGGAATAAAAAGCATAACAGTCTTGGCTTCCTGAATCTGGATAGATGAAGTGTTCAATGTTACAAGATACAGTTGCCCACAGAAGTACTACCAGAAACTCCAAGCTGTGTCTCTGACATACTTACATAGTGACAACCGTGTAGCAATTCATTCTGTTCCCTGTTCATCCTGCACTTAGTATCTCAGGGTGGGATTTTTCAACAATGGGGCAGCAATGACAGTAAAGTGCTCTGGATGTCAGTAGGGCCAGTAGATCTGTAGTATTGGAGGGCAACGCAGTGGCCCAGTGTTTGGCACTGCTTCCTCACAGTGCCAGGCACCCGGGTTCAGTTCTGGCCTCGGGTGACTATCTGTGCGGAGTTTGCGTGTTCTCCCCGTGCCTGTGTGGGTTTCCTCCAGGTGCTCTGGTTTCCTCCCACAGTTCAAGGATGTGTCGGCTAGGTAGATTGACGATGCCAAATTGCCTCTGAGTGTCAGGGAGTTGGCAGGGTAAATATGTGGGGCTACAGGAATAGGGCCTGGTTATTGGTGCAGTCTCTATGGGCCGAATGGCCTCCTTCTGCACTGTAGGGATTCTATGATTCTATCCTACTGGTCACCTCCACTGCCAGAAAATATGTCATGTGAGGGAGCTGGAAAATCCCACACTTGGCCACAACCCCACTGCACCATGCACAGACTGATATGAGGCTATTTTCTTGTAATGTGTGGGCAACTTTGAATGATTCATTCTGAAATGTGACAAAAAAAACAAAACTCCATTGAGAAAATTTAGGGAAAACCCAAAATAAGAGAGAAAGTGAATTTCATTTACATTAATCTTGTTATTGCAGATTGTCAGCTCCCAGGTTGAAGGCTCAGAGAGTTCAGGGTTCTGTGAACCTGAGCTTTAAACTTGGCTGTCTTGATGTTAGATTTTTGGTCCAGGTGGGGTGGGTGAGGAGAGGACTGGGGGCATGGTGAGGACTAGTGAAAAGATTAAGTCAACCTGGGGGGACTGAGCAGGATGCTGGGCATAGAGGTGCAGAGACAGGTTGAGTGGAAGGCCTGCCTTGGGGATCTTGCACTGTCTAAAATTAAAAAATTAGGATTAAAGCATGAACCATCCCTTCCTCACCCCCAAAATGTTCTCCATGTCCCAGCTATACCAATCCATGCCACTTATGTACCATCCATACCACAAATCCCCTCATACCCTCCATGACAACCTATGCCCTCCCACCCATCATGCCCACCTTTGCCCCTCCACCTACCTGTGTATAACCCCAATGCCAGCTTATTCCCTTCCATCCACCCCATGGGCCTTTATAGCCTCAACGTCAGTTTAATGACAGTTCAAGCCCTCCCACCCATCACCCTTTTCCCCTTATACTCAACATGCCGTCCACCATGTTCTACCTCAGGATCCATGCAGCGATAAGACAACATAGAGTTCCAAATGTTAATTGTCAACGTTATATCAAAAATGTTCACATTCGTTCAACCCCATTTACTACATGTATATTCCTTCAACTAAATAAAGCTGTATAAGAACAAACATTTCATTCAAGTGCATGATCTCCTATAATACCAAGAACTGGAATTCACAGTCCCACATCAAAGAGCTATAATATTTTGTAGCTGTCAATCAAACTGTGATAATGGATGGTTATGAAATAACTTGTGCTGCAGTAATCCAGTAATAAAAGCTAATGTCAACAGCAAAAGTGAAATAGCAAGAAATCATTTTGTTTAACAGTCCAGACAATTTTTTTTCAAAGATTTAAAGGGCAGGACTTTTAAAAGCTTGACAGGTCTCTTTCACAGGTGCTTCTGACGGTTTTGACAGTTGTTTTTGCTAAATATGCTGAAAGTTGCAATGAACTTGCCAGTTAATGAGTTCATGCACTCTTTACATTCCCTATGCCTATTTTTATTAACAATTCCAAAGGACACCTGACCCTCCCTGGAGGCACCTGACTTCTATCAGAGAGCATCCGACCACTCTGGAAGATGTTCCAGGACTAGATCCAAAGGGACACCCTGTCTATCCAAATGATTCCACAAAGTTCAAACCTGCTCTAATCTTCAGACTCTGAAATTCACTTAAACTAGCCTATCAAAATCCCACTTCAGTCGAAGCAGCTGACGATTTAAATGGTCCATTGCATCCATAAACTAGGAATACATGAACTATACCTACTGCAATTCCTCTGCGAAAAGATAGGAATTCCTGCGTTCAGGGATTGAACTTCGAATTTGCAATCAGCCCCATGACTTTTACCGTAACAGAGAGTCTCCCTGTGGTGTTTAAAACCTGGGCTCTGAGTGACAAAGGTTGTAGCACACTCTTGGGGTTTGAACAACTTCTTCAATGAGTTATCATCACATCAAACCATCTAAACCATCACTGGTGTGTTCCTTGATCAGTACCTTTCATTTCCGCAAATAATAATCCACTTCTCAGAAGCTGGGGCACCTGCAATAGTTAAGCAATTCTACTTCATCCCCTTTTATTACCAATATCTTTGAGGACTGAGACTGTCAATTAAGGCTGATTATGGACAGCTCTGTGCTGTTGTGGACCTGTGCTCGCTAGCAACAGGAATTAGATTAAAACTCTCAGCTGTGAAGCCCCATTGTAATGATCAAATGGTAACTAAATAGATATTTGCACCAGTGCAATTTACATTAGAGAACATGACATTGATCTCACAACAACAAAAATAATTCTGACGCCTTTGATTCATCAAATCAACCGATTTCACTGTTCCATCTGACTTGAGCTTCCTGCAAGGGTGAAAACTTTTTACAGAATTGAAAAAATTTGCGCGACAAACCTAACTGCTAACGGATACGAGGAAACATAACATGGCTGTCTGACTATTTTGCTGCAATCACCCATAAAGAGTGACTCAGTTAGGAACTGAGAAAATAAAATCTTCTGATAAGTGTCCAGAAATCACATCCATCTCCATCAATGTGAGATAATGACCTGACTTTTTGATTTGATTTATTGGTGTCGCATGTATTAACAGAAGTGAAAAGTATTGTTTCTTGTGTGCTATACAGACAAAGCATACTGTTCATAGAGAATGAAATGAGAGAGTGCAGAATGTAATATTACAGTGATAGCTAGGGTGCAGAGAAAGATCAACTTAATGCAAGGCAGGCCCATTCAAAAGTCTGACAGCACTTTAGGGGGAGAAGCTTATCTTGAGTCGGTTGGTTTGTGACCTCGGACCTTTGTATCTTTTTCCCGATGGAAAAAGGTAGAAGAGAGAATGTCTGGGGTGCGTGGGGTCCTTAATTATGCTGGCTGCTTTGATGAGGCTGCAAGAAGTGTAGACAGAGTCAATGGATGGGAAGCTGTAAAGTCCATGATATAAAGTCCAGATTCTCCATGATGTAAATCAGATTTGCTTTCTTAGTGAGTGGTGCAAGAAAAGGAAAATGTATCCCTCACGCAGTCAGATGTGCTTTTCCAAGATTGCGGTTTAGCCTCACTTATTTGTGCAGAGTAGCCTGAGCTTTATCTGGCAACTCGCCCAAATGTTCATGAGTTGACCGTACTAAATGATGCCAGGAGATGACAAAAGCAGAAAGTATTGACCATTCTCCATTAATAACCCCCGCATAAGCATTGAAAGAACTGAGAATTTTTTTTTATTAGCATAAAAATATTTTGCCTTATTGCTTAGAATGCTAAAATTTCAGCGTTGTCCCACCAGGATTGCCTATTGCTGTCTCAGCATGTGACGGTGATATTAACTTGCACAGTATCACTTATGTATATGAACAGTGTACAAATTAATCTCTCTGGGTTTGGAATAATATATCTGTGAGTTGTTGTATCTGACAGTCTAATTTATTAATGCGTTTTTAATTTATTTCTCCATAAAATGGCATGCGAATTTTAGTCAACCAGCATGTACTCAGCCTATTCTTTTCCCCTCATCTGTAGGATGCCAGCCTGTATTGTTCCTGTGTACATTGCAGAATATTGAGGGCAAGATCACTTTAATAAGGGCTTTATAAATCATTCACATATATTACCAGTGTGTTCCTCAGAGGATGACCTGTCTTTCTCTCCTTATTAAACTAGTCTTAATCTAATAATGTGTAGGCGTCAATTGTAATTTCAATACTAACTAATGGAAGGCATACCATTGGCAGATTTGTTACTGGGCTTTTTTTTATATAGTGTAATAGCTTCACTTTTTCAAGAGTTCAAATTAACGTCGAGTTAGGTTTGCACAGATCAAAGAAAATGTCAGAAGCCATAGATTCCCATAACTTGAGACTTTTTTTGAAGGAATACTTTACTTATGAACCACATTGTCCAAAAAGTTCATCAGAAAACAATGGATTCAGACAGAGCAGTGATTGAAAGAGAAGAAAATGAGTGGAAAAAGCTTCTTGATTTAGGTTTGTGTTCCATCCATCTTTACAATTCCAGGCAGTGTTATCCAGGTTGACAGACAAATAGCCATCTCTCTCCTCAACCTGTACTGAGCATAAAACACTGGGATGTGTATCACACGTTATAACCTCCTTTGGAAGTATCTCAAAATGCTTCATGTGTAATGAATTGCTTTGGAAAGCAGTAACTTTATAAGCCAGTAAATATAGCAGCAATTTTGTAGATAGCGAGATCCGTCAGCAAACAATAATAACACATTGAATCTGTTTTTGATATTAAAAGAGAAATGTTGGCTTGCCTAATGGAATCACTACCTGCTCTTAAGAACATAAGAAATAGGAGCAGGAGTAGGCCATCCAGCCCTTCGAGCCTGCCCTGCCATTCAATAAGATCATGGCTGATCTGTCGCTGCTCAGTTCCACTTTCCCGCCCTCTCCCCATAACCCTTAATCCCCTCTCCTATCAAAAACCCATCAACCCGCGTCTTAAAAATATTTAGCGAGGCAGCCTCCACCACTTCAACGGGCAGAGAATTCCAGAGATTCACCACCCTTTAAGTGAAGAAGTTCCTCCTCAACTCTGTTCTAAACTGCCCCCCTTTTATCTTGAGGCTGTGCCCCCTAGTCCTACTGTCTTTTTTGAGCGGGAAAAGTCTTTCCTTGGAAAAGTCTCTTCTTGGAATAGTGCCAGGATATCGGTGCCTTCTACCTTAACCCTCAAAACAGCCCCACAATTTTTGATTTTTGTTTTGAAATGGTGCAAAAATAAATTAATGATGAAATGTAGGTAAAATTCAAAGCAAAGTGCATGAACAATGAAGTTACAGCAATTTCCCTTCTCAAAAAGTATATTGGGAAAATGCTTTGCAGCATCCGTGTTGGATAATGTTTTGCAGCATCTGTGTTGGATAGTGTTTTGTAGGGTGTATGTTTCCTTCAATTGAATCTGAACTGTTCCACGATGATCAGTGGCTTTGGAGAGCAATGCTTTCCAAGGATCTCAATCAAGTCATTGTAAGTTTTAGTTGCTGGCTATGCCGGATGAACTAAGTTCTGGAGCAAATTGAAGACTTTATTTCCTACTGTAATGAGAAATAAATTGTTCAAGCAACCCATTTGCAACCTTATTTGTTTGTACAAAGTATTGCAAGTGCTCTGCATCGCAACTCCATAATTCAGTTTCTTAATTGAAAGGTCAGAGGGTCACACAAATTTCCAGCATGGAAACAGGCCCTTCAGCCCAACTTCTCCATGCTGTCCTTTTTTAAAAGGTTTAGTCAATCCTAATTGACCGCATTTGTCCCATTTCCCTCAATAGCCATCTTAACTTATGTAACTGTCTAAATGCTTTTTAAAAGACAAAATTGTACCTACCTCTTTTACTAACTCTGGCAGTTTGTTCCAGACACTCACCACCCTCTGTATGAAAAAATTGCCCCTCTGGACCCTTTTGTATCTCTCCCCTCTCACTTTAAACCTATGCCCTCTAGTTTGAGACACCCCTACCTTTGGGAAAAGATATTAACTATCCAGCTAATCTGTGCCCCTCATTATTTTACAGACTTCTATAAGATCACCCCTAAGCCTCCTATGCTCCAAAGGAAAAAGTCCCAGTCTATCCAGCCTCTCCTTATAACTCAAACCACCAAATCATGGTAGCATCCTAATAAATCTTTTCTGCACTCTTTCTAGTTTAAAAAAATCCTTCCTATAATAGGGTAACCAGAACTGTACACAGTATTCCAAGTGTGGCCTTATCAATGTCTTGTAAAACTTCAACAAGATGTCTCAACTCCTGGATTCAATATTCTGACCAATGAAACCAAGCATGCCAAATGCCTTCTTCAACATTCTGTTCACCTGTGATTCCACTTTCAATGAGCTATGAACATGTACCCCTACATCTCCTTGTTCTATAACTCTCACCAGCACCCTACCATTAGGGCAGCACGGTAGCCCAGTGGTTAGCATTGCTGCTTCACAGCTCCAGGGACCTGGGTTTGATTCCTGGCTCAGGTCACTGTCTGTGTGGAGTTTGCACATTCTCCTCATGTCCGTGTGGGTTTCCTCCAGGTGCTCCGGTTTCCTCCCACAGTCCAAAGATGTGCAGGTTAGGTTGATTGGCCATGCTAAAATAGCCCCTTAGTGTCCTGAGATGCTTAAGTTAGAGGGATTAATGGGTAAAATATGTAGGGATATGGGGGTAGGGCCTGGGTGGGATTGTGGTCAGTGCAGACTCGATGGGCCGATGATTCTGTGATTAACCAAGTCCTGCCCTGGTTCGATCTACCAAAATGCATCACCTCGCATTTATCTAAATTAAACTCCTTCTGCTATTCATTGGTCCATGGCCCAAATGATCAAGATCCCATTACAATCCTAGATAACCTTTTTCACTGTCCATTTGCCACCAATCTTGATGTCTTCTGCAAACTTACTAACCATGCATCCTAAGGTGCCATGGATCCCAAATGACCCATTATTTCTCTTGTAGACAGTAGTGACTCAAGAGGTCTCAGTATATATATTTTTACTGCCTTCCCAGTGCTACCCTTTTTACCCTGGAGACAGTTGAATTGATGTATTTTTTTTTCAACTGGCCCCAGCCTCAGAGTAAAGCATCCCTGCTTTTCCAGTATGCCAGATACTGCCTGAAATCTCACCTTCCTCTGATCGGCAAAACCCTTTCTTTTTAAAACCAAACGGTTTATTTTTTTATTTGGTCTTCCTGGCACTTCAGTCTCTAATCCTGTTGATGCTTTTCCCCAGCCTTCTAATATTCAAAATGTGAGGACCCACAATCTAATTTTTCCTTCCTTTAGAATCTATTCTTGATGCTTGCGATGCAACAAAATCCCAATTCGTCACCAATTTTATTTTTGTAATGTTTTAACTATGTTCAGGGGTTGAGAGTTTTAAACAATATGAAAAGATGTGAGCCACGATTCTCCCAAATGGGGACAAAATGCTCACGAGGGTTTCCCATTGGCATTCTCAGTGTTTATCAGCAGGGATTCTCCCACCTTATAGATGCTAAATTATTCATATTGCAAAGTCCACAAGCTAGCCTTTCTGTCCCGAAACCAGGCTACCGTTTGTACAGGGTGACCCAATTCCCAGCATTTGATCACTTGCTCCCCTCCCTCCAAAAAGTGAAATGGTGCCCCACACCTCAGCACCTCTTCCCCCCCCACAGTGATGAGGAGAGCACCTCTAACCCCTCACCAAAGAGGGGCATCCTCCCCCCTCCCCATCCATCCACAAAAAATGGGTACACCACACCCTCCCCCAATACCGTGCAGGCATAAGGGTTACCTGAGCACCGCCCCTCCATCACTCAACACCCTTCAGATCCCCTCTCAGCCCTCTTTTCACTCAGACTTCCACTCAGCCCCTTTACCCTCTTAGACTTCCCCCCCACCCCACTCATTTCCCCTTTCCACTCAGACTTCCCTTTCAGCTCTGCCCCCCGCCCCCCTCAGACAACCCACTCAGCCTCTCTTCAGGCCAAGCACTTTGGCAATGTCCTCAATGCACTGGCTTGGCACATTGGGCTTTGTGGGGGCCCAAGGATCTAGGCCCAATGCCCATTTTCCCATCTGCTGTTGCCAGGCTGCAGAGGAAGGGTCCCCTCAATTGTTTTGGGGGGTTGAGTGGGCAAGGACTGGGGACAAAGTATTGACCACAGCACTCTTCGCTGAGATGGGGATGTTGTGGCTGGACTGCCCGTTCTAGCCCTGGCAGAGCTGAAGATTACCCCTGGCATGATGTTTTTCACAGTAAGAAGTCTCACAACACCAGGTTAAAGTCCAACAAATTGATTTGATAATAAACACACTAGCTTTCAGGGTTTGCCCCTTTGTCAGGTGAGTGGTCACCTGACGAAGGTAGGGCGGTGGATAGAGGAGAGCCGGTGGATGTGGTCTTTCTGGATTTTCAGAAGGCGTTTGATAAGGTACCTCACAAGAGGTTACTGCAGAAGGTCAGAGGACATGGAGTTGGGGGTAGGGTGTTAGCGTGGATAGAGGATTGGTTGTCAAATAGGAGGCAGAGAGTGGGGGTCAATGGGTGCTATTCGGATTGGCGGATGGTGACTAGTGGGGTGCCCCAGGGGTCGGTGCTGGGGCCTCAGCTATTTACCATTTATATAGATGATCTGGAGGAGGGAACCGAGTGTAGGGTGTCGAAATTTGCTGATGACACCAAGATTGGGGGAAAGGCAAATTGTGCGGAGGGTGTGGAGAGTCTGCAGAAGGATCTAGATAGGCTGGGCGAATGGGCCAGGAAATGGCAAATGGAATTTAATGTTGGCAAGTGTGAGGTGGTCCACTTTGGTAGGAAGAATGGTAGGAAGGACTATTACTTACGTGGCGAAAAACTGCAGCAGGCGACGGTGCAGAGGGACCTCGGGGTCCTTGTGCATGAGTCGCAAAAACCCAGCCTGCAGGTGCAGCAGGTGGTCAGGAAGGCGAATGGGATGCTGGCCTTCATAGCGAGGGGGATTGAATATAAAAGTAGGGAGGTCTTGCTGCAGCTGTATAGGGCATTGGTGAGGCCGCAGCTGGAGTACTGTGTGCAGTTTTGGGCGCCGCACCTGCGCAAGGATATTTTGGCCTTGGAGGGAGTGCAGAGGAGGTTTACTAGGCTGATACCGGAGTTGAGGGGGTTGAGCTATGAGGAGAGGCTGAATAAACTAGGCTTGTACTCGTTAGAGTTTAGAAGAATGAGGGGAGATCTCATTGAGACGTATAAGATGATGAATGGGATGGATAGGATAGAGGTGGAGAGACTCTTCCCGCTCAAAAAAGACAGTAGGACTAGGGGGCACAGCCTCAAGATAAAGGGGGGGCGGTTTAGAACGGAGTTGAGGAGGAACTTCTTCACTCAAAGGGTGGTGAATCTCTGGAATTCTCTGCCCGTTGAGGTGGTGGAGGCTGCCTCGCTAAATATTTTTAAAAAGTGGGTTGATGGGTTTTTGATAAGAGAGGGGATTAAGGGTTATGGGGAGAGGGCGGGAAAGTGGAACTGAGCCACGACAGATCAGCCATGATCTTATTGAATGGCGGGGCAGGCTCGAAGGGCCAGATGGCCTACTCCTGCTCCTATTTCTTATGTTCTTATGTTCAAACCTTGAAAGTTAGTGGGTTTATTATCAACTAATCCTGTTGGACTTTAACCTGGTGTTGTGAGACTTCTTACTGTGTTTGCCCCATTCCAACACCAGCATCCCCACATCATGGTGATTTCAGCAGCTCTGTCACCAACATCTGTGTTCTTGCCTGTCAGCAGTGAAAATTCTCAAGTGGCCAGGTCATTTTAATCTCTATGTCCTCCTGGTCACCTGACAAGAATTTAAATCAGTGCAGCGCTCCATTCGGCAACAGAGATTTTTCTTTCTCCCTGTTCCAAGCTACAGGGGAGGGCAGACCCTTTTGAAATCCTCTGACAGAGATGAGATGTGAATTTCACTTGCTTAGGTTGGGGGAACTTCCAATCTGCCCAGCTGTGCACACAGCCCCAAGGTAAGTATATGCCTTTGATTTGAAGTTTTTTATGGATTCCCAGTAAGCAAAAATCATTGAAACTCTCTCCATTGTACTTGAAGTCTTTGATCTGCAGTGCCTCATAAAAGATTCAGCTGCCAGCTCAAGGGATACCTATCAGCATCCAGCCACCTGTGTTTATTTTAGTTTCCCTTCATGATTGACTGCGCCTCAAGTACCCCATTGATCCTGACCAATATAGACAGACTCTAATCCTTATTGCCGGTCTGTGGTTCCACTACTTGCAGTGCAAAACTTGCTTTCACACCAATGCTGTCTTCTCTTGGCTTGTGAACCCAGAGAATCCACTCCCCCTCCCCCTGCACAAACAGATTCAAAGTAACAACAACAAAATTTAACAAAAAAGTCATTTCCTGCACAGGACAGAAATTGAAACTAAATAGTAGCCTGTTAAGCACTCGAATGACAGCTCCATCGAGTCACGTGATCAGCTCTTAAAGCAATCATACAACCAGTTAAATATATAACAGAATAATTAGAAGTATTACTTTTTATCATCTCTCAGAACAATTCCCTGCCTGCAAGAATGATTCCTCAATGTTTGAGCAGCATTGCAGGAACATAAATCTCCTTAGTTAGTGGTGTTAACAGACAGTTTTAAACATCAGCCTTAATTTTATGCACTGCGCTTAATTTGTTTTAACAGTAAAAGTTCATCATTTTCTTGAAGTTCACATGATCCCTGCGAGCAAGCTTCCATTTTCGTAAGGATAATGGCGGAGTGATACATCACCTAGGAATTTGTGACGATTTGCAATTGCTGGCGTATTTCTTCTGTGCCAAAGATTACTGCGTTGTTTACGTACAAATGATGCCACGCGCACTAAACTCGCTGTTATTTTCCCAGCAAATCCCAGACCAATGTTTCTGAATTAGTCATAGGGTTGTGGACCTGAAGGGGTCAGGCAATTTCCTCTCCATCATTATGGGGACGCATCCTGCCTGTTAGTCACTCGACTGAGAAGATGAGACTTCTGCATCGGTGGGAGTGTAAGCAATTATCCTATTCATCCATATCGCCTCAAACTAGGGCAGCATCACAATGTGGCAGCTCATCTCCTTGGCCATCTGAGGCGAGTCTACGAATAAAATGTTCCACTTCTGAAATGAACATTTCTCCCCCATGACTCCATATTCAAATAAAATAACTTTCCTTGGTTACTATTTTTGTTTTTTTTTTGGTTCAAAAGTTAGCCAATTCAAATGCCTAAAAGTTTGTATTCCTTTTCATTTGTATCATTATTTATTTCATTCCTGAAATAAGCTAAACAATGGAATAAGATTTAAGGCTTGAGCCACTTCTGTTTTTGTGGCTACATTCGTAAGAATGTCTACATGACCATGCTCCTGTTCTAACTGTTTGCCTCAGTAGTTCAGGCACTGCAGTGGGCTGGGATGTCAGAACACATTTGTTCACACATGTAAATTCACAGTTCATTTAAATAGGGACTATTATGCAGCACTCCTTTTATAATCATGGTGCAAAATACGTTGACCCAGAAATGGAACTAGTTCAGCCTGAATGGCAGAATCAATTTGGATTTACACTTTGAAGCCAGTATTGAAAGTATTAGACCTAAACATCCAGTCTCCCTCAAGTCAGAGTGATGAAGTGAACACAGAGGACCTGGCATGGTGCCACAGATTTCAGCTCCTGTAAGCTCATTCATCAATTTATTGGGGTATTTGGGCTTGTAACAGAAGTTATTGATGCTATCTCCTGAGCTAATTCAATGAGCAATTGTTTTAGGTCAACTGAGGAGCGTACATTTTGGTGTCCAAGGATAATGTCATACCATTTACTCATAAAGGCATTGTGTAGAGTGAGATCAGGAAGGTTTTGAATCAGATTCCAGTCGCAGCCACAAGCCATTGCAGTAACACTGCAGCAACACCGCCACACTATTTTGCCTTGTGTGGCATCAAAGTCGCTTTTAACGCCAACTTTAATTCAGCCATTTATTGATTTATTGCTGCTGCGAATCCTAACTATCTGAGCTTCTGTTTCATGTGGAGATGTTTGGCATGGGCAGTCATTGTTGCTAAGAAAAAAAAACATAATTCCAAGTCACAGTCATGAAAACAGATCAGCAGTTTGCAAAATTAGAATGCTTAATGCAAGCAAAAAGCTTTCGAGTATGATAATTAAGGTACAATATTTGCAACTGTCTGTCCAAAGTAGTTATTTTGCCTATCAATTTTTAATTAGAACCTAGTGATCTTAGAAAAATCCTGTGAGGGATGTTGCCATGTCACAATATCCTGTAGAATGTTCTCTGCAGGTTGGGAGTTGGGGGAGTGGTAGTGGGGAGTAGTATATTCCACAACTGCTCAATAGAACTTGAGTGGTTTTATTTAATTCATTTTCTGGGATGAGGGCAGATCAGTATTTATTACCCATCCTTAGTTGCCTTTGAGAAGATGGTGGTGAGCTGCTTCCATGAACTACTGTAGGTACAGCCAAGTGCTGTTAGGGAAGGAGTTCTAGCATTTTGACCTCAGTGACAATGAATGAACGGCGATATATTTCCAAGTCTCGAAGGTGTCTGACTTGGAGGGGGAGCTTCCAGTTGGTGGTATTCCCAGGGATCTTCTCCTCTTGTCCTTCTAAATGGTAATGGTTGTGGGTTTGGAAGGTTGTGTAAGAAAACTTGGAGAGTTCCTTCAGTCCATCTTCTGGATGGTGCACATGGCTGCTACTATTCATTGATGCTGGAAGGATTGAATGTTTGAGGAAGGGGTTGAAATCAAGAGGATTACTTTGTCTTGGATGGTGTCAAGCATATTGAGTGTTGATGGAGCTGTACTCATTGAGGTAAGTGAGGAATATTCCATTACATTCCTAACTTGTACCATAGAAAAGTCAGGAGTAAGTTATTCACTGCAAGATTCCTAGCCTTTGACCTGCTGGTAGCAATAGTATTTATATGTTCAGTTTCTGGTCAATAGTAACTCCCAGGATTTTAATAATGGGGGATTCAGCAATGGTAAGGCTATTAAATGTCAAGAGCAATGGTTAGATCCCCTTTTGTTGGAGACAGTCATTGTCTGGCACTTGTTACTTTATACTTGTCAGCCCAAGCCTGGATATTATCCACGTCTTGGACTGCTTCAATATCTGAGTAGTCACAAATGATACTAAACATTATGCAATCATCAGTGAATATCCCTACCTCTGACCGTTTGATGGAAGGAAGATCATTGATGATGCAGCTGAAGATAGTTAGGTCTATGACACTACCCTGAGGAACTCCTACAGTGATGTCCTGGAGCTGAGATGACCTCCAATCACCACAACCATCTTCATTTGTACCAGATATGATTCCAACCAGTGGACGGTTTCCCCTCAACTCCCATTCACCCAGTTTTGCCAGGGCTCCTTGATGCGACACTTGATTAGATGTTGTCTTGATGTCAAGGGCAGTCATTCTCACCTTGGATTGATACAGCTCAGAAAGAGCTCACTCAGCCCACCATCTCTTTCAACTCTTTCAGGGAGCTTACCAATTAGTCCCACTCCCTTGCCCTTTCCCAATGACCCCTGTAATCGATTCCCTTATATTTATCCAAAGCCCTTTTTAAAATCGATGCACACAGTGCTGGCTGAAGTGGGAAAACCATTGCATAGTTCTCTCAGTGCAGAGTTGAGTTCTCTCTCCAGGTTCTCTGGATCTCTCTGTGGAAAAAAGAAAATTGGGGCATAGTTTTCATTGTCACTGTGGTGAAGGGAAGTGTGATGGAATAGAGCAATGACGACTCCACAGAGACTGGGGTACCTTTCTGAAGGGCACCCTGATCTGTGATAAAAAATAAACTCCCTGCCCCCAACAACCCACTGATATTGGAGAATTCCCACAAGCATTGGGGTGACCCCCTGTCCGCACAAGCGTAGGCCCCTACTTCCACAAACATCAAGGTGAACCCACCCACCTTGACAGGCATCAGGACGACACCCCCTGTCCCCCACTCATAAGCATCTATTCCCATCGTCTACAAGCATCACGCCCTCTTCTCTGACAAGCATCCCCCTCCCTCTCACTTCGCAAGTATTAATGTATGAACCACCCCCTCTTCCCACAAGAGCAATCCCCCCTTCAGGGAGGGGCTGCCCCTGGCAGTGCAATTTAAAATTGCCCCCATTAACTCCCTTTCTCCATTGATGCTGCCAGACCTGCTGAGTTTATCCAGCATTTTCTGTTTTTCTTCCATACTTCCTGCATCCGCAGTATTTCCATCAAAGCTAGGTCCTTGTTTCATAACTCAAACCTTCCAATTGGCTTATTTTTTTTATCAGAAACATACAGCAACTGCCTGTGCAGTGTTCTGCAGGTGATATATGCAGAATATTCTGTTAACACAACTCAAACTTCTCTCTGGTGTCATCTAGAGAGCACCAAAAAGAATACATCTACATCTCAGTGTCTTTTCATGTCATGTGAAGGGCACTTTATAAAAACTGCCCTCATTAATCTCATCATAAACTCTTGTGAGTCTACTTTGACTGCAAATAGATCTGAATGGCAAAGTGTGGAGCTCTGACTAACAAGACAAAAAGGTTAACCTTAAAATGAAATGACTAACTTTTAGTATTTTACACATGTCTGGCTGATCTCCTGAGAAGTTGGTTATGGTAGAGCAGGACACATTGGGGTTGGCATTTTCCGGCTGTGCTAATGCCAAGGCTGGAAAATCTTGCCTGAGATCAATGGACCTTTTCATGGTCTGTGTCCCACCCATTGCGTGGCAGGCAGGATGGGAACATTTCGTCCTGGGACAGGTTTTGCTGGAGCAGGACATCTTGCAGTGTGCCCTGGTGTTAAGTTTACATTAGGCTGGGGTACTCACCCCGCCCCCCCACTCACCACCCCCCCCCCCCCCCCCCCCCCCCCAAAACCCTAAACCCCACGTACGCACCCCTACATGTGGCAGGTTTTCCAGTGACGGAGGCGGGTTGCTATTGGCCACCAGCCAGATGTTTCGGTCCCGCTGAAATCAATGGCCATTTGTGCCGATCACCAGGCACTGGGGAAACCATGGTTTTTTTTGGGGGCGGGGGGGGGGGTGGCGGAGGAGTCAGGCGGCGTGGGTGGTTCACCTTCAGCAGGGACCAAAAGACCGTGTCAGTGGGTAGGGCCAGAGACTCCCGGCCTTAGATTTTTTATTCTGTAATTAGCATGGTTAGGTTCTCCTAACTAGTCATTCAGGATTGGTTATGTTCACACTTCCTTAGCAGTATTTTCTCATCAAGGATCATAGAAACCCTACAGTGCAGAAAGAGGCCATCTGACCCATCGAGTCTGCACCAACCACAACCCCACCCAGGCCCCACGCCCCCCCATCCGCACACATTTACCTGCTAATCCCTCTAACCTACATCTCAGGAGACTAAGGGGCAATTTTAGCATGGCCAATCAACCTAACCCGCACATCTTTGGACTGTGGGAGGAAACCGGACTACCCAGAGGAAACCCATGCAGACATGAGGAGAATGTGCTAATTTCACACAGACAGTGACCCAAGGCGGAATTGAACCCAGGTCCCTGGAGTTGTGAAGCAGCAGTGCTAACCACTGTGCTACCGTGCCACCCTTACTTCTAAATCATATTTTTTCAGCTCTGAGTTGCTGTTGAGTTACAACAAGTCTATCAATAAAGTACCTATTTATTCTTGCAATGTGGGCATCCCTGGCATGACTGGCATTAATTGCCTACCCCTGATTGTCCTTATATAGTTGTTGTTGAGTTTGATTCTTGAACTGTTTGGTTGGCACAGTGATTAGCATTGCTGCCTCACAGCACCAGGGACCCGGGTTCAATTCCCAGCTTGGGTCATGTCTGTGCAGAGTTTGCACATCTCTGCATGGATTTCCACTAGGGGCTGTGATTTCCTTCTGCAGCCAAAGATGTGCGGGTTAGGTGGGTTGGCCATGCTAAATTGCCCCTTAGTTTCACTGTGACTAGCTAGGGTGAATGTATGAGGATAGGGCCTGGGTGGGATTGTGTTTAGTGCAGACTTGATAGGTCAAACGGCCTCCTTCTGCACTGTAGGATTCTATGATTCTATTACAGTCTGTGTGATGAAAGTAAAGTGTAGTGTTGTTATCGTAAGGAATTCTAGATTTTTGACCCAGCGGCAATGAAAAAATGGTGATATGGTTCTGAGTCAAGAAGGTGTATAACTTGGAAGGGAACTTGTGGGGTGGCATTCCTCTGCACCTGCTTCCCTTGTTCTTCTGGGGGATAAGAGGTCATGAGTTTAGAAATTGTTGTCAAAGGAGTCTCGGTGAGTTGCCACGGTGCATCTCGTAAACGATGTACGTGGCTGCCACTGATGTGCCCGTGATGGAAGGAACAAATGTTTAAGATATTGGATGGGATGCTGATCAAGTGGGGCAGAACAGTGAAATATTGCAAGTATAAATGTCAATATTTCCAGCACTATAGAAAAATAAGGTGTATGTGCCCAAGAATTGGGCACAATAAGCAGGGAGTTCTCCTGACCAACATTCATCCCCCAAACAACAGCAACAAATATGGATGACTTGCTGATTCAGTTCTTGGCCGATGGTCAAACGCTGCTCTGGGGAAAATGGCTGCCGGCTTACCTGGACAACAACAATAACAGAGCTTCAAAGCGTAATGAATTCTGTGTGAACTGCTTTGAAAACTTTTGAAAGATGTGAGCAGATAGAACAAACTTGCCCTTCTGTAGCAATATTGTCTCTCAGGACATCCCAAGTTTCTTCACACACAGGCATTTACTTTGAAATCCAGATAAAGTGTTATATGAAAGCCAATTTTTTTCTTCTTTTCATTACCCTGAGCAGTTGATGTTTCTCCTTCGAATGATCAAAAACAAGACTGGTGGCAGGTATCCCATCTCTGGAGCTATGCAAAATCAGAACAGCAATGCAATTACTGATTTCTACTGCTCTAATACAAAGTGGGACAAATTATCTCAGGGTGGTGGTGAAATGCCGATTCAAGACAAACTGGGAGCAACTATTCACCTTGCTTAGTTTAACTGGAACGGGTTTAGAAATCTCTACAGCTGAGTAATGTGCGCTTCAGGAGTATGGTAAAAGGCACCATAATGTAATGTTGAATACAACAGATGGCTGGAGGTGGTACAGTGGGTTAGCATTACTACCTCTGAGCCAGAAGCTCCAGGCTTGAGTCCCACCTCAAGGACTTGATGGCTATGAAAGGTGTTGTACATACTGCGGTCCGACAAGTTGAGTTTCAACCTGTAAATCCTTCCTAGCAATATGTCAAAGGCTGGCAGTAAGAGCGGGAGAGACTCCTGGTAAGCCATGCTTGATATGGAGTGCTGTCCCTCAAGCTATAGACCCCTGGTGACAGACCAGCGACCTGTTCCAGGAATTACTAATTATGGAAACAGACGATAGTCTGCCTTAGTGTGTGACTAGGTGCTGGAAGTTAAGTGGATGGGATAAAGCAGGTCCACCCCAATTTATTTTGATTTGCCTGATTTTGATTACCTGTTCAGAGTTTGGGCATCAATTTACATTGGCTTTGCTTAAGACCGTCTGAGACTAAATCCACCCAAAAATCCTAAACTAACCTTGACTATTGCGCCTGTGATTCTCTTCACATTATGCTGTTAACTTCTGCCGCCAACTGTGGACGTGAGGCAGGAACAGTTACACATGCGCACTCAATCCACAATGTGGTCACCAGCAAATTTCTGACAGAAAGTGCTGGAAAATCTCAGCAGGTCTGACAGCATCTGGGGAGAGGGAATACAGCCAACGTTTTGAGTTTGGGTGACTCTTTGTTATCCGGACTTGAAACATTGCCTCTATTCTCTCTTCATAGATGCTGTCAGATTTGCTGCCATTTTCCAGCATTTTCTGTTTTTGTTTCAGATTCCAGCATCGGCAATGTTTTGCTTTTAGCATCTTTCTGACATCATCAAAAGGATGGAATAATTCTATCCCGAAATTATTGTTTGAAATCCAGATTTGTGAAGCTGCTCATTGACGTCATCAATGAATGAGGGTTAGTGCTTTGTTTGGTAATGGATATATTATTAAAGCTCTGCAATTATATCAAGGTAGAAAAATGGCTACATCTACAAAGGGCTAAACCACTCACTCACTCACTTTCTCTCTCCCTCTCTCACTCTCTCTCGCACACACTCACACTCACTCTCTCTGCAGACTTGATGAGTCAAATGGCCTCCTTTTGCACTGTAAGGATTCTGTAATTAACTTAGCACAATCCATAATAAATCAAACCTTGAAATTAAAGAAAAAAATTGAGTTCCTTTAAATATTATTTTCTCCAGCTTGTTCAGACGTTTTGCTTGTAAACCCTTCCAGCGCAGGTGGCTCAGCTGGATGATACTCACCTCTTAATTCCAAGGATATTGTTCTGAATTCTAATGAGGTAACAGATTTCTTCTGAAGTATTTTATTTAGGAAAAAAGATTTTTATGAAAAAATACACTGAGTTTATTCAAAGTTGTGAAGCATATTTCACAGGGGGAACAATTGATAAATAATTGGTAAGGTAAGTACAAGTACTTGCAATTGGTTGAAGAATGCGGAGTATTTTCAGTCCACATCAGGTTTCAATGCAACAGCTGACTCTGACATGGCATATGTGAAAGAAGTGCTCCCCTAGTGTTGTAACACAAGTTGCACAACCTTTACCTTGGGGACAACACAGAAGGTGATTTATTATTCGTCAAACTTCTGCTGAAATCAAATGTTTGAACCCAGGTTGATGAAAGATATTAAAGACTGTGGAGCTTGTTGAATATTTGATGATATACATGACTGGCCATGCTAAATTGCTCCTTAGTGTTAGGGGGATGTCAGGGGGATTAGTAGGGTAAATATGTGAGGTATGTGAGGTTATGGCGATAGGACCTGGGTGGATTGTTGTTAGTGCAGGCTCAATGGGCCAAATGGCCTCCTTCTGCACTGTCGAGATTCTATGAATTTAATTAATTTCAATTATCTAATATCTATTTGCTGATGTGAAGTGTCTCTGTTTCCTGCAATTGAAGCTGGAGTTCACCACCACCTTCTACAGAGATCAAAAGCCAATGGAATGAATCAATTCACAATTAAAAAATAATAGCGAGAATGCAATGAATATAATGCAAAGCCCTCTCCACCCCCACCAATGGAGTTGGCCATTAGAGAGCATATTCTACCCGTTCCATGTATTACCTTCAGTTTTACCAGTATTGACCACAGATGAAAAATAACATAGTCCAATAATTATCATTCTAAGAAATGATAGACTTCCCAATTTTCTGTTCGCAGTCATTTGTCCACAAGATTTGAAACTTAATTAACTTCTGGATACGATCAGAAATCTAAATCTACGTGTAATCTTGAGATTAATTGTAATTTCTAAATAGCATTTGATACTATTGATGGCATTGTTATAAAGCCTAGAAGACATTAACTTAGAACTGGTGATATGCTGGCAGGGACATAAAGCCAGTTTAATGAAGTAGAATTATCATGTTAAGGTTACCAGAGTGCTTTCCATAAGAATTCAATCCAAAAGGTCAATTAAGCATCATCTGACAATTTTACAATGGTTGCATAACAAAACCATTTATCATTATGTATGAAAAGGTTGGCCTCCTGTCTCAGAAAGCTTCAGCCAATGGGCCACATACTCTACTGTGAGGCTGGGAGAAAACAAGACTTCTGTTGAAAATAAACTAAAATATATTGGTGATAATTTATACTGCAAAAGGGGAGGTGATGGCCTAGTGGTATTATTAATCCAGAAACTCAGCTAATGTTCTGGGGACCCCAGATTCAAATCCTGCCACAGCAGATGGTGGAATTTGAATTCAATAAAAAATTATCTGGAATTAAACATCCAGTGGTGATCATGAAACCCTTGTCGATTGTCGGAAAAACCCATCTGGCTCAGTAATGTCCTTTAAGGAAGGAAATTTATCTGGTTGGCCTACCCCAGAGCCACAGAACTGTGGTTGACTCACAGCTGCCCTCAGGCAAGTCAGGATGGGTAATAAATGTTGGCAGCAATGCCCATGTCCCACGAATTAACAAATAAAGTTCAG
Organism: Carcharhinus amblyrhynchos; assembly: GCF_965287045.1. NCBI lineage: Eukaryota > Metazoa > Chordata > Chondrichthyes > Carcharhiniformes > Carcharhinidae > Carcharhinus > Carcharhinus amblyrhynchos. The sequence continues at coordinate 10,537,068 of NC_137347.1, read as the reverse complement.
TGTTCAAGTGTAATGCTATACTTACCTCTGCCCCTCTCTCCTGAGATTTGTTGAAAGTGCAATGACCTTTGATCTACCTATAGTCCATCTCAGAGGGCACTTTCTACATTTAATACATTTAGTTCCTCTTATCAATGCAAAATATATGCAAATCTGTTTTGTGCCAGTTAAGTTGTTTTATTTTTGTCATTTTCATTATATTACTTTTACCTTTGTTCTTGACATGACATCCCATGATTTTAGTACCTTATCTGTGGCATGAGCTAAGAATTGGTATCCAAATGGGCATAATTAACTTACTGTGATGATAACTGGACATTGATGCAAGACTCATCATTTCGTATAAGAATGCTCAGTAATGTTTTCTTCACAAGAGACCAGCAGTTTGCCTCAGTTGCTCGACAGATGCATTGCTCACTTGTGACCCTCACCTTAAGAGAAACTAAATAAGATTCACTCCAATTGCTCACAGAGCTGGAATCAGAAGGTAAATGTAGGTCAATAAAATGTTGCTCATCCCACCTTTCTAAGATGAACACAACTGGTTTAACCAGCCTACAAGCAGCGAAAAGGTTAAATGAAACTAAGGTTGACCTCCGCTAGATTAATTTAGAACAGGTTCCCAACACAATTGCCAACTCTTTGAAAAGCGTGCATTGTGAATGTGTTACACTCAAAGATCAGATAGGAGTTTAGGAGTCAGAGTTAGTCATTTGACCCCATGAATAACCTTTTGCCATTCAATGACATGATGGGTGACATCTGACCTAAGCTAGATTTGCTCCAAATCCCTTGATACCTTCAGTTAACAAAAAAAAATCTATCAATTCCATTTCTTAAAAATAACATTTGACCCAGCATCAACTGCCAGTTGTGGGACGGAGTTCCAAAATTCTACCACTCTTTGTGTGAAGAAGTGTTTCCTCATTTCAATCCTGAGAGGTTCCTGATTCTAATTTGTACACTCTGCATTCCCCTTTCCTCTGGTAACCTTATTAAAAAACCTTAACCTGACTATCATGTTTATGGAGCATATGGCTGTCCTGACATTTCATTTGCATATTGTGTCAGGAGACTGATTCCCTGGGTGCTTCCTATATTTACCTCTTCCAGCGTTAAATGTAGAAACTTGAAACAGTGTGAACTCTTGTAGGTTTCATTCAACATTCATTCTTTTCTGTCGGGTCAACTGAGTTTGGATGGTACAAGCTGGCATAATTAAGAGGGGACCCCAATCTAGTGATACGCTATAGAAGTGAGACATGATCATCCTATAGGTGGTAATTGAGAACTGTTGATCAAGATCTTTACCCATCAGACTACACTCACTTGTAGCTGAGAGATAATATTGAGGATAACTGGCAGATATTCCTAGCTATTGTGTTTGAGGCTTTGGCCATTATTTTGTCATAAGGCTTTTCTTTTACTTTTGAGTTTGTGGTCCACAAGGTCAAGGAAGTTAGAGATGAAGAAAATAATATTTTTCATTTCAAGAAAAAGGTCAGCTGGAGCATGGTTAAACGCAGCTGTTTCTCATTTCACCTCAATCCCAACCTCAGTTAAGAACCAAATAGTGCACATGCAACAATTTTCCATTGGTTGAACCAGCCATTTTGTTTATACTGAGTGACATTGTCTATTTAGAGCCAAATTAGGAGCAGTTTTCTACTGGGTGCTGACTCCTTCAAACCTCTCCTGAAGCTCAAAAATTCCCCAGTCATCAAAGGTATTATAGAATCCCCACAACGCAGAAAGAGGCCATTCAGCCCATCAAGTCTACATTGACTCTTACCCAAGCCCTAACCCCGTAACCCCACTTATCCTTCCAACCTACACATCTTTAGGCACTAAGGAGCAATTTAACATGGCCAAACCACCTATTCCTCCCTGTGGGAGGAAAGTGGAGCACCAGGAGGGAACCCATGCAGACACAGGGAGAATGTGCAAACCCAGTCACCCAAGTTGGTAATCAAGCCTGCGTCCCTGGCACTGTGATGCAGCAGTGCTAGCCATGTGCTGCCCCTGAGGACTGACCGATTAGTACACAGGTTGCTCACATTTGGTTTCTATGATTTGTCAAATTAAATTTGAAATTGGATAAACTGAATCCACTCCCATTGCATCAAAGACTGGCTGGAGGTGGTCATAAAAATATATCTGATCAATTAGAGATTCATTACGTAAACAAAAACCTTGAAACTTAAATATCTCAAGGCAAAATGATCTTTTATATTATCAAAATGCTGCTCTTCAAGGATTTGGAGTTTGAATGTTTTAATTATAATCAGCATTTAAAACCTGAGGTGCAATCCTTGTTTCTGTTTACCTAACTTAATCTGAAGTATAGTTCTGCCGATAGGCGTTTTGTGGACAATATATGCCATAGCTTTTTTTTATAAATCACTAACTGTACAATCATTTCATTCAAAAGCAATTTGATTAAAATTCACTTTCCCTCTGGCTTTGGTCCCATTTTGTAGCATTCTCACGGCTCAAAATAGCTCTTTCTTTTCTTGTAGCAATGTAATTGCTTTCATAAATATGAAATACCTTTGTAAATTTTGTAAAGGATGTCAGTCTGTGGAGAAGAAATGCTACAGTCTTGCAACAATTGGTAGAAAATTAACAATTCCATTCCTAATTTACTTATGATAAGTGAGTTTAATCGACAAAATTATTTTAGGCGGGCTACCTTGATAACACAAGAGGTAGCTGAATTGTACATTAGAAAGGCGCCAAGTCTGCAGTGAGTTGGTGATCTATCAATCCTAAAATAGGCCTCAGTGCCAACCAGGCTGGGAAGGAAAATCCCAGCCAACGTTCCCATTCCTGGTTATGAGCCTTTCTTAATGGGCAGGGATGTACTTCTGAAGCTGTATAAGGCTCCATGTGGACTATTGTGACCAGTTTTAGACCCCCATATCTAAGGAAGGATGTGCTGGCCTTGGAAAGGGTCCAGAGGAGGTTCACAAGAATGATCCCTAGAATGAAGAGCTTGTCGTATGAGGAACAGCTGAGGACTCTGGGTCTGTACGCATTGGAGTTTAGAAGGATGAGGGGGGATCTTATTGAAACTTATGGGATACTGCGAGGCCTGGATACAGTCAATGTGGAGAGGATGTTTCCACCAGTAGGAAAAATTAGAATCAGAGGGTTAAAGGGACAATCCTTCAAAACAGAAATGAGGAGGAATTTCTTTAGCCGGAGAGTGATGAATCTTTAGAACGGCTTGCCGCAGAAGGCTGCAGAGCCCACGTCATTGACTGTTTTTAAGACAGAGATGGATAGGTTCTTGATTGTTAAGGGGATCAGGAGTTATGGGGAAAAGTCAGGGGAATGGGGATAAGAAAAAAACACTTTTTGTTTTACCATGGGTGGCACGGTAGCACAGTGGTTAGCACTGCTGCTTTACAGCTCCGGGGACCTGAGTTCAATTCCCGGCTCGGGTCACTGTCTGTGTGGAGTTTGCACTTTCTCCTCGTGTCTGCGTGGGTTTCCTCCGGGTGCTCTGGTTTCCTCCCACAGTCCAAAGATGTGAGGGTTAGGTTGATTGACCATGCTAAAAAAAATTGCCCCTTAATGTCCTGGGATGCGTAGGTTAGAGGGATTAGCAGTTAAAATATGTAGAGGTATGGGTGTAGGGCCTGGGTGAGATTGTGGTCTGTGCAGACTCGATGGGCCAAAGGCTCTCTTTCTACACTGTAGGGTTCTATGATTCTATGAACCATGATTGAATGGGGGAGCAGACTCAATGGGCCAAATGGCCGAATTCTGCTCCTATATCTTATTGCCTTATGATCTTAATAGTGCACAGTAGTGAACACTGGGCAAGGGATGGAACTGAGTTCAGCTGTGGTATGCTACTAGTCAATTAACTCAGAGGTCTACTGCATAGGTCTACACTTTGTTACCGTGGCGACTGAGCATGTATAGTAAATGCCAAAATTCCAAGATCAATAATTCAAAAATGACTTGAAGGAAGTGCTGAAGAATCTCCAGAGAACACAGAGCAATGTTCCAACAAGGAATCAGGGTTTCAGGAGAAAAAGTGAAAATAAAACATTGGCCTGGAGATAGAGAAAAGAAATGGGGTGATTCATCACCAATTTGTAAAAAGAAGCTTCAGAATATTGGGGTATCTTTTATTTCAAGTGCTAAGTATGCTCTTGTCATTGCAGTCACTAACAAACTACAGTTAGCTGCAGTAAACGGCAAAGGTTTGGCTGTTCTTAAATAAGGAGCTGTTAGCACATGGATCCAGCAAGCAACTAAGAGGACAAACGGTGCACTGACCTTTATTTTAAAGGGACTGGAAGACAGGAGCTGTTCTGCAAGTGTACAGATCTTTGCTGAGACCTTATCTGGAATATTGTGTGTGGCCTTGATATTGATATGGGGTTTGGACATAGCTTGGCACAACATTGAGGGTCGAAGGGCCTGTACTGTGCTGTACTGTTCTATGTTCTTGGGTTGGAATTCTCTGACCTCGCCCATGGCTGGGATTTTCCAGTCCCGCTGCTGTGTATGGCGATTTGGCTGAGTGCCAAATTCTCCTTTCACACTGGCAGCAGTAACGGGGCATGAGAGACTGGAGAATTCTGGCCATGTTCTCCTTATTTAATTTGCATTGGAGTTAGCATGGAGGATTGTCAGATAATGAGGAGCTGAGTAAGTTAGGCTTTGTGTTCTCTGAGACTTAGAAAAAAGAGACGTGCTCTCATTGAAACATCCAAGATTCTGAAGATTCTTGACAGTGTAGATATTGAGAGGTTGTTTCACAGAGAATTTAGAACATGAGGCATAATCAGAGGATGCAGGGTTGGTCATTCAGAATCAAATAATTCCTACAGTGCAGGAGGAGGGCATTCAATATGTCAAGTCTGCACCGATTCGCTGACAAAGCATTTCTCCCAGGTAAATATCGCTGTAACCCCATTTATTTACCTCACTAATCCCTGTAAGATGCACATCTTGGGACACTAAGGGACAATTTTACATGGCCAATCAATCTAACCTGAACACCTTTGGACTGTGGAAGGAAACCAGAGCACTCGGAGGAAACCCACGCAGACACAAAGAGAACGTACAAACTCCACACAGACAGTGACCCCAGGCCAGAATTGAACGTGGATCCTATTTTTGTCTTTTGTGGAACTGACCAAATGGATCATGAAGCTTTTTTTTTGCCCCTCAGTCCTTTACATGTTTGTCTGATAAAGGTTCATGAGATCCATTAAACGTCAAGGACTTTGGAGAGTAAGGCCCTGATATTAAAATATGTGGTTACATGACATTAAGATCAAGAAAATCTCGTGGGTGTTTGAGCACCGAGATCAATATTGAAGAGCAAAAAGATTTATTCTCTAGCATCCAAATAGAAGTCTTCAACACTGACACTACATAAATAGTGAGAGAATTCTTCAGCAGCAAGGCTTTTTCTTGCTCTTCTCCCCAATAAAAACCTTCCCTTCAAATCATTATTATGCAGATCAACTGGTTTCAAAATTAATAAAAAGGTGCAAGTCACAAAATTAGATGGAGGAGACTTTGCAGAGAATGTGCTGCATCTGCTGTATGCGGGGCTTGTGCAATGTACAGTTCTGGAGAGAAGGGTGATCTAGACTGTAAATGTCTTCAACGCGAAGAATTTCAATTCAGAGTTATTGAGTTGGAGTCTGAGGTGCAGACACTGTGATGCATCATGGGAGAGTGGGTGCTGAGGGTGGATGTGGGATTTGCCTGGACATTTTGACCCAGGAGGTATGCACACCCCTAAAGCCAGGTAGAGGTTCAGATTCAGTTAGTGGTCAGAGAAAGAAGAAACTCATGAGATGCTCCATTCCATCAACTTTCCTGTCGGCCTTAGAAACTTGGGCAGTAGGTAAAGATCTATGGAATAAAATAGAGGCCTTTGCAATGTGGGTGGGAGAGGGTTGGGAAGCAGAAAAAGGGATAGGGCTAGGCATGATTGGATGACCGGGTGTCACAGAGTGGTTACAGGTGAGCGATAGTGGGTGTATAAGGACGGCATGAGGCAGAGAAGTGTGACATACCGTGATAGCAGACCACCCAGCAGGAGTAGCTACATGCAGCATCAGCAGGGACAGGTGGACGTGACTCCAACTCAGGCAGGTGAGGGAACTATCAATTTAGTGGTGGAGGAGACTCAGCTTTTGCCATCATTCAGCTGGTAGCAGATGCTTGTTGATTGTGTGGATTGAAAGGAGGATGGGTCAAGATTTAAATGCAAGGCTACAATGGTGCTGTGAGAGGAAAGGTTTCAAACCATGAATACTAGCACCAATGCTGGAGAAAGAGAGTGTTGTTCCATTGGAGCACTGAGCCTATTAAGTGGGAAAGGACTTGTGAATGGAATAACTAAACCACCTTATTTATTCTAGAGCTTTAAACTAATAAGTCTAAGAGAGAATATGGATGAAGGTGAATTTATAATTCTGAAGAAAAATGCCAAGTCCATAAAGTGGAGTAGCAATTTTGGTAAAGTCAAGCAGATTGCCAGCAAGAGACAGAGACCTTCCTATCAGTAATTGAACTTTAACTAAGGCCAATCAATGAGAAGTAGTAAAAAGTTAAAATTAAACACTCTTCATCTGAATGATGAAGCATTTGTAACAAGGACAACATAGTGGTTAGCACTAAGGACCTGGGTTAGATACCAGCCTTGGATGATTGTCATTCTCTCGGTCTGCATGGGTTTCCTCACACACGCCAAAGATTTGAATGTTTGGTGGATTGGCCACATGGGATTACGGGAATAAGGTAGAAGGGAAGGCCTGGATGAATGCTCTTTTGGACACATAGCATAGACTTGATGGACCAGATGGCCTCTTCTGCACAGTGGGATTCTATGGTTCTGTGGTAAAGAGTAATGGTGCAAATCGAGATAAATGGAATTAACCTAGTAGCCATTGCTACTGTGTTCTCACCGAGTCTGTGTGGGTTTCCTTCAGGTGTTCTGGTTTCCTCCCACTGTCCAAAGATGTGTGGGTTAGGTTGATTGGCCATGCTAAATTGACCCTAGCATCAGGGGAATTAGCAGGGTAAATGCTAATTGGATTGTGGGAATGGGGCCTGGGTGCAATTGTGCTCGGTGCAGACTGGATGGGTCGAATAACCTCCTCTTGTACTGCAGGGATTCTGTGATTCTATTACTGAGATGTGAGCACAAGGTAACCAAGGTTAGAATTAAATAGAACTAAATGATTTAGATAAGGAGGTTAAATGTAATTTACTCAAGTTTGCAGACAATATAAGGTTAGGTGGGAAATGAAACTTTGAGAGGATGCAAAGAGAATGCAAGGAGGCAAAGACCAATTCATTTTCTGGGCAACAAGGTGACAGATTATAATGTGCGAGGTATGGAATTCTCCACTTTGACAGGAAGAATGGAAAAGCAGAATATTTCTGAAAGAGAAACTGATAAATGCTGGCGATCAGAGGGATTTATTTGTTCTTGGACAGGAATCATGAAAAGTTGGCATGCAGGTGCAGCCAACAATTAGGAAGGCATATAATACATTAGCTTGTATTGCAAGGAGGTTGGAACAGATGTATCAGGAATCTTGCTGCAAATATATAGGACCTTGGTGAGACCATACCTGGAGTAGTGTGTACAGTTTGGTGTCCTTGTTGAGAAAATGATATATTGCCTTAAAGGAAGTGCCACAAAGGTCAGTAGGTTATTTTGTAAGATGAAAGGACTATCCTGTGAGGAGAGATTGAATAGAATGGGTCTAAATTCTCTAGACACTAGGAAAATCTAATTGGAACATATTAAATACGTAGAGGCCTCGACAGGGTAAATTCTGAAATGTTGGGCCCAATTTTACCATTCTGTTATGCCCGTTTTCAGACGTGAAAACTTGGTAAAGTTGGGTGTGAGCTGAGTAGCGCGATCCGCACCCACACCCGTGCCAAGTCCCCCTTCACCAAGGCCCAAAAATGGATGCGACCAGGAACACGTCTGAAGTGGGCACAATGTCAATTTAACTGCATTTGCATGCATTTAAATGACTTAATGGGCTGGATGCCAAACTTACCAGCATTTGCCCCTTTACTGTCGCACTCGCCTGCTCAATTTGGTGCGAAATGGTGGGGGTGTGCGGTCAGACCATTCTCTGGTTGGGGGTGGGACGGAAGGAGGCGGGTCAAATTGTTCTCTGGTGGGATGAGGGAAGAGGGAGGCCAGATGGTTCTCTAGTTGGGGGAGGAGAGTAAGGAGGAGGCGGCTGAGATCATTCTCTGGTGGCGGGGGAAGGAAGCAGGTCAGAATGTTCTCTGGTGATGGTGGGGGGGAAGAGGAGGAGGTGGGTCAGATCATTCTCTGCTGAGGAAGGGCAGGGGCAGGGTGTCCGCTGCCACTCTGCGGGCGATCGGTGGCAGGGGGGGGGGAAGGAGGGTCTGCTGCCAATCTGTGGGCAATCAGTGGGGGGGGGGAGGGATTGCGATCGATCTGGGTAGTGGGAGGGTGGGTGGATAAGGGGGACAGTTATGTTTTGGGGGTGGGACAACATCTGTGGGGACCATCACTTCCAGGTCGCAAAATGCGGATATGGCAGGGGAACATTTTTCAATTTTTTGTCACTGCACATGCACAGTTGAATGTTCCAATCAGAGCAGCAGCATTTTGGGCACGATAAGCCCTGCCCACAGTCTGATTCGGATTTCTGACTTTTTTTTCAGGCTAAGTGCGTATAGGGGTCGGGATTACAAATTGGATCTGAATCACGCCCAGATTCAGCACTTAGAATCAAAATGGCAAAATAGGGCCCATAATATACCCTAGCAGTAGAGTCAAGAACTGGAGATTTTTTTATTCATTTGTGGGACATGGGCATCGCTGACAGGACCAGCATTTATTGCCCAGCCCAAAATGCCTTTGAACTGAGTGGCTTGCTAGGCCATTTTATGGGGTAGTTGAGAGTCAACCACATTGCTATGGATCTGGAGTCACATGCAGGCCGGACCAGGTAAGGACAGTACATTTCCTTCCCTAAAGGGCATGAATGAACCGGTTGGATTTTCCTGACAATAGATGATGGTTTCATGGTCATCAGTAAATTCTTAATTCCAGGTATTCTTTTTTTGAACTCAAATTCCATCTGCTGTCAAGGCAGGATTCGAACCCGGGTCTCCAGAACATTAGCTGAGTTTCTGGATTAATATCTAAGCAATAATTCCATGAAACCATTGCCTCCCCCAGGACTCAGCATAAAGTCTAGCGATAATGAGAAACTCCTTTGCTCTGAGATTTGTGAATCTTTGAAATTTTCTACCACAGACCTATGGATGCTCAGTAGTTAAGTATATTTTGGTTTGATTTATTATGTCATATATATTAGCGTACAGTAGTAAGTATTGTTTCTTACACACTATACAGACAAAGCATACCATTCATAGAGAAATGAAGAATGAGCACTTTGCTCTGCACTTCTCTGTGTACAAGAGAGTGCAGAATATAGTGCTGCAGTTATAGCTAGGATGTAGAGAAAGGTCAACTTAATGCAAGGTAGGTCTATTCAAAAGTCTGATGGCAGCAGGGAAGAAGCTGTTCTTGAGTCGGTTTTATATCTTTTCCTGATGAAAGAAGGTAGAAGAGAGAACGTCCGGGGTTAATTATGCTGGTTGCTTTGCCAAGGCAGCAGGAAGTGCAGACAGAGTCAATGGATGGGAGGCTGGTTTGCGCAATGGATTGGGCTTCATTCATGACCTCTTGTAGTTTCTCGTGGTCTTGGGAAGAGCAGGAGCCATACCAAGCTGTGATAGAACCAGAAAGAATGTTTTCTATGGTGAATCTGTAAAAGTTGGTGAGAGTCGTAGCTGGCATGCCAAATTTCATTAGTCTTCTCAGAAATTAGAGGCTTTGAACATAAGAACATAAGAAATAGGAGCAGGAGTAGGCCATCCAGCCCTTCGAGCCTGCCCCGCCATTCAATAAGATCATGGCTGATCTGTCGCTGCTCAGTTCCACTTTCCCGCCCTCTCCCCATAACCCTTAATCCCCTCTCTTATCAAAAACCCATCAACCCGCGTCTTAAAAATATTTAGCGAGGCAGCCTCCACCACTTCAACGGGCAGAGAATTCCAGAGATTCACCACCCTTTGAGTGAAGAAGTTCCTCCTCAACTCCGTTCTAAACCGCCCCCCTTTTATCTTGAGGCTGTGCCCCCTAGTTTGGTTGACTTTCTTAACTATAGTACCAGAATGGGGTCCAGGACAGGTTGTTGGTGATCTGCACGCCTAAAAACTTGAAGCGCTCGACTCTTTCTACTTTGTCCCTGTTGATGTCGACAGGGGCATGTTCTCCACTTTGCTTCCTGAAGTAGATGACAATCTCCTTTGTTTTGTTGACATTAAGGGAGAGATTATTGTCGTCACACTAGTTCACCAGATTCTCTATCTCATGCCTGTACACTCTCATCATTGTTTGTTTGAGATCCAAGTCTGAGATTGATCGACTATTGGGCACAGAGAGAAGCAATTGATACAGAGCTGGGAAGTGAAAGTGGAAGTGAATGTGGCAGGCCATCCTATTGTATGGTGGAGCAGGTTCAATTGGCCCCGGAAACAGACGTTTTGACATCTTTGGTGTCAGAAGGAGCAGCGCTCTGAAAGCTCGTGATTCCAAATAAACCTGTTTGACTTTAACCTGGTGTTGTGAGACTTCTTGCTGTGCCCACTCCAGTCCAACATTGGGATCTCTAAGTCATAAATTTGGCTGAAGTTTATTACAAACAAGCACCTCATACTTGTACTTATTCAAACTGGTGCCTTGCAAAGTCTTTGCAAAGGAAACCCGCCTTCATGTCCGAAAATAGATGACAAACTCCACTGCTACCCTTACATGCTTTCTAACCCAATCTCTGCTTATTTCCCAGTGAGCATCAGTTTGCAGTATGAGATGGCCTTGAATCCGCACTGGTTGGATGACTTGTTTTTAGCAACAAACGGAATATGAGCAAGCCACTGACCCTGACATTCTCTTGTTCCAATTCTGCTTTGTTCCCAGTCTGCTTCCCCTCAAGCACAATTCGACACCAATCTTTCTGCCTAGTTTCTTTTAAATCCAGTCTCACTCTGAGTCCTGAATTTCATTTTCATTTTGACAGATAAAAATATTGAAAATGCATTTCTCTACAAAAATTCTGATTTTATATGCTGTGATTTTTTTTTAGGAAATAAAATGCTTAAAGGCCCAGCAGGACAGACATAAAAACGTCTTTAAATAAAAATATCCTTTCTAGGTCATGGGTATCACCCATAAGACCAGCATTTATTGCCCATTCCCAATTGTCCTTGAGAAGGTGGGAGTGAGCCACTTTCTTGAACCGGTGCAGTCCATGAGGTGTAGGTGCACCTACCATGCTGTTAGGGAGGGAGTTGCATGATTTTGACCTAGTGCCAGTGAAGAAACGACAATATATTTCCATGTCAGGATGGTGAGGGAAACCTCCAGATGCCTCCTGCTCTTGCCCTTCTAAGATTTGGAATTCACAGATGTTTAGAAGGTGCTACCAAAGGAATCTTAGTGAATTCCCGTGGCACATCTTGTATATAGTGCACACACTGTGGTGGTGTTGAAGGGCGGGGGGGGTACTACAATCAAATAATACTTTGTCCTGAATGGTGTCAAGCTCTTGACTGTTGTTGGAGCTGCACTGAGCCAAGCAAAGGAGAGCGTTCCATCACACGCCTGATTTGTGCTTTGTAGATGGTGAGTTGGCTTTGGATAGTCAGGAGCCATAGAATCTTCAGCTTCTGACCTGTTCTTGTAGTCATAGCATTTACATGGCTAGTCAGGCCCCGTTTCTGGTCAATGGATTGTAGTGAATTAAATGATGGTAATGCTGTTGACCATCGAGTTCGGATGGTTATCTCTTGTTGGAGATGGTCATTGTCTGACACTTGCACATGGTGAAAATGTTACTTGTCACTCACCCAACCCTGAATGTTGCTTAGGTCTTCTGTTATGTAGGAGCAAAATGCTTATGTCTGAGCAGCATTGAATGATACTGACCTCCCTGTAATCGTGAACATCCCAACTTCTGAACCTGAGTTGGAGTGACGGCCATTGGTGGCTGAATTGCAAATAATAAAATTACGCTACCCCATTTGCAAGCATAGAATCATACAGCACAGGGGGAGGCTATTCAGCCCATTATGCCTTTACTACTGTTTCAAAGAGTGAACCAATTAGTCCCGTTTCCCCCATTCTTTCCCTAACTCTACACATTTTTCTTTTCAGGTTTTCCAGTTTGTGTTTGACAGTTACTATTGAATCTGTTTCCATTACTCTTTAAGAGCAAGTGTTCCAGACCACAACTCATTGGATGTGATTCTCCCATCAAAAAATGAACAAAACACGTCAGAGCCTCCAGTTTCATGGAGATCGGGCACCCTTTTGAAAGATCTCAGCATTCCTGGACAGACCTCCTTCCACAACGGCCATGTAACACAGCTCCCCTCCACCTCCCCCCCCGCCCCCCATCACTGACCACCACTGACAAGGGGAGCAACCCCAACCCCTCAGCACAGAGGGACAGCCATCCCCACCACTGAAAGAACGAGTCACACCCCTCTCTCCCGTCACACCTTGCAGGCATGAAGGTAACCCAACCCTCCTCAACACACGCCAGAGGCCTCACCTCCCCTCCCCTGACCAAGACAGTCTCCTGAGGCTCTGTACCCCTCAGCATCCCCTTCAAGACCTCCCTTAGCCATGCCAACCTTGCACTGCTCCTGTCAGTGATACCTTGGCATTGCAATGACTGCCAGGATGTCATTGCCAGGATGTCACTGCCAGAGTGGCCAAGGCTGGAAGCTACCTCCAGTACAGGCACGTTATTCCAGCATGTGTGGTTGAAGAAGGCTCACCACGGAAATAAAAATGTCAACCAATTTCTTCAGATCAAAGAACTAGCCTATTTATAAATGCGGCAGTTAAGAGCAAGCATGTTTATAAACACTATGGTTTGAAAAGAGGAAGTGAAAGCTCCTGGCTGCTGTAAAATAGCCCAAACCTGTGAATCAAAACAAGTTTCTAAACACTGCACTTATTTCAGAAGTATTGAATCATGAAGGGAAATAGAAACAAAGTTCCTGCCTATGTCTAATAGCCTGGACCTGTCAATCAAGAAGCTATTTAAAGATTCTGGAGCATAAAATTGAATGCAAACAAAGATTTCCAAAGTACTTGAGCTTTCTAGGAAGGCTCAAAGACTTGAAAAAATGCAGTGTTTAAAGAATGGGGCTCAATGAGCAGCTTGGCGAAAGGAGAAGTACTCGAGGCAAAGGGGCAGAGAACTTAGCTCCTTGCCACTCCAACTCCACCCTCCTCTCCCCGCCCCACTTCCAGAGCCCAAGGCACCAAGGACTAGGTCCACATTTGCCAGAACCTGTACTGTCTGGTGGCCACTGGCACACACACTGTGTGTGTGTGTGTGTGTGTGTGTGTGTGTGTGTGTGTGTGTGTGTGTGTGTGTGTGTGTGTGTGTGTGTGTGTGTGTGTTGTGGGGGGGGGGAGGAATTGGCAGCATAGCACGGAGCTTCAAACCGAGTAATAAGATAAGTTTATTTATTTAAGCTTACTTATTAATGGCACAAGTAGCTTACTTGTTCAATGAAGTTACTGTGAAATACCTCCACACTTGACACACTCCTGCACTCGTTTGGGTACACGGAGAAAGAATTTAGCATGTCCAATTCACCTAACGAACACATCTTTAGGACTGTAGGAGGAAACTGGAGCACCTGGGAAAAACATGCAGACGTGGAGAGAATATGCAGACTCCGCATGGACATGACCCGAGCCAGGTATCAAGCCCCGTTCCCCGGCAGTGTGAAGCAGCAATGCTAACCATTAAATGTATTCATGGGTTCCCGCCTGCTCTGGCTAGGAACCTGATGGGGTCTGGCGGGGCCAAAGAATAGTAATGGGCTTAACTCCTGGCACTATTCCCATTCTATCCTTCAAACCCGATTGAATGGGTCAGCATGTAACTCACCTGCAGCAAGCAGGAGCAGAGAATTGCCCCATTTTGTTTGTCCTTAACATTAGGAAAGATTATTTGTAACATTATTGGAATAAAGAAGAAAATCAGGCTGGCTTGTATCTTATCGTTGAGTCTTATTCCAATGACTAAGGTCGACTTGTTATAACATTAGTCTGACTGTCATCTTCTTTTCCAATCTCCTTTTCCATCACAGCCAATGAACATGCTAGTTGGCGGAACAACTTAATCACTCAAGTTATTGAAGCATCCTTTGTAATTAAATAGTTCCAGTGGGGAAGATGGATTAATGTGCAAAATAAATGATTTTTTCTTTGCTATCTGTTAATCATGATTGGCACAAACTGTGTGCACAATGGGAAGCAATATAACCAATTTATTCTGCTTCAAGACATCTGTAATTTTATTGTGATAAATCACTCATGAATTATCATCCATTCAATAAGAGGACTATTTACATGTCATCATGATATGTGCGGGACATGATTCAGATTTTAAAATGACATCCACCTTTACAGAAAGAAGTGCCTTGCTTAGAAATCCTTCATTCCTCAATTGCAAAAGGGCAATGTGTTACCCAATACATGCCATGTGCAAGTAGTGTGGTCATGCCATGCATGTTTGTGTTACACCTGTCAATCTTAATAATTCCTCAAAATACAGCTAAATAACAATATATTGCAATTGAAATCTTACTGTACAACATTTGTTTGAAATTTCTTAGTTCACTTTTTAAGAAGAGACAGTAATCCAACTAAATGAACTGGCTGTTGCCTTTCTTAAAACAGAAAATAAAGAATTTTCCTATGATCTAATAATCATGCATCAAGATTTCAGTATATCAGCTATGAGTCAGTTGATTGTACTCTCTGTCAAACTCACTGCCTGATGTCTCACAGTATGTTCCTGAGTCTGGGGTGGCACGGAAGTTAGCACTGCTACCTCACAGAGCCAGGGACCTGGGTTCGATTCGCGACTTGGGTCACTGACTGAGTGGAGTTTGCACATTCTTCCCAGACTGCTTGGGTTTCCTCTGGGTGCTCCAGTTTCCTCCCACAGTCCAAAGATATGCGGTTCGCTGGATTGGCCATGCTAATTTGCTCCTTAATTTGGGGGAGGTGACTAGCTAGGGTAAAATGCATGAGGTTATGGGGATAGAGCCTGGGTGGGGTTGTGGTCTGTGCAGACTCGATAGGCTGAATGTCCTCCTGCACTGTAGGATACTATGATTCTATGATTCTACTAGAAGGTTTGTGAGTTCAAGTCCCACTCCAGAACCTGAGCTCAAAATTCAAGGTTGACATTCAAGTGCAATACTGAGGGAGAGACTCTCACTCCCCACCCTCAGCTGCTTCTCGATGCAGAGTACCCACCCACATCACCCCCCTCTCTCTCTCTCTCTCTCACACACACACACACACACACACACACACACACACACACACACACACACACACACACACACACACACACACACCCTCCCAGTTATGGCCCCTGCCTCCCATCATGTGCCCACCTCTTTCAGGCCCTCCACCCTTTTGGGCTCTTCCCAGGCACAAGGCTGATTACGCTGAGAATGAGGCTGGTAACATCGTGAAAGGCAAGAAACCAGGCACAAACCTGATTCTTTTTTTTGCCCCTCGCCCAATCTTACCAGCTCGCCACGCTGATCAGGCAGTGTGACAAGCCAGTAAGACCACCACCCTCTCCCCCCTCATTGGTTTTCAGTCACAACCTGGCACTTCACCATTTTTTGGTCAGATTCTGTCCAGCATCTTTTAAAGTGAAGGGTTCACAGTGGGTTGTGTGTTTTCGTGCCGTTAAATAGTTAGGAGGTTGGTTCTCAAGGGATTTTTTTAAAACTGGCACAGATTATATATTCTGGCTGCCTAATGGCTCGCAGTGTATTCCTAAATCTGCTTCACAGATGAGCTGAACCGATGCTTCTGATGCCTTTGATGGAACTGCCTGCGCGCAGTCCTTGGCAGATCTTTTAAACAAAGAAAACATAGCTGTCTCCACATGGCTTTTCATAAGTGTAATGCCCCTTCCAAATAAGGTGCATGCTTATGATGATCCCATATCTGTTTTGTGCATGGATCATAAGTTGGATCCTCTTTAACACGTGCAGGTCATGCAGTGAGTAGCTTTCAGTCAGATCAATGTCAGAAACATGGGTTTTGATGCTGATTGGAAGTTTTGGACCCAATATTTCTCAAACTTTTGTCAAAGACAACATGAAGTAATACTTTATCATCTCTGCAGGAATGCCAGTCAAATAAATGTGTCAAACTCACAGAAAACAGTATGACCTAGGAGCAGAAAAAAGCAATTATCTGTATAACAGGTGTTAACAGTCAACCAGTAGGTTTGTCATCTATAACTCACCAGGGTGATAGGCTGTAAGAACATAAGAAATAGGAGCAGGAGTAGGCCATCTAGCCCTTCGAGCCTGCCCCACCATTCAATAAGATCATTCCGGTTAAGCGAAAGGATGGGAAAGGTAGGATTAGAGAGCCGTGGATTACGGGGGATATTGAAGACTTGGTCAGGAAGAAGAGGGAGGCGTATGTTAGGTCAAAACAAATGGGTACGGAGTGTGCGCTGGAGGAATATAGAGAGAGTAGGAGGGAGCTAAAAAGGGGAATTAGAAGGGCGAAGAGAGGGCGTGAGATGGCTTTGGCTGGTAGGATTAAGGAAAATTCTAAGGCATTTTATTCCTATATTAGAGGCAAGAGAGTAGTTAGAGGGAAAATTGGTCCTCTTAGGGACAAGAGTGGAGAGTTGTGTATTGAGTCGGAGGGAATGGGGGAGCTCCTGAATGAATACTTCGCGTCGGTATTCACGAAGGAGAGGGGTTCGGAATCGTGCGGTCTCTTGGAGGGAACGGAGGTTCAGTTGCAGGATATAGTTATTACGAGAGAGGAAGTGCTAGGGCTTTTAGGTAGCGTAAGGACGGATAAAGCTCCGGAGCCTGATGGTATTTATCCCAGGCTGCTTAGGGAGGCGAAAGATGAAATTGCTGGGCCTCTGGCGCACATCTTTGTCTCTTCTTTGGACACAGGTGAGGTCCCAGAAGACTGGAGGGTAGCAAATGTGGTCCCGTTGTTCAAAAAAGGTAGTAGGGATAACCCTGGGAATTATAGGCCGGTGAGTTTGACATCGGTGGTAGGGAAGTTAATGGAAAAAATACTTAGGGGTAGGATGTATGAGCATTTGGAGCGTTGCGATCTGATTAGGGATACGCAACATGGCTTTGTTAGAGGGAGGTCTTGCCTTGCGAATCTGGTGGAATTCTTTGAGGAGGTGACAAAAACGGTTGACGATGGGAGAGCCGTTGATGTCATCTATATGGATTTCAGTAAGGCGTTTGACAAAGTCCCTCACGGTAGGCTGGTAGAGAAGGTTAAGGCGCATGGGATACGAGGCCAGGTAGCTAGGTGGATTGAGAACTGGCTGGGAAATAGGAGACAGAGGGTAGTTGTGGAGGGTACCTTGTCGGGCTGGAGGCCAGTGACCAGTGGTGTGCCGCAGGGCTCAGTACTGGGACCTCTCCTCTTTGTAGTCTACATAAATGACTTGGAAGAGGGCGTAGGTGGTGTGATCAGCAAGTTTGCTGATGACACCAAGATGGCAGGGTTGGCGGGTACGGAACTGGATTGTCAGGTGATACAACAGGATATAGATAGGTTGGTGCAGTGGGCAGATAGGTGGCAGATGGCATTTAATCCTGACAAATGCGAGGTGATGCATTTTGGACGGAATAATGCAGAGAGGAGCTATGTGATAAAAGGTAGGCCGATTAGGAGTATAGACATACAGAGGGACCTGGGAGTGCAGGTTCACAAATCCATGAAGGTTGCGTCACAAGTGGAGAACGTTGTTAGGAAGGCTTATGGGATGTTAGCCTTTATAGGAAGGGGCTTAGAGTATAAAAGCTGCCGTCTAATGCTTCAGTTGTACAGAACGTTGGTTAGACCGCATTTGGAGTATTGCGTCCAGTTCTGGTCACCTTACTACCGGAAGGACGTGGAGTCTCTGGCAAGGGTGCAGAGGAGGTTTACCAGGATGTTGCCTGGCATGGGGGGACTGGGTTACGAGGAGAGATTGAAGAGACTGGGGCTATTCTCCTTGGAAAGACGGAGATTGAGAGGGGACATGATAGAGGTATATAAGATACTGAAGGGAATAGATAGAGTTAATAGTGAGAGACTGCTCCCTAGACTGGGTACGAACACGAGAGGTCATCACTTAAGGGTGAGGGGGGGGAGGTATAATTTGGAGGTAAGAAGAAGGTTCTTTACGCAGAGAGTTGTGGGGGTCTGGAATGCGCTACCGAGTAGGGCGGTGGAGGCAGGAACGTTGGACTCGTTTAAGATGCAGTTAGATAGGCATATGAGTGAAACGGGAATGGAGGGATATGGTAGGGGCTATTAAATAGGGTTAAACCTCGGGAGACACCGGAAGGGCAGGCTGTATGATTAATATTTTTTGTCTTTATTCCACAGGTGGAGGTCCACCTCGTGTCAAGCGAGGGGCATGCACACGGTGGGTCGTGCGTGGGCTGCTCTTGGAAGTCCAGGAGTGGCCTAGTACTTCGTGTCAGTGTGTGTGCTTGATCCTGGACCGGTAGACGGGCGCCGCAACAGCTCAGTGACTAGCACTGCTAGCTGTGCAGATACATGGATTTGGGCCTGTGTCTGTGGGAGTTTGCGCATTCTCCCTGTGGTTGCGTGGGTTTCCTCCGGGCGCTCCGGTTTCCTCCCACACCCCAAAGATGTGCTCTTAGGCTAATCGGTTTTTACCAAATTGACACTATTTCTTCCCTGAATCTGACTGAGTAGGGTCCCATTCGTAGACATGCAGGGTAGAATAGGTGTAGGGTGATGCGGCGGCGCGGGCTCGTTGGGCCGAAGGGCCTGTTTCCCGTGCTGGGTTGTTCTTTGTTCTTTGTATCATGGCTGATCTGAAATGGATCAGTTCCACTTTCCCGCTCTATCTCCCCATAACCCTTAATTCCCTTGTCTGTCAAAAACCTATCTACCCGTGACTTAAATATATTTAGCGAGGTAGCCTCTACCACTCAACGGGCAGAGAATTCCAGAGATTCACCACCCTTTGAGAGAAGAAGTTCCTCCTCAACTCCGATCTAAACTGCGCCCCCCCCCCCCCACCCCACCGCCCAGTGCCCTCTAGTCCTGCTATCCTTTCTAAGCGGGAAAAATCTCTCTACCTCTACTCTATCCATCCCTTTCATTATCTTATATGTCTCTATAAGATCCCCCCTCATCCTTCTAAATTCCATTGAGTACAGACCCAGTCTATTTAGTCTCTCTTCATAGTCCAGTTTTTATACTGGTGTAGCAGTTTTTATACCTGGTGCTAACATGGAACGTTGGCTGGTGATGTTCAGGTTGCCCCACATCAAGATCTTCCCACTCTTTCTCCCTCCCCCTCTCTCCCATACCCTCCATTCCTCCCTCCTAGTTCCTCCAACTGTCATACCCTCTCCAGAATATGCTGGTAAATAATGAATTCCACCCAGTGGCTGTCATTTAGGCAAGGTGGCAGTGAAGGTCGGATGAGGGGGAGGTTGCCAGGTTAGGGGGTAGGCACAGTGGTTAGCACTGCTGTCTCACAGCTCCAGGGACCCGGTTCAATTCCAGGCTTAGGCCACTGTCTGTGTGGAGTTTGCACGTTGTCCCCGTGTCTGCGTGGGTTTCCTCCGGGTGCTCCGGTTTTCTCTCACGGTTTGAAAGACGTGCTGGTTAGGTGCACTGGCCATGTTAAAATTTTCCCTCAGTGTACCCAAATAAGTACCAGTGTGTGGGGACTAGGGGATTTTCACAGTATCTTCATTGCAGTGTCAATGTAAGCCTACTTGTAAGTCGAAGGTGTGGGTCAGTTGAATAGTCCTTGGGAGATGGGTTAAAATCCTATTGTTGCAGCTGGTAGAATTTAATTCAAATACTCCTATAATATAAAGCTTAGCTTCAACAATAGTGAACATAAAGCTACCATCAATTTTTGTAAAAACCCATCTGGTCCTTAATCTCCCTTAAGAAAAGAAATCTGCCACCTTACTCAGTCTTTCCTGCAAGTGTCTCCAGATGCACAGCAGTGTAGTCGACTCTTAACTACCCTCTAAAATGGCCTAGTAAGCCATTCAGTACAAGGACTATTAGGGATGGCAATAAATACTGGCCTTACCGTGGTGCCCACATCTTATGAAAGAATAAAAGAAAATTAACCTTCTTAGGTGACATGGCTATCATTGTTGCAAGTTTGGCAGCATGTGCAAGCTGTGAGATGTGAATATAAAGCTTGCAACATTGCCAAGTGTGTGTGAGGGCGATGCAAAACTATCAATGTCCGACATAAGTTCTGATTGATAGAAATTGTTGGTAAATAACTGATGGGGATGTGATGAATTGAGTAGTGACTGTGATGCAGTTCATTGAATATGACATTTGAAAATACAGTTATTGACCTTCACCATTCCTGTCGAGTCAATAAACCCTTATCCACACTGCTTGCATGTTCTTGGAGCTATACTCCTGGAACAAACCACCTCTGTGACCTCTTGACTCTGCCTTCTGAGCCTGTGCCTGGAGGACGTCCAATGACCCATACAGCATATCTTTTCTCCATTTCATCTCCCTCATTACTTTCTTAGTGGGTCATTAGTGGGTAGCACAGTGGTTACCACTGTTGCCTCACAGCACCAGGGACCTGGGTTCAATTCCAACCTTGGGTGACTGTGTCTGTGTGGAATTTGCACATTCTCCCCATGCAAATGTGGGTTTCCTCCGGGTGGCCCAGTTTCCACCCACACTCCAAAGATGTGCAGGCTAGGCGGATTGGCCATGCTAAATTTCCCCTTAAAGTCAGGGGGACTAGCAGGGTAAACACGAGGGATTACAGGATATAGCCTGGGTGGCGATTGTTGTTGGTGCAGGCTCGATGGGCCAAATGGCCTCCTCCTGCACTGTAGGGTTTCTATGATTTCACCAAGATCTCTAGTACTAGGAAATAGCCCTCTCTTGGGGCTGATGTGTGCAGGCAATGAGCAGAATGGGTTATGCCGGCTACGCACAAATGTCATTCCAATGATTTGGCAGCATAAATTTGGCGAACTGTATGCTACTGAATGAATATGGGATGTCGCACATCACAATCTCCTGCACAAGTAATTGAGAGCTTTCCAATTTATCCTCCAATAACAGGTCCTATTTTTCTCCAAGCATATAGTTTCACATAAGAGGTAATAATGGTACCTGTACAACCCAGACCATTGTACAAACTGATTTACCTGACTGGCCAATTCTCAATTTACAGCATTACATTACTTACACAAACTGTATTAAATTTCAGTTCTACATATTTGAAATTGGGGGCATCATTATTGCCCTCTCATTTCTCAATGAATCAGCCATAGTTGGGCATCATACATTCACGCTTACTTCAGCTGATGCCTATTACCACGGTAACTGGTGACCAGCTCTTTTCACAACTTGGAAACAAATGCTGTTCTCAGATTAGACTGGGGTCAGCTGTTGCTTGGTCATCAAGTGGTCAAAGGTTTTCGAAATGAATTTTATAGGTCTCGACTGATTCTCTGGTGGATGTCTATGATCACAGAAGGAACCAGATTGTAATTTTTTACCTGTAACTCTACGTCTGCTGCCCTTGGAGAGATGTGTAGGCATTAGCATGAGAGCCTCGTTTGCTGCATTTGCCATGTTAAGGAAAGGAATCGAATAGGGGTTCTTCTGTACTATATTTCTACAACACATCCTCACTGTAAGATTGACTGAGAGTCATGCACACAAGTATCAACTGACAGGCAGCTAAAGAGTTTTGATTTTCAATAGTACTGAATGGACAATAAACAATACATTGTATGCGTGATGATGCAGAGATGCTGGCATTGGACTGGGGTGGGCACAGTAAGAAGTCTCAAAACACCAGCTTAAAGTCCAACAGGTTTATTTGGAATCACAAGCTTTCAAAACACTGCTCCTTCATCAGGTGAGTGAGACTTCTTATTGTATATATGAGATTATGATTGGCAGTGTTTTATCCGGAGAACGAGAAGTTATTGAAAATACCTGTCTCCTCTCTACTGAAGGGGTTGCCTTCAGCGAGGATGCCACTGGTGTACACCTAACCATCATTCCAAAGAAATCGAAAAAGAAGAAACATCTGAATTTCTGAAATAATGTTGAAATAGGGAGGAGATGGATTTGTTCACAGTGCTAACAGATACCCAGCTTTCAGCTCCTGAGCTAAATCTCTAGTCCATATTTCTAGGCTGGCAGCTGTCACATTTATTTGCTACTGTTTTGATCCCCTAAGTGCACTTATATGCAGACGCAAACTGTCATGTAAAAATTCAACAGATGATTAAGCATTTCAGCACAAACCGCTGACAAAATTATTTGTTCATTTTGCAACAGAAATCAAAAATTTCCACTTTTGAGAAGATGTGGGCTTTCATGAGCAGCAGGCAGCAAACAGCACTCGTTAAATCTAACGAGGAAGGAATCCAGCGAGTTCTTGGTGCCGACTATGCCTTTCTAATGGAATCAACCACCATTGAATATGTCACCCAGAGGAACTGCAACCTGACCCAAATCGGAAGTCCCATGGACTCAAAAGGCTACGGCATCGGAACTCCCCTTGGTATGAAACACTTCACTAGCCTTTGGTGCAGGGTTGAGCAGAATCTGTCCACTAATAACTATTTTATTTTTAACGAAATCTCTCCTGACTCATCCAAGTAGATAAAAAAGGATTGTTCTCTTTTTTTTTTAACAACAGTTACAAGGTCAGCTACGTAACCTGTCACAAGGTTAATGCAAAGCAGTTTTAACTTCACGTGGTACTGATGAGAAACATGGGGTACAACTCCATGTTACAAAACCATTGCGCAAAATGCAGAAAAAAAATGGAGCAATGCAATCTCACATTGCTATGACTTTGCATAAACACTAGTATAACCACAACCAGTGTAAGGACAACCTAAAAAGAAACTCAAGTGACTATGATGATCTCTTTTGAGACTGATGATGTCCAAAAAATAAATTTGAGCTTCCAATTAATAACCAGAAGGATGAAACAGTTTGTTTCAAGACAATTACGGTATCAAAAGACAAAAAGCACTATTGACTAAGCACTACTTTTGAAGGCAACGTATAAATTGAACCATGGAACAGAATACAGCCCTTCCCTTATTTTTAACCCAAGTGAAAAAACACATTTTACAGATATACATTACAATGTCCTTTAAACAGACACTAAATTCTCCCAGAATCAGTCTAACATGATTCTTAGTTCCAGAAGGTTTACTTTTTTCCCTTTCTCAGTCCAGTAACCTCTAACCCAGATCTGTCCTTCATGGCGAGAGTATTACTGGGAATCCTCCCTGTAGTCCAAGTTAAGCAAATCTTTCGGCTTCATTTTAACCCAAGAATTTGGTCTTTTTTAATCTGAGCACCAACTTCCACCTACATTCCAGTGCAATGAACCATGGAGAGTTTCAGCTTCTAACTGCTCTTTCTCTGTCCTGTACACTGGCAGAATAACTGTGCATACATTCAGTGATATTTTAGGGATATTTTAGGAAAGCCTGTATGCTGATGTTTATAACCTCTAGAGCCTGCTCCATATCAACATGAAGCATGTGGGTCATGTATCCAGTTAATAATGCTGATTAGCTATCCTTGAGATCCTGATCTTCTTTCGTTTTGGGACTAAATGAACAGTTTAAAGTGCAACAGTTTACAACCAGACATTCTCAACATTTTTCTGGAACTTGGAAATTCAGAGTCTGTTCGTTGGCATTACAGCTGCATTCACCATTCAATGCAAGTGTGAATACCATGCACCTTTACCCCAGTAAAATAGTAGAACAATCCAGACCTTCCTTTAATCTTGACTGTAAACTGAAGACACAGACCCAAAACATCATCATCTTATAGGCCTCATGAACTGTAACATGACTGATTGCGACTGAATGAATGTAATTTGCAACATGAGAAGATGCTGGAAACTCTCAGCAGGTCTGGCAGCATCTGTAAGGAGAGAGAAGAGCTGACGTTTCGAGTCCAGATGAAGAAATGTCAGCTCTTTTCTCTCCATACAGATGCTGCCAGACATGCTGAGGTTTTCCTGCATTTTCTCTTTTGGTTTTCATTCACGTTCTAGCATCCGCATTAATTTGCTTTTATGTTTATGTAATTTGCAAACGCCTTGGCTGAGATCCAGCTGTCTTATCAGATCTTCGCTGTCATTAGCGTTTAGCCAAAAATCATTGAGCAAAACACAGTGCTAATGGTACATGATGACCCTGCCATTGCAACCAGCCTCCAAAAACCGCAATCGCTAGTATGACTGCAAGCCAAATTTTAGACAAATTGCCTCATTGCAGACAGCCACGGAGCAGTATTTTCAAGACGGATGACAGTACAATCAGTTACTTTTTTTTTTAGCTGATCTTTACTGTTAACTTTTGTCTGCCCCTCCCTGTCCACAGGCTCGCCGTATAAAGAAAAGATAACCATTGCTGTTCTCCAGCTTCAGGAGGATGGCAAGCTGCACATGATAAAGGAGAAGTGGTGGCGAGGTAACGGCTGCCCCGAGGAGGAGAACAAGGAGGCCAGTGCCCTCGGGATACAAAACATCGGTGGCATCTTTATTGTGTTGGCAGCAGGGCTCGTGCTGTCGGTGTTTGTGGCAATAGGAGAGTTTATTTATAAACTCCGAAAAACTGCAGAACGCGAACAGGTAAGTGAGCAAAACAAAGGAGTAATTTGTACCTAATTACAGCCAGGAGAAGTCATACAGAATTTTATTCTTGACACTGGTTTCTCCGTTTCCCTGGAAACAGGACTGTTCTGATGCCATAACTTCCATTCTTGCCCCAACTCTCGGTTGCCCGTGGCAACAGGACTGATTCATTAAGCTCACAGGCAGCTGTCTGGAACTTTCACCTCTGGTTCTCGAGCTTAAAAACAACATGAAAATATGTCAAATCTAACAATACACGGACAGACACGTTGTGCGACTAGGTAGCTATCCGATAGTGTTCCCTGTTTAAGCTCCTGACAGATGTGAGGCTCGAATCTGTCTGAGGGCAGCAGAGATGTTATCAACAACATAGCAACACCAAACCTTGTTCGATCTATGTTGAGTTTAGTGGAAAGGAAAGACAAAGGGACAGCAAAACAGACCAAAAAAGGGGCATAGATGAGAGTGGGTAGGAAGATACATATTCCATTAGTAGAGGGGTCAATATCCAGGGACCATTGATGTAAGGTAAAAGGGAGAAGAGGAGATGAGGGGAAACTTCTCCACTCAGAGGGTGGAGCCTGGAACTCTCATAACATTTAAGGAGTATTTTGATATTCAGATGTGCTGCCATAAACTACAATGCTACGGGCGAAGTGCTGGAAAATGGCATTAGTGCAGTTAGATCATTGTTGACCCATATGGCCACGATGGATCGAATGGACTCATCCTGTGCTGCAAATGTCTAGAATCTGAGTATCCATGAAAAAAATAACCGAGTGTAAAAGTCCAATTCAGGGACTGCAACAACCACTAGCCCAATGGCCTTCAGTATATAATTTGACAAAAAGTGAAAGTTATTTCACAGTGCATAGGGGAAGTCAAAAATGGGTCAGAATGGGTGGCACAGTGGTTAGCACTGCTGCCTCACAGCGCCGGCAACCCGGGTTATATTTCCAGCCTCGGGTGACCGTGTGGAGTCTGCACATTCTCCCCATGTTTGTCAGGGTTTCCTCTGGGTGCTCCAGTTTCCTCCCACACTCCAAAGATGTGCATGTTAGGTAGATTGGCCATGCTAAATTGTCCCTTTTCGTCAGGAGGATTAGCAGGCTAATACGTGGTGTTACGGAGAGAGGGCCTGGGTGAGATTGTTGTAGGTGCAGGTTCTATGGGCCGAATGGCCTCATTCTGCACTCTAGGGATTCTATGAATGTGCCAGAGTGGAGCATCCCCTGGCGTGCCTGCAGTAAAACCATAGAACTTTACAGCACAGAAACAGGCCTTTTGCGCCTTCTTGGCTGTGCCAAACCATTTCTCTGCCTAATCCACTGACCTGCACCTGGACCATATCCCTCCACACCCCTCTCATCCATGTACCTGTCCAGGTTTTTCTTAAATGTTGAAAGTGAGCCCGCTTTCACCAATTCATCTGGCAGCTCATTCCACACTCCCAAGACTCTATATGTGAAGAAGCCCCCTCTAATATTCCCTTTAAACTTTTCCCCCTTCACCCTTAACCCATGCCCTCTAGATTTTTTTTATCCGCTAGCCTCAGTGGAAAAAGCCTGCTTGCATTCACTCTATCTATGCCCATCATAATTTTATACACCTCTATCACATGTCCCCTCATTCTTCTACGCTCCAGGGAATAAAGTCCTAACCTATTTAACCTTTCTCTGTAACTCACTTTGTCAAGTCCCGGCAACATCCTTGTAAACCTTCTCTGCATTCTTTCAATCTTATTAATATCTTTAATAAGTCTGCACATTTCCTGTAAGATAGTAAAAGAGTAAGTGACAAAAAGAAGATATTACACTACAATATTTACCAGTGTTACGAACTCGCTATTAACTCCCCAGAAAAAATTGAACCAATATATCTGATTAAGTTCAGAAAGAAATGTGCATTGCAGATGAATGTTGGTGTGACTTAACATTTCGTCATCCTGGCCAACTTGCCAGAGGACCTCTTGAGCGATGCTGCATCACAACATTGTAATGAAACACTGGCCTAGGCCTCTCGTCCTCCCCGTACAAAACTCTTCATTTCAGTTCTGCTGTTGTGGACTGTTCCTAATTAGAAATGAGCCACAGGGGGTAGAACAAAGTAGCCTGCAGCTCTGTTAAATATTATGTTAATAGAACTCTCTTAACCTGCTGTTTGGAGACTGTGATAACCTTGCTTCCGAATAGCATTCCTTTGCTTTCATTTACTGAGGGGCAAGAGTGAATTGTATAACACTGAACTTCTCAGAGGCCAGTGATTATGCCTGCAAATACAAGTTGAGCAAAATTTTTGCAAACCCAGGACGTAAAAGAGATGATTTGAAAAGCAAAAATTTACAGTTGAGCAGGTTGAAAATGTCTGCTGATTCTTTGGACCACCTCCTACTCGGATAGCGTACAGATGCTGTCAACGGGTGAGGATATTTTCTCCAGCCCAGCGGTCTACCTAATAATTGAGGACAAAGCAAGCTACACTGATGATGAGGAAATCAATATCGATTTGTGACATTTCAATGGACACAGGCATTAGGAGCCTCACATATTACACATTCCATGTTATTTTTTACACAGCCACCAGAATTCTCCAACCTCGCCTATGACTGGGATTCTCCAGCACTGTTGCAATGGGTGGAGTTTTGACCAAGCAGCAAGTTCTCCATCTTTGCTGGTGGCAGGGTGAACAAATTCAGAGAATTCCAGCCGACACGTAGTGAGCCTGACACCAATAATCCAATTCTTTATTAAATAATGGCATCACAAGCATGGCCAAAATCTATCATTCACACCTAGCTGTTCTTGAAGATGTGAGCCACCTTCTTGAACTCATCAGTCTGTGTGGAGGTGGTTAGCATTCTGCCTCACAGTGCCAGGGACATGGGTTCGATTCTGACCTCAAGTGACTGCCTGTGTGGCGTTTTGCACATTTTCCCTGTGCCTGTGTGGTTTTCCCCTGGGTGCTCTGGTTTCCTCCAAAGACGTGCAGTTTAGGTGGATTGGCCATGCTAAATTGTCCCTTATTGTCCCAGGTTAGGTGATTAATGTGGTAAATGTGTGCGGTTATGGGGATCGGGCCTGTGTAAGATGCTGTGTCGGTTATAAGAACATAAGAAACAGGAGCAGGAGTAGGCCATCTAGCCCCTCGAGCCTGCCCCGCCATTCAATAAGATCATGGCTGATCTGTCGTGGCTCAGTTCCACCTTCCCGCCCTCTCCCCATAACCCTTAATCCCCTTGCCTATTAAAAACCTATCAACCTGCGTCTTAAATATATTTAGCGAGGCAGCCTCCACCACTTCAACGGGCAGAAAATTCCAGAGATTCACCACCCTTTGAGTGAAGAAGTTCCTCCTCAACTCTGTTCTAAACCGCCCCCCCAGTTAGTTGGTGCAGACTTGATGGACTGAATGGCCTTCTCCTGCACTGTAGGGATTCTATGAAGTTGTTCCGACAACACTGGGAGGTCAAGATACTGGACATTTTGATCATGTAATGATGAAGGATTATGATAGCTGACCATAGTTTTAAGAAGACATTTCTTTTCTGTTTCTATTTAATCCTGTGACAAACTTTTATTATTCAATATGGCCAAAAGCTACGTATGGGGATTTTAATATTCCATTAGTATTCCAAATGTTCCATTCATAATTTTATTCTGCTGAAAAGTAAGATGGGATGTCTAACTAGCATCATCAAATGTGTGACTGATATTTTCCCAGAGATCCTTGTGCAGCACCATGGCCCAGGAACTTCGGTTATCCCTCACGTGCCAACGGCGAGTGAAACACAAGCCTCAGGCGCCAGTCATGGTGAAGACCGAGGCGGTGATCAACATGCACACGTTCAACGACCGACGACTGCCCGGGAAGGACAACATGACCTGCAACACTGGGCTGACCCCAGTGTTCCCCTAGGAGACACGCAGCCTGTGCTGGGAGCAGAATAGGCGCGCTCTAGCACTGAAAGAGGAGAGAGGCTGGAGCTTTGTTTCAGAGACAGGGCCTGTTGGACGTCGAAGGTGTTTCAAACAAAAAAAATGGCAAAAGTACCCCAGAGCATGGACAATGCAATATGAAACGCATGGAATAAAAAAAACATAAAAAAACAGCACAAGGCTGCAGGTAGTGTTTCTGAAACTTGAACCAGGACAAGCAGGGGACATCAGACTCCAAACACTAAACGCGTGCGAAATTTCAGTGCTGATATATTGGAAGAAATGTAACAAGGCAGTGGGCAGCAAGGCCAAGACAATAGAGGAAATGAAGTCTCAACAATGCAATTACACCTTGGTGGAAACCTCCAGCATGGCAATAACAGCACTCATTCTGTCAGCTACAGGTATTGACTCGGACAGGAAGCATCCGTGGATATTGATTTCAAGAGCGCTGCACACAGTACGTTCATTCAAGGGTGCAGTTGACCATTTAACTCACAGCATGGAAAGTTACTGTCATGTCTCGGCAGCTGTTACTCCTTTATCTTTTACCTCAGTGCTGTGCTTCCTTTCTGCCATTGGGAGAGACTTAATAGACAGAGCTGGAAGTGAATGGTGCCTCCACAAAACTGCGAGACTGGGGGTGGTGGTAAAGAAGAGGGGGGAGGGAGGGGATGCCAGGGGTGGGGTTGGGGGGGAGGGGGAACAAAACTCAAACTGGAAAGGACTAAACAGACATCAAGATGACGAGCAGAGTATACAAAATGTAGTTGTTTTCATATTTTGTGTCCAGTTTTTTATCTAATTGTTTAATTTGTGCTTGATTAACAGAAAGAACAAATGGTAGCCTTTTTATGAAATGATGGTTTTGAAGGGATTTTACCATGTGAAAAAAATTTTAATTCAGTAAAAATTACCAAAGAACTATCTGCTAACTAGGGGTAGTCTCTCGAGTATGTGTTGGCTTTTCTTAAAAAATAATTACCCCTTGGGTTTGTTTGTATATCTATATATATAAATCCTTGCATTCATTTTAAGTTACCAATGGCACAGGCACACAATGGGCGCGGTGGCACAGTGGTTAGCACTGCTGCCTCACAATGCCAGGGACCTGGGTTCGATTGCCGCCTTGAGTCCCTGTCTGTGTGGAGCTTGCACATTCTCCCCGTGTCTGCGTGGGTTTCCTCCGAGTGCTTCGGTTTCCTCCCGCAGCCTGAAAGACGTGCTAGTTCGGTGCATTGACCTGAACAGGCGCTGGACTGTGATGACTCGGGGAATTTCACAGTAACTTCATTGCAGTGTTAATGTAAGCCTTACTTGTGACACTATTAAGTAAACTTTAACAAAATCACAGACAGCTTTCGGTCTATCGTGACTGACAATATCTCACTGCCTCCCATAGTGTAGCTGGTTGGAGATTGATCCAGGAAACGCACTGAATCCTTGGGACATGGAATGCCAGCAAGAAGCAATGGGACTAACCTTTTGTCTGATGCCAGGTTGAACCATTACAAGCACATCTGACATGGCTGCATCCAAGCACGCCACTGTTGTCCAGATCTGAACAAGCTTATATTGGAAGCCCAGGCTGCATAGTTGGTCTCATTGACTTAGCAAACATTTAAGTTGAGCTGTTTCACATTTCCCTGCATACTTATTTTCCCCAATGCTTATTGTAAATGTTAAAACAGCTTATATTGTAACTCTGTCATTGGGGTAATTATAAATGTTGGCATTTGCAAAGTGGATTGAATTCTTTGTCATTGGTCAGGAAGTCAGAGAGAGCATTCATCGATTGGACCTTTATTATTCTTCTCAGTGATACGAGAAGGAGAGACAAAGAGAGATGGAGATAAAGGTAAGGAGGGAAATGGACCATAAAAACTAAGAGCAGGAGTAGGTAATCCTGCCCCTCGAGCCTGCTCCACCGTTTAATATAACCATAGCTGATCTCATCTCAGGCTCAACTCTACTTTCCTGCCTGTTTGCCATAACCCTTCAAACTAAGTTGTCTTCCTATGTTTCGTCATCCACCATGCTCTGGGATTCCACACCTTCACCACCCTTTGAAAGAAGTCATTTCTCCTCCTCTCTGTTTTAAATCTGCCACCCCTTACCCTAAAACTATGACCTCTTGTTCTAGATTCCCCTACAACAGAAAGAATCATCTCCATGTCTACTTTGTCAATCCCCCTTATTATCTTGTAGACCTCAATTAGATCTCAATCTCTTAATCATCTACACTCCAGGGAGTAGAGGCCTAAACTGTCCAATCTCTCTTTGTAAGACAAACCCCTCATCTGTGGAATCAATCCAGTTATGCTTCGTTTCTGGATACAAGCAGCAACATATGTTTGAGACAAAAAAAATCTTTCTAATTCTTTATCATTGAGACAAGTTTGGCTAATTGCTATGATTGTTGACATTATCATTAAAATCCTAATCCCTTAACCCCTGCCATGATCCATTATTAATGATTTTCATCCTTAATGCTCTCACACATTTGAATAAATTGTGTATAATTTTCTTTTTATCTTAATATTTATTCACATAGTTCACTGCCAATTGAAATGGTGATCTGCAATTTTACAGTGCAGCCTGCCACAGTAATGGAAGCAGGTGAGGGGGTGGACCATGGAAAGATCCATTGACATTGGGTGGGATCCCGTGGTTTCAGGACAAGTAAGGCTGTAACATCCTGCCCGTGGTGTCTGATTTCAGATGTTACAGTAGAGTCTACCATGCATTTCCTACTTTGACAGACTGTACTTTTTAAACTTCAGCAACTTGGGGGTTCTTGCACTTTATAAATTGGTTATTTTATAATGCACCTGTAAAAGTGCATTTCTCCTAATGGTGAGATGCAATGAAATTTGTAAACCTGAATGATATGTCCTGGGGTCCACAGTCTGTGCTATGCTGGTGGATTTCATCTGCCATAGTGATAAAGACCTACCACTGGCCTCCCCATAACCCCATTCCCTGCCAAATCCCTCTGACCTTTCAGGAGAATATTAACCGTAGATTCTCACACTTGGTGTGGCCCAAACTGGGTCATCCTAGAAAGCCCCACTTCTGTGAATATTGGTTGCAGTGCCAATGATCAGTGAGCCACTGATATTGACTGCTCCAGATTACCCATGAAGCTTAGCCATTTAGTTATGGTACAGCAGTGTGAATCAGCATTCGCAAATCCAGAGCATTCAAGAAAGTGGCAAAATAAAAGGGGAAAAAATGATCTCCTTTCAACACTGCACCATTTAAAGTATTAGTTTGACAAATAGAGGTACCCATTGAAAGCCACAATGATATAGGGGATAATAAGCAAAATATAGGAATCTGAAACAAGAACAGGATGCTGGAAAAGCTCAGCAGGTCTGGCAACATCTGTAGGGAGAGAGAACAATGATCATTTTGAGTCTATTTGGCTCTCCATCAGAACTAAAGAGAGGGAGAAATGATATAGGGGAATTGAGTAAACCTTTCTAGTGCTGATGTTAACTATTTCTCTTTCCAAATAAAAAGAAGGCATGGTGCATGATCTTTTTTTTATTTGCTCAGGGGACACGGATCTCACTGGCTAGGGCAGCATTTATTGTCTGTCCCTAATTATCATTGAGCTAAGTGTATTTCAGAGGGCTTTTATTTTAAAAAGAGTCAGCTGTAGCTCTGGAGTCACATGTAGGCCAGACCAGGTAAGAATGGCAGATATCCGTCCCTAAAATACATTAATGAAACAAATTTCTTTTATAACAACAGACAATGGTTTCATTGTCATCATTAGATTTTTAATTCCATATTTTTATCCAAATCCAGATTTCACCATCTGCCTTGGGGGGATTTGAACCTTGGTCCCCAGAGCATTACCTTGAGCCCATGGGTTACTGGTCCAATGCCAATACCCCAAGGCGGCTCCTTCCCCTTAAAGCTGAGCAAGGGAACAAAATGTTGTTCTGCTTACATCAGACATTGACACAAGGCACGGGAAGTTGTATTACTTGGTTGAAGTTTAGAATAATGTCTATATTAAACAATAATGGGGTGCAGATCACACAAGGCTGAGTGGAGGATGGGCCCATTAATCTTCAGAGTACTCTCACACACTGTGGTAGGACAGTGCACATGTAGTTCGTTATTAGTATTCAATCAAAGCTTTAAAGGTTCTTTGAATCTACGTGTAATACATCTCTTACAAGTATTTTGTAATGGTTTTAGTGATTGATTGCAACTCATGCAAGTTTCCCCTCCATTCAACACTTTCTCTCATGCAGATGCATACATATACTCATGCATGCATACATTCGCAGCTTATGTTTAATTCCAGTATGAAATCACAATTATTATCAGTAGCAGTAAATCTTCCACCCGATCATCTCAGAACCAATCATTTGAGTATGAGTTAACTGTAAAGGCAAAATAAATCCTGTTTTTCAATTATTTTCAATTTCTTTATTATCGGCAAACCATACTTAATGTTTGTTCGCGTCAGCTGTTGTGCGACTCACTGGAGGTCTTTGTCCCATGTCCTTATACAAAGACTGTGCTCGCATACAGGTCCTTGGCAGGTCTACACTTTAGTCTCATAATAGAATGTTTTTTTCCGGATGGCCTTTAACAGAAATAAGAATCTAAGATCATCATGCTATTGAGGCATGTAGGATCAAATGCAATGATTCTGACAGAATGCCCAAAATGATAATATAAATAAACATAATTCCAATTTTAGGTGCCCAATGTTGCTTTAAAGTTTACATTGCCTGCCAACCCACTCTCATTCCCAACTCGTGTTTATCAGGTTCTCCGCAACCTGTATTTTATATTAAAACAAAACAGCCAAATTTGAAACTCCACTCCTTTCCATTGCCTTAAAGGACAATTTCACTCCCAGTTGCTGGCGTTAAGGCATCAAGAATGGCTTGTATTTGATTCTTTTCCACAAGTATGCCACTCAAACATTTGCAGTTCAGGGCTGCTGCACTACTTAATTCTTCTTGAGAAACAATTGGATTAGAACTTCCTGGTGAGTCGTATATCTTTTTGATTGTGTATGGTTGACATAGAAAGCAAAGCTTCTCAACGGAGAGAGGTATTTGCAGTAAACAATGAAGCTTATCATTATTGAGATGCACCATTTCATTTTCCTTGCTGTGTCAGAATGAATGAATTAGTTAAGAAGCCACAATATAAATGCATCTACAAATGCTCAAAACCACTGGGAGTAAAGTACCAACAGAAATCTCAAAAGGAAATTGGAATGACTGCCAGGGACTCGCCTCCTGAACAAATTACTTGTTATCTCACCTCCCTCACTTAAATGCTTGCAATAAATATAATTCAGTTGTCAAAATACTAAATGTTTCCAGCAACTGAGGTTTAATCTGGATTAATATTCCACACCCATTGGCTGACCAATAAAATAATTATTTTTCTGAACTTTTCAGATTTAAATAATTTACCAATCACTTTTCCTTCAAGAAGATTCATCCACCTTGTTTTTACTGTCGTGTTTTATCTACTGAATGATTCAATTTTGTCCCCTATCAATATAATAAATCAACGGTGACATGTTCTACATGGTGATATGTTCATTAATGTTAAGTGCAGGAATAAAATAACTGCCTATAATTGAGAAATTATCAGTAAATGCAAGGGATTTTTGGTTGTTTTTTTGAGGAATGTACGAGCTGACAAATGTTCTTATTAGTGTTTTGTGCTAATAGTGAGCTTTAAGAATCAGGAAGATAGAGATGGTGTTATCTAAATTTGTAACACAGCAGATCATAGAGGAACTGATCTATTCAAGAGGCCGCAGACTTAGCCAGAAGAGTGGTAAGGCTCAGAAAGGTTATACTGTATTGGCTAGGGGAATGACTGAAATGCCCTGTAGTAAAATGCAAGAAACACTTAAAGGATTTATTAGAAACATTGAATATATTATGGTATTACAACTCTCCTTGCTTTAAACTTTACAGTATGGATTCGAGATTTGTCTATACTTATAGACTGCTTCATTGGCCACAATTTAGCAGCTGTGCAAGCCGCAGGTGCGAATCCCATAATAAGACACTAAATCTCATGACAGACCAAGAAAGGGATTTGCGTCAGCGACATTTCGGTTCACAACCTTCCCTGCCTCCGTCCAATGTTCACAATGCGAAACTGATTAGCATATATTAGGATAGATGTGAGTATAATTAGCAGGCTTAACACTGCAACTTCTGCTCTCAAAGTATCCTCCCACCCAGCCGGCATGATGTCACCCTGACACAAATTAGCACTGGTTTCCAAAAGTACAACCCCTGGGTGGTAAGGGACGTCCCCTGGCAGTGCAACCTGGCAGCACCAGAGGCAGGACCTCTAGGCAGCCCCAGTTGGGGAGGGTGGAGGGTGTCCCCCTTATGTATGGGGGTGGTTCTTGTAGGATGGGGGGAGGGGGGGTGGGGGCAGGTCCTGATGGCTATATGGGGGTGGGAGAGAGAGAGAGAGAGATGCCCTGCTGTCTATGGGGGACACACCCCAATGCCTGTCTGATAATGAAGGGGATTCCCCGATGCTTGTCGAGGAGTCCTCTATGTGTGTGGGGGGAGTTTATTTTCAGCACCAGTCCAGGCACCCTTTAAAGATGCTGCGCCCAAAATCTGCGGAGTGGCAGCCTCAGGCACCTCTAATGTGATGGTGAAACCATGCCCCCCGATTCTCTGTGCAGACAGTGCCAGAAAATCTGGAGTGAAAACTCAGCTGGAAAGCAACACCATTTTCAGTCTGAACCTGACACTTTGACAAATTTTGGAACAATTCCCCCCACTGAGTGGTCAAATTTTTTGGAACTTGTGCATTTTATATGGCATTGTAGACAGTGGCTCCTCTCCCTCAACAAGAGAATTGCTATGGAGTCTATGAGAGGCGCAAGATTTGCGTGGAGGGTGTGGAAAGCCTGCAGAGATATCTGGATAGGCTGAGCGAGTGGGCGAGGACCTGGCAGATGGAGTATTATGTTAGCAAGTGTGAGGTTATCCACTTTGGCAGAAATAATAGTAGGAGGGATTATTATTTAAAAGGCGAAAAGCTACAGCATGCTACGGTGCAGAGGGACCTGGGGGTCCTTGTGCACGAGTCGCAAAAACCCAGTCTGCAGGTGCAGCAGGTGATCAAGAAGGCAAATGGAATGTTGGC
This sequence comes from Carcharhinus amblyrhynchos, assembly GCF_965287045.1. Classification (NCBI taxonomy): domain Eukaryota; kingdom Metazoa; phylum Chordata; class Chondrichthyes; order Carcharhiniformes; family Carcharhinidae; genus Carcharhinus; species Carcharhinus amblyrhynchos. The sequence continues at coordinate 10,501,139 of NC_137347.1, read as the reverse complement.
CTTTATAGCGAGGGGGATAGAATATAAAAGCAGGGAGGTCTTGCTGCAACTGTACATTTTACTAGTAAGGCCGCAACTGGAGTACTGTGTGCAGTTTTGGTCTCATTTGCGGAAGGATATATTGGCCTTGGAGGGAGTGCAGAGGAGGTTCACCAGGCTGATACCGGAGATGAGGGGGTTGGCCTATGAAGAGAGACTAAATAGACTGGGTCTGTACTCGTTGGAGTTTAGAAGGCTGAGGGGGGATCTTATAGAGACGTATAAGATAATGAAGGGGATGGATAGGGTAGAGGTAGAGAGATTCTTCCCACTTAGAAACAATAGCAGGACTAGAGGGCACAGCCTCAAAATAAGGTGGGGGGGGGCAGTTTAGATCAGAGTTGGGGAGGAACTTCTTCACTCAAAGGGTGGTGAATCTCTGGAATTCACTGCCCGTTGAAGTGGTGGAGGCTTCCTCGCTGAATATATTTAAATCACGGGTAGATAGGTTTCTGATAGACAAGGGAACTAAGGGTTATGGAGAGAAAGCGGGAAAGTGGATTTGATCCACTTCAGATCAGCCATGATCTTATTGAATGGCGGGGCAGGCTCAAAGGGCTAGATGACCTACTCCTGCTCCTATTTCTTATGTTCTTAAGATTTATTTTAAAATTGCCAGAAGAAAACTTGCCATAAATTATTTGATTTTCCAAACTGTGCCGTTAAATGGGATTATAATTGGAAAATATTCGCTCTGATTATGGCAAATACAGATACATTTGTTGACTGAACAACAAAATGCTTTGTTAATGACAAGTTTCTCAGATGGTCAAAGGAAGAACGTGGGAATAGGGTGGCACGGTGGTTAGCAGTGCTTCCTCACAGCACCAGGGACCCGGGACAATTCCAGCCTCATGTCACTGTTGTGGAGTTTGCACGTTCTCCCCGTGTCTGCATGGGTTTCCTTCAGGTGCTCCAGTTTCCTGCGAAGATGTGTGGGTTAGGTTGATTGGCTACATTAAATTGACCCTTAGTGTCAGGGGGACTGGTGGGGTGAATATGTGGGTTTCAAGGGATAGAGCCTGGTTGGGATTGTTGTCAGTGCTGATTTAATGGGCCGAATGGCCTCCTTCTGCACTGTAGGTGTTCTATGATTCCACTTGTCAAGACAAGTTACAGCCTACCAGCTATAGCACTGAGTTATTGGATATAGGCTTTCAATGTATTCCTGACTGACATTGATCTAAATGCTACTAAAAAATGGCAGTTATTTCCAGCAGGAAAACCAATGTCTTCCTCTCCAAATCTTCTGACACTCTGCCAAAACAAATCCAGGAGACATGTTTCACGCCGTCATGAAGGGAGAGCCTTCAGCACAACGCCAAAACCTGGCTGCATAGAGACCTGGGCCTCATCTTTGAAGGATGCCCCAATTATACCCTGAGTAAAGAGTCAATGGGAAAGTCAATTACTAGGGGGCACAGGTTTACGGTGCGAGGGGCAAGGTTTAAGGGAGATATCCAAAGCAGATAGTTTATACAGAGGGTAGTGGGTGCCTGGAACTCGCTGCCAGGGGAGGTCGTGGAAGCGGATACACCAGTGGCTTTTAAGGGACATCTTGACAAATACATGAATAGGATGGGAACAGAGGGATATGGTCCCCAGAAGGGTAGGGGGTTTTAGTTAAGTCAGGCAGCATGGTTGGTGCAGGCTTGGAGGGCCAAAAGGCCTGTTCCTATGCTGTAATTTTCTTTGTTCTAAAATATTGGGCATGCTAAATTGTCCCTCAGTGTACCCAAACTGGTGCCGGAGTGTGGCAATTAGGGGATTTTCATAATAACTTCATTGCAGCGTTAATGTAAGGGACACTAATAAGTAAACTTTAAAATTACAGCTGACCCCCTAGCCCACCATGGATGCCTCAGGGATTGTCCTCCCCACATCTGAACGGAGTCACCACTTCTGCATCTCCCCCAACCCACCGATCATCGGCCCCTTCCCCGCCTCCCCAATCATTGACCCTTTCTCCCCAACCGCCCCCCATTATCAGACGTCTCCTCCCTCCTGCCCTCCCCCACCCCCGCTGGATCATTGAACCTACCCATCCCCCCACAGTATGAGCTGGCACTCACCTCCACACAGCACCACCTCCCTCCCCCACATCCCTCAACCCCCAATGGTCATCAGTGGAATCCCTAGATCCTTCATCTGCTTCCAGCCAATGCCACATCAAAATGAACCCCCCCCCCCACCCCACCCCAACCACCAAGGAGGCTCCCAGTTATTTCAGCCTCTGAGCAGAAGTGGACTATGTTAGGTTGGCATCAGCATGGTGCCAATGTGGTGTGTGAACTGTGCCAACGGGCTTTGCCAGGCCACTGCCTGGCCTTGTTGCTCTTCCCTAGGGGCTACGTTTACCTTCCTGAGTCCAGGGAGATGCCCACAACAGATTTATGCCTGATGACCCAGTTGTAAACTGCTCCAATGTGACATTAAGTTGGCATGGTGTCAATGTACAGCAAGGGGTCAATATCTGGTGAAGAAGACGGGTTAATAATATTTAATTATATTCAATTCAATGTAAAACAGGCAGACGCCCACTATGGGTGTGAACCTGATGACACCACTGGCGAGGGGCAGGGAATAGCCAAAAGCGCGTTCATGCTGTGGCTTCCTGATCTTGAGCCCATACTAGCATTCACACAGACAGCAAACATGGGCTCAAGATTGTGCCCACCCCCCCATCTGCTGGTGAACCCTGTAAATGATTCCTGCACTTTGTTACTTATAGAATCATAGAAACCCTACCACCCACGTCTCAGGACATCTAAGGGGCAATTTAGCATGGCCAATCAACCTAACCCCCATATCTTAGTAAGGCTGTGGGACGAAACCGGAGCACCCGGAGGAAACCCACGCAGACATGAGGAGAATATGCAAACCCCACACAGACAGTGACCCAAGCCAGGAATTGAACCCAGGTCTCTGGAGCTATGAAGCAGCAGTGCTAACCACTGTGCTACCGTGCCATCCCAAATTTGATGGGGAAAAATAATTCTATTTTGTTTATCTATCTGCTACAATTTCTTTCTCAACTTCACAACCCTCCTGGGCTAGGGGAAAAAAATCTTGATCCCTCTTTCACTCTCGCTGACCACCAGACAGTGGGGTATGGAGACAATTCTTCTCCCTATGCTTCTCCATTCCATAAAGCGAGTAGCCTCGTATGATTTTGGAGGGGGGGGAGGGGGGCTGGAAAACTTGGCAAGCTATTCAAAATTCCATTGATTCAGCTGGTGGACTAGGCTGTAAAATTCTACCCAGTGTTTTCGGTGTGGCACAGCACCTGAGACTTGTTAACTCAGTCAACTTGTGCCGGTGATTCCATGTATTAGTGCCCTGTAGCTCTGAGTGTTGCCATTTCGTTGCATTGTGGCTCGATGCCATGCTAACCATGTCACTCATTCTTGTTGTCATTATAAAGAACCTTTATCTTAAATAAGATGGAAAAAAATTCAAAGGTCACAGGGCAGAATTCTCCCTTCCTGTTCGCAAACGGGATTTGTAGTGGGTGGGACATGACCATGCAAAGTTCTGTTGACCTTGGGCAGGATTTTCTAGTCTTGGAGCAAGCACCTCTGATAAATCCTGCCAGCTGGTTTGACCCAACTATCAATTCATCTTGAGATTTTTTTCCTGAGTGAGTCTGCATATTACAGGACACTTATAACCGTATTCCCTCCTGTATTCTTGAAAGGAGTACAATGAAGGAACATCTCCAAGTTGTGTTCTCTTCCAGAATTTCTTCTTATAAGCTCACTATTTTGTAACTTTTTTTAAAGAAAATAAACCAATATAATAAGAAAAGGCCCCTGAAATTGCAACAAGTTAACTGTACAGGTTCAGGATTTGAAGATCTACAAGGCAAGAGGAGACAATACTGGTTAAAATGTCCTTGGTATTGAGAACAAAAAAAAGTCTATAGCAGCAATATAAATTTAATGAGGTCATGAGTAATGGATTGAAGGATTACAAGGGAAGGGAAAGATCATGTCAATAGCTGTTACCTTGACTTCACACAGAGTAATGGTGAAGCCAATAGCAAATAGGTCAAGTTGAAGAAAAATAGATTTAAAATCCATACGTACAATAGACACTTGAAAAGATGTTTCCACTTTAATATTGTTTGAGCCTGTTACTTGAAGCCTGGTCTTTATCTCGCAGCAAGGGTTACCATCATAAATGGTTTTGAGCTAAATACCTGGTTTATACTGGGAGTGCAGATGGGGCATTTTTGACAACCTGTCCTCTTAAGCAATGAAAGCTCCACGGTAGAACTTTGTTCAGAGACAGCGGGTCTGTTTTGCATTTTCTGTTACACAAGCCAGTGTGATTACATATGTGCACATTTCGGAATCACATGTCCTCTGTAGACTCTGGATGGGGCAAAACATGACATCCAGGTCACAATACCCTCTCCTCACCCTTCCCAAGGACAACAGTGGACGGAACCTTCCCATCCTGCTGTAATGAATGAAGATTTAGCTTGTCACCAAATTCTGCATCTTTTCTGCAGTGGGAGCATAGCAGTAAGATCGCACCCAGTTCATCTTACCATTAAGAAATGATAGGTTCTTAACTTTTCACCAATACCTGGAAGGAATAGTAAGGAAATCATGAGGAAGTGAGGAAATTATATGACACGGTGGCACAGTGGTTAGTACTGTTGCCTCACAGCACCAGGGACCCTGGTTCAATTGCAGGCTTGGGTCACTGTGTGGAGTTTGCACATCCTTCCCTGTCTGCATGGGTTTCCTCCCACAGTCCAAAGATGTGCAGGTTAGGTGGGTTGATCCTGGTGTGAGAGTGATTAGCAGTGTAAATGTATGGGGTTTGGAATAGGGCCTGGGTGGGATTATTGTTGGTGCAGACTTGATTGGCCAAATGGCCTCCTTCTGCACTGTAGGGATTCAATGATCTCTAAAATGGGAGTTCTCCTATATTTTGTCATTTCACCTACAGATTTAACCATCTCCCTGTTAAAATATAATGACATGTAAAGAGAAATATCCAGCTCAAAATCCACTGCTGATAGCCGAGCGCAGAAAACACATTGAAACAGCAACTCAGAAGGCCATTTATAAATATAAAACTGTTGTAACCTTGAGGAAAAGTTTATTTTTAGAAAGAATACTTGAAAATAAGGTCTAAACATGCACCATTCTTCCACTAACTTAAGCAAGCAACTATTAATATTTCTGACGTGATTAGGCTAGGTCTCAATTGAGTGAGCTTCTTTCCCTTCAGAAGCTGTTAAAAAAATGTAAATTTGGCAATGGGTTAGAATACTAACTCCCCCCCATTCTTTTCCAGTACCTGGGCTCCGATGCACACAGGAGCTATACTGGTCTCTGTCCATAGTATGCTAGGTCAAATGTGACAGACCGCATTCAACCTAGATCCTTACTAAATTGTCATTTTCTCTCCTAGAAGCTAAAATGGAGCAGAATAATGACTCTGGGTGACCTTATGTGCACTGAGAGGCCTTGAGGCTGACAGCTTATGTTGCTGTGTGTCATCACTCTGTGTCCTACAAACTGATGCCTTTAAAGTGTGGACTGGGAAATTGTATATTTTGCCAAACTATAGTAATTGGACACATAATCATATTTTTTTAAAAAAGTCCCAAGTTCCCTTTTTTGACAGCAAGTCCAAACATCCAATATCCACATCATCCGAAAAAGTCCTTTAATGATTTTTGTCCATGAACTCCAGTTAGAACTAAAGTCTAATTTACAATTATACAAATTACACTGAAATGAGTCAAGACACTAAATGCATCAAATGATTGGATTTCATCCCCGCAGTTTCTTGTAACAAATTTATATCAAATTCAGAAGTGTCTGTCTGCTGTCATTGTTCAGTTGGCTTATTACAGTCTAAAGCTGTATCTTGCCTCCATAAGATGCTCTAATTAGATTCTAAGAAAAGGCCTGGATATCAGCAGGAGTAATTTACTGAGGTGGGTGGGGACAGAGTTTTTGGCAGGAGCCCTAGAAGTCCCACATGCTATGATACATAGCCTTTTGGCCTTAACAAGTTCCGCAACTGAGAATCAGCCTTGATCAAGAGGCTTGGCTTCAAGCCAGGTGGAGAAATTTCCATTGCAGCTGTAGGAATTCGTGGGAGGGGAAGGGGCTTGGTGGGAGAATGGAGGTGTGGGTGTGCAGAGAAGCACTCCTATTCCACCTGCTCCACCAGCAGTGCTTTGAAGGCTCTTAGCTGGTGCCCTATACTGCTCTGACCTCTCCTTGAGTGCTGAGTATATTGAGGCCTTGGAAAGCCAGCAACACAGGTTAAATCAGAGGCTGCCAGGCTCAGTAAAATTAATTTAATTATCAACTCACTTCCTTGGATACGGTGGCACAGTGGTTAGCACTGTTGCCTCACAGCGCCAGGAACCCAGCTTTGATTCTCGATTTGGGTCACTATCCGTGTGGAGCCTGCACGTTCTCCCCATGACTGCGTGCAATTGCTCCCACTGTTGGAAAGACGTGCTGGTTAGGTGCATTGGCCATGCTAAATTCTCCCTCAGTGTACCCAAACAGGCACCGGAGTGTGGCAACTAGGAGATTTTCACAGTAACTTCCTCGCAGTGTTAATGTAGGCCTACTTGTGAGTCAAATAAATAAATCAATACATTGTAGCAGTCGGTTGCCTGCCAGCTATTCCATCGCCACTAAATCTGTAAGTAGGCAGATTTGGGGTAGTATGAGATGATGGGTAAGATTTCTTTTTAAATTTAGATTTACCCCTAATCCATACTCGTTTCTAGGTGCTAAAATCAAGCTCAATGTGTCCATTCATAACTAGTCCAAAATGTTGTCCTGTGGATCAATGAATGTAGATGTGGGATATCACTGAGTAATACAGAGCAGGTTTTATTTTTGATCTGTGTTTTGATCACTTGGGCTAAATTTTTGCTAGCGAGGTAGATAGATTGAATGGGAAAAATCCCTACTCGGTAAATTCACCTCACTTTAAAGGACACTTTTAGATCCAGTATTCACTCTGGGAAGTTAGGGATGAGATTGAGTTGTGTCTGCCAAACTTGCAAGCAGCTGCGGGCAGCCACGAGTGTTGGCAAATGCTGAGACAGGCTGGTTGGAGGACCTGCCTCAGTTCTCCGGAATTTGATGCTAGTTATTTCGAAAGCTGTTGGACAGCCTGGCCCTCACCTCTCATACTCTCTTATGTCTCCCAAACAGCCCTATGGCTTTGAAATTTCAACCCATACCCCAACTTACACCTCATGCCATTTATACCTCCCATGACCTTCCATGCCAACTCATGCCTCTGACCCCCATGCTATCCCTGTGAACCCCTCCATGCCATTACTTATACTATCTACCCTGATGCCTATTTATCCCATGTTCCCTGCTTGCTCATACCCTTCCATTGCCCTTGTTATCTCTAGTACAAGTCCATAACCACTCCACAATGGGCAGACTTTGGGAGCCATGTGGAGATGAAAAGAAATCTAACAGTCTTAAATAGCTCTTATTCATAGACACATGGCAGTGAAAATCTTCCACCCATGAAACCCATTCAATATTTTTAAATTTCCTATACATAAAAAAGAAACACTTTGATTTGGACCCCACATCAAAGACAACTAATCATTTAATCACCTCATTAAACTGTCAAACTGTGACCTCAGAAAACCATTAGGATAATTAGTGTTTTTGAAACATTCATAATGACATAATAATTGTCCTTGGTAAATATCAACTTTTGACACCATATTAATCCAGCATAATAATTTTATAAAAATAAGGTCTGTTGCACCATGGCTCCAGAATATGGTGTTGTAACAAATGTAAAACTGCATGAACTGATGGCTTTTTTTTCTAACCTTCATCAGATGGGCTGTTAATCAAAGCAATCCAGCAGATGTTTTTCTTTCACTGAATGCAGCAGCCTGCTTTATTCATGCTTCAAGAGGATTTTAAAAACCTCTGGTCATCGCACTTAAACTGATGTTATCTGCCCATAAAGAGGGTTTACGTCTATTCCACCAACTCGTGGTTCCCTTGCTGTGGGTTAAAACCCTTGAAACTGTTTGAACTCAGCACTAAGTTCAAATGGACCTGCTAAATTCAGGTTTTCCTCCTGCGTGAATCACGCCGTGCCTCCTGTAAAAACTGAATCTGTCAGAAATGGAGTCGGGTCTTTCATATTCAGTGCCCTCCTTACAGTTGTAAAAGTCCATGTCATTTCCCTACAGGATAAAAATCCAGTCTTTTATCCCAATCAGGACAGTACCATACACTGGAAACAGGACAATTAAAACAAACTGTTTTTTTTCCCCATTTGCTGCTCACTAAAGTGACTCTGACAGGAAAGTCTGACATTGTGGATTACTGGGTGGTGACAGGCTCATCTATGTCTCTATAGTCTACCAGGCCATCAAACTTGTAGCTTGGGGGTCATACAAGGAGAGGGTGGTAATTGATGCCTTTGGACCCCTGAAGGACCTGCCCTCCAACCACCCTGCTTCCTTTCAAATGACTAGAGGCTTTTATGTAAATATAGTTTTCATCAAGGGGAGAGATGCTTGGTGCAGAGGACTAGGGTACTTTCCATTCCCAATACCCAGTGTCAGTGTCAAGTGCCCACAGGCTCAGGTATGATATGGTCAGACACAGAGCAGAGCTCACTCTGATCTGCTGCAATATGCCTCAACCCAACCTCAGTCAAACTTCCTTAATTGTACCAATGGGACATTTCTCCTTGGCCTACAAGAATCACCCTATAACATGCCTGAGTGAGATTGCTGAATTAGAGGATGTTTTTACTTGCAGACTGACGTACCTTAGAAACTTGATTAAAACATCCTTAATCATCGTCTGAAAATATTAAATTTCAAATTTTAACATTAGAAAAGAACTCAATCTGAAAACTCATACTGGCAGTTGGGGGGTTGTGGAGATACTTCTGTGTAGGTGTAATCAAACACTTCCATACAGATCTCTTTTGCCTGACTAACGACACCATGAATCACATGTGTATGGATGACTCCTTATCCTTTAGTGCCACTTAAAAGCCAGTTTGGTTTATAGAGCTTTTAGTCCAATCTGAAACAAAAATGCAAAATGAAGCCTCAACTGCCACACTGGATTTTAACAGCATTTGGTTGGAACACGTCCCAGTGCAGCTGTAATAGTTTCAAAAAAAATGACTGGTTTTAAAGCAGGTCGAAGCATCAGTCAAGAATCTCGCTGGTATAAGCTTGTATGATTATGGCTTCAAGTCAGAACAAATCGCATGGGGCAATCATTTTTCTGACACTCCATAAGGACTCTCTTGTTCCCTTACAGCCATTCCCCTTCCTCCATCAATTCTATGCTGCATCCAACACCTTCTGAGATTGGTCTGGGGTCTCTATCGTTCATTACAGCACATCATCAAATTGAATTAATAATTAGCAGCCATGTTAAATATTGCTTCATCTGGATACCTCATCTTGCAAATGATACAAACAATTCTCTCACACACAAACCTCTTCAATTCACTTCACTGCAACATCAAAATATTCATTTTAACATCAAACACCTGTCGAGATCAGCTTTCAAGGTCAACATTTTAAATCCATGTCAACCTCAAGTTAAATTCTTTCATGTGCCACAGCAGCCAACATTCCTTTTGCAAAATAATATAAAAGCAAAATACTGCGGACTCTGGAATATGAAACAAAAGTAGAATGTGCTGGAAAATCTCAGCAGATCTGACAGCATCTGTGGAGAGAGATTAGAGCCAACCTTTTCGGGTCTACATGACCCTTCATCAGAGTTAAAGACAATAGGATGAGGTTTTTACTATAAGGGTTGGCGGAGGGGGGGGGGGGGGGGGGGGGCGGGCAGTGGGGTGGGGAGAGTGTTGTAGCATAGTTGACCAAGATTTCACAGACAAGGGACTGAAGGCTGGGAATGGTGCTGATAGCTTCTCATTAAGACACCAGAATGTGTAGATGGCAGAAAAAGGGTGCAGAGTGTCAAAGGACAGCTGAGGAATGTGGCAGATGGCCCTAGTGAGGGGGAAGGGGGCAGAAAGAAGATGGAAAGTGAGGTTTAGAAGTGGACAAATGAAACGAGGGACGATATTAAAATTATAAATATATACTAGAATATAAAGTTATGGATTAATAAAATAACAAGAAATTAATTAAATGGAAATTTGCAAATGTTTGTTTTCAGAGGGGAGTGGTTAGGATGACCAATTTGTGTTCTCCATGTCAGTGCTGCAACATCTGTCCCAGCATTTGCACGATCCTCGGCTTTCACAGAGAACTAGCACTAGATATACAATTAGATTCACTTTTCACTCTGGCTCCATGCCAACCTCAGGGAGTTGCTCCTGCTGCATCAGTGCGACAGTTCCATTTAATGCTCCAGCTTTTCCTGTAGTCTTTCAGAGTGAGGCTAATTTGAAACCAATTAGTGCCAAAGTGCGCATAATCCCAAGTTGTGGGCTCTTACCCATCAGATCTAGAGTCTCAAACACTTTTACTGAGTTAACGTAAGTGGCAGAAAACTAAAACACATTTAGATAGATCCACAGTCTATTCAGATTGTTGTCCTTGGTTGTGTTTTGTAGCACATACTTCACCTACCACTAGATGTCTTTATGACACTTTGAGGATGCTGAACAATGTCACATTTACCAAACGAAGCAGCATCTACTGGTGTTAAAAATATGGTTCTGCTGAAGCTTGTTCTTAACTTTCTATTTCAACTTTCTGTTGAAATCTTAAGTTAACTTTTATGTCCTGGGTTAAATGAAAACTTGACTAAAGGAATAGTCCAAAAATCTTACAGAAAAAATATACACTAAGTGCAGAATGACAGGAATTGAGTAGGAGTGGGTCATTGTAAGTTCCATTTAATTCCATACAATACATTTTGAGAACTTTAAGTTTTATATGTAATGGTGGACTCATTCATTTATTTTGAAACTGTTGACCTGGGTGGCATTGTGGTTAGCACTGCTGCCTCGCAGTGCCAGGGACTTGGGTTCGAATCCCAGCTTGGGTCACTCTCAGGTGGAGTTTGCACATTCTTCCTGTGTCTGTGTGGGTTTCCTCCGGTTGCTCCAGTTTCCTCCCACAGTCTGAAAGGCATGCTGGTTAGGCGCATTGAGCTGAACAGGCCCCAGAGTGTGGTGACTAGGGGAATTTCATGGTAACTTCATTGCCATGCTAATGTAAGCCTTACTTGTGACTAATAAATAAACTTTAACTTAAAAACTTTCATTATAGTTCAAGAGAAGGATTGAGTTAGAATGTGCCAGATTTGGTGCTGCAGGTATTGGCTAAGTATTAAATGAACGGTCAACGCTTGAATTCTGGCTAGAGTTAATAGTGTATGATCGAATAATAGTTGTCTGCTAAAGACTAGTGCTGTATGTGTATTTGACCATAAATGACACGTAAGTACAACTAATGTTATTACAGTCACAAAGAATGTTAAGAGATGTGATTGCAGGCATTGACTTATTTCTCTCTCAAGCCAATGTTAATTTGCGGAAAACTGGATATGCCGTTTCCCTAGAGAAATTTTCCAGCCACACTCACCCCAAAATTGGAAAATCCTGCCCGACATCAACAGACCTTTGTGTGGTCCTGTCCCGCCCATTATGATTCCTGTATCAGGTGGGACAGGAAAGTTCAACCCAGTGTGGCTCACATCAAGGTCTCTTAATATGGGATACCATGATGGCACAGTGGTTAGCACTGCTGCCTCACAGCTACAGGGAACTGGGTTCGATTTCCAGCTTAGGGCACTTTCTGTGTGGAATTTGCAAGCGCTTCCTGTTTTTACGAGGGTTTCCTCTGGGTGCTCCAGTTTCCTCCCGCACTCCAAAACTGTGCAGGTTAGGTGCATTGGCCACGCTAGATTCTCTCAGTGTACCCAAACAGGTGCCGGAGGGTGGCGACTAGGGGATTTTCACAATAACTTCATTACAGTGTTATTGTAAGCCTACTTGTGACTAATAAATAAACTTTATATGAATGTCACATGATGGTCAGGTACCCAGTGGAGCTCAGGTAATTCTGTGACAGAAAAAGTAGCGTATTCTTCTGCACTTTCCGGTGACCCACTATAGCAACAGAGTGAGTCACTTTGAATATTGTAGAGTGGGAAGTGTGGAATGGAAGCTGATAGGAACTGCTACAAAGTATTGGAGGAGAACAAGTCGAATGTCAATGATTGAGGCCCTTAGAAAGGTACACAAGGCAGTGGTGGAGTGGCATTGTCACTGGGCTAGTCATCCAAAGATCCAGGGTAATGGTCTGGGAACCTGAGTTTGAATCCCACTATTTCAGCTGGTGAAATTTGAATTAAATAAAAATTTGGAAGTAAAAGAGGACTAAGAAATGATTGTTATGAAAAAAAGAACTGGTTCACTGATGTCGTTTAGGGAAATAAATCAGTCATCCTTAGCTGCGCTGGTCTACATGTGACTCTGGGTCCACAGCAATGTGGTTGACTCTTAATTGCCCTGCTGGATGAACAATAAATATTGGCCCAGCCAGTGATGACCACATTCCATGAATAAATTTAAAAAAAAATTAGAAACACTGTTCCTCTCTGCTGGAGACTGACAAGAGTTTTGTGTCACCTCCCTTTTGGAAGATCCGCTGAATTAAGTGCCAATCAGGAAATTAACCGTGCAGCCCAGGACTTTCCCGGGATAAGCAATCCGGGGATTGGAAGGCTTACATGCTGAGAACTGTCTGATAATTGGAGGATGGCATTGCTTGGAGCACCATCAGGGAAGGGCTGTTGGTAATGCACTCTCCAGAGGACTAAGAGAGGCACAGGTCTAGGTGAGTGATGGTGGCATGAAGGGAACTTGTGGGAGAGGGTGGTTGGCAGCAAAGGTGGGGGAGTGGCTCTCAGCAGGCTACCACTCTCTGGTGCCCAGCCCCTTGATGTGGAGATGCCGCTGTTGGACTGGGGTAAACACAGTAAGAAGTCTCACAACACCAGGTTAAAGTCCAATAGGTTTATTTGGTAGCGAATGCCACTAGCTTTCGGACTGCTGCACCTGACGAAGGCTAGAGGCTGGGTAAGATGCTCTGTTGGCGAGTTGGTGTGGACTCAATGGGCTGAATGGCCTCCTTCTGCACAGTAAGGATTCTATGAAAGCCTGCCAGCTGGTTAAACACAAATTATCACGGGGTGGCCCTTCACTAAAAGTGAAAAATAGCTAGAATTACCTCCAGGTAGGACAGTGAGGGTCAAAACTATGCAGTCATTGAAGAAGCAGATAGTTCCTGTGATGGAGGAGTGGACTGTAAATTGAAGCAGTCTTTCTCATCTTTACTAATCTTTCTGATCTTTGCTTCACTTGCTGGATTATAGAATGTGTTTTGGTTAACAAAAATTCTTTCTGACAATCACAGCATGAGTGTTTTCTTTTGTAAAATAGACTTTTACTTTGCACACTGCTGAGCACGTTCACTCTGTGACAATTAGCTGTGCCCGTCAGGTTTCTTTCTGTGGATATGCAGGCAACTGTTATTTAAGTTTTGTATAGTATTTACTCCATGGTTAACTTCAGTGCAAAATATTAGCTGCTGTCCACTGTAACAGGAGATGTGTAAGTTTACGGTGTTGAAGTTTACACTTTTAGTAAGTATGGTTACCATCTGAATCTCTAATTTTAAAGTCTTTTTTTTAAATAAAACAAAACACTTTTCTGGCAAAGAATTTTGTTGTGTGCTTGTTGTAAACACTGTTTTGTGATGAAATAGTATCATTCTTTTTTTTCCTCATGGTAAACTAAATCCGTCCATTTTCAGCCTGGGTCTTTATGTTTTAATTGTGTTTGAAAACGACTGCGTCATTGCCACTCAGAGTTCATTACAAGAGGAACCTATACTGTTATGTGCGAAGATGTGTGGGTTAGGTTGGTTGGCCACGGTAAAATTGGCCCTAATGTCAGGAGAATTAGCAGGGTTAATGTGTGGGGTTACGGGAATAGGACCTGAATGGGCTTGTGATTGGGACAGATGCAATGGGCTGAATGGCCTCCTTCTGTTCTATAGGGATTCTATGATATTTCCTGGGATTTTCCTTTTCCCATGAAAGAGTACTTCACTATATTGGAAAAGACAGGAAAACTGATCTTTCATCTCACATTTTCTGATCCCTAAAACGATACTTTTCAAGACAAGAAACCTGATGCAATCATGTCCTTTAGCGAAAGAAATCTGCTGTCCTTATCTGATCTGGCCTACATGTGACGCCAGAGCCATAGCAATGTGGTTGGCTCTCAGCTGCCCACTAAACAAAGGCAAAGAGGGATGGACAATAAATGAAACATAAAGAAGACTCGTGTTTCTCTCGTTCTAATTTATTGATCTCATTGCAGTTTGTGCTTTTGAAATTGTGGTTTGGTACATTGCTCTCACACACATTATTGCAAATTTCCTCTTTGCTTGTAGGTTCCTTGAGCCAAGCGTAGTAGTAACTTCCAGCTAACACAGCTGTCACTTTGGCCATTGAATGTTGTCTGGAATGGTTCACACTTCCTGAAGTCATTTTTCATTTCCATTATCTTGAGTTGACGTGAGTTCAAAATTCTTTTTTTATTCGTTCATGGGATTTGATCATCGCTGGTTGGGCCAGCATTTGCTCCCCATCCCTGAGAGCATTTAAGAGTCAACCACATTGCTGTGGCTCTGGAGTCACAATACAGGCCAGACTAGGTAAGGACTTCCTTTCCTATGGGACATGTGTGAATCAGATGGGTCTTTTGAACAATCAACTTTGGTTTCATAATCATCATTAGACTTTTAATTCCAGATTTTTCTAAATTCTAATTTCACCATCTGCCATGGTAGGATTCAAGCCCAGATCTTACTTATCCATCAACAATACCACTATGCCACCACTGTCCACTGTCAATAGCTTTACAATCTGGTCAATGCTGGCAAAGAGGGCGTGCCAAATAGAAATGTCCCATCACTAGGCATTCAACAGACCCACTCAGTGTCACATAATAAGCCCATTCAAATATGCAAATTAGTGTCCCAGGACTCCGACTGGCAGTTTAGGACAAAGTCTGAACTATCCACATTCTGAATGATTCCACAACTGATGGAGTCAAAGATCCAAGTCCAAAATGAATTGTGTTCACAAATATTCTGGACTGTTGTCAGCCGAGGATCATTACCGTTCAGGCAGAACTCTCCCATTTGGGATTGTCCGCAGGAATGGGGAGCATTTCACACTGGAGGCCAATGGGAAACAATGATGTATTTTCCAGACCCAACTTCATTATTTATGCACTTGGGAGTTTTGTGTCGTCGTCCATGATGGGCTGGGTTTGATGATATACGTCCGACCATTCATATCTAGGTGCTATATTTAAAAGAGACCCCACATCACTGACCCACCTTTGAAGAAAGTAGATAAAGCTCCAGGAAGACAATGAGGCTGGAAGATCCATCTGATAGATACTCCGCCTGCTAACTGCACTGGTGTCCAGGGTCCAGTGTCACTGGCAGTGTCCATCCTGAGCTCCAGAGGCAGCCCTTGGCGGCCCTCAGGTAAGTCCTGAGTTCTGCATGTGTTCTGAACCAATATTTTTCCCCACTAGTGTTGCGGATATCGAACCCAGGGGTGATGATTCTGGTCAGGCTTTCATCTGCATCCCATCAGCAGAATTTAAATTGAGGGGTGATAGATATAGGACAGATGTCAGAAGTAGGTCCTTTACTCAGAGAGTAGTAGGGGCATGGAATGCCCTACCTGCAACTGTAGTGGACTTGCCAACATTAAAGGCATTTAAATAGTCATTGGATAAACGAATGGATGATATTGGAATAGTGTAGGTTAGATGAGCTTTAGATTAGTTTCACAGGTCGGTGCAAAATCGAGGACCGAAGAGCCTATACTGCGCTGTTATGTTCTATGTTCTAATGCAACTTGTTTTTACCGCAGCTGCCGGTGGGTTTCTCGATCCGTCACCATGGTGGACACCAACCGAAGACTCTACAGGAAATTCACACTGGCACGAAACCGAATCTTGGGCCTCCTGCTAAATTCTATGCTGTCCCACGCTCACCATTAAAATCTGGCTGGTAGGACATGGGAAAACTCTACCCTACATGCTCACAATCAACCTTGGCATTTTGCAAGGCCATATGTTGTTGATCCGCAGCATTGAGACCCACATTTGGCACACCAAAACTACATCTTGTTGCTTGAAGGTAATAAACTAGTGTCATAAAATCACGGCAAGCCCTTCCTCCATGGGTACAGATGATCTGCTGGTGTGTTCCACCCAGTAGGTCAATTGTCCCCACTGTGCGTTCCAGCCACAGATGCCATATTTCAAATGAAACGTTAGATTGAGGCCCTGTTTACTCTCTCAGGTGGATGCTAAAAGCTCCTTCCTGGTGTCCTGGTAAATACTTACCCTTCAATCAAAATCAGTAAAAAAAATCATATTATCTAATCATTGTCACATTGCACTTTCGATGAGTTTGCTGTGTAAAAATTGGTTGCTGTACTCTGTCATTCCAATAGTAACTCCTTCTCAAAAGCACTTACTTGGCTATGAAATGTTTTTGGATGTCCTGAGGCTGACAACGGCACTAAATAAATGCAAGGATGGTTTTTTTTTCTGCTGTTTGCTACCTCGAGTGACATCAACAAAATGAGGACAGTCACGATAAATGAGGCACTAAATTCATGATCTTGCATCACTGCTACCTCACAGCGCCAGGGACCCGGGTTCAATTTTGGCTTTGGATGACCGTCTGTGTGGAGTTTGCATGTTCTCCTCACGTCTGCATGGGTTTCCTCTGCCCCGGTTTCCTCCCACAGTCCAAAGATACGCAGGTTGGATGGATTTGCCGTGCTAAATTGCTCCTTATTATCAGAAGAATTAGCAAGGTGGGGTTACGGGGATGGGGTCTGGGTGGGATTGTTGTCGATGCAGGTTCGATGGTCCAAGTAGCCGCCACCTGCAGTAAAAGGATTCTATTCAGAGCCTTGATGCTCCGCAGTATTACCCTATCCTACTTACTCAATTCAGAATGAAAGGGGTGTTTGACTTTACCTTTGATTATCTCTGAGCTTATTGTACTAATCGGATTCAAGGCCCTGTTCTCAGCTATTACAAGGACGCTTGCATATTTTAAAAGAAAAAAAATGGCCATTTAGGAGATTTAGTATGTAAATTATCTGTCAATCAAGCATTTCAAAAGCGCAGATGAAATTACCTCTTTTGTCTGACAATCATGGCAAAATGACATCAGTTTCTTTTTGCAAAACACTAGCATGAAAGGAGATGCGATGCTTAGCCCACACAGCCATTAACGAAAATGCCAGGCTTAATGGTGGTAGGCTATGATTTTCTGGAAGATGTGCACATTTCTTTGCATTAAAAATTATCAGTTTTTATATTTTTGACTCCACATTACAGCAGCTGGCAAGACAATCTTACAATCTGCAGCTTCCAAACGCAAGCTGCATGTGAAGATCTTTTCTGAATGGGACTTTTCTCACTCCTGCACAATGGGAATGAGAACTGGCACATTGCAATTGTGGAACGTAAATCTTTTTTCGCCATGGTGGGTGAGTCGAATGGACAATCCAATTAAGTAATATAGTACAGATCACATTACCTCGTGAAAGTTCCCTTCCAAGCCTCTCTCCATCCTGACTTGGAAATGTATCCTCAATCCTTCACTGTAGCTGGATTGAACTCTTGGAACTCCCTTCCCAATGGCGCTGTGGGGGTTCCTGCACCATATGGATTGAAACAGTTCAAGAAGGCAGCTCAGCACCATCTTCTCAAGGGAAACTAAAGGTGGACAAGACTTGCTGCCAGTGATGCCAACATCCCATAAAATAATTAGAAAAAGACAAATGTTGAACAAAAGTACATCTTAATGGCATTATCACAATTAACAGAAGCATCCAATCTTAACTGCTCCCCTATCAGAAGGATGGCTGTGTGTGTGGTGTAATGATGTACTTTGGAGATTTATTTCGTGAAACAGAAAGGACCTTATTCAAAGAAATATTACATGAGCAGCATACTCACAACTAGTCCAAAATACCTCTGTCCTAGAATTCCTCCCCTCAGAGAGACTCCCCGTGCTGGGTCCCGAAAGGTCACCCAGACTATGTGACTTTTACTCAGTTATGCTGTTCTTAAAGGCACAATCACCACAACAATTTGTCAGACAGGTTTCTTTTCCTCACCAGACTTTTTTTTACGTTTATTTATATGTGTCACAAGCAGGCTTACATTAATACTGCAATTAAGTTACTGTGAAAAATTCCTTTGTCGCCACACTCTGGCACAAGTTCGGGTACCCTGAGGGAGAATTTAGCATGACCAATGCACCTAACCAGCATATCTTTCAGACTGTGGGAGGAAACCGGAGGAAACCCACGCAGAAATGGGGAAATCGTGCAGACTCCACACGGACAGTGACCCAAGCCAGGAATCGAATCCAGATCCCTGGCGCTGTGAGGCAGCAGTGCTACCCACTGCGCCATCATGTCACCCAGATTGTGATCTCTGAAAGGAAAGGTGAATTCTTGCAGCTAGGGCTTGCAAGAGCAAACACCAGCAATTGTTTTTGAGAAGCCTAAAACACCTGCAACACCAATACTACATCACAATCGTAATCCTTACTGGTTGCCCTACACATTGTCCAGGGATTAGGCGCCATGATATTTGATCACCCATGTATGGATATTTTTTCCAAACCTGTTTCAAATATTGCCGCGTCTGTTTTTCTGATTTATTTTATCCGTATTTTATCCGTGAGCCTCATACAAGTTAATTATAACAAACAACACTTATGTGAATCATTAACTTTTCAATTAATTTATTCCAAAAAATGTGAGCTCCATTTTTCTTCAAATCTATGCTTCCTCCACATATCGTGCATCATCTCTTCAGCACAAACACATGTTCAGTATTAATTTCCAGTCAAGGTTTCGGTACACTAGATTGTTTGGATCCTGTATTAAACTCTGCACTGTAGTGACCCACATTAACCCAGTGTTATTCAAGTCAGGGGAGACAGCATTTAGTGGCATATTGCTGTTAGCTCTGCAAGCAAATATTTCTATTTCAACCATTCAACACTAATCCTCATTTCTAATTAACTCATCTGTAATTGCTGTTATTATCTTGAGAACAAATAGAGTGGCGAATTCAGTGAGTGCACACCTCCTAATACAGAAGGGTGGGCATATGTATGTCTCCATAGAGGAGAGCACTGATGTCAGGGTGAGTTTAACAGACTAACTGTGTGCCATCTGTGGGGCAGCATGGTGGCACAGTGGTCAGCACTGCTACCTCACAGTGCCAGAGTCCTGGGTTCAATTCCCAGCTTGGGTCACTGTCCGTGTGGAGTCTGCATATTCTCCCCATGTCTGCATGGGTTTCCTCCGGGTGCTCTGGTTTCCTCCTGCATGCCAAAAGACGTACAGGTTAGGTGTATTGACCATGCTAAATTCTCTCTCAGTGTACCCAAACAGGTGCTGCAGTGTGACGACTAGGGGATTTTCGCAGAAACCTCATTGCAGTGTTAATTTAAGCTTTACTTGTAACAGTAATAAAAAGGTGAGACAGCAGTTGGGGCAGACGTCTGGCAAATCAAACTTTGCAGTTTGGGGGTGAGTGGAATGGAATTTCAAAGGAGGCTGGAGGGGCAAATTAAACTTTCTGAGGTGGGCGAGACAGGCATTGGATGAAGGAAAAGTCATGCATTGTGAGGAATTATGGAACATCTCGTGGACAATAGCGTCAGATCTTATTGAGGGAATGAATCAGCTATTGTGAGGCTGTGAGGGGAAATTGGATGTCATGGAGGGTGGGGAGAGTTGAACATATGGTTGGGGTCGTGCAATGGTTATATCAGCATGGTGAATCCGGAGGAAACCAGCCCGCAAACATTGAAAGGAAGACATTGAGCCTGTGGATCCAGCCTTTCTCATCTCCTGCCATCTGCTGGGAATTTGTGTTTATTGGCAGGAGAGTGGGAGGGGGGGTCGTATTCGCCAAACCAGTTTGCCACGAGCTGGACTCCCAGAGACCAGCTGAATAGGACGTTAGAGCTAAAACAAATTGCCACTGGGCATCAAGTTCATCCAGCCCCAAATAGGTTCATGACCAGAGAGGACAGGAACCTAATGATTACGCCAAAGTGTTAATTTAAATGTCATTAGCTGGCTTGAAGCCCAATTCAGTGCCCTCCCGTCATTCATCTGTCTCCCAAGAGGGAACAGCGACGGGTGGACTTTGCTGCTGATCATAATCAACATGGACGTAGAGCATTGGATACCAAAGGATGTCAGGTAGACAAGTGCAAGGCCTAGGTACCCCTCTGCCACTGCCCGCTGCAATGGGATGCCGCACCCCTCCCCCCCCCCGAATTGTTTGGAGCTTGAGTAGGCTTAGGGTGGGGGCAAAGGGTTGTTCTCAGCACTCTCCTCTTGAATGGGGTCTCGTGGCTAGGTTCCCCTTCTAGTCGTGGGAAACCTGAAGATCCCTCTCAACAAAGTGGTGTCAAACATCTCATTGTTCATTCCTGTATGTCAACTGTGAAAAATCTGAGGTGGCCTGCTCACTTTAATCTCCATGCCCCGTGGATACTTGGCAGGTGAAATCCCAGCAGCACTTCAGAAGGTACCCCCTTTCTCTTTCTAAGAAGCTGCAGGTATGAGAAGACTGCTTTCAAGTCCATTGATTGACAGAAGTCCCTTTCTCCACAGCTGCTCGCTCAGCCCCATTCTTTCAACACCGCATTTATTTTAAATCTGTGAGACTCAATAGAAAGGTGAAAGTCTTTGAAATCCCTTCAAACCCTTTGAAGAGCCTTGTTTCTATTTAATTTCAATCTAGTCCTTTTAACTCTCATTTGATTGACAGCTTAATCATTTTTAGACAGCTTGCAGTCAGCTTTGTTTGTTGATCTTTCCCTGTACGGTTGAATGCATCTAAAGTACCACCCCTCCCACATTGTTCCTAACCACAATGTTTATACAAACAAGGACCTGAGAGCATTTAGCGCTTTAAAATTGCCTGCAGCTTGCAGTAAGGGGTGGGGGGGTGGGTGCGTGGGTGGGAAGTGGTGACTTATTATTATAGTGGTGGTGTAGTGGATTCCCCTTTATACTGAGTGGTTGAGGGTGCTTCCCTGGTCAGTTGGAGTTGGGGGTTCATCATTTCAATTGTACAAGGGCCAGGGGAATGGGTGGGAGGGGCACTCTATGAATGCAAAATTGGGATGCCCTTTAAATAGCCAAATCTCTGAACACCTGGGCTGGTGGCGGTGTTTCCTACTCTCCTTAAATTTATGTAGTTAAAGGTGGATGAATCCCACCTCACAGTCATTGCTAACACCAACGGGAAATACTTTGGTTTTCCCACTGGCATGGGCATTTAGAGTTGATTCGGATAAACCATGCCCTACATGTTTTAAACGTAGACCTTGAGTTAGTATGAAAACATGTTGCTTCCTCAAAGGATTTTAGTGACCAACACGTCTTCATTAAAATGCAATGAACTATTTTGTTTCTGTTTTTAACAAAAGGATTAAAGTTAATTTATTGAATCCTATCAGGAAGGAAGCTAGTTCTATTATCAATGTAATCTGTTATGCTTTGGCACCAATGTTAACCGAAGCAGTGTGGGGTCAGTGGGTGGAATTGTACTTAGGAAACTTAGATATCAACTGACTGGATCACAACTTATGAATGCAACTAAATTGGATCAAGTAATTAATTCCGGGTTTTTCTTTCTCCAGTTCTACAGCTGGTCTGAAGGGTACCCATTGGGCATAACCTCACTTGTATTTAAAGGGTAAGTCCACAAATCGAAATTGAAGATATTGAGGGTGATCAGTGGACATTGACAAAAACAATTTGCAGATTCAATTGCGTCTGTTTACTTCAGCTTTGAGTCAACACTTAGGTTTACTGAATCAAGCACAGTGAGCATAGATCAGTTGCCAGACTCACATAATCGAAGACAAAATAATTGATCACTACAAGGGGCTCAGTATCCTTCTGCTGCATCCAGGGGAAACTCATGCAAGCAGTGCAACATCAAGGGAACAGAGCCTGAGGTCAAGAATTTCCCACACTAAAGGTCAGATCTGGTCAGCGAAGTTGGTGCCAGCTTGGGTCAAGTTGGCACAGGTCAGGGACTTGCTGTGCCAAAGGTTGGATGTGGTCGGCAAGGTTTGTGCTGCTTCAGATCGGGCTGGCTCAGGTCAGGAATTCCCCACGCTAAAGATCAATGAGATTCAAAAACTGTGTCGTTTTTGGAAGTGTTTGATTTTATGGATAGAGGATACTTGCCCTGTAATGCCACCTCTTTGTTGCTCTGGGATGTATCAAATATACAACAAACTGACGATATAAAACACCCCACTCTAAACTCTGCAAAAAGGGTAATGTCCCATTGACATGAGGTTTTCTCTTATGCAACACTATCCAATACAACCCACTCCATGTATTGTCCTCCTGTACGTGTACTGATCCTACCACAGCACATCATCAGTGCATGGTGAGGGTCTTCCTCTTCTCATGTGCTGAGTCCTCACTGAATGTAATAGTTCCATTCCTGAAGATTCCTTTCATATTTCTTTGCTGCTGGTATTGTACATACCTGGGGAACTGCTGTGGACTTTTGCTTCTAAAAGAATTCTTTGGTATACAGCAGTACCACTCTGTACTGTACTGTGCAGTTACTGTGTTTGAGGAATCTTTAGTAACTTCGATGCTTCAAAGAGTTCTTTGCTCAGATGAAACCTGCAGACAAGACAGGATTTAAATCAATTACTTTGCCATACAGTATAGTATTTCATTTGTATAGTACAGTGTTTTAATTTTGACATTGATTTTTCCAGGCATTAATTATCCTTTAAAACCTAACTCTGGCTTTTAACATTGATTCCGATGGGAAATTGTGCTACTCTTCAAGAAATTTCACTTAAAGTGACAATTTTCAGGAATACAACGATTACTTTCAGTGAGGATTCCCTATACAGTGAAGAATTCTTACAGCGAACAAGGTCCACAGAAGTTCCACAGCGTACAGAATACAGAGCAGCACGATGGCATAGTGCTTACTACTGTTGCCTCACAGGGACTTAGGTTCAATTCCAGCCTCTGGTGATTGCCTGTGTGAGATTGCACATTCTCCCTGTGTCTGTGTGGGTTTCCTCCAGATGCTCTGGATTCCTCCCACAGTCCAAAGATGTATGGGTTAGGTTAATCGGACACGCTAAATTGCCCCTTAGAGTAAGGGGGTTTTGTAGGGTAGATAAGTGGGGTTACGTGGATAGGGCCTGGGTGAGATTGTAATCAATGCAGACTTGATGGGCTGAATGGCCTCCTTCTGTACTGTAGGCGTTCTATGATTATAATAAAAAACAGTTTAAAAACTAAGTTTAGTTTAAAATTTATTTATTAATGTCACAAATAGGCTTACGTTAACACTGCAATGAAGTTACTGTGAAAATCCCCTAGTTGCTACATTCTGGTACCTGTTTGGGAACATTGAGGGAGAATTTCGCACGGCCAATGCACCTAACCAGCACATCTTTCGTATTGTAGGAGGAAACCAGGGCACCCGGAGGAAACACACACAGATACGGGGAGAATGTGCAAACTCCACACAGACAGTGACCCAAGCTGGGAATTGAACCCAAGTCCCTGGCACTGTGAGGCAGCACTGCTAACCACTATGCCGCTACGCCACCTAAAATCAAAATGGATAATGTGGGCATCAATCTTAAATGAGCATGTTACTATTTGAGTAATTCCCCCAAGCTAGTATGGGGGGATACCAGAAAATGCAGGGGGATAAATAAACAACATTTCTTGAATGAACAGAAAGTATAAAATGGCAACGATCAGAAGCTACATTCCGCAAAGAATAATTGGGCTTTCTTGTACGATGATGTCGTCACATCGAAACATGTTGGCTGGAATTCTTTGGCCTTTCACGCCCTGCTACCACTGAGAGCGAGACTGGAGAATTCTGTGCTCAGCCACATCTCCATTCACAGCGGCGGGATTGGATAATCCCAGCCGCGAGCGAGGTCGGAGGGTTCCGGCCGATGACATCATCACACTGCTTGCACCCTTTAAAAAGGGGAATGCTGCATTGTAAATGGAATCCAGACATAATAATTAAAGCCCTTTAAAATGAAACGGCTTTAAAAAGGACAATTAAAATGGGGATTTGCTCATCCCATTTCCAAATTTGTAAATTTAAAAAGACAGCCAAACTTGAAAAAAGCTGCACCCACGAAAGCTTCCTCTCCCAAATGTTTGCCATGTAAAATACAATCACGAGCTCCAATAAGGGGTTTCATTCAGATGAGATACTGTCAAGTTTAAATACCCACGTGAAATGCTGCTCAAATACATCCCCACAGTCAGGAACTCGAGCCCTGTAAGGTCTGTGCCATTCAATTAAAATTTCGAGTCAAGTTCAAAACAATTTATGTAAGAGATCATTGACATCTCCTGAGGGTTTTAATTGAGCCTGTAAGTAACTGCCCCCATTCAATTAGAAAATCCTTGACTTCAGCTAAGTAGGTTTCTCCAAAGACATCTTTGTCTAATCTGCAAGTGAGTCCATTGAGAGAGGATTGTGCTCCCACTCTAACAATAAAACTTTCCCTGGCCTCCTCTCCACTCCAACCGATCCCCACACAACCCTGCTACCGCCTGTTGTATATCCTTCTGTATGTCTCAATGAAAAGTCTTTGTAACCTTTAAATAGATTCATTATGTATTTATTAATTAATTACAAAAACTACATACTATGTACCATAGAGTTCAAGCTAGGAGCTGTCTCCATGCTTTCTTGTACACTCTGCTCTGTCCAACACCAGACTGACACGGTGGGTCATGTGTACTCTTAAATCACTCTTTAGGCGATACTATACTGGAGGAGTACTGAACTCAGTCCCACATTGAGCCCATATGTTCCAGAACTTTAGACTACACTTCCCCAGTCAATGTGCAGTATATTTTGGTTATTCTAATTTACTCCTGTTTATTTATATCGTCATTACCCCATCCCTTCCCTTCAGATCTCTGAGTTCTTTTGTTCAGTACGTCTGGAGGCCTTATAACTCTTCTGGATGTTATCATAGAATCGCTACTGTGCAGAAGGAGGCCATTCAGCCCATCAATCTGCACTGACAACATTTCCACCCAGGCCCTATCTCTGTAATCCCGTATGTTTACCCTGCTAATCGTCCTGGCAGCAAGGGTCAATTTAGCATCAACCCATTAGAGCCTATCAACCTAACTCATGCACATCTTTGGACTATTCACACTATTGTCGGAGGACAGGTAGGCTCTGTTGTTTCAAGAAAACTATTTTGGTTTAGAGGGTGTTCCTGCATCTTTTCATCCTTTTTTTCCATTCCTTGGTTTGTACAGCTCTTTGTTTGTTCCGCAGTTGTAGTAATAGGTGGTTATTGTTCCATCCTATTTCTTGCAGGTTGAATGCCTATGGCATTTTTTTCGCTCGTCTTCCGTCATAGAATTCCTACAGTGCAGGAGAAGCCATTCGGCCCATTGTGTTTGCACAAATTCTCTGATAGAATATCCCAGATTATCTCCCCCGCCCTATCCCTGTAACCCCACACATTTACATGGCTAATCCATCTAAGCTACATCTTGGGATACTAAGAGGCAGTTTAGCATGGTCAACCCACCTAACTGCACATTTTTGGACTGTGGGAGGAAACTGGAGCACCCAGAGGAAACCCATGCTGACATGTGGAGAACGTGCAGACTCCCCACAGTGATTGACCCAAGGCCGTAATTGAACCCAGATCCCTGGTGCTGTGAGGCAGTGCCACTCTTGGCAGTGCCACTCCTGTGCCACAATGCCAATCTTCATCATGTGAATTGTTCTCCATAACAATAGATGGCCATTTAATAAGCTTATCTTTGCATTTGACTGTAGGTTGTGCTATTGGCAACTGGTTCTACATCAAGTGTCTCACTGTCGTGTTGGCTGGGAGTTGCAACACTTGCTCAGTGGTCACAGCGTTGACCTCGTTGACGGTTGTTGGAACCAGAGGCTGAGGGTCTTCTGATTGTTGGTTGCTGTCTTGTCTATCCTCCAGTTGAGCTGTCATGGTAACCTTCTGAGTGGCTGGCTGGTCTAACTAATGAGGAATTTCAGGGACCTGTAATGAAAATAGACAAATCTGCTCTTCAAAGAGATGAATCAGTTCAGAGCTGAAGTCCTTGTCCGGATACCCTTTTTTGCTTGAGCTGTCAGGAGCTTGTAGATCTGTATAATTTATGACAGTAGTTGTCTTGACATCTTTGTGGAGATCCAATACTACACAGGCATCTTTGCTCAAGAAAGAAAAAGATTCCTACAGGTGACATATATCAGCTCAAGATTTTTTCACCATCATAACTTAATGGTTCCCGAATCATTGCCTATGATTATAAGGTGGATTTCTCTAGGCCCACAAAGTGGTGTCTGTTGTACCCAAAGGCTTCTTAGCTTTGATTCTTTATTGGATAGGAATGTAACACTGGGTCTGGAGCCTAATTTAAAGTTTGTGACATATCTGCCAACCAAATTGGCTACATTCCAACATGAAAATCCAGGATCTTTGTCCTAATCCATGAAGCATGCCT
This sequence comes from Carcharhinus amblyrhynchos, assembly GCF_965287045.1. NCBI lineage: Eukaryota > Metazoa > Chordata > Chondrichthyes > Carcharhiniformes > Carcharhinidae > Carcharhinus > Carcharhinus amblyrhynchos. The sequence goes on along the minus strand of NC_137347.1, from coordinate 10,474,425 downwards.
GTGTCCTGTTTGTATGCATTCTTAACCTCATTAAACATCTTTTGGCCTTGCTCTGGTTTCCAAACTATCCAATTCTGTTACTGTAAAAACATTGAACTGAAATCGCTGCATCCTGATTTTGCCTGTGTGGGGGTGCTTTGTTCCACAATGCTGGCAACTGATTTGTTGATTGCTTGTCTGCCAATAATGTAATCGGCTATTGGGCCTATTGAGTGAAGCAATGTGTAAACCTGCTCAGCTTCTGTCATTTTATTCAGACTTGAAGCAATCATATATCTCAGGAATCTTTTTCTCCAAAGTTTCAAATGATGCAAATAAGCAAAATACTGTGGGTGCAGGAATATACAACAAACAGAGAATGCTGGGGAAACTCAGCAGGACAGGCAGCATCTGTAAGGAAAGAGAATCAGAATTAATGGCAGGAATTCCCCAGTCTCGCACACCCCATCACTGCTGCCAGCAACATCGGAGAATTTGGCACACAACCAAATCTCCATTCACAGCAGCGGGACCAGAGAATCCCAGCCTTATTTCAAGGATACATTTCATACACATTTTGCAGGGGTTTCAAAATGCAGAAGGGGGCCACTCGGCCCATCGAGTTTGCAGGGACCCTCTGACAAAGCATCTTACCTAGCCCCAGCCCCACCCCAACATCACAACCTCATGCATTTACCCCACTTATCCTCTAACCTACAAATCTTGAGACACTAAGGAGCAATTTGGCATGGCCAATCCACCTGACCTGCACATCTTTGGACTGTGGAGGAAACTGGAACACCCAGAGCAAACCCACACCAACACGAGGAGAATATGCAGACAATCTCCCAAGGTTGGAATCAAACCCTGGCCCCTGGCACTGTGAGGAAGTAATGCTAACCACTGTGCCACAATAATGACCCATTGACTTCCAGGTCAGGTCTAACAATTGTGTGTGGGGGGTGGGGAGACGGTAGACACAATTTAACACTTCCCTTTCCCTTGTTTTAATAGTAATTCTACTTCACAGTGTGCATAGAAATATAGAAAATAGAAGCAGGAGTAGGCCATTTGGCCCCTCGAGCCTGCTCCGCCATTCATTTTGATCATAGCTGATCATCAAATTCAATATCCTGATCCTCCCTTCCTCCCACATCCCTTTAGCTCCAAGTGTTATATCTAATTTCTTCTTGAATTCAGACAATGTTTTAGCCTTAACTGCCTTCGGTGGTAGTTAATTTCAAACATTCACCACCCTCTGGGTGAAGAAATTTCTCCTCACCAGAGTGTAACTACTAGCATTACTTTGCACAGTTTGCTGTCGTACTATTAAGCGTAGCAAGTCAAATTGACTTATGGACCCACCCCTGATTGGATGCATAATCAAGCACGTCCAATGATTCTTTGTGAAAACCCTGACCGATTGGTTCTTCACCATGAATTTTCCCACTGAGAAAAGAAACTACATTAATAATGTTGCCATATTGAGTAAGTATTCATATTCCATGCAAGTGGCTTGCACAAGCCATCTAATACACAGGGTGTTGTTTAATACAGCACAGCCTTCCAGTTTTACTTCATCTTAATCAGTCAAAGTGTTAAGTTCAAATTATCCAAGTGTTTTAAATGCAACTCTGCTTGATTACATTCGAGAAAGGCTGCATACAAAACATGACCTTCATACAAGATAGTTCCTGGCAGGCAAATCAGAGAAGATAAAATCATTCATCCTGCCAGAATCCTTTGGATTAAAGTTAATTCCACATTTGTTATCAAATGACCTTAGTCCCAGATATAGTGCATTGATTTTAACTGTGTTCAACTGCTCACACTTTAGTGGATTCAATTCCATTTTTTGTCTCCTTCCAATAAGAATAATTGAGAGCTGCACATGGTCCCAGTGATGTGGACGGTATCTGTTTCCATGTGGCCAATCACGATTGCGTCTTGGTCAACTGTATAAATTCACTTTGTAAAGTGGAGCCAGATTTTACGCAAATGACAAAGACTTGCATTTGCCCACAGACCTTCTGTTATTAGATATCAGATTCAAGAGGAGTGGACAGCAGATCAGAATCACTGTGAATCAAACCAGGAATCAGACAAGGGTAGATTACACCCTGCCCCAGAGAAGGCCAAAAAGGGGGCTTCAACTCCATGGAGTTGAAGTTGTCCCTTGGTCCCATCAATTACTATGGAAAATTCATACCAAACTTGCTGACCCTGCTAGCACCCCTCCAAGTACTCACAGAATTCCTACAGTGCAGAAGGAGGCCATTCGGGTCTGCACCGACCACAATCCCACCCAGGCTCTATCCCCATAACCCCATGTATTTACTCTGGCTAGTCCCCTGACACTAAGGGGCAACTTAGCATGGCCATTCCACTTAACCTGCACATCTTTGGACTGTGGAAAGAAACCGGAGCACCCGCAGGAAACCCATGCAGATACGAGAAGAACATGCAAACTCCAAGCAGACATTGACCCAAGCCGGGAATCAAACATGGGTCCCTGGTGCTGTGAGGTAGCAGTGCTAATCATTGTGCCATCCTGTTTTTTTCAAAAAAAATCAGAAATGGCTGTAGCAAATGCTACAAGAGGAAACATTTGCACACAGCAAACAATAATTACTGCCAACAAGGAGGCCTATTATGACTCCCTGAGACCACTCATTGTACCTACGACAACTCCAAAGAGCCACATTTTACTGAAGGAAAAATAGTCTGACGAAGGTTTCAATTTCATGTCAGTTGTTTGAAGAAGCCATGAACAACTAACAATAAAGAAGGTTAAATCATCAGTTTACCATCCTGTGATCTTGTGTTTTAATGTTTCTGCTTTTTGTCAAGAAGACATTTTAGTTGAAAAGAACAGTGATATAAAAACCTAACAGTAGGGTGTGCTAGAGGTGGAGTCCATCATGTATTTCTTTTACAAAAAATAAGAAAGGGGCCTTCCTGTTTTGGTGGGCAGTTCAGAAGTTGATGTGTGTTTTTGATCTTGTATTCTACATTGTTTGGAAGTAATGAAACTCCTCAAATGGCAAAAGACTGTCATGTGCTGTGGAGGCTTTTTTGTCCAGCTATTATGAATTTTGTTTTGTTTTTGAGCAAACAGAAGTTTTCATTGCAGGTAAGATTGAAGAAGGAAAGGAGGTCTTGGTGTTTCTTACAGAATTGGAATGAAAAAAAGTCAACTTACTGAGGAAATTTCATTGCTGCTGCCAACCCAGCAGGTAAGAGCTTTAAAGAATTTGTAGATGTTTTGAACTGGCACTACTTGAATTGCTGCAGTCCGTCTGGTGTATCTTCTCCCACAATTTTGTTAGTAAGGGAGTTTTAGGATTTTGATCCAGCAGTAGCAAAAGAATGCTAAAGTATTTCTAACTCAGGAAGGTGTGTTTCTTGGAGGGAATGGTGTCCCCATTGTATTTGCTGCTTGTCTTTCTAGGTGGTAAAGTTTGCAAAGTGCCATCAAACAAGCCTTGATGAACTGCTGCAGTGAACCTTACCTATAGTATACACTAATATCATTGTTCATTGAAGGTTGAGGGAGTGAATGTTTAAGTTGTTGGACAGGGAGCTGATCAAAGAGACTATTCTATACTGGATGGTGTTGTTGGAACTGCACTCATCCAGGCAAGTGCAGAGTAATCAGTCACACTCCTGACTTGTGTCTTGCAGATGGTGGACAGGCTTTTGGGGGTCAATAGATAAGCTACTCTCTGTAAAATTCCCAGTCTGTGACCTGCTCTTGTACCAACAGTATTTACGTGGCTCATCCAGTTCCGTTTCTGGTAAATGATAACCCCCATGATGGGAGATTTAGCAGTGCAAGCCATTGAATGTCAAGGGGAAATGGCTGGGTTCTCTCTATTTTCCAGATCCTCTACTGATCCAGTTATAAAGATATCATCACTGTATACTACAGCCAAAGCCCCAGAGCAGATTGTCCACCGTCCTTTGGAATCTTGCACACGCTTAAGATGCTCCAAAAGTCAGGCATATTTACTGGAATAGGTTTTTGTGTTTTTACTGAGATATATCCCCTCAGGAATTATCATCTAATTCAAGTTGCTGGTACATATGACTTAGAACCAGCTTTGTGTACCTCCTGTTGCTTTGCATACAGGCCTTCAGCTCTCAGGGTTGGATATTATTCCAGTTTGGTGGCCTGATTAACTGTTAGCTTACAATCACCGCAAATACAGATGGTCTTGTCCAATTTCAGTATGGGCTCTATCGGTGCAGCCCATTCTGAGAACTGAACCGGATGGATAATGCCATGTTCTTCCGACCTGTTTAACTCCATATTCATTTTCCCTTCTAAGGCAAATGATACCAGCCTTGACCTAAAGAATCAGGGAGTCATCTCTGAAATTACAAAAATTAGCTGTAGCCCTTTGATTTTAGTTTAATCCATCACAGAAGACATAGGGACATGTCTCCTTTTTGTAGCACTGCTTACTGTGTGATACGTGTGTCTATTCTTTGAATGGTACATGAAAGAATGAATGGGGGAGTAAATGAGTGAGTTAATAGATTGGTAGGTAGATTGGTTGAGTGTGGTAGGTGATTAGTGGATAAATGTGTCAATGGGATTGATGGATAAGTAGGTGGATATGTCGGGAGGTGGGTAAGTGAGTGAAGTGGATGTGGTGAGTAGGGATGGATAGGTACGTGAGGGCTGTATGCAGAAGTTAGGCTTGGTGGGTGGTTCAGTATGATGGGTGAAGTGGGTAAGATGGGTACATTAGTGAGGTAGGTCTGTGAAAACTTTGTTTTGGTGGGTATTGGGGAAAGTAATTGAGGTGGGTAGATGAGTGAGTAGGCAGTCAGGTAGTTGAATTGAATTGTGGTGGTAGGAGCTCATGAATTGTCCATCAAAGTTGGTGCATAAGAATTACATACAGTTGTCAATGCAAATCTTCAGTCATGCATCCAATCTCTCCGTGATCCAGAGACAAGATTTGGTCCATTGTAATTCCTCAAATCACTTTGCTAACTTTCAACATTGTGAAGGACAGAAAGCAGAACTTTGTTAAAGATGATGGTAAATTAATAGTAATTCCCTTCAGTAATTGAAGTATTGTTCTGCAGATTTGGGCAATATCTGCTGCGTTTATTGGCCATATCTATTTGAGCACAGGGCAGCGAATCAACCAAATTGGGTCAGACAGAAATCACATGTAGATGTGAATGAGTAGTCCTGACAGGCTCCTTTCCTTTAAGAACAGTGAATCCATATGGTTTTTTAATTAATAATCTGAAGCTTAAAGAGGCTGCTAGTGTGTGCTGCCCTGTCAGACGGGAAGAACAGGTATTCAAATATTGGAGTTCACCCATTATTCCAGCAGAGGAAGACCATTGGTCACTTTTGTAATTGTATTAATCCTAGTTACATATCAGAGGAGACTATTATATCAAAGTATTCCAATTTTCCCCAATCCTTTATTTTCCCTCTTCAATGGTTTTCTAATTCCTTGGCTTTAATTCCACCAGCATTCTATATTCTCATTAACTTTGCAGAAAAGAAATGCACTTTAAGGTTTTTTTTTAATGCTAAGTCTAAATTTGTACCCCTTTATTTTTATTGCCAGCTGAATTGATAATAATCTCTCATTATTCAAGACATTGAGCCTTGTATTACACCCCTTTAACCCCACCTTTTCCAGTGAACACAGTCCTATTTATTTTACAAATCTCCCAGCACAACTACATTCTCCCACTTCTGCTTTTGCAACAGTAAAGTTAGTTACACCTAACCCCTGGCTTCAATAACTTCCTCACAAGGTGCCTTAAACAGTATCCAAAACAGTTGTGTCTTGCACATATTCACCAATAACTCATTTGCTGTTGTGTTTAATCCCTTTATATATTTATATCATTACAATCCCTGCAATGCAGAAGGAAGCCATTCGGTTCACTGAGTCTGCACCGACTCTCTGACAGAACATCCCACCAAGGCCCTATCCCCGTAACCCCACGTTTTACCCTGTTAAGTCCCCTGACATTTTGGGACACCGAGGGACAATTTAGCATGGCCAATCCACCTAACCCGCCCATCTTTGGACTGTGTGGGAGGACACAGTAAGAAGTCTGACAACACCAGGTTTAAGTCCAACCGGTTTATTTGATAGTAAACTCTCAAGCCTTCGGGGCTTGTTCCTTCGTCAGGTGAATGGAGAGTACTGGCCTCAGACAGAGCATATAACAGCACAGACAGTTTACAGACTTACAGACTGTGCTGTTATATGCTGTGTCTGAGGCCAGAATTCTCCATTCACCTGACGAAGGGGCAAACCCTGAAAGCTTGCGAGTTTACTATCAAATAAATCGGTTGGACTTTAACCTGATGTTGTCAGACTTCTTACTGTGTTTACCCCAGTCCAACGCCGGCATCTTCACATCATGACTACTGTGTGGGAGGACCCAGAGGAAACCCAACAGACATGGGGAGAATGTGCAAACTCCACGCAGACAGTCTCCTAGGGCTCCCTGGCACTGACACAGCAGTGCTAACCACTTATGTATATGTAATGTAAATTAAATTAGCAGAAATTCACTTACCTCCTTATCAAATTGTTCCATCTTATCTTCAGGAATCTGCTTATCCAAATCTGTTTGCTTTTCTACTTCAGTGAATTTTAATGCTTAAATTATGTTTTCATTCTCCATTTGCCTTCCAAATTTTTTTTTCATATTTGTCTTTATTAAACTTGTTGTGTGGTACAACTATCGTGTGAATGAAATGAATTTCAAACAGATCTAGCAATTCTAAATTGGGCATCCGTGAGGTGCTGTGGGCCATCAGCAGCAGCTGCAGAATGTACTCAACAACAGTCTGTAACCTCATGGCCTGACATACTTCCCCCCCACTCAACCATTGCCATTAAACCAGGGGTCAACTCGGTTTCAATGAAGCATACGGGGGAGGGGGGGGTGGTGTTAGAGAGAGACATGCCAGTTTGCAGCAAATGGCATATCTAAAAATAAGATGTTAACTGTGAAGCTACAATGTACATCTATTTGCAAGAGCAGTATGTGACTAAGCTAAGCGATCTCACAACCAACGGATCAGCTCTCAACTCTGCAGTCTTTCCACATCTCGTTATGAATGATGGTGGACAATTAACAATTCACTGGAGGAAAAGCCTCCAAAATATTCCCATCTTCAATGATGGGAGAGTTCAACACATCAATACAGAAGATAAGGATGAAGTATTTGTGACAATCTTTAATCAGAAGTACCAAGTGGATGATTCATCTCAGCCGCCTCCTGAGGCCACCAGTGAGACAGAAATCAGTCTTCAGCCAATTCGATTCACTCCATGTGATAAAAGAAATTGAAGACCCTCACTGGATACTGCAAAGACTGAGTCCTGACAACATTCCAACAACAGCGCTGAAGACTTGGGTTCCAGAACTATCTGCACCCTTCGCCAAAGTGTTCCTGTAAAGCTACAACACAGGCATCTATCTGGAAATATATCTGGGCAATTTTCCATGTCCTGCATACAAGATGTGGGATAAATCCAACTGGCCAATTACCACCCCGTCAGTCTATCTTTGATCATCAACAAAGTGATGAAAGGAGTGATCAACAGTGCTATCAAGAAGTAATTACTCAGAACCAATCTGCTCAGTTGGTTTATGCAAAGCCCAATGCACGCATGACTTCACTAAAACTTTGGCCCAAACATGGACAAGAGAGCTGAAGTCTTGAGGTGAGGTGGGAGTGACTGCCCCTGATGTCAAGATGGCATTTCACTGAGTGTAGCAACAATGATTCTTTTTTTGTCAGGGGTCCATTGAAATCGAGGCAAATTCCCCATTGCCCCCCATGCGTAAAAAGTATGGTTGTTGGGGGTCAATCATCTCAATCCAAAACATGACTGAAATGTTTCCTCAGGGTAGTGTCCCAGGATAAGCCATCTTCAATAACCTTCCTTCCATCAGAAGTAGAGATGTTCATTAACAGTCACGACTCCTTGAAGCATGCCCATATGAGGCAAGAACTGAAGGACAGTAAGGCTTGGGCTGATAACTGGCAAGTAACACTTGTGCTACAAGTGTCAGGCAGGAAATAACCATTTGCAGCAAAGGAGATTCTAGCCACCTGCCATTACCTTTTAATGGAATTTCTGTCCTTAAACTCTGCACCTGGGGGCTACCATTGACCAGAAACTGAAATGCTGTACTTAAGAACAGGTTAGATGCTGGGAATTCTATGGCGAGGAACTCGCCTTCTGAAGCCCCAAAGCTGGCCACTGTCTATAAGGCACATGCAGCACTAATCCTATAATTGCAGCCCCCTTCACGTTTATGTTATCAGACAGATGAATTAGCAAGCACTGCTTTTTTTTCTCAACACAAACAAATGTTTTCAAATATTTAAATACCTTGTCAGCTCTTTCTGACATTTTAATGAGCAGTTCCAATTTGAATTTATGCACTTTTTATTCACGTTCACTTTGAACAATCCAAAAGGGCACTTGACTCTTCCCAAAAGTGTCCAGAACTTAGTTCTCTAAAAATTACATGCTGCCTCTCCAAAAAGGGGTGCTCTACCTCCAAATGTGTCACTAGTGGGAATACTGATTAAGATTATAATAATGAATAACATATATTTACTTACCAATGTCACAAGTAGACTTACATTAACACTGCAATGAAGTTATCCTCTAGTCACTACACTCCAGAGACTGCTCAGGTACACTGAGGGAGAACTTAGCATGGCCAATGCACCTAACCAGCACATCTTTTGGACTGTGGGAGGAAATGGAGCACCTGGAAGAAACCCACGCACACACGGGGAGAATGTGAAGACTCCATGCAAACAATGACCCGAGCCTGGAATTGAACCGGGTCCCTTTGATGTGAGATTCAATCTAGTTACTTTAAGAAGTCTCTCAACTCCAGGTTAAAGTCCAACAGGTTTATTTGGAGTTCCGAGCTTTCGGAGTACTGCTCCTTCATCCGGTGAATGGTGAAGGAACAGCGCTGCGAAAGCTCATGATTCCAAATAAATCTGTTGGACTTCAACCTGGTGTTGTGAGGCTTCTTACATGGCCACCCCAGTCCAATGCTGGCATCTTCACATCATAGTTATTTTGAAAGGGACCTGAATGTCCCAATAGCGGGAGTGGGGGAGTGATGTTATTCCACAGCAGTGGTCTTTGAATAGTGTCTGAATTTTGATCCTTTTATTGGGAGACACTGCAATGGGCACACATGTTTGAGTTAACGTTGCTGAACTGAAACTGAGTGTTACAAGTAGTAGGTTTACATTAACACTGCAATGAAGTTACTGTGAAAATCCCCTAGTCACCACACTCCGGTGCCTGTTCGGGGACACTGAGGGAAAATTTAGCGTGGCCAATGCACCTAACCAGCATGTCTTTCAGTGTGGGAGGAAACCAGATCACCTGGAGGAAACCCATGAAGACTCAGCACAGACAGTGTTCTAAGCCAGGGATCAAAACCGGGTTCCTGGTGCTGTGAGGCAGCACTGCTAACCAATGTGCCGCTGTGCTGCCCAAATGGATATGGTAGGGTCCAGGTTAAGAGCAGGACTTCCAGATTCTATTCTTTGGGGTCAATTTGCAATGAGGGAGAGCCTCCCTGTCTGCGTAAACATTTGGGTTTCTTTGGGATATATGCTATACCATCTGTGTTCAATTCAATGAAGTTAGTTAGGCTGATTTGATTGTAGCCTCAACTCCACGTTCCCATTTACCCCTGGTAATCTTCCACCCCTTTGCTCATCAATAATCTATCTAGCTCTGCCTTTAAAATATTCAAAGACTCTTCTTCCACCACCTTTTATAGATGTGTACCAAAGACTCTGAGAGAAAAAACAAATTCTCTTCACCTCTGTCTTAAATGTTTAAGCCCTTATTTTTAAGGATGGCACAGTGGTTAATGCAGCTTCCTCACAGTGCCAGGGAACCAGGTTCGATTCTTGACTTGGGTCACTGTCTGTGTGGAGTCTGCATGTACTCCGTGTCTGCGTGTTTTTCCTCCAAATGCTCTGGTTTCCTCCCACAGTCCAAAAGACATGCTGGTTAGGTGTATTGGCCATGCTAAATTCTCCCTCAGTGTACCCAAACAGAGACCGGAATGTGGCAGCTAGGGGATTTACACAGTAACTCCATTACGGCGATAACGTAAGCTTAATAAATTTAAAACTGTAAAACAAATAATAAACTAATTAATAAACTTAAAACTTAAACTCTTAACCTACTTATTAATCATTTCTGTTTCTATATAATTTGATTTTCTTTTCTATTAATAACTTTAATGTTATGGTATATGTGGCTCCAAAGTTTTGGTCAAATCTTCATATGGAATCCTCACCTTTACCACAGTACCTGTACTCATGCTCAAGATCATTTGTTTTTTGCTCTAGAGACACCTCAAACACTATTATTTTTGTCTTTTGTTTATCTTTATGCTGATCATAGAAATAAAAGCTCTATTGGGGTAAATTTTCTAGCCCAATCCGTCACAAGAATCATCACAACTGGGACGTAAACTTTGACAGACTAGTTAGATTTCCATTAGCTTCAAGTGGGAATTTCCAGGCTCGGGCAACTAGAAAATCATGCCGATTATGTTTGTTTGCACTTATGTGTCCTTTTAGTTTAGATCATTTATTTGTGCTGTTTTATCACAATAGCCAGCACTGCACATTTGGACAAGTGCTACATTATCACTGGTATTGTTCTGATTGTACTCTGAGGTCTTCTCCACTTTGGTCATTTTTATTAGTATTAACTGGAGCTACAACTCAACATATTCCTGATTATTTGAATGGTAATATTTCTGCAAATCATCTTATGAATGTCCAGCTCTGCTATTTTCCTTTTTATTCTCACTATTTAATGGTCCACAATGAACATTCAATTCATAAGGGACCACTTATTAATTTTCAATTCAATCTACACCAACTTCACCTGAATACTTTGAGTTGGTAATGTATTTTTCTATTGCTGTAACAGTGTACTTGATCTCTGTTCTTCCTTCACTTTCCTTTTTCTCAGTCTTTTTTTTGAAAATGTCACGTCCAGTTGCTGGAGATGTGGGAGCTGAAGCCAAGGTTTTGTTGAAGCTGTGACATCTGACATTCCAATAATAATTAATACCTCTGGAGATCTGACTTTACTCCTAAGATTGTGCATATTTAACTGTGAACACTTTAATATGCTCCCATCACAGCTTTTATAGAATCATAGCATCCCTACAGGAGAAGGCTATTTGACCCATTGAGACTGCACTGACAACAATCCCACCCAGGTCCTATCCCCATAACCCCATGCATTTACCTTAGCTAATCCCCCTGACACTAAGGGGCAATTTAGCATGACCAATCCACCCAACCAGCATATCTGTGGACTGTAGGAGAAAACCAGAGCAACTGAAGGAAACCTACGCAGACATGGGCAGAATATGCAAACTCCACACAGTCAATGACCCGAGGCTAGGATTGAACCCGGGCCCCTGGCGTTGTGAGGCAGCAGTGCTAATCACTGTGCCATCCTAAGTAACACCTGCAAAGTCTTTTTCTCTCCTGCAATTTTGTACATTTTTTTCTCATCATATCATCTATTCTTTGTTCTTCCTCTAGTTGCTGATAGGAAAGTCTCTCCACCTCCCAAGCGTTACTGGTATAAACTCAATTCGCAGCTTTATCTATTCTTGGAGGGCGGCACAGTGATTAGCACTGCAACCTCCCAGGGACCCTGGTTTGATTCCCGGCTTGAGTCACTGTCTATGTGGGGTTTGCACATTTTCCCTGTGTCTGCCTGGGTTTCCCTTGGGTGCTCCGGTTTCCTCCCACAGTCTAAAGATGTGCAGGTTAAGTGGATTGGCCTTGCTAAATTCTCTCTCAGTGTAACCGAACAGGTGCCAGAGTGTGACAACTAGAGGATTTTCAAATAACTTCATTGCAGTGTTAATGTAAGCCTACTTGTGACTAATAAATAAAGTGTTTTTTAACTTTTTCTTTCTTGGGGTTAAGATATTAGCTTTAGTTTAGTAAAGGTGGTCTTACTCCTTTCAGTGAAAGAACAAAGAACAAAAATAAAAGCCCGGGAAACAGGCCCTTTGGCCCAACGAGCCCGTGCCGCCATTTTAACATTACCAGTCCCCCTCCACCCATGACCCTTATCTATTGTTTATGGCATTCCGCATTAAGGGAAACTAATTTAGGGACAATTTATTACCTCCAATCAGCCTAAATAGCACATCTCTGGGGTGTGGGAGGAAACCGGAGCACCCGGAGAAAACCCACGTAAGCACGGGGAGAATGCGCAAACTCCCACAGACACTGGCCCAAATCCATGTGTCTGCACAGCAAACAGTGATAGTCACTGAGCTGTCGTGTTGCCCAGCATCTGGTCCAGTTTAAGCGTACACTAACGACTTGAAGCACTAGACTACTCTCGAATATCCAAGAGCAGCCCTAGTATGACCCATCGCGTGTATGCCCCTCGTTGGACAACAAGGCAGACCAACTTAAAACCTGTGAATTAAAAGAGAAATACATTAGTATCATACCACATCCTTTTACATTACCAGGGACGTCCCAATGCTAATGAACTTTATTTAAAACAATCTCCTATATCCTCCCATCTCCAACCCACTCATGTGCCTGTCTAAGTTACTCTTAAATGGCTCCAGCGTGCCTGCCTCCACCACCTTACTTGGCAGAGCATTCCATACCCCCACAACCCTCTGTGTGAAAAACCTCCCTCTAATACCCGTGTTATACCTCTCCCCTCTCACCCTAAGCCCGTGGCCCCTCGTACTGTGTGTCTCTAACATAGGAAATAGCTTACCTCTGTTTACTCTATCTATACCCTTCATAATCTTATATCCCACTATTAGATCCCCCCTCAGTCGCCATCTTTCAAGGGAAAACAGCCCCAATTTGCTCAATCTTTCCTCATACCCCAGTCCTTCCATACCAGGCAACATCCTGGTAAACCTCCTCTGTACTCTCTCCAGAGTCTCCTTGTCATTCCGGTAGTAAGGCAACCAGAACTGGATGCAGTACTCTAAATGCGGCCTAACCAACGTTCTATACAAGGACCTCCTGGTTCAAAACTGATTCCCAATGACCACAACTTGAACTTTGCCACTCTACTTTTTCATGAGCTTAGTTGCCTCCTCATCTTCTGTTGCATGTGATCCAATATTTTTCTCAAGAATACGTTTTGCATTTTAATACAGAAACAAGCTTTGTTCCTAGGCCTCGATTCTCAGTTCCTCGGGTAATAAACCTCCCTCAGTCTTATCAACACGTTCTTTTCGAGGTAACAGCACACCTCTATGAAGAAACAACCTGCTATGTACACACCTTAAAGCACTTCATTGTGGGAGACAACAGTTTCTTTCACACAGCTCCACAAAGACTAGCATCATTATACATGATGCAGCCCTCTAATCTCAACCCAATCCCTGCTCAAGTCATACCATGCAGCAAGTTCAGCAGAGGAGGGAAAGAAGTACAGTCGAGACAAATGGGAGAGATAGTCAGTCGAATGATTGTCCAGTCTACTAATTGAACTCTGTCTTCCTGAGCTGTATCTGCATGCCCCAGAGCCAAGTGTAGACATGTCTGCTGATTTTCCTTACGGTAAGTTGTTCTGAGTGAATGTCACTGAAATTGAACTGGATGGATTTTGTAATTAACAGTGAGAAGGCGAAAGTGCTTTTACGTCTGACTGCTTCATGTTTAATGCTTAACTTGATTTGGAAGATGTACTTGGCCAGTTGGCAGCAATTTAGAAGGATAGATTTTTATTGCATAGGGTATTCCCAGAAAGCAGCAAAGAGCAACTGATCATAATGAAATTTGACTGCAGGACCTTCCTCCACATCCATTCATTAGCCACAATTAAACTGACACAATGTTAAGTTCTAATGGAACAACTTGGGAGGGAGGGGCCTCTGAAATGTCAACAACTATCAGAAAAACATTGTGTAAAATACCATCTGTACCAAGCATTGATGATTCTTGACACATGAAAAAGAAAAGTGTTAACTTACTTTGTCCTACATAATATCTACAGCACAGTCATAGATCATTCAACCCAAGAGATCTATTTGACGATTCTGCTCCACACAAGCGGGGCGGCACTGTGGTTAGCATTGTTGCCTCACAGCGCCAGGGACCTGGGTACGATTCCTGGCTTGGGTCACTATCTATGTGGACTTTGCACATTCTCTCCGTGTCTGCATGGATTTCCTCCGGGCGCTCCGGTTTCCTCCCACAGTACAAAGATGTCCGGGTGTGGTTCATTGGCCATGATAAATTGTCCCTTAGTATCAGGGGGACTAGCTAGGGTAAATGCATGGGGTTATGGGGATAGGATTGTGGTCGACGCAGACTCAATGGGCCAAATGGCCTCCTGCACTATAGAATTCTGTGATTTTAAGCCTGTCGAACACATGACAGCCATCAATCTGTATCAATGGTCTGTTGTTGTAATCTTTTTCAGCTTCCTCCACACTCATACCTTCCTCAGAACAAGAACCTAAGAATACAAGATAGTTACACAATGACAATTTTGTTTTCTCATTTCTATTTATTCCATCATATTGTGATTGAATTCTTGCTCCCGTTCATAGGGAAATGCCGATTACTCATAGGGCACTTGCACAGGAACATTCGATCAGAATATCAAACGCTTAATCTGGCCTCTTCAAATTCTTTTGAAGGCCATTATATTTAATAAACATCATTTAAAGTTGCACTTTCATTCACGTGGATTTTATTTAGCAAATGTAAATCCTCAAAGTCAAGCAATAGCCTCTTGAATGTGGTGAGGATCGGCCGCACAGATGCCCAGGTGTATCCTGAATCTGCTTAAAGACCACTCTCGCCATGGTAGTTCGAAGCATGCCATTCTACAGGTGGGGTTTCTCACAAGGAACTTGTTAGTGTTTTCCGTTCCTTGACCCAAAGATGCCTGCTGAAAGATCTGGCTCGAGTAAGTTGCTCCATATGAGGTGTTAAGTTAGAAGGCAGTAGGTGGGTTTAACCAGTCACCACGGAGGAGAATACGAGGTGCAGCATGGCTAATTAAAACCAGCTTGTGGGGTTGTTGCCAGTCTGATGTTTGTGAGGACAGGCAGCCAGGCAAGAGATATTGAGTGGGAGTGGTCCAGCTATGATGAATATTGTATTCAGTTGAGTATCTAAAATGTGTGTGTGTGTGTGTGTGTGTGAGTGTGTGTGATGACCTTCACTCGAGTAGTGCAAGGTATTCTGCTGTGCAGTACAGCCAGGCAAGTGCTGATACCTGAAGTGTTGTGGCAGCAATGCCCCACGTATGATCCAGCAGGTTTGGTTAGTAGATGGCTTCTAGTTTTGACCTTTTCAGTTCACTCCCAGTTATGTCGGATTGCTTAACTCTCTGGTTATCCATGCAGATATTCAATTTTTTTTTTGGCACTGGCATTGTGGAAATGAATAGATATAGAAACCGTACAGTGCAGAAGGAGGCCATTCAGCCCACCAAGTCTGCACCACCCACAATCTCACCCAGGCCCGATTTACCCTAGCTAGTCCCCCGACATTAAGGGCCAATTTTGCATGGCCAATCCACGTATACCACACATCTTCGTATGTGGGAGGAAACCGGAGCACCCGTAGAAACCCACCCAGACATGGGGAGAACGTGCAAACTCCACACAGACAATGACTCAAGTCGGGAATCGAACCTGGGCCCCAGGCACTGTGAGGCAGCAGTGCTAACCACTGTGTTGCCATTTTGGATGGTTTTAGTGTGAGGTACCATGTACTGTCCACCAACTTTGTACCATCTGGATCCGGTCCAGAGTGTCAATGATCTTCTCCTGGGCTGCAACAATGTTAGGATTCCATCATTCAATCAATCTATGTGTTGTTACAAACCTTTATTATTCTTGACCTCAATTTGCTGTTCGTGTGTATTGGACTGAGCACAACATCTAAAAATCTTCACAACACAAGACCCTCCAATATCAGAATGTGGGGTGAGGGTAGCATCACTTTAGATAATGAAAATGCTATCCTGGTAACTAAGTGATGTAAGGTCTCTGATAGCAACTATGGGAACCATGATTGTATGCTGAAAAAAAATGACAACATAGGAACTAGAAGCAGGAATAGGCCATTTGGCCCATTGAACCTGTTCCACCATTCATTTTGATCATGACTGATCATCAAATTCAATATCCCGAACCCTCTTCCTTACATACCCCTTGATCCCTTTAGTCCCAAGAGCTATTTCTAATTTCTTCTTGAAGTCAGGAAATGTTTTGGCCTCGACTACATTGTGTGGTAGTGAATTCCACACATTCACCATCCTCTGGGTGAAGAGGTTTCTCCTCACCTCAGTTCTAAAATGTTTACCCCTTATCCTCAAATTATAACCCTCTAGTTCTGGACTCACTCACCATTGAGAACATTCTTACCCTGTTAGAGTTTTGTAAGTTTCTATGAGATCCCCTCTCTCTCTTCTAAACTCCAGCGAATGTAATCCTGACTGACCCAGTCTGTCCTCATATGACAGATCTGCTGTCCCAGGAATCAGCTTGGTAAACCATCATTATATTCCCTCTGTAGCAAGGACATCCATCCTCGAGTAAGTACACCAAAACTGCATAAAATATTCAAGGTGTGGCCTTATCAATGCCCTATACAATTGCAGCAAAATATCCCTATCCCTATACTTAAATCCTCTCACTGTGAAGGCCAACATTCTATTTGTCTTGCTTACCACCTGCTGTACCTGCACACTTTCAGCGACTGATGCAAACAGAGTCCAAGGTCTCATTGAGTATCCAACGCTCTCAATTTGTACTCATTCAAGTAATAATCTGTTCTGTCTTCCTACTATTGCTACCATAGTGGATAACCTCACATTTATCCACATAATACTGCATCTGTCATGCATTTGCCCACCCGCTCAGCTTGTCCAAATCATGCTGAAGCATCTCCACATCCTCCTCACAGCTCACCCTCCCACCCAATTTTGTATCATCAGCAAACTTGGAGAGAATACATTCAATTTCCTTTTCCAAATCATTAATATATAATATGAACAGTTAGGGTCCTATCTCTGCGGAACCAACTAGTCACCAACTGCCAATCAGAAAAAGACCCATTTATGCCAACTCTTTGCTTCCTATCTGCAAACCAGCTTTCTATCCATCTCAATACGTTACCTGCAATCTCATGCACTTCAACTTTACATCATAGTCGTTATGTGAGACCTTGTTGAAAGCCTAAATAAACCACATCCACTGGTTTTCCTCAGTCAGCTCTGCTAGTTACATCCTCAAAGAATTCCAACAGATTCATCAAGCCTGATTTCCCTTTTACAGATCCATGCTGATTTTGTTTAATTATACCATTGCTTTCCAAATGCCGAGTTATGAAATCCGTAACAATAGACTCTAGCAACTTCCCCAATACTGACGTTAGACTTACTGGTCTATAGTTGGTTGTTTTCTCTCTACCTCCTGTTTTGAATAGCGGTCTTACCTTAGCCACCCTCAAGTTGAATCTTATACAACCCCTTCACTCTCAAGACTGCTAAGTGATTTAAAGAAGTATTTGAATTAAAATGCATATTTTAAGGCAAAGATAGGATTTTTTTTGAAAGACAGGTAATAAAGATATGTGACCCAATAGAGTAATTCCATTGAGTAACACAATGGCATTTATTTTCTTGTATGCTATCGTTAAAGCATGCATAGTTACTAACTTGCTGTTCCAGAAGGGTTCAATGTTTGTGAGATGTTGATGTAAAATTCTATATGACATTTCCTAAGATCCCATTAAATTGAGCTCAAAGTCAAATTACAGGCAGCAAAATTCCTTCATTCAATAATTCATTTACTGACTGCCATTGTGTTGATATGTGGAGGTGCCGTGAAACACTTTAGAAATGGCAAAATCATCGAGTCAAAAAACCTATTACCACATGTAATGCAATCTAATTCATTTTGGCTAAGGGATTTCATCTTACATTTCTTTTGAGGATGTTTTGACTCCTTTTATGTACATTATCATGAGCATATTCCAATATCTGTGTGATCCAATTTCAAAAATAGGTTTATGTTAACAATCAGTGTTATAAATTGGATTTTGAACGATTCTAACCTAATCCAGCCTACTGTTTTCCTGCAGCAAAAATGAATCGTTTTTATTAGGCTGACAATAACGTTTTGCAATATACACAAGTTTTCAATTCAGAAGTCTTCAGGGGTCTCATTTAGGCACTTGTAGCTCAATGTTTTAACAGATGATGGTCTATAACGAGCTCTGAACTGACCTTTGAATGCCCCCATCAAATCAAGTTGAGAAGGTGTGAATTTATCCCTGGATTTTCCATTGTGGCCTGCTTTCGATCTGAATCAGCCTTTCCCTTTTTGAAAAAAGTAATATTATGTGGATAAGGCAAACGAGTAGGCAGGATACATTCAGAAAAAAAAACTCCCGGTTGGATTTGATTTATTATTGTCGCATATATTGGGATATAGTGAAAAGTATTTTTTCCTGCGTGCTATACAGAAAAAGCATACCATTCATAGAGTAAATGAGGGAGAAGGAAAGACAAGGGTGCAGAATATAATGTTACAGTCATAGCTAGGGAGTAGAGAAAGATCAATTTAATATATAAACTGATCTAGTTTATATAGGTCCATTCATTGGCTAAAGAAGCTGTACTTAAGTTGGTTGGTACTTGATCTCAGACATTTGTATCTTCCTGATAGTATAAGGTGGAAAATAATACATCTGGGGTGTGTGTCTGTTCTTCCATGGCAATGGGGAATATAGACAGAGACACTGGGTGGGAGGCTAGTTTACATGATGGTCTGGGTTATGTTCACAATCCCTTGTAGTTTTTTGTGGTCCTGGTCAGAGCAGGAGCCATACCAAGCTATGACACATCCAGAATGAATACTTTCAATGGTACATCTGTAAAAAATCAGTGAGAGTCATAGCGGACATATCAAATGGATAGTTTGGGTGTCCAGAGCTAGGAGTCATAGTTTGAGGATAAGGGGTAAACCTTTTAAGACTGATGTGAGAGGAAATTTCTTCAACCAGAGAGTGGTGAATCTGTGGAATTCATTACAACAAAGTAGTTGAGCCCAGAACATTATGTAATTTCAATAAATTAGATATAGCTCTTGGGGCTAAAGGGATCAATGGATAGGGGAGGGAGGTAGGATCAGGATATTGAATGTGATGATTAGCCATGATAAAAATGAATGTTGCAGCATGTTTGAGGGTTGAATGGCCTACTCCTTCTTTTAGTTTCTATGCTTCTATGTGTCCTTTCCTTTGAAAAGTAGCATATTGAGAATAGAAAATGCTGGAAATGCTCAGTAGTTCAGGTAGCATTTACGGAGGAAGAAACAGAGTGAAATGTTCTTATTTTAGTTTAGTTGAAATGCCCGAACTAAGAGATACTGAGAAGATAGGTTGGTGATGAGAATGATGGAACTTTTATTTATTGAGGTAAAAATAGGGAAGGCAAAGAGAAAATAAAAGGTTAGAAATGTCAGCAATCCTTATTGCTAGAAAACTTTTAGATGGGCTTCTCAGTGCTGATGCAGAGACTAATGTCAAATCATGTGACCAGGGTCTCAGCTGGCAACTGCAGAGCTGGTGAGAGTCCTGGGTTGGCTCCTTTGTGAAGGCTCACCAAGGGACAAGCCAATTAGACAGTTGAAAGGGCATCTGTGAGCCTGTCCCCAAGATCAGGATACCATGGTGGAAGTGCTGATTACTGAGAAGTGCCAGCCAATCAGAAGTTGGCAGCTCCTGTGCTATGCAGTGTCACTGGTGAGACGATGGTGGTTGCCAGAATGATAGCCACTTAAAGTGTGCAGGATCACGGATCAATGTGGAGCAGACTCATAGAATTGCAATAATACAGAAGGGGGCATTTGACCCATCAATTCTGTACCGACTCTCTGATGGAGAACCTTATCCAGGCCTTCTCCCCCACCCTATTCCTGTGACCCCATTGCTAATCCATCTAACCTACACATCTTGGGACACTAAGGGACAATTTAGCATGTCCAATCTACCTAACCTGTACACCTTTGGACTAGGGGAAGATTTGATTTGATTTATTGTTGTCACATGTATTAGTATACAGTGAAAAGTATCGTTTGTGTGTTATACAGACAAAGCATACCATTCATAGAGAAGGAAATGAGAGAGTGCAGAACGTAGTGTTACAGGAGATGGAGTACCCGAAGGAAGCCTACATAGACAGGGAGAATGTGCAAACTCCACACAGGCAGTTACCACGGCTGAAATTGAACCCGTGTCTCTGCACCAGTGTTAACCACTGTGCTGCCCCAGAAGCAGGAAATAGCAGGATGGTACTTGCAGTGTGGGGTAGTGAGAATTAGGGTGTCTACAGGAAGAGTGATGATGGGGGGGTAGGGGTTGCTCCAAATCAGCAACCCCTTCCTGATGTTGGGTCCCTCAATTAAGCACTGAATGCCTTTGAAGGCGGGACCCACCTCCTCCACCCCAACATGGGAAACCATAGGCAGACCACATGGTTCACTTGTTTTGCTTCTTCTGTGGCGGCTGACTGAATAGCAATGCTGATGAGGTGAGGCCCTTTATATGGGCATTAATTGTCCTGCCCTGGAATTAATTGGGGTGAATGCAGGAAAGTGGAGGGTTGCTTACACACCAACTTCCCACCAATTTAATAACCTTCCTGCCTCTAACCATGATGCGAAGATGCCACAGATGGACTGAGGTGGGCACAGTAAGAAGTCTCACAACATCAGGTTAAAGTCAAACAGGTTTATTTGGAATCATGAGCTTTCAGAGTGCTGCTCCTTCATCAGGTGAGTGGAGAGTTGGGTTCACAAACACGGCATATATAGAAACAATTCAATTGCAAGATAATAGTTGGAATGCAAGATAATCAAATCTTTATAGGTACAGACAGTGCAAGTGGAGAGAGCAATTAATGATAGCTCTAAACATGTTGATAGAGCACAAGATTCTGCCCAAGGATAAAGAAAATACCTTTTTTATTTATTGTACAGCAAGAACTAGACCAAAAAAAACAACTAGAACATTTGGTTTAAAGTAGTCAAAATGTTTGATCACTTTACTCTGCTGTCTTCCCAGGAAGAATCTGAACGTGTCCTCTCACCTTTATAATAGACTTGTTATACACCAGACTTTGCTCTTAATGCTTACCCATCTGCCCGGATTAATGCTGCTCTATTTCCTCTCTATGATATTCTTGTTGCAGTTGCAATCTCTCATATCAGAGGCAATTCTTTCTTTGTCCTGGTATTCATGCAAAACACCATGTTTATTGCTGCTTCTTTTCCTATTTGCTTAGAAATTCTAGTCTTCTGATTTTCATTCTCATTCCTGCGTTTGTCTCAATGGTTACATCTTGCTATCTCCATAACATACAGATTTCTTTTTGTTCTAATGAATGTAATTGCACCATTTTCACCCCCAATCACGTTCTGTCTGCCTGTATTGATTCTGATGGCCCTATTGTATAATTAGCTCTGTGAGATGAATGAATACTACAAGCTCAGGCATGTGGAATTTAAAATGCACTCCTGGGAGCAAGCAGAAGAGGGTTAGTGTATTGGGGTGGCTGGTGAGGAAAGGGCACCATGCCTGCTGCCCACCCATCTGTCCTGTGGGTTAGATGGCCCAAGCACCCTTGGTCCAATCAAAGGTAAGTATGGGTCTCCTCCCACCAACTGCTGGTATTTGTCCATGAAACCGACTGACCTTGATGGCCAGTGGTCCATCCCATCACTTGTGCCAAATAGAGGCCTCTCTGCAGCAATCCCTGCTCCCACCCACAATCGTTCCAATGGCGGCTCCGTGCTGGAGCCTGCCACACCAGCCCTGGCAAAAACCCCCCACTCATCTTTTCATTAGAATCATTGAATCTGTACAGCACAGAAGGAGGCTATTCAGCCCACTGAGCTTGTGCTGACAACAACCCCATCTAAGACCTCTCCCCATAACCACATGTATTTACCCTGTTACTCCCCCTAACAGTAAGCTTTCCTGACACTAAGGGGCAATTTAACATGGCCCATCAATCTAACCAGCATATTTTTGGACTGTGGGAGGAGACCACACAGACATGGGGAGAATGTGCAAACTCCACACAGACAGTAATCCAAGGCTGGAATTGAACCCGGGCCTCTGGCACAGTGAGACAGAAGTGCTAACCACTATTGCCAGCATGCCGCCAACATTCAGTTCATTGTTTGCAGTGATGGTCATCAATAGAACTGGCTGCAGACCCACTAATCCCAGTGATGCTGTCTGGATTGGAGAGAGGTTGGTCACTTGATTGATCAGCAGCTCTCAGAGACAGATCTTTTGCCTAGATTGGAGTGGAATAATCGCCCTGAGCCAATTAACAACCTGAGGGCCATAAAATCAGTCATCCAGACTCGAAACATTAGCCCTATTCTCTCTCTCCTGCTCTGTCTAAGACTGTAAAAAGTCAGCAGACTTTTTACTGTGTTTACCCCAGTCCAACGCCGGCATACCCACATTCTGTCCAAGACTGCAAGGAACTACAAAAGATTGTAAATTTAGCCCAATCCATCACGCAAACCAGCCTCCAATCCATTGACTCTGTCTACATTTCCCACTACCATGACAAAGCAGCCAGCATAATTAAGGACCCCATGCACCCTGGGTGTCCTCTTTTTTTTCCACCTTCTTCCTTTGGAAAAAAGTTACGAATGTCTGAGATCACGTACCAGCTAACTCAAGAACAGCTTCTTCCCTGCTGCTATTAGACTTTTACCTTGCATTAAGCTGATCTTTCTCTACACCCTAGCTATGACTGTAACACTACATTCTGCACTCTCTTGTTTTCCTTCTCTATGAACGGTACGCTTTGTCTGTATGGCACGCAAGAAACAATACTTTTCACTGTATGTCAATACGTCTGACAATAATAAATCACCTGGTGGGTCAGTGATGTTGGGCACCTTTTTATATATGGCACCCAGATATAACAGTAGGATGCATGCCATTATGCTTGCCCCACCACACAAGACGGTGGTACCAGCACCCACGGATGAATAATTATTTACACCAGGGTCAGAAGACATGGCGTAGTTTCCCATTATGCTCAAAATGAGAAGCACTCCCCATTCCTGCCACGGAACTTTGGTTTGAACTCTCTGGCCTTGCATGCCCTGCTACCGTGGCCAAGGAGAACACTGGCACTCAGCCAAATCTCGGTTCACAGCAGCAGAACCGGAGAATCCCAGCCACGGGCAAGGCCGGGGAATTCCGGCCTTAGTCCAGAGAGTGGAATTCCCAAAAGAAAGGAGTCTCAATCAATTTTGGAGTCAACTTAGGCCATGACACCTGAATTAAAGCACACACATTCTGCATATTTGAAGTTAATTCTAATGGGAATCTGCACCTGACTTAATAATAATAATACAACATAAGACAATTTAATTTCTTTCATCGATTTGTCACTTTAGTTAAAAATTTTATGGCAGTTGACAGAACACCGGTAAATCAATTTGATTGACAAATTTTAGTTAATCAAAATTAACTATTTTAATAGAACAATTTAATCTTTTTTCAGGAATCAGAAGTTGTTTCCCATATGAATCTAATCACAATTTACTTTTGTCATAAGCAATCAGTGGTACATTGGCGCTGTAGTTAACACTGTTGCCTCACAGTGCCAGGGACTTGGGTTCAATTCCGGCCTTGAGTAACTATTTGTGTGGAGTTTTCATGTTCATACATTCATAAGGTATAAGAACAGAATTAGTCCATTCAGCCTGTTGAGTCTGCTCTGCCATTTGACCATGGCTTATTTGCTCCTCATTCCCATTTTTCTGCCTTCTCCCCATTACCAATTATAAATCTATCTAACTCCTCCTCAAATTTACGCACTGTTCCAGCATCCACCCCACTTTAGGGTTGCAAATTCCACAGATTCATAACCCTTTGGAAGAAGTAGTTTCTTTTCAGCTCTCTTTTAAATTTGCTACCCCTTATCTTAAGAGTATGATTCCTCATCCTAGAATGCCCCACAAGAGGAAGCATCTGCTCCACATCTACTTTATCTATCTATGTTCTCCTGTGTCTGTGTGGGTTTCCTCTGGATGGTTTAGTTTCCTCCCACAGTCCAAAGATGAGCAAATTAGTTGGAATAACCATGCTAAATTGCCTTTTAATGTCCCAAGATATGTAGGTTAGATAGATTAACCGTGGTAAATGTGTGGAGACGTGGGGATAGGATGGGGGAGAGGTCTTGGGTACATTATTCTGTCAGACTCAGTGCAAACTTGATGGGCCAAATGGCCTCTTTTGCATTGTAGAGATTCTATTCCATAAAAATATATTAAAACAAATATTTTCCATTGTAATAAGTTGAAAGATCTTAATTTAAAGATATTTTGGGAGATTTTAACTGAACTTCATATGCATCGTTCAGTGTTTATGCTGTTTTAAACAAATTTACTGGTTTAATATCTATCTCATTGAGCAATTATTGTATTTTTACTGAAATTCAAAGTTGTAAGATGGTTCTGATATCAAAATCACCAGCTGGCGTTGGTAGCTGTTGTCCTTGGAATGTTCTTTCCTTGGACGGGAGTGTTGTTGAGATCCTGTCACGTAACAATTCCCCAGGTTTCATTTCAGTGAAAATAGCTCCTGCTGATCTCCAGTCCCATTTGTTTTTGCTGTGTGCGTTCCAGTTTCCATGGCTAACTCCAAATCCCACAAACAGATGCAACCAAGAATTCTTGAAGGAGCTGGACTCTCCAATTCTTCATTAATTCCTGGGCTTTGGCTGCTGCCTAGTATGGTGATTGCACCACAGGCCAAATTCATTATCAAGGCTGTTTTCACATTCGTCACAGTTTGAAAACATCCACACTCCAGCAGTAAATGTTGTCATAATTTAAAGTTCAGATCCATGCACCTGAATCCCTTCATTGTCCTATGCAGTATTTGTAAGCTTGTCCAGCACTACACTTAGTTCCTCTAGTCTCTAGTGTGTTTCCCTTCCCTTGATCCCACCTCTTGTGGCTGTATTCTTTCTCCATCTCAGTCCCTAATGAATCTCTCCATTTAAAACTTACTTAAAATCCAACTTTTTGCCCATCCATCTTTTATTTTTATATTCATCCGTGGGACATGTGCGCCGCTGGCTGGGAAGCATTTATTGCCCATCCCTAGTTGCCCTTGAACTGAATGGCTGCTAGGGCATTTCAGAGGGCAGTTGCTGTGGCTCTAGTGTCACATGTAGGCCTAATTGGGTAAGGATGGCAGATTTCCTTTCCTAAAGGACATTAATAAACAAGATGGAATTTTTCAAACAATCCACAATGGTTTCATAGTCATCAGTAAATTCATAATTCCAGATTTTTTTAATTGAATTCAAATCCCTCTATCTACCATGAGGCTGAGTTTCTGGATTCATAGTCTAGCAATAATCTCTTTTTTTCGATCTGTGATCAACTTCTATCGAATTATGTTTGTGTATTTTTTTTTGACATTAAAGGCTCAATGTACAAGCTATCTTCAAATCTTATAGGAAAGAATATATTGGATAAAAGTATGCAATTCTTTTCATTCCAAGTTTGTAATGAACCTTGGACAGCCAGTGACATTGACACTGTGTAGAGCGAAGGCTTAAATTTGTGGTTCTTTTTCATCATTCAGAACCGTCAAGATGCTTGATTGTTTTATTTCTGTTTTAAACACTGGTTGCTAAGGCTGCACGCCAAGTGAAATCCCCAAACTCAAAGGGATTCAAATCAAATTAGTTTGGAATAATTTGGTGTCTATGCAATTTGTGGATTAATTTGGATGCTGGAGAAATGAAATAGACCTGCCTTTTTAGAACAAAATATGTGCACCCAAAGAATATTCTATCTTAACAACCATGCATTGCATGTCTAATCATCACCATGCCATGATCATCAGATGGTACCATAGAGATGAAGATAACTGTTTTTTTTTAAATTAATTATTCTACATTTAAAGATGAAAGTGTGATGTTTATCTTCCATAATTATCATTGTGTCTGATGACTACTGCCAATCCTCAATCTCGATCATTTTTTTCATATTTTGGAGCTTGCTAAATTCCATTCCTCAGTGTGACCTTCATGTAACATTGTGGTGTTGATGCATGCTCAAAACCATACGTTTTAAAAAAATGTTAAAGTTTATAAGACTTACATTAATGAAGTTACTGTGAAATTCGCCTAGTCGCCACTCTCCGGTGCCTGTTCAGATCAATACACCTAACCAGCATTGCCTTTCAGAATGTGGGAGAAAACCAGAACATCCAAAAGAAACCCACGCAGACGAGGGGAATGGTGGCAATTATTATATTTATAGATTGTTTGCCAAAGGAAGATAAGAGAGAGACTTGCACTTATGGAGTGCCTTTCATGAACTTAGCACTTCACATGTTTTTCTGCAAAGTATAGTCATGATAAATTTACATCCTCCTGGGAAGGCAGGTGGAGTCTCAAAATAAAATGTCATCTGAAAGCCCACATCTCCAACCATGCAGCATAGCCTAGATACTGCACTGGAGACTCAGCTCTCATTATTGCCCAACTCTCTTGCATTGGACTCTAACCGTCTGGCTCAGAAGCCAGAATGCTACCATCAGGCCATGATTACCACAACTAATAGCTGTATAGAAGCTGCTCTACAAAGGAATTCAATGTGGCCTGAATCTTCTGGGACCTCTGTTTGTAGTATATATAAATGATCTGGAAGAAAATGTAGATGGTCTGATAAGTAAGTTTGCAAGGGACACAAAGTTTGGTGGAGTTGTTCATAGTGCTGGGGATTAACAGAAATAGTATATAGATAGGTTAGAGACTTGTGCAAAAGATAGCAGATGTGAGGTGATATATTTTCGAGTACCAAATTTAGGTGTGAATTATACTGTAAATGCTGGACACTTAGGGATCTGGGTGTGCAGGTTCACAGTTCCTTAAAATGGCAACACAGGTGGCCAAAGTGATTAAGAAAGCATATGGCATACTTGCCTTCATCAGCCGGGACATTGAGTACAAGAGTTGGGAAATCATGTTGCAGCTATATAAAACCTTGGTTAGGCCGCATTTGGAGTATTGCATGCAGTTCTGGTCACCACACTATCAGAAGGACATGGAAGATATGGAGAGAGTACAAAGAAGGTTCACCAGGATGTTGCCTGGTCTTGAGGGTATTGGCTATGAGGAGAACTTGAATAAACTAGGATTGTTTTCACTGGAAAAAAACAGAGGCTGAGCGGGGGATCTGATAGAGGATATAAAATGATGAGAGACATAGGCAAGGTGGATAGTCAGAGTCTTTTTCTAAGGGTAGAAGTGTCAGTTACAAGGGGGGTTTAGGTTCAAGTTGAGAGGGGGAAAGTTTGAGAGATATGCGGGGAGTGGTGGGTGCCTGAAATGTGTTGCCAGAGGTGGTGGTGAAAGCATGCACATTAACAACATTTAAGAGGCATCTGGATGGGTACATGAATAAGGAGGAACAGAGAGATACGGACCGAGTAATGACAGAAGGTTTTTTTCTTTAGTTTAGTTAGGGCACTGTGATCAGCAAAGGCTTGGAGGGTCGAAGGGCCTGTTCATGTGCTGTACTTTTCTTTGTTCTTTGTAACAGGGAAGCTTGTATCACCTTTTCACTTCCCAGGATCACAAAATTCTTACTACTCGCTTTGGAGGAAGATTTGCATTTATACATTGCCTTACACTGTTGCAGGATATCCCAATATGTTTAGTCACTGTAGCCAATTTGTGCATAACAAGCTCCCACAAAAAAAGCAATATGGTAATGATTTGTTTTAGTCATGATGTTTAAGGGATGAATATAGAACCATAGAATCCCTATGGTGCAGAAGAGGGCATTCAGCCCATCGAGTCTGCACTGATTTTCTGACAGAGTATCTTACCCATGTCCAATTCTCTCTGTCTTCCCCCCCACCCCCTGCAGTAACCTTACACATTTCCCATGGCTAGTCCATCTAACTATGCATTTTTGGACACTAAGGGGCAATTTAGCATGGCCAATCCATCTAACCGGAGCACCCAGAGGAAATCCACACAGACATGGAGAGAACGTGCAAACTCCACACAAACAGTCACCCAAGACCGGAATCAAACCTGGTCCCGGCCACAATAAGGCAGCAGTGCTAATCACTGCGTCACCCTTATATTGATTAGGAGTAGATAATACCTGTACTCTTCTTCCTCCTTTGTCATCTTTGTCGCAGGTCTGTTATAGCTGTTCTTAACTTCCTGAGAAGTTGTCAGATCCTCAAGGGTGTTGCACAGTTCCTGCTCAAATGATAGTCATCACTAGCGTGATCAGCGCAGTTTGCATTCAACAATTGCTTTTGGATCTATGATACGCCAGTGTCAAGATGACTCAATGAATATTTCTTTACCCAAGGGTAATTTCTGATTCCTTATCAAAATGAAGAAAGCCAGCAGAAATGTAATTCTGAAAATTTCTCCAGGTGTACGAAAGATGCCAAATGATGCATCGCCTACTGTTAATCTGGTGGATGAGATAATCTTTTCCGCTGTTTTGTCAAACCTGACATAACAAGCAATAGAAGGTATAATTACACTGAGCTCGAGTTCTGAAATAAAGGAAGGACTCAGCATATCAATAGCTAATATGAGAAGATTAAAACAGCAATGCAGCCAGGTGATCTGATGCATGAAAGTTAGGTTTGTTTACACTCTATACTCAGACGGGAATTTACCAATTAGATTTTGAAAGTGGTTTCTGTGAATCTCACTCTTCTGCTGACTCTGAGCATCTATCTCCATTTCCAGATTTCTCCCCTCCAGAAAACTCAGATTGATCTGAAAATATTAAGTGCGTGAACATAGAACCCTACAGTGCAGAAACAGGCCCTTCAGCACATCGAGTCTGCACTGACCACAATTCCACCTAGGCCCTATCCC
Source organism: Carcharhinus amblyrhynchos (assembly GCF_965287045.1). NCBI lineage: Eukaryota > Metazoa > Chordata > Chondrichthyes > Carcharhiniformes > Carcharhinidae > Carcharhinus > Carcharhinus amblyrhynchos. The sequence continues at coordinate 10,445,425 of NC_137347.1, read as the reverse complement.
TATACATTTACCCACTAATCCCTCTAACCTACACGTCCCAGGACACTAAGGGGCAATTTTTAGCATGGCCAATCAACCTAACCCGCACATCTTTGGACTGTGGGACAAAACCGGAGCACCTGGAGGAAACCCATGCAGACATGAGGAGAATGTGCAAACTCCACACAGACAGTGACCCGAGCTGAGAATCGAACCCAGGACCCTGGAGCTGTGAAGCAGCAGTGCTAACCACTGTGCTACCGTGCCGCCCACGTGTTGTTAGTCTTTGAAGATACTCACCTTCCAATTCTTTTGTCAGGGCAACACGATGGCACAGTGCCAGGGGCCCAGGATCATGAGTTAAATTCCAGCCTTGGGTGACTCTGTGGAGTTGCATGTTCCCCCCATGTTTGCATGGGTTTCCTCCAAATGCTCTGGTTTCCTCCCAAAGGCGTGCAGGTTAGATGGATTGCAGGGTAGCAGGACAAATACATGGGGTTATAGGGATAGGGCATGGGGAGGGGGGTAAGATGCTCTGTTGGAGTCAGTGCAGACTCAATGCAGTGAATGACCACCTCCTGCATTGTAGCGATTTGATGATTTCAAAATAAAGTACAGAGGCCCCTGAATCGAAATCAGAATGCAAACAAGGTTGAGATGTATAAGTTTATAAAAGGGCAGAGCAGTGTAATCTTGTAATTAACTTGTTAGCAATGACAGAAATCATTACAGGATAGCTGTGGTCAATGTCTGAGAATTATTGTTTTCATCAGTTCACTGTCTGTCTGACTGGCAGATAGGCATCTGATCTCACAGTATCAATCACAGTCTGGCTGCATAATAAGTAAATAAGTAGTTTCTCTTCATTTAGGGCATGGTGTGATATTGTACACATACCATTGTGATGTAAAGGTGTTTGGCAGAGCATGGGTTACTATAGGACTGGAGAATAGCATCACCCCTAGTATGATGTCTAGAGTCACATGGTAAGAGATTCAGAAAGAACACTGGAAGCTGCCTACCTGCATGACAGTAACCTTGGATCTATAGATAAAGACTAATAATAAATGACCCATGTTTCAATGTAATTCTTACATATTTATTTCTGGTTATGACACTATTAGAAGGACATGGAAACTTTGGAGAGAGTGCAAAGAAGGTTCATCAGGATGTTGCTTGATCTCGAGGGCGTTGGCTATGAGGAGGGGTTGAATAAATTAGGATTGTTTTCATTGGAAAGGCTGAGGGGATACCTGATAGAAGTTGAAAAAATTATGAGAGGCACAGACAGGGTGGATAGTCAGAGGCTTTTTCCCTCAGGGAGGAAGTGTCAATTATAAGGTGAGAGTGGGAATGTTTAAGGGAGATGTGCGGGTGACGTTTTTCACACTGAGAGTGGTGGGTGCCTGGAATGTGCTGCCAGAGGAAGCAGGCATGCTAGCAACATTTAAGAGGCATCTGAATGGGTACATGAATAGGGAGGGAACAGAGGGATATGAACTGAGTAAGGGAAGAAAATTTTGTTTAGTTAGGGCATCATGATCGGCACTGGCTTGGAGGGCCAAAGGGCCTGTTTCTGTGTTCTTTGCTCCTTGATCTCATCAGTGAGATATCTAAAAAATCCATATTAAAAGAGGACACATTTTTCAGCTGCAGTCCTATTGGCAACGTGTAAGTATAATAATGTACTAGTTATACTTAGGCTAGTAATCTAGAGGCTTGGATGAATAATTTAGAGTGTTTTTACATTTTTATTCCCACTATAACAATTTGATTATTTGAATCCACTTCAATTAAATAGATTGGCAAATAAAGCTAGTATCAGTAAAATACATTGGACAAGTTAGACTACAATTAAAGTGATGCTGGCAAAATCTGAGACCAAAATATCTCTGCCAATAAAGATTAGGAAGAGAAAGTTGGAATCACAATTTAACAAAAAATGATATTGATGGGAAAGATCGATGGTAAAAGAAATGGTGGTAGAACATAGAACATTACAGCGCAGTACAGGCCCTTCGGCCCTTGATGCTGCGCCGACCAGCAGAACCAATCTAATGACCCTCTAACCTAAACGATTCCAATGTTACCCATATGCCCATCCACTGACCATATGAACGCCCTTAAAGTTGGCGAGTCCACAACTGCTGCAGGCAGGGCATTCCACGCCCTTACTACCCTCTGAGTAAAGAGCCTACGTCTGACATCCGTCCTATAATTACCACCCCTTAATTTAAAGCTATGTCCCCTCGTGTTAGCCATCGAGGAAAAAGGTTCTCACTCTCCACCCTATCTAACCCTCTGATCATCTTGTATGCCTCAATTAGGTCACCTCTTAACCTTCTTCTCTCTAACGAAAATAACCTCTCAAGTCCCTCAACCTTTCATCACAAGACCTTTCCACCATACCAGGCAACATCCTGGTAAGACAGAGCTTTCTAAAGAGCCTCACAAATAGATGAATGTACTATAAATGAAGATGCTCCATGCCTCTGGAACACGATATATATGTAGAGGTCTATGCTTTCTCAGGGCAATGGTACCTGGGATAAGTGAAGTGAGCTTAGAGTCATAGAGGTTTACAGCATGGAAACAGGCCCTTTGGTCCAACTTGTCCATGCTGTCCTTTTCTTTAAACCCCTAAACTAATCCCCATTGCCCGCATTTGGCCCCTATCCCTCTATACCCGTTGTACCGTGTAACTACATAATGCTTTTTAAAAATATGAAATTTGTACCTGCCTCTACTACTACCTCTGGCAGCTTGTTCTAGACACTCACCACCCTCTGTGTGAAAAAAATTGCCCCTCTGGATACTTCTGTATCTCTCCCCTCTCACCTTAAACCTATGCCATCTAGTTTTAGACTCCCCTACATTTGGATGTAGATATTGACCATCTACCTTGTCTATGCCCCTCATTATTTTATAGACCTCTACAAGGTCACACCTCAGCCTCCTACACTCCAGGGAAAAAAGTCCCAGTCTATTCAGCCTCTCCTTATAACATAATCCATCAAGTCCCGGTAGCATCCTAGTAAATCTTTTCTGCACTCTTTGTAGTTTAATAATATCCTTTCTATAATAGGGTGACCGGAATTGCACACAGTATTCCAGGTATGGTCTTATCAATGTCTTGTACAACTTTAATAAGACGTCCCAACTCCTGTATTCAATGTTCTGACCGATGAATCCAAAAACACTGAGTGCCTTCTTCACCACTCTGTCCACCTGTGACTCCACTTTTAAGGGGTTATGAACATGTACCCCTAGATCTCTTTGTGCTAATAACTCTTCCCAGGCCCTACCATTAACTGAGTAAGTCTTGCTCTGGTTCAATCTACCAAAATGCATTACCTCAAATTTGTCTAAATTAACTCCATCTGCCATTCGTCTGCACACTGGCCCAATAGATCAAGATCCCATTGCAATTGGAGATAACTTTCTTCACTGTCCACTATGCCACCAATTTTGATGTCATCTGCAAACTTACTAACCATACCTCCTATATTCTTATTCAAATCATTAATATAAATCTTATACTACTGCATCTTATACATTAGCATGTTATAGGAACTGGCTCACTAATCATCTTTAGGGAAGCCGATCTTTAATTGATCTGGTCGATATGTGATTGGCATATTGCTCAAACTTGATCATCATTTAATTGCCTTTGAAGAGTCTTAGCAAGTCTGTCAAACTGCTGTAGAAAAGAGAGACGGTTTTTCCATTCACCTCAGTTTGGACAATGGAGGCATCCCCCTATTCAAGTCAACTGTGCAAAGTCGCCCTCATTAACAGCCAAAGTCATTGGCAAAGACCAGTCAAGCATTTCATAAGAATGAATTTTAAAAAAAATGATCGATTTCCCTTCACCTGGGAGAGCTGCTTGAAGGAACACGACTGCTTTGAAATAAGATGGAAGGCATCTCTTATTCCACAGCGATCTCACAAGTTTAATATCTCCCCACAAAACAGATAATCAGAAAATTGGATTTGCATATCAGAACACTGGCTACTTTGTCACACTGGGTTTAGATTATATTAAACTGTTCCCGTATTTTAATGAAAATCGTACTCTCTTTCAATCTCTGAATCATGATTTTTAACTCTATTCCCCTCGTTGCTCATTATTTTCATACCAATTTCCACAATTAAATAGAAATCATGACGGTATCAAGGCTGTCAGAATTTTAACAAGCAAAATGGTTAATTTGCATGAATAGTTAATGTAATCCATTTAAATAGCACGTACCAACCCACTGAAGAACAGTCAGTTGGTACATGATTTTTCCCTGCTGCCGTAAGACTTTTGAATGGACCTACCACGCATTAAGTTGATCTTTCTCTACACTGTAGCTATGACTGTAACACTACATTCTGCACTCTCTCCTTCTCCACGAATGGTGTGCTTTCTGAATAGCATACAAGAAACAATATTTTTCACTGTGTAACAATACCTGTGCCAAATCAAATCAAAAAGATTCTGAATAACACTTATTGAGCAGCAGAAAGAAACGGGTTGGTTTTTGCAGCTTTTAGTGCTTTTTTTTTGTACATATAGTTACTGAGATTCTCTCTGAGGATAGGGACTGATGTGGTTTGGGTGACTCAATTACAATTGACAACTGCCTCATGTTTTTCAATGTTACCTGACACTTGTAACACTACTGGCTACAATGGGATGTTAACATTTAAAACATGCACTTATGTGGAAAGAGCATTAATTGCTTTAGGTTGAGATAGAAATATACAGTTTTACAATCCAGGAAGAGGTCTTTTAGCCCATTGTGTCTGTGCCAACCGTCAAGCATCAATCTATTCTAACCCCATTTTCCAGCACTTAATCTGTAACTTTTTATGCTATGATGTTTCAAGTGTTCATCTAAGTGCTTCTTAAATGTTATGAGGTTCCCTCCTCCACCACCCTTTAAGGCAGTGAATTCCAGATTCCCACCACTTCTGAGTGGACAAGGTTTTCCTCAAATATCCTCTAAATCTCCTGCCCTTACCTTAAGTCTATGCCCCCACAACACTAACCTCCCAGCTAAGAGGAAAAGTTCCTTCCTATCTATGCCTTATAATTTGGTACGCCTCAATTAGGTCCCCCTCAGCCTTCTCTGCTCTAAGGAAAACAACCCTAGCTTAACCAACCCTTCTTCATAGCTGATAGACCTCAAACAAAGCTCCCAGAAGACTGACAATCATTTGTAAAACTAATGCGCCAGTTTATTCCAATCTCCTTTTATCTCAAAACCAATGCTAAGAATGAAGAGAAAATAAACATGAATATTAATGACAGTTAAATATACACCCCTCATTTTGGGGCACAAATAGAGATGTACTTTAAAAAGTCAACTTGTCCATCATATAAGTGGATGATAGAAAGAAAGACTTGCAAATAAAAAGCACTTGCATGACCACTGGAGATCTCAAAGCCAACGAGATACTTTTTCAAGTGTAGTCACTATGGTGATGTAGGAAACAAGGTAGAAAGTATGTGTTCAGTGAATACCTGATGATGAACTTGTATCAGAGACAATATTGGTTTAGAAACATAGAAATCATAGAAACCCTACGTGTAGAAGGAGACCATTCGGCTCATCGAGTCTGTACTGGCCACAATCCCACCCAAGCCCTACCCATGCCCTTATGTATTTACCCATTAATCCCTCAAACCTACACATCTCAGGGGCAATTTTTTTTTTTTAGCATGGCCAATCAACCTAACCTGCACATCTTTGGACTGTGGGAGAAAACTGGAGCACCCAAAGCAAACCCACACGAGGAGAATGTGCAAACTCCACACAGACAGTGACCCAAGCAGGGAATCAAACCCAGGTCCCTGGAGCTGTAAAATGGCAGTGCTAACCACTGTGCCACCCGTACAGCAATTTTCCTATTACTGCTCTTAGGCTAACCATTCTGCAGTTTCATGTTTTCTCCCTCCCACCGTTTTTTAAATGACAGGGTTATACTCACCACCCTCCAATCTTCCAGAACTGTTCCAGATTCTACGAAGTATTGATAGATGACAACCAACACATCCACTGTTTCCATGGTTACCTCCTGGGATGTAGGTTATCGGACCTGCGGATTTACCAGCTTTCTTTTCCATTAATTTCACCTGCACTATTATTTTAATAATTTCCTTCAATTTCTTCTTCTTGTTCCCCGGCATTTCTGGGTGGTTATTCGTGACTTCTTTCACAAAGATAGAACTGAAGCAGTTGTTTAATTGCTGAAAATCCAAATGTATCACATGTTAGAGACAACAGAGGAGAATCATACCATGTCCCCAGAACTGATATAAAACTTGCAGTAAATAACACAGTCAGCCCAGAGACATCCTCTTGCTCTTTCAATAGGGCTGTTAACAGTATCATAGAATCATAGAACCCTACAGTGCATAAAGAGGCCCTTTGGCCCATCGAGTCTGCACCAAACACAATCCCACCCAGGCCCTATCCCTGTATCCCAACATATCATACCCACTAATCCCTCTAACCTATGCATCCCTGGACACTATGGGGCAATTTCTTAGCATAGCCAATCAACCTAAGCCGCACATCTTTGGACTGTGGGAGGAAACTGGATTACCCGGAGGAAACCCACGCAGACACGAGGAGAATGTGCAAACTCCACACAGACAGTGACCCGAGCTGGGGATCGAATCCAGGACCCTGGTGCTGTGAAGCAGCAGTGCTAACCACTGTGCTACTGTGCCACCCTTAGTAGTTGATAGCTACCTCTTCATTTAGTTTATCCATTTGCCCCTGAAGTCTTGGAGGCAAGAACATGGTCTGTACATTGACTGTTCCAACAGCAATGAGTGCTAACATGTTTGTGTTTGGAAATCGTCAAGCAAAGACTAACCTAAAGTCATGGTTAAAGATGAGAGAATTATTGTTGAGAACACTGATCTTTTGAAGGATGGTGGTTTTCTATTTTTATCCTCATCAAAGAGACGAAAGTATGCTGGGGAGATGCTTTGATTTTTTTTCAGCTCTGAATACTGTGTAAACTAACTGGTTAAATGCAGCATGAACCTGTATCAATCCCTGTTTCCAATTCGTAAGAAGAGCAGACCTTACTTCTCTTGTGATTCACACCCATTTCTCACATCAGTCGACCTCAATTTATCTCTGAGCAGGATTTTTAATTTATTGTCAGCTGGGGCTGCATTATGAAGCTGATAGGGTGTGAGACTCAAAATCATGATTCGATATCGGGCTCCAACAAGCAAGAAGTCTACGGACTTAGGTCATGGAATTCAATGAGATCCAAAAATGAGTGCAGGCCTCATGATTAACTCCAGCCTGTTGCTTCTGATGCAGGTAGCACCAAATGCTGTATATCACTTTCACATACCTGCCAGTGCTGCCCCAATCTCTATCCCTGCCACTTCAATCCGCTTCCACCTTCCGCGCGTTATTCAGCAATGGCAAGAAAATGACCCAAGTCAATTGCTACACAGTCACTGCACCTCCCTCTCGTAGTGAGCTGGTACACAATCAAAAGAAGAGAAGAATCAGAACGATTGAAAAATCCTCCATCCCTTGAACCCCACTGAGGAGGTGTTCTCACCATCATGGAGCAAGATGGGACTGTACACCATTCACAGACTTGATGGGCTGAATGGCCTAATTCTGCTCCATTGTCTTATGGTCATTGCAAAGTACATTGAGGATGATGGTATGTTTCTGCCTTGTGCCCCTTCTCAATTCCCACTTGATTTTCATCCTGTCATTTGCTATGAAACCAGATTAGAGTCCAACCAGTTTATTTGATAGTAATCTTACAAGCTTTCGGAAATGGTGTTCCTTCGTCAGGTGTGTAGAAGGTTCCACACACCTGACAAAGGAACACCGTTTCTGAAAGCTTGTGGGATTACTATCAAATAAACTGTTTGAACTCTAACCTGGTGTTGTGAGACTTCTTACTCTGTTTACCCCAGTCCAATGCCAGCATCTCTACATCATTTGGTATGAAATGCAGACTGCAAGAGTTGTGACTTTGGACCTTTAGCTTGTCTTCTAATTTCCTGCTTTTTGGTGTTGTAATACACCTTTAAGCAAGTTTCTACATGAAATCACAAGAAGGAAAATGTGTCACATGATCCAGTCTTAGTTTTACTTTTGCTTTGAGCAGAGCACACACACAGCTCTGCTTTTAAATTTTATATGTATGTATAACTGTTCTCACATATTCTCACAATCAATAAACTTGCAACATATTTACCCAATCCCAAATGTGCCTTGCATTTTGTACAGTAAATAATCCCCAGGTATTATACCATTGTAATAACACAACATGGATCTCAGCAGTAGTCAAGCAGGAAGGTTAAGTGTAGGTACGATATGGTGGACAGCGTTACATTGTGCTATATGATGCACGACAACCCTTATGTTTTGATCAGACCGTAACAAGGTTGAAGTGTCAGTGAGTAGTTAGAAAACAGTGACTGGGAGAAAAGGCTTTGAAGACATTACATCATGTTTGTGCTTCTGAGGGGATGACCATTCTTATTGCTTGAAGGCATCCATTGTGTACAGTGCACAACACTTCATAACTGCATCAGCCTTTGTCCTAGTGCCATCAAAATAGTGCTCAGATAAAGAGCTGGTAGAGGGTATTATCAGATTGTTCACAAAACTGCCCAGTCTGAATTGATACATTGCTGACCTACTGTCCAAATCAGAATGCTTGAACGGTATACAGAGCTATGGTGTCTTGACTTACGTGTTTCTGAACCAGACAAGCAATCAATAAAAAAAAATTACCCAGCAATTGAGATTGAAGGTCTACACAAGATGATCACATCAAGATTAACAGAAGAAGACCTAAAGGACCCTCAAAATATATGGGCCACGTTTGAAAACTACTTGAGAATCAGGTCAAACTTTCGTATTTACTGATTAGAATTCATGTCATTGCGACAACCGTCTATAGAACCCATAGACCTCTTCATAGGCAGATGCAAAGAAAAGGGTAGCTTTTGTAATTTTTCAAACACAGAGCTAGCAAACAGAATTTTTGAGTTTGTGATCACATCCACTGTCATGGAAGCATTCCAGAAAGATCTACTAGTGAACCCCAAAACATATGGCATTGAAGAGCTTTTCCAGGATGGACATCAATATGAAGAAATCCTAGCAGGTTGACAAAGCTTCCAGCTCTAAAGTACATCTCAATTGTTGATACACTACGAAAACACCCAAACCCAGCAGGACATCTGGAAGGTGTTGTCTTCTGCGTGCACCAAGAAAGTTCCAGCTTTACACCCATTCTGAAAAGCATGTGGGAGAAAGGGTCATTGGCAGTGGTAGTGCACGAGGACAAAGGCTGATGCAGTTATAAAGAGCTATGCACTGATTCAGACTGTACATGGTCAGTACAAGCCACAAAAATGATTGTTCACTCAGAAGCATAAACATGAGGTCATTGAGGAACCAGAAAATTACTATGACGTGCATATTGAGACAAAGAAAGGCGAGTGCACGTTTCATGTGGTCATTCTCATGGAGAACATAATTGTCACCACACCGTCCTAAGTATTTACCAAGATTTGAATTGTCTAAGAAAGTTGATGACTACTTATTATTGGTCAGGAATGACATGGAGGCAAGTGCCAACGTAATACTTCTGTGAATTCTAAAGATGTATCAGCAGTCGTAAAAGGCCATGGAAAAAACCATTAAAGTGAAACCTTCAACATCGGGTTGTTCACTAATTCCGTGTGCAGAATCCATAATCCATGCAAATACAGTCAATCCTCTAGGTGTAAGTGATGTTCTATAGCATGGAAACAAAAGGCCAAACAATTGCAGGTCTACTGGCATGGTAGGCCCTCAAACTAGAGACAACTCAACCACCAATTCAGAAACTGGCATTATACATACATTTGAGGCGAACGTAGCGTTGAGGTCAGTATTGGATGAGTCAATCCAACACTAATGGCCTGCAGTCAGGCCAAGGTTAAGGATGGTTTGTTCGTCAGCTCGTGGAGAGTGAGTGTGCAGACAGATGTTGTTGCAGAGGACTCAGGTGACGACCCCGATTATGGGTATACAGGAGTCTGCAGATTGCCATGCACACTTGGATAGTAGTTGCATTGGCTGGCCTGCTGGACATGCTCTCATCCTGTCAAGGAGCAAGAATAAGTTAGAAGAGGAGATCACAGAAAGTTTGCTCTGTCTACAGCCTCTGAGCCGTTCCCCTATTGTACTGTAGACTCAAAGACATAGCCAATGTTGCCCCAATGTCTTCAATCGAATCCCTACAATGCAGAAGGAGGCCATTCAGCCCATCAAGCCTGCACCAACCCTCAGAGCATCTTACCCAGATCCTCTACCCCCTCACTATCCCAGTAACCCTACACATTTAGCATGGCCAATTCCCTGAACCTATAGGAAACCAGACCAGGGCCACGCAGACATGGGGAGAATGTGCAAACTTCACGCAGATTGTCACCCATTGCTGGAATTGAACTCAAGGGTCCCTGGGGATGTGCGGCAGTGCTAACCATTGTGACACCATGCTGCCCTTTGTAGAAACCCTAAACTTCTCACCTTTTGAGAATAGATGTGTTTACTGAAGCCTTCAAAAATATGGCTCTGATTTTTGAGCTATACCACCCTCACTTCAGAATCATCAAGTGGTGGAAATATTTTTTCTTTTTATCTTTCTCAGTTCCTCTTCACTCTTGAAAACATTGATGAAACCAGCCCTTAACCATTTAAATTCCGCTGTGCAAGTAACATTCCTAAATGTTAGTTCAGGCATTTGCTAACAGATGGGGCAAACAGATGGAAAATGTTAAACAAAGTTTTGAAGTGTTCTGAAATGGAGCAGACATTAACAGAAGTCTCTGAATGCACACTGCAGGCACAGTTAACATTGTTCTTCCGTTGCAGTGAGTACTGCATCGCAGCTAAGGGAATTATGATAATTTAGTCTGAAAAAGGATTTGAATATCAAGGCAAAATCTTTTGCGTATTAAACTCTGAAACTTTAGTTTGTTAGCAGTGGTCTATTTTTCTCTTCCATCTTCATATATTTGGAACCTGAAAAAGATGACAGCCACAGCAAGCCTCATTAACACGCACAGTTTCTAATTGACATTTCTTGTAATAAGCTTCTGAATTATACCATGACTGAGCAACTAATACTGTGCAGAAGAGAGCAAAAAAAAGTTCAAGTTTATCAAACAGTGTTCTTCCAACTTGTGTACTTACATGATAATATATACAGATCATGTACAGTACTCAAAAATGTTATTAATCCTGTTCACAGCTGTTTTAATGTCACACTGAGCCTCTCCACTTCATTTCCTCTGCTGGTCTAATATCATTGCCTTGTTTTTTTTTAATCTTCTCATTGTGCAAGATGTTCCTCCAGGAAGTTTGAGGCTAACAATTAAGGATACAAGCCTTGGGCAAAATGGTGGCACAGTGCTGAGCACTGCTGCCTCACATCGCCAAGGACCTGAGTTCGATTCCTGGCTTGGTTCTGTATGAACTCTGTATGTTCTCCCCGTGACTGCATGGGTTTCCTCTCGGTGCTCCAGTTGCCTCCCACAGTCTGAAAGACGTGCTGTTTGGGTGCATTGACCTTCCTAAATTCAACCTCAGTGTACCCAAACTGGCACCGGAGTATAGCAACTAGGGGATTTTCACAGTAACTTCATTGCAGTGTTAATGCAAGTCTACTTGTGACACTAATAAATAAATTTTAAAAATTCATTTATTTTAAAATTCACTTTGGAGGTTTGTTACTATTCCCATATGCATCACTTTTCATTCTTCTCTGATCTCATAAAATCATAAAATCCCTACAGTACAGAAGGAGGCCATTCAGCCCATTGAGCCTGTACTGATCACATTCCACCCAGGCCCTATTCCTGTAACCCCACACATTTACCCTGTGAACCCCCTGCCCCGACACTAAAGTCAATTTAGTATGGCCAATCAATCTAACCTGCACATCCTTGGACTGTGGGAGGAAACTGAAGCATCCAGAGGAAACCCACATAGACATGGGGAGAATATACAGACTCCACACAGACAGTGCCCTGAGGCCGGAATTGAGCCCGGGTCCCTGGTGCTGTCAACTTCTGTCCCGAAAACAATCTAAATTGAACCACGCTCTTAATTGATAAGATGGAACTGAAAGAAACAGAATTGTTTCAAATGCATAGTGAAGAAAGTTTGTAATGCGAATGTAGCGATTGTACTTTGATTCTGAAACATTTGGGTTTTAATCCCTGAAAAAGTAGCATCAACTTTTATGAAAATTATATGAAAATCTATTGCTGGATTTTTCCAGACCCACCGGCTGCCAGACTAAAAATTCCCATTTAAAGACAATAGATCTTTTGCTGGTCCATCAAATTTTCCAGCCCGTCTCTACCCCATTCCCATGCGAGTAAGACTGGAAAATCTGACCCAATTGTTTTTCTACAAAAATTCAGTGGTGGATTGTGAAAAATGGTGTTCAACTTACCAATGGCAATATGGTCAATGGCAAGCCCCCTCCTTCACTGGAAACTGCTGTGGAGAGGGGCCTCTGGAAAAGCCCAGCACAGGACTTGAACACGATTTGAACTGATACTTCAATGCAGGACTCAGGGAGTGCTGCACTGTCAGAGTTGGCATTGTTCTGGTGGAATATTACACAATGGCCTTATCTGCTGTATCAGCTGAATATAAAAGATTCCATCGCACTATTCAAAGACATTCTCCGATTCCCTTGCCAACATTTATAAGTCAACCAATACCAGTAAAAACAAACTATCTGGTCATTTACCCCATTGCTGTTTGTGGGATCTTGCTATGTTTAAATGGCTGCTAGGTTTTACCATGCTAAACAGTGAATTAACTTTTAGAAGTAATTAATTCTTAATGAATTGTTTTGTGATTATCTAAGATTGTAGTAGGAACCGTATACATGAATATATTTTTTCATATCAAATTGGGTTAATCTTGTTTGCAGCGATGAAGAGATATGGTCCCAATTCATTCAGTTAGAACTTAGCTCAGCAAGGGAGATTAATTGGAGCTGACATGGATTTAAGGAAGACAAGTCACAGCTATCAAATTCATTGGAATTATTTGAAATATCATGTCCTTTCGATGGCATTTGATAAGGTCTCTCACAAGATGTTACAGCACTGTTAGTACGTCATATTTAGTTTATGATAGTATTGCATTTATAGAGTTAAACACAAGGAGGGGAATTTTCCCATCCCACCCACCATGGGAATCGTAGCGGGCGAGGGTTGGGGGTGGCTCACACAAACGTCCACTGACCTTGGTGGGATTTTTCAGTTTTGGGGTCATGCCCAAGGAGATTCTCAAAGCCTCACAGATTAAAAAAAAAAGCTACTGGAAAAGATGGTGGAAGCAAATTAAATAATAATATTCCGCACTAGCCCAAGGAAAAAGCTTAATTAAATGAAACTAGTAAAAATTGTCAGATGTGCCATGAAATCGACCTCATAACCAATCTCATTCCAGGTCTTTTCAGATTCTGATTATAAAATTCAGCAGCAAATCCCCACTGATGGCGGTTTACAAAAGTGATAACAGAGCAAGCATTGCCCCTAACGTAAATGAACTGTTTTTCAATTCATTTATCTATTTTGATTAATGTGTAGCAAAATACAGATAATTTCCACTCATACTGAAAGCATTATGTGTCGAAATTCTGCGGTGCAGTTTTATTTAAATATTTTGATTGAACTTGCAGAGAAGCATTGTCTCGCTTGCCTTTCCCCTCTCATTATTTTCTTCTGTGTCGGTGGTTGAAGGCCCTAGGTAATTTATAAATCAGGGAGTTACCTTCTGCTAAGCTTCAAGAGTAATAATAATTGTTATTATATAGTAATTGAAGTAAGATTAAGAAATCATGCTAATAGGTCTAATTAACGTAAGTAAATCTGATCAAATGCCATCTTTCTGTCACATTTCAATAATTGTAAAGACTATTGTATTGCAATTTAGAGAGGATGATTTGCATGCTGTTATACACGGCACATTAATGAATACTGAATAAATATATCTCTATGCAAATTAGGTTAATTATATTGGGAAACTTTAACTGTGTAAAACTTTCAGAGTATAATTATGTTACTGGAGCTAATCTTTTGAGAAAACATGTTAAGCAGATTTAATATTTTTAATTAAAATTTATGTTTATTAACATATGCTTTCTGTAAATCTAAACCTGACAACGCTCATCCAATGCAACTGTTATGCCGTTAGACATACGTCCTTAATTAATTATGGTAATAAGATCAATTTCTTCAATGTTGTTTCTCTAATAGCCACGTACGTTTTTTCTTCCCTCAGTGGAAACACTATTCTGTATTTATTAATCTTGGATGGTTTGAAATAAAGCTGACATTGATGGTTTGTGGGGCAACAATGTGGGTAATCACTATTTAAAAATAATTCTCAGTCTGGCGACAGACATAGCAAAGTTAAATTGATATGATTTGCATAATTGATGTTGATGTCTGCTCCATAAGAGGACAGATGCCGAAGAGCGCTCACTATTTAGAAGGTGGGAAAACTGGGTGAACTCTTGTTGTCAGGTACTTACAGTTATACCCATGGCAAATCAATGGCTGATGAATGGACAACCTGCCTTGAAACTCAATAGAGTTGAGAGGATAGGTGGCCTTGTTTTACTGTCAGCATACATCAAACTACAAGAATCTGAATGCTACTTTCTTGTCAGAGTCATAGAGGTTTACAGCATAGAAACAGGCCCTTTGGCCCAACTTGTCCATGCTGCTCTTTTTTTTAAACCCTTAAACTAATCGCAATTTCCCGCATTTGGCCCATATGCTTCTGTACCCATCTTACCCATGTGACTATCTAAATGCTTTTTAAAAGATAAAATTGTACTCGCCTCTACTACTACTTCCTGCTTGTCTCAGATACTGACTACCCCCTGTGTGAAAAAGTTGTCCCTCTGGACACTTATTTATCTCTTCCCTCTCACCTTAAACCTATGCCCTCTAGTTTTAGACTCCCTACCTTTGAGAAAATATATTGACTATCTACCTTGTCTATGCCCCTCATTATTTTATAGACCTCTATAAAGTCACCCCTCAGCCTCCTATGCTCCAGAGGAAAAAGTCCCAGTCTATTCAGCTGTCCTTTTAACTTAATCCATCAAGTCCCGGTAGCATCCTAGCAAATCTTTGCTGCACTCTCTCTATTTTAATAATATCCTTTCTATAATAGGGTGACCAGAATTGCACACAGTATTCAAGTGTGGCCTTACCGATGTCTTTTACAACTTTAACAAGACATCCCAACTCCTGTATTCAATGTTCTGACCAATGAAACCAAGCATGCCGAATGCCTTCTTCACCACTCTGTCCACCTGTGACTCCACTTTCAAGGAGCTCTGAACATGTACCCCCTAGATCTCTTTGTTCTGTAACTCTCCCCAACACTCTACCATTAACTGAGTAAGTCCTGCCTTGGTTCAATCTACCAAATTACATCACTTTGCATTAAATTCCATCTGCCATTTGTCAGCCCACTGGCCCAATTGATCAAGATCCCTTTGCAATTGGAGATGCTTTCTTCACTGTCCACTATGTCACCAATCTTGGTGTCATCTGCAAACTTACTAACCATGCCTCCTATATTCTCATCCAAATCATTAATTTAAATAATAAATAACAGTGGGCCCAGCACTGATTCCTGAGGCACACTGCTGGTCACAAGCCTCCTGTGTGAAAAACAATTTTCTACAACCACTCTCTGGCTTCTGTCAAGAGTATTCTATAACCTGAGTTTTTACATGCTCTGTTTGTGATCAGAACTCCCCACTCACCTGAAGAAGGGGCAAAGCCCTGAAAGTTAATGGTGTTTGCCACCAAATAAACCTGTTGGACTTTAACCTGGTGTTGCAAGACTTCTTACTGTGTTTATCCCAGTCCAACACCAGCATCTCCACATTCTGTCAAGGAGCCAATTTTATATCCATTTAGATACCTCATCTGGATCCTGTGAGATTTAACTTTATGCAACAACCTACCATGTGGTACCTTGTCAAAGGCCTTGCTAAAGCCCATGCAGACAACGTCAACTGCACTGCCTTTCTTGGTTACCCCTTCAAAAAAACGCTTAAATTTGTGAGACATGATTTTCCACTCACAAAGCCATGCTGACTATCTCTAATCAGTCTTTGCATCTCTAGATGCCTATAGATGCTGTCTCTCAAAATACCTTCCAACAATTTACTCACCGCAGATGTGAGACTCACTGGTTTTTCCCTGCAGCCCTTCTTAAACAAAAGCACAACATTTGCCACTCTCCAATCTTCAGGCACCTCACTCGTGACTATCGATGATTCAAATATCTCGGCTAGGGGACCTACAATTTCCTCCCGAGCCTCTCACAACGTCCTGGGATATACTTCATCAGGTCCCGGGGATTTATCTACCTTGATGTACTTTAAGACTTCCAGCACCTCCTTCTCTGTAATATATACACTCCTCAAAACATCACTATTTATTTCCCCAAGTTCCCTAACATCCATGCTTTTCTTAACAGTA
Organism: Carcharhinus amblyrhynchos; assembly: GCF_965287045.1. Lineage (NCBI taxonomy): Eukaryota > Metazoa > Chordata > Chondrichthyes > Carcharhiniformes > Carcharhinidae > Carcharhinus > Carcharhinus amblyrhynchos. Next base: position 10,428,870 of record NC_137347.1, on the reverse strand, counting down.
AATACTGATGAGAAATATTTATTTAGCATCTTGCCCATCTCTTGTGGATCCGCAGATAGAAAGATTCATTTGATCCCAGCTACCTTTGCACATTATTTGCCTCTTTCTTCTTGACTAGGGCCTCAATATCCTGACTTCTGCCAGCCTTGCCCTTCACTCTAAGAAGAATATGTTTACCCTGAACCCTGGTTAACACATTTTTGAAAGTATGACACTTACCCAACATCCCTTTGCCTTCCCACAGAACTCCCCCAATTAACCTTTGAAAGTCCCTGCCTGATATCATCAAAATTGGCTTTGCCCCAATTCAGAATTTTAACGTTTGGGACAGACCTATCATTCTCCATAGCTATCTTAAAACTAACAGAATTATGGTCACTCGTCCCAAAATGATCCATCACTAACATTTCTGTCACCTGCCCTTCCTTATTTCCCAACAGGAGGTCAAGTTTTGCCCCCTCTCTAGTTAAGCCATCCACATACTGAATGAGAAATTCCTCCTGAATACACTCAACAAATTTCTCTCAATCCAACCCTCTAATACTATGACTGTCCCAGGCAATATTGGGAAAATTAATATCTGACTATTACCAACCTATTTTTCTTGGAGCTATCTGTAATCTCCTTACATATTTGCTTCTCAATTTCCCGCTGACTATTTGGGGGTCTATAGTACAACCCTAAAAAAAGTGACTATCTGGATAGGACATTAAAATTCTAATGACCTTTAGGAACATTTCACTGAGAAGACATTTCATTCAATGCAGCAGATCAATCCTGTTGGATTAATGACAGATATTGTCCAAACGCCGGCAGAAGCAAGTTCACAATGGCCTTGTAGACTTTCTGGCTGCAAAATGGAATGCCACAGATTGGGTGTGGGAGGAAACCTATTCTATGGCAAAGAGGTGCAATTTGATGGGACTCGGATAATTTTATCAAGTTGTTAGGGATCATTTGTGTGGACCATGAGAAACAGAAACTATGATCACCAGAGAGAAACCAGGTTACGATAAGAAACATTCATTGAGAGACGTTTGGGAGCAGTGTGGGAGACAACGAAATTCATAAGGACAAGATAAACAAAGGAAGGAGTTTACCTAAAATTCACCAACACGCAGAGAACAAGGGCTAACCGTTACCTACTTTTTGAAGAATCAACCTAGGTCCTTGGTCTATGGATTAGATTTTTTTAAATTCCTTCACAGGATGTGGGCATCGCTGACTAGGCCAATATTTTTATTGCCCATAGCTAATTGTCCTTGAGAAGGTGGTGGTGAACACTCTTCCTGAACCATTATAGTCCACCCACAGTGCTGTTTGGTAGGCAGTCCCAGGATTTTAGCCCAATGACAATGAAGGGATGGTGATATATTTCTCAGTCAGGTTGGCGAGGTTGACATCTCCTTTTTAGGTATACCTGGTGTTGCTATCGGCATTCCCTCCTGGATTCTTCATTGACCAAGGATGGATTGCCTGGTTTGATGATGATAGTAGAGTTGGGGAATATGCTGGGCCATGAGGTTACAAATTGTGATTGAATACAATTCCTCTGCTACTGATGGCCCACAGACCCTCATTGATGCCCAGTTTTTAGCTGTTAGAAATCCATCCAATTGACATGGTGAAATTGCCACAAAATACGATGGAAGGCATCTTCAATGTGAAGGTAGGACTTTCTCCACAAGGACTGTGTGGTGGTCACTCTTACCAATATTATCATGAACAGATTATTGAATATTCATTATTGTTCCAGAATATTTGAAAAGAGATTGGGCACCTGCGTATGTTCCGTTTGTCTTAATAGCAAAGAGCTAAAAGAGGACACGAGAAGACTTTAGCTGATAGGATTAAGGAGAATCCTAAGGCGTTCTATAGATATGTTAAGAACAGAAGATTGGTTAGGGCAAGATTAGGGCCAGTTAGAGACAGCAGTGGGAAGTTATGTGTGGAACCAGGAGAGATTGGAGAGGCATTGAACCAATATTTCTCTTCGGTATTCACGCAGGGAGACATAAATGTAGCTGTGGAGAACACTGGGTTACAGGGTTGTAAACTGGATAGTATTGCAGTTGATAAGGGGGATGTGCTAGATATTCTTGAGGGTTTGAAAATAGATAAGTCCCCTGGGCTGGACGGGATTTACCCTAGGATTCTTTGGGAGGCAAGAGAGGCGATTGCAGAGCCTCTGGCTCTGATCTTCAGGTCGTCGTTGGTCACAGGTATAGTGCCAGAGGATTGGAGGATAGCGAATGTTGTCCCATTGTTTAAGAAGGGGAACAGAGACTTCCCCGGGAATTATAGACCGGTGAGTCTTACTTCTGTTGTGGGTAAAGTTTTAGAAAAAATTATTAGGGATAGGATTTATAGTTATTTAGAGAGTAATGAATTGATTGGAGATAGTCAGCACGGTTTTGTGAAGGGTAGGTCGTGCTTTACTAACCTTAAGTTTTTTGAGAAAGTGACCAAAGAGGTGGATGGGGGTAAGGCAGTTGATGTGGTATATATGGGCTTTAGTAAGGCGTTTGATAAGGTTCACCATGGAAGGCTTCTGCAGAAAATGCAGATGTATGGGATTGGGGGTGATTTAGTTAATTGGATCAGGAATTGGCTAGCAGATAGGAGACAGAGGGTGGTGGTTGATGGAAAGTATTCGTCATGGAGTTCGGTTACAAGTGATGTGCCTCAGGGATCTGTTTTGGGGCCACTGCTGTTTGTAATTTTTATAAATGATCTGGATGAGGGTATAGTTGGGTGGATCAGTAAATTTGCTGATGACACCAAAGTCGGAGGAGTGGTAGATAGTGAAGGGGGTGTCATAGTTTACAGAGAGACTTGGACAAGTTGCAGAGCTGGGCCGAGAGGCGGCAGTTGGAGTTTAATGCGGAAAAGTGTGAGGTAATTCACTTTGGCAGGAATAACAGATGTGTGGAGTATAGGGCTAACGGTAGGACTCTGAATAGTGTTGATGAACAGAGGGATCTAGGTGTATGTGTACATAGATCCCTGAAAGTTGGGAATCAAGTAGATAAGGTAGTTAGGAAGGCATACGGTGTCTTGGCGTTTATTGGTAGGGGGATTGAATTTAGGAGCCACAACGTCATGTTGCAACTGTACAAAACTCTGGTGTGTCCGCACTTGGAGTATTGTGTGCAGTTCTGGTCCCCACATTATAGGAAGGATGTGGAGGCGTTGGAGATGGTGCAGAGGAGGTTTACCAGGATGTTGCCTGGTATGGAGGGAAGGTCCTATGAGGAGAGACTGAGGGATTTGGGGTTGTTTTCGTTAGAAAGAAGGCAGCTAAGAGGGGACCTTATTGAAACATATAAGATGATTAGAGGTTTAGATAGGGTGGACAGTGATAGCCTTTTTCCTCGGATGGAGAAAGCTAGCACGAGGGGGCATAGCTTTAAATTAAGGGGTGGTAGATATAGGACGGATGGCAGAGGTAGGTTCTTTACTCAGAGGGTGGTGAGGGATTGGAATGCCCTGCCTGCTGCAGTTGGAGATGCGCCTAGTTTGGGGGCGTTTAAGAGATCCGTGGATAGGTTTATGGATGGAAAGGGATTGGTTTAGGTTAGAGGGTCATTGCTTTTTTTAATTGGTCGGTGCAACATCGTGGGCCAAAGGGCCTGTTCTGCGCTGTAATGTTCTATGTTCTATCAGAGACCTGAAAAACTAAAAACAATGCTCTTGCCCACCCCAAACCCTTTTGGAAATGGTTAATATCAATAAGAATTGGCACCTGTGCACAATATGTTCCATCTTTCTGAGCAGCACAAACTTGAAACCTGAAAAAACTAAAGTGAGAATGTTCCCCACCCTAAACCCTTCTAAAATGCTTTCTTTGAGAAATGGGAGTAGTTCAGCACCTGTGCAGTATACTGTGTGTTCCCTGTGCCTAAGCTGAACAAACTGGAGAGCTGAAAAAGCAAAGGACAATCTTATTCCTGCCCCACACCCCTTTTTTCAAAATGAAATTCAGCCTTGGGAAATATAGTCCATCTGTCTCAGGGAGCAAGGCCTGGAGACCTGAAAAACTAAGAACAATAAAATGTTCCCACCCTAAATCCTTCTTGAATTTGTTTTACATCATGGGAATGGTTCTGCGCCTGTCCAGTGGGTCCAGCGTACAGGTTATGTTCCACTTCTCTAAGCACCAACTTAAAACCTGAAGAAAACTGAAGAACAATGTTGTTCCCTTCCCTAAATCCTTTTGAAATGCTTCTGAATAATAGAAAGGAGACTCTACACTTGTCCAGTACACTTTTATTCCACTTGTCTAAGCAGAGATCTGAAAAAAAAACTAAATCCAAGATTTACCACCCTAAACCCCTTTGAAATTGTTTAAATAATGTAAATTCAGCACTTGAATTTGGTTTTACTAGCTGATGTCTACACAGCACCAACTTGAATCCTGAAAAAAAACTAAATAGAACAACATTTCCCATCCCTGGAAATGGTTGAGAATGAGAGCCAGCACCTTCCAGGAGGCTGTCCAATGGAGTACATCCACACACAGCAAAGGTTGGATACGTGGGAAAACCAAAAATAGACTGCATCCCATCCTAAACCTCTTGGCAAATGTTTTCTAGAATGTATTGCAGCATCAGTCAAATTCCATTTGAGCTGCAAGAGCTTGGGTGTCTGAAAGCAAATCTAGAGATCATTTCACAGCCCTAACCTCACACCCATTATAGCAATGAGCATGGCAATTTAGTTCACCCCCTCAATCTTGTATTCAAATTATTTAAATATGCATTAGATATCACATAATGATATTAATATGTAGTGGATTTGAAGAGCTATTGTTGGAAAATTTAATCTCAATTTAAAGTTAACAGGTTGGATTTTAAAACTGTTGACAATGGTTTTTTTGTTTGCTTACCAGATTGATTACTTTGGTAGCTCACTCAAACTCCCAACTTTTTATTCTCATCAGTTGGCATCTCTGTGGCAGAGCTGTATTAACACGCTGCTTGCATATAACACCTATTGCATTTAGTCAGGGTACCTGGATCAGATGTATGGACTAGATTCCATTTCTACGTATTTCTTTTTTATCTGGAAAAGAAAAGCTCAAGAAGGAAGGATATCTACCCCCAGCCCAATCTTGAAATGTATTTAATAGATAAATAGCACAATGTAACTTACCTGTACCAGAGGGATTTCCCACCCAACGTTTGGAGGAATCTAGGGCTTACTGAAGAATCCAAAAGATATTTAGTCACACGAACACTTCCAGCTGCAAATTCACCGTTCATCCTTTTACTATGAGAATACTGGCTTAGCTTAATCTTGTGCACAAACACCTGCAAAAGTTTGAAGGAAAATGAGAAAGAAAAGTTACTGGCCGATTTTGTAGACACCTTTGGAAGAGAACATCTGGAAAATAAAAATCTGGGACAAGTTGCCTGCTCTGTCCCCTAAATCCCCAATTCAAGAGAGATGAACAAATATCCCTCTAAATGAACACATTATTTATTGATAAGTACAATTACGGGCTATTATTACACATACATTATTAACCTACCAAGCATCCTGCAAGTACAATAGTCTATATAAAGCATAAAGGTCAGCATGGTGGCACAACGGTTAGCACTGCTGCTTCAGAGCATCAAGGACCTGGGTTCGATTTTTGGCTTGGGTCACTGTCTGTGTGGAATTGGCATGTTTTCTCCCCGTGTCTGTGTGGGTTTCCTCCCGGCGCTCTGGTTTCTTCCCACAGTCCAAAGATGTGCGGGTTAGGTGCATTGACCATGCTAAGCTGACCCTTAGTGTGCCAGGATGTGTAGGTTAGAGAAATTAGCAGGGCAAATATGTGGGGTTATGGGAATGGGGCTGAGGTGGGATTGTTGTCAGCGCAGACTCGATGGGCTAAATGGCCTCCTTCTGCACTGTAGGATTCTATGAACAGAAGCATTAGTAACAGGTAGATTGGTGAGGATGCATTTAATAAAGATACAGTGGCAGATATTTAAAAGGTTAATTCAGACAACACTGAATTGATATATTCCAATGAGAAAGGAAAATTCCAAGGAGAAAGACCCATCGTCTGTGGTTAACTGAGAAAAAGGTAACAAACTTAAAGAAAAAAGCATATGATTATGCAAAACTAGCTTGCTGGTTATGCTTCATCTTTCACTCCTTCACCCTACAGTATAAATATCTCTCACTTTCTATAGCTTTGACAAAGGGTCATCTGGATTTGAAACATCAGCTTTTTTCTCTCCTTACAGATGCATCCAGACCCGCTGAGATTTTCCAGCATTTTCTCTTTCAGTTGTGGGTCAGAAGACTGGACAGAATGCAAACCAGAACTCTCCATTCACCTGACTAAGGCGACGCAAACCCCAAAAGCTTGTGGGTTTACTATCAAATATACCTGTTGGATTTTAACCTGGTGTTGTGAGACTTCTTACAGAATGCAAGGAACAGCAAAGGATGACTAAACGATTAATAAGGAGGAAAAAATTAGAGTATGAGAAAAAAGTACCTAAAAATAGAAAACGTGTGGTAAGAGTTTCTATAGATATTTAAATCAGAAAAGAGTTAGTATGATGAGAAATTGTCCTGTGCAACGTGAGTCTGGAGAGTTAATAATGGACAATAAAGAGATGCGAGATGAATTGAATGGGCTTTCACTGTGGATGATACATCCCAGAAATTGTTGTAAATCAGGAAATGGAAGAGGGGGAGATCTTAGGAAAATTATAATCACCAGGGAAGTAATACTTAGCAAATTGTTGGCACTGTGGGTTGACAAGTTCCCAGGTCCCGATGGACTTCATCTGAAGGTCTTAAAAGTGACTAGTCAGATAGTTGATGCGTTGGCTTTAATTTTCAAACTTCCCTAGATTTGGTGAAGGTGCTGTTAGATTGGAAAATAGCAAATGTAACTCTTTATTCTAACAGGGAAAGAGACAGAAAGCAGGAAATTATAGGGCAGTTAGCATCTGTCACAGGGAAAATTTTAAGAAGTATTATTAAAGATGTTATGGCAGGGCACTTAGCTAAGTCAAAGCAATCAGACAAACATGGTTTTATGAAAGGGAAATTGCAGTGAACCAATCACGTGCTGCAAATAAAAGGGAACCAGTGGGTGTACTGTTCTTAGATTTTCAGTGACATTTGATAAAGTGCCATATCAATGGTTATGGTATAGGGAATAACATATTGACAAGGATAGAAGATTGGCCAGCGAACAGAGTTGGTAGAAATGGATCTTTTTCTGGTTGGCAGGATATAGTAGGTAGTGTGCCACAGGAATCAGTGTTGCAGTCTCTCAGAAAAATAAGAGATGACTTGATTGAAACTTTTAAGACCCTGGAAGGTTTTGACAGAGTGAATTTGAAGAGGATGTTTCCTCTTGTAGGAAAATTTGGAACTAGGAACCTCCCAATAAATACAGAGATGAGGTGATTTTTTTTTCTCTCTATTAAGCTTTTGGATCTCCCTCCCTCAAACGGTAATGGAAGAAGAGCCCTTAAGTATTTTTAACACAGTGCTAGATAGATTTTTGATTAACAAGAGGGTGAAATGTTAATTGTGGCAGGCTGCAGTTGGTAGCTGAGCGGCCTATTCTTGCTCCTGATTCATATGTCCATATGTTCACATCAGTAATTTTTCCCTCTTGTCGGTTCCCTCATCCTGGTGCTCAGGCCCACTCTTGCCATTATGTCCTAGAGGACTCAGCCAGCTCGATCTGTAGTGGTGCTACCAGGCTATGTCTGGTGATAGATATTGAAGTCCCCAAACCAGAGTGCATTCTGTGTTCTAGCCACCCTCAGTGTTTCCTCCAAGTGGTATTGTACTGGTAGGAGTACTGATTCATCAGTTCAGGGAGGTTGGTAATCAGCAGGAAATGTCCTTGCTCATATTTGATCTAATGCTGTGCATCTCCATGGAGTCCAGAGTGGATATGAAAAACTCTCAGGGCAACGCCATCCTGACTGTATACCACTGTTCCACCGCCACCTTTGGTGGGTATGTTCAGTCAGTGGGGCAGGACATATCCAGGGATAGCAAAGGTTGTGTCTGCATCTCACATGGAGGGAAGACAGTCAGCCACAGCAAATCTTTTGATTTGATTTATTATTGTCACATGTATTAGTACACAATGAAATGTATTGTTTCTTGCACACTATATAGACAAAGCATAATGTACATAGAAAAGGAAAGAAGGTGCAGAATGTATTATTATAGTCATAGTTAGCTGTAGAGAAAGATCAACTTAAAACAAGGGGAATTATCAGGCCTGCATGTTTCAATCTTTCATCTTGAGAGAATCAAGTACAACAGGGATTCTTTTGGACTTTTAAGACCTAAATACCTGCTACCTCCTGTTTAATCATTTTTTTTCTTGCTTACATGTGAATGGATGCTGTGGTAAATATATTCAAGTGTTGAGAAATGAACCCTTAATCCTTTTTTTGTTAAACATACGAGAAATCCTGTCTTTTGTCTGTTCTTCAGAGGCGTAACCCACAAGGGGTTAAAATATTTCTGCTTTAAAAAGGATCTCTTTCTGCTCAGTCAAAAGGTGGGAAAAGGGGGCGCCATTCCATCTCTCCCCATCCAAAATGTTATGAAATATTTCATTTTGAGATGTAGCATGAAGTTTTCAGTAAAATGAGTATTTATTCAAGGCCTGTCTAAACAAATAAAACCTTTTTTTTTAACTGCGAGTTCTCTGCAGAATAGCCTACACGCTTTGGAAATGAAGCATGGGCAGAGGTTTTCAATAATGAAACAAATATTAAAGAAGTAACAGAGATTGACAATGTTGAAAGTTTATTGGAAAGTGGAGAAGGCTAGGTTAGAATTTGCCATTAGTTGGAGAAATTGGGACAGTCAATTCTGGAGATGTACAGATGTGTTCCTGAGAGGATAAGAGAAATTGAAGAATGCAATACGGTTGACATCTGTCAAAAAATTAATGGCTTGTTGGGTCTGTTGATGTTCTCCTGTCAAGGCTGGTGTTGTCTTGATAAGAATGGTGTAAACTGCATGGGAAACTCTTCACCATTTGGACTCCCTGTAAGAAGCCATGTCGAAAAATTTATTTGCTTCTCCCCGACAGAGAAGGTAGCAGAGAGTACAGAAAATCAAAACGGTTAGCTTTTGGCACTCACCAAAATCTTGAGCATGTCATGTCGGATGACAGTTCTGTGCAACACTGAGGCAGGTGGGACTGTTTGGAGTTGCTTTGTCTCAGATGAGAAATTAGGCCAAACGCCTTTTTATCCTCTTCTGTGGAAGTGAAGAATGATCCAATTCAAAGAATTCTTCCATGAATCTGGAAAATACTTATCCAACAACTGAAGTATCTGAAACAGTTCATCTGATTATTACACATTGCAGTTTGTGGGTCTGTACTGTGTATAAATTGACTTGATTACAAATCGTAAGTCCTTAAAAACTGAAGCAGAAATAAAATGCTGTGCATACTGGAAATCAGGGAAAAAGAACTGAAAATGATGACAATATTCAGCAACTCTGTCAATATTGATAAGGGTCAGCAAGCACTTGATTGACTGCCATGTCTGATGGTCCATTCTTTCACGGATGTAGAAATCACCACGAGGGGCTGAGACCACATAGCTGTTGGAGATGGACTTCTGCAATTTCATGTGCAAGGCAGCTAGAGAGTCTGTCAGACCCTTGCGTATTTTTCACTGCTGCTGTGAATAAGTCCTGAGCTGGCACATCACCAATGTGAGTGAACCCCCAGGAATCTTTATCCCCCTCACACACCAGCTCCTGTCGGACCTGTGAGAGATAAAAGATATGATGAATTAGAACTGTCAAGGTAAGATGTTGCTACGTCATCATTATGCACATTATCATCTTTATGTTGCTGCCAACATATAAGTCAAGATGATTGAGTGTTATATGCAATGCGGTTGCAAGATATTCAATTTTGTTAACAGATAGCTGAAAGACACCCATCTCTTTATCTCTGATAGCCTATTGTGCTGAAACTTAACACAGTGGCATAGTGTTTAGCACGGTTGCCTCACAGTGCCAGGGGCCCAAGTTTGATTGCTGGCTTAGGTCACAGTCTGTATGGAATCTGTACGTTCTCCCTGTGTCTGCGTGGGTTTCCTCCGGGTGCTCCGGTTTCCTCCCACAGTCTGAAAGATATGCTGGTTGGGTGCATTGGCCATGTTAAATTCTCCCTCAGTGTACCTGAACAGGTGGTGGGGTGTGGCAACTAGATGATTTTCACAGTAACTTCACTGCAGTGTTAATGTAAGCGTACTTGTGATACTAATAAATAAACTATCTTGGTCAGTCTGGACATGGCTGGACAGCCACCCCTTGGTTCATTGCCTTTCCCAATTGTTCTGTGTATTTTTGTCTTGTGAGGAGAGAAAGCGATATAAAACTAGAAGCAGGAGTAGGCCATTTGATCCTTCGAGCCTGCTCTACCATTCATTATGGTCATGGCTGATCATCAAATTCAATATCATGATCTCACCTTCCCCCATATCCCTTGATCCCTTTAGCCTCAACAGCTACATCTAATTTATTATTGAAATTACACAACATTTTGGCCTCAACTACTTCTGTGGCAACGAGTTCCATACATTCACCACTCTCTGGGTGAAGAAATTTCTCCTCATCTCAGTCCTGAAAGATTTACCCCTTATCCTCAAACTACGACCCCTAGTTCTAGACTCCCCCATCATCTGACACATTCTTTCTGAATTACCCTGTTAGATTTGTATAAGTTTCTATGAGATCCCCTCTCACTCTTCTAAACTCCAGTGAATCCTAACTGACTCAGTCCTCTGAGGATGAAAAAGGAATGTGTTTAAAGGATGGATAGACAACATTTGTGGGGACATGGGGGAGGGGTGATTTGCCCCGAATTCAGTGCTGGGTTATCAGGAGTTATGGCGGAAGGTTATCCTCAAGGATTTAATGTCACCCTTCAAAACAATTTAATGGATTTGTCATTCAAAACTTGCTTTCTAGAAAGACACACTGGCTTTGATTTTAAAATTTAAAGCTTTATTTATTAGTCACAAATAAAGACTTACATTAACACTGCAATGAAGTTACTGTGAAATTCCCCTAGCTGCCACACTCTGGCGTCTATTCGGGTCAATGCAGCTAACCAGCACATCTTTTAAACTGTGGGAGGAAACCGGACCATCTGGAGGAAACCCACGCTGACACGGGGAGAACATGCAAACTCCACACAGACAGTGACCCAAGCCAGGAACTGAACCCGGGTCCCTGCCGCTGTGAGGCAGCAGTGTGCCGCCCCTTTTGCTTTGCCCGTGTTAAATTCATTTGAATTGCCTTCTTCACCTCACACTTGTATACTTCTGATTGCAGGTTTCAAGCCAACAAGCCAGTCACTCACAGCTTACGACCTCTTATTAACAATAAATCTCTTCATCAGTCTTTGGCTTTGGCCACTGCACTTAAACAGTTTAAAATTTCAGTAACAGCTTCCTCAATCCCCTGATCTATCCGAGTTTTCAGACAGTCATTCTATTTCAATGGCTAATAATTTCTGTTTCCTCCAGGAATTCTAATCGATTTCCTTCTCCACGGCTGACAATGATGGAAAAGCACCATCTTATTTGATGAGTACTTTGAAACAATGAGTCATAAATTACTGTGCTCATACCCATCAGTCTTTTTCTGTATGGGAGCATTATAAAACAAAGGCTGACAGACACCAAGCCACTTGAGTGGATGTTGGTTCAGATGACCAAAAAGCTTGGCCAGCATCAGGAGGCTTTTAAGGAGGATCATAAAACAGGAGAGTGTGGCTGAGAGGCGGAGAGGAGGTTGGGGCTGAGACAAGTGAAGGCACGGTCACTAACGGTGGACATCAGGCATGCACGAGTGCCACAATTAGAGGAGCATAGATACCGCAGAGGGTTATGGAGCTGGTGGAGGTTACAGAGATAGGGAGGGGAAGGCCATTGCGAGTTGCAGCAAGGGAGAGAATCCTAAAATCAAGATGTTGCTTGACTGAAAGCCAGTACAGGGGTAATAATGGAATAGGACTTCACAGAGTTCTTATAGCGCAGATGGAGGCAATTTAGCCCATCGAGTTTGCACCAGAACCTTGGCGTGAGTTAAAATACAAGATGATGGGCTTTGGATGACTTCAGGTTTATGGAGGGTCAAGTGAGACACGTCAGAAATCCGTTGGATGTTAGAATGTTATCGGTGATAACACTGGATCTGTTGTAATGTGACCAATCGTAACAAACTGCAAGGGGTATCTGACTCAGTAATCCATGTAACCAATGACAAAACTATGTGATGATCAGCTGACTCAGTATAAATTAGAACATGTCGGGTATTGTGCGGAACTTGGAATAGCCCAGGGGGAGGCCTCAAATTTGGAGTAATTAAGTTTCTTTAGTCAACCTTTCCTTTGATTTGTAAGTTGCAGTCAGTTTTGTTATATTTTTATTGTCAACACTGGAAGAGCTCTTTCTGGATCAACATTGGAATAGTCAAACCTAGACGTAACAAAGACTTGAATGAGGGTTTCAGCAGTAGATCAGCTGAGACAGCCTGGGATGAAGTTAGCCCCCATTGCGTTTGCACCTTTTAAAGAGGAATTACAGTTTTGCACATGCTGGAATTCATTGTAAAAGTGAGTTTCAACTGGGAAAGACGCAAGAATGACAAAACATGGTAGAGAACAGGCTTGGAGGCCTTGATGCAGAAAGTGGATGGGTGAAGACGTATCCTCAATCCTTAGGGGACCAGACAGATGCTGAGAAGGCAGTGGGAGCAAGTGGCAAGTAGCACTATCAGCTGTTGAGGACTTGGGTGGAGTGGTTCAAGGAGATCAATAACCTCACACGTGGTCAAATTCAATCAATGCATCTTTGAATATCTCAAAAGCTGCATCATGAACTTCACACCGTGCCTCATTCACTATCCAATTTCAGCAATCTCTTTCAATCACAACTTATACTTCACAATTATTGCTTTGCTTCACCCTCACACACTTTAACTGTGCAAACCTCATACCTACACATCTTATAGCTTACATACACTGACAGCTATTCAACCATGGCAGCCGCATCATCTAATCATAGTCACAAACACACTTCACAGAGGCAGGAAAACCTAACCAACAGGGGAAAAGCAAGGGCTGCATGTTCTCACCCTGATGGAGTAGATGGTAATCACTTTATTTGGACTGACCATGGCAAAGGGAGTGATGCGCAGTAGGGTTGGAACTATCAGATCAATCCTCCTTCACACAATCCCAATCAGTCCTCATCCCACAATTGCTCCTGATTTGCAAGCTCCAGAAGGTGTCTCCTGCCTTGCCATCCTAGCCCCAACCTTAATGCTACCATCTCACCACCCCTCCCACCACCATATTTTTCCGATCAGATATCCAGGAACTGAAAATGGCAAAGCATTGGTGTGCAGCCAAGGAGCAGAGAAGGAAAAAGAGATTATGATGAAGACAACTTGGGCAGCACGATGCCACACAGGTTGGCATTGCTGCCTCTCAGCTCCAGGGACCCGGGTTCGAATCCCAGCTTAGGTCACTGTCTGTGTGGAATTTGCAAAGTCTTCCCAGGTCTACATGGGCTTCCTCTAGGTGCTCCGGTTTTCTCCCACACTCCAAAGATGTGCGGGTTGGGTTGATTGGTCATGCTAAATTGCACCTTAGTGCCCTGGAATGGGTAGGTTAAAAGGATTAGCAGGGTAAATATGTGAGGTGATAGGGATAGGACTTAGGTGGGATTGGTGTTGGTGCAGACTTGATGGGCCGAATGGCCTCCTTCTGCACTGTAGGGTCCCTATGGTTCTATGAAAATGCCATCGCTCGGTCTCATACTTGCAGCCACAAACTCAGATGCTGACATTGCGAACACTTGAGGGCAACTAAGAGGTGAGATTTTCAGCTGGTGAAACTCTTGATATAAGAAATAGGAGCAGGAGTAGGCCATCTAGCCCTTCGAGCCTGCCCCGCCATTCAATAAGATCATGGCTGATCTGTCGTGTCTCAGTTCCACTTTCCCGCCCTCTCCCCATAACCCTTAATCCCCTTGCCTATCAAAAACCTATCAACCCGCGTCTTAAATATATTTAGCGAGGCAGCCTCCACCACTTCAACGGGCAGAGAATTCCAGAGATTCACTACCCTTTGAGTGAAGAAGTTCCTCCTCAACTCTGTTCTAAACCGCCCCCTCTTTATCTTGAGGCTGTGCCCTCTAGTCCTACTGTCCTTTCTGAGCGGGAAGAGTCTCTCCACCTCTATCCTATCCATCCCATTCATCATCTTATACATCTCAATGAGATCTCCCCTCATTCTTCTAAACTCTAACGAGTACAAGCCTAGTTTATTCAGCCTCTCCTCATAGTTCAACCCCCTCAACTCTGGTATCAGCCTAGTAAACCTCCTCTGCACTCCCTCCAAGGCCAAAATATCCTTGCGTAAGTGCGGCGACCAAAACTGCACACAGTACTCCAGCTGTGGCCTCACCAGTGTCCTGTACAGTTGCAGCAACACCTCCCTACTTTTATATTCAATCCCCCTCGCTATGAAGGCCAGCATCCCATTCGCCTTCCTGACCACCTGCTGCACCTGCAGGCTGGGTTTTTGCGACTCATGCACAAGGACCCCGAGGTCCCTCTGCACTGTTGCCTGCTGCAGTTTTTCGCCATGTAAGTAATAGTCCTTCCTACCATTATTCCTACCAAAGTGGACCACCTCGCACTTGCCAACATTAAATTCCATTTGCCAGTTCCTGGCCCATTCGCCCAGCCTATCTAGATCATATGCAACTAGGGGAAGGGACAAGAGGGGCACAGGTACCAGCTTGCAGGAAGAAGAAGTTGCACATATGCTGCTGCAGAGGATTCGTGTGGGTTTTGATGGGGAAACAGAGGAAAAGATACACGGACAGAAGCACTGTGTGCCTTGACAGCCCTGCCAACAAGCCTGATGCCACTGTGAAGGAACAATACCAACCTTACACATTGCTTTCTGTAGAACTTGGAGCCCATCCTTCCAGTGTGGAAGTGGTGGACAGCTCCAATTATGGACACAACCATGATGTAATTTCTGATGGCCAATATGAGGAATAAGTAGAAGCCACACAATGTCTGACTGCTGCAGTGAATCTTGGACTTGTGGTCATGCAAAATCAGCTTGTAGGACCATGGAAACCCTAAGGTGCAGAAGGAGACCTTACATCTCACTGAGTCTGCACTGACTGAAAGAAACAGCATCTTACAGAGGTCTACCTCCCACCCCCACCCTATCCCCATAACCCTACACATTTAAGACCAGAAGACGTAGGAGCAGTATTAGGCCATTTGGTCTATCGAGTCTGCTCCACCATTCAATCATGGCTGATATTTTTCTCATCCATATTCTCCTGCCTTTTCCCCATAACCCCAATCCCCTTATTAATCAAGAACCTATCTATCTCTGCTTTAAAGACACTCAATGATATGGCCTCCACAGTCTTTTGCGGCAAAGAGTTCCACAGATTCATCACTCTCTGGCTGAAGAAATTCCCCCTCATCTCTGTTTTGAGAGATTGTCCCTTTACCCTGAGGTTGTGCCCTCTGCTTCTAGTTTTTCCTACTAGTGGAAACATCCTCTTTACGTCCACTTTATCCAAGCCTCGCAGTATCCTGTAAGTTCATACAAGATCCTCCCCCGTCTTTCTAAGCTCCAGTGAGTACAGACCCAGAGTCCTCAACCGTTCCTCATACAACAAACTCTTCATTCCAGGGATCATTCCTGTGAACCTTCTCTGGACCCTTTCCAAGGCCAGCACATCCTTCCTTAGATACAGCCCCAAAACTGCTCACAGTATTCCAACTGGGGTCTGACCACGATCTTACACAGCCTCAGAAGTACATCCCTGCTCTTGTATTCTAGCCCTCTCGGCTTTAATGCTAACATTGCATTTGCCTTCCTAACTGCTGACTGAATCTGCACATTAACCTTAAGAAAATCTTGAACAAGGACTCCCAAGTCCCTTTCCTAAACATTTCCCTATTTAGAAAATAGTCTATTCTCCATTCCTCTTTCCAAAGTTCATGACTTTTTTTTAACCAAGGCTAATCCCTTAACCTGTACATCTTTGGACTGTGGGAGGAAACCCACGTAGACATGTGGAGAGCGTGCCAACACCAATTAGACAATCACCCAAGGCCAGAACTGAAGCTGGGTCCCACTGTGCCACCCCAATGCCATGCAGGTTTTGACTCTGGTCAGCATATAACTGCAGCTATCAGTGTTCAGAGTGACGTGCAGTGTTTCAGAGCAGCCCAGCAGTCTGTTCTCCAACACAGCAGGAGGGTCACTGAACACCAGCCCGTGAGAGTGGCAGTGACTATGTGGAATACAAACCTGCTGTCGTCTCTCAGAGAAACTGCATTTACCCACTACCATGCCACCAGTGCCCCTGCTGATGCCTGCCAGCCCAGACTGTTGCCTTCAATATCAAGCTGGTGCAGTCTGAAGTTGGGCATTCCAGGCTAAGAGCTGCTTGATGATCATCTGCAGTACCTCCCACTGAAGGCCAGCCAGCACTGGTGTAGTATTCTGTGTTGGACGGACAATGGGAAACAAAGCCAGGCATTGTGGGAAAGCACAGAGGTGACTTATTGAGTTTTATCAATCAAATCACCTGGTAGCCCATAAAACATTGGTTTAGAATGTTTGTTTTGCAGCGACTTTTATTTCAGTATTGTAATCCAGAAGCAACAGGAGAAAGGTGAGTTGTGGGACTGTTGTTAACTGAGAAATTAGGGCTGTGTTCACTGGTATTGCAATCAAATGAGTTGATCACAAACAATTCAGGTGGAAAAAGGATATATTAGCCACTTCCTCACTTTCTCCTTCTTCCCTTTCTCCTCCACCTCTTCCTCAGCTGCTAGTTGTGTCCCTCAAGGCAAGTACTATGCCCTCATGATGGCAAGGTCATGCAGGATGCAGAAGGTCGCAATGACTTTGACACTCGTTTTGGAGGCTACTGCATACTAGTCCAAACAGTACGATACTTCAATGAGAAAGTATAACCAGAAAGATGAGCTACATTCATCAACTAAGTCTAAGTTTATTTGTTAGTGTTACAAGACGGTTTATGATAACACCGCAATGAAGTTACTCTGAAAATCCCCTAATCAGCACACTCCGCCATCTGTTTGGGTATATGGAGGGAAAATTGAACGTGGCCAATGCACCCAACTAGCATGTTTTTTGGACTGTGGGAGGAAACTGGAGCACCCGGAGGAAACCCACGCAGACACGGGGAGAATGTGCAAACTCTGCACAGCGACCTGAGCCGAGAATCGAACCCGGGTCCCTGGTGCTGTGAGGCAACAACGCTAACCACTATGTCACTGTGCTGCTGCAACTGTTAGAAAAGGTTCATGAAATTCGAGAAAGGAGTACTGAATGTGCAGGAGGCCCGACATTTGTAAGGTAAATACAAATTAATTTGCAAGCTGCAGCAAATGTCACGTGATCAACTCCCGGGAAATGGGCCAAGAAGAGTTGGCAAGTCTACCTCAAGGTGCAGACATACTGATTATCTAAATTTGATTCAGACAGCTTTACACTCAAATTATTCAACATGCTGGGTGGGTATGTTAAGCTGAGAAAACTTCACCATCATGTATATCTTGTCATCCTGTGGGACAGAGTCACTGGGTGGCAATTGCAAAGTTCTCATACACTCAAGTGCTTGAGATCAAATCAAGGGTAGCGCGACACTCCGAACTGGGGGCAAAGAATGACTTGAATCAGAAGAGATATGAAACCTTAATCCTCCCATAATGAAGTATAATGAGATCATGTTCATGATTAATTTACAGTGAAGTATTCACTATAACCTGGCTTGGATTTGTTCATCAATATTAAAATTTGTGTAATCCGAGATATTTTCAAGATGCAAATGATTTTGTGAAATGTTCATATTGATTGAGAAGGTAACACCTTGTGGGATTTTTTTCCACTTCTGTTCCTTTAATAAATACAGCAACTCTCCACTCAGAGTTCTCACTTTTTGTTTGCCAATCAACCAGAAAAATAATTGCCTTCCTACAATATCTCACTGGGTAATTTTACACTATAATTGAAGACCACAGTCACAAATAGATTTTCCTGCTGGCTCCTATTTTTGAGGTGAAAGGCTATATAAGAATTATTGAATCCTTATGAGAGCGCACTTTTAAATAAATCAATTTGCTTTCACTCGTGCTTTAAGGACAAAAAAAGTAAAATTGTTATATGTTATTAATATGCAATCAGGTAAATTTGTAAGGTATCGGTAAAAAGGATTTTAATTATTTAAGGTTGTTGCTGACAGTAACAACAAAGAA
Organism: Carcharhinus amblyrhynchos; assembly: GCF_965287045.1. Taxonomy (NCBI): domain Eukaryota; kingdom Metazoa; phylum Chordata; class Chondrichthyes; order Carcharhiniformes; family Carcharhinidae; genus Carcharhinus; species Carcharhinus amblyrhynchos. The sequence goes on along the minus strand of NC_137347.1, from coordinate 10,410,519 downwards.
GCAAAACGCTCGAGACAATCAAAGGCTGAGTACTGACCTCAATTTGATGTGCAACCGTCTGCCACCCCTCAACAGCATTATGTACATCTGAGAGCTGTTTCTCACTCTGCAAAGCCTCTCTGGCACCTTACATTTGTTAAGGATTAATTCACCGATCCTAAACTGCTAATGAAGAGCCTTGTGATGAGAATGGTGAGGGAGGAGGACAGAGAATCTGCTTGCGATGTTGAGGATCTGTCCCTGCTCGCTGCTGGACTTGTCTGCAGATCCCTGTTGGAAGCAGCAAGGGAACGGACTGACCCACGACTGACTGACCCACTTGGCTAAGTTTGACAAGTTCAAAGGTGAAAATAAAAGATGGAGGATACTCGGTTGACTGCAATCCCAATCCTTTCGAAATGCGAAGGGCAAATAGAAAAAGGACACAGCCTCAGCTTTGATAAGAACACATATGGTAACCTGAGAACCAAAATAGGTCAATTTGAGGGAAAGGTCAGGAAATTTCCTCTCTGAGCCCTTGAGATGACTAAAATGAGTTCAGGACTATGCCTTCCCTTAGTTGGTAAATACTTCTGAATAATGCAGCCAGAAACAGGTCCTGCTGTCTTTTAATTTCAGAATGAATAATTTTATAAGTGTCATCCACTAAACCTTTCCTTTGGCTATCATTTTAACTCATTGCTTATGACCCTTTTTACATTGTGAATTAAGATACCAAAGAAAGCAGTCTTACCAAAACAAAAAAATAAAGTGCTGAATGAGAGTGAAAATGAGAGTGAGTCACACCCATCTTTTGGATGAGCTCCCAGACATAATTTTACGGCACTTAGAAAAAAAATGAAGCAAGGTACGTGCGTGACAATCCCCAGCATTCTAACTTTTGACTTTCTGCACACAGTTGGCACTGGAAAGGCCTCCGAGCTGTGAGTCGCTGACATGGATTCAGGCCATTGCCTTATCGGCTGAGACCATCGAGTTATTAATTATCTATTCAATCAGGAAGCTAACCATTCCCTAATTGTGTTAAGTCATTCTGAGACTGCTCAATCAGCCATGACCAATAAATCAGGCAAGCATCAATCTCCAGTGTTTGTGAAAAACATTTTAATCCTCCAAGATCTTGTCATTAACAATTTTAGACATGTTCTCCAACTTGGCCACTATCTCTTTGAAACGGATAGTCATCACCAGATCTTCACCCACCTAGCCTTGCTGGGCCTGATTTTGTTGCAGCAGAATTGATTTTAACCTTTCTTTTAGGCAAAAGAACAAAGAACAATACAGCACAGAAACAGGCCCTTCGGCCCTCCAAGCCTGCACCGATCATGTGTTCCGAACTAGACCATCCATTTGTATCACCCTATTCCCAGTCTGTTCATGTGGCTATTCAGATAAGCCTTAAATGATCCTAGTGTGTCTGCCTCAACCACCTTGCTTGGTAGTGCATTCCAAACCCCCACCATTCTCTGTGTGAAAAATGTCCCTTGCATATCTGTATTGAACGTTGCCCCCCCTTACCTTGGGCTTGTGACCCCTTGTGTTTGTCATTTCTGACCTGGGAAAAAACTTCAAAATGCTCACCCTATCTATGCCCTTCATAATTTTATAAACTTCTATTAGGTCGCCCCTCAACCTCCGTTTTTCCAGGGAGAACAACCCTAGTTTACTCAATCTCTCCTCACAGCCAATACCATCTATACTAGGCAACATCCTGCTAAACCTTTTCTGCATTCTCTCCAAAGCCTCCATGTCCTTCTGGTAGTGTGGCGACCAGAACTGGACACAGTATTCCAAATGTGGCCTAACCAACATTCTATATAACTGCAACATTGCATGCCAACTTTATTACTCTAATCCTCATCCAATAAAGGCAAGCATGCTGTATTGCCTTCTTCACCACCTTTTCCACTTGTACTGCCACCTTTAAGGATCTGTGGACTTGCACACCCAGATCCCTCTGGGTGTCTATACTCTGAATGGTTCTGCCATTTATTGTATAGCTCCCCCCTGCATTAGATCTACCAAAATGCATCACTTTGTATTTATCTGGATTAAATTCTACCTGCCATTTTTCCGCCCAATTTTCCAGCCCATCTGTATCCTGCTGTAATCTCTGACAATGTTCATCACTATCCACAACTCCAGCAATCTTTGTGTCATCCACAAACTTACTAAACAGACCAGCTACATCTTTTTCCAAATCATTTATATATATCACAAATAGCAGAGGTCCCAGTACAGAGCCCTGCGGAACACCACTAGTCACAGACTTCCAATTAAAAAAAGATCCCTCCACTGCTACCCTCTGTCTTCTGTGATCAAGTCAGTCCTGTACCCATCCAGCTAGTTCGCCTTTGATCCCGTGAGATTTAACCTTTTGCACCGGCCTGCCACGAGGGACCTTGTCAAATGCCTTACTAAAATCCATGTAGACGACATCCATGACCCTTCCCCCGTTAATCATTTTTGACACCTCCTCAAAAAACTCAACCACATTTGTGAGGCATGACCTCCCTCATACAAAACCATATTGTCTATTGCTAATGAGACTATTCAGTTCTAAATGTGTATAGATCCTATCTCTAAGAATCTTCTCCAACAATTTCCCTACCATGGATGTCAAGCTCACTGGCCTATAATTACCCAAGTTATCTTTGCTACCCTTCTTAAATAATGGGACCACATTTGCTCCAATCCTCTGGGACCTCACCTTTGTCCAATGAAGAAACAAAGATTTCTGTTAGAGGCCCAGCAATTTCATCTCTTTCTCTCTCAGTAATCTAGGACAGATGCCATCTGGCCCTGGGGATTTATCTACCTTAATGCTTCCTAAAACACCGAACATTTCCTCTCTTGTAATTGTAGACCTTTGAACTATGACTGTAATGCCACATGATCTGTACTATTTATTAATGACATCTCAATATCTTGGCTGTATCATTCAATAGTTCCATAATTCATTTATGGTGATCAGTCTGAGCCTTCCACATTATGTATCCTGTTCCAATACCATACCAATGTTCAGCAAAACTGATTTGTGCATCATCCAGCAGCTTTTTGTTCAGTTTCATCATAGAATCATAGAAACCCTACAGTACAGAAAGAGGCCATTCGGCCCATCGAGTCTGCACCAACTGCAATCCCACCCAGGCCCTATCTCTATATCCCTACATATTTACCCACTAATCCCTCTAACCTATACATCTCAGGACACTAAGGGCAATTTTAGCATGGCCAATCAACCTAACCCAACCCACACATCTTTGGATTGTGGGAGGAAAGCACAGCACCCGGAAGAAACCCATGCAGACACGAGGAGAATATGCAAACTCCACACAGTGACCCAAGCCGGGAATCAAACCCAGGTCCTTGGATCTGTGAAGTAGTAGTGCATAACAAATTTCTCCTTAGTTTAACCCATCGCATCTTTTGGAAGATGAAATTGAACAGTAATCGTGGCTCTGCTCATGTCTCGGTGATTTCTAAATAAATAGACCATACATCTATGCAGTAAATGTAAAGCTTTTTTTGTATAGAAACAACAAAAGACTAAAATACAAGCAGCTGTAATGAAGGCTGACATCCTAGAAAAAGGACTCTATTAGTCACTAATGGTACAGAAAGTGCCAGTATTGTAAAAGAAACCCTACTTCGCACTGCAAAACATTAACTACATTAGAAACTTTCCAGATAAGAGCTCCATGCAACAATACCATCTGGGAGACTATTGATAGGTAAGAGAGGCTCTGTGTAAAGCATTGTTGCAAGTAGTTAATGTGAATTGCACCATTATGTGCGATTATCAACCACTTTATCTGTCTTTTGGTCACAGGTTAGTATTTAGGAAGCCATGAATGACATCTTTTAGCTCATTTCTCATGGTTCAACTTTGAATACTTGTATGAGTACAGTACTTCTGTGTTAAAAAAAATTCTCACTCAACTGACGTACTTTACCTGAATTACGGGTTACGGAGGTGAGGCAGGGAAGTTGACTTAGTGCAATAGTGGTTAGCAGTGCTGTCTCACAGCTCCAGGGACTTGGTTCAATTCAGGCCTTGGGTGACTGTGTAGAGTTTGCACATTCTCCCCGTGTCTACGTGGGTTTCCTCTGGGTGCTCCGGTTTCCTTTCACAGCCCAAAAAACGTGCAGATTAGCCATCATCTCTAATGTCCCAAGATATGCAAATTAGATGGATTAGCCATGGTAAACGTTTGAGTTGCAGGGATATAGTAGGGTAGAGAGCCTGGATCAGATGCCCCGTCAGAGAGTTGGTTCAGACTTGATGGGCCAAATGGCCTCTTCTGTGCTGTGGACATTCTATGAATATCCTGGAAAATAGCTTTTTTTTTAAAGGAAAACATGATCCCAGGAAGGAATGAGGGATGAGTTTCAATTTCCTCACCAAGTTGTTATTTTCACTAACATAATACACACTATGAAATGAAGAGTAGCTTTATTAGGAAATGGAAATGGGATTCTTGTTAAGAGAAATCTTTCTCACTTTGTGTTTGCATTTGCAGATGTTAGGCTGATAACAGTTCCAAGGCTTGGATTCAATTTTTGTTTTATATACACAACCAGCCAAAGTTGGCAGCAAGAGTTATCAATCACAAATATTCACTTTAATTAAAGTCAAAACAGGAACAGCAATAGATCACTCAGCCCTTTGAGCCTGCTCCGCCATTTAATAAGATCGTGGCTAATTTAACACTCATTAAATCAACTTTTCTTATCTACATAACCCTTAATCCCCTGACCAATTAAAAAGCTATAAATCTCAGGTTGAAATTGTTCAAGAACTTGGCTTCCACCACAGTTTCCGATGGTAAAGAATTCTAAAGATTCACCACTCTTTGAGAGAAGAAATGCTTCCTCAAATCCATCTTAGATGAGCACCTCCTTTGTGGTAGTGTGGCCCCTTTAAGGGATGAGTGTTTATGAGTCATGGAAATCACCTGGGGCCTACTGGGAGGAAACACATGAAGCGGCATGTATCAGGTGTTAACGCGCGAGTCCTGGAAAGAGGGAACCTTCAGTGTGGGATCCAGAGTCAGAGGAACTAGACCTGTATCTGCATTGAGTTTATAGTTTTATCTTTCCTTCAATGAATCACTGTTGTAATCCGAGGCTTCCTTTTCAAGATATCTCATGCTGTTACACCCTTATTCTGTCACTATGCCCTCTGGTCCTAAACTCTCCCATGAGTGGAAACATCCTCCCAACATTTACCATGTTTAGCCCCCTAAGAATCTTGCATGTTAATTTTCAGATTTGCTGATGACACTACTGTAGTGTAGGATCTCAAACAATGATGAGTTGGAATACAGGAAAGAGATATAGAATCTGGTGAACTGGTGCAATGACAATAATCTCTCCCTCAATGTCATTGACTTCAGGAAGCATACAGGAGGGCATGCCCCTGTCTACATCAATGGGGAAGAAGTGGAAATTGCTGAGAGTTTCATGTTTCTACTTGTCCAGATCACCAACAACCTGTTCTGGTCCCTCCATGTTAATGCTATAGTTAAGAAAGCCCACCAACACCTTTATTTTCTTAAGAGACTAAGGCAATTTGGCATGTCCATTATGACGTTCACTAACTTTTACAGATGCACTATAGAAACCATTCTTTTTGTTTCTATCTCAGCTTGGTATGGCTCTTGCTCTATCCAAGACCATAAAAATCTACAAAGGGTCATGGACGAAGCCCAGTCCATCATGCAAACCAACTTCCTATTATTGGCTGTCTACACTTCCTTGGAAAAATAGCCAGCATTATCATGGACCCCACACAGTCTGGACATATTCTCTTCCATCTACTTCCATCAGGAAAAACATTAAAAAATCTGAGGACACATATCAACTGACTCAAGAACAGCTTCTTCCCTGCTGCTATGGACCTACCTTGTATTAAGGTGATCTTTCCCTACACTCTAGCTATGACTGTAACACTACATTCTGCACACCCCTCTTTCCTTCCCTATGTATGGTATGCTTTGTCTTTATAGCATGCAAGAAACAATACTTTTCACCATACATGTGACAATAAATTAAATCATATCACCCCTTGTTCTTCTGAACTCCAAGGAGTATGGATCCAACCTGATAATCTTGCCTCATAAGACAGTCCCTCTATACCTGGGATCATCCTGCTAAACCTCCTCTGTACTGCCTCCAATGATAACATATCTGTATAACGTAACAACACTGTGCCTTTCAGAAATGTATTTTAATCATGTCTCTGCAGTTTTTTTAAGCAGGTCTGTTATTTTTGTTATTCTTGCTGTGATGTTGGTACTGTTGTATTTTGTTGTTGCTGAAGCAATATAATGGGCATCTTGTTTATTTTTAATCTGCACCTAATGCAGTGTCCTGGAGTTTTATGATGCTTTTGGGAATTGTAGATTTATCACTGTTTGGCAGATCAGATGCCTTTGGACAGTTTTTTTTTCCCCCAAAGGAAAGATCCAAAGATTTTACTTCCATTTTGGCAGAAGCTGTTTGGACTGCAGGCTAAAATCAATGTTTTTTTCTGTCTCTCTCTCTCTCCTTGGTGTTAGAAATTCTGCTATCAGTGGCTGGTTAGCTAGAAGCAAGAAATAAGTAGTGTCTCTGTCGCTTAAAGTGTGCTGAAAGTTCCAGGGGGAAGAAAGCCTCAGTGTGTCAATCCCATATCCAAAGGATTAATACGCAGCAGGTGTTGCGAAGCTGCAAAACCCAGCATCACCCGAGCATACTTGCATTCTGTGTTAAGTCTAGGATGGGATGTATGTTTGTGGGAGCTCTTTATCTTGGAACAGTACATGTTATGGTTGTTTTTTATAATTGGTAAAAGTTATTGCTGATTTTTGCTGTCATTTTTCATCTGTATTCTTAAATAAATTTTGTTTGATAAAAACTTCTCAGAGGGTCACTTGAATCATACCTGGAACAAAATATCTTATGCTCAAATTAAAAGGGCAAAACCTTTGGCCATTGTTTCATAAAATGCCTTGGTGTTTCTGACATGGATTATAACAATAATATATAAAATATAACATTACATAATAATTGAAAATAGGAACATAGGTTCGTAGCAATTAGGAGCAGAAATAGGCAAATTCAGCCCTTCAAACCTGCTCCGTCATTCAATCAAATCATGGCTGATCTACCTCTGGTCTCAAATTCTGTTCCCCAAGGGTAGCACGGTGGCACAGTGGTTAGCACTGCTGCATCACAGTGCCAGGGACCTGGGTTCGATTCCCAGCTTGAGTCAATGTCTGTGCGGAGTCTACCCACGTATCTGCGTGGGTTTCCTCCGATTGCCTCCCACTGAGGAAAGATGTGTTGGTTAGGTGCATCGGCCATGCTAAATTCTCCAGTGTATCTCTCCCACACTCTGACAACCTGGGGATATTCACAGTAACTTCATTTCAGTGATAATGTAAGCCTACTTGTGACACTAAGTTTTTAAACTTAAAAACTCCCCTTTTCCAATTAGAAATAGATATATCTCCTTCTTGAAACCATTCAACAATTCAAGCATTCAGTAAATGATTGCGCAGAATAAAATGCAGAAATCAGAAAGGTACAATGCAGACTGGATCTGAGATGCAATAAGGACTAGGTAGAGCATAGTTGATTTCTAGGGTTGGGCTATTCACATCACTTTTTAGAACATGCACAACTATAAGGAAAGGAGCGGGAGAAATTGTTCGGAGAGAATCATGTTCTATAGGCCCCACATTCAATACAGATTTCAGATTAAAATATTACCAGAGTGTCTTCAATTTAGCATGTATATGAAAATATGTTAATTCTCCAATGTACAGTGACTGATATTAGAATCACAAATTTTAATATTCAACTTTATTTAGCCAATGTTTAATTTTCCAAGCAATATGTAATAACCTCTTAATCTTCCAATAAAACACTAATAACCGGAGCTGTTCCTTAATATCAGTCTTGCAATATCAGTTTTGGTAACACTTGATTAAGTAAATATAAATAAATAATACAGGAGCTTTTAGGGCCTGGGTAATCCGTTTGTCTCACAAATCTTTAATGTATCTATTCCTCAACCTAATCAGAAACCAGCAATTCTGCATGAAGAGGAGCTGGATATAACACCGGAACAGGAGAAGACCATTTAGTCTGCTCAGCTTCTTCCTCCAGACAATGTGACTGTGGTCTAACTCCATAGACCAGTCTTTGCCCTATGTCCCCTAATACTTGTATGAACGGTGTGCTTTATCTATATAGTGTGCAAGAAACAATACTTTTCATGTATTCTAAGACATCTGACAATAATAAATCAAACTAATTTTTTTAATCATTTGTGGGCCGTGTGCGTCGCTGGCTGACCAGCATTTATTGCCCACACCTAGTTGCCCAAGCGCGGTTGGAAGTCAGCTACATTCCTGTGGCTCTGGAGTCACATGTAGGCTAGACCAGGTAAGGACAGTAGATTTCCTTCTCTAAAGGACATAGTGAACCGGATGGCTTTTTACAACAGTCGCCAATGGTTTCATGGTCATCAATAGATTCTTAATTCCAGATTTTTTTAAATGAATTCAGATTCCACGATCTGCCGTGGTGGGATTCGAATCTGGATCCCTAGAACATTAGCTGAGTTTCTAGATTAATAATTCAGCGATAATATTACTAGGCTCTTGCCTCCCCATAAATCAAATCAACCAACTTAAGAACAGCTCCTTTCCTGCTGTCATCAGGTGTTTGAATGGACCTACCTTACATTCAGTTGATCGTTCTCTACACCCTAACTATGACTGTGACATTACATTCTGCACCATCTCCTTTCCTTCTCGTTGAACTGTATGCTTTGTCTGTATAGCACACAAGAAAGAATACTTTTCACCCTATATTACTACATGTGACAATAATAAATCAAATCAAAATCTATCAATCTCATATAAAATTAACAATTAATCCAGAATTAATTGCAATGTGTACCAGAAACTTCCAAACTTCTTCAACCTTTGTATAGAGAATTGTTTCCCAATTTCATTCCTGAAAAGCCTGGCTCTAATTATTAGGCCATATCCTTTTGCCCCAAATCCCTAACCAACGGAATTAGTTTCTCTTTATCTACCCTGTCTGCCCCCTTAATGTCTTGACAACTTTGATCTAATCACCCTTCAATATTCTAAATTCTAGGGAATACAAACCTGGTTTAAGTAATCTGGGTCCCTGGCCTCTCAGGGCCAGGGACTCAGGTTCAATTCCAGCCTTGGGTGACTGTGGGGTGTTTGCACATTCTCCCCGTGTCTGTGCGGGTTTCCTCCAGGTGCTACAGTTTCCTCCCATAGTCCAAAAATAATTGGACATGCTAAATTGCACATTAACATCAGGGGAATTTGGAGGATAAATATGGGGAGTTGAGGGGATAGGGCCTAGTTGGGATTGTTGTTAGTGCCTGGCTTGGTGGGCTGAATGGTCTCCTTCTGCACTGCAGTGATTCAATGATTCTAGGGTAACACTAGATTACAGATGTGACTGCTCTTCTCAACTCCCTGGCTCCAACTACCAATTCCCCCATGACCTGTGGTCTATGCCCTCCTGCCAATTGGCATCAGCTTCCTGCTAGAGAGTCTTTGTCAGTCACATGGTCCTAAGAACATGCACCCTTTTCAAGGGGACATGACATTGACTGTTTAAAAGGAAGCAGAGAGTAATGGCAAACATTCTTTATTGGACTGGAAACGGTATATGGTGGGGGTTGTAGGGGTTGGCATTTGGATCAATGCTTTCTTTGACATTAATGATGACCTAGATTTTGATGTAGAGGGCACGATTTCAGAAATTTGACATGACACAAAGCTCAGACGTAATGTGAACTGTGAGGAGGATAGTGATAGAATTCAAGAGGAATGTGGCAGATGAATCCAGAGAATTAGGAATTCTGGGTTTGCCAGAAAGACTTATGCCTAGGTTGTACAGGGCACTGGTGAGACCACATCTGGAGTTCTGTGTACAGTATTGGTCTCCTTATTGAAGAAAAGATGTAAATGTATTAGCAATTCAGAAAAGGTTGGCTAAACTAACACCAGGAATGGGCATGTTGTCTTCTGAAGAAAGTTTGAAGAGGTTAGATTTATATTCACAGGAGCTTATAAGAGGTGACTTGACTGAAAATTTTAAGATCCTACCAGACATTGGATTGGTGGGTGTGGAGATGATGTTTCCTCTTGTGGAAGAACAAGGATTTACTGTTTAAAAATAAAGAATTGCTCATTTAGAAGAGAGATTAGAAGCATTTTCTCTCAAAGGGTCATTAGTCTTTGGAACTCACTTCCTTAAAAGACAATAGTAGCAGAGACTTTGAATATTTTTAAGCCAAAGGTCGATAGATTTCTGTTCAGCAAGGGGGAGAAATATTGATGAGAATGCAGAGTTGAAGTTACTGTCAGATCAGCTATGATCTTACTGAATGGCAGAACAGAATTGAGGAGCCAAGTGGCTCCAGTCCTGCTCCAGTTCATATGTTTCTATGTTCATATGTAAGAACAAGCAGCAGCAACATGAAATAAAGGATGCAATTCTCAGGGAACTCTGAGGGACCTTTTGGCATAAATTATTGAAAGATACGTTATGGGACGGCACGGTAGCACAGTGGTTAGCACTGCTGCTTCACAGCTCCAGGGTCCTGGGTTTGAATCCTGGCTCGAGTCACTATCTGTGTGGAGTTTGCACGTTCTCCTTGTGTCTGCGTGGGTCTCCTCCAGGTACTCTGGTTTTCTCCCACAGTCCAAAGATGTGCAGGTTAGGTTGATTGGCCATGCTATGAAGTTGCCCCTTAGTGTCCCGGAATGCGTAGGTGAGAGGGATTAGTGGGTATAATATATAGGGATATGGGGGTAGGGCCTGGGTGGGTTTGTGTTTGGTGCAGTCTCGATGGGCCGAAGGGCCCCTTTCTGCACTGTTGGGTTCTATGATCTATGATCTAAGACAGTGGTTTAAAAAGACAAATGGGATTCTGGGCTTCATTTTTAAAACTATAATTTATGGGATGTGGACATTGCTGGCTAGGCCAGCATTTACTGCCTATACCTAATTGTCCTTCAGAAGGTGATGGTGAGCTGCGTTCTTGAACTGCTGCAGTCCCTGAAATGTAGGCACACCCACAATGCTGCTGGGGGAGGGCATTCCAATGTTGTGACTCAGTAACAGTGAAAGAACAGCAATATGCTTCCAAGTGAGAATGGTGAGCGGCTTGGAGGGGAACCTCCAGGGTGTTGTACTCCCAGCTCTTGTCCAATAGATGGCGGTGGTCATGGATTTAGAAGTTGCTGCTTAAAGAACCTTGGGAAGTTCCTGCAGTGCATCTTGTAGATGATTAATTCATTAATCTATTAAAGTCTTTCTGTGATTTTATGCCTCCATCAATACTGCTTATAAATTCACTCATTCCTGTGCTATCAGCAAACTCATATGTGGCCTGTATTCTAAATCATGATAAAGTACAGAAAATAACTGAGGTCCCAACACAGATCCCTGTGGGACACACAAATCCCATCCAATTGAGAATTCTGGCCCATTGGCCCGATTCTCTGACTCCTGTTGCTTAGTCAAATTTCAAATGAGACCAATCATTTTCTCTTATCTCCATAAGCTTCAATTTTCAACTATCAGCCACTGAGGATTTGAGTCAATGCCTTCTGCAAGGCCATATAAATCCATCCCTAGACATCGCCTTGTCCACCACATTAGTCAAAATCTTCAATGAAATCTTTTAGGCTTGACGTCAGGCACAATTCTTTACTCTATATGTTGCCTACTCTCGGCCTGTGGCCTAGAAAGGGTTTGCTTTATTTTACTTCAGGTTGATCCGAGTTCAAAAGAAACCAAATCCAGAAAATTTGTAATATGCAAGTAACCAAGTTGCAATCAACAAAAATGTGCATTTTGAAACCACTTGTCATTTGAAGAACAATGCTTCAGAGTGTTCAATAGGGTGGTTTGAAAGAACTACATGTTGATTGGAACCAAAAGGAATATAAAATAAACATTTGAGGCCAAGGGTTGGATTTTCAGAGACAGCCTATGCCCCCTAAACACCAATGCTGGTTGGGGTGCCAATCTCCAGCCATAGTGTCATAGAATCATAAGGTAGCATTTTCCTGTCCCGCCTGCCACAGGAATCATAGCAGGCGGCACACGAACCACGAAAAGGGCCATTGACCTCAGGTAGGGTTTTCCGGTATTGAGGTGAGCGCTGACAGAATATCCCACCCATTGCATCACACAATACAGAAGAAGCCCTGCGGCCCACTGAGTTTGCACTGACAAAACTATATTACATCCACACCAATCCCACTTTCCAGCTATTGACCCTTAACCCTGAATGTTATGAAATTTCAAGAGCTCATCCACAGATTTTTAAAATGTTGCGCGATCTCCCTCCTCTATTCCCATCCCAGGCTGTGAATTCCAGACCCTCACCACCCTCTGGTGATAGATGTTTTCCTCAAATCTCCTTTAAACCTCCTGCCCCTCAGCTTAAAATGATGCTCCCTTGCTGTTGATCCTTCATAGAATTTCTACAGTGCAGAAGGAGGCCATTTGGCCCATCGAGCCTACGCCAACAACAATTCCATCTTGGCCCTATCCCCATCACCCCATGTATTTACGCTGCCAGTACCCCTGACGCTAAGAGGCAATTTAGCATAACCAATCTTTCCTTCTTTTCTTTACTCAGAGGATAGTAAGGGTGTGGAATGCCCTGCCTGCAGCAGTTGTGGACTCGCCAACTTTAATGACATTCAAACGGTTATTGGATAGGCATATGGATAATATTGGAATAGTTTAGGTTAGAGGGTCGTTAGATTGGTTCCACTGGTCGGTGCAACATCGAGGGCCGAAGGGTCTGTATGTTTTATGTTCTTATCAACCTAATCTGCAAATCTTTGGACTGTTGGAGGAAACCGGAGCACCCGAAGGAAACACACAGACATGGGGAGAATGTGTAAACTCCACGCAGATAGTTACTCACATTCAGCAGTGTGGAGGGAGGATGGCCTCACAATGTTTCCCAATTGCTAATTAAGCTGGTTAAGGAACTCAGAGATGAGGTGGGGGTGTGCGCTGTGACTTTCGCAGGAGTGTAGGTTCTGAACACACTGTCCTGGAATACCGGGTGAAGAAGGTGGGCATGGAATTGAACCCTGGCACTATGTACACCAGTACTAATCATTGTGCCACCCTTCAATTAAGAGGAACTGCTCCTTCTCATCTATGTTGTTCATACCCCTCATAAACTTATGCATCACAATCAATTTCCCCCTCAGCCTTCTCTATTCTGAAGAAAACATCCCAAGCCTATTCAGTCTCTCATTGTAGCTCAAATGTTCCATCCCAGGCAACATCCTCTGGACCCTCTCCAGTGCAATTAGATCCTTCCTACAGTGAGTTAACCAGAACTGTACGCAGTGCTCTGGCTCTGGCCTAACCATAGTTTTATACTGCTCCAACATAATCACCCTGCTCTCACAATCTATACCATAAATAATATACCATGGCCAGAATTCTTCTGTCTCGCATAACCCCCAGTGCTGCCATGACAAAGAATGGTGAACGTCATGCTCTGTAATCACTGCAGTGGAACTGGAGCATCTCAGCTGCAGGTGAGATCAGAGAATCCCAGCCCATATTCAACAGTGTGGAGGGAGGATGGCCTCACAATGTTTCCCAATTGCTAATTAATCTGGTTAAGGAGCTCAGAGATGAGGTGGGGGTGTGTGCTGTGACTTTCGCAGGAGTATAGGTTCTGAACACGTACCAGGTGAAGGAGGTGGGCATGGAACCGAGAGTCATCTACAGGCATCTCAAGGAATTACGTGGGACGTATAAAAGGGTAAACAGTGTAGAGAGGGCCTCAACCATTGACAAATAGGTGCCACTGACACAGTAGAGATGGCAGAGAGAATGGATTATAAGTGCTCAGGCAGTCATTACCCTCCTGCAATTGAAGATCGGGGGAAAGGCTGCCATCTGGCCACAAGGAAGGTGGTTGCTAGCTAAGAGGGCATGACTGTTAGATGAGGGAACATCGCTGGCAATGGGCATCCATAATTGGCCATTGGTACATGTCGCCATCCTCCCTGCTCCAATCACCCCCAGCTCTGGCTCTCAACTATATCCAACACCTTCATGCCTGGTGCTTATAAAAATAAAAGCAAAATAAAAATCAGGGCAATAAACTCGCAGGTAATGACAGTGAAATGGCAGAAACATGAAATAAGTACTTTGCCTCAGTGTTTACCAGGGAGACTAACATGTTGGACGTGACTTTAAAAGAAGCAATTTAAAATAATTTAAAGGCATCCCTGATAGCAAGGGGTGAGATAATTGATAAATGAGTCAAACTTATAGAGGATAAATTCCCTGCGCTGGTCAATTGCATCCGGTTTTAGTCCAACCGATTTATTTGACTAAAACCTGGTGTTGTCAGACTTTTTACTGTGTTTACCCCAGTCCAACGCCGGCATGTCCACATCACAATTGCATCCATCCATATTTAAGGGAGAGAGGGAAAAAATTGCAGAAGTACTATTTATTATGCATGGCTGAAGTTTTCTGCGTTTCACTCAGCAGGACAAATGCAAGAATGCCAAAGTTCAAATGACCGCAATCATTTATAGTGCAGGAGAAAATGATGCTGATTGGTTGGAAAGTTCAATCCGCTTGTTTGAAGTATTGCCAGTGTGGGAGTAAGGGGCAAAATGCAGGCTCCCCAAAATTTGGGTGATTTGAATCAAGCAAGGCTTGAACACATTCCTTTAGTTTGCAGAGGATGGATTTCTGTGTATAACCAATCAGTTCCCTTTTTACATGTGGTACAATTAGTTGTGATTGTTTGAAATTTGGCATTCTTATATTCACCCTGATGAGTGCAAGAACAAAAACTTTGACAAGGTGTTGCTCTTTTCAGCTACGTACAAGTTCTGTACTACCAAGTGACCATATTTAAGGAGGAGGATCAAACAAGTTGAAGGAAATGCAGCTTGATGCCAGAGGTAGGAATCCTTACTTAAAGAAGTAATAGAAATACATCTAGAAGCTGACAACAATTGCAGCCAGCATAGATTTCAAAAGGGAAAGCCATGTTTGACCAAGATTATTGAATTTGTTGAAGAAGTAACAAAGCAGGTAGGTAAAAGTGATTTAACGAGTTCCAGACCACCATTTGGGTGAAAAGAAAATCCTCAACTTTCCTCCAACTCTTACACCGAATGCTTAGAATCTATACTCCCTGATGAGTGACCTTTCTGTTAAGGGAAGCAGATTTTATACACTCCTCAATTAAATCTCCTGTCAGCCTTCTCTATTCCAGCCTATCCCATCTTTTGTCATAGCTACAATTTTCCATTCCTTGCAACATCCTCCCTGGTGCAATCATTTGTTTCCATTTTATTGTCGTTGCAGTGTGAGCAAGGTCAGAATTTATTCCTCTTTCTTACTTGCCCTTGAACTGCAGCGGTCTTTGTGACATAGATACACCCGCAGTATTAGTAGGAGGGGAACAGCACATAGTAACTCGAGCTTTGGCTTCACTAGTCTGTAACAGACTTCCAACATAACCTCCCTGTTATTCTATTTTATGATGTGGGTATGCCGGCGTTGGACTGGTGTAAACACAGTAAAAAGTCTGACAACACCAGGTTTTAGTCCAACCTATTTATTTGATAATATACTCGCAAGCTTTCGGGTTAGCACCTGACGAAGGGGCTAACCTGAAAGCTTGCGAGTATATTATCAAATAAATAGGTTGGACTAAAACCTGGTGTTGTCAGACTTTTTACTATTCTATTTTATGCCTTAGTTAATAGAGGAAGATATCCTAAATGCATTCTTAGCCACTTTATCTATCTGTCCTGCTACTCCAGGGACTTGTGGATATGTGTTTGAAGTTTCAGCTGTTTTTTTGTGAGTATCTAACATTTATTGTGTATTCACTTCTCTTGTCTAGAATCCTACAATGCAGAAAGAGGCCATTTGGCCCATTGAATCTACATCAACCACAATCCCACATAGGCCCTATCCCCATAACCTCATGCATTTACCCTGCAATCCCCCTAAAGGGCAATTTAGCATGGCCAATCCATCTAACCCACGCACCTTTGGACTGTGGGAGGAAACTGACGCACCTGGAGGAAACCCACAAAGATACCGGGAGAATGTGTAGATTCCACATAGACAGTTCAATGTCAATGAGGTAGCAATGTGGCACGGTGGCACAGTGGTTAGCATTGCTGGCTCATAGTGCCAGGGACCTGGGTTTGATTTCCGGCTTGGGTTACTCCCAGTGCGGAGTCTACATGTTCTCTCCACGTCTGCGTGGGTTTCCTCTGGGTGTTCCTGTTTCCACCCACAGTCTGAAAGATGTTCTGGTTAGGTGCTACAATTCTCCCTCAATGTACATGAAAAGGCACTGGAGTGTGGAGATTAGGGAATTTTCACAGTAATTGCTTTGCAGTGTTAATGTAAACTTATTTGTGACACTGATAAGTAAACTTCAACAATATTTGAATGTTTGAGTACATCTGTTTAGACAAAAGAGAAGCTTTTCCTCTCTTTTGTCTAAACAGATGTATCAAGTATTCATTCAGAACGACACTCACGTTGAAAAGGATCCTGGTCTCTTCCAGTACAACATCCCTTGGGAGGGGAGTCATTGGTAACTCTGCAGCATAATAACTCTGCAATTAAGGCTAGATGTTGCAGGACTACCTGTGGAAGCTACCTCATTACTGAATGTAGGTGAAAGGTGAAATCTCAAATTGCAGCAGTCATCGTGAATGTGTGGCTCACCTATTCCAAAGTGCATAAGGTGCAGGGTTGCGGCAGCAATGCTATCATTGACAAACTGGGCAAAAAAGAGAGGAAAAAAAAGGTCCCTTGGCATACATTTTTGTGGAGGCGGGGAAAGAGTAACCGTAAAAATTTAATCCACAGAACACTTGAAATTGTACAGATGTAAGACATCAGTATCTCTGTGAATAGAAGCAGATTGAAGACAATTATTTTGGTCACAAAACATGAATTTTTAAAGACGCTTTGATACATTGCTACATGTGTGAAGAGGTGATTTTGAAGAAGCTGTAATGAAGAACCACTTGTGCATGTTAATCAATTATTGAAATATTTTTTAGACACTGACAGCAATCATGAAACATTTAGTATTCCTTGCACAGGCTTGCTGTAAGAAATGCCATGATTACTGAACACTTACATAAAATTTCAAAGAGAATTCCAACAGTACGAAGATTTTATTTTGCAGCTCAATTCCTCCAGTAGGTATTATTCAGTTCATTGCCACTGTCTTTTTCTTCCCCCTTCCATTTTGGGTATATGTCTGACTCACATCATGGGGCAGCACAGTGCCAATTGGCCAAATTTCTCTCTATCCCACACCTCCTTACTTTCTTCATGAGCCTACAATGGGGAACCTTATCAAACGCCTTACTAAAATCCATGTATATGACATCAACTGCTCTACCTTCATCTACACACTTAGTTACCTCCTCAAAGAATTCAATCAAATTTGTAAGGCAAGACTTACCCTTCACGAATACGTGCTGACTATCCCGGATTAAACTGCATCCTTCCAAATGGTCATAAATCCTCACCCTCAGGACCTTTTCCATTAAGTTACCGACCACCGAAGTAAGACTAACCGGCCTATAATTACCAGGGTCATTTCTATCACCTTTCTTGAACAGAGGAACAACATTCACCACTTTCCAGTCCTCTGGCACTATCCCCGTGAAAAGTCTGACAACACCAGGTTTTAGTCCAACCTATTTATTTGATAACATACTCACAAGCTTTCGGGGTTAGCCCCTTCGTCAGGTGAATGGAGAGTTCTGACATCATGACTATCCCCGTGGACAGTGAGGATCCAAAGATCAAAGACAAAGGCTCTGCAATCTCATCCCTTGCCTCCCAAAGAATCCTAGGATATATCCCATCTGGCCTAGGGGACTTTTTCAAAAATTGCTAATACAATAATTCCCTCAGAACATCTACCTCCTCCATCCTATCAGCCTGTATCACATTCTCATCCTCAAAAACATGGCCCCTCTCCTTGGTAAACACTGAAGAAAAGTATTCATTCATTGCCTCTCCTAACTCTTCTGACTCCATGCACAAGTTCCCACTTCTATCCTTGACCAGCCCTAACCTCACCCTTTTACTTTCTCAGAAGATTAAGGAAACTTGGCATATCAGCTATTTCCCTCATTAACTTTTACAGAAAGCATCTTTCTGGTTGTATCACAGCTTGGTATGGTTCTTGTTCTAACAAGACTGCAAGAAACTATAAAAGGTCATGAATGTAGCCCAATCCATCACACAGACCATCCTCCCATCCAATGACTTTGTCTACACTTTCCAGTTCCTCGGAAAAGCAGCCAGCATAATTAAGGGCCTCACACGCCATACTCTCTTGCATTTTCTCTTCCACCTTCTTCCATCAGGAAAAACTGACCAACTGACTCAAGAATAGCTTCTTCCCTGCTGCCAACAGACTTTTGAATGGACCTTCTTTGCACTAAGTTGATTTTTCTTTGCACCCTAGCTATGACTGTAACACTACATTCTGCACTTGTCCTTTCCTTCTCTGTGAACGGTACACTTTGTATAGCGTGCAAGAAATGATACTTTTCACTGTGTACTAATACATGCAACAATAATAAACCAAATCAAATCGTGAAACAAATGGGTTTTTATGACAATAAACAATGGTTTCATGGTCAAGCTTCCACATAAACGTACCCAGGAAGTAACATGCCCTTTTGGCCAAGGCCTGCAACTATGTTAAGTTCAACAGAGACAAATCCAGCCAGGTGCCAGAGCAGTTAGCTTTGCTGTGTTTTTTGGGTTTGCACAAGTGCAAGGTGCATAGACTGTCCTCATGTGGCTATTAAAGCTCCCTGGCAACAGGCATTGCAAAACATAAAGAGAAGAGACTTCCATTCCATCAGAGTCTAGCATGTTTGCGACCACGAGAAACAAACCCTCCACTGATGCGCCGGATACCTGGGAAGCTGCCACGGTTCACACAACCTGAATAGGTTTACCCTAGCTAGTCCCCTTGACACTAAGGGGAAATTTATCATGGTCGATCCACCTAACCAGCACATATTTGGACTGTGGGAGGAAACCAGAGCACCTGGAGGAAACCCACGCAGACATGGGGAGAATGTGCAAACTACACACAGACAGTGACGCAAGCTGGAAATTGAACCAGGTCTCTGGCGCTTGAGGCAGCAACGCTAACCCCCATGCCATTGTGCTACCCCGAGTGAGTGAAAATCCAGCCTATTAGTCCATAAACTGTACAGTTCCATGCATGTTCTCATGGAATCACAGAAACCGGCCATTCAGCCCATCAAGTCTGCACTGAGAACAATCCCACCCAGGCCCTATCCCCATAACCCCACATATTTACCCTGCAAATCCATCTAACCTACATATCCTGGGCACTAAGGGGCAATTTAGCATAGCCAAAGCACCTAACCCACATCTCTTTGGACTATGGGAAGAAATTGGAGCACCCAGTGGAAACCCACACAGACAGGAGAACGTGCAAACTCTACACAGACAGTGACCCAAACCGGGAATCGAACCCAGGTCCTCGGAGCTATGAGGCAGCAGTGTTAATCACTGTGTGATCAAGCCACCCTGTTCTGATGAATGATCACATGTGAAAGTTAACCTCTATCTCACAGTTGGCTTGATCAAGTTGCAATGGATTTTCTTACCTAAGGACTGTAACCCCATTCATCCTTTTAAAGTGTATTTATTCATTTCACTCGTAGGCTTACATTAACACTGCAATGAAGTTATTGTGAAAACCCCCGAGTCGCCACACTCCAGCGCCTGTTCGGGTACACTGAAGGAGGCCATGGCCAATGCATCTAACCAACACGTCTTTCGGACCATGGGAGGAAACGGAGACCTGGAGGAAACCCATGCAGACATGAGGAGATCATGCAGAATCTGCACAGAGAGTGACCCAAGCTGGAAATCGAACCCGGGTCCCCAATGCTGCGAGGCTGCAGTGCTATCCACTGTGCCACCGTGTCATCCATTGTTCCTCATAACATTATTCCTGATTATTCTTTTCACAATTGCAGGAGTTCCTGTGCTTTAAAGGGAAAACAGGATTCAAATGGAGGCAATATGCTCTATACATCGTTAATCCTGTCCCCAGCTGACGGCTGTCTGCAAGAAAAAAAGCCTGTCACTCAAAGTCACTTTCTTTTGTAGACTTATAAAATCAAGTCCCAGAACTGCCTTTCATTCAGCTCATTTGCCCCAGCTGAGCTTATGAGATCAGATCCCAGGACAGCACGTCAATCACAGATGGTCATTACAGTTGGGTTTGGCATCACATCCCTGGCCCAACTTGTCGCTCAAACTCTTGCTGGGCTGCAAGATTGAGTCTGAATTTGCTGCCACTCAAACATCCTTGCCTCAGCTAGGCGAGTCTTTTGTTTTAAACTTTGCATCTGCTGGTGTACGGAACCACACACAGATGAGGTATGTCACGAAGAGAATGGGAGTGGGTGAAAATGTGAAGTTCAGCTCCTGTTGCCTTGTTTGAACCATGCACTGAAAAGCATGACATTAACTAATCAAGTCCTTGGTCACCTTGCCAATGGACAAGTGAGTGATATGGAATCCCTGGGAAATTCATTGAGAAGAAGGGAAAGCAATTTGCTTAAAAACCGTTCACTATCTCAACAGAACATTAATAATGTAACACAGGTTTCAGAACAATACATTTTACAGATTCCTCATTAATATTTTAGAAGCATGAAGAGATAATCTTTGGGGAAACTGTAACAAAACACCATTTACATATGTTAACGATTAAACTACTTTTAGTGAATGTGTTCAATTTGTAGACAGTTGTAGTACTTAAAGGTTAGAACGTCCTCTCACCATGTCTGACCACACTGTGCAGTTGCACAAATCATTGCTTCAATCTGGATGTAGATTTTAAGAAAAGGAACCTCATCAAAGTTTCAAGATTGCAGTAATAAGAGAGTACATTAGTCCATTTCAATGCTACTTGTGAATCTGAACTCTAGACGTTTAGTAGTCATATTGTAGGAATAATGCCACACTAAGAGGTTCAATATCTAGCTGATTGCTGTTTAAACTCTGAACATTGGACCTTTCCACTATGTGGATTTGTCTGAGTGTAATATTTGGCAATATTGTCCTGCAAAATTATTATTCAAAGTGACTCTGCCACAACACTCACGTTATCAGTTTTCTTCAACCTCATTGATTGGGCTATCATGCTTGGAGCCCAAACTGGTAAAATGGAGTTATGATTGACCTAGCTCCTACGCCACTAGTCACCCAACTCCCCTTCCTCCCAGAACCAGGCTACGTCCCCCTTGTCCTCACTTTCCACCCCGTCAGCCTCGGCATTCAAAAAATCATTTTTCCGTCAACTCCAGCAAGATAGCACCATTGAACATATCTTCCCCTCACCTCCCACCCTCCAACCCTTCAGTATTCTGCAGGGACCATTCTCTCCAGGACACCTTGATCCACTCCTGCATCACACCCACCAACCACAACATCTTCCCATGCAATCGCAGAAGATGCAACACCTGCTCCTTTAACACCTCCCTGCTCACTGTCCCAGGGCACTCTTCAGATGAAGCAGCGCTTCACATGCACCTCCTTGTTATATGTGAAGCGTATATTGGTGCCACCTGGAAGGGCACCAATAACCTGGCAGGAGGTTTACTAGTGCTGTTTAGAAGAGTTTAAACTAGTTTGGCAGAAGGTTGCCAACACGAAAAGCAGTAAGTGTAGAGACTGGGGAAGAAAGTAAGACTGAGATAATAGCAGCGCAGAGTAAGAGCATGCAGAGGGAAGTCATAGGGCTCGGCAGGACTGGAGGTCTGGAGTGCGCTTGCTTCAACGCAAGAAGTATAACAGGTAAAACTGATGAACTGAGAGCCTGAATTACTGCACGGAATTACGATGTTTTGCAATTACAGAGATGTGATTAAAAGAGGGACAGGACTGGCAGCTTAACATTCCAGGATATTGTTATTTTAGATGGGACAGAAGAGGAAATAAAAGGGGGGTGGGGGTGGAGTCACATTGCTGATTAGGGAGCGCATCACAACTGTGTTGAGGGAGGACACATTGGAGGGATCTTGCGGTGAGGCATTATGGGTGAAATTGTAAAGTTAGGAGTGTACTTATAGACCTCCCCACAGCCGGCAGAAGACAGAGGAGCAGTTATGCAGTCAGATACTGAAAAGATGCGAAAAATAATCAGGGTAATTGTGGTGGCTGACTTTAACCTCCACCATACTGACTGGGAATCTCTACAGTCAGGGGGTCAGATGGAGAACAATTTGTTTGATGTGTCCAGAAGGGCTTTATCTTAACAATCCAACCAGGGAGAGGGTCATACTCGACTTGGTATTGGGGAACGAGCCAGGTCAGTTGATCGATGTTTCAGTGAGAGAACGTTTTGGACTTAGCGACCATAATTCTATAAGATTTTGCATAGTCATGGATAAGGACAAGTGTGTCCCTTGGGTGAGGGTGCTTAATTGGACAAAGGCCAATTTCATCTAAATTAGACAGGAACTGGGAATATGGATTGGGAACGACTATTTGAGGGCAAATCCACATTTGACATGTGAGAGGCTTTTAAAGGCCAGTTCATTGAAGTGCAGGACAAGCATGTCCATGCAAAAATGAAGGATACAAATGACTGGATACGGGAACCATGGATGACAAGGGAAATTGTAAGCTTAGTCAAAAAGGAAAAAGAAGCATACGATGGGTATAGACATCTAAAATCTGATGAAGCCCTTGAGGTGTTCAGTGTAAGTAGGAAGGAAATTAAACGTGGAATTAGGAGAGTGAAATGAGGCCATGCAATGTCTTTAACATTCAGGGTCAAGGAGAATCCCAAGGCTTTTTATGCCTGTATTAGGGGCAAGAGGGTAGCAAGAGAAACAGTCGAGCCACTCAAGAACAATGGAGGGAAGTTATGTGTGGAGCCACAGGAAGTGGGTGAGATCCTCAATAAGTACTTTGTACTGGTATTCATCAATACAAGAAGTGTAGAGACTGGGGAAGAAAGTGAGACTGAGATACACATAGCACAGAGTAAGAGCAGGCACAGGGAAGTTTCAGGGCTCGGCAGGACTGGAGGTCTAGAGTGCAGGGCTCGGCAGGACTGGAGGTCTAGAGTGCACTTGCTTCAATGTAAGTAGTATAACAGGTAAGACAGATGAATTGAGAGTCTGGCTCAGTGTATGGAATTATGATGTTTTGCAATTACAGAGACATGGTTAAAGGAAGGACAGGGCTGGCAGGAATAGGTGTGTGAACGCTCTAGAGAATGTCAACATACTGAAGGAATAAGTGTTGGGTATCCTAAATCGCATTAAGGTAGACAAGTCCTGAATGGGATCTGTCCCAAGTTACTATGGGAGGCAAGGAAAGAAATAGCTGGGGCCTTAACAGATATTTTCACATCCTCCTTGACTACAGGCCAGATTCCAGAAGACTGGAGAATAGCCAATGTGGTTCCCTTGTTTAAGAAAGGAAGTGGGGATAATCTAGAAAATTATAGGCCAGTGAACCTGGCATCAGCGGTAGGGAAGCTTTTGAAGAAGACACAGAGGGACAGGATATATGCACATTTGGAAGAAAATGGCCTAGTTAGTGCCAGGCAGCCTGGTTTTGTAGGAGGGAGGTCATGTTTCGCCAACTTCATTGAGTTTTTGAACAAAGATAATTGATGAGGAAAGAGTTATGGATGTAGTTTATGTGAACTTTAATAAGGCATTTGACAAGTTCCCACATGACAGATTGGTGCAAAAGCTAAAATCCCATGGGAGTTTGGGTGGGCTGGCTGGATACATACAGAACTGGCTTGATTATAGAAGACAGAGAGTAGCAGTGGAAGGGTGTTTTTCAGAATGGAGATCTGTAGTTAGTGGTGTTCTGCAGGGAATAGTGCTGGGGCTTTTGTTGTTTGCAGTTTATATAAATGATCTGGAGGAAAATGTGGTGGGGTTTGATTAGTATGTTTGCAAATGACATGAAGATTGGTGGAGTTGCTGATAGTGCCGGGGATTGTCAGAATGTACAACAGGATATAGATAGATTGGAGACTTGGGGCACAGAAATGGCAGATGGAGTTTAATCCAGGCAAATGTGACGTGATGTATTTTGGAGCATCAAATTTAGGTGTGAATTACACTGCAAATGCAGTAACATTAGGAACATTAACATACAGAGGGATCTGGACATGCAGGTCCACAGATCCCTAAAAGTGGCAACACAGGCACCCTGTGATTAAGAAGGCATTTGGCATCCTTCATCAGCCGTGGCATTGAGTACAAGAGTTGGGAAATCATGTTGCAGCGATATTAAACCCTGGTTAGGCTGCACTTGGACTATTGCATGCAGTTCTGGTCATCACACTACCAGAAGGACATGGAAGCTTTGGAGAGAGTGCAAAGAAGATTCACCAGAATGTTGCCCAGTTTCAAGGGTGTTGACTTTGAGGAGAGTTTGAATAAACTAGGATTGTTTTCATTGGAAAGATGGAGTCAGAGGGGAGAGTTGATAGAGGTCTACAAAATCATGAGGGGCATCTACAGGATGGACAGTCAGAGGCCTTTTCCTAAGGTGGCAGTGTTAATTACTTGGGGACACAGGTTTAAAGATGAGAAGGGGAAAGTTTAAGTGAGATGTGCGGGGGAAGATTTCCCCCCCCAAGAGTGGTGGGTGCCTGGAACACACTGCCAGAGAAGGTGATGGAAGCAGGCATTTTAACAAAATGAATAGAGAGGAAATAGGGGGATATGAACTGAGTAAGGGCAGAAGGTTTTGTTTTGTTTAGTTAGGCATCATGATCAGCACTTGCTTGGAGGGCAAAGGGTCTGTTCCTGAGCTATACTTTTTTTTGTTCTTCAATCTGATCTGTTGCGTTCACTGCTCCCAATGTTGAGATTCTCTACATTGGAATCTCAAATGCAGATTGGGTGACTGCATTGCAGACCACCTTGGTCCATCCACAAGCCGGACACAGAGCTTCCTGTTGCTTGCCATTACAACACACAATCCTGCTCTCACATCCACATGTTCATCCTTGGTCTGTTGCAATGTTCTAGTGAAACCAAATGCAAATTGGGGGAACAGCATCTCACCTTCTGATTAGGCACTTTTACAGCCTTCCAGAGTAAACGTGGAATTTAACAACTGCAGCGCATGAGGTTTCTCTTCCACCTTCATCCCATTTCCATTTGTTTTATTTTATTTAATTTCATCTTTAAAAGAAAGTTAATTTCTCCCATCATTTTACTTGTCCACTTTTTAATATTTTGTTTTCCATCTTTTTCCCCCCACCACGCTCTTCCCTCCCACCGCACCATTACGGCCATCTGTTACATGCCTCAGGTTTTCCTTTGACACTCTGATTACCTTTGTTCTGCTATTAACACATTCTTAATGGTCACTATCAGCACCCTTGGCCACCATCTACATTTCCTTTGTCTTTTTGTCTATGACGTATTTGTTAACACCTCCCCAAACCTAAATCTCACCCTATTTCCTATTGCCTTCAAGCTCTGGTATGGTGGTGTAGCGAGTATGTTGCTGGACTCAATACCTGGTGTGGGTGAGTTCAAATCCCACAACACCTGAAAATTCTATTGCCTTCAGCTCTGGCGTAGGGTCAACTAAACTTGAAAATTTTGCTCCATTCTCACTCCACAGATGCTTTCAGACCAGTTGATATTTTCCAGCATTTTCTGTTTCAGGTTCCAGCACCCGGAATATTTTGGTTTGAATTTGACTAATAAAATAGGCTTCAATCATGATTCCATCATTATCCTGACTTTAAGCCTGCTTTGTGAGATATTGCTGAATGAGAGGATGGTCTGTGGTCCATTGGAAACACTGTAAGGCACTTTTTGGCTTTGTGCAATAGGGTAACATAGCCAGTAGGCAGACCATTTTACAATCCTTCTAAATTTGACTCCAAAAGAATAGAAATCGAGGGAGGAACAAAACTGTCTAATGTTGACCCGCTGTCACCCAGCTTACAAAGGCACAACCTTCTCCAGTGAATATTTTTCCGGTGTTCTTTTAAAAAAAAAAGAACACGCCAAAAAATACCACCACCTGCATAAAAGATTAGCTTCTACAGACTTTGAGTGAGAATCAACTGGAATGCCCATTCATCTATTTTGAGAATTCTCTTTTTGAATTCACCCCTGTAAGGTCACCAATAGTCCATCCAGCCTATCTCCTCTTAGAACACATTGATAAGCTTTTTCACTCCCAAAATTTGGGAGCTCAATTAATATTCTGCGAGCTTGAAGCTACTGAGAGCTTTTATTCATGCTTAGAAATTTCTGCACTGTCAAACATTTCCTGACAAACGTAAAATAGAACATTCCTCCGGAGATCTCAGCATGAGCCTCTGATTTAAAATGAAAACACTGCAAACTGGAATAATTCTTGCTTGCTAGTTAAGGGAGAAACAACAACACATTTATTTACTGGTAAAGACGATGCAGAGGCTTCCAGCTGCATGGCTGTAGCCAGCTCCGGAACAACAATCTCTGCTGACCAGGGTGATCCCTCACCCTGTTCGCTGATTGATTCCCTGGTTCATGTGACCCTTACACTGTACATTAATCCTTAAAGGGACAATCACCACACAGACATATGTTGTTTGTTCAGCATGTTTCCTTTTCCTGACTTTCTGGCATTTTGATATCTGTTGACAGCATGGTGACACAGTGGTTAGCACTGCTGCCTCACAGCGCCAGGGACGCGGGTTCAATTCTGACCTTGGGTGACTGTGTGGAATTTGCTCATTCTCCCCATGTCTGTGTGGGTTTCCTCCAGGTGCTCCGGTTTCCTCCCACAGTCCGAAGTTGTGTGGGTTAGTTTGATCGGTCATGTTAAATTGCCCCTTAGTGTCAGGAGAATTAGCAGGGTAAATACATGGAGTTATGGGGACAGAAGGCGGTACTGGAAGCAGATACAATAGTGACTTTTAAGGGGCATCTTGACAAATACATGAGTAGGATGGGAATAGAAGGATATGGTCCCCTTGGAAGGGTAGACGGTTTTAGTTCAGATGAGCAGCATGGTCAGTACAGTCTCGATGGGGCGAATGGCCTCTTGCACTGCAGGAATTTTCATGCTTCTATGAGTTTAACATGTCAGAAAGTTACCCAGTGCCACAGTTTGGTCCGTTCTGCAATGTTTCACAGAGGTATGATCATTGTTCTGTTGTTTGGAAAGGACAATTCAGTGTGACTGAATTCTGCAGAGCATACTGAAAACGGGACTTGGACTTAATGAATGTGGTCCTTCAAAGCCTTATAAAAGTCAAATTCCATGTCATTAACAGGAACGTGACAGCAGGGAGAGAGGAACGGCTGAAGCGTGAAAAAATAAATACCAGCTGCAGATGGAATTTTGACCTGATGTAACCAGTGACATGTGGCGAGGGTTTGTGTTGATTCTTCCTTTGTTTTCTGTGGACGCAGATGACTAAAACTGTTTACAACCCGATAGGAGGGTATTTAGCACCTTCTCGCTGAGCTGAAACATCGCAAGAGCAACCCAAATCAAAGTCCACCGCCCTCGATCACGTCCCATGGCCACGTTTCAAATCTTAATCCTGTTTTTTTCTCGAAAGCTGCACTGTGCTTCAAAAACTCCCAGCGGCAAGACATTCTGTGCTTCAACAACCCTCTGCATGAAGAAATTTTCCCTAATTTTTCACGTTACTGGCACTGACAATCTTACAGGGAATATCTCTCAGCCTTCATTCCCAATAAGTGGATATAGTTTTTCACCATTCACATGATTAGAACCACTCAATTTTAAGAAGTTGGTTCGTAGCTATGCAGATTAGGTGGATTGGCCGTGCCAAATTGTCCCTTAGTGTCCCACAATGTGTAGGTTAGGGGAATTAGCTATGGGAATTATATGGGTCACAAGGATAGGCTGGGAGAGAGGGCCTAGGTAAGGCAGTCCGTCAGAAAGTCAGTGCAGACTTGTGGGCCAAATAGCTTCTTCCGCACTGATTTTGATTTGATTTATTATTGTCACATATTTAGTATACAGTGAAAAGTATTGTTTCTTACATGCTATATAAAGCATATCTTACAGAAAGGAGGAGCTGAGAGGGTACAGAATGTAATGTGACATTCATAGCTAGACTGTAGAGAAAGATCAACTTAATATAAAGTAGGTCCATTCAACAGTCTGATAGCAGCAGGGATGAAGCTGTTCTTGAGTTGGTTGGTACATGACCTCAGGCCTTTGTACCTTTTTCCCAATGGAAGCAGATGAAAGAGAGTATGTCCAGTCCATCATGCAAACCAGCCTCCCATCCATTCACTCTGCCTGCACTTCCTCGGAAAAGCAGCCAGCATAATCAAGGACCCCACACAATCCGGGCATACTCACTTCCACCTCTTTCTGCACTGTGGGGATTCAATAATATAATAGATTTTCTCTAAGAATTCTCTAATTGGTGGAAATACCCGTATACCCTCAAGCCTTTTATAGTTTCTCATCCCCACTGATGAATCTGCACTAGATGTTCTCTATCGCTTTAATGCCATCTTTGTAACAGAACACTCAAAATTGAACATCGCACTCCAACTATGATTGAACCCACATTTGGCGCAAATGTCTCATTACATCTTGTACTGTCTGCCCCTATTTAGAAATGTACATACCGTGGCTCTTTTTTGTGTGCTTTTCTCTGCACTGGCCTTTTTTGGGGAATGACAAATGAGAATCTCAGTGAAGTTAAAATGTAATTAACAACAGTGTCCAACGATTGATAAGTCAGGGGTTCAAATTTAAAACAAGTACTCAGAACACGAAGGAGGTGATGGGGAAGCATTATTTTCTTGAGAGGTTATTACAACGTAGGATTATATTTATCCAACTGCAGAAAATGCAGTCACGAAAAGGAAGTGAGATCTGAATAAATGTTTGCAGTTGAAAAATTTTAAAACCTGCATACAAAAAGCAAAAAAGAGTGGGAGATCAGTAGATACTGCAGCCAACATGGACACTGTCAATTTTGGTCAAGTGATCTGCTTTGTAATGCTTGATTTTTGAATTATCAATAAGGATCTGTTGTTAGGATCTGAAAATAAAACAGCTTTCCTCTTTCCACACTGAATGTCATTGTCACTGATTTACTCCAGTTAACATTTCAGGTTCAGTATCACTCATCCTTCCCGTTAGTCGATCAGCATCTGTCAATAGAGTTGCTGTATGGCCCAGTAAGCTCAAGAAAGACTTGCATTTACATTGTGTTTTTCAAGATAAGGTAAGGTGCTTCAGGCCAATTAAATATATTTCATGTGTTGTGAGGTATCATAGAATCAAATGCAGAAGGAGATCATTCGGCCCATCGAGTCTGCACCCACCACAATCCCACCCCAGGCCTTATCCCTACAACCTCATGCATTTATCTTAGCTATCCCCCTGACACTAAGAGGCAAATCCACCTAACCCATACATCTTTGGACTGGGATAAGAAACCGGAGCACCGGGAGGAAACCCACGCAGACATGGGGAGAATGTGCAAACTCCACACTAGACAGTGACCCAAGCCGGGAATCAAATCCAGGTCCTTGATGCTGTGAGACAGCGATACTAACCACTGTGCTGCCCCACGGTAGGAAACATGATAGCCATATTCCACACAGTAAATGAATCCTACAAACAGCAATGAGTTAGTGACCAGATAATGGGGGTGATTCTCTGACCTTGCCATACCTGGCACAGATTGTGCCTAGCCCAGGGTATAATCTGCAGGCGAAATAATCAGTATCACATTCGGTGCCAGTTTGCGATTCTCCCAGCCCCTTTATAAGGGCGCAAACTGGATCGAACTCAGAATGCGTGCGAGGTTGATTAACATATTTAAAGTAGTACTTAAATATGTATAGCTCATTCAAATCTCAGTGCATGGAATTCCTTGGCCTTTGGGCGTGGTGTAAGAATGGTAAGAATCGCTACTGGTCTCCACTCTTAGAGACCTGGCACAATGGTCACGCTGAAGGGCTTAGGTCCATTGAAGTCCATGGGTGGTTGGGAGCATGTCCAGACAGTGCCCACCTAGCACACGGGTGGTTAGCGGACAATCCAGTGGTGCCAGTGGGGTGTCACCAGTAAGCCAGGAGCAGCAACGAGGGGATGGGGCCTGAATCGGGTGGGGGTGGGGGGCTTGATGCTGAGGGTGGGTTTGATGTGGGGTAGGCAGTGGGTGGTCTGACAGAGGGAGGGGCACATGGGGGATGGATGATTAAGGCAGTTATGATGGGGGCGCATGTCAAGGGGTCTGGCACAGGGACCCATCTGAAGGGCCCCGATGCTGGTGACCTGTGTCAGGGAGCGGATGGGGGAAACACACCACTGATGAGGTGAGAGGTCCCGATGTCCATGGAGGGGTCTCCCGATACAGTCTGAGATAGGGATGCCCTTTTGAAACAGCACACAAGTATTCTGAAGCTGGGCTCATTGGCGAGTTTCAGCCCCTCCACCCCCCACAACTGACCCAAAACTCCCAGCTCTACAAAAAAAAGTGGCTGAGTGTGGGGAGGATTGCGTTGTGGCATGCGCCTGAGAGACCGGTGCAGATATCACCCTATTAGTCACGCTGTTAAGACTCTTCAAAACACTTTGGGAAAATTCCACGAAATAGGTCTTAGGGACTGCAGTTGATGGTTAGAAAGTGTTCTGGGAAAGCCTGAGGCTTTGAAAAGTGTTCTATAGTTAAATGCAAACTCGTCTTCCTTCTTACCCTTGCACTTTATCAATTTAATCTTTAATTGTGCCAAGATTCCAAGTACTAGCAAGGCAGCAACACCATCAGAGTAAGAAGGCATTGGATTGCACTTGAGCATTGGAGTGGAATCTTGATGATTCTCTCCACTGGGAGCATTTCCACTTGCAGACTTCTGATGGGGGGTGGATGATTCACTGTAGTTCCCTGTTTAGGTACAGATCCTCTGTTCTATGCTATCTTATCTCTGCTGTGTGACAGCTTTGCTACAAATCCCTTTTGTTTTTTTACAACTTTCACATGAACATTATCACACTTGTCTGAGCAGATGGTGCCCCCTTTACTGCTGGTGTCCTTACAATCAGTACCATCTGTTTCGACATGCCAAACATCAATAAGCTGTAATATAATGCTTCAAAACTGTGGGTTTTTTTTTAAATGAAAGGGTAAAATTTGACAGTTACAGTTAAAGCTGCCCAGCAATATTCCAGACACACACATCCTCGTCCATGTACAAGTCAGACCTACAGCAGTATCCCGGGCCAAATAAGTGTCCTCTAACTTCATATTAATCCAGTCCTTCTGCAAAATGTGGAGAAAAAGTTTTTGAAAAATGCCACGCTGTCCCTCTTAGTCGGCTAAACATAGCTGGTGAAATGGTGCGATGACAACAATCTCTCCCTCAACATCAGTAAAATGAATGAGGTGGTCATCAACTTCAGGAAACCTACTGAAGGACATGCCCCTGTCTACGTTAATGATGATGAAGTGGAGATGGTCGAGGGCTTCAAGTTTCTAGATGTTCAGATCACCAACAATCTATCCTGGACTCTCCATGCCAACACTATTGTTAAGAAAGTCCACCAACGCTCCTACTTTTTCAGGAGGCTAAGAAAATTCGGCACGTCTGTTACCAACCTCTCACCTATTTTTACAGATGCACCACAGAAAGTGTCCTTTCCACATGTATCATAGCTTGGTATGGCTCCTGTTCTGACCAGGACGCAGGAAACTTCAGAGTTGTGAGCGTAGCCCAAGCCATCAAACCAAACCATCATTCCATCCATTGACTCTGTCTACACTTCCCACTCCTTCAGAAAAGCAATCAACATATTCAAGGACTCCAGGCACCCAACATACTTTCTTCCATTGGGAAAAAGATACAAAAGAAACACCGTTCTTACCAACAGACTCAAGAACAGCTTCTTTCCTGCTGTCATCAGACTTTTGAATGGTCCTATCATATATTAAGCTGATCTTTCTCTTCGCCCCACCTGCAGCATTATATTCTGCACCCTATTCTTTTCCTTCCCCCCCAACCTCGCACCATGCACTCTATACACAGTATGTTTTGGCAGTATATCATGCAACAAAGAGTACTTTTCACTACATCCCAATGCACGTGACAATAATAAATCAAATCATTCTTGATCCTGACTGCAGGCCTATGAGCAAACTATCTCTGTGTGAAGTTTGATATCCTTTCCAGATTTTATTGGACAAACTGTAAATTGTATACCACTATCCTTTTACTATCTAACATTACCAAAGCCAATACTTTTCTAGCTGGGGATTGCTCATTAAGGCTACCAAATATTCAGGTACCACATCACCCTCAGATCACCATCTCTTGCTGTTCTCAAAGGAAACAGCCACATACTCACATTGAAAGATCCGTAACAATAGCATGGTATAGGCACAGTGAATCTAACCAGTGATGTGGGGTGAGGGTGAAGATGGCATCGGGAGTTAATGAGGGAATGTCAGTTTTGCAACTTTTGAAACTCGGTACGGTTCTGAATTGCACTAGAAGGTTATAATGTTCAATAAATGCTTAAGGCCAATGGGGCAGCAAATTCATGCATTTATTCTATAGAATCAGCCATTGGTTAGTCCTCTCTTTTTCACTCTGTGACGTTTTTCTTGCATCAAAGGAAAATCCTGTAAAATGTGGGAAGTGACTAGTCTGTCTGAACTGGGGTCTTGAATACTTTAAGTTGGAACCCCAGTTCAGACTGCCACCAGTCATTCCCCTGGTTTTATAGGATTTTCATAGAATCCCTACTGTGCAGAAGCAAGCCATTCAGCCTATTGAGTCTGCACCAAGCACAATCCCACCCATGCTCTATCCTCGTAATCCTATGTATTTACCGTGCTAATCCCCTGACGCTAAGGGTCAACTTAGCTTGGCCAATCCGCCTAACCAGCACATCTTTGGACTGTGGGTGGAAACCGGAGCACCTGGAGGAAACCCATGCAGACACGGCGAGAATGTGCAAACTCCCCACAGACAGTGACCCGAGGCCAGGATCGAACAGGGGTCCCTGGCGCTATGAAGTAGCAGTGCTAAACACTGTGCCACCTTGCTGCCCCAACCATTCCTTCTGGCATAGAAATAAAAGACTAAAAGAAAGGCGAGAGATGGTGGTGTAGTGGCACAGACACACTGTAGACAGACACGGAAGGGATTGAACAAGGATGATTAATTGATTTTGATATGAAACATTAAAATTATTTGATTGACAGAGTTGGTCTGGAATATTTGTGACAGTCTTCACTTCAGCATTGCGCTCAAGCAGAAACTGTGGTGATAAGAGGGAATATAAAGTGCGAGACATTGTTAAATGGAGAATCGGGGATGCGTTCACAGGTACAGAAGTTAGGTGAGCCAATATGGGCATCTGACCAAGAGGGGTAAATGTTTGTTGTCCCTCCCTATCACCTCTCTCTCCTCATTCTCGTATTGCTCCCCCTCAGATAATGATCACCTAACAGTTAGCAATGTCTGGGCCATCATGACAGCAAGGGTTAGCAGCATGACTTTGGGTGGAAATTCCTGATCCTGCAATGGGTGAGATCGGAAAATCTGGCCCAGAGTATTTGTTTAACATCACATCATATTTCAAATTCCCCATTAAAATTTCGCCTGTCTCTGCCTCAAAAGGACCCACATTTATTTTCATTAACCTCTTCCCATTTACATAGCGATAGACACATTTGCAATCTGTTTTTCGGTCTCTTGCCAGTCTACTCTTATACTCCAGTTCACCACCTGCCAACGCAGAAGGGAATTCAGTGAGACTGTACAAGAAGACTGAATATACTGATTCTTTCTTGCCAAGAAGGTGGACTGACCACATGGCTTTGTGAAGACTGTAGGATGTGATTTTGTGCGATATCACTGGCTGCACTTCTGTTGCTTTGTGGGTGCCATGTGTCAATTCTGTCATGTAGCCCAACTGAAAAAGATACTATGCCTTTAGTGACAAACTGGTGAGTTACTATACTTGAGGGCATCATTCAGGTCAATACCCAATATCCTAGCAGTAGTTATGATGCCTTCATTTTGTGCCAATCTGCTTGACCAAATGCATTTGAAGCACCGTGACCATCCAGCTACCAGATGGCAATTGTTACCCACTGACCACTTAGCTCATGACTCTGGTGCATGAACCAGGCACGTGAGCGGCATGCATACAGCAAAAAAAAGAGAAACAGGAACAAGAACAGGCCATGTGGTCCCTCAAGCTGACAGTGAGGTAAGTGTGGGAGGTCTCAGGTTGGAGAGGAGAGGTGGGACCTGACAATGTGGACAGAGGTGGGGTCATTGATGGAGATGCTGAGGGTGGGGCAGCATATTCAGGGGGCAGGCTTTGTGCAGGGGTGGAGGTGGAGGGATAACATTTAAAGGAGGCAGTTGATGGAAGTGTTCATCCCCTTCCTGCCCAAGGCTGCCCCTGAAAATTGAGGCCGAGTGGAAAGCAGTCCGTAATTGTTCATGAATTGGCCAGGTAAGGGCCTCAGTCTGGGCAGGGGCATGCAGGCCTCTTACATGCCACAGTAAAATTGTGGAGAGGGCGAGTGGGCAGTAGACAGATAAGAAGGTCATTGGTGGAATTTGATGGTACACCCACAAACTGCACTGACAAAGGAAAGTAAAATTCTGCTCAGGACAAGTCCTTCAGCAGACTCACTTCCACTCCTTGTGGACTTCAACAACAAGTTTTTATTCCATCCAAACAAACCAAATTCAAAGTGAATCCAATTCATGGTCCCCACAGGAGATACAAAACAAGATCCAAGTTAACAAGATAATGCATTTCGCCCCATTTTGGGCTTGATCTAACTCTTCCTCTTAGCCAAAAGGCCGAAATGCTTTGATAAATTGCACTAGGCAATGCCTCGGCGAAGTGGTTGTTCATCATTTTCAATTGTATCGGTGGGAATGCCTTCCAGTGTTGAATGTATGTTCAACAGGTTGTGCTGCAGTAGGCGTTAACTGGAGTGTTCAGCTCCAAAATGGCAATTCTGGCATCAAAATAGTTCCTTTGCTCCTGCCCTAATGCCCGATCATAAAGTATCCCTCTCCCCACTCGCACCATCTATACCTGTAAAGACTTGATTACCTGAAAAGAGTCACATTCCAACCATTATCTTGCAATTGTCTCTTTGTCTATAAATGTCATGTTTGTAAAACCTACCTGTCCCCTCACCAATACACCTGCTGAACTTTAACCTGGTGTTGAAAGACTTCTTGCTCTACCCTAGATGGCACATCAGACAGGTCACAGCATAAATGCGCATGTATGTCAAATGTACCAAAATAACATTCATGGGCCAGAAATCTGGGCATTCCTCAACAATATTTCACAGCACTATTCATTCTGTCACTCCAGTGTGACTGAATACTTTAGGACCAAGCTCCATCCTCTTGCAGCAGTTCAGGGCATTTTGTCTCTCTTGGCCTTCTGGTTAAACTATTCCTTCAACAGGAAGCAAGAGTTCTATCTGCATGGAAGCCTTGCTGTTTAATTTGTAATTTTGTTTTAGTTAGAGCGTTCTTTGGTTAGAGCGGCTGTAGAAATTAAAATTAATCCACTACATCCAAAGTACAAGATATCTGAGGTTGAGGATGAGAGAAGAGCTAGTTTGTTTTCATTTATTTTGGAGTTTTGTCATTAATTAGCGTCAGGCGTCATTAGCTTAGGATCTGAGAATTGTTAGAATTGTCGGAAGGATGAATCATTGTTCAAAAAAATAGCTGCATCATCCCATGATAGCATCATGAATGCCTGGTTATCAATCCATGGTACAAATGCAAAACATATTTTGTTTTGCTCTTGAAGTTCCATCTTGCATCTCTATTAGACCCTCCTGTAAAGATAGCTGACAGATGTGATTACAAATCAACACACAGCTAAATTATGTGATGGCAGCTAAGCAAGGAGCTGAAAGGGTGTGATAGAAAGTTCTTGAAACATGTTTAAACTGACAGATGGCAATTAAGAATTTATAGATCAGCATCTTGCAATGGAGGTTTTCAAGGTGCAACGACCATTTTCTACCTGTGCTTGTCATGTCATTGCCATTATCTGCTCATATTGGACGCTGGGGAAAAGCAATATTGCTAATGACACGTAAGCTGTATATGGAAATGACTTGGCTTCATTTCTCTGAAGCCTCGTGGGGCTATGTACTACACGTACAGTTTTTAATATAAATCATTTATTACCATCACAGAAGGAAATGACAGCTGGGGTCTCTGACACCAGGCACAGCCCCGAAAGGGAAGTAAAATCTCAGCTGCGACAGGATTTCATGCCGAGCGTCTTACAGTTCCGAGTGGCAAAGAAATCTACACAAGGGGAGGCGGCTGAGCAATGCATCTCGCAAATTCTGAAAGCACAACTTATCAGAAATTCAAATTGCGTACGTCTAAAAGCTCCCTGGCATCTCATAAAAATCAAGGTATGTTAACGAATGTGCCTACATCTGCAAATTCTAACTTTATTGTCAAAGCGATTGAGTAAATCTCACCTATTCTCTGTCCTGTAGCATCTGTTCCAGTTGATGAGTTTAGACAGCTGGAAATGTTAGTACACTCCTCCCCTATGAACCAGGCAATGGCATAATGGTATTATCATGAGACTATTAATACAGAAACTCGACTAATGTTTTGGGGACCCAAATTCAAATCCTGCTATGGCAGGTTGTAGAATCTGAGTTCAATAAAAAATATCTGGAAATAAGAATCTACTGATGACCATGGAACCGTTGTAGATCCATCTGGTTCACTAATGTCCTTTAGGGAAGGAAATCTGCATCCTTATCTAGTCTGGCCTATATGTGACTCCAGAGCCACAGCAATGTAGTTGACTCTCAACTGCTCTCCAAGGGCAACTAGGGACAGGCAATAAATGCTGGCCAGCCAGCAATACCCTTGTCCCATGAATGACTAAAACATATAAAGTAACAGTAAAGTTTATTTATTAATCTCAATTAAGGCTTACATTAACACTGCAATGGAGTTACTGCAAAATTCCCCTGTTCAGGTCAACACCCCTAACCAACACGTCTTTCAGACTATGGGAGGAAACCAGAGCACCGGAAGGAAACCCATACAGTCACCCAAGCTGGGAATTGAACCCAGACCCCTGGCACTGTGAAGCAGCAGTGCTAATTACTGTTCTAGCGTTAATGGAAATCTGTCTGAAATGGTGACGCATTAGCAAATCATTCTAAATCGACTTAAGTAGAACTCAAACGAGTGCTGAATTGCATGGGAAGTGGTGTGGATAAGTCATGGCTAAGGATGAGGTTCGAAAGAAAGAAAGTTTTGTATTTGTATAGCACCTGTCATGACCACAGGGCATATGTTTTACAATCAATGAAGTCTTTTGAAATGCAACTACAATGTGGGTAAATGAGGCGATGGCTTGGTGGGATCATCGCTAGGCTATTAATCCAGGAACTCAGCTAATATTTTGGGGACCCGGGTTTGAATCCCACCATGGCAGACGGTGGAACTCGAATTCAATTTAAAAAAATCTGGAATCTACTGATGACCATGAAACCATTGTCAATTGTCAGAAAAATGCTTCTAGTTCACTAATGTCCTTTAGGGAAGGAAATTTGCAATCCTTACTGATCTGGCCTACATGTGACTCCAGAACCACAGCAATGTGTTTGACTCTCAACTACCCTCAGGCAATTAAGGATGGGCAATAAATGCTGGCCAGTCAGTGATGCCCATGTTTCGTGAATGAATTCTGTCCCACCTGTGGGGGAACGGATGAGTGGATTTCAGCAATCAAATGAAGTAGGTCAAATAGCTGCAAATTTCTGTAATTTTCCAACTATTACAGCTATAAGAGTTGAAGGTAGCATATGCCTGAACATTTAAGTTGAGCTGGCTAGAGGGTTCAAGGTCCCCATTGGTAGGGGCAGCACTGTAGCACAGTGGTTAGCACTGCTGCTTCACAGCTCCAGGGTCCTGGGTTCAATTCCCGGCTCGGGTCACTGTCTGTGTGGAGTTTGCACATTCTCCTTGTGTCTGCGTGGGTTTCCTCCAGGTGCTCTGGCTTTCTCCCACAGTCCAAAGGTGTGCGGATTAGGTTGATTGGGCATGCTAAGAAATTGCCCCTTAGTGTCCAGGGGTATGTAGGTTAGAGGGATTAGTGGGTATAATGTATGGGGGTAGGGCCTGGATGGGATTCTAATCAGTACAGATTCGATGGGCCGAAGGGCCTCTTTCTGCACTGTAGGGTTCTACGATTCTATGACTTTTGTAAAATTATCCTGATCATGTTCAGTTTTGATCCACCGTGCTGACAAAAAAATATTTACTCACATCAGAATGTGTGCAGGCAAGAGCAGCTGGGCTCATCCCAAATGTAATGGGATGAGCTTTGAGGAAATACTTCAGCAGCTTAATCTTTACAGTCTGGCAAAAAGGGCTACCGAGGGAGTATATAAAATTATATAGAGACAGTAAAGCCAGTTTGTTAAAGTACTGTGAGGCATTAGGACCAAAGAGCATAAAGTGAAACAAATGAAAAGTACTTCAGGAGAGATGCTGGGGACATCTTCCTCATTCAGAAAGATATAAACATTTGGTCTAATTTATAAAACAGGGTAATAGAGGCAATAACTATTGAAGCTATTTATTGAGAGAGAGTTAAAAGGACTATAGGGATGAGCTTCAATGGGCCAAATAACCCCCTCATCCAGAAAACTGCATGATATGCTTATACTCTTAAACTTCACTGAGCAAGCTCGGATGCTAAGGTTTGTTTTTAGATAATGAATTTAATTGAATATTTTCGGTTATAGCAATTCCCTACCCTCACACAAAAAAAAAACACTATTTGCCAGCGTTACATTCCTATAGACAATAGGAGGGAAAAATGAAGACTGGCACTTTAAATGGAAAATGCTTAAAAAGGATCAGGCAAAGGAAGGTTGATCTTAATTCTACCAATTAAAATCGACAGGGTGATTTTCTTGCTGAATACCTAAGCACTTCCCGCCATGGTCGATCATCACCTCTCAGAATCCCCACAGTACAGGAGGTGGCCATTCATCCAATCACATCCCACCCAGGCCCTATTCCCCTAACCCCACACACTTACCTTGCTAACCCCTCCGACACTATTAATAATTTAGCATGGCCAAACAATCCAATCCGCAGATCTTTGGACTGTGGGAGGAAACCGAAGCACCCGGAGGAAACCCACGCAGACACGGGGAGAACGTGCAAACTCCACGCAGATAACGACCTAAGACTGGAATCGAACTGGGTCCCTGGCACTGTGAGGCAGCAGTGCTAACCACTGTGCCATCAGTGACAAAGCACCTGTCTGAGATTTTCTTGTAGACAAGCATCTGACAGTCTCATGGGGTCGCCCTGGTGATTTTAACTCCAACCCAAATAACTTTCCTGGCCAATTAAAGTGAAACTAGAAGAGAACTGGACGCATTAATGATCTTCTATTGTCAATATTTTTTAAACTTTCCTGAGGTCAGGAGGACACTCCTATCCCTGAACTTACCTGAGCTGACTGTATGTTACTGTGGTCCTGTATTAAAATTCATGATGGACTATGTCAATGTTTCTAAAACTGGGTTCCATGGAACCCAGGCAACCCGTAGGAGACATTCAATGTTCTGTGGCAGGTCAGGCCATTGTAAATTTGAGAAAGATGTTATTCCAGCTCGTCTGATCAGAAGTTGTTTTCGCATTGCATTGGCACTGATGGGGGTGGTGTGGGGAGAGAGAGAGAGAGAGAGACATACAGACAGGTGCGGGGGGGGCGGGGGGGGGGGGAGGGAGGCAGAGAGACAGAGGTGGGGGGGAGAGGCAGAGACACGGGGGGGGGGGTGTGGGGGGAGCGAGCAAGACGGCGGGGGAGGGAGTGAAGGGAGCGAGACGGGTAGAGACAGGGAGGTGTGTGTGTGCGCGCGAGCACATCTGATCTGAGAATCCAGCTCTCCAGCAACACTTCTAATATTAACTGAATTAGTGAGCAAAGGAAACAGTATCACTGTTCATAATAAAAATGAGAAAAAAAGTCCTTTGTTTACTAAAAGAACTTTGAAATTATAATAAAATGATACATATAAGAAGTAGAAAATACTTTTATGAATTTGTTTTTGTATGTTTGTACCCATAGTGCAAAAACAATTTTTTTGTGGTTTAACTCTTTAACATAAGAATATTTCTCAGGTGTTCTGGCAGTATGCTTGGGAGGCGGAAGGGTAAAGTGGCTGGAAAAGTTTGGGAAACCTGATCCGAAACCTGCTAGTAGCTAAAATTGCCACCAGAAGTTAACTTGCAGCTTCAACTGAGACTTGCTGATCACCACTGGGTGAGTTTACTCCCGGCTTTGCTTGCCATTTGA
Organism: Carcharhinus amblyrhynchos; assembly: GCF_965287045.1. NCBI lineage: Eukaryota > Metazoa > Chordata > Chondrichthyes > Carcharhiniformes > Carcharhinidae > Carcharhinus > Carcharhinus amblyrhynchos. Next base: position 10,369,995 of record NC_137347.1, on the reverse strand, counting down.
GAATTAATTTGAGTTTACTGCACCAGTTACCCTTGCCTCCTTTAAGTAAAACGGGCAGTTTAATGTTCAGTGTTAAATTATGAAGGATGTTATTGTGGACTCAAACCCACAAGGTACTGGTTTGACACTACATCAGATCAATGCTAATTACAACCAACAGAGAGAGGGGACTTTCCTCTCAGTCTGCCTTCAGGAAGGGAATGTGTTCATTCACCTGCAAACTTGGAGTCCTGTGCTTCTTCTCATTACAATGGAGCTTTGACAAAACCAAGGACTTTTTTTCTTGCTGTGTTGGCAAAGCTGGATGAAAATTTCATTGATGTGATGGAAAATTGGTTTCCAAATTAGATGCATCTTTGCAGAATTATCGAGGACAGAAAGGAGACCGTTTGCCCTATTTCATCCATGCCAGCTGTTTGTGAAAACTACCCAATTAATCATATGTCCCTTCTTTTTCATACAACCCCATCTACAATACAGTCCTAAACACTTACACTGTACATGTCCATTTGCCATGTACAGTACAGACCTAGTCACTTACACTATACATGTCCATTGTCATTGGCATCACCCGCTGAAGACATTTGCTTGTTTCAGGCAAGTAGCGCTGACCATTTGCCATTACCATTGGCGTCAACAACAAATCTAAAAAGATGCCACTGAGACCATGGTAACTGTGCCAGTTACTGCCGGCAGTCCAAGCAGTTGTTTGCTTTTCATTAAATTGCTTGCCAATTTTGTTTTCAAGCAAAGCCAACCTCATCCCTGCATATTTCATCCTGTCCCCTCATTCAGCTCTCCAGCAACGTAGGTGAAACTGACCAAGCCACCATCCCCTTCTCATTCTCTCAGTTTGATCTGCACAGGGACATTGCAGCACAGCAGGAAACCCCAGACAGAGGATGCAAATTGCCTTTGGTATTGTCAGATTCGTGAATGAACAGGGGCTGACCATGAAATTAGCTTGAAAGCCTCTCCATGCCTTTTTAAAAATGTCTTGATTGCAGCAGTCACCATGTACCAAGCCAGTTGTGAGAGCTCTACTCAATAACAGCCCTTTGACTGCTACTACTGAATCATACTCCTGCCATTCTTTCAAGCAGCATATCCCAGATCAAAACAACTTGCTGTGTGAAATATCTCCACAACCCTGGTATTTTTGAAAAGTATCTTTAAAATTTGTCCTTCCAAGACAAACAGTTTCACCTCATCTCTCTATCAAAATGGTCCTCAAAAAAATCTATTAGAATTTAAAAAATATATATTCTTCAATTAACTTGAACTGGAGATGTTAAATCCTTAAAGTAAAATGAACATATTCGAAAGAGAAACTAAGCAATGGTGGTCGAAAGGAACTCTTAGAAGCCACAGGGAAGTAGAATAGAGATCAATAAAACATCACAGGAAGAAGCACGCTGCAAGCGATTTTAATTTAACCCAGTACAAAGAGGAGAGACTGGTATCATATCCAGTGCAATTGTAATCTGCATTGAAGACAATGGATAGGGTGTGAAATCAATGCACCGTCTCATAGGTGAGAATAGAATCCTTACGGTGCAGAAGAGGCAATCCTGCCCTTCGATTCTGCACCAACTCTGACAGAGCATGTAACCCAAACCCTCTCCTCTACCTTATTCCTGTAACTATATACATTTAACATGGCTAACCCATCTAACCTACAAAAAGTAAGGGACAATTTAATGCGACTGATTTACTTAAATTGGATATCTTTGGAGTGTAGAGGGAAACCCATGCAGACATAGGGAGAAAGTGCAGATTTCAAGCCAGGAATCAAACTCAGGTCCCTGGCACCATGAGGCAGCAGCCTTAATATGCTGTGCCGCCCGTGATCCCAGGACATTCTGTTGTCAGATTAAAATTACTACAATACGACTTTCACCAACTCATACGGATGCAGCATAAAAAGCATTCTTTCTGGGTAGAATCACAGCTTGGTATAGCTCCTACTCAGCCCAAGAGCACAAGAAACTACAAAGGGTCATGAACAAAGCTCAGTCCATCACGCAAACCAGCTTCTCATGCATTGACCCTGTCTACACTTCCCGGTGCCTTGGAAAAGCAGCCATAAGCAAGACCCCACACATTCTCTCTTCCACTTTCTTCCATTGGGAAAAAAGATATAAGAGTCTGAGGTCACATGTCAGCCGACTCAAGAATAGCTTCTTCCCTGCTGTCAGACTTTTGAATGAACCTACCTTATATTAAGTTGATCTTTTTCTATACATTCTGCACTCCTTTCCTTCTGTATGAATGATATGCTTTGTCTATCTAGTGCGCAAGAAATAATACTTTTCATTTATACCAATACATTTGAGAATAATAAATCAAATCAATAGCAAATCAAAAATTGCTTTCGAACTGCTGAATTCTATCACTTATTCATTCACTAAAAGCTAAGCAATGACTGAACAAGATGTTGCAATGCTTGGATTTTACAGAAGCAGTTTTAGCTTTGAAGAATAATTCTCGACTGCACCGCTGATATTTAAGCCTTCATTTCTGGAGCACAGGACCATTCTCAAGATCCTTATTTCATTAGTCCTTTGCTTTCAGGACACTGAGCAGATAAATATTCATTCACATCTTCTCTGCTCAAAGGGAAGCCCATTGGCTCTTTGTCTGCTGACGCTCCATCCTGAACCCCTTCCATGGCAGATTTGTTGTTCCCCCTTAGTGGTGGTTTGCGCTTTACTTTCCATTCTCAGGGGCAGGGCAAGAGGCAGGTCCCAAACATACCTCAGCTGAAACGGGAGTCAACCCTGAACTACAGGTGTTGTTCTGAGCTTGCCATCCAGCTACCTGAGCCAAGCAGTCTCCTATACTGGAGAAACTAAAAAAGATATTCCATGGGATCGTTGGAAACTTGCCACATTTGGTTAAGTTTCAAGTGGGTAAAACAAGCAAAGAAACGATATTGCTTTTCTAAAAAAAAAATCAGTGAAAATAATAATCTTTCACAAGACATGAACATCTGGGCTGCCTTGATGGGAAGTGACATTTTTTTAAAAAAGATTGTTCACAGAACTTTCGTTGCCTCAGGACGTAGATCTGTCTTGAACACCAATGTTTGGCAGACGTGCTGGAATTCTCCAGGTTTCTGCCAGTGTGCCTCCGGCCAACATCCTAATTAGGTCATTAATAACATAGTCCAGCTGCTCCGAGAGGAAGTCAGCTGTTCAAAGATGGAGAAGCCCATTAGACGCATTGTAAGATGGTTCAAAGAGAACGTCACAAGCCTAAGATAAATGTCAAAAGAGACATCCACTGCAAGCTTTCTATCTGCTGCTTTCCATCAAGAGAAAAGGAGTGCTTACAAGATAATGGTGCAAAAAAAAATTGGTTCTTAAAAAGGAAATGATTATTGCATTATTCTTTCACAGTTAAACTAAAAATGTATTATCTCCACAAGGCAGTGAAGTGCTTGTTTAAAAGGTGCAAATATGCAATTCTTTGAAAATTGCATTTTAAAGCATCAACATTCCTATGGACAGAATGATAGAGTCAAAGAGGTTTACAGCATGGAAACAGGCCCTTCAGCCCAACTTGTCCATGCCCCCCCCATTTTTTTAAACCCCTAAGCTAATCTTAATTGTCTGCATTTAGTTCATATCTCTCTATACCCATTGTACCCGTGTAATATCTAAACGCTTTTTAAAAGATAAAATTATACCCACCTCTACTACTACCTCTGACAGCTTGTTTCACTCACCACACTCTAAAAAAAATTTCTCCCCTGAACACTTTTCTATCCCTTCCCTCTCACCTTAAACCTATGCCCTCTAGTTTTAGACCCCCCTATCTTTGGGAAAAGATATTGACTACCTACCTTGTCTATGCCCCTCATTATTTTATAGACCTTTATAAGGCACCCCTCAGCCTGCTACGCTCTAGAGAAAAGATCCCAGTCTATTCAGCCTCACCTTATAACTCAATCCATCAAGTCCTGGTAACATCTTAGTAAATCTTTTCTGCACTCTTTCTAATTTAATGATATCCTTTCTATAATAGGGTGACCAGAATTGCACACAGTATTCCAAGGGTGGCCTCACCAATGACTTGTACAACTTCAAGATGTCCCAACTCCTGTGTTCAATGTTCTGACCAATGAAACCAACCATGCCGAATGCCTTCTTCACCAATCTGTCCACCTGTGACTCCACTTTCAAGGAGCTATGGACATGTATCCCTTGATCTTTGTTCTGTAACTCTCCGCAACGCCCTACCATTAACTGAGCAAGTCCTGCCCTGGTTCAATCTACCAAAATGCATTACCTCACATTTGTCTAAATTAAACTCCATCTACCATTCATCAGCCCACTGGCCCAATTGATCAAGATCTCTTTGCAATTGGAGATAACTTTCTTCACTGTCCACAATGCCACCAATCTTGGTGTCACCTGCAAACTTAAACATGTCTCCTATTTTCTCATCCAAATCATTAATATGAATGACAAATAACAGTGGGCCCAGCACTGATCCCCAAGGCACACCGCTGGTCACAGGCTTCCAGTTCGAAAAATAACTCTCTACAAATACCCTCTGGCTTCCGTCAAGAAGCCACCATTTAGATATTTCACCCTGGATCCCGTGAAATTTAACTTTATGCAACAACCTACCATGTGGTACTTTGTCAAAGGCTTTGCTAAAGCCCATGTAGGCAACATCAGCTGCACTGCCCTTGTTTGTTACCCCTTCAAAAAACTCTACTAAATTTGAGAGACATGATTTTCCACTCACAAAGCCATGCTGACTGTACCTAATCAGTTCTTGCATCTCTAAATGCCTGTAGATCTTGTCTCTCAAAATACCTTCCAATAATTTACCCACCACAGATATGAGGCTCACAGGCCTGTAGTTCCCAGGCTTTTCCCTGCAGCCCTTTTTAAACAAAGGCACAACATTTGCCACTCTCCAATCTTCAGGCACTTCACCTATGATCGATAATTCAAATACCTCGGCTAGGGGACCCGCAATTTCCTCCCTAGCCTCCTACAATGTCCTGGGATATACTTCATCAGGTCCTGGGGATTTATCTACTTTGATGCGCTTTAAGAATTCCAGCACCTCCTTCTCTGCAATATGTACATCCTCAAGACATCACTATTTATTTCCCCAAGTTCCCTAACATTCATGCTTTTCTCAACAGTAAACACTGATGAGAAATATTTATTTAGGATCTCACCCATCTCTTGTGGATCCACAGATAGATGACTTTGTTGATCCTTAAGAGGCCCTACTTTCTCCCTTGTTACTCTTTTGCCCTTTATGTATTTATAGAAGATCTTTGGATTCTCCTTTGCCTTATCTTCCAAAACAATTTCATGCCCCCTTGTTGCCCTCCTGATTTTTCTCAACTCTACTCTACTCCTTCAAGAGATTCACTTGATCCCAACTGCCTATGCATGTCATGTGCCTCTTTCTTCTTCTTGACCAGGGACTCAATATCCCTAGTCATCTAGGCTTCCTGACTTCTGCCAGCCTTGCCCTTCACAGTGAGGAATATGTTAACCCTGAACCCTGATTAACACACTTTTGAAAACATGCCACTTACCACCTGTCCCTTTGCCTTCCCACAGACTCCTCCAATTAACTTTTGAAAGGTCCTATCTGATACATCAAAAATTGTCCTTGCCCCAATTTAGAGTTTTAACTTTTGGGACAGACTATCATTCCCCATAGCTATCGTAAACCTAATAGAATTATGGTCACTGGTCCCAAAGCGACCCCTCACTAACACTTCTGTCACCTGCCCTTCCTTATTTCCCAAGAAGAGGTCAAGTTTTGCCCCCTCTCTAGTCGGGCCATCCACATACTGAATGAGAAATTCGAGTACACTCAACAAATTTCTCTCCATCCAAACCTTTAATACTATGGCAGTCCCAGTCAATGTTGGGAAAATTAAAATCTCTGACTATTACCACCCTAATTTTCTTGGAGTTATCTATAATCTCCTTATGTATTTGCTCCTCAATTTCCTGCTATTTGGGAATTTATAGTACAACCTTATCAAAGGGATTCCCCCTTATTTCTCAGTTCTACACGAAAAGACTGACAGGGAGGCAATACACCATCCTGGAGTCTCGAATGCAGCCACAGAAATGTCTGTCTGTGTCTCTAACTAGCAAGTCCCTTATTACCACTGCTTGCTTGCTCTTTGCCCCACCCTGTCCCACAGCAGAGCCAGCTGTCGTGTCACAGGCTGGCTGCTGCTGGTATCTCCCCCTGACAGGCTTTGCCCCTCAACAGCATCCAAATCGATATACCTGTTTGAAAGGGGAATGGACACAGGAGATCCTGCACTACCTACCTGCCTCTCCTGGTGGTCACAGATCTACCTGTCTGAACCTGTGGTGTAACATCCTCCCTGTAAACCGTGTCTATCACTCTGCCTCCTATGTGCTCTGCAGTGCATCCACTTGCCGCTCCAACTAATCAATGTGGTTTGTGAGGAGCTGTAACCGGATACACTTCCTGCAGACAAAGTTATCAGAGAGACTAGATTGCTCCCTAATTGCCCACATCTGGCAGGAGGAGCATGCCACTGCCCTAGCTGCCATATTGCCCTTATACTGGTCAAAGGATAAAAGGATTTCAACTCACCTCTCCCTTGCTTGTGGTCCTCCTGTCGACTTATTTTTTTTCCAAAAATATACTTTATTCATAAAAAAAATTTCAAATAAACTGTTGCAAATTTACATGGCTTTGAATTGCAAACAAAACAGAATCAAAACACCTTTACGCTTTTATACAAATCATACCCATTTCATTTCAATACTTAAAACTATATACATGCTGTCGACTTATTTTTGCTTAAAGGAGGAGGGAGGGAAACACTGAAGTAGTGTTTAGAGTTTAACAGTCAAACCAAAAGGTCCACAAACCACCTTCTGGTCACAGTGACTGTACTTATGCAAATGTGACCTGCAACTGCCAATCACCTTCAGTGCTCTGCTGCCCTCACTTGGACACTTGCCTTCCCTCGAAGTAGGAAGGTCTCTTCCGGAAACCCATCTTCTAGTGCCCAAGGTAAGTTAGTTTTATACTCAATGCCACTCTGCTCCACCATCCGACTGCTCCCTGCAGACTAGGCTGCGGATCCCCAAGGTAAGTTAGTTTTATACTCACAATGCCACTTTGCTCTGCCCTCTGACTGCTTCCTGCAGACGAGATGATGTGAACAGTAATATTTGTCCTGTGAATTGTAATGGGAAACAAAACAGCAATCAGGTTACACAGAATGATAATTCTGAATCTTAAGAAAGCCTCAAAGAGACAAGAAGGTCTATAAGATATAGAAGCAGAATTCGGCCATTCAGCCTATCAAGTCTGCTCCACCATTCAATCATGGCTGATAAGTTTCTTAACACCATTCTTCCACCTTTTCCCAATAACCTTTGATCCCCTTACCAACCAAGAGCCTATCTACCTCTGTCTTAAGTACTCTGTGACTTAGCCTCCACAACCTTCCCTGGCAATGAATTCCACAGATTCACCACCCTCTGGCTGAAAGAAATACATAGAATCATAGAACCCTACGGTGCAGAAAGAGGCCCTTTGGCCCATCGAGTCTGCACCAGAGTCCCACCCAGGCCCTAGCCCCATATCCCTACACACTTTACCCGCTAATCCCTCGAACGGAAGCATCCCAGGACACTAAGGGGCAATTTTAGCATGGCCAATCAACCTAACCTGCACATCTTTGGGCTGTGGGAGGAAACCGGATTACCTGGAGGAAACCCACACAGATACAAGGAGAACGTGCAAACTCCACACAGACAGTGACCCGAGCCAGGAATTGAACCCAGGCCCCTGGAGCTGTGAAGCAGTAGTGCTAACCATTGTGCTAATGTGCCTCCTCACCTCGGTTCTAAAGGGTCGTAACCTTTACTCTGAGGCTGTGCCCGTGGATTCTAGTCTCAATACAATTTACATCCCAGCAAGATCTGTTGCACCAGTCCGGCTATGTTCTCAATTTCCACCTATTCAGTACAGCAGACTTACTCTCAGACCATTTTCTATAATACTAAAAGTATGTCAGAGTGAGTGGCACATTCAAGAGAAGGGACAGCCTTTAATGTGGAGGCTGTAACTATGTGGAACTAAGGAATGACTCTTAAATCAGAGAATGTCAGCAAAGAACATATGAGGAGGAATAGGCCTTACACACCCTCGAGCGTGCTTCAAAATTAAATTATTTCAGTTTTATTGTTATGTGGGAGGGAGAGGAGGCTACAAGTCTTCAAGCCAATATTTCTCCTGTTTTGGTTCAGATTCTAGGAAATTGATAACCGTCAGGGAGCTCTTGTTTTTTGAATACCAATATGATTTGCTGCCTTTTCCCCATGTCTAATCAATAAGCCTGTTTTGATCTTATTTAGGAGTCCATTACCAGAGTGCCAGAACTGGATTTGATTGTGTAAGTACTGGGACTGAACTCTATTCTAAAAACAGCAACAGCATGAGTTTGACCAGAGTTCCATTATGGGCTCAGTCAGGTGGTGGGTGGTGACAATAATAAACAATTTGATTTATAATTGTTGCATTTTTGTGATATAATGAAAAGTATTGTTTCTTGCTTGCTATACAGACAAAAGATACCGTTCAGAGAGTACATGGGGAGAAGGAATATGAAGGAGATAGAGTTAAGTTTTAAGAGCTTTGAATGAATGTAAAAGTTGGAATTATAGGGTATGCTGGGGGACAGCTCGCAAGGGTTTGGGTAGGTGAGGGAGGGAAGGAGGGGGTGGTGTGGGAGGATTGAGGGGTTGGTTTAAGGCTGTAGGCAAAGAGGAGGGAAGTGGATATTTGATCTTAGGGGTGATTGACAAAAGGGTAGCCCCCGAGAGAATTCCCCCACCTCCTTCCTCCTAACCTTTGAAGGGCATTTAAAAACTGTTGGGCTGTCCACCCCTGCCCAGGGGACAACATGGGCAGCGTACTATCAGCATCAGTTGTCTTGATAACAAGGCAGATTGACCCTTGATTTGAACGTTGTGGGTGGGCTGCCAATTTTGCCTCCGGCCCACCCCTGGTATAACGGGCATGAGTGAGAGTGGTGGGCAGATTCTGGGATGGACGCCTGTCCTATTTTTCATGCCCCCATCCGAAACATACACTGTGGGAGACAAGCAAAAACAGCTGTGTGTGTTCTGCAGGTCTGAATATAGCGCAGGACATACTAGAAGTAGTTTATCAGAACACAGCAGCTAGCCTTGCAGGTAATTCATTTTGACACAACACTACACATGGCCAAACCAGATCACAATATACATTCACAGAACCCATCTCTGCCAAAGGGTAGGCCCAGGGCATAAAGTGCCCGGCTTCCTCTACGTTCTGTTCATCCTATTCCCTTCCTCAGCAGATGTTTTCAAACAGCAGTTCCACACTGCATTCCAAAAAAAATCAGTACTAAACAGTCAGACGCTAATTTACGTATTGTGTAGCCTTCACGTTGTTGTGTAGAGAGAAGGTCATTTCTTAACCCACCCATTTTTGGTAGTTTAAATTACCGCCACTCGAATTGTAAGAAATTACTGAATTTTAGCAAAATGCACAGATTTAGAACTTAAACAGGAATCTGAATTGGAAAATGCTAGAAAGACCTGGTGACATGTGCAGAGAGGGAAGCTGAGGTAAGGATTTATTTTATGATTACAACATTCCAGAATTAACTTTATTGAAATATGTTTCACATCACACTGGGAGTGGATAACCAATCATGTAGGACGCATCACTGAAGATCAAAACTAACAAACTGGTTTCTTTCAATTCAATAGTGTCCTCATTTTACAAACGTACCACAAAAGCTGCATTCTCCCAGTTCAGTTCATAAGATATAGGAGCAGAATTAGGCCATTCAGCCCATTGAGTCCTCTCTGCCTATTCTGATGGAAGCTCATTGACCCTGAAGGCTGCAGAAGGATGATGGGGGAGGGACACGGTGCTGGGTGTGTGGAGGGGAAGGATAATTGTAAGCAACGCCAACTTTTAGCTCAAATAGTGGAAGATTAAAACTGAATTAGTTTTAAAAGGTAAAACTGTTACCGAGATTTATTTAGAGATCAATCTGGCTGCAATTCTTTCATTGCACTTTCAGTTTTAATTATTTACAATTGTCTCTCCCTTCCACACACCTGGTTCCATGCCCCTCCAGCACCCCCCACCCCCTGTTCTGCAGCTTTCCAGTCAATGACTGTGGTAGTGGAATACCATGGAGGGTATCTTCAATGTTGTGATGATACTGTGGGCCACATGGTGACTGATGGCAGGCACATCATCACCCTTTCCCAATTACTGGACTGCACCATCAGGATGGAATTTCTGGCAATCGTTCAGATCCTGAAGTTGGAACCGTGCTCATCCAGTACTTTATAAAGGATCTGAGGCATCCCACATCCACCACCCTCCCAATCAGTGCATTCCAGACCATCACTACCCTCCGGGTAAAAACATTTTTCCTCAAATCCCCCCTAAACCTCCCACCCTTCACTTATGTCCCCTCGTAACTGACCCTTCAACTGTGGGGAACAGCTGCTCCCTATCCAGCCTGTCCAATCCCCTCAATCTTGAACCGGGGTTCCTGACCCAGCACCGTGGAGGTAATTTAAACCACAAGAATTATCGGGTTTGAGTTGAATGGGAGGTTAAAGCAATTTCCATGCTTTTGTGTGCTTTCAGAAAGTTTGCCAATGGTTAATCTTTTAAGAAAAGACTTTCTTAAGCAATGCTGAAGGAAAGAGAAGTGTTAGAATAGAATCATAGAATCCCTACAGTGCAGAAGGAGGCTATTCGGCCCATCAAGTTTGCACTGACCACAACCCCATCCAGGCCCTATTCCCATAACCTGATATATTTTACCCTACTAATCTCCTGACACTAGGGTCAATTTAGCCTGGCCCATCAACCTAACCCATACAGCTTTGGACTGTCAAAGCTTTTCACCTGGTGCTCATCAGTAGTTTCCAAGACAACCAATTGTAAAGGAACAATGATTTATACTGCATGAGAAGAAAGTGTGTTTGGTTGGCAAGTGGACCCTGATTGGTAGAGGCAATGGTATGGAGAATACACCATTAAGGATTCTTTAAGGAAGTGACATGGAATAGAAATAAGCTTCAGCCTCTCAAACACAATGCAAGGAATAATTAATAATGATGTTTGTTGACTTCCTTCTTCAGAATGGGGAGGAAATGGCCTAGTGGTATTATGGCTAGACAATGAGTCTAGAAACTCAGCTAATGTTCTGGGGACCCAGGTTCAAATCCCACCACAGCAGATGGTGGAATTTGAATTCAATAAAAAATATCTGGAATTAATAATCTATTAATTATGAAAGCAGTACCGGAAAAACCCATCTGGTTCACTAAATTCCTTTAGGGAAGGAAATCTTCCGTCCTTACCTGGTATGGTCTACCTGTGACTCCGGAGTCACAGCAATGGGGTTGACTCTGAATTAATAAATGATGGCCAGCCAATAACACCTATGAATTAATAAAAAAAGATGCCTTTGTCCCTCTTGTACTACAATGTGTAAGGAGGGACTTTCATTTTTTATGACCTTAAGACATTCTCAAGCACTTCTGTTGTGTAGTCACTGTAGGAAACAAGCTCCTTAGAATGTGACTGAAGCCCATTTATTTTAGACAATGTTTCTATCAATTTTCCCTTTTTAACCAGCAGTATCAAGTTAGCTTTCAACAGCTGGAACCTCAGCGAGTAGGCTGTGACACGTATTTAATAAAAAAAAACTCAAAATCCCTACAGACTTTTCAAAACAAGCCCCAAAACAGCATGATGTATCACATCCATCATTACAGCACTGTGCCACTTTTCTCAGGACATATGCAGTTCCTCCAAAAAGCACCAAAGTGGCTAATGGCCCATTTCTATGCTCGCTGTGAAAAAAAGCCATCTATTTTTTATTCAGCTCAAACACATAATGTGAAGACTTTTTTCAACCAGAGCCTCTCAATTTTTCATTCCAAAATGTTTTTGCTCTTTGTCTCAGCGAAAGACTTGTCCTTTTGATCACTGCTAAGACCTTATTATGTAGGGACCATTCTTAATTCAGTGATTTTCACAAGAACGTTCGAGTGAAAGGGTAATGCTATTTGTCGAGTTGATAAACGTATGAGTGAACAGAAAAACTTTGTGAACTCCTTGACGTAACAGAGTGCTCTGACAGTTCTAAGAGTTCATAGGTTCCTTCACTGAAAATAAAAACCACAGTTCTTATGACGATGAAAGTGATAGATGTTAGTACAGAGAATGGGTTACTTTCTTATATCAATCACCCAGTGTCAACATCAAATACTCCCAATTCTCCTGTAGCATTGTTATGCGAAACACTGTATATGAAGAATAAAGCTCCCTTTGCTTTATCCTGCCAATGGGCCCATAATGCCCACCTTTAAACCTCAGCATCAATTCAGTGCCCATCACTACATTTGATACTCTGCTATTGAAGCCAGCACACATACATTTTAATGAAAACTTCAATAGGCAAATACTAACTGAAGTTGAATGCCAACTGTCTGGCTGAGGGTTTGATTCCCCTGCCTGCCATTTGAATTGACTAGCTTGTATTCCTAAAATACCTGCATGACACAATGAAGGTAAAGGATACTTTCCGTACAGAAGGGCAGAATGGAAGAAAGTAATCATAACCTGATATTCCCTGGCACGATGGCGCAGTGGTTAGCACTGTTGCCTCACAGTGCCAGGGACCCAGGTTCAATTCTAATCTTGGGTGATTGTGTGTGGAGTCCGCATGGTCTCCCTGTGTCTGCTTGGTTTCCACTGAGTGCTCCCTTTTCCTCCCGCAGTCTGAAAGATGTATAGGTTAGGTGGATTGGCCAAGAAATGAAATTAAAAATAGCATGGCAGAGTTAAGAGAGAAACTTGCAGTGTGCAATAAAAAAAAACAGGAAATAACCTGCAGAGCTTAAGGGAGAGGAAACCCTTTTCAGCTGGGACTTTGGCTTCTCTTACAGACAAATTTATTGCTGCTATTTCAAAAGTTTCTGCAGAGATTTAAGTTAAAAAGAAATCCCCTTCATGGCAAGCTGAGCAAACTACTGAAGTCCTGCATCCATAGTGGCACAGCGGTTAGCACCGTTGCCCCGTAGCTCCAGATTCAATTCCGGCCTGGGGTGTCTGTGTAGAGTTTGCACATTCTCCTCTATGTCTGCGTAGGTTTCCTCCAGGTGATCCAGTTTCCTCCCACGCTCCAAAGACGTGCAGGTTAGTTGGATTGGCCATGCTAAATTGCCCCTTGGTGTCCAGAGATGTGTATGTTAGGGGGATTAGCTGTGGTAAGTGTGTGGGGATAGGCTGGAGGAGAGGGTATGGATAAGATACTGTCAGCGAGTTGGTGCAGACTTGATGGGCTGAATGGCCTCTTCTGCTCTGTACAAATTCTAATGATCCTATGATGAGTTTTAAGTTTAAAAATAAAAAAATTAACAATCAAGAAGGGGCTGAGAATCTCGCAGAGTGTGGCACATTCAAAGGAAAAGAGTAAAGTTCCTGCAGGTTTGAAACAAAAACAAAAGAATCACTCTGGGATTGGTCTTTGCAGCCCAGAGAAGGAATTACCGCAGTTTCAGAAGTTTTTAAAAAAATGCAATTAATTGCCAGCAGACTGCCAAAATCGTAAAAGTCCATGCAAAACACAAAGCGAGAAACAAGCAGGCTGCCTGAGTAATTAATAGGTTACTGCACAAACAGCTTTAAAGGAGCAATGATATAAAGTGGTAGCTACACAAACAAATACCCATGGACAGAAAAGTAGGAGAGTCAGATTCACTGACTCCTCAGACCAACAAGAGGAGCCGCATCTGCTTATACCCAAGCAGATGGTTCCATCACTTCAGTGTACTGAGGCCAACACTTCGGAGTTGGAATCTGCAGCGGAGAACTTGGCGCAGGATGTGCAGCATAGCGGGCAATGTCTGCGCCATGGTTTAGCTCATAACCTCTATGTCTGGGATATGGAAATGGCTAAATGACACAAGAGACACCCCAGACAGCGGGTAACTCCCAATGAGGTGCCAAGTGCAAGAAGAGACCCAGAGAGAGGGTAATTTGTTGCAGATCATCTCAGTGCAAGGAAACACACAGGCATTTTAGTTTAGTGCCAGAGAAAGAAACAGCCAAGAAGCAGCTGCAAGACTTGAGTTTTTTTGGAAAATGTTGACACAATACCCAAATTGCAATTGACATGATAGTGTAGTGTGCAGAATGAGGGAAAGCTATCTGAAGTAACTCATAAGAAGCAAAACATGTAAAAAGAAGTGAATGAATCAGTTTGACAGGAAAATGTTTGCCTCATAGCGGAAATCAGCTGGAAGATTTGAAGCGTAAGGTTCATTCTGAGTGTATGGGGAGGCGGCCTTACCAGAAGTTGGTCAAGTGTCAATTCTGGCAAGAAAAATGGAATGAATCTCACTGACGGTTCTGATATAATTTCTGATGGGATCTTGAGCCTCATTGAGGAAACATTTTCTGACTATGAGAACAATGCTGCGCCCATTACAGTCTCCCTCTGATTTAGCCACCATGGTTCCACTTAATCACACCAATCACTGGGGATCCCCATGGAAACAGACCCCCAGCACTTGTTCCACAATGACTGCAGGGATTGGCAGCCAGGAAGTCTGCACCATGTTTCTCAGAGGAAACTCTGACTAGACATCTCAGAGGAGTGGAGCAGAAGTGGGATGCATTCTACCCCCCATTCCAGGAGAAGGCTTTCCACCAAGGCCACCATCCCTCCTGGGATGCAGGGGCAGCCCTGGTGAGTGCACACTCACTTTAGAAGAGGATGTGGCAACAGTGCTGCAAGATGAACGATCGTCTGCACTCAGCCAGTCTAAGTGAGCCTCAAGCAGTCTTTTTCTGAAACCCCCCTCGCACATCTCTCCCTCTTCCACTTTCATCATTCACCCAGTTACTTAGGCATTTGCCAACACCTGTAAGGAGACCATTCCTTTCTCCCTCCCCTCTCACCATGCTGTGTCCTGCTACTCATTACCATATTCCTCACACTATCACTATCTTAAATGTCAACATTGCTGCCTACACTCTCCCTATCTGTATCATTGCAGGAAAAACACAACCACTTCAAGCACGAGAAGCGTACCCAGCTGGAGTCATGGCAGAGATTGAAACACTCATGCATTTTGAGGAGAAAGCCTGGGAGGAGAAAGAGCATGTCTGGCTAATGGTGAAGTGGAAGCAGCAGACAAATATGAGAATCCTCAAGACACACTGTTATTCCTCAAGGATCAACTGAGTAATCAATGTTCCCTAATTTAATGCCTGTAATGCACTGATACAATCTTCCTTCTCTTGCAGGGAAAGTAGTCAAACAGGCCAGCTCTTCCTCGCAACCCCTGGATCCATAGGAAGCAAACAGCTCCAAGGGAGACTTCTCGGACCTGTACCACAGAAGAGGCATCATAGCTGTAATCCACACCTGGCAATAGCACAGATACACCTCAGTGGGATCTCTGAGTTGACAGGTTTCTGGGTCACTCACTTGTGAGCCCCTCACAGCTGATGATCCACTGTAGTTGGAGGCAGGGATTTCCCAGGGAACCAGCATTTGGAAGGATGCCAGAGGTCAGGACTCTGCTGGGTCGCTGCCCAATTATGTGCTCAGTCATCCTAGAGCTGATGGAACTGCAAAGCCAGAGTCCGGAGCATCAGGAGGAGATGCATGTCCCTCCTCGGACTGACTAGAGGAGTCAAATCTGTTCATGTCCAAAGAGATGGTTCCGTCACTTTGGTGCACTGAGGCCAACACTCTGGGGTTGGAACCTGCAGTGGAGACCTTGGCACAGGATGTGCAGCATGGCAGGAGATGTCTGCACCATGGTTTAGTTCATGACCTCTATGTCTGAGGGCATGAACTCCATGGTGCAGGCATTGGTGGCAATCTGCAGGTGTCTGCGCTAGAAGACGGTGGGGTTTCTGGACTTCACTCCCGCTGCTCCGCTATCCCTGAGAGGACCCAACGGGTACAGTCTAGAACACAGCCCAGGGCCTTCCACTTAGGAAACACTGAGGTGTCCAGCCTATGTCCCCATTCCCTGTGAGTAATTCACCTTCAGCTCCACACACCAATAAGGACAGCATTGCAACAATCATTGTGCCTGAAAGCAGGCCAGGGCCCTCATGGTCCAGGCTGCCCATGGGATACCTGCCAAGGTCATATCAAGCGACAGGGCATGGGAGTCAGCATCCCTCATCAATCTCAGTTGCAGATCCTGTGGGAGCATCTTGACGTTGTGGGAGGTTGAGGATGATGTAGGCACCTAGTTGGCACAGGTGACAATAGGCACAGTGTAGAGAAGTCACCACTGTATATAGTTACAAATAATAAATCACAGTTCAGTCACAGAGCCTCCACCCTGTCACTTCATACCATCAAGCTTGGCCAATCCATGCACGCACCCAGTGCTTCATTCCAGTGAAGAGAGAGAATGGCTGTGCTATGTCTCTCCACACTGAGGATAGAGTAAAGGAGATCAGAGTGATGGTTGTAGGTTTCATTGCATTCACTGTCCCCCAAGTGAGGTGGTCTTTATGCCTCATGAGGCAGTGCGCTCCCCATCACTGATACTCCCACACTGCACTTGCAGTCTCACCTCACACAAAGCAGGACCCTATAGTCACACCCAGTACTGCCCCTCTGTTGTGGCCACCTCCCACCCAGTTTGAAGCCCCCAACAAGGAAAGTACCCGCTCTCAGCTGTTTGAGCATTAACCCAGCAGGGAGGAACCGGGAAACGATGCCCACTTGACAGCCAACACATCCCCTCGGAGCAAGAAGCGGCCCGATACGCAGGGAAGTTAAGGCTACTGAGTGACCCACGCACACCCCCCCAAAATGTCCCCCACCCACATCCTCACTCCGATGGGAACTAGTGACCCTGAAGTGCACTTGTGTACATCCAGAGCGTTCTCCTGGTGCCATTTGTATGTTGGACTACATGAAAAATACCTGAGTTCTCACCTCCAATACCCAACTTGGAGGTGACGACACCAGGTTCACGTTTGTATGGTGTATATGGTGCTGGCATGAATAAACGGTGCAGGCTCAATAGTGGAGTGAATGCTCGCCAATTATATCCTGATGTGTTCAAATTTGGTCCCTGGTCTTCCCCGGCTGCATCATTCTGCCAGCAAGGTTCACTTTTCCTAACACTTCGAGTTTTGAACCTGCGCTGCTATTCCCACAGACAGCAAACATGGGCTCAAGATCCCACTCATCGGCTTTGAAAATGTATAATGGACTGGTTAACAGTTCAAAATCTGGACAACTTTCAGAATTGCCCCAATTAGCGGGGTTAAATGGTGATCCACAGCTGGCATATCAAAGAAAGAGTTAGAAAAACTCAACCAGTTGTTACAGCCAGGCAAAACAGCAGGCAGAAAAGGCATGCAAAAACATTGTATCACCGAATAACTTCTTGAAGAATCAATATGTAGCAAAAAGAAAAAAAAAGCTAAAAATGATGTTGAATAGGCAGAATAAAGCTGTGCTGGAGCTATCAGCCAGAGATCGACACGAAAAGTCGATTGTCCTTCAAGACGAAATGCAAAAGAAATGCGTAACCATTCAGAAACCTGAAGAAAGGATAACTGTCTTAAACAGCAGAATTGGAGCACAGCAGAAGAAACTCAAGGAGAGTTGACTGAATTACAGGAACACTCAAAATGAAGCATTGCCAAGAAAAGGCAAACCTTTTGAAATATGTTCAAACGTTCCAAGAATCCCTCAGGTCAAAGATTGTTCCATTCAAAAATTACAAAGAGAAGTAAAATGAATTGAACATCGCTCCAAAGAAACCAGTTGTCAGGGAAGAATCAGCAATGTTCCATCTTCCAGGAGGAAAACAAAAGCTGCAAGAAGTAGACTGAAGAAACAGTTGAACAGCAAAGTGGAGAGAAACACAACTGAAAGGGGAAACAAAAACAGTGAGGGGAGATAACCAAGTAGCAGAAACATGAAGTACGACTGCCATGCCTCCAAATGTGAGGGACCGAGATGTGCAAGGACTGGTAAGCTTCACTGTCCGAATTTGGGCGGCACAGTGGAACAATGGCTAGCGTTGCTGCCTCTCAGTGCCAGGGGATCAGGTTCAATTCCGGCCTTGGGTGACTGTATGGAGTTTGCACATTCTCCCTGTGTGGGCATCACAGTGGTTAGCACTGCTGCCTGACAGCGCCAGGAACCCTTGATAATTCCTTCCTTGGGTCACTGTGTGGAGTTTGCACGTACTGTGTCTGCGTGGGTTTCCTCCCACAATCCAAAAATGTGCAGATTAGGAGGATTGGCCACGCTAAACTGCCTTTTAGTGTCAGGGGGATTAGAAGTGTAAATACATGGGGTTACGGGGATACGGCCTGGGAGGGAATGTTGTCAGTGCAGGCTCAATTGGCCTAATGGCCTCCTTCCACACTGTCGAGATTCGAGGAGGTATTGAAAGGAAAAGCCATATAGTTTTCTAAGCTGCAGGCCAAGAAAGAAAAGACAGAAATAAGATCAGGACCTGTAAATCCAATATTGAAGTGCAAGGTACGAGTAGAAGAAAAAGCACTGCATGTTTCATATGTGCTCTGAACCATTGAGCTGTATGAAATCATTCATAAACTCGCAAAATGATTTGAAAATACAACAAAGTGCTTGGTTGAAATTGTGAAACAAATGGAAATGGAGGTTGCATCTGCCGGGTGTATACATCCAATGAGGATATGATGTTCCGGTCACGCCTGTCCCAAGACCGGAATTTCCCACCCAAGGTCAACGTACTTTTAAATGGTCAGCCAAATTTTCCATTCCACCTACTGGTGGGACTGGAAAATTTAACCCTATGGAAAAGCAAAACTCAAGTCTAGTCTAGGGACAGAAAGAGTGCACTTTCCCTTTGGAAAGAATAGGAAGACCCAAAGTGTCTGAATAGAGCAAACCAGTTGTTAATAAAACAGAAAGATAGCTCAACGGAACAGAAAAAGCACATAGAGATAATAGGATACTGGAAATATGAAGTAAACTACCATTACTCCAAACACTAGGGAATTGAGGTGTGGGAGAAATGACAGCAAATAATTATATTCTAATACTCCATTAGAACAGAGGAAAGTTTTCTGCGAAGAAGAAAGGAGAACGTGGTAGAATATTGTATGTACCCCATTGTAAAGATGCTCAGCAGAACAAGGGTTAACATGGGACTGGAGCCCAACACCGCCCACTGTATGATGTCTAGAATCACAAGGTAATATTACTCATAGAACACTCTAGAAGCAGTCTGCACGGGACAAGCAGCGCCATGCATGATATTAACTGGGATCTGTACGTAGTTATATATTAACAATAAGTGGATCATATTTAAATGTACAAGGTTTCATCACTGGAATACCACTATAAACCATAACAAAACATGGTGCTCAGCAATGGCACAATAATACAACAACTGGATCAGTCCAACTATCAACAAGTTGAGAATGAACCAGTAAAGAAAATGTATCTTAGAAATTCAGTAATCATCATGAACACTATTTTAATTTTCCCAATGATAGTTTCAGGCATTATATAGAAAGGAAAAGTGTCTTTTTATTTCATGTAACTGTATTCACAAAAATTCTGAACATTAAATCATAAATTACACTCGTGAGCCTTTGAGGACACACCTCACTCCTCCTTGTACATCCTCCTGTACAGAAGTGTGTTGTAGAGGAGGAAGGTCATGGAGGTGATAAGTGGCTAGTGAATACCAGAAGACAGAGCTTTAAATTCTTCACTGATTCGATGTAAAATCATTTATTTTGTGTCAGATTTTTTGGGCATAATCTTCTGCTCTTACTTCTAGGGGTATTGTAGTTGGAACAGGTATTTAATTAGGTGTGATAGAAGCTTACCTGAACCCAACTGCCTTCACACCTCAGCCAGAATTAAATGATGGGAGTGAGGCACATGATGGACCTTCATGCCCTGCAGCTAATTCAGCCTGTAAAGTGGTAAATTAATGACCACATGAGGGCCTCATCCCACCACCATTGATGTTATCCCAGCTGCAGACAGGCCTGTTACCATGTGACCACATGGCTAACTCATCACCTTCAGAGAGGTGATTACTTGAGCAAAGTCACTGAGTGCCTGATCAAGGCACTCCATATTGGGAAGAGGATTCTACTGAAAAGAACCCCCTCAAGCCTTGCTGCTCACCCCCTTGCATCCTTCTCCCAGCAATCCCGCCCCACCAATGCTCCAACCCCTCCCCCCCCCACCCATATTATTAACCTGTGGGCTAGGTGTCACCCTGAGATCCTGGGAATCCTGTCATTCCAGCAGCAGCCACTACTTCCTGTTTGGTGCTGATGAGTACATGAGTTTCCAGCAGCTCTCAGTAGATAGGACTGCCACCTGAGTCCTGTATTCCAGGGGTCAGCACCTACTGGCCTTGACACTGCGTGATTGGTCTGTGGTTGGGCAGGCTTTCCCAAAATGAGGCAACATGGGCCTTTCACCAGCTCCCCGGCCAGCAGTTGGGAGACACAATTCCTCAATAAGATTCTGCCCTCCTTATTCTTTCTTCTTACTTTTTCCCCATTTTCCTTCAATTGTTTTTACTCTCAAAACACGATTTGGTCCAGCAGTTTTGTGGGAGGTGCTGGTGTTAAGATTCAGTGTTCACCATCTCCAGTGAGGTGACTTCATTTCTTTTGTTGGCACCTTTTGATGCTTTATTCCTAATCAAAAAAGCCAATTCAAATCAAGTCCAATCATGGTCCTCATGAGGGACGAACCAGATCCAAGTTGTCAAGGCATTGGATCCCATCTTGGGCTCGAGCAAACAAGTTCCAGGCTGACAGGATTGGGCATTGTACCCCATCCCGGTCTTGATCTACTCTTCATCTTAGCCAAAAACCCAAGATGGCTTTGAAAAATTGCATCAGGTAAAACCTCAGTTTGGCCTCTTTTTAAACTAAAACTTAGAGTCATAGAGGTTTACAGCACGGAAACAGGCCATCGGCCCAACTTGCCCGTGCAGCCTTTTTCTTGTTCAACGACTAAGCTAGTCCCAATTGGCCTATGTCCCTCGATAGCCATCTTACTCACGTGATGGTCTAAATGCTTTTTAAAAGACAAAATTGTACCTGCCTCTACTATCATCCCTGGCAGCTTGTTCCAGACACTCACCACACTGAGAAAAAAATTCCCCTCTGGACACTTCTGTATGTCTCCCTTCTCACCTTAAACCTATGCCCACTCATTTTAGATTCTCTTACCTTTGAGAAAAAGTATTGACTGTCTAGCTGTTCTCTGCCCCTCACTATTTTATAGACAATATTTTGTTTATTCATTAGTGTCATAAGTAGGTTTACAGTAACACTAATTAAGTTACTGTGAAAATCCCTAGTTGCCACACTCTGGCACCTGTTCAGGTACACTGAGGGAGAATTTAGCTAATGTACCTAACCAGTTTGTGTTTTGGATTGTGGGAGGATACTAGAGTACCCAGAGGAAACCTACGCAGACACGGGGAAAATGTGCAATCTCCACACAGACAGCAACCCAAGCCGGGAATCAAACCGAGGTTCCTGCTGCTGTGAGGCAGCAGTACTAACCACTGTGCCACCATGCCACCCGTAGTTAGCTACCCTTACTCTACATCACTTAAGCAAACTATGATTGCAGGCATCAGCACATCCCCAGTGCAGAAGGTTGGCCTCATACAAGTTTGGGTGAACCACCTACTTGATTATGGTCTCACCCATGCTAAGTAAGAAAGATATGGATGTGCCGGCGTTGGACTGGGGTAAACACAGTAAAAAGTCTGACAACACCAGGTTTTAGTCCAACTGATTTATTTGTTAGTAAACTCGCAAGCTTTCGAGGGGACTCCCTCTTCGTCAGGTGAATGGCGAGTTCTGGCCTTGGACCAGTAATCAGTAATCTCTAAACTGTCTGTGCTTTATATGCTCTGTCCGAGGCCAGAACTCTCCATTCACCTGACGAAGAGGGAGTCCCCTCAAAAGCTTGTGAGTTTACTATCAAATAAATCGGTTGGACTAAAACCTGGTGAAGTAAGAAAGATCCAGGGAACATCCTGCCTTCGCATTTCAAATTGATCAACTTTATTAACACCAGAGGGAAAAGAATGTGACTCCAGGATAAATCTATAACATGCCCTGTGAATGCTATTTTCTCTCACTGAAGATAAGAGTGGAAGGAAAAGTGCTGAAACATTATTCTAGACAGCAGTCCAAAGCTTGGGCAAACCAAAACGAAAGAAGCAGGGTCACATATACAGCACCAGAATCTCAGAGACTACTGGGAAATATAGGTGGGGGAGTAAAGGTAGGAAGTGAGGAGAGTAGGAGAACTGCCAAATGAGAGAAGCTGAGGTTGTTACAGCCACATGAATTAGGGATAAGAATAACTTCTCTATTATATCATCCATGTCTGACCATTCCAGGAGTTCCATTCATGAATTTAAGGATGAACACAATGGGTGCACATTTTCTGTCCCATCTGCCACGGGAATCATAGCGGGCAGGACACGAACCACACAAAGTTCCATTGACCTCAGCTGGGGTTTCCCAAGCATGGGGTGAGCACAGTCAGAAATTCCCAACTTTATTAGTGCTTAACCAACAAAGAAACTAGTCTGGCAGCATTTTGTGGGTTTAAAACAAAAATAGGGTTAGATTTTATTGAGTTAACAACCCACCCAGACAAAGATGTAAAAATATTTCACGCGGAAAATCTGTCTCTACCTTGACACACACACACACCCACATGCACTAGCATGTAGAATTACAATTTATACAGTAGGAAGTTACTTTCTTAGTTAAACTACAATTGAATGCAAAAAAATAAAGAATTTACTGTTTATGAGTCATCTTTTAATATGTGTGGCTGTGACAGATTCTTCTCCAACATGCCTTGCAATTCTATGAGTTGAAGTCCAAATAAACTGCAATTTCTGGATTCCCTCTTTTTTTTGTACAATCTATCTTTTCTAAAAAAAACAATGAATTTTGCACAAGGTCATTTTGAATGGAAGTTGTCTATTGTAGTGCTAGATTTCAAATTGAGAAAGAGATAGTCCTGAACTTGGGAGGAGGAGAGAATTGCTGCCCCACAGGCAGGTGTCTTTCACACAATCTCCTTGCAGCTTGATGTTGTAATAAAACAGATTTCAGAAATGGTTATTCAAGTCAAATGACCTCTCTCCTCAACTATTTCAGAAGGTATTTGCTTCGCTCAGATCTAGACGGACCACAGCTCTCGTTGCATGGTTGAGATGTTTGGATCCTGCAATATCCTATCCATTAACTCCTGAATGACCCACTATTCATCATGATGAGCTAGGAAGAACAGCTTTACATGTAGCTATTGTCCAAGTACCCTTTCTGTCTCTGTTTGAGAGACAGCTTAATGGAAATGAAGGCCGTGATTCTCCCATCTGCACCCGCCACTTTTCTGGCAGCTCCAGGAGATACAGATCTGCAGCCTTGAGTGGGGATTTGTGCGTGCACGGGGAATGCATGCGCATTTCCCAGAGACGGCGAGCAATCGCTGGTCAGACCACTCTGAAAACCAGTGGGAAGGCAGGTAAGTCATTTAATTTTTAAAGATCTATTTTAAATACGTAGAATTGTTAATTATCGGGACCTTTCAGGTCCTGATCGAATCTCCCACCCCGCCAGGAGTATTACATTCCAGCGGGGTTCAGACCAACTCCGCACTTTCAGGGAACCAGCAGGAGACACTGGAGGAATGAAGGGGGGGGGGGTACAATTGGAGGCCCCCCAGGAGCTGTGGTTGTGGTGCCCCCTGGACATGGGCCCCCTGGCACTGCCTAGGGGCACCTTGACACTGTCCATCAGGCATCAGACAGTGCCAAGGGGTGGCACCTATTGTGGGAGGAGCCTAGGTGCGATTGGTGGGTGGGGTTCCCCACTACCACACTGTATTGGGATCAGTCTGGGATGGAGGGAGGGGAGAGATTGGGCCGAGCTAGGGAGTGGTCTGCTAGGGAGTGGTCCTCATCCAGGTGGGTCTGACCCCATGGTGGTCTGCCGGGGTGAGAGGGGATGAGGGGGATTGCCACTGCTGGAGGGTAAGATCTGGGCATTGGGGTACTCCAGGATGGTGTGGGGGGGGGGGGGGGGGGCGGGGGTTGTCAAGTCTGGTCTGGGAATTGTTGTGGTGGCTGCGATCAGACTGCAGGGGGCTGGAGGGCAGTACTGTGGGGGTCCTGGGTTGGCTAGCAAACAGGAGTTTGACGTTTGGGTCCACTGTGCATGCACATAGCTCCAGAATTGTCAAACTCCAGCATGAATAGGCCCCGCCCCCTGGGTTTTTAATGAGATTCACAACTGGGACCTTTTCAGGGTACAGAGTGCAGAGACTCAGGCGAGAAGCTGAACTATCAGAACTGTCGTGAACTAGGACAGTTTTCCCGCCAATTCAGCACTTTTGGGAGAATCACCCCCAAAATGAGGTTCATTTCCGTTTCAGTGAATCTTTTGAAGTAGCACTTGGCATCAGCAGGTTTGCAATTCCATAGGAGGATGTCTGGATATGGTATTCCACATTGGTTAACTTGTGAGACCAGGTGTGAGGTGACTTATGGCAGCCATCTTGAGTCAATGTCTTTTCTTGCCCTTTCAAAGTTCTTTTTCTAAGCAGTTTCAATTTACATTTAATTAGCTGATAAAATTAAAGATTAATCTCATTCGTACTCAAGTCACATTATTCTGACAAGGTAGGCAGGCAAATGGGGTTAGGGGAGAGTGAGCTGGGGGGAATTGGAGGGCAATGAAGTGGGACATTTCTAACCAGCTAATAAGTTTTTAGACAGAATGCGTAAGGCACTGGACAGTACTACCAATAAAAGGAATTAAATGATTCTTGAAACAAAGTTAATAAGCTAATGAGACAAATAGTTAGCACATCTATGGATGTAGTAAGAGAAGGAAACAAATAATTAGGATTTTAAAACATATGTACTGATATGTTAAATGTATTTTAACTGTTATATGAATCATTGCTCATTTCAGCCAAAAACAGGTAACCATAAGGGATGATGGTGAAGGTGAATAATTCAGAGCTAAAGGCCTGGGAACCCCTGTAGATAGTGAAATTCATATCAGAAAGTTTCTTGTGGAGGGATACATCTCACAACGTTAAGGATAGGTCCATTCATTGTCTAGACTCAGAATAAGAACATGTCTGGATGCAAGAACATATGTTATCCAGGTTGGTAATGATCCGGTGGGAACGTCCACTTTGACGCCTGTAGCAAGCGTCTAGGATAACCAGGTGACATTAACTAAGATGGGAGTTAGCATCCAGATTAAATGGGCGAATGAGATGTCATTATGCTGGATGGGAGAATGCAATTGGTTGAGGTGTATGTCAGGGATTATTATTGACGTGTGTATACTAAATATAATGGGTTTTAAACTAATGTAGGGCAGCAATAATTGATAAGAAAAACTACAATTGATCTGTTTTTGATTGTATACGTCAGAATCATTGGAGAGGTTGTGTTACTTTATCTCAGAGCTACTTAACCCTTTTGGTAATCTCCAAGCAGCTGCTTGTTGTGTTTTTGTTTTGAATAAATGTTCTGGCTATTATACATAGATATTTGCCTCATGAGTTTTGTATAGTTAAAGACTGTACCAGCCATCTCAATTTAGCCCACAACAGGCAGGTAAGCAGGTAATGTGGAGAACTTGGGGGTAAATAGGGAAAGTAGAAGGGGGTAAGGGAGTGATCGGGGAAGTGTGGGTGAATGGAGTTTAGGAGCGGGGTGTGGGTGTGATAGTGAAGAGGAAGTAGATGTAGGGTCAATAAAGGGGTAAAAGCCCATGACCAGGGCCTGGGCGCAACCGTGATAAATGAACACCAATATTTTGCCACAAACCAGAGCTGACCTTCGTCTCAAACTCTCTCCGCTGCTGAAATCAGCACGATTCTTTTTCAGTCAATAGCGTACATATAATAGCTGGCAATAAGACATACACAAGCCATACAGAATCAGATGTGAGTGACCTGTCATTTTTTTGCTGCTGAGCACTGTATTTCCACACAGAGTGCAAAATAATTGCTAGCGGAGGTTTATTTTTAGAAATTAAACCACTCCTGTTAAATATCCAGTGTATTTAGTGTCTCTGGGTATGAATTTGTGGGCATACAGTAATTTTTCATTCTGGTCCACCCCGGTTAGGTCGTTCACTGGGGTCTATTGGCAAACTTGCTTCATGACAGCTACTTCTCTTTGTAATTTTTCACACGTGCTTAGCATGACCCCTTGGGTGTTTTCCTTAAAAGAGGTGCGTTATTTTTGTTGCACTCCCATCTGTATTAATAGAGGCTGCTCCCGGGATCAAATACAAGGTTACGAGAGAGAGGCAGATTGAAGCTAAGTTAATCAGTGCCCTGATTAACACACAACTGCGCCTCTGCAGTGGGCTGCAATCTGCATTAATTCTCTCTCAGTAACACCTGCCCATCAGATATTAATGTGGGTTGAAGAATTCAAAGTAAAACAGCAAAAAGGTGAAGATTGAAGAGCAAACTCTGGGAATTCGACGCGACAGAAAGCAATGGAGTCACACAGCTAATCAGTTAGTGTCTGACAAACAACAATTGATCCAGTTTCAGGTAGCGTTTTTACTTGGTCAAAATAATTACATTGCTAATTTGTTAATGTTAATGCACTCAGCAAGTTTATTCAGTGAGCGCTGCACAAGAAAGAAAGGTTTGATCATTGGATTAAAGGCAAGGGGAGAGAAAAGGAGGAACGTTATTGTGGCATTCTTCAGCCCAATTCCCGCAACCATTAAACTCAACCTTAATTTCAACCTTGGCATTTCAGGGAAATGACAGCTAAAGCCTAGGGCTTCCCTAAGGTGTAAAAACAAACTTGTACGCTCTTGGGATTTTACATTCTTGCTATTGGCTAGTTGGAAATAACATTGGAAGAATCTGGCATTGATCATACACCACTTTCTTGATAACACCTGGGCCACCCAGAAGGAAAATAAACAGTCCGGACCAGTATTCTTATTCCCCATCTTATTGATTCTTCCTACTGGGACAGGATTTTAAGGAAGATGGAATTTCTTTCTTGCCCTCCGAGGAGTGGCAGGAACACACCCCCACTGAAACTGCCTGCCCCGCAGGCATTTTACACTCAGACAAAGGTTAATTGGCTGCAGATGGGGCTTTGGCCCCTCACTCGGGAGGGAGCCCCACCCCAGAAAGCTGCCTGAGTAATTTGATTTGTTGGTAGTTTACTACTCTCAGCAGTGCCTAAAACTGCAATGGCCAGCACTGAGCCGAAAAGCGGACTCCATAGTCCAAATATTGGGAGTCCAAGACCAGGTAAGTGTAGGGGTCTCAGGGTGGGGTGGGAGATAAGTCCCAAGATTGGGCAGAAGGCAATGAGAAATTGGTAGAGGGGCAGAGGGAAAGGGGGCAGGAGCTTTGAGGGGGTGCTTAATTTTAAAAGGCAACTGTTGATGGAGGCACCGCACCACCCTCCCACACTCCCTACCCCAGGAGAACTTTCTTGGCTGACATAGGAAGAATCACTGGATCTATGATTAGAAGGCCAAAAGAGTTGCACTCCAGAGGTAGCATTTGGCCGAATGTGACATCAAGGAGTCCCAGTGAGACTGGGGTCAATGGGAATCTGCTGCTTGGAGTCATACCCAGCACAATAGCAGCTGAATCCCCCACTAATCAAGATCTTGGGGGTTACCACTGATGAGAAACTGCACTGGGCCAGCCATTTAGATAATGTGGCTACAAAATAAGGTCTCACATTAGGAATCCTGCAGTGAATAACTTTTAAAAGTTTATTTATTATCATACAAGTAGGCTTACATTAACACTGCAATGAAGCTTCTGTGAAAATTTCCTAGTCACCACACTCCAGCGTCTATTTAGATACACTGAGGGAGAATTTAACATGGCCAATGTACCTAAACAGCTTGTCTTTTGGACTGTGGGAGGAAACTGGAGCACTTGAAAGGAAACCCACACAGATGCTGGGAGAACATATAGAACATAGAACATAGAACATAGAACATAGAACATAGAACATTACAGCGCAGAACAGGCCCTTCGGCCCACGATGTTGCGCCGACCAGTTAAAAAAAAACAACAACAATGACCCACTAACCTAAACCAATCCCTTTTCGTCCATAAACCTGTCCACAGACCTCTTAAACGCCCCCAAACTAGGCGCATTTACAACTGCAGCAGGCAGGGCATTCCAATCCCTCACCACCCTCTGGGTAAAGAACCTACCCCTAACATCTGTCCTATAACTACCCCCCCTTAGTTTAAAGCCATGCCCCCTCGTGCTAGATTTTTCCATCAGAGGAAAAAGGCTATCACTATCCACCCTATCTAAACCTCTAATCATCTTATATGTTTCAATAAGATCCCTTCTTAGCCGCCTTCTTTCCAGCGAAAACAACCCCAAATCCCTCAGCCTCTCCTCATAGGATCTCCCCTCCATACCAGGCAACATCCTGGTAAACCTCCTCTGCACCCTTTCCAAAGCCTCCACATCCTTCCTGTAATGTGGGGACCAGAACTGCACACAATACTCCAAGTGCGGCCGCACCAGAGTTGTGTACAGTTGCAACATAACGCTACGACTCCTAAATTCAATCCCCCTACCAATAAACGCCAAGACACTGTATGCCTTCTTAACAACCTTATCTACTTGATTCCCAACTTTCAGGGATCTATGTACACATACACCTAGATCCCTCTGCTCCTCCACACTATTCAAAGTCTTCCCGTTAGCCCTATACTCAACACATCTGTTATTCCTACCAAAGTGAATTACCTCACATTTCTCTGCATTAAACTCCATCCGCCACCTCTCGGCCCAGCTCTGCAACCTAAGTCTTCCTGCAAACTATGACACCCTTCCTCACTATCTACCACACCTCCGACTTTGGTGTCATCAGCAAATTTACTGATCCACCCAACTATACCCTCATCCAGATCATTAATAAAAATCACAAACAGCAGTGGCCCCAACACAGATCCCTGAGGCACACCACTTGTAACCGAACTCCATGATGAATATTTACCGTCAACCACTACCCTCTGTCTCCTATCCGCTAGCCAATTCCTAATCCAGTTCCCTAGATCACCCCCAATCCCATACATCTGCATTTTGTGCAGAAGCCTACCATGGTGAACCTTATCAAACGCCTTACTAAAATCCACATACACCACGTCCACTGCCTTACCCCCATCCACCTCTTTGGTCACTTTCTCAAAAAACTTAATAAGGTTAGTAAGGCACGACCTACCCGCCACAAAACCATGCTGACTATCTCCAATCAACTCATTACTCTCCAAATAACTATAAATCCTATCCCTAATAATTTTTTCCAAAACCTTGCCCACAACAGAAGTGAGACTCACCGGTCTATAATTCCCGGGGAAGTCTCTGTTCCCCCTCTTAAACAATGGGACAACATTCGCTAACCTCCAATCATCTGGTACTATACCAGAGGCCAACGACGACCTGAAGATCAGAGCCAGAGGCTCTGCAATCACTTCTCTTGCCTCCCAGAGAATCCTGGGGTAAATCCCATCCGGACCAGGGGACTTATCTATTTTCAGACCCTCCAGAATATCCAGCACATCCTCCTTATCAACTGTAACACTGTCAATTCTACTCCCCTGCAACCCAGTGTCCTCCTCAGCTATATCCATGTCCCCCTGCGTGAACACCGAAGAGAAATATTGGTTCAATGCTTCACCAATCTCCTCCGGTTCCACACATAACTTCCCTCTGCCGTCTATAACTGGCCCTAACCTTGCCCTAACCAACCTTCTGTTCTTGACATACCTATAGAACGCCTTAGGATTCTCCTTAACCCTATCAGCCAAAGTCTTCTCATGTCCTCTTTTAGCCCTTCTTAGCTCGCTCTTCAACTCCCTCCTAGCCAATCTAAAGCTCTCTAGTGCACTATCCGAGTGCTCACGTCTCATCCGAACATAAGCCTCCTTTTTCTTTTTAACCAACGAATCAACTTTTTTGGTGCACCACGGTTCCCTAGCCTTACCAATTCCACCTTGCCTGACAGGGACATACCTATCACAGACTCGCAGTAGCTGCTCCTTGAAAAAACTCCACATTTCGGACGTTCCCAATCCCTGTAATCTCCTAGTCCACCCTATGTTTCCTAATTCTCTCCTAATAGCCTCATAATTACCCTTCCCCCAGCTAAAACCACTGGCCCGAGGTTCATGTCTATCCCTTTCCATCACTAAGGTGAACGTAACCGAATTGTGGTCACTATCACCAAAATGCACACCAACTTCCAAATCCAACACCTGATCTGGCTCATTTCCCAGCACCAAATCCAATATAGCCTCACCTCTAGTTGGCCTATCTACATACTGAGTCAAAAAACCTTCCTGCACACTTTGCACAAAAACTGACCCCTCTAACGAGCTAGAGCTATAACAATTCCAATCAATATTAGTAAAGTTAAAATCCCCCATAACAATTACCCTATTACTTTCACTCCTAACCAGGATCGTCTCCGCAATCCTTTCCTCAACCTCTCTAGAACTTTTAGGAGGCCTATAAAAGACTCCCAACAGGGTGACCTCTCCTCTCCTATTTCTAATCTCCGCCCATACTACCTCAACAGACAAGTCCTCATCAAACCTCCTCTCTGACACTGTGATACAATCCCTGACCAATAATGCTACCCCTCCCCCCCTTCTACCTCCTTCTCTACTTCGACTAAAACATTTAAACCCCGGGACCTGCAGCATCCATTCCTGCCCCTGCTCTATCCATGTCTCTGAAATGGCCACAACATCGAAGTCCCAGGTACTGATCCACGCTGCAAGTTCACCCACTTTATTGCGAATACTCCTCGCATTGAAGTATACACATTTCAAACCCTGCTCCACCCCACCCCTGCGATGCCATGCATTGCAGTCCCCATCCATGCACCCCTCACTTTCAACCCCTCTACTCAGGATCCCTCCCCCCCTCCGAATCAGTTTAAACTTCCCTGCATAGCCCTAGCAAACTTACCCCCCAGGATATTGGTCCCCTTCTGATTCAGGTGTAGACCATCCCTCTTATAGAGGTCCCACCTTCCCCAGAACGAGCCCCAATTGCTTAAGTACCTGAACCCCTCCCTCCTGCACCATCCTCTCAGCCACAAGTTCAAACTTTCCCTTTCTCTATTCCTCTCTAAACTATCTCGTGGCACAGGCAAGAGTCCGGAGATAACCACTCTATCAGTCTTGGCCTTTAGTTTCCACCCCAACTCCATAAATCTCTGCTTAATATCCCCTTCCCTTAACCTCCCTATGTCATGTGTCCCCACATGAACAATAACTTGGGGTTGATCTCCCTCTCCTCTAAGAGTCCTGAATACCTTTTCAGATACATCCCAGACCCCAGCCCCTGGTAGGCAACTCACCAGCCCTGAGTCCCTACCTTTACTTCTGACCCTCCTATCTGTCCCCTTAACCGTGGAGTCCCCAATCACGAGGCCCAATCGTTTACAGCCCCTAACCACCTGAGCTTTCACACTAGGCTCACCCCCAGTGACCTGGTCCCTTTGACTATCCCCAGTTGTTTCCTCCTCAACTGTAGCCTCCAGGACCGAAAACCTATTTTGGAGGGGAACCGCCCCAGGGGATTGTCCCCCCGATTGCTTCTTTCCCCTCTTCCTGGCAGTGACCCAAGACTCATTTTTAGGAGTGACTATTTCCTTATAACTCCTATCGATTTCCACCTCTGCCTCCCGAATTATGCGGAGTTCCTCTAACTCCACCTCCAGCTCCTTTACACGCTCCTCCAGAAGCTGCAATCTAACACACTTCCTACAAGTAAACTCCCCTGAAACACTACTAGATTCCCTCACCACATACATCCCACAGGAGATGCAGCACACTGCCTGAACTGCCATCCCTGAAGCAATTACCAGCAGAAAAATAAATTAAAAAAACAAACAACAAACTTCCCCCACTCTTACACTGTCTGTGTAGACTCCACACAGACAGTGATCCAAATCAGGAATTGAACACAAGTCCCTAGCACTGTGAGGTGATCACTGTGCCACTCCTAACACACCACCTGCCTCTGCCAAAGCCTGTCCACCATCTACAAGACACAAGTCAGGAGTATGATGGAATACTCTCCACTTGGTTGGATGAGTGCAGCTTTAACAACATTCAAGAAGCTTGACACCAGCCAGGACAAAGTAACCCATTTGATTGGCACCCGAACCACCACCTTTAATGTTCACACTCTCCACCACCAATGGACAGTAGCAGCAGTGTGCATTTTCTACAAGGTGCTGCAAGGACTCAAGACTGTCTAGACAACATCTACCAAATCCATGGCTGTTACCGTACAGGAGGACCAACATATGAGAACATCAGCACCTGGGATTCTCACCTCCAAGCCACTCACCATTCTGACTTGGAAATGTATCGCCGTTCCTTCACTGTTGCTGGGTCAAAATCCTGGCACCCCCTAACAGCACTGAGGGTGTACCTACTACATGGACTGCAGCAGTTCACAAATACATCTCACCACCACCTTCAAGGGTGAGTAATAAATGCTGGCCATGCTAACGACACCCACATTCCTAAAAGAATGCCCTAAAAGGGCATTGGCGACCATTGACTCTATTGGATTAGTCCATGTTGGATATATTATTATATAAATTATTGGATATATTAGTTGGGCAGAGTGCTGCAATGGTTTGCCATTGCCCCCTGCAGTATGGCTGACGAGAAAACCTTACTGTTCTTTGCTTCCTGACATCAGGCATATTACAAGTACATATAGGCTGATAATCAACATACTTGGCCATGTTATGCACAGGAGATTAACAAAGTCACAAGAATCATAGAGATTTAAAGTGTGGAAACAGGTCCTTCAGCCCAACATGTCCATGCCACACCTTTGTTTTTAACAACTAAGCTAGTACCAATTACCCATGTTTGCCCATATCCCTCTATAGACATCTTACCCATGTAACTGCATAAATGTTTTTTAAAAGACAAAATTGTCCCCGCCTCTTCTATTACTCCTGGCAGCTTATTCCAGCCACTCTCCACCCTCTGAAAAAAATGCCCCTCTGGACACTTTTGTATTTCTTCCCTCTCACCTTAAACCAATGCCCACTAGTTTTAGATTTCCCTACCATTGGAAAAAGGTATTGACTATCCAGCTGATCTATGCCCCTCATTATTTTATAGACCTCTATAAGATCACCACTGAGCCTCCTATGCTTCAGGAAAAAAAATCCCAGTCTATTTCAGCCACTCCTTATACCTCAAACCATCAAGTCCAGGTAGAATCCTAATATTTTTATTTTGCATTCTTTCTAGTTTAATAATATCCTTTCTATAATAGGGTGACCAAAACTGTACACAGCATTCCAGGTATAGTCTTACCAATGTCTTGTACAACTTCAACAAGACATCCCAACTCCCGTATTCAATGTTCTGACCATTGAAACCAAGCATGCTTAATGCCTTCTTCACCACTCTGTCCATCTGAGCTCCTTGAAAGTGGAGTCAATGAACATGTACCCCTAGATCTCTTAATTCTATAACACTACCCAACACCCTACCATTAACTGAGTTTGGTAGAACTGGTTCGATCTACCAAATGCATCACCTCACGTTCATTTAAATTAAACTCCATCTGCCATTCGACAGCCCATTGGCCTAATTGATCAAGATCTTGTTACAATCCTCGATAACCTTCTTCACTGTCCGCTATGTCACCAATCTTGGTGTCATCTGCAAACTTACTAACCACGCCTACTAAATTTTCATCCAAATCATTAATATAAATGACAAGTAACAGTGGACACAGCAATTAAAAAAAACGGATGATATTAACTAACTATTGGTTGCATGCAAGATGATTTTGCGGCTTTGAAAGTAAGTTGATGAATCCACCTCCCATCGCAACCTACTTTTACCCCGATCTCAGTAATCTCCCAGCTAGCCTTGTTCCCTGGTCTCTCACCTCATCTCAACTCCCAGCCATTTCATTTTTTCCTTGCTTTCTCCATCCATTTCATCTTAAATCCACATCACCTCTATTACTTAGTTCACTTGTTGCTTTCACCTCTTAACATTTCAGGGGCGGCACAGTGGTTAGCATTGCTGCTTCAATGCCAGGGACTCAGGTTCAATTCGCAACTTGTGTCAGTGTGTGGAGTCTGCACATTCTCCCCGTGTCTGTGTGGGTTTCTTCTGTGTGCTCCAGTTTCCTCCCACCATCTGAAAGACATGCTGGATGTGTACACTGGCCATGCTAAATCCTCCCTCAGTGAAACCGACAGGCACCAAAGTGTGGCAACTAGGGTTTTTTTGCAGTAAGTTCATTGCAGTGTTAACATAAGACTCGTGTCAAACATAAATAAACGATTTCACTACCTATTCCTTGCTCTCTCAGATTAGCGACTATTAAGCAAGTTAGGTTATTCCAAAATCCTACAAACTGTACAGCGTTTGTTTGGGGGTGGGGGGGGGGGGGGGGGGGGGGGTGGGGGGGGGTGTGGAATGGTAATTCTCCCAAAACATTAAGTGTTGAATTCATGTAAAAATTGGAGTACTTTCCACTGCTTTCTTTCAGTGTGATTTTTAAAGTGAATCTCCCACACTCTGTGTTGCAGGGTACGCTAGGCATGAATCCGTCCAAAAAAATCTGCGTGGGGCCAATTCCTGCTGGAGAGGTCAACAACAAGCAACAGTGTTGAACAGACCGCTGAGCATGCTCCAATATGTCAGTGCTGCATACACAGTGGCCCCTGTCTGCTGGCCTCCCAGTTGCTGGCCAGCCCCACAACACCCGCATCACCCATTGTGTGATGACCCCCATGGCCCAATTGTTGGCCCCCCCCAGCCATGCCTGGGTCAGCCTCGACCCCCACCATCCCGCAGCCCCAATTTCCTGATCCTTCCTCCCAATTCTGACTCCCACCCCCCCTCCAAACCCAACATCACTGACAGCCGCGACCTCCTTCCCCCACATCCATTAGGGTGGCCAGTTTCAAATCGCTGGCCTTCCTCCCTATGTCACTCAGCCCAAAGTGCAGAGTAGCAATGGGACTCCCCCCACCCCCAGAGGCCCCATCCACTTGGCACTGCCCGATGTCTGCTGGGCAGTGCCAGAGGGCACCCCCCCCCCCCCCCCCCCAGGCATTGACACTTTGCCCCTTGGGCAGTGTCAGGGAGCACAGGCTGAGGCTGCCAAGGTGGAAATGCCCAGGAGGCACCCCCATCCCAGTGCCCTGACCTGGATTGTTGCCCCCCCCTCTTACTCTAGTGCAGTCTGGCTGCCAGCTCCCCGCAAGTGAGGAGATACTATAAATCCCACTGGAGTGAAATACTCAGCGATGAGAATTCAGATCCAGGCCTGCTAATTAGATGGATACTGTAGGGAAATTCTAATTTGAATAAATTATGCAGCTCTGTGCAGAGCTGACACTGCTGGAAATCCAGTTGCCGGAGACTCGCGGAGGCCACAGTGCCCAGCAGAGAGCCCTGTGAGGGGCTTCCGTATGAGTCTCCTAGCCCGTTGTGCTGCACTCAATATTTAGGGACTGCTTCTCGAGATCCTGTCGATAAGGACATAAGAAATAGTTACACGGGCAGTCCAGATGGTGCATTGTGCCTGCTCCTCTCCTCAATAAGATCACAGCTGAACTTTTACATCAGCTGCACTTCCCAAGCATCCGATGATTGCTTTTGTGCCCGATGATCTGTATCTTGGGCATGCTAATTGACTGAGCATCCACAGGCCTCAAGGGGACTGAATTACAGAGATTCACAACCCTCTGAATTAAGAAGAATTTTCATATCTTTCAGTGCTAAATGGCCAATCTCTTATACAGAGGCCATGGCTTCTAGTTCTAGGCACCTCAGTGAGCTTAGCACAAAAACACAAGGAATAGGAAAGGCAAATCACATCGCCTGTCAATCTTCTGCCATTCAGCACGATTAAGGCTAATCTTAATCTTCATCTCAATTTTCTTGCTTGCATCCACATCCCTTAGTTCCCTGAGAGGCCAAAAGTTTATCCATCTCAATCTTAAATGTATTTAATGATCAAGCATCCACAACCCTTCAGAGTAGAGAATTTCAAAGATCTACAACCCTTTGAGTGAAGTAAAGTTTCCAGTTCTCAGTCCTAAGTTATTGGAGCCGCATCCTATGAGTGTTCCCCCATGTTCAGACTCCCCAAACAAGTACTACAGACGGAGTATAATGAGTCTATTTATGCCTACTCTATCAAGCTCCTTCAGAATTTTGTAGATTTCAATGAGATTGCCACTCATATTTAAATTCCACAGAATATAATCCCAATTTACTTACCATCCCATTATTAGACAACTTACCTCATCTCAGGAACCAATTTAGTTGTTTGTGTGTGTGTGTGCAATAAACACCACGCCAGGCAATAGCTTCCACAGTAGCTAAATGGAGCTCTTTGCCCCCTGACAAAAATTAACGGAGGGCTCAATCTTCAATGATGTGAGTCACTGATTGGGGTGCACCAGTCCAGGTTCCCTGCAAGGCCCCAGTTGTGCCAATATGCTGCACAAAGATCTTGGCCAGAGCAGAAACAGTTGAGGAGAGCCCAGTGACAAGTTGAAGCCAGGTGGGTGGGCTGGTGAATGGTTTGGAGGGGATCCTCCAGGTGGTGATGTTCCCAGGCATCTGCTGCTCTCTTGTCCTTCTAGATGGTAATGGTCATGGGTTTGGAAGGTGCTGCCTAAGGAATCTTGGTGAGATCCTACAGAGCATCTTGTAGATGGTACACGCAGCTGCCACTGTTTGTCAGTAGGGAGGAATTGAATGTTTCTTTCTTGAGCAGCGAGTTGCATTTATTATGATGGTATTTATCCCAGGCTGCTTAGGGAGGCGAAAGATGAAGTTGCTGGGCCTCTGGCGCAAATCTTTGTCTCTTCTTTGGACACAGGTGAGGTCCCAGAAGACTGGAGGGTAGCAAATGTGGTCCCGTTGTTCAAAAAAGGTAGTAGGAATAACCCTGGGAATTATAGACCGGTGAGTTTGACGTCGGTGGTAGGGAAGTTAATGGAAAAAATACTTAGGGGTAGGATGTATGAGCATTTGGAGCGTTGCGATCTGATTAGGGATACGCAACATGGCTTTGTTAGAGGGAGGTCTTGCCTTACGAATCTGGTGGAATTCTTTGAGGAGGTGACAAAAACGGTTGACGATGGGAGAGCCGTTGATGTCATCTATATGGATTTCAGTAAGGCGTTTGACAAAGTCCCTCACGGTAGGCTGGTAGAAAAGGTTAAGGCGCATGGGATACGAGGCCAGGTAGCTAGGTGGATTGAGAACTGGCTGGGAAATAGGAGACAGAGGGTAGTTGTGGAGGGGACCTTGTCAGGCTGGAGGCCAGTGACCAGTGGTGTGCCGCAGGGCTCAGTACTGGGACCTCTCCTCTTTGTAGTCTACATAAATGACTTGGAAGAGGGCGTGGGTGGTGTGATCAGCAAGTTTGCTGATGACACCAAGATGGCAGGGTTAGCGGGTACGGAACTGGATTGTCAGATGATACAACAGGATATAGATAGGTTGGTGCAGTGGGCAGATAGGTGGCAGATGGCATTTAATCCTGACAAATGCAAGGTGATGCATTTTGGACGGAATAATGCAGAGAGGAGCTATGTGATAAAAGGTAGGCCGATTAGGAGTATAGACGTACAGAGGGACCTGGGAGTGCAGGTTCACAAATCCATGAAGGTTGCGTCACAAGTGGAGAAGGTTGTTAGGAAGGCTTATGGGATGTTAGCCTTTATAGGAAGGGACATAGAGTATAAAAGCTGCCGTCTAATGCTTCAGTTGTACAGAACGTTGGTTAGACCGCATTTGGAGTACTGCGTCCAGTTCTGGTCACCTTACTACCGGAAGGACGTGGAGTCTCTGGAAAGGGTGCAGAGGAGGTTTACCAGGATGTTGCCTGGCATGGGGGGACTGGGTTATGAGGAGAGGTTGAAGAAACTGGGACTATTCTCCTTGGAAAGACGGAGATTGAGGGGGGACATGATAGAAGTATATAAGACACTGAAGGGAATAGAGAGAGTTAATAGTGAGAGACTGCTCCCTAGACTGGGTACGAACACGAGAGGTCATCATTTAAGGGTGAGGGGGGAGAGGCATAATTTGGAGGTGAGAAGAAGGTTCTTTACGCAGAGAGTTGTGGGGGTCTGGAATGCGCTACCGAGTAGGGTGGTGGAGGCAGGAACGTTGGACTCGTTTAAGATGCAGTTATAGATAGGCACATGAGTGAAACGAGAATGGAGGGATATGGTAGGGGCTATTAAATAGGGTTAAACCTCGGGAGACACCGGAAAGGCAGGCTGTAAGATTAATATTTTTGTCTTTATTCCACAGGTGGAGGTCCACCTCGTGTCAAGCGAGGGGCATGCACACGGCGGGTCGTGCGTGGGCTGCTCTTGGAAGTTCCAGGAGTGGCCTAGTACTTCATGTCGGTGTGTGTGCTTGATCCTGGACCGGTAGACAGGCGCCGCAACAGCTCAGTGACTAGCACTGCTGGCTGTGCAGACACATGGATTTGGGCCTGTGTCTGTGGGAGTTTGCGCATTCTCCCTGTGGATGCGTGGGTTTCAGTGGTGGAGGCAGGAACGTTGGACTCGTTTAAGATGCAGTTATAGATAGGCACATGAGTGAAACGAGAATGGAGGGATATGGTAGGGGCTATTAAATAGGGTTAAACCTCGGGAGACACCGGAAAGGCAGGCTGTAAGATTAATATTTTTGTCTTTATTCCACAGG
The DNA here is from genome assembly GCF_965287045.1 of Carcharhinus amblyrhynchos. NCBI lineage: Eukaryota > Metazoa > Chordata > Chondrichthyes > Carcharhiniformes > Carcharhinidae > Carcharhinus > Carcharhinus amblyrhynchos. Next base: position 10,331,075 of record NC_137347.1, on the reverse strand, counting down.
TGGAGGTCCACCTCGTGTCAAGCGAGGGGCATGCACACGGCGGGTCGTGCGTGGGCTGCTCTTGGAAGTTCCAGGAGTGGCCTAGTACTTCATGTCGGTGTGTGTGCTTGATCCTGGACCGGTAGACAGGCGCCGCAACAGCTCAGTGACTAGCACTGCTGGCTGTGCAGACACATGGATTTGGGCCTGTGTCTGTGGGAGTTTGCGCATTCTCCCTGTGGATGCGTGGGTTTCCTCCGGGCGCTCCGGTTTCCTCCCACACCCCAAAGATGTGCTCTTAGGCTAATCGGTTTTTACCAAATTGACACTATTCTCCCCTGAATCTGACTGAGTAGGGTTCCATTCGTAGACATGCAGGGTAGAATAGGTGTAGGGTGATGCGGCGGCGCGGGCTCGTTGGGCCGAAGGGCCTGTTTCCCGTGCTGGGTTGTTCTTGGTTCTTTGTTCTTTATTTATTATATTTCAACGCACGGGGATCATTTTAGACCATAAGGAATTCTGGAAGATCAGTTATTTATTTATCTCTGCAATTATCTCTTTTAAGCTCGAGTCTGGGATTTTCCAACCTGAGGTGGTGGGACCCGCTATAAGCCAGTCAAATCCATTGATTTTCAGCAGGATTAGAAGATCCAAGCAATGTGGCAGTGCGATGGAGCTGGAAAATCTTGGCTCTCATATGTCGACTATCAAATGCAAAGGATTTGTCAGATTTTAGTCCCATTATCTTTTCAGTATTCTTCATGTAGCACCACTTGCGTATTAATTGCTTTGTGTTCCAACCTCTCATTAGACCATTGTTTCACCACAATTCGCAATATATAGTCCCTCATTATGAAGACGTACATGAAAGATGAGTTGTTACGGCCTTACTTATTCTGGACCCATGAAATCCCACCCTAGATCAATGGACCTTTCCATGATCTGTCCCTCACCAGTTCTAATTCCCATGACTGGCAGGATGGTAAAATTCAAATAAGCCTAAATATTTGTTCAACGTCCGTGCCACTCCCGTTCTCCCAATAATTATTTCTTCTTTCTCTGACTTTAAGGGACTCTGCTTTCTTTCACTAATCTCTTCCCTTTTATTTATGGGTAAAAAGCTCTCAATATCTTTTTATATTTCTTCCTCATTTACCCGCATCTTCCATTTATTCCCTCTTCTTCAATTTCTCGTTCGTCCTTTGTTGCTTATTTAAAAAATCCCCAGGTTTATTACACTTTCTGGCAATATTTAACCCAATAATATTCTTAATCACCCTAGTTAGCCATGGCTGCATTCTGTTTTGATCAGTGGTGCTTTTATTCCTCAAAGAATGCCTGTTTGTTGAGAATAGTGCTTTGGTGCCACGGTGGCACAGTGGTTAGCACTGCTGCCTCACAGCATCCAGGAATTCCAGTTTGATTCCTGACTTGTGCAGATTCTGCATAGATAGTGACCCATTCTCCTTGTGTCTGCGTGGGTTCCCTCCGGGCGCTCCGGTTCCCTCCCATAGTCCAAAAGACATGTTGGTTAGGTGCATTGGCATGCTAAATTCTTCCTCAATGCACCCGGACAGGTGCCAGAGTGCGGCAACTAGAAGTTTTTCATAGTAACTTCATTGCAGTGTTAATGTAAACCTACTTGTGACACTAATACATAACTTCATTTCTCTCAATGTTTGCCATTGCTTAGCTACCATCAAATCTTTTGATCTAATTTCTAATCCAGCTTAGCAAATTTGCTCCTTACATATGTCTGTAATTGGCTTTGTTTAAATTTAAAACCCTATTTTCAGAGTTAACCATGTCATCCTTAAACTTAATATGCAATTCTATTATATCATGATCCCTGTTCTCTGTGGGATTATTTGTTATGAGATCACCAATTAGCCCTGTCTTGTTGTATAATACTGGATATAAAATAACCAGCTTTTGAGGTGGATCTGGACTAAGATCCTCTCAAAATTACTCCACTTCCTTTTTCATTTCGTCAATCTTTTCTAAAAAAGTACTCTGGAATATTTAGTTCCCAATTTTGGTCACTTTACAACCATGACTGGAAGTTTCTTGGAAGGAGATAAGAACATAAGAACATAAGAAATAGGAGCAGGAGTAGGCCATCCAGCCCTTCGAGCCTGCCCCGCCATTCAATAAGATCATGGCTGATCTGTTGTAGCTCAGTTCCACTTTCCCGCCCTCTCCCCATAACCCTTAATCCCCTCTCTTATCAAGAACCCATCAACCCGCTTCTTAAAAATATTTAGCGAGGCAGCCTCCACCACTTCAACGGGCAGAGAATTCCAGAGATTCACCACCCTTTGAGTGAAGAAGTTCCTCCTCAACTCCGTTCTAAACCGCCTCCCCTTTATCTTGAGGCTGTGCCCCCTAGTCCTACTGTCTTTTTTGAGCGGGAAGAGTCTCTCCACCTCTATCCTATCCATCCCATTCATCATCTTATACGTCTCAATGAGATCTCCCCTCATTCTTCTAAACTCTAACGAGTACAAGCCTAGTTTATTCAGCCTCTCCTCATAGCTCAATCCCCTCAACTCCGGTATCAGCCTAGTAAACCTCCTCTGCACTCCCTCCAGGGCCAAAATATCCTTGCGCAGGTGCGGCGCCCAAAACTGCACACAGTACTCCAGCTGCGGCCTCACCAATGCCCTATACAGCTGCAGCAAGACCTCCCTACTTTTATATTCAATCCCCCTCGCTATGAAGGCCAGCATCCCATTTGCCTTCCTGACCACCTGCTGCACCTGCAAGCTGGGTTTTTGCGACTCATGCACAAGGACCCCGAGGTCCCTCTGCACCGTCGCCTGCTGCAGTTTTTCGCCACGTAAGTAATAGTCCTTCCTACCATTCTTCCTACCAAAGTGGACCACCTCACACTTGCCAACATTAAATTCCATTTGCCATTTCCTGGCCCATTCGCCCAGCCTATCTAGATCCTTCTGCAGACTCTCCACACCCTCCGCACAATTTGCCTTTCCCCCAATCTTGGTGTCATCAGCAAATTTCGACACCCTGCACTCGGTTCCCTCCTCCAGATCATCTATATAAATGGTAAATAGCTGAGGCCCCAGCACCGACCCCTGGGGCACCCCACTAGTCACCAACCGCCAATCCGAATAGCACCCATTGACCCCCACTCTCTGCCTCCTATTTGACAACCAATCCTCTATCCACGCTAACACCCTACCCCCAACTCCATGTCCCCTGACCTTCTGCAATAACCTCTTGTGAGGTACCTTGTCAAACGCCTTCTGAAAATCCAGAAAGACCACATCCACCGGCTCTCCTCTATCCACTGCCCTAGACACATCCTCATAGAACTCCAGTAAATTTGTCAGACACGACTTCCCTTTAATGAAACTGTGTTGCGTCCGCCCTATCAAGCAATTCCCTTCAAGGTGCCTCGCAATTTCCTCCTTAATGACGGATTCTAACATTTTACCTACCACAGACGTTAAACTAACCGGCCTATAATTCCCCGCCTTTTGCCTGGCACCCTTCTTAAACAACGGCGTAACATTAGCCGTTTTCCAATCTTCCGGCACTTCCCCGGAATCCAGCGACGTCTGGAAAATAACCACCAAGGCATCCACTATCACCTCCGCCATTTCTTTCAGAACCCTCGGATGCATTCCATCCGGTCCTGGGGACTTGTCCACAATCAGCCCCTCCAGTCTGTCGAGCACCACCTCTCTAGTAACAGTAATGTCATTAAGACCCTCCATTCCTACCACCTTTCCATCGCTAACACCCGGCAAATTATTCACGTCCTCCTCCGTGAAGACAGAAACAAAAAAGTTATTCAAGACCTTAGCCATATCCCCATCCCCTACCACTAGGTCCCCTTTCTCATCCTCTAAAGGACCAACGTTCACCCTAGCCAGCCTCTTCCTTTTTATATATTTATAAAAACTCTTGCTATCCTTTTTTATATTAAGTGCTAGCCCAGCCTCATAGCTTCTCCTACCCTCCTTTATCAACTTCTTTGTCAATCTTTGTTGACATTTAAACCTTTCCCAATCCTCTTCTCGCCCACTACTCTTAGCTACTCTAAATTCCTCCGCTTTTAATTTAACACTTTCCTTCACCTCCTTCGTTATCCACGGCTTATTACCTCTCTTCCTACTGTCCTTTTTAACCATCGGAATAAATTTCTGCTGAGCACCAAGAAAGATCTCCTTAAAGATCCTCCACTGCTCCTCAGCAGACCTACCTTCCAACGCACTCCCCCAGTCCACATTCGCCAATTCTTCTCTCATCCTACCATACTCCCCTCTATTCAAACAAAGGACGCGTGTCCGGGAACCCACTTTCTCCTCCTCCATCTGCACCAGAAACTCCACCATACAATGATCACTCTCTCCAAGAGGATCCTTCACCGCAAGGTCCCTAATTCTACCCGCCTCATTACATAGCACCAGATCCAAGATAGCTCGCTCCCTCGTCGGCTCCAACACACACTGTTCAAGGAAATTATCCCGGCAGCATTCCAAGAACTCCTCCTCGAGCCCACCTCGTCCAACATGGGTCGACCAATCAATATGCAGATTGAAATCTCCCATAACTACTGCCGTCCCATTCCTGCACGCCGCACTTATTTGCGTGTTAACAGCCCGCCCCACCTCCAGATCATTATTCGGGGGCCTATAGACGACACCCACCAGCGTCTTCCTCCCTTTGCTGTTCCTAATCTCCACCCACAACGATTCCACGTTCTGCTCTTTGGCTCCGATATCATCCCTTGCTACCACCTTGATACTATCCTTAATCAGCAGAGCTACGCCACCCCCTCTTTCCTCCTGCCTATCCTTCCTAAACACTTGATAGCCCTGTACATTCATCTCCCAGTCCCTGTCACCTTGCAGCCACGTCTCTGTAATGGCCACCAGATCGTATCCATTTGTGTCGATCTGCGCCACCAGCTCATCCACTTTATTCCGAATGCTTCGTGCATTCAGATAAAGCGCTTTCATCCCAGCCTTCACCTGGACCCTATTTGCCGTAACGCCACCAATTGGGACATCCTCGGCCTCTTCCCTTATCTGTACCCTATCCTTAACTTTAGACCTCGTAGCGTCACCTACCCTCGCACCCTCCCCCCCCCCTAATTAGTTTAAAGCCCTGTCTACAGTCCTCTTTACTCGATTCGCCAACACTCTGGTCCCAGCACGATTCAGACCAACCCCATCCCGCCCGAACAAGTCCCACCTACCCCAATACTGGTGCCAATGCCCCATAAATTCGAACCCATTCCTCCCACACCAATCCCTGAGCCGTCCATTCACTTCCTTTATCCTGTCAATCCTACGCCCGTCTGCACTCAGTTCAGGCAGTAGCCCAGAGACGACCACCTTGTCGGTTCTACTTTTTAATTCCATTCCCAGCTTCTCATACTCCCTCCCCAGATCCTCAGTCCGCACTTTGCCTACGTCGCCGGCACCCACATGTACTACAACGACCGGGTTCTCACCCTCCCACTCCAGGTTCCTCTGCAGCCCAGCTGCGACATCCTGTACCCGAGCACCAGGCAGACAACACACCCTTCTGTGCACTTTGTCATTGTGACAAAGGACATAGTTCCTGCTGAAAGGTTTTGGGTGAGCCTAGGCCTGCCTCAGTCAAACCATGGCATTTTCTGTGGTTCAGCAACCCTCAGCATTGACAGTGCCATCCAGGGAAGAGAGTAGCTGGCACCAGCCCTCTCCCTTGGTCACCATCCAAGGCAGAACCAGATCGTGCAGCATGCTATTTGACCCAGAGATTACGTAATCATAATTACATAACAAATGTAATTATAATTACATTTCCACTCCACCCCTAGGACTATCTACTTCCATCTCTATAACACCACCCACCCCACCTCTGCCCATGCCTCTAGCCACTTATAATCAAACTCACAACTATGCCTTTGTTGCCTTTAGATATTATTCCACTGCTCTAACTAGTGACCCACTTTACAGTGCTTAATGCACCATCATCCCTTCCCTGCCACCTACCCCACAGAACACCCTAACCCTCAGGACTCACTCCTAACATCCTGAACGAACACGTGCAAATGCATGCACACACACACGCCTGCCTTCGTAAACTTGTACAAACCTTTATCTAATGAGCTATGGCAGGCACAATGATGCACAGTCATCATCTAGCCACAGTGACATGCAGTCACTGATATTCTGTTCGCTTTCCTGCAAGAGAAGTTGAGAGGGAAACCAAAGGATGTACTCAGGATCAGCATGGGTACATTCCCTCAGTGCCCTGGGGAAGAGGGTGCAGAGAATGTTGGGCACCAATGCCACAGAGGAGTGGCACCCAGTGCTGCTGAAGCCACCCAGAATGATGGCAAGAAGTTGCCTGATGCCTCTTCACCACTTATCTTGGAATTTGCCCTGGAAACTGCAGATGTTGCAATCATGGATCTGTTGTCTTCTTCCCCACCCATTTCCCCCTTGACTTTTGTCCTTTACATTAGTCAAGAGTTGGCCCTGGTCAGCTATTACATTCTCAGGTGGATGGACCCGATGTGTGAAGTTGAAACTTAGTCACTTGACTTAACCATAGCAACCAACTCAGATACTGGTACCGGATGTACATAAGGTTAGCACAGGATCAGGAGCTGCAAGTAGTGGTCATTGGGGTGCAGCCTTCAGAGGCAATGGGTCAACGCATGTACATAAGACAATAAAATATAGTCATTTGGCCCACTAAGTCTGCTCCACCATTCAATCATGGCTGATAAGTTTCTCAACCCTACTCTCCCACTTTTTCCTCATAACCTTTGATCCCCTTACCAATTGAAAACCTATCTCTGCCTTATGTGCGTTCAATGACCCACCCTCTTTTGCCAATGAATTTCACAGAGTCACCACCCACTGGCTAAGGAAATTTCTCATCTGTTCTAAAGAGTCATCTGTTTACTTTGAGGCTGTGTCCTCAGATCCTAGTCTCTCCTACTCATGGAAAAATCTTCTCCACGTCCACTCTATCCAGGTCTTTCAGTACTCTCCAGGTTTCAATGAGATTCCTCCTTATCCTCCTGAACACCATCGAGCACAGACCCAGACTCCTCAAACGCTCCTCATACGTCAAACTTTTCATTCTCAGGATCATTCTCATGAACTTCCTCTGGCCCCTATAATATATAAAGTCTTTATTCTGCGCTAGGGGTCTCAGATGAGGACCTTATTGGAACATTACAAGCATACATCTCATAATACTGATCATAGTCCACATTGGTTTATTGACAGGCCTACCAGGTTGCCTCCAATTATTGGCTAAGAGCAGGGCATGACACAGAGTGGAGCCCATTCTTTCCATGATGAAGCAGCTAATACCCATTGTGCTAGTTTTCATTGCAGCATAGCTGGGAGTGGCCTGATGTGTCAGTGCAGAGTGGAAGCTCACACAGAGACCATGAGCTTCTTGGCTCATGCTATTCCGGCACAAAATGCTGTTACCATGGATGTAAATCTCAGTGCTTGACGAGGGTATACAAACTCTCAAAGCAGAGGGCATACAAACCATCAAAGCAGCCCAGCAACCTGCATTGCTCCAGCAGCTAATTACCAGGATTGCCAAGATGCCTGCCTTGAAAGCTCAAAGATGATCAGACTGGTACACAGTAAAAACCTCGATAGCAGGCTTTCATCGAGAATTGAATTGTTTGGTGTGCTCTTATATGGTGTGGGGCAGCATGGTGGCACAATGGTTAGCACTGCTGCCTCATAGCCCCAGGGACACAGGACCCCCAGTTTGGGTCACTGTCTATGTGGAGTTTGCACATTTTCCCCATGTTCGCATGGCTTTCCTCCGGTTTTCACCCACAGCCCGAAGATATGCAGGTTAGCTGGATTAGCCATGCTAAATTGATCCTAGTGAGAGGGGATTAGCAGGGTAAATGTGCATGGTTAATAAAGTCTCAGTTTATTGTGGTTGGTGCAGGCTCGATGGGCCAAATGGCTTCTTTCTGCACTGTAGCGATTCTATGATCAACTGCACACAGACAGAGTAGCACCCTTTGTTGTTCTGTTCAGTGTCCCAAAACCTGACAACATTAAAAGACCAAACATTTGTAACAATGCAATTAAATATACATTTGATAGACAATTAACAAGCACGTCTATTTTGGCTCCTGCTCCTTGCCCAAGCCCATCCATACTTTTATATTTACCCCCACTAGGCCCCATTCTCCTTTTTCTGTGCCTATTTCCACTTCTCTCCTCTTTGCTATCTTGTTCATATCACAGGGCCAGTGACACTCTTCCATACCAATCACAAGGCAATGGCCCAAACCTTCTGTGGAGTGCTAATCAGACTCAGACTAACACTTCTCTCCTGGTAACTAAACTGCAAATGGAGTCTTACCATTCTCGCCTGATCTTCCAACTCAGGCTGAATGAAAACAGTGTAGTGCAGTGTTCTCTCAAAGCCCAGTGGCAAGGTGAGTTGAGTTGCAGATCAGGAAGACATGTCCTCTTTTTATGGTATTGTTAGCAGTAAGACAGCTAAGCTTAAAGGTCCAGCTACTTCGAAGAGCCAGGGTGACGGTAAGTGTGGAAGGTAACTGTGCAGGACGGGGGGTGAGGAAGAGAGGTAGGATGGATCAGGCGTTTAGGGTGATCAGTGAGGGAGAAGGGTCGAGTAGTCAGGGGGGTGGTGAGTGGGGCCAGTGGACAGCGGGGACTTTGATCAGTGGGGGGGTTGAACCAGTATGACGATAGCCAGTGGAGGGGAAGAACTGGCAGTCGGGGGACGGAGTGAGCAGTAGTTGCGGAGAGGTAATTGAGGAATCAGTTGGTAGTCCAGGGATGGGAAGGGTAATTGAAGAGGGTGTGTAGTTAGGGATTGACTGGCAGTGCCAACCTGGCAGTGACAATCTATGCCAATGAAAATTGCCATGTGTGGACTCTAGTAGGATCCACATGGAGGGATGTATCTGTAGTTTGGGGGCAGGTATCTGCAGTCAGGGAGAGAGAGAGAGAAAGAGCGCAATCAATGAAGTGGGGAGGAGATGCTGTCAATGCCTCCTGAAGAGAGGGAGAGGGAGTTGCCAATAATGATGGCAATGGGGTGCAGGTGGAGAGAGATTACAGCATCGATGTGGGGAGTCGGGGGCAGGTGGCAAGGGGAGGGAGATGCCAGCATTGATGGGAGAGAGTGCGAGGAGGGGGATAGATATGTTGGTGTTGATAGGATGGGGGAGAGGGAGAGCATTGTCAGTGATGAGAAAGCCTCAAGCTCACTGTAGTCAGTTTTATCCTGCCCCTTAAAATGATTTTTCTTTGACAAAGTGTCATAAGATCTGGCTAGAAAATCTGCCTATTTCTTCAGCAAGAAACACATCGGTATTCAGTCAGACACTCTGCCATTTTTTTGGTAATATTTCCCCCTATGCGGTTTGAGAATTTTATATTTGAGAAAGAACTATTTGCGCGATTTGAGTTACCTTATTTAACCATGGGCAGCAGAATCAGTTGAAAGTAATGATATCTATGCAATGGATAGATGTTGGTCAGCACACTATTACTGTTTGGCCTACAAACACAATCTGCAATTGCATTGTTTGTCTTTTGCCCCTCAATCCATTCTATCTCAACATTGTGCCCAACCCTCCAAACAAGTCACATACACAAGAAACATGATCTGCTGTTGACGTGACAGTCAACACTATACCAACCTGTGCCAACCCTATGCCCTAACCCTCATAAAAACATCCTGAACAGCAACAACAATCTGTTAAGTAGTACGATGCTACACTGTTGAGATTTAATGTCCCACAATAGTCGCCTGATTGATGCTGCTAATTTTGTGCTAATTACTTTTGAATTACGGGCATATTTGTGGTATGGGCAAGTGCCCAATGGATTTCTGGAGCATTACTGCCAGACAGGTAAGCAGAAACCTTTTATTCTCTCGATTTGGGCTGAATTTGAATTCACATTCCAAAAAGAGAAAGGATAACTGAAACAGACAAAAAGAATTATAGCTCAGGAAGAGGGCATTTGACCCACGGTCCCTGTACTAGCTGATAAAGAGCTATCCAGTCTCACCTTCCAACAATTGTACCACGGTCCTAGAGATTTCAAGTACATATTCAAGTGTTTTTTTAAAAAGTGATGAGAGTCTCTACGTTGACCACCCATTCAGGGAGTGTGTTCCAATCACCCCCTAGTTGGAAAATCTACTCAACTCCCCTCAAATCCTTCCAATTACTTTAAATCTACAGCCCGTGGTTGTTGAACTTATTGCAATTGGCACAGCGTAACCAACCTGAGTGCCAGGGACCTGGGTTCGATTCATAGTTTGGGTCACTGTCTGTGTGGCGTTTGCACATTCTCCCCGTGTCTGCATGGGTTTCCTCCGCGTGCTCCAGTTTTCCCCCACAGTCCAAAAGACATGCAGGTGAGGCGCATTGGCCATACTAAATTCTCCTTCAGTGTCCCCAAACAGACTCCAGAGTGTGACGACTAAGGGATTTTCACAATAACTTCATTGCAGTGTTAATGTAAACACGCTCATGATTAATAAATAAACTTTTACAAAGCAGTGACTAGAACCTCACACAGTAGTTGAACTGCATAAACACTAATGGACTGTAATTAAAGTATAACCCTCCCTGTCTTTATACTCTTAACTTCAACTAATAAAGGAAGATATCTCACATGTCTTCTTGACTACCTTATCTACCTGTTCTGCTGTCTTCAGGGATCTGTAGACATACACTCTAAAGTCCCTTTGTTCCTCTACACTTCTCATAATCCTACTACTTTTTGTATATGTTCTTGCCTTGTTCACTCTCCCCCAGTTACATTACCTCAAGCTTCTCTAGATTCAATTTTATTTGTCATTTCCCTACCTCTCTGACCAGTCCAATCATTTCTTCCTGTGGTCTACAGTTTTATTTATCACCATCACGAACATGGTCAATTTTCATGCCATCTGCAACCTTCTTATAGCCCCTAGATTCATGTATGAATCACTGATACATGAATAACAAGGGACACAAATGTTGTGATGCCAAGAAGAAATTAGACATAGCTCATGGGGCTAAAGGGGTCAAGGGATATGGGTGGGGGGGATAAGGATATTGAATTTGATGATCAGCTGCGATCATAATGATTGGTGGAACAGGCTGAAAGGGCCAAATGGCCTACTCCTGCTTCTAGTTCCTTTGTGTGCGTCTCTATGGACCCCATTCTGAGCCGTTGAATCCCACAAGGAAATTAGGAAAATAAGGAGGGGTAATGAAAAGACAAAGCAAAATCAAGAAAAACGCAAAGGCATTTTGCAAATACATAAAAAGCAAGAAAAGTTCTTGCAGTTGCAAAAGCACCCATCAACACTGCTTCATGGTCCAAAGATGTGTGGGGCCATTGGGTGGGGGCACGGTGGCACAATACCTCACAGCACCAGGGATCCATGTTCAATTCCGGCCTCAGGTCACTGTGCGGAGTTTGCATATTCAATGTGGGTTTTTTCTCTGGGTGCTCTGGTTTCTGCCCACAGTACAAAGCTGTGCGGGTTAAGTTATTTGGCCATGCTAAATTGACCCTAGTGTAAGGGGGATCAGCAGGGTAAATGTGCGGGGTTACGGGAGTAGGTCCTGGGTAGGATTGTGATCAGTACAGACTTGATGGGCCAAATGGCCCTCTTCTGCACTGTAGGGATTCTTTGATTCTTGTCATCGAGTCAGTTTTGGATCCAACTTGACCAAAATCCACCTTTACCTAAATCATATGAACATTTTGCATTCTGATCTGTCCGCAATGTGGGACCATGTCAAAAAACCTTGCTAAAATCTATATATATGGCAACAAACCTGCCACCTTCATTGATCATTTTGACTACCTCCTCAAAAAATTAAATCCAGGTAGTCAGACATGACTTTCCCTTAACAAGTCCAGATGGATTATCTTTGATTAACCCTAAAAATAAATTAGATATAATTCCTGACGTTAGAGGGATTAAGGGGTATGGGTTTAAGGGGAGGGGGATCGGGATATTGAACTTGATGATCAACCATGATCATAATGAATGGCAGAGTAAGCTCTCTGAGCAATAAATTTGATTCACGCCAGGTGATAGCAAGAAACAGCTGGACACCAAATATGCAGATCCGCACCAAGCCCCACACCATCCTGACTTGGAAATATATCGCTGTTCCTTAACTGTCGCTGGATCAAATTCCTAGAGTTCCCTAGCAGCACCGTGGGTGTAGCTACACCAGATGGACTGCAGTGATTCATGAAAGCAGCTCACCACCATTTTCTCAGGGGAAATTATGGATCTGCAATAAATGTTGGCCTAGCCAGAAATGGCCCCCGTCTCATGAAGTACAAAAAACTCAGAGGGCGGGATTTTCCAGCCACGCTCGGGCCCAAGACCAGAAAATCCTGCCCAAGGTCAACGAACCTTTGCATAGTTCATGTCCTACCCGCTACGATTCCCGTGATGGGTGGGACAGGAAAATTCCACCCAGAAATTTTTCCAATTATTTCCTCACCACTGAGGTTAGACCAAAAGGCTTTTACGTCCTCCCTCTTTAGCAGTCTCCAGCATCACACCTGCAGCTAGAGAGGGTCATCGCCTTCCCTATTTCTTCCCTCTATTCCAAAAGCAGAATTGGAATACATTTTATCTGCATCTATCAACTTTCAAAGATGTTAAACACCTTAATATTTTCTCCCTTCCGATGTGTAACCAAAATAACTCTTCAACCACAAAATCTGTTACAACATTCTCTGGGGGATCTGGGCCTGCATGCCCAAAGTTCCCTAAAAGCAGCAAAACTGGTGACCAAGGTGGTCAAGAAAACATATGACATGCTTGTCTTCATCAGCCGGGACATTGAGTACAAGAGTTGGGCAATCTTATTGCAGCTACATAAAACCTTGGTTAGGCCACATTTGGTATATTGTGTGCAATCCTGGTCACCACATTACAAGGAGGGTGTGGAAGCTTTGGAAAGAGTACAAAGGAGGTTCACCAGGTTGCTGCCTGGTCTCAAGAGTGTTGGCTCTGAGAGGTTGAATAAACTAGGATTGTTTTCACTGGAAAGATGGAGGCTGAAGGGAAACCTGATAAAGGTTTATGAGAATTATGAGAGGCGTAAACAGAATGGATTTTCCAAGAGTGAAAGCGTCACTTACAAGGGGGCACAGGTTCAAGATGAGAGGGGGAAAGTTTAAGGGAGATTTGCAAGGGTTTTTCCACACACAGAGTGGTGGGTGCCCAGAATGCGCTGCCAGAGGAGGTGGTGCAAAAAGACACATTAGCAACATTTAATAGGCACCTGGATGGGTACATGAATAGGGAAGGAATAAGAACATAAGAACATAAGAAATAGGAGCAGGAGTAGGCCATCTAGCCCTTCGAGCCTGCCCCGCCATTCAATAAGATCATGGCTGATCTGTCGTGGCTCAGTTCCACATTCCCGCCCTCTCCCCATAACCCTTAATCCCCTCTCTTATCAAGAACCCATCAACCCGCTTCTTAAAAATATTTAGCGAGGCAGCCTCCACCACTTCAACGGGCAGAGAATTCCAGAGATTCACCACCCTTTGAGTGAAGAAGTTCCTCCTCAACTCCGTTCTAAACCGCCTCCCCTTTATCTTGAGGCTGTGCCCCCTAGTCCTACTGTCTTTTTTGAGCGGGAAGAGTCTCTCCACCTCTATCCTATCCATCCCATTCATCATCTTATACGTCTCAATGAGATCTCCCCTCATTCTTCTAAACTCTAACGAGTACAAGCCTAGTTTATTCAGCCTCTCCTCATAGCTCAATCCCCTCAACTCCGGTATCAGCCTAGTAAACCTCCTCTGCACTCCCTCCAGGGCCAAAATATCCTTGCGCAGGTGCGGCGCCCAAAACTGCACACAGTACTCCAGCTGCGGCCTCACCAATGCCCTATACAGCTGCAGCAAGACCTCCCTACTTTTATATTCAATCCCCCTCGCTATGAAGGCCAGCATCCCATTCGCCTTCCTGACCACCTGCTGCACCAGGGATACAGTCCGAGGTAGGACAGAAGACTTCTTGTTTAGTAAGGCCATCATGATTGGCACAGGTTTGGAGCGCTGAAGGGCCTGTTCCTGTACCGTACTTTGTACTTTGTGTGTGAAGAAAGATACAAAGTAGTTATTGCCTTGCATTGTACTATTGCATACAAGTTACCTTTCTGGACTCTAATTGGCCCTAATATTTCCTTACTTATCCTCCTGTTATTTATAAAACAATTTTGACTTTCCCTGGACTTTTATTTGTTAATATTTTTAATGCCGTCTCTTGCTGTCTCTGGTTTCCCTTTTAATTTCACCCCTGTTCTTTTTACACTCCTCTAGGCTTTCCACAGTGTTTAGCACTTGGCAGCTGACATTAGCTTTATTCCTTTTTGTTGCTTTATCCCATTCTGTATGGTCTTTGGCATCTGGGAGTAGGAGAGCAGTATCCTGATTTTCCAGTCCCAACCTTTTAACTTGCAGGAACATGTTTGTTCTTAACCCTCCACAGCTCCTCCTTGAATGCCTCCCACTGCTCCAACACTGATTTACCTTCCGTCATTGCGTCCAGTCTACTTTTGTCAAAACCCACCTTACTTTCAACTTCATGACTGTCTTTTGCTGTGTGCTGAGAAATGCACACCAAGTTCTGTCAAAACTTGCTGAGAGAGGACTCCATCTATCATGAATACCCAAAAAACACTTAAGGCCTCTTTTTGGGTTCGATTCTTGGCTTGGATCACTATCTGTGCGAAGACTGCACATTCCCCCCAGATTTGCATGGGTTTCCTCTGGGTGCTCTGGTTTCCTCCCACGGTTTGAAAGACATACTGGTTAGGTGCATTGGCTATGCTAAATTTTCCCTCAGTGTACCCAAACAGGCATCAGAGTGTGGCAACTAGGGGATTTGCAGAGTAATTTCATTACAGTATTAATGTAAGCCTACTTGTGACACTAATAAGTAAACTTAAACTTTGTTACTTTTTGAATCATTGACTAATTAATGAAAAAGGATTATCCATAGGTACAATAAGCATTGCCTATCATTTAGTAACTGGCATAAAGAAGTATGTATAAAACTGTAGGTACTAAGTAAATATAAAGATGGAAATGAGGAATACTTTTGACATTTAAATAACTCTTCACTGAGCACTTCAGGAAGTGAGTACAACTGACAGTTCCAATTTTGTTGGGTACCGAGGTAGTTCCCAAACCAGCATGCTGACATCACTCACCTGAGAAAGAAAGCTGGTCGTCACAGTAACGGAACAATGCGGAGGAGTTTATTCTCTGCAAAGCTTTGTTGATGCGGTGAAGAATCTGTGTGGAGCCTTTGAGTGGCTAGTGGTTTTTGAAGTGTTTTCGTCCTGTTCCTTCTGGACTGTTCTCATTAATGGCATAAACCTTTCACAGTAGTATCCCTCTTAATATAGCAAATTTGTTCCAAGGTATAAGATTAATGCAATGCATAAAAACTGAACTTGAGAGCACAGGGAGAAAAACATGAGCAAATGCTGGAAATACATTTGAGGCCTGTTGGTGTTTGAAATAAGAGGCTCAGTGGAATGGGTTGTATGCTGATTGTGGGCTGCCTGTGTTAATGCAGAAGGAATTCTTCCAACATGGACAATAAAAGTATAACAAAACTTATAAATCAAAGGAAAAACTCCAAACATGAAGCCTCACCCTGAACCATTCCAAGTTCCCAACATGATCAAATTTATACTGAGTCAGCTGGTCAGCTGATTAGCATATTTTATTATCATTGGTTACATAGTTTACTTGGTCAGCTGACCCTTACAGCTTGTTACCATTGGTCACATTACAACAGATCCAATGTCATCACCGGTTACATTCTAACAGCCTGCACCTCAGCATAAATGATGTGGGTATGCCGGCGTTGGACTGGCGTAAACACAGTAAAAAGTCTGACAACACCAGGTTTTAGTCCAACCTAAATAGGTTGGACTAAAACCTGGTGTTGTCAGACTTTTTACTGTGCCTCAGCATAAATGTCAGGGGCAAGTCCTTCTCTGCTTGGCAAGCTGACCCAGCTTTAATTGTTTGACCAACGGGCTAAAAGAGAGTTTCCAACTCCACAAAGCTTCACACTATTATGAAGGCCCTTGCCTGCCATATTTCAGTTCCAGAGAGGCAGAGGTGGAATCGTGTCTGACTGCGGCTTCCAGAGTCAAGTCCAAAATGGCAATGGAGGCAGATGTGAGGTCATCAGACTAGAAACCCCACCTTTGGCCCAGTTGTATTGATGAATATCAGTCCCACACTGCGTCACATCCCCTGCCCCACGTGGTTCCCCATGCCTCCTTAAACCCTCTCTATTCCTGCATGACCCTTTCATGCCCCAGCAAACTCCACTATGCATTTCTATCTCCCTCACAACTTCTATTCTCCCTCTTTACCCCTAAGAGTTCCCTCCCCACCCCCCAATATCTCTTATCCCCCCTTCATATTTTTTGTTCATTCATGGGACATGGGCGTCACTGGCTGGACAGCATTCATTGCCCAACTCTAGTTGCCATTGATGGTGGTAAGTTGCCTTCTTGAAACACTGTTGTTCATGTGCTGTGGGTTGACACACAATGCCGTTAGGAAGGGAATTCTAGGATTTGGACTCAGCCACTGCAAAAGAACGGTGATATATATCTTTCTCCCAGGGCTGAAATGGTCGCTACGAGAGGACACAAGTTTAAGGTGCTGGGGAGTAGGTACAGAGGAGTAGGGGGTAAGTTTTTCACTCAGAGGGTGGTGGTTCAGTAGAATCGGCTGCTGTCGGTGCTGGTGGAGGCAAATCCGATAGGGTCTTTTAAGAGACTTCTGGATGAATACATGGGACTTAATAGGATTGAGGATTATAAGTAAGCCTAGTAAGTAGGGATATGATCGGCGCAACTTATGGACCGAAGGGCCTGTTTGTGCTTTAGTTTCTCTATGTTCTATGTTCTATATTCCCAAGCCAGGATGGTGAGTGGCTCGGTGCGGAACTTTCATATCCCCCCCCTTATTCCCCCCCGTCCCCCTGCCATTGTCTGTTGCATGACACACATGCATCCTTAATGCCCACATTCCCAGTATCCACTACGTACAGAACCAATAGGCCATAAGTGAGTCGGGCAAGTCTTTGAAATGACCCTGAAACTGACATAGTAAACAGCCTTGGGAATATGTTGCTGTTCCTTCACTATCACTGGGTTATAATCCTTGGACTCACTCCATATTTCCACCATGGGTGCACCTACATCACACAAACTGCAGTGGTTCAAGAAGGCAGCTCACCACCACCTCCTCAAGGGCAATTGAAGATGGGAAATAAATGTTGGTGCTGCCAGTGAGTCCAGGTCCCTGAAATGAATTGAAAATAAGATGTTTTGAATAGATCCTTTGAACAAAACAACAGTCTAGCTTACAACCTGAAACACAGCCATTCTACTACCCACTTCAGTCCTATTATTCATCATAGAATTATAGAATCCCTGCAGTGCAGAAGGAGGCCATTCAGCCCATTGAGCCTGCACCAACAACAATCCCACCCAGACCCTATCCCTGTAACCCCAGGTATTTACTCTGCCAATCCCCCTGACACGAAGGGAAAATGTTCCCATTCTGCCTGCCATAGGAAGTGTAGCATGTGAGGGGAAGACCATGGAAAGGTCAGTTGACCTTGAGCGGAATTTTCCGGTGTCGGGGCAAGCACATCCGGGTCAAATTAACATGGCCACTCAACCTAACCGATGTATATTTGGAGGATAGGACAAAACAGAAGGGAACCTACGCAGACACAAGGCGAACATACAAACTCCACGCAGTCACCTGAGATCAGAATTGAACCTGGGTCTTTAGCACTGTGTGGCAGCAGTGCTAACCAGTGTGCCACCATGCCACCCTCGTGTAGATAAATTCAAGCCAGTGAAAAGATTTTTCAAAGAAACAATGGGTAATGGCTTAATACAAGGTAATAGAATGTCATTCAAACAAAGATATCCTTCCCTCCTAAAGCTGTGAAAACGCTGCCTGCTGTGATCTAAGTGGGTTAGCTGTTCTTGGAATTTATCTAGGAATTCATAATGAGGTCATCTGGCAATGTTATCAACAAAAGCATGTTGCTGTTTCTTTGAAGAGCTTTTTTTTCACACTTTGTCTGTTTATTTGCATAATATTAAAAGGGGTAAAGTGGGGAAAAGCTTCTGGTTAAGAATGGTATATTGTGAATGGCTGTGATTGACACCTTTATCAGAAGGTATTTCATTGGGAATCTTGAATGGCTGTTTATTTTTGATTGATTACTGAGGATCAGGTCTCCCCCATAGTTCATGACTCTGCTGAGGAGCAGTCAACAAAGTCTGCTTACAGAAGTGGTCCAACTTCAATCAAAAGTGTCGGGACTTTGAAATGTCCACCCCTGGAATGGTGCAGACAAGAAGAGAATTGCAGTGTAGGCTTACAACCCAGTGCCTAATGTCATATTGGTAAAAAGAAACAGGAATAACAGCAGGAATCTCAGAATTTGGCCTTTTTAAGTGCCTCGTGAATTGACCTGACCTGGGACAATTGTGGCAAATGTTTCAGCTTATTTTTTAAATCAGAAGCCGTCAAGATGTTTTTGGATTGCTTTCTTGTATTTGTTAGTGATTATATTTTTTCAAAGCAGAACTCATTTAATGAAAGGTTGCTAATGTTTTTTTTTTGCAAAGCAGTTTTATTTTGGAATTTTTAAATGTTAAAATTTGCAAAAAGTAGTTGATGTCCCCAGGTTGGAAAGAGGTGTTAGTTATGATTCATTCTGTAAGGATGGCATGGTAGCACAGTGGTTAGCACTGCTGCTTCACAATGCCAGGTTTGATTCCTGGCTTGGATCACTGTCTGTGTGGAGTCTGCATGTTCTCCCTGTTTCTGCACGGTTTTCCTCTGGGTGCTCTGGTTTCCTCCTACATCTTGAAAGACATGCTGGTTAGGTGCATTGACCTGAACAGGCGTGTTGGGAAATTTCACAGTAACTTCATTGCAATGTTAATGTAAGCCTTACTTGTGACTAATAAATAAACCTCAAAATAAGCCTGCACATGCAGATGTAGCTTAAAGCATAAACACATTTCAACCAGCTCCCTCTCTTTCAAGGATGTCTTGGTTCCAGGTAAACAAAGTTTCAATATTGCTACATAAAGGTTATATGCTGGGAGCATTCTTGAGCTGGAGATTTAATGTAAAATTCATGTTTTCTATTATTAAAGCCGTCGTCACTGATGATGTATATTCATGAAATGTCAGCTGCTGTCTTTAAGAATCCAAGGACAATGATGCATTGCCTCCATTCACAGAGTGTTAGCATCCTTCAAGGTGTTGTGCAGCAAGACCTAGCCGTGTCAAGATCCATTTAAAGTCTGATTTGATTACCAATCAGGAGGGTGGGTGGGTGGGGAAGTGGTGCCACCCAACTTTAGTGTTATGTCTGTCAGCTGTGGTTCAGTTGGCACCACTTGAGTCTCTGAGTGATCGCATAATCCAGGCAGGAATTCTAATACTGAGGGAACACTGCATTGATGGAGGTTTCATCTTTCAGTCAAGATGTTAAACTGATGCCCCATCCCCCTTCTCAGTGGATGTCTACCAGCTCTAGGGGCCCAGGCTCAATTCTGGGCTTGGGTGACAGTCTGCGTGGAGTTTGCATGTTCTCCCTGTGCCTGCAAGGGGTTTCCTCCAAGTGTTCCAATTTCTTTCCGCAGTCCAGAGATGTGCACGTTAGGTGGATTGGTTATGCTAAATTGTCCCTTAGTATCCCAGGATGGGTAGGTTAGGGGGATTAACAGGGCAAATGCACAGGGTTACAGAGAGAGGGCAGGGGAAGTGGGCTAGGATAAAATGCTCCATCAGAGTGGGTGCTGACTTGATGGGCCAAATGGCCGCTCTATGCACTATAGGGATTCTCTGACTCTACATAAAAGATCTCACGGCACTAATATTCAGCTACCAGGAGGAAATCTTCAATTGTAGACAACAAACCGGAACAAAACAAAACTCACTCCAATTTATAAATCAAAGAAAAGGGTTTAATAAAGAAACTGCATTACTCAAACACTAACAGCCTCACTTTGGGCCATTCCAAGCTATACCCAATTCCCAACAGATTCTTATTTATACTGAGTCAGCTGACCAGCATATTTTTTTTCATTGGTTACATAGGATCAGCTGACCCTTACAGCTTATTATCATTGGTCAAACTATACCAGATCCAATGTTATTATTGGTTACATTCAAAGAACTATTTGTAGAAGAGCAGGAGCATTAACCCCAGTGCCATTCCCAAAATGTATCCCTCAGCCAGGACATTCTCACCTTGCTGATGGCGGATCTTTTATTGAGTGTAAATTTGCTGCCATGTTTCCACGTTACAACTCTTGAAAAGTAGCCAATTGCTTGTAAATTACTTAACTGGGGAGTGCTGAGGTCTTGAAAGGGACCATATAAATGCCTGTTATTTCTTGACTCTCTGATCTGTCTGGTGTTCTATACTTAGTATTAGTCTGCTCCGCTGTTCCTGATCTTTTTTCACAGGTCGGAGGTTCAAGAAAGTCTCAGCGAAGCAGGCTGTTTGCTATACTGCTCAGGAAGGTTTCATGCTGAGTGAATCATGGGCTACAATTAATGGCATGAGTGGAGATGTCTGACAGAAATCGATCTTTTCACTCTTGCATCAATATAGATGTTCCTGGCAGCAAATGTTCTCCTGGTCAGGGGGTACATCTTCTCACTGTTCTGACAATGAAATCATTGTGGTAATTTCTGGAGTTGTTCTGTAGTCCTGGCAGCAGAGGTTGTTTGAAAATTAGAGATAAGGGAGGGATTCTCAGGCCTTCCAGTCGTGTGTTTCTCATAGGAACCTAAGAATTAGGAGTGAGAGTAGACAGTTCAGCACTTCGAGCCCACTCCATCATTCTAAGTGATCATGGCTGATCGCCGTCTCAAGCTTAGTATACCTCTCTGCCTTTTCCCCATAGCCCTTTATCCAGCTTTTGATCAAATAATTATCTATCTCTTTTTCATTCCATTGATTGATTCTGCACTCTGGGGCAGTAAGTTCCATAGATTCATAACGCTCTGTGAGAAGTAACTTTTCCTTATCTCCGTCTTGAACCACCCCCTCTTACTCTACAAATATGATCTCTTGTCCTAGACTGTTCTAGAAAGAGGAACATTTGGTTAACATTTACATTTTCAATCACTTTGAGTATTTTATACACCTCAATCAAAGCCCCCCTCATTCTTCTGCGAGCACAAGCCCAAGCTACTCAACTACTCCTCATGCAACAGCCCCTCAAAATGCTATTGTTTCCCACAGAGGAGGTCGTGTACTGTTTGCTGGTGGTAGGATATTCTGGTCCAGCCACTGGGATAGCCTGGGGTAGCGGGATAATCTGTTCCAGCCGCTGTTAATGAGATTTCCCATTGAATTCACTCCACGTTGCCGGGAGACCCATCATGAGGCTGCGGTGCCGGTGAGACCAGAAGATCCCGCTGATGTGAACAGCAAGAGAATTCCGGCCATAACCTGGAATGTACTGGCATTGGGAATTCCACAGTCCTCCCCTTGTGAAGCAAGGATGCTGAAGGAATTGAATGTCATTAGTCTTCTCCCCTGCAGCAGAGGAAAGATTAAGATTTGTCTTCCAACTCATGATTACCCACTTTACTATTTTTAACCTGCGAATGTCAAAACAGAACGCAGATTGTAAAAATAAAAAATGTCCCAAGGAGGAGGGTGCTGAGGCTAATCGGAGTGGCAGTCACTGAGGCTGTGGCCAGCAGCATCACTGAAACCTTCGAGGATGATGGGATGTTCCTGGCCTCATGCATCTCATCACATCCTACTTCACCATTATCCCACAGGCTGATACAATGCATGGCGTAACCATGAACCTCTTACCCTCCTCCACATTTCCTTACATTAAAGGCGTTCAATAAATATAAATTGCTGTTGTTGTCTTAATTGTATGTGTGAAGTTGTATTAGAATCTCTATGGTACAGAAGGAGGCCATTTGGCCCATCGAGTCAATATTGACCACAATCCCATTCAGGCTCTATTTGCGTAAACCTCATTTACCCTGCTAATCCCCCTGACATTAGGGTCAATTTACCCTGGCCAATCAATCTAACGTGCACATCTTTCGATTGTGGGAGGAAACCCACTCAGACACAAGGAGAAAACGCAAACTTCACACAGACAGTGAGCCAAGGCCAGAATTGAACCCAGGTCCCTGGCGCTGTGAACAGTGCTAACAACTGTGGTAATATCTCGGTCTAGCCATCTCTCTCTGACCCACTTTCATAGTATCTGGGAAACATATGGGATTGCGGAAAAACACCTTCAAAACCAGAACAGAGTTTAAAATGAGACATGCTATCCTCAATCTTTATAGTAAATTGGTCAAAACCCATCACAGTTACTCCTCCTCCTTTAGGTAACATGTCCTCAGAGGGTATTGGACAAAGGGGCGGGATTTTCCAGCCATGCTCGCCCAAAGACCAGAAAAACCCGCCCGAGGTCACCAGACCTTTGTATGGTCTGTGTCCTGCCTGTGATGATTCCCTTGGCGGGTGGGATGGGGAAATGCCACCCAGGGACTTGCATTGAATTGGTCCATGATTGCATTTAACGAAGTATTCTAGTAGTTCACTGTTGCTTTCTGCAGTCTGAGTAACCAGACCATGCTACAACATGGATGTTCCTGCATTGGAAAAAGAAGAGCAAGAAGAATGATCCCATAAGCAAAGGTGATGAACTATAACAGAAGATTAGGGAAGCTATACAGTCTGGAGAGATTAAAGGGAAGCCTTGTCAAGATAGAGAGAACATCAGTTGCACAGGCAAGGTAGATAGCACTTTTGAAACAAATCTAGGCAATAGAATTGGTGGATATAAATTAACATAAATTTAAAAGTGATCTGAGAAAGAATTTCTTTGTTGAAAATGTAATGACTGTAATTTTTCAGGAAACATTGTAGAGACTGGAGATTTACTGCATTAGAAATACAGCTGGATAATTTTCTAGGAAAGTTAGACTACTGATAGGATGAGTTTTGGTGAGACAAGTCACCATTCCTCATTCTTGACGGTCCTTATGCTTTTTTATTTTATGTCATACGCTATTAACTTGTTAATTAGATTTTGCATCTGTTTCTTAACATCTTGAACAGACTTGCAGATTCTCCGAGCCATGTATACTGACACTGATGAGAAAATACAACCTTCTTCTGTCAGATTGAGAGTGGGACGTTTACAGTCAATAGTGTACTGTGAATAACAAGGAAAACATGTGCGTATATCATTAGAGGAAAACAAGAGTGTGTTACAAGAGTTGTACACCAGTCATCTGAACACAACAACAGCAAATCTTAATTAGTTCCTGAGTGTCATCCAAACACTGAGCACAAAAAGCCATTAAGCACATCAATGCTACCTTTACTTATGCCTAACAAATACATATTTTTCATTAAAAGTTTTACCTTATTAAACCTGAACGGGGGAATAAATAGTGATTACATAATATGGATCATACATTTGAAAAACAAGGGCAATGAGGTAAGGCTGAGCTACAAAAAAAGTGTAATATAGGTGTTGGAAATCTGAAATCAAAGTGAATTTGATTTGCAAACAGTGCGCCAAGTCTCGATCTCAACATGTTGAGGAAGTAGAGAGGAGAAAGAGAAGCAAAATGGCATATTTGAAATTTAGGATAGACAAGAGAAGGGAGCTCAGATTTGGAGTGGTCGTTTGGACACTATTACTGGGCTTTGAAGCATTTGGCTTTCAATCTTTTGGTAGAAATTGCAGCTGTCACTGTGTACATCTCGCTTCCATGTGGCCAAGATTTTCTAATTCTCCTCCAACTGTCCACGATTTGTCTCCTGCTAAATTGAATGAATGAAGAATCATACGCTGATGGGCACAGAGCTGGAAAATTCCAGCAATCATTAGAACTGGTTCGTAATTCATGTCACAGAGAAAAATGGAGACGGGCACAGGCACTTAAAGCTATCCAACAGGCAGCACATTCTGAACACTGCATACTTTGACTGTAGTTGAGACACGGCTGCAGGGAATTAAATTCAGTGAGGTGCCACCTGAAAGGTGGGAACACGCAAGAGAAGAACTCATGGCATTGGGGGTGATTCATTCGTGTGGATAAAGGAATAGCTAACTAACAAGAAACAAAGGATAAATGAGCCTCTTTCAACTTGGAGAACTATAACCAGTGAATTATTACTGATTTTGGTGTTAAACAGCATTGAGGACACTCCATCACTGGTCATAAACTACTTACAAGTTAGTTGGTAAATCATTTCTGCCAAATTCTGCTACAGTAATAGGTATGTTCTTTGCAGATCTTCTGTGCTGCAGCTTAAATGATAAAAGATCATCAGCATGAACTGTTTACTCCTGCTTTCCCTCTACAGATGCTGCTGTCTCTGCTGAGTGTTTCCAGCATTTTTGTACTTAATTATTAAATACAAAGGGCAGATCATAAATTAATGGGGAGGCAGAATGGCACAGTGGTTGGCCCTGCTGCCTCACAGCGTTAGGGAGCCGGGTTCAATTCCAGCCTTGGGTCACTGACTGTGTGGAGTTTGCATATTCTCCCTGTGTCTGTGTGGGTTTCCTCCAGATGCTCCAGTTTCCTCCCACAGTCCAAAGACATGCAGGTTAGGTTGATTGGCCATGCTGAAGTGACCCTTATGTCAGGGGGATTAGCAGAGTAAATTAGCAGGGTTACGGGACTAGGGCCTGGGTGGGATTGTGGTTGGTGCAGACTTGATGCACTGAATGGCCTCCTTCTGCACTGTAGGGAATCTATGATCTAAAAGCAAATTGTTTTTATTTTGAAGAGTGTTTGTGGATGTCGGTTTTCTGGACTTCCAGGAGGTATTTACTATTATTGATCTGATTAGAAGATGAGCTGTAGGAGAAAGAGCAGAGATAACAAGTCCACACTCAAACTGAAAGAAAACAATGACTAGTGGAATGGAATTTTCCAGCCACATGCAACCCAAGACTGGAAATTCCCACTCAAATTCAATGTGCCTTTACAGGATCCGCTGAAACTTCCGCAATGATTCCTGTGGCAGGTGAGATGGGAAATTTTTGGCTATGGTGTCCCAAAGTATTTGTGGTAGGGCTGCAACTATTCAGTTACTAATAACTTTAATAATGCAAAAGAGAGTGATATATCCAAACTTGCAAAGATGGTAGGTACAGTGATTAATGTAGGCACAGGCATACTATTACAAAGAGACATTGATAGATTGAGTGGACAAAACTGGATCAGACAATTTTCAACACAGAATCTGAGGTCATCCACTTTGAAACAAAAGACATAAACCTGAGTATAATTTAAATTGTGATAAGCTAGAAACAGGTATTACAGATCACAGCACAAATTAACCTAAAAGGCTAGCAGAGTGTTAGCCTTCATCACTAGCCACTAAGACTTGTTTTCAATTCTTTTTGTGGGATCTCTGGCAAGCGCAACATTTGTTGCCCATTCGTAATTGCCCTTGAGATGCTAGCAGTGAATCGCTTCAAAAATAGGGTTAGTCCCTTCACGGGGCAATGTCGGAAAGGACTTCCTCATATGAGGGATAATGGAGATCTTGAACTCTGTTCCACAAAGCAGTTGAGGCTAGGTCAATTGGTAATGGCAAAATTGAGATTGTTAAAATGTTATGAGGCTAGGGTGTTAAAGGTTACAGAAGCAAGATGGATAAATGGAGTTAAGATCCGATGATCTTAATGAAAAGGTGGAATAGGCCCAAGGGCTGACTACCTGGTCCCATGCCCCTGTCCCAATTGTTGATTCTCATTGTAACCTACGTAGGGTAAATGCTGACATTGGATTATTGTAAGATACTGTGATTCTCTTTATCCTCTCTGAATAGCAGAATTCAAGCCTACGGGACAGAAAATAAAAGCCCAAACATTTCTCCTTCATGGCTTGTAGCTGCCAGGTCATCTCTAATTAATGTAGTTGATTAAACAATGGTGGTTTAATTTCAAAGCTATAAGCTGCAGAACTTCTTTATTAATTCAGACAAGTCCCTGGTTCCCTAGGTGGACAATTTCCATTTTTCCCATTGAAAACCTCAGCAGAATAAATCATAATCTGCGGCCTTTTTTATCCGGTATATATTACTCCGAGCATTTTGAACACTGGGACCAAAGTTCGGACACCGCTGAAAGTGAATGCAGGAAATGCAATGCAAGATTAATCCGTGCCTATGCAGCCAGCTATGGCCAGCTTTGTGCTAAATGCAGACTCAGAGGTAGTATGTAGCCCAGCACCAAACACACAGTTGAATAGCTACATGCATCAGCTGGGGAGACTCAAGTTTATCTGAAGTTAGCACAATAAAAGCTAACCACATAAAACTAGCCTGTGTCTCTTAAAGGGGAGGTGTGTGCTGACTGGTGCAGATTGTGAAATTGGCTCGGGAAGAGAGGCTGACCTTTAAGAAGAGTGAGCAAAAGTGCAACAAGAGTGAGAAGGTTGACAGTAATGCATTAAAGTCCTGGATGCAGCAAGTAGAGAGGAAGCAAAGTATCTTCTTTTGATTGAGGGTCGCAAAACCTTCAGGACAAATATCACAAAAGTTGGAGAAACACATTGCCATAGTGGCCAGTGGCCTGAGGACCAGGACATGGTGCCCCAAGAAGTTCAATGATCTCAAATGACTGGTCAAGTTCAGTAAATGTATCCTCAAATGCTATATCCCACCTGTTACACTCTTTTTGATTTTCTGGACAGAGAAAGAATGGCTACCACAATGATTTAACAACAATAATGGCAATAGTGGTTTTAAAATGGCAATTGTGGCTGAGAGCTAAGCATGCTGGGAATTTTGATCTGTTTATAGATTAAAACCAGATGCAGGTGGGAAAGAGGCTCAGGTCTGGGAGCTGTGATCTGAAGCTTCATTGTGTTGCTCAGATCAAGGAAGTTGTTTAACTGAGTTAGCGTGGCTCCAATTTATTGCTGCTTTGTATGGAACATGTAAAATGAGCTAAACATCATGGCACCATTCAAAAGTAGTTTCACTGGATGTTCGAGCCATGTGATTGGTTTCTGCTTACACAATTGGCTGGGTGACAGAGAATCTTCTGGAAGCAAATGGAGAACTGTGGATAAAAGACATGTGAGTCCTTTGTTTGGTGGCGACAATTTGGAAGAGACCAATCATTGCAACAAAGTTTATGCCCTGAAGAATGTTTCAGAGAGACAAAGATTGATTCTACAGTGAGGATATTTCTTGGCCAAGGTTTTCCTAACTTGGTGGTATCTATTTTCAGTTAAATAGTTAAAAGTGATGTTCAGTTAAAGTGCAGTTTAAGAGTTAAATAGTTCAAGTTGATGTTCAGTAAGAGTTAAAATTCAGTAAAGAGCTTCTGTTTGAGTTTGTATTAAAAATGTTAAATAAAGAAATAATTGAATTACTGTCTTTATCTCATTAAACTGGAAGTCTTGGAAGGTGTTTAAATTAAAGCTGTATAACAATTCAAACATATCAATTGTTATATATTTTTATATATTTTTAGCATGGCCAATCAACCTAACCCACACATCTTTGCACCGCCAGCCTCTTCCCCGACCAACCAGGTGTGTTTCTCTCCAGCAGGGTTTAAAACAGCTCCATACTAATGGGGAGCTGGCAGCCCGACCCCACTGCACTGAAGGGAGGCCATGGAGGCCCTCCAGGAGGTTAGGGCTGGTTGGGGGCGGGGGGGAAAGGTGGGGGGGTGGGAGGGGGGTTGGTGGTGGTGGTGCAAGCCTGGCCCTCAGACACTGCACAGGGGACAAGGTGGCAATGTCCAAGGGGACACCCTGGCACTGCTCATCGGGCAATGCGAAGGGGGCAGGACCAGACGAGGTGGGGCCGATTGGGGTGCGGGATTGGTGATAGAAGGAGGGTGTACAACGATTGGGTT
Organism: Carcharhinus amblyrhynchos; assembly: GCF_965287045.1. Taxonomy (NCBI): domain Eukaryota; kingdom Metazoa; phylum Chordata; class Chondrichthyes; order Carcharhiniformes; family Carcharhinidae; genus Carcharhinus; species Carcharhinus amblyrhynchos. The sequence continues at coordinate 10,303,093 of NC_137347.1, read as the reverse complement.
TGGCCATTGGAGGGGGGGTGGGAAAAGGTCAGCCTGCCTGAGGTCTGGACTGTGGGGGGGTGGGGATCGGGACTATGGGGGAGCAGGGGAGGATGAGTTGGGCTGGTGGGGCGAATGAGGTGTTGGGGCTGGCCTGATCACATCCAGAAGGCCAGCAATTGGGTGGTGGGGTGATCAGAGGGGCAGTGATGCAAGGCCATCGTGCTGGCCAGCGATCAGGAGCCAGCAGACCGGAGTCACTGAGCATGCACCAATTTCAGTGCTGACAGAGCGGTGCAGATGCAGCGACTCAATCAGCCCTATGCTGCAGGCCTCTCCAGCAAGAATAGGCCCCATCCCCAGCTTCACATTGAGGTTTCTGCTGATGCTCTCTGTGACATAGGAGATGCAGTTTGAAAATCCCACTGAGAAAAACAGTGGGATTTTCTTCAGTTTTTATGCGAATTCAGCACTTAGAATTTTTTGGGGAGAATCCCGTCCGTGGTCTCTATCCTGCTGCTTGTTGCTTTGCCACAAATCAAGGCTCTACTACATCATATTGATGATGATTGACAGCAGTTTAAGATATGATTCATAGAATCATGGAATCCCTACAGTGCAGAAAGAGGCCATTTGGCCCATCGAGTCTGCACTAACCACAATGCCACCCAGGCCCTACCCCCATATCTACCCGCTAATCCTACTAACCTTCATATCACTGTGCCAATACGTTCTTTGGTGCTTATTATGCTGAATATCTGTTCACTTTGAATGTTGTTGTGCTATCTCAGTTTCATTTTGTTTTCTTTTGAATCCACCCTTCATCCCTTAATTGCTTTGTTTCCCTCCAGAAACATTGAGCACAGTTGAGCCATGATCTGATCAAATGGTGGGACAGGCTTGAAAGACTGAATGGCCTACTCCTACTCCTAAATCCTATGTTACTCTGACCTGGTCATCCCCATCATCTGACCAGGTAGTTTGGTCAGATATTATTTAGATCTTGTGTTGATACTGTCTCGTTTCAAAGCTGTACCTGTCTGCCCTCTGTTAGTGGCTTCTCATAATGTCAAAAGTGTTTGCTTTTCGTATTGGTGCCATATGCTTTAGAATCCCTGCAGCAGCTCCCCACTCCCCACAGTGCAGAAGGAGGCCACCTGGCCCATCAAGATTGCACCAACAGCAATTCCAGCCAAGCTTTATCCCATAATTGAACATACTTACCCTGCTAGGCCCTCAATCAACTTAACCCTCACGTTTTTTAACTGCAGGAGGAGACCGCAGCACCCAGAGGAAACCCACACAGATATGGGGAGAACATGCAAACACCATACAGTCAGTGACCCGAGGCCAAAATTGAACCCAGCCCCCTGGCACTGTGCCATTGTGGCGTTGTTTGTATGGAGCTGAGCATTTTGCTGGAGCATGTATAAAGCCTCACCACCTACATTGCTTACTGGGCTTGCCTGCATCGGTTACCCTGCCAATGATTGATGAACTACATCTAATGTGTAGACTCTGTCCACACAAATAATGCCGGCTTCGTACTTGCGTCTGTTTCATGATAGTGCTTCCATGATGTAATATTTGATTTGGTCCAAGATGTCTCTTTGGAATGCTTACATTTTATAGTGACTATCACACGTTTGATTATCCTGTCAACTAACTCTGCTGCTGTGAAATCACAATTGTGCTCCTTGTCTGTCTCTGTATCTACTTATGAATTGGTCAATGGTTCCTGTTACTTGTTGTCTAAAGGAGATGTATTCCAGACAGCATGCTCGGAAGTTTGATTTGATCTGATTTGTTTTTGTCGCATGTATTGGATATAGTGAAAGGTATTGTTTCTTGCACACTATGCAGACAAAGCATGCCATTCATAGAGAAGGAAATGGGAGGGCGCAGAATGTAGTGTTACAGCCATAGCTAGGGTGTAGAGAAAGATCAACTTAACGCGAGGCAGGTCCATTCAAAAGTCTGATGGCAGCAGGGAAGAAGTTGTTCTTGAGTCGTTGGTATGTGACTTCAGACTTTTGTATCTTTTTCCTTTTGCTTTTTTTCTTTGTATCTTTTTGAGCCTCACTTGCCATTGACCTTAAAAGTGTTGACTATATTTTATCTGGAATTTTAAGATGGTCATCGGACTGACCTGGTGAGCTCAGTCTTTGGAGACCTTCATTGCCTGTAGCAATTTTAATTCTAGTGGCTTTCTTATCTGGTTCAGAAATAGCAAGGTCCAGAAAAGTACAGCTCAAATATTGTTGGAACAAAATAATTTCAGATAGGAGCTTTGTTGCTTTCCAATTCAGTTCTGGAAACTTTATAATCAACTTTCAGCTTTTTGCGGGATTTTTAATGTTGCCTGGTGTCTTTGACAACTATGAGATTCCCTCCAGCACTTGGTTTTGCAATGTGTTGCAGTCCCATTAGTGGCCACTGACTTAACTGATCATAGGTTATTGCTTGACTGCAATGGTGGCGCTGTTGAGCTCTGTGCTTTCTTGGTTTGACTCCAAGCTCTGGTTCATTTTATTGGGAAAATGGCTGTCGGACTTGCAAGTTGAAAGCAAACAGTGAAAAAAGGCTTTCTTCTGGCTGCCAGGAGTTGTTACTGGATAGATTCTTCTTCCTAGCCCAGTCTGCAATATTAATATTTAGTATTCAAGAGGCACTTGGGGCAGATGGGATTAAAGGTTCTTAGGCTATTGAGTTGGATGATCTGCCATGATCGTGATGAATGGTGGAGCAGGCTCAAAGGGCCAAGCCACCTCCCCCTGCAACCAAAAGAGAAAATGCTACCTTAAAGAAGCCAAAGGAGAAAATGCTGGAAAATCTCAGCAGATCTGGTAGCATTTGCAAGGAGAGAAAAGTTTGAGTCCAGATGACCCTAAGTCAAAGCTGGCCTCCTCCTGCTCCTATCTTCTATGTTTCTATGTCTATTTTACTTTCCCACAAATAGGGATAATAGACTCTTTCCTGTCTGTTAATTTTGCTTAACATGAGACCCTCCAGAATCTGTTACTTAATTATCATACTGCCTGAACTTCACAATATGTAGACATTTACCATTTAAGCTCTACCAAATTTGAACAATCTTAACAAATCTGCTGTCTGGAGTGTGATGTGATCCCAGGAGAAAAGTAGAGTGTGCAAAATCCTTACAAAGTTGCAGATATCTTCATATACAGTGAGGTTTGATTGTTGTTTCCCCTTGACACCAGTTATTTTCCATATTTGCATGAAGGCTTGTCTAATTTAGGTCAGATCTTCAAAGTGTGCTGCCACCATGTTACGTTCTTCTTCCTCTTTTGATAAATGTTCCAATCATTCACAAGGATTAGTGAAACAATAACGTGGGTTCTTTATTTAAAGACATGTTCAGATAATGTTCACCGTGAGGCATGTCTCTGCTGCATGCTGTAATGGCATGATTGCATCGTGTCTTGTTGAGGTGATAATGATTGACAGCAGTTTAAGGCTTGCCTCTTAAAGGTATAGCACAATGCTGCCAACCTCGGTTAGGTGCTGCTGTCTCTACTTATGCACCACCTTGCCCTGCTCAAATTGTGACAGCCTCATCACTCACTAAACAACAATCTCTATGGGTGGAATTATATGGGCCCATTGTGCAGAGAGTGAGATGTAAAATAACACAGGCCATACAAAGCTCCATTGACTTTAACAGGACACAAAATCCCACTGGCCATTGAATTCCACCCTATGAATCTGGATTCATACACTTATCACTGCTGCAACCCCCGCACCCATTTTCCAGCTCTTCACGCCAGTGGGATTCTCTGGTCCCGCTACTGTGAAGGGAAATTTGGCTGCGTACCAAATCGCTTGCTGTGGCAGGAAGTGAATGCCCAGAAAAGACTGGCCCTTGTATCTTGATCAAACTGCTCACCATTAAACCATGGCAGGTATTTCACCAGAACGTAATGCAGCACCCTCACTGACACCCTCTCTCTCTCGCAGGACAAGGTGGTGCATAAAAAGAGGCAGCAGCACCTAACCCACAGGGGACAGGCAAAGCTCCATGTCCTTGTCCCTAAGGAGGAGACACTGTCCAGCACTGTAGGAGCAGCTGTGACTTAGGCAATAGCCAGCAATGGAACTAAAATAATCGAAGATGATAATATGTTCACAACTGATTTTCATTTCCTCTCATCTTGCAAACTCTTCTGATTTACAAATGGCATTGGTATCAGCTTTCCTCACTACATGGATAGGCTTCCTCCTTTGAAGTACTCAAGAGCTGACACCTGCACAAGCACCAATGCAGGAGTAAAGAAGTGTCAGAGCATCAACTCCATCATGAAAATGGTCAGCTGCATGAGAACACTTGCAGACCCACCCCTGATGTAACTTCTGGTGGCTGATGTCTTCGCTTTCATTGCAGTATGAGCAAAAGTCAGCTAACAAGCTCACACTGAGGTCATGAAAGTTCAGCCCCCTGCCGTCATGGCTGTGTTCAAAGAGCGCTTTTGGTGTTTCACCTCAGTCCAGCAATCGGTCCTCCAGAGTACTGTGGAAATGCCTTCCCAGAGGAGTGGCAGTGGCCCAAGTTGACTGCCTTCTTGCTCTCACCACTGCCATTCCACCAATGTTTTTGCATTGCTTGGCTGCCAGTCAGTGCAGACTTATGCAGCTTTAATAGTGCCATCCAATTCTGGGCCTTCTAGGGCCAAAGGCTACAAGGTCATGGAGCAACCCACTCAAAAACAGCTTCTTCCCTGCTGCCATCAGACCTTTGAATGAACCTACCATATATTAAGCTGATCTTTCTCTACATCTTAGCTATGACTGCAACACTACACTCTGCACTCTCTCCTTTTCCTCTCTATGAACGGTATGCTTTGTCTGTATAATGCACAAGAAACAATACTTTCCACTGTGTATTAATGTGACAATAATAAGTCAAATCAAATCAAAGCCTCCTCCATTAAAAGTCAGCAGCTTTCTGCCATCCTTGTTGCAGCCACTTTCTGCACCATAGGGATTGTATGGTTCTAAGACCCTATGACATGCAACATTGATGTAAACAAAACCATGTTGCCACACAAAGCACAAGTGAACAGCCCATAGGGGTTTTGAAACAATGCTTTTACAACATAACCCATACTGGAGCAGCCTTGTAGCACCTGGCAGAGTGGATGCTTTGTAGGAGAATTAGAACAGGCAATGGTACATGGTAGCCAGACATTAAAAGAATTATTATTCATTCTTGCATAGAATACTAACTGATTTTACTTATGCATTCAGTTTGGACACTACGTTGATTATTAATGTGCTACTGGTAAGTTGTGGAACCTGTGGTCATAGAAATCATAGAAACCCTACAGCATAGAAAGAGGCCATTCGGCCCATTGAGTTTGCACCAACCACAATCCCACCCAGGCCCTACACCCCATATCCATACATATTTACCCACTAATCCCTCCTACTCACACATCTCAGGACACTAAGGGCAATTTTAGCATAGCCAATCAACCTAGCCCGCACATCTTTGGACTGTGGAAGGAAACTGGAGCACCCGGAGGAAACCCACGCAGACATGAGGAGAATGTGAAAACTCCACACAGAGACCCAAACCAGGAATCGAACCCTGGAGCTGTGAAGCAGCAGTGCTGACCACTGTGTTACCGTGCCACCCTGACTAGAGATTTAGATTTGAAATATTTAATACCACAATTGGATGAGTCATCAAGTCTATCATGGACAGAAAGTGGCTGTTGTGCCCCTCTTTCTCTTCGTCTTCTTCAGCTGATCCCTGTATAGCTAGTATGAACGATACCTTCAACAAAGAACAAAAAACAACATAACATGGGAAACAGGCCCTTCAGCCCAACGAGCCCGCGCCACCATTTTAACTTTGTGCTTTTCCTCTTCCACCCTTCATTTGGTGAGGATTCCCAGCATGCAGCACGTCACCTCTACTCATAATATCCACTCTGCCGGGTGCTGCAAGGCTGCTCCAGTATGGGTTATGTTGTAGTAACATTGTTTTCAAAATCCCTATGGGCTGTTCACTTGTGCTTTGTGTGGCAACATGGTTTTGGTTATATCAATGTTGCATGTCATAGGATCCTAGAACCATACAATCCTTGTGGTGCAGAAAGAGGCCATTCAACCCATCATGTCTTTACTGATTTTTTGGAAGAGCATCTTACCAAGGCCCACATTCCCCTCTCGCCCTATCCCCATAACCTTGCAAATTTATCACGGCTAATCCACCTAACCACGTACATGGATTGCACATTGGTTCTCAAGCCATGTGGGTAGCAGATAGTCCTTGCCGCCAGCTAGCTGGGTTTGTTGAGATGGCACAAACGCAGCTGACACATTGGAACACTGCAGAATACTGGGCATTGATACATGATACATTCGGTTCGGTCACATTCTAGTTGGGTATTGAGGGAGTGGAATCTCTCACTTTGGGGCAAGTGTAGCCGGAAAATCCCACCCTATGTTTGAGTACATTCCCTGTGAATAGTTAAGAGGAAGTGGGATGCTGCCTGCCTGTCTGTTGAGCCGTTCTCTCCGTGCTGTGCAGAGAAATGAGAATTGATGTTTTTTTTTAATCTAACAACAGTATTGAGAATATTCTCTGAGATTTGTACAAAAATTAAATTAGTGACAGCTTGAGATAATTCACTTAAATATAAATTATAATACATTCCCAGTGCAATTAATATTGTGTATATAATTGTAAAAAAAATTATACATTGTGCTTGAAGCCTTGCCAAAGACTTTGAATCATTAAATATGCATCACTACTATTTCTCCTTTGATTAAATACTGAATGTTCATTTTATTCCCAACCCATTGTTTAGCAAAGTGATGTGCAGGACTGGGGAAGGAAGGCACAGGTTTCAATTCTCAAGGTGAATACTATTACACATACTCTACAATTGTACAGAGCAAATGGTTGTTCTCAGAATCATTGTCCTAGCCAGAATGCACAGTTTCTGTGTACCACCCAGCATCTGTATACTACAAGGAGAACGGTTTTAGCAGAATGATTGTTTGCCATCATGCACTTCAGGTTAAATTCCTCAAGTGAAATCCTCATGGGTTCTCACAGTGACAATCAACAGTGTCGACCAACTCATTAAGATTGCCCAAACTCAATGCATGTCAACTCATGGAATCATACAATCGTGGAATCGCTGCAGTGCAGAAGGATGCCATTCGGCCCATTGAGCCTGCACTGACAGCAATCCCACCCAGGCCTATCCCTGTAACCCCACATATTTACCCTAGCTAATCCCCCTGCCACTAAGGGGCAATTTAGCATGGCCAATCAACCAAAACCGCAACTGTTGAAGCCAGTGCCATGAAAGTAGATTTTTAACATCACATTAAGGGCTAGAGTTGAACAACAAGCTAGCGGTGAAAGGGAAGCACATTAGCTAGCTGCATCACTCTTTTGATTCAAAGTAAAGTTTTCCCATAGAAGGATTATCCTCTATGACTCTATAATATCTTCAATTAAAGATGGTGCTGGAGCAAGGCAACTTCTTGTGAACTCCCAGCACACCCTCTAATTCTATCTTTTACTCTTGTTTGATGCTTTTAAAACTGAACTCTAATTTTTATAAATTACATTCTGCATCCTTTCCTTTCCTTTTCCCCTATGTGCTCTATGAACAGTATGTTTTCTCTGTATAGCACACAAGAACATTACTTTTCACTGTATCCCAATACATGTGACAATAATAATGAATCAAATCAAATCTTCCTCATTCATAACAAACCAGAATTTTGTCAGGTCCTTACTTATAGTTAGTCAGAGGATAAAATTTGAATGGTATGGCAGGCAACTGGTTTGATCGTCCACTTCCAAGTCTGGCTGGACCATGTAAAACACCATCTCTCATACAAAAACAAACTGCTCTTGTCTGCTAAAACTGCTCATTATTCCAGGACCACCCTGGGATAGATAGATATGACCCCTGGCTTCTTTTCTCAACTGCAAACCATCTTCTTAAATTGCTCTCCACTACTCCCTCCACTCTCATCTCCAATAACAAGTGCAAGGAAATCAGGTACTTCTTAATTGACACTATAATAGAATATAGAACATAGAACAGTACAGCACTGTACAGGCCCTTTAGCCCTCAATGTTGTGCCAAGCTATGTCCAAACCCAAGATCAAGCTATCCCACTCCCTATCATTCTGGTGTGCTCCATGTGCCTATCCAATAACCGCTTGAAAGTTCCTAAAGTGTCCGACTCCATTGTCGCAGCAGGCAGTGTATTCCACACCCCAACCACTCTCTGAGTAAAGAATCTACCTCAAACATCCCTCCTATATCTCCCACCATGAACCTTATACTTATGCCCCCTATTAACATTTACATCCACCCGAGGAAATAGTCTTTGCACATCCACTCTATCTATCCCCCTCATCATCTTATAAACTTCTATTAAGTCGCCTCTCATCCTTCTTGGCTCTAAAGAGAAAAACTCTAGCTCCCTCAACCTTTCCTCATAAGACCTACCCTCCAAACAAGGCAGCATCCTTGTAAATCTCCTCTGCACTCTCTCCAATGCTTCCACATCCTTCTTATAGTGAGGTGACCAGAACTGCACACAATATTGCAAATGTGGTCTCTCCAAAGTCCTGTATAGTTGCAGCATAACCCCATGGCTCTTAAACTCAAACCCCCTGTTAATAAACGCTAACACACTATAAGCCTTCTTCACGGCTCTATCCATTTGAGTGGCAACCTTCAAAGATCTGTGAATATGAACCCCAAGATCTCTCTGTTCTTCCACATTCCTCAGAAGCCTGGTGTTGACCCTGTAATCCACATTCAAGTTTGTCCTACCAAAATGAGTCACCTCACACTTATCAGGGTTAAACTCCATCTGTCAATTTTCTGCCCAGCTCTGCATCTTATCAATGTCTCTTTGCAGCCTACAAGAGCCCGCCACCTCATCCACTACTCCACCAATCTTGGTGTCATCAGCGAATTTACTAACCCACCCTTCGGCCCCCTCTTCCAAGTCATTGATAAAAATCACAAATAGCAGAAGACCCTGTACTAGTAACTGGCCTCCAGTCTGAAAATTTTCCCTCCACCACCATCCTCTGTCTTCTATAAGACAGCCAGTTACTTATCCAATCGGCTAAATTTCCTTCAATCCCATACCTTCTTACTTTTGTCATGAGCCTACCATGGGGAACCTTATCAAACACCTTATTAAAATCCATGTATACAACATCGACTGCTCTACCTTTATCTACACACTTAGTTACCTCCTCAAAGAATTCAATCAAATTTGTGAGACAGGACTTACCCCTCACAAAACCGTGATTGAGGCAATCTGATTGGCTGCCTCTACTGCATTTCTCCTTTCCACTACGCTTGTCTCCATCTTCTGTCTTGCAGCTTTTTTTTGGAATGTGTGCTTCACATTTTTAAGTGTAGACCTGTTGAGCTGAATAAACCATTTCTGTACTGCAAATACAATCCACCTATCTACAAGTCAGCAGTGTGATGGAATACTCCCCACTGGCCTGGATGGGTGCAGCTCCAACAATACTCACAAAGTTTCACAACATCCAGGACAAAGCAACCCTCTTGATTGGCACCACATCCACAAACATCCACTCCCTCCACCACCAACCCTCAGTACAACAGTGTGTACTATCTATAAGATGCACTGCAGCAATTCTCCAAAGATCCTTAGACAGCACCTTCCAAACCCATGACCACTTCCATCTAGAAAGGCAAGGGCAGCAAATACATAGAAACACCATCACCTGCAAATTCCCCTCCAAGCCACTTACCATCCTGACTTGGAATTATTTTGCCATTCCTTCGCAGTTGCAGGATCAAAATCCTGGAATTCCCTCTTGAATGGCATTGTGGGTCAACCCACAGCACATGGACTGCAGCGATTCAAGAAGGCAGCTCACCCTTACCTTCTCAAGGGCAATTGAGGATGGGTAATAAATGCTGGCCAGCCAGCGACACCCGTGTCCCATGAATGAATTAAAAAAAACAATGTTGTACCTGGATGATTTTTCTGCCCTCTTTCTCTCAGTCTTTCTTTTGTTTGCTTTTTTTTTCTCTCTAACTCTCAGCTCTCCTGGCTTTCACTCTCCTCCCTCTCCCTGCCCCCACTCTTTCTTTCTCTCTCATTTTTCATTATAGCCTTTCCCTCCCCAGAACAGAATGTAGGCAGATGTGACTAAAACAATAGTTCTATCTCAGCCATGCAGAAAATAGAAAGGGAATATCATACTACAAGGTTGTCACATTCAGTATATTTATATATGTACATTTTCCCAGGAATGTCAAAGGCAGTGAACCACATGGCAGTTCTCTGTTTTCATCAATGTTTTCCCTTTCAATTTGAAGCTCCTTATAAACTATAATATTTTACCTCTCAGTGTCCTCTGTTTCCTTCACAATTGGAAATATAAAATATGACAAGGGAGTTTCTCGCAGCTGAGCCTGATGTACCCAGTAAACAATGTGGGCAGCAAGGCCACACATAATTTGCCCAGATTTTAATGGCATGGGCAAGGCATGTGCCACAAGAGGACATTGAAAATGCCAATTCAGAAAGCGAGGGCAGGAGCAAGTAGCGTAATGTCCCGAGAAGCCAAAAACAAAGACCAGATAGGCACAGCACACCAAGCAACCAGTGCGCATAGCTGACATTGTCGATAAGATCCATGAAATGTCTAGCCAAGCTATACTGTCAGATGATGAGGATGACCAGACAATCGATACACGAAGTGTGCTCTGTACAGTGAACTTCAAAGAATGTACTAACACAGTGGAGCAAACATAAGCCTATGTAACTGTGGAGATTATATGTCCACAGATGAAGGGCCAGCATAATCTACATGTAAAACTGGATACTGGTGCAGATGCAAGCATTTTTCTACTTAGAGTCATCGAGTCATAGAAGTTTATAGCATAGAAGCAGGGCCTCTGGCCCAACTTGTCCATGCCACCCTTTTTTTAAATCACTAAGCTAGTCCCAATTGCCCACGTTTGTCTCATATTCCTCTATACCCATCTTACCCATGTAATTGTATAAATGCTTTTCAAAAGACAAAATTGTACCCACCTCTATTACTACCTCTGCCAGCTTGTTCCATATACTCACCACCCTGCATGTGAAAAAATTATCCCTTTGGACCCCATTGTTTCTCTCCCCTCTCATCTCAAACCTATGCCCCCTAGTTTTAGACTCCCCTACCTTTGGGAAAAGATATTGACTATCTAGCTCATCTATGCCCCTCATTATTTTATAGACCTCTATAAGATCACCTCTAAGCTTCCTACACTCTATGGAAAAAAAAATCCCAGTCTATCTAGCCTCTCCTTATAAATCAAACCCATCAAGTCACAATAGCATTCTAGTAAATATTTTCTGCACTTTGTTATATCCTTCCTATAATAGGGTGACCAGAACTGTATACATTATTCCAAGTGTGGCCTTACCAATGTCTTTTACAACTCCTGTATTCAATGTTCTGACAAATGAAACCAAGCATGCCAAATGCCTTCTTCACCATTCTGTTTGCCTGTGACTCCACTTTCAAGCAGCTATAACCTGTACATCTTGATCTCTTTGTTCTTAATGCTCCCCAACACCCTACCATTAACTGAGTAAGTACTGCCCTGGTTTGATGTACCAAAATGCATCATCTTGCACTTATCGAAATTAAACTCCATCTGCCATTCATCAGCCCACTGGCCCAGTTGATTAATACGAAAAGTATATCCCCACAGATGTGGCAAATGATGATTCCAAACCAACTGCTGCAATTCCATCCTTGAGATACATTACACTCAAGTGTCGCTGGTCACCCCAGATACTTCATATTGTGGACACCACAGGTCCAGTGATTGCAGGGATATCAGTGTGCAAGCACCAATCCTTGGTCAACATTAGTGGCAATGTCATGACATCACCGCTGAGGGATTCCCGCTGGTGTGGGGTGACGTCAGTGGGAATTCCCATTGACAGTGACGGGATCATAACAACACAAACAACGCGGCAAAGTAGCACAGTAGCGGCACGGTAGCACAGTGGTTAGCACTGCTGCTTCACATCTCCAGGGACCTGGGCTCAATTCCCGGCTTGGGTCACTGTCTGTGTGGAGTTTGCACATTCTCCTTGTGTCTGCATGGGTTTCCTTCGGGTGCTCCAGTTTCCTCCCACAGTCCAAAGATGTGTGGGTTAGGTTGTTTGGCCGTGCTAAAATTGCCCCTTAGTGTCCTGAGATGCTTAGGTTAGCGGGATTAGTGGGTAAAATATGTAGGGATACGGGGTTAGGGACTGGGTGGGATTGTGGTCGGTGCAGACTCAATGGGCCGAATGACCTCTCTCTGTACTGTAGGGTTTCTATGATTTCTATAACGCGCCACCTCCCATCAGCGGGAATCAAATGGCTGGGAGGCTGGAGAATTTTATCCGTAATGTTTATTTTTTGCATTACTGTAAATAGTTTGACTATTTAAGCATAAACCTTTAGTTAGAAAAAAGGGTGATGTAATTTGATGTACATATACCTTTTAGGAACTGTGTAGTAAACTATTATCAATCATTTTCACTTCGACTGGGTGTGATGTACTAGTTCCATGGCTCGAAGTTAATCTGTAAGCGTCAGGACGAGGAGTGAGATGGGAGCTAGCAGTCTCCCAGTGAATGTTACCTGTACATAGTCTATCCGCGAATAAATAATCCACATTATTGGGCTCAGCAATCATTGTGTATGATTGGTACATTTACATTGAAGAAAAGAAAAATGCAAAACACAGGTCCAAATTCACCCGATTCCACCCCCCCCTATCCCCACCACCCCTCAAGCACAGTAAACATGACTGAATCAATACTAAAAGTTTCTGCTATATCTTTAGGAAGAATGATTGACTACTCACTGAAATATTGCCCTGGACTAAATGTTGGTGATGGGGGTCTCACCTGCTGCCTGGAGAGCTGGTGGGAGTCCTGTGTCACTGCACTCCAAAGATATGCGGGTTAGGTTGATTGGCCATGATAAATTGCTCCTTAGTGTCAGGGATTAAGGGGATAGGATCTGGGTGGGATTATTGTCGATGGGCCAAATGGCCTCCTTCTGCACTGTAGATTTGATGATGTTGTTCTATGACGTCTACCTTCTGTAGATAAAGCCGACCAAATTAGATGCTGCTCACTCCAGAATTGGGTATTCCCCAGGATCGAGGACCCCAGGGGTGAAAGTCTGCCTGCTGAGGGCCAGTCCGAAGGAGTTGGTAAATGTTACTGCTTTGAGGTTGCGTGCGGATTGAGGAAGTATCCGGGAAGCGGTGAGTGATGGTGAGAGGAGGGTGCTGGCCTAGGTGGGAGGAGGGTCATGAGGAAGAGGGATAGAGAAAGCACGGGGGTTGCTTCCCTTGTCTCACCCCTTCCTATTACCAGATCCCTCAATCATGCACTGAATGCTTCTGATTGAAGGACCTCCCCACCCTTACCCTGGGAACCTGCAGGCAGGCATGCCAATCTTTGCTTGTTGTGTTCTCCATGTGGTGAGTTACGTCAAGTTAGCTACCAATGCTGGAGGCATGAGACGTTTAAATGGGCAAATGTCAATTAGCAACAGGGCAGGAACAACAGCCATAGGCTTCTCTGCCACAGAGTTAATCAGAGTGCAGTTGGGAAGCTGGTGGGATCCGTCCCTTCCCTTCCACCAAACTGACCCTGGGGGAGGGCACAAGTTTTCACTCATTGCTGCTGTAGATTAGTTTTGAATTTAGCCTCCTTCAAGCATAGGATGTTGTCTACATTCTCCAGCTCCTTCAGGATTCTCAAATCTGCAATCATATACAATCCCTACAGTGCAGAAAGGATTTAGCCTATCAAGCCTGCACTGACAACAATACCAACCAAACCCTATCCCTGTATTCCCACATATTTACCCTGCTAGTCCTCCTGACAGTAAGGGGCAATTTAGTATAGCTAATCTACCTAACCTGAACATCTTTGGACACGTCATCCCTCAACCATTCCTTTACTACCGAGAAGAGGCTTAGTATCACTCATTAAAGTCCAACCCTTCAATCCTCCCAATTGTTCTGGTTGCTTCTGTCTGCATCCTTTCATAATCTGTAGTGTCGGTGTGACCAGAACAGCAATAAATATTATAAGCTTGGTTGCTCCAGAGACTTCAATTATAAAACCCAGACAGTTGTGCTACATTTATATAATCTATTAGTTTGACCTGTGCAGGAGTGTTCTATCCAATATCGGTCACCATGCTTTAGGAAGGATCTGAAGTCTTTGGAGAGCGCATTGAAGAGATTAACTCAAATGGTTCCACTGGTGAGGGATTGCAGTTATCTGGTTAGACTAGAAATGCTGGGATTATTCTCCACAGAACAGAGAATGCTCCAAGAATATTTTGACAGAGTTGCTTTAAAGTCAGAAGAGTAAATTGTGAGAAGCTGCTTCCAAAGGCTGAGAGGCCAATAACTGGGAGATGCATATTTAAGGTGATTTGCAAAAGAGCTAGCAGCAACATGGGAAAAACTGTGTTGTGCAATGAGTTCTTATGGATTGGAGTGCATTGCCTGCGTTTTCAAAAGACATTTGGGTCAACCCTGAAATGAAAAGCAATTGCCCGGCGGCATGGTGGCACAGTGGTTAGTACTGCTGCCTCACAGCTCCAGGGACCCAGGTTCAATTCTGGCCTTGGATGACTGTATAGCTTCAGGGGGCAGTACAGTGGCACAGTGGTGAGCACTGTACTGCCCAAGGGCCCAGGGTTAATTCTGGCCTGTATGACTTCAGGGGGTGGCACTGTTGCACAGTTGGGAGCACTGCTGCCTCACAGCACCAGGGACCCGGGTTCCATTCCAGGATTGGGTCACTATCTGTGCAGAAGTTGCACGTTCTCTCTGTGTCTGCGTGGGTTTCCTCCGGGTGCTTGGGTTTTCACGCACAGTCTGAAAGATGTGCTGGTTAGGTGCATTGGCCCAAACAGGCACCGTAACGTGGCAACTAGGGGAATTTCACATTAACTTCATTGCAGTGTTAATATAAGCCTGTTTGTGATACTTTCAGATTGTGGGAGGAAACTGGAGCACTCGGAGGAAAGCCACACAGACAAGAGGAAAACATGCAGACAATAGTCAATGACCCAAGCTGGGAATTGAACCTGGGTCCCTGGCACTGTGGGTAGCAGTGCTAAACACTCTGCCACTGATTCTATATGGGACGGCCCTTCGAAAGCAGTGACACAGACTCAATGTGCTATACTGTTTTATGATTCTTTGCTTTATAAAGCAGCAGGAACACTTACAAATTTGGTTCAATATTAATAAACCTCAGCATCTGGTTTGCTTCAGAAGCAGCATAGCACATTGTTCCAATCACTTCAATTTATTCTCACTTAGCGTTCCAGAATATTCCTTCATTCTCCAGGTAGGTTATTTTCTTTTTATTGAAGTAATTTTGAAAGGAATTGAAGCAAAATGTTTTGACCAGATTGTTTGATGTTGTACTTTTAGTTTTAGCTTGATTTGTCATTTTTCTTTTGCTGGCTTCTCATTTCTGATTGGTAGCTTTTCCGACGTTTGTCAAATAATTAGTTTTTGATTGTCGGCCTACTGAAAGTGGTTATTGAAGCCAATTATTGTTTTCTGTTCAAAGTGTGACAATTTTTGTGGGCGACACAGCAAATGTTTGACAGCTTTGTAAGGTTCAACACTTAGACTTTTAATTATATAGATCTTAAAAATCTTAAAAATTGAGGGTTGACAACTTTATGAGCAGTTTGTCCTGGACTACCATCCTGTCATTAGTACAGCGTAAGCATTCCTGAAAAGAATAATTTAAAAGAAGCCGTATTAGTAAAATTAGCTGGATTTGACCATTCAGCAGCATTGCATGTTTTATAATAATTGACAGTTTTTGAAAGATAGAGAATTTGCCTCAGTAAAGTTATCTTGAAGGTGAAAGCTTTAAATGTCTGCACGGATGTAAAGATGGTGGAATGGAACATAAAACAGCACAGGAACAGGCCCTTTGGTCCACGATGTTGTGCTAACCATGACGCCAAATTAAAGTAATTCCTTCTGCCTATCCTTAAATTTATGTTTTTTTTATTGGTGTCACAAGTAGGTTTACAATTAACACTGCAGTGAAGTTACTGTGAAAATCCGCTAGTCGCCATATTCCAGCACCTGTTCAGATACACTGACGGAGAATTTATTATTGTCATTCCACCTAACCAGCACGTCTTTCAGACTGTGGGAGGGAACCAGAGCACTCTGGGGAAACCCACACAGACGCAAGGAGAACATACAGGTTCCATACAGAGTCACCCAAGCCAGGATTCAAACCCTGGTCCCTGGCATTGTGAGGCAGTAGTGCTAACCACTGTGTCACCTTACCTCCGTTGGTGCATATCCCTCTATTCCTTCCATACTCACGTGCTTATCTAAAAGCCTCTTAAACACCCTATCATATCTGCCTGCACCATCACTCCGGCAGCATGTTCCAGACACCCACACTCACTGCACCTACCAGTGTAAAAACCTTGACCTTAAATCTCCTTTGAACTTCCGCCCCCACTCTAACTGCATGCCCCCTAATATTAGACATTTCTACAATTTACACAAAATTGTCATAATATTTTATAATTTTTAACATGAAAAAATTGCTTAAAACTAATATTAAATTGTAAAGGCTGATTCTGCCCCACGCCCTAGAAGATGGTGATTTTCAGAATGAGCATATGGTCAGCGAATTTCCACGACCAGTCACCGACAACAATCCTACCTAGTTCCCATCTCCATAATCCCACATACTTACCCAACTAATCCCTCTAACCTACACACCCCGGGACACTAAAAGGCAATTTAGCATTGCCAATGCACCTAACCCGTATAGTATTGGACTGTGAAAGGAAACCGGAGCACCTGAAGGACCCCCGCACAGATGCAGGGAGAAAGTGCAAACTCCACACAGACAGTGACCCAAGCTGGGAATCGAACCCAGCTCCCTGTGAGGCAACAGTGCTAACCACTATGCCACTGTGCTGCCCATAATTTTTTTCATAGGAAACAATTCGGTACATCACATCTGTGTCAGTTCATAGAATCATAGAATCCCTACAGTGCAGAAGGAGGCCATTCCACCCATTGACTCTGCACCAACAACAATCCCACACAGGCCCTATCCCCGTAACCCCACATATCTACCCTGCTAATCCCCCAACACTAAGGGGCAATTTAGCATGGCCAATCCACCTAACCAGCACATCTTTCGAACGTTATGAGCTATGTGCTCACATTGCTTTGAGGTTTGTTCCCTATGAGTGCTCACAGGCGTGTCAGATCGCAGAATCTCCCTTGCAATGTTCCCACTTTATTTATAAATAAGTGCAGAGCTCTGGTGCTATCAAGCAGTACACTGCAATGCTGTTTGCAACTCTCCCTTGTATCACTCTGCAGAGATGTCTCTGGATCTCCCCTATGGTGATGGTGCTGGCCGGTAACTGATAAGGGTGCCCAGAGGCAAAGAGGTGCTTCTGATCCGTTGGAATGAAACAAAGCTCATTTCAAAGGCAGCTGTAGATGACCTTATGTCAGGACTGAGGGTCACCAGATCAGTTGCTTCACATTATACGGAGCTGGAAGTCCTTAACATAGCATGTTTAGTGGTGAAATGATAAATCATTCTTAATTTAATTGTAATTAATCTTCACTATGTCAAACAGTTTCTCACCATAATTACACTCCATTTTTCTTTAATTAAAAGCAAGTAATTGATCAGTAGTTGATTAGACTTTATAACTAGTGGCTTGCAGTCGATTTGGCAGATAATGTCACAAAAGAAAAGCAGCTTGTTTATCCTAGTGAAAATGCAAATTCACAGTTTAATTGCTCCACTTACTTAAACAGAATAAATTATTTACATTATCCCTGGAATCTCCTTCAGCCATATAACACTCGACAACTTGGCACTCCACAATCTCTGGTCTCTATAAAATCTTCGATTTTTATCACCCCAGAGTTGGTAAACGTGCCTTCAAGCGGTAAAGATTCTAAGTTCTGGAATTCCACCTTTTCCCTTCTCTTCCTTCAAAATTGTCTTAAACCCCATTGTTTTGATTAGGTTTTTAATTACCTCTCCTGATACTGCTTGATGTGGCGTCAAGTTTTACTTGATATCACTCCTGTGAAGAAATGTTTTGCTACATAAAAGGCACTATATGGGTGGCAGTCATAAAATCATAGAATCCCTCCAGTGCAAAAGGGGGCCATTTGGCCCATCGAGTCTGCAATGACTCTTATCCAGGCTTACCACAAAACCCCACATATTTACCCCATTAATCTCCCTAAACTATATATATCTTGGGTCACTAAGGGACAATGGTGTCCAGATCACCAATAATCTGTCCTGGCCCCCTCATGCTGACACTATAGTTAAGAGAACCCACCAACACCCCTACTTTCTCAGAAGATAAGGAAATTTAGCATGTCAGCTACGATTCTCACTAACTTTTACAGATGCTCAATTTTTCTGTTTGTATCACAGTTTGAATGGCTCCAGCTCTGCCCAAGACTGCAAGAAACTACAAAAGATCGTGAATGTAGCCCAATCAATCACGCAAACCAGTCTCCCATCCATTGACTCTGTCTACACTTCTCGTTGCCTTGGCAAAGCAGCGGATGTTCTCTCTTCTACCTTCTTCTGTCAGGAAAAAGATACAAAAGTCTGAAGTCACGTACCAATTGATTCAAGAACAATGTCTTCCCTGCTACCATCAGACTTTTGAATGGACCTAGTTTGCAATAAGTTGATCTTCTCTACATTCTAGCTATGACTGTAACACTACATTCTGCACTCTCTTGTTTTCTTCTCAATGAAAGGCATGCTCTGTATAGTGCGCAAGAAATAATGCTTTTCACTGTATACTAATAAATGTGACAATAATAAATCAAATCAAATCAAATCCATCATGGCCAATCCACCTAACCCCCACATCTTTGGACTATGGGAGGGAACTTATGTTCTTATGAACTGGAGCACCTGAACAAAACTCATGCAGACACAGGGAGGATGTGCAAACTCCACACAGAGAGTCACCCAAGGCTGGAATCGAACCCGGGTCTCTGGCACATTGAGGCAGCAGTGCTAACCACTGTGCCACTCCAACCCTGGTTAAACCCTTGTCCACCAGTCATTTAAGCAGATTTTTAGCAGCTTTTGTTTGATTCTTTTTGTTCATTTCCCTTTTTGACAATATCTTTCAGCAGCATCACACAATGTCCCCTGAGGAGTGGGGAAGCATCTCAGATGAGGTTCCCTCATGGTTTCTTTTAGCCTAGGGATAAGGCGAGATTGCAATCCATTCAAATGAGCCAGCAATAAGAGCAGGAGAAATAGGAACATGAGAAAGCCTTGCCACCCTTCCAGCCTGCTTCACCATTTAATATTACCATGGCTGCTTTGATCTTGGCATCTGCTCCTGTGGTAATGGTCTCTGTAAGGGCAACACTACAGAGCAAGGGTCACATGACCACTGCAACCAATCAGGACTTAGAGTGTAGAATCACCCCATGGTGAGAGAGGCTAGCTGTAGCCATGAACAATTCTTATTAATAAACCCTTCTTGTGTTTATTAATGAGTCTGTGAAAGTGCATCATTTCAACCTCACTTTCCCGCCTGTTGGGCATAACCTGTGATTCTCCTTATAGTCTACCATTAATGGCTTATATCGACCTTTCCAAACAAAAAATGAAGTTTACATCACCTGGTAAAGGTAATACTTTTTGCCTCTGAACAGAAGTTGTGGATTCAAGTCCCTCGAGAGAGACTGGAGCATATGAGTGGGGCTAACACACCAGTGTAGTACTGAGGGAGTGCTGCACTGTTGGAGATTCTGTCTTTTGGATACCACACTGATGCCACAAGTGCCCACTCCAGGGAATGTAAAAGATCCCAGGGTATTGTTTAAAGAAGTTCAGGTGAGTTCTCCTGGTGCCCTGGCCAATATCTAACTCTGAACTACCATCACTAATGCAGCTTAAGTGGTCATTACAATGTTGGGCGGGTGGGGTGGGTTGGGTCTTGCTGCTCACAAATTGGCCGCCATATTTCCTACATTACAACACTTGGCTGTAAAGACCTTTGGGATGCCCTGAAACAGGTGCAATATAAGTATCTCTCTCTGTGGAAGCATGAATCCTTTAAGGAGGTATTCCCTCAGGGCCACATGACCCTATGCAGTGTCAAGGTGGGAAACTGAGCCAATCAAGTGCAAGGGTGCATATCCCTGGTCGGGGAGGATCCTCAGTTGGAGCCCAGGAAGAGTGTTATGTAGTTGCATAGTTAATTCTCATAGAATGTCTACATTGCAGGAGGAGGCCATTCGACCCATCAAGCCTGCACCGACACCCAGGACCTATCCCCATATATTTACCCTGCTGATTCCCCTGACGCTAATGGACAATTTATTATTGCCAATCCACCTAACCGCACATCTTTGGACTGTGGGAGGAAACCCAAAACAGACATGAGAAGAATGTGCAGACTCCACACAGACAGTGACCCAAGGTGGGAATCGAACCCAGGGCCCTGGCGTTGTGAGGCAGTAGTGCTAACCACTGTACCACCGTGCCACCCCTTAAAATTGAATTTAAATCCCACCAACTGCCGTGGGGAGATTTGAACCAATGTCCCCAACATATTGGCCTGGGTTCCTGGATTGCTAACCCAGTGAAATTACTACTATGCCACCATCTTCCCCCTGCTGTCTGACACTTTATTGTATATAACTATTCATCATTGGCAATAAACCCGTTGTTAGTTCAAGCCAGATTGAGGCATCCTCTTTTTCTTTAAGTATTTGCAGATACTGAAACTTGATCATTCAGTGTTGATTCACTGGTCCCAAACCTGCTTTACAAATGTAAATGGTGCTTGTTCAGGGCACTCTGAGCTATGATATAAGACAGAATTGCTTCAGATAACAGCAATTCTGCAACACAAAATGAGCATGAGTCCCATGAACTATTTTGGATGCCTCTCATCCTTGTAGATTAGTATGGTGCCAGTTTGAAGTCATTCTCATCACTTCTAATCTTAACATGTTCACAGCACAAAGGCTGTTTCCATCAGTAAACCCATACCTTGCATGAAAGAAAGCTTACCAATCTTATTAGACACAGCGGATCACTGACTAACAACTGCTTCTTTCGGCATGGTATATGGCACTGTGGACTAAATGGGCAACCTAGCACCTTGTCTTCCCCCAATTCAAAAAATGCTAAATGCCACACTGTCAGCTCACATCATACAGACATAAAGAAATGGGGCAAATTTTACTGCCCCACCTGCCATGGAAATTGGAGCAGGTGAGGGGGCGACCATGGAAAGTTCCATTGACCTCAGGCAGGATTTTCTAGTTTCAGGGCGAGCGAGGCCAGAAAACCCCACCCACAGTAACATTTACTTACGGCTATTGTTAAGTTCACAGGAATGGAAGGCTCACACAGTTAGTCACCAGTGACAAAATACAAGCCAAAGGATCTCGCCGGAAGAAAGGGCTGGAAACTTCAGCTCACAGAGTTTACAATCAAACTGTATCTTCCTGCTAAGTTGGAGAATAAGACAATAGTGAACCATATAGTTGAGGAGTGTCTGCATGATCAGGCAAAGAAGCTAACCCTAATGAGTTCCCTTCTTCAATTAATAGGATCAATTTATCATAAACATGCTTCTCTCATTTTTTGAATAAGGGCATTACATTAGCATTTTTCCAATCTACCGAACCTTTCCCGCAACCAGGGAATTTTATAACCAACGGATCCACTATCTCCGCTGCCACTTCCTTTAAGATCAATGCCATCAGGCACCGGGGAATCGTCCGCCTGCAATTCCAATAGTTTATTCAATACATCTTCCCTAGTAATGATGATTATTCTAAGTGCCTCCCTTTCTATAACTTCTGCATTATCTGTTACTACTGGGACAATCAACAACTCACTACTACAAAACATCCTTGGCATGGTAGCACAGTGGTTGGATCTGGGTTCAATCCCGGCTTGGGTCACTGTCTGTACGGAGCTTCCACATTCTCCCTTACCTGTGTGGGTTTTCTCCAGGTGCTCCGGTTTCCTCCCACACTCTGAGAGACATGCTGGTTAGGTACATTTACCTGAACAGACACTGGACTGTGGTGACTAGGGAGATTTCACAGAAACTTCATTGCAGTGTTAATGTAAGCCTTACTTGTGATTAATAAACTTTGCTTTTTTAGCTTTTACTTTTTTGGCTAATTATTTTAAATTCTATATTTTCTGTATTCAGTTTGTTTCGTTCTCTGTGTGATGAGGAAGAGCTCGTATCAGGCTTCCATACCCAGTTCATTGAACAAAAACTATAACAGTGAGGTTACGTGGGCAGCATGGTGGCACTGTGGTTAGCACTACTGCCTCATAGTGCCAGGACCCAGGTTCAATTCCCAGCTTGGATCACTAACTGTGAGATTTTGCATATTCTCCCGTGTCTGTGTGGCTTTCCTCCGAGTGTTCCGGTTTCATCCAACATTGCAGACTCAATGTTCCTGATTGTCTCCTTCTGCACTGTAGGGATTCTATGATTCTATGCGCTGGCTACTGTAATCCTGCAGAATTGAACTGACCACACATAAACAGCTGTCTGAAAGGTGGCCTGAAAGAGCACTTCAGTAAGATATTAGATGATTAAACATGGTTGATTAACACTTTTCAGTTAACCTCATCAACTTATTTCCTCACATTAAAGAAAGCAGTAAAGCATATCTCCTCAATGTAGGCTACTTTTTGGATTAGTCTCAGAATTGGTTGGTTGTGAACTAAATCAGGAAGGCTAGTTTCCTTTCCCGATTACAACCTTGATCATTATTCTGAGCTGGTCAGGAAACCAAGCTTAATTTCTCATGTTCAGGACTATAACCAGTGGAGCTGCCAAGCGAGCCACCTTTATCCTCTGTGGGTTTGATTCCCCTAGCAAGTAATACCTGCTGAGCACAAATGGGCAAAGCCATTCCAGTATCTTATATGTGACTGGTTAATGCAACATTCCTAATTAACTTCCATCGCCTCAAATAATCTGGGTGCTTCTTCTGAATTCTAATTAACATCCCCAGCAAGCTACTGTTCTGTGAATTTAGTCATTGTGTGCCTAAATTTAATTGAATAATGTTTCAATATAAATGATCCAAGATTTTGTCCATGGATAAATAATTAAAAATCACAAAGTATAATAATTTGATTTTAGTTGTATCTATGTATGTTTGCATGCGTGGTTGCATGTTTATATATGTGGTTGTATATGGGAACATTGAACTTAGGAGCAGAAATAGACAAATTCAGCCCTTTGAGCCTGCCCCACCATTAAATCAGATTAAGGTTGATCTCTCCCTGGACTCAAATCCAGCTCCCTACCTGTTCCCCATATCCCTGATTCCCCTTTTTTTAAAATTAGAAATATGCCTAGCTCCCTCTGTGGTGTTTTGTATGTTTATTTGTTTTATGTATGGCTATATGTCTCTGTATGGTTTAATGTTTATAGTGTGGTTGCATGCATAATGTATATTTATATGAATGGTTGTATTTATGATTGTATGTTTGTATATATGGCTGGATGTATGGTTGTTTGTAAATATGCATGGTTATGTTTAACACCCCACCGGAAGCGGAGCGGGCGAGGGGCAGATCATGGAAAAGTCCATTGACCTTGGGCAGGATTTTACAGTTTTTGGGATGAGCGAGGCTGGAAAATCCGACTTTGTATATTTGTATGAATGGTTCAATGTATGATTGTATGTTTGTATGTATGACTGTATGTATGGTTGTATATAAATATGCACAGCTGTATTTACCACATGGCCCACCTCGAGAATTGGAGTGGGTGAGGGGCGGACCATGGAAAGATCCATTGATCTCAGATGAGGTCTTGTGGCTTTGGGACGAGTGAAGCTATAAAATCCCGCCCTGTATTTTTGCATGAATGGTTATGTATGTTGTTAACTTGTTGTGTGTTTGTTTAAATGGTTGTATGTTTGTATGTATGGCTGTATTTATGGTTGTATATTTGTATGAATAGTTGTATGTTTGTATTCATTCATGTATGCTATTTGCAAAAAGGCAGGTTTGGCCACTTTAGAGCAAAGCTAAAGTTAGACAGCAGTACTTCTCAGTCCAGTATGAACCTCTCTGGCTAATGTGGTTGGAGGTGTTCTACAGTTGGTGGACTCCTGCTTTAGATCATGTCACGGCCAAGAGATCAATCACCTGGGATGTATAAACATCATCCTCCAAACATTGCAAATTATCCAGTCAATAAGTTGCTGTTGAGTGTTTCTCCACTTCCCCTCCACTTTCTGGACTGGATTTTGAGTTACCAATGTGCCAGGGGCCCTGTAGTTCAGAGGAAATGGGGTGGCAATCAAGTGGGCTGCTTTGTCCTGGATGGGGTCAAGCTTCTTGAGTGTCATTGGATTTGCACTTATCCAGGTAAGGAGAGAGTATTCCATCACATTCCTACATCATCATTGCTAAAACTGGAAGGCTTTTTTCCTCTTTTGTCTTAAGAAAGGTCATGAAATCACAGGAAGGAACAGCCTTTTATATCCTTCAGGCCATGAAACCATTTCAGTAAGCTGAAACAAAAACAAATTTGAATTTGGAATGAGTCAGCACGGCATGAAATCGAATAGAATCTATTTTTTGTGCCATGGTGCATAGACCTGTAGATTGCATCACAGTCGGTGCCAATTTGCACTAAACAAATGAAATTTACCTCTTTCAGTGCAACTTAAAATTAAAACTGGAATGAGGGAAAGAGTTGGTAATACTAAAGGAGAAGGTAGCTCCATAAGGACCTATGATAGAAACTGGTTATCCAGACATGATCTCTGAAATAGCAACTGTTTTTGTACGCTATTATTCATTAACAGGTGAAGACAGTGGTATTGTCACTGGACCAGAGACCCAATGTAATGCTCTGGGGTCTTGGTTCAAATCCTGCCATGGCAGATTATGAAATTTGAATTCAGTAAAAATCTTGAATTAAAAGTCTAGCAATTACCATGAAATCATTGTCATTTAAACAAAAACTTCAGGGAAGGAATCTTCTGGCCCACGTGTGACCCTTAAATGGCCTAGCAAGCCATTTAGTTATAAAAACTGGAAGCAGGAGTAGACCATTTGAGCCAGCTCAGCCATTCATTTTGAACATGGCCGATCATCGAATTTCAACATCCTGATTCCTCCCTCCCCTCTATATCCCTCGACCCCTTTAGCCCCAAGGGCTATATCTAATTTCTTCTTGAAATCAGTCCCCCTGACGCAAAGGTTAATTTAGCATGGCCAATCAATCTAAGCTGCTAATCTTTGGACTGTGGGAGGAAACCAGAGCACCTAGTGAAAACCCACGCAGACATGGGGAGAATGTGCAAACTCCATGTGTCCAAAGATGTGTGGGTTAGGTTGATTAGCCATGCTAAGATTGCCCCTTAGTGACCTGAGATATGTAGGTTAGAAGGATTAGTGGGTAAATATGGAGGGATATGGGGATAGGGCCTGGATGGGGTTTGGTCAGTGCAGACTCGATGGGCAAAATGACCTCTCTCTATACTATAGGGTATCTATGATATAATAGTGACCTGAGGTTGGAGTTGAACCTGGGTCCCTGGCACTGTGAGGCAGCAGTGCTAACTACTGTGCCGCCGCCCGTCAAGCCTTCGCTGACAACAATCCCAGACCCTATCCTGTAACCCCACACGTTTCCCCGGCCAAGCTCCCTGACACTAACATGCAATTTAACATGGCCAATATATCTAATCCCGCACATCTTTGGAGTATGGGAGGAAACTGCAACACTCAGAGGAAACCTAGGCAGACAAGGGGGGAGCGTGCAAACTCCACACAGGCAATCACCTCAGACTGGAATTGAACCCGAGTCCATAGCACTGTAAGGCAGCAGTACTAACCACTGTGCCACCACGCCACCTATAATTTTTGCTCCCACTGAGCGACAAAATATTCTTCTTTCATGTCAAAAATGAAAAGAAAGATGCGCATTTGGATAGTGCATTTCATGGCCTCAGGATGTCCCAAAGTGCTCCTCATCCAACTAAATCAGTACTTTTGAAGCAAGCAATTGTAATGTAGGGTATTTGGAAACCAATTTGCACATAGCATGTTCCCATAAACAGTAATGTGATAATGATAAGATTGACTGTTTTACTGATATTGGTTAAATGGCAAATACTAGCTAGGGCACTGGGCAGAACACAGCTGCTCTTCAGCAGTAGTGGGTCTTTCATATTCACTTAGAGAGGCACTCAGCCAAGTATCTCATCCTTTGTTACAGAGGTGCCTGATATCTGTCTGATGATCCATCCTAATAATTCAACAACCTCTGCTCATTGGTACTGCTGACGAGTGGCTCAACCAACTGTTTTTAGAGGGGCCACTGGATGTTGCTCAGGGAAATAAACATTTGGGTCAGTCATAAATAAGGCTTACTTCAACACTGCAATGAAGTTACTATGAAACTTCCCTAGTCACCACACTCTGGCACCGTTCAATGCATCTAACCAGCACACTTTTCAGACTGGGAGGAAACCAGAGCACCCAAAGGAAACCCATGCAGACAAGGGGAGAATGTGCAAACTCCACACAAAAGGTGAACCAAGCCGGAATCGAACCTGGATCCCTGACGCTATAAGGCAGCTGTGCTAACCACTGCATCACCATGCCACCCCCACTCCAAAGATGTGTGAGTTAGGTTGATGGGCCTTGCTAAATTGACCCTAATGTCAGGAGATGAGCAGGGTAAATATGTGGAGTTACGGGAATAGGGCCTGGACGGGATTGTTGCTGGTGCTGACTCGAATGGGCCAAATGTCTTTTTATTCCGCAGGTGGAGGTCCACCTCGTTGTCAAACGAGGGGCATGCACACGGTGGGTCGTGCGTGGGCTGCTCTTGGAGGTTCCGGGAGTGGCCTAGTACTTCGTGTCGGTGTGTGTGCTTGATCCTGGACCGGTAGACGGGCGCCGCAACAGCTCGGTGACTAGCACTGCTAGCTGTGCAGATACATGGATTTGGGCCTGTGTCTGTGGGAGTTTGTGCATTCTCCCTGTGGTTGCGTGGGTTTCCTCCCACACCCCAAAGATGTGCTCTTAGGCTGATTGGTTTTACCAAATTGACACTATTCTCCCCTGAATCTGGCTAAGTTAGGGGTTCCATTCGTAGACACGCAGGGTAGAATAGGTGTAGGGTGATGCGGTGGCGCGGGCTCGTTGGGCCGAAGGGCCTGTTTCCCGTGCTGGGTTGTTCTTTGTTCTTTGTTTGTAAATGGCCTCTTTCTGCACTGTAGGGATTCAATGATTTGGAATCATATGCTTTTGGAGTGCTGTTCCTTCATCAGTTGAGTGAAGTTGAAACAGTGGCCTTGGTTTGGGTACTGGCGGAGTGCCCTGAGCTTCAACCCTTCCAATGTGTGTATATTATGCATTATTGACTATAGGACAGTGGAAGTATGGATCAATTCCTCACCCAAACTATCCAAATTTTTGACTAACAGACACTGGTGGGATAGCTTCCGTCTCTCTCTTTGATTTCCTCCCCTCTTTATCCCCAGCCTGAGAATAAATTTCCCTCAACCGAGATCAGCTAATTTTGCACAAGTCGGTGATAAAAACTTGGATGTTCATCATCTGTAAAACTCCATTTCACACCCTGGAGTGTACAACCATTGAGAACCTTCACTGTCAAAACTTTAATCTAACAAGCAAATCATTCCAATTTTCCACATGACTTATTACAATACCATGCCTTTTTTTACATTGATAAGCTGAAAAACAGGCTCCATGCGTGGTAATTAGAATCATAAAGAAATTGCACAAAGGGAATTTTCATGTAGTAAGTAGATGTAAATTTTTGAAGTCTGCTTCAACAGTTCTACACATTGGTACTCTTTAATGCTTGAAATCTTCAGCATGAGCTGAAGTGCATTCCATGCTAAAGCCAGTGCGCGCATCAGTAGTCCCAGTTCAGTCTCAAAGCTAGGCATTCATAATACAATTCTCATAGCTTATCTCATGAACAAATGTCCACATTGCCTGAAAGCAAAGATTTCAGAGATCGGCTACATCAAGAGCTATTGGATTGAATCACCCAATCTCTTGTCAGTCGGAGACCATTTGTACCCTGGAATTTATGCTGTAGGACCCCTCGTTCCAGAACTGTGTGGGGATTGTCCATGTTCAAAATTCTGATTGACAATTCCACCTCCCAATAAAAATTGTCTCCAACTTTAAGTTAGTGTTGGACACTTTGAACTGTTCCACAGTACTTAGCTGGATAGTTACTCAGGAAATATTACACAAGAAAATATATTAGTCTACCACCTGGGTAACTGTACAACTTACTAACACCAAAGTAACTCAGTTGGCTGGACAGCTGATGCATAGCACATCACTAACAATGTGGGTTCAATTCCTGTACTGGCTAAGG
The DNA here is from genome assembly GCF_965287045.1 of Carcharhinus amblyrhynchos. Classification (NCBI taxonomy): domain Eukaryota; kingdom Metazoa; phylum Chordata; class Chondrichthyes; order Carcharhiniformes; family Carcharhinidae; genus Carcharhinus; species Carcharhinus amblyrhynchos. The sequence continues at coordinate 10,274,580 of NC_137347.1, read as the reverse complement.
TTATTCATAAAGACCCTGCCTTCTCATCCTTGCACCTCACCTGAGGTGTGGTGATCCTCAGGTTAAATCACCACCAGTCAGCTCTCCCTCTCAAAATGGGAGGGCAGCCCATGACCATCTGGAAATAGGGCAACTTTACCTTTAATATATTGAAAACTGAACAATTTGACCTAGTGCATTCCCTCAGTGCTTGTCTTGTGGATGTCTTTGCCTCTGCTCATGCACCTATATAGTGCCACCATAGTGGTGGCAACATGGAGGCTGGATGGCTGCTGACATTCAACGGAGAAGACTGTGGGTGACATTGCAGGACAGCTTCAAGTAACTGAGCCTTTAGGAGCTACTTCAGACTGCACCTCCTCAGCATGGCTGATTACAGTCTGGGACAGCAAGCTGAGAGGCAGCAGTGAGGGCACTAGGCAAGCAGGGGTGGTGAGATCATGAATGCTGTCACCCTGAGAGATGGTAGCCATGATATGGAGACACCAGCGTTGTATCTGTAACTCCCACAACTTACCGGGGCTTGCAAAATCTCACTAACTGTCCTGGCTGGAGACAATACACATCTCTTTAACCTGTGCTTAATGCTCTCTCCATTCATGTTGTCTGTACCTTTAAGACCCGATTACCTACAAAGACTCACATTCTAACCATTATTTTGTAAATTGAGTTTGTGTCTTTATATGTCCTGTTTGTGAACAGAGCTCCCACTCACCTGATGAAGGAGCAGCACTCTGAAAGCTTGTGGCTTGTGCTGTCAAATAAATCTGCTGGACTTTAACCTGGTGTTGTGAAACTTCTTACCCTGAGAGAGGACAGCAGAGTCGTGCTCCACAGATTCACTGCCATTCTCACCTTCAGTATTTGGGCCTCAGAGAAACTCTCTTTGACATTTTGCTGCATTTGCACCAATGTCTTCCTGACTCTGTGCCAGCAACTGCTGTAGGCTGAGTGCATCTGCTCTTTAAGGATAAAGGTTGCCTTTAAGAAGAGCCGGCTGATTGTATGTCATGATAACCAACTCTCTCTGTTAGGCCCACGGCTGAGCATACAGCCAGTCAGCAATGTGCTTTTCACTGAGTTGAATGCTTCATTCATTGTCAGAAACAGGCACCACAAAATGTGTGTGTCACCTGCATCCACAGGACTGTGTGAATGGGTAATCATCCAATTACCACACCAGATATCAAACCTCCCAGAAGGAAAAACAGATCAGGCTAATATTCTTATCTCTCCATTTTACTGATGTCCCATTTTAAAATATACAAGACGAGTTTAGGCTTGTGACAATACCGTGCCGTTGAAAAATGTATTTTAGTCACATTTCTGTGCTGAATGTGTCTACCGGTCCCTTTCATTTTATCTGAACCATTCTGTCGGGATCAAGAAATACTGTATTGTTACTGCAGCAACAAAATTGATCCGAGCTGATGGAGTGTTTGTTTTTATCTGAATCTATGCAGGGTTCTGTTTTGTGTTTTCCCCTGGAATATTGCAGAGTGGGGCTTGATTAGGTTGATTGACAGGTGATGTTATATGCCTGGGTACAACTAGGCTCAGTAAAAAGTCTCACAACACCAGGTTAAAGTCCAACAGGTTTATTGGTAGCAAAGACCACTAGCTTTTGGGGCTCTGCCCCTTCATCAGAGCCCTGAAAGCTATGGCATTTGCTACCAAATAAATCTGTCGGACTTTAATCTGGTGTTGTGAGACTTCTTACAGTGTTTACCCCATTCTAATGCCGGCATCTCCACATTACAACTAGGCCTACACAGAAAACTTAAGCTATGGCGAATACTGCTAAATTGGAACAATAGAGATAGCTAGCTGTTAAGAATTATACTTCGTCATGTTTAAGTATTTTAATTGGTAAAAGTTATACTAATTCTTTTTGTTATATTCTAACCGTGTTCTTAACTAAGGTTTGTTTTGATACAATCTTCCTAGTGGGTCAACTGAATCATACCTGGAGTGAAACCCCTTATGTACATGTTTATGGCAAAATCAAATATAAAAGTTAGTTCTAAGTATTCTCATTTCCCCATTTTACCAGTGTTTGATTTTAAAGTATACAAGACCAGTTCAGACCAGTATTCTTATTTCCCCATTTTTCCGGTGTTCCATTTTAAACTATACAAGATCAGTTCAGACCAGTGTTCTTATTTTACTGCTTTCTTTTCCCTCCTAGCCTCAGGTCTTCCCCATCGCCTTCCCCTGCGAGCTGTTACGACAGAGGTCATCTGTTCAGGAAGATTCATTTTGAATGAAGTCCTCTGGAGATGAAAACAGGTTTTCTCACAGTTAGCCGGACACCATTTTAATATGCCCCAGGCGATTTGATTAAAAACTGTCTCATCCTTTTTAACGTTGGCATTTGCTATCACGTTAAAAAGAACAAGTGTGTCTAGAGGCTGCGCTGGGAAGAACTAAGTATGCTCTGACCCTCAGAGCCTAATTGTTTTCATTCTGGGCAAATAACGAGATTTGACAGCCGATTTCCCTTCTCTGCACTTCTAAGTATTGAGAAGTCCTTGCAATGCAGAAGAAACGTGAATGCTAATATTTGCCTTCAATTCTGCTCTTGGATCACATCGCGACCAAACTTACGTTTAGTCTTTTCTGCTGTCTGTATAAATCTGTTCCTGAAGGGCAAAAGAATGTAAATTACATGTAAATGAATGTCAATGAGCTTTTGAATCTCGATTCCCTTTAATTGAGCTGACCTTTATCATCAAGCTGAATGTTAATGGTTCTGTGTCTTTTCTACTCTTCTCACGATTATCTGACTTCCATTAATTAAATCTCTCCCATAGATGAGTCTCGCCATACCTTGAAAAGTATCAGCAGGGTTCATGAGCAATATGTACTCCTAAATCAACGCTGCCGCAAAGAAAATACATTCTCACAACTTGTTCCTCTCACTCCTGTTTGCAGACAGTGCTGTGTGAAATAGCTGGTATTATGCTTACATAATAACAGTCATTACCCTCGGGAAATAGATAATTTATTGGGTGAAGCAGTTGTAGGGCATTCTGTCAATGTGATTATCTAAATGTAAATGGGCCAGTGAATGGAAAGGGAGTGGTTGGCTTGCATACCAGGATGCATTCTCGACAACAAGATGTTTTTGCGCTGTCTGAACTTTGCAAGCTTCTGATGAGCGGGTGAGAACTGCAGGATTGTGAGTGCTAGGTCTTTAAGCTAATAGCACGTTGACCTCCATTAGCTTGGGAGACTGAAGAAGCTCAACTCCTTCTCCTCAGAGCAGAGAAGGTTAAGGAGGAATTTGTTTGAGGTGTTCAAAATCACAAATGGTTTTGATAGTTTCAAGTAAGTGGGAGGCAGTGGCATAAGGGTATGGTCACTGGACTAGTAATCCAGAGACCCGGAGTAATACTCTGGAGACCAGTGTTCGAATCCCACCATGGTAGATGGTGACATTTGACTTCAATAAAAATCTGGAATTAAAAATCTAATGGTGGTCATAAAATCATTGCTGATTGTTGTAAAAAAAAAATTGGTTCACTGATTCCAATTAGGGAAGAAAATCTACCGTCCTTACCTTGTCTGCCCTACATGTGACAGGACCCACACCCCCATGGCCAGGGCTGACACTCCCCTGACCCCACCTCCCCGATGACCAGGCCTGATTGTCCTCCTCTTCCCTCACCCAATATTCCAAGTGCAGAGTAGCAGCAGAAGCCCCCATCACCACTGTTCATCCCACAATAGGCTCTGCCCCCTTTGGCCCCAACACCTTGGCACTGCCCAGTGGGCAGTGCTAAGGTGCCCGGTAGGCAGTGCAAATTTGCGCAATATCAGGATACTAGGATGGCACTGTCCAATGGGCCCTTTCCTTATGCCCCTGACCCCCCAGAGAGCATCCAAGCCCCCTGTGCCCAACAGCATGGTCAGGATGCCTTTTTCCTGTTAGTGGGAAGCAGTCATAAAGACTGCTGAAGGAACCAATCCTGGAGAATACCATCTTGGACCCGCTAATTATGTGGAAATGGAGATTTCCGTACAATAATCAACTCCATACCGATTTCCAGTGCGGAGCTCGGTGGAAGGGGAGGGGGGGTCACTGCCACTCTGACTGTGATCAGTGGAGGAAGGGTGATCTGCTGCCACTCTGTCTGAGATCAGTTGGAGAGAAGGGGGGAGGAGCCAGCGATCGATTTGGGTGGTGGAGGGGGTTGGGGGGGTGGAATAAGGGGGTCAGTATTGTTGTGGGGGTGAGGCAATGTCTGTGGGGGGCCAGGGATGGGCATTATCCAGCCTGGGAGGTATGTGGCAGGGGAGCATCACTCTATCTTTTTTCCTTTCTGCGCATGTGCAGTTGGAGGTGGCGATTGGAGCTGCAGGATTTTGGGCTTAAGCCCCACAGGTTTCTGCAACGCGATTCGGAATCAATGATTTTTTTCAGGCAGAGTGCCTATGGGGGTGCCTCAGAACGGGTCTGAAAGTCGAATCTGAAACACTTTCAGTTTCAAGTCTGCCCAGCACTTAGACCAAATTGGTAAAATAGGGTCCAGAGAATGGGAATAAATGAGTCTTTTTTGAAGTGTCAGGCAGTGACTAGTGGGTCCTGCTGGAATCAGTATTTGGGTCCCAACTATTCACAATATACATCACTGATTTAGATAAGGAAACCAAAATTACTATTTCCAAGTTTGCTGATGACACAAAACCTAGTGGGAATGTGGGGAGTGAGGAGGATGGTATGAGGCTTCAAGTTGACTTAGACAAGTTGAGTGAGTGGGCAAATATATGGCTGACATAGTATAACATGGATAAATGTGAAGTTATTCACTTTGGATGGAGAGACAGAATGGCAGACTATTTAAATAGTGATTGATTGGGAAGTGTTGATATACAAAAGGATCTGGGAGTCCAGTACACCATTCTCTGAAAGCAAGCATGTACGTGCAGCAAATGGTTAGGAAGGTGAATGGTATGTTGGCATTCATTGCAAAAGGATTTAAGTACAAGAGCAATGATGTCAAACTGCCGCTCTGTAGGGCCACACCCGGAGTGTTGTGTGCAGTTTTCACCCACTTATCTAAGAAAGAATATAATTGACGGGGAGAGAATACAGCAAAGATTCACCAAACTGATTCCTGGTTGACAGGAATGTCATATGAGGAGAAATTGAGTCGATTGGGCTGGTATTCACTGGAATTTAGAAGAATGAGAGGGGATCGCATTGAAAACTTTAACAGGGCTCAATGGACTGGGTGCAGGGCTGTTGTTTCTCAGGCTGAGGGCTCCAAAACAAGAGATCACAATCTCAGGATGTAAAGTAGGCAATTTAGGACTAAGGTGAAAAAAGCTTCTTCACTCAGAAGGTGGGGAATCTATGAAATTCTCAAGCACAGAAGGCTATGGAGGTCAAATTACTGTATATATTTCAGGAGGAAATAGATTTCCAGACTCTAAAGGCATCAAGGTGTATGGGGAGAGTGCAGGAGTGTGGTGTGGAGATAAAGGATTGACAATAATTAAATTGAATGGTGGAGCAGGCTCGAAGGGCCACATGACCTGCTCCTATTTTCTATGTTTGACAGCTGCTGGAATTTAAATTCAATCAATAAGATCTGAAACTGAAAGCTAGTGATGCTGACCATAAAATGATTGTCAGTCCACTAATGTCCTTTTTAAGAAGGAAATTTGCTATCCTTACCTGGTCTTGTGTACAAGTAAATCCAGGCACCCAGCAATGTAGGTGAATTCTTAACTGCCCTCTGAAATAGTGTGACAAGCCATTCAATTCAAGGGCAGTTAGGGATGAGCAACATATGCTGGCCTTGCCAGCGACACTGACATCCCAAGGAAAGAATAAAGAAAAAAAGAAATTCTCCTACTCTTCCATTTTCTTTTACAATTTACTTTAAACCACTGTCCTCTAGTTACCAACTCTAGAAATGGTTTTGTCCTATCCATTCGATCAAACCCCTTACAATTTTGATTACCTCTGTTAAGCCTATCCTTACTCATGTCTGCTTTGTGAAGAAAAAGCTAAAGCTTATTTATTAGTCACAAGTAGGCTTACATTAACACTGCAATAAAGTTACTGTGAAAATCCCCTGTTCAGGCACCTGTTCAAGTACACTGAGGGAGAATTTAGCATGGCCAATGCACCTAACCAGCATGTCTTTCAAACTGTGGGAGGAAACTGGAGTACCCGAAGAAAACCCACGCAGACATAGGGACAAATTCCACACAGTGACCCAAGCTGGGAATGGAACACAGGTCCCTGGCACTGTGAGGCAGCAGTGCTAACCACTGTGCCACCGTGCCACCCCATTGCCAGCTTCTCCCATAACCAAATGTACTCATCCTTGAAGTAAGTCTAGCACACCTTTCTGTACCACCTTCAAGGTCTTGATATCCTTCCTTATTGAGGTAGCCACATTGGCCGCAAATACCCCAGTTGTGTCCTAACCCGTGATTTACAAAGACTCAACTCAACTTCCTTGCTTTTGCCATTGCTTCTGTTTGTAAAACCCGGGATCCTGTATGCATGTCAGCAGCGTTTCAATGGAATTATTTTTGAATGAACAATCATTTATGTAGCCAGAGCTGATGGAACTGTAGCCAAGTTTCCTCTCTCATCCTCTTTAACATGAAAGGAGGAATGCTCCTCTTATTCTATGTGCATTCTTTCATCGTCTCCTGGGATTTGTTAGAATTTGTTGAATAGCAATCTAATTTTCCCTTCCATAGATTTAAAATTAATCAAGCGTATTAGGTCTTTATTTACTTACTGAAATCTATTTATTCCTTCCTTCATTCTTGTCAAATGCCTATTTTTCTTGTTAACAAACTGCCTTTTGTGTACCAGAGCATTCTTGTTAATTGCTTTCTTTTGATTAAAATGGGGATCCCAATTACTGAGATTTGTCAAAGGCAAATTTGCCTTTGTAAAGGGAATTTAAAAAAAAAAGTTTATTTTAGATAATCACCCCAAAACTGAATTTGAGTGGCTTAACTGCTTCTCCACTGTCCACTTCTGTCATAATACAGAATGAGAGACTCAGCAAGTGAGGGTTAATCGGACAATTGAAATCATCATTATTCAGCTTGCCCGAGACAAAGACTTGGCAATTCTGTTTATGTACAATAAAATATGGCCAATCATGTCGCAGGTTTAGATGAGGTTTTAGCCAGAGAGGGCAATTTTTGCATCAGTTTGATCAATATGTTCCACTTCGCTAAGGGATTAGTGTTTGTGAGTCATCTACTTGATACTGAATTTATGCTTTAGATAGCTTTGCCCGGCCTACTACTTAGACAGCTGTTCAAATTATGCTTAAAGTCTGAGTTAGGATTTTCAGCCCCCTCCAATTTTGGAGTCTTTGCGCATTAATTTATCAATCTAGGATTGATTTCCAAGATAGTGCTGTGTGCAACCCATAGTGAACATCACAGACAACCTGTGATAGGATTGTGAGGAGTCAAGATGATTGAGGGCACAAAGTCATGTGATGAAACCACCAGGACTGCATCAAAACAGGGGTGCTAACACCCCTCTCCACCCACCCACACACACACACACACACACACACACACACACACACACACACACACACACACACACACACCCCACCAGAATCAAACCTGGTGTGTATATAGTGAATGTGTGTTTGTGCGTGTAATGCATGTGTGTCCTGATTCTCCACGATCCTGGATCCATACAGACAGTCACCCAAGGCCAGAATCAAACCAGCCGCCCTGGAGCTGGGAGGCGGCAGTGCTAACCACTGTACCACGGTGCCACCCCAAGATTTATGCTTCCTGCTGCTATCCACTCGTTCTGTTACTGCAGCAGACTGAAGTAAGGGTGGGGTTGTTCTACACTGTGAGGTTACAAGTGTACAGTGGATTCCACAAAGGGAGGAAAGTACCCATAATCTGGAGAGGTTTTGTCTGTCAGTCAGTTTTCCAAGCACATTGCAAACATTCCTCATGTGCCAGAGCAATTGAAAATACTCTTATCAGTTAAAAGTCTCAACTATCTGAGTCTGAGACACAGAATACAAAAATATTTAAAATTATATAAAGCAAGAATCCCTCAAAATATTATCAGTTTCTACAATCTCAACAATGCTGAACAATTTTGGCATCACTCGTTTCCCACCTCTAGAATCTTCTGTTGAATTACCAGTGGAAATTTTGCTTGTAAAGGGTTTCCAATTGTTAATCATTTTTACTGCACTTTATTCCACAAAACCACTGTGCCCTGAAGGAAAGATTTCTTGTCTCACTCAAGCTTTTTTGGTCAACTGAAAAGAACAATTACTTCAAGTCACGTTAGGTGCTGCAAATTAAAACACATTTTACACTGAAAATGCAAAGATGCCACAAACAAAGGTTTTATCAAAATGGACCAGAAGAATTTGCCAATGTACGAAGTCAGAGACGTGTAACGAGAAACTCATTGTTCTGCCAAGGAAGAGACGTGAAAAGCCCACAGGCTTGAGTTAATTTTAATTTAGCTCTTGGGACACAACAATCTATTCTATATTGGGTGGCACAGTAGCACAGTGGTTAGCATTCCTGGCTTGGGTCACTATCTGTGCGGAGTCTATGCATTCTCCCTGTGTCTGCGTGTTCCTCCGGGTGCTCTGGTTTCCTCCCACACTATAATGATGTGCTTGTTAAGTGCATTGGCCATACTAAATTGCCCCTTAGTGTCAGGGGGCCTAGGAGGTTAAATACATGAGGTTATGGGGATAGGACCTGTGTGGGATTGTTATCTGTGCAGACTCAAAGGGATGAAATGGCCTCCTTCTGCCCTGTAGGGATTCTCTGAGTCTATTGGTCCTTTAAGACATTTCTCTAGAGCAGTTGTTGCAAGCCTGAATTGAGTTTTCAAGAACACTGTTGTTAATGAGAATACAAAAAAGCTAGATTCTAACTACTCTGAGATTAACTACCTGAGGCAACAGTTACCGGGTCTTTCCTGGGACAGGCTTGCATGCTCCATGGTTACAGGAAAATTATCAGTAATCTGTCAACCACTCCTTTCAATCTGTTTCCATCCAACTTTCCTGTCTGCATGGCAAGTGGGTTGGAGAAGGACCCCAGATTCTGATGGAATCTCGTGTCCATGTTCTGTAAGAATGATCAAAAGCAACAGTGAAATATTCCTCTGACCTAGACAGACAAAATATTAATATCTTCATTTTGGGTTGTATTAAATTCCGGTCCCAAAGGGTGAATAATTAGTGTGAGAATCATAGAAATCCTACAGTGCAGAAAGAGGCCACTTGGCCCATCGAGTCTGCACTGACCACAATCCTGCCCAGGCCCTACCCCCATATCCACTTGCTAATCCTTCTAACCTACATATCTCAGGACTCGAAGGGACAATTTTAGCATGGCTGATCAACTTAACCTGCGCATCTTTGGACTGTGGGAGGTAACCAGAGCACCCGGAGGAAACCCACGCAGACATGAGGAGAATATATAAACTCCACACAGACAGTGACCCAAGCCGGGAATCGAACCCAGGTCCCTGGAGCTGTGAAGCAGCGATGCTAACCACTGTGCTACCGTACTGCCGGTGTTCTAGCAGACTATACAGACCCATGAACTATGAACCCCCCATCCCCCGAAGCAAAAGTAGTTGCTTGACCAATTAGAACAATTGATCTCTATTAATTAGTTTGTAAGAGAGTTAGAAATGCCAGATGGAAAATCCAAATGGTGATTTGGGAAGTAGGTTCAATGTCAGCTGTTTCTCCAAAGCATGCTAGACTTAGCTGATATCATGGTGGGGGGATGGGGGGGTGGAGGGAGCCACGATCCACCATCTTACCTACGAGGCTATTCCATTCGATCTCTGAAATATTTACCCCAAATATTTTTTATTTAATTCAAATTCCACCATCTGGCCTGGTGGGATTCGAACCTGGGTCCCTAGAACATTTGCTGAGTTTCTGTATTAATAGTCTAGCAATAATACCACTAGGCCGTTCTTCCCCCCTTCCAAAGACAACTCATTCATATTGGTTACATCAGCGAGTGAAATGTGATAACCTTCACATCGCAAGATTCTTATCTTGTCGGCCTAATTCATATATTTTTCTCTCCACCAGGGCCTTCATGTGTACAGCCTCAATCTCTGCACCCCACAGCAATGAGTCCTCAAAGGCAACTGATTTTCTTCTGAAGGTGCTCCATCACAGGATCTGCGCTCACCATGCACTACCTTGCAGACACACACACACTGGTGAATCTTGATCAGCAGATAATTGAATTTCCACCTTGTGATCCACACTTCACAAGTGAACAAGCGGTGGCATAAAAAGTACTGGGGTGTCTGCCTCAGACATGGACCCTGCAACAAGCCCTGCTCACCTGGACTCAGATGTTCCACCAACCTGTGGTTCAACAATGACAAGGAGGAGTCTGAGTCTTTCTGAGTGGCTTGTCCTGCATTCACACTGTCCACAAATGCTGAGAGAGTGAAGGAATACAGGAATCCACTTCAAGCATGATCAGGTTAATGTCACAGAACCATTCAAGGATATGAAAATGTTTCTTTTTTCCATGGATAATGCGGCTAACTTTATGGAATATCAATCACTGTATTGAAATGAGTCCATGCATGCCTTGACCACTGCTGAGCAGATGCCAAAATTTCTGGCACCTTAAATAGGATGACAGATAGCTCAGCCTCACAGCACATTACTGAACTACACCAAACTGCTGTACAGCTGAACGGGAGGAATGAAATATGGTTGGTTCTCAAGAGGGATGACGGCAAAAGGGAACTCAGAAGTGAAGGCACCGTTCAAAACGCCAATTCTGCCTCATGTCCCCCTTGGCTGGGTTTGCCACTCACAGGGGGCTCCAAAACACAGGAACTGTCACACAAGAGCGTGTAAGCTATTGGAGCAGGGATCCGAGCAGCCTGTCTCTACCTCTTCCGAAGGCAAGGGGATTGCATCACATCGAAGCAGCAAGAATAGGAAGAGTAAATCTTTGTCAATCACCATGCAAGTAGGAGTGTGACAAAATGTTGTGTTGTTAAGTTTTAGTTCTTCAGCAACATCACCTAAAAATCTATCAAGTTGCATCACTTTCCTTATGGCACTCAGCCTTGCGCATTGATGGAGTGGGAATTCCTGTAGTTCACTTCTGATTGACCTGCTGGATTGCAACATGTGTGCGCTTGTTAACGCCATGCATGGCAAAACCACCCAGAGGCTGAAACCCAAGCACCCATTGATTGGGCAGAATGGTAGCACAGTGGTTAGCACTGCTGCTTCACAGCTCCAAGGACTTGGGTTCGATTGCCAGCTTGGATCACTGTCTGTGTGGAGTTTGCACATTCTCTTCGTGTCTGCGTGGGTTTCCTCCGGGTGCTCCGGTCTCCCCCCACAGTCCAAAGATGTGCGGGTTAGGTTGATTGGCCATGCTTAAAATAAAAATGCCTCTTAGTGTCCTGAGATGCATAGGTTAGAGGGATTAGCAGGTAAAATATATAGGGATAGGGCCTGAGTGGGATTGTGTTCGGTGCAGACGAATGGCCTCTTTCTGCACTGTAGGAATTCTATGGTTCTAATTCTATGATTCTGGTTGGTGTCATCATATGATTGTGAATCCTGACAAATAACCCATCAGACACCTAGCGAAAGTATTTGGGTGCAGCTGGAGGCGGGATCCTGGATTTGTCTCCTGAGGGATCCTGCAAGAATTTGGAGGCAGGAAAATATTGAGGGCAGTCATTGTCTGAAGGGAACTGGACTTCCTCCCATTGGCACGAAAGGTCTGCCACCAGCTGACGTGATAATTTCAGCCTCAGGAGGCACTGCTCCTCAGAGGAAGTGGAGCCGCTATCTGTTCAGTCCAGCCTGTTACACTGGCAATGCCTCCTCTGATCTCAATCTCTCCCTCTGCTACATCCATCTCTGCTCAGCAGCTGTAGGTCTCTCAGCCTGCTGCTGCTTCTGATCCCTGTTCACCGTCCCATCTAAGATAACCAATGCCCCATCCACCGTGATCAGAGGCACAAAAATGCCTAATGTATGCAAACCACACTCCCACAGCAAGTACTGAAAGAAAGAAGTACTGGTGGATAGCACAGTGGCACCATGCTTAGCACTGCTGTCTCATAATGCCAGGAACCTGGGTTCAACTCCGGTCATGGATGATAGTACGTGTGGAGTTTGCATGCTCTCTCCGTGTCTGCATGGGTTTCCTCCGGGTTCTCTGCCTCCCTCCCACAGTCCAAAGATGCGCAGATTAGTCAGATTGGCCATGCTAAATTGCCCTAAGTGTCCCAGGATGTGTAGGTTAGGGGGATTAGTGGGATAAATACAGGGGGTTGCAGTGATAGGGCCCAGGTGGGATTGTGGTCAGAGCAGACCCGATGGGTAAGTGGCCTCCTTCTGCTCTGTAGGGATTCTATGAAACTCTTTCCCAATGGTATGCAACCAAGCAGCTGGGAGCACTGAGTATTTACTATGCTATTTTCCTGATTTTTACTGAGTCCAAAGATCATGCTTTGTATCCCTCCCTTGATTTCGATGGTGAGTTTCAAGAAGTTTGAAAAACTGGCAGTTGTGATGTTATATCTCAAAGCGCATTGAAATATTTTAACAATAGAGCATTTGCATATTCAAATTAATCCCATTTTCCCAATGGGATTAGGCATAACCAGTTGTTTATGCTCAAATTTGGAAATTTTTACCAAACTCAGCCTCCCACCTTCATCTATCCCCATGCACACTTCAATGATAAAATTCCCCCATTCTTTCAGCAAGTGAGCAAGGGTGGTGATGAGTTTGTTCAGTATTGTTGGAGCAGCACTCATCCAGGGAATTGGAGAGTATTCCATTACACTCCTGGTTGCATGCTGGGCATGCATTGGGGGGCAGGAGATGAGTTACTTAGCACAGGATTCTCTACCTCTGGTCTACTCTGGTAGCCACAGTATTCATACGGCTTATAGTTCAGTCCAGTTTCTGTTGATAGTGTAGAAATCAGCGATGGTAATGCCATTGAATGTCAAAAGATATAGGTTAGATCCTCTCTTGTTGGAGATGTTCATTGCCTGGCACTTGTATGGTGTGAATGTTACTTTCGAATTGCCAGCCTCAAACCTGGATATTGTCCAGGTCATTCTGCATTTGGACATGGACTGCTTCAGTATCTGAGGAGTTACAAATGGTGCTGAGCATGGTGCAATCATCAACAAACATCCTCACTTCTGACATTACGATGGAAGGGAATTCATTGATTGAAGCAGTGGGAGATGGTTGGACCTAGGAAACTATCCTGAGGAACTATTGCAATGAAGTCCTGGAGCTGGAATGTTTGACCTGCAACCACTACGACCATTTTTCTTTGCGCCAGGTATGACTCTAACCAACGGAGAGTTTTCACCATGATTCCCATTGACTCCAGTTATATTGGGGCTCCTTGATGCCACGTTTGGTCAAATGTGGCTCTGGTTTCAAGGGCAGCCACTCTCACCTCAGCTCTGGATTACAGCTCTTTCGTTCATGTCTGAACCAAAGCTGTAATGAGACCAGGAGCTGAGTGGCCCAAGTCTGAAAAGTAAAATGTTTACTACAATAAAAGGTAAAATTTAAATAAACAAGATAAAAGATACAAAGTTAGAAAAATCTTACAAATACCTACTCCCCACCCCACCACCACTACAAAATCTTTATCAAAGTTAAGGTGGCACGGTGGCATCCTCACAGTGCTGGGGATTAGTATTCAATTTCAGCCTCGGATGATTGTGCGGAGTTTGACCATTCTCCCTGTGTCTGTGTGGGGTTCCCCTGGGTGCTTGAGTGTGATGTGTGGGTTAGGTTGATTGGCTATGCTAAATTACCCCTTAGTACCGGGGGAATTAGCAGGGATTATGGAGATAGTGCCTGGTTGGGATTATTGTTGCTGCAATCTCAATGGGCCAAATGGCCTCTTTCTTCACTGTATGGATTCAATGGCTCTATGAAACATACATAGTCAAGCCATCTTTCCTGGAAACGTTCTTACAGATTGTTAACCATAAAACTATTGTTAACCTAAACTGAGAAATTGTTTCAGAATCATAGAATCCCTTTGGTACAGAAGAGGTCATTCGGCCCATCAAATCTGCATTGACTCTGACAGCGTATCTTACCCAGGCTGTCTTCCTTACCCTATCTCCATAACCCCACACATTTCCTATGGACAATCTACACATTTAGGGGCATTAATGAGCAATTGAGCATGGCCAATCCACCTAACCTGCACACCTCTGGAGGAAACCAGAGCACCCGAAGGAAACCCACGCAGACAGGGGGAGAATGTCCAAACTCCACACAGACAGTTGTTCAGGCTAGGAATTGAACCTGGGTCCATAGGGCTGTGAGGCAGCAGTGCTAAGCACTGTGCCACTGTGCCACCCCTTATTTTAAACAGAAGTGTATTCTGTGACTTCCCGGAATAAATCCATGTTGATGTGATTTTTCAAAGTGAGACTGAAAACCAATTGTTTCTCAGGACAGTTAATATCCTGGCCCAAACCTGAGTTGCCTTTCTTCAATTAAAAGACTGACAGCTTTTCAGCATACTCTAACACACAGGGGATGGTATTCAGCAGGACTTACCCCACAGTAATGCAGTCCAGCTAAAACCCTGCTTCTCATAAATACCCCTTTTCACCCTGTTCATTTTAGTCCTACTTTGTCTTCAAATAACCCTTTGAAAACTTAGTTTCTCAAATATTAAAACGTTTTATGTTCCTAATTTATCTCTATTTCTGGTCAATAACATTTAACATGCCTGCCCCTATATAGAGTGTAGGTGAGACCACATCTGGAGTATTGTGTCCAGTTTTAGTCTCTCTATTTGAGGAAGAATGTGGTAACAGCTCAGAGGGCGTTCACCAGATGGATTCCTGGGATGAAAGGGTTGGTGTGTGGGGACAGATTGATCAGTTTGAGCTTGTACTTCTGGAGTTTATAAGGATTAGAGGAGATTTAATTGAGGTATATAAAGTATTAAAAAAAGGATTGATCAAGTAAGTGCAGACCAAATATTTCCAACCCACAACAAGAGGTCACTGGCATAGGTTGAGAAGTGATAGATTTAAAACTGAGACCAGGAGAACTACTTCTCACAGAGAGCAATGAATTTGTGGAACTTGCTACCCCATATTGCGGTGGAGTCTGAATCATTATATGATTTCAAGAAAGAGATAGATAAACTTCTGATTAAAAAATGAGTCAAAGGGATATGGTGAAAAGGTAGGTTGGTGCATTTGAGGAAGGGATCAGCCATAGAACATAGAACATTACAGCGCAGAACAGGCCCTTCGGCCCACGATGTTGCGTTGACCAATTAAAAAAGCAATGACCCTCTAACCTAAACCAATCCCTTTCCATCCATAAACCTATCCACGGATCTCTTAAACGCCCCCAAACTAGACGCATTTACAATTGCAGCAGGCAGGGCATTCCAATCCCTCACCACCCTCTGGGTAAAGAACCTACCTCTGACATCCGTCCTATAACTACCACCCCTTAATTTAAAGCTATGCCCCCTCGTGCTAACTTTCTCCATCCGAGGAAAAAGGCTATCACTGTCCACCCTATCTAAACCTCTAATCATCTTATATGTTTCAATAAGGTCCCCTCTTAGCCGCCTTCTTTCTAACGAAAACAACCCCAAATCCCTCAGTCTCTCCTCATAGGACCTTCCCTCCATACCAGGCAACATCCTGGTAAAACTCCTCTGCACCCTCTCCAATGCCTCCACATCCTTCCTATAATGTGGGGACCAGAACTGCACACAATACTCCAAGTGCGGACGCACCAGAGTTTTGTACAATGGTCTGATTGAATGGCAGAGAATACGCCAAGGGTTGAATTCCTTACTTGTGTTCCTAATTCCTATGTTCCTGTTTGCTCATGAATCCACAAAATGCAATTTATTTGAGACCTTTGACTGCTTTGAAATGCAATAGCAACACATCAATTTCGACACTTATCCCCAAATGCAAATTTCAAACCTGTTCTGTTTA
Source organism: Carcharhinus amblyrhynchos (assembly GCF_965287045.1). NCBI lineage: Eukaryota > Metazoa > Chordata > Chondrichthyes > Carcharhiniformes > Carcharhinidae > Carcharhinus > Carcharhinus amblyrhynchos. The sequence continues at coordinate 10,258,550 of NC_137347.1, read as the reverse complement.
CTGATAAGTTAATACCCACTGTAAGGCCTCATTACAAAATGCAAAAAAAGTATTCCCTTTAGTCTATCATTCCTTAGACTTTACAGGCAATCTTACTCCAACTGCCTGATCTTTGATTGGTCTTGGACACAAATGGACACAGCTTTAGCCTTACATCCACACAATATATACATAAACACAGAAATATAACGCAAAAAATATAAAACACAGAAAAACATAAAAATATACACATATCACAATGCACGATGTCTCTAAAGCAGATAGTTTTAGTATGTTAGGCTGAGACAATGAACTCCTAAGTACATAACAAAACAGCACTTGGAAAACAGAGAAACACTCACACACACATACACTCATACACACATGCACATATGCATGCACATACACCACACACACGCGTGCACACATGCACACACACACACACACACACACACACACACGCACGCGCACGCACACACACGCGCACGCACACACGCACTGCCCTCCAGTCATACACTGGTGATTACTTTCCCAAAAGCTTCAGGATTGCACATTTAATCATCAATCTAATTTAAAACAACTTTAACTGAATATGCTAAAGCCAGCATTAGAAACTAAAACTATCATCTCAGCACGAATTATCAGATGTTTCTGGTAAGCGATGCCAGTGCTAAGTTGAACAGTATGCTGTTCATGCATCTAATTAGCACACCAGAACTTATCAAAGTGTCCCACCCCTAGGAAAGCTTTTCATTGAGAAACAAAGTTTGATGCATTGTTTGTGATCTTTCCCTATCTCACTGCCAAATTTCATAATTGCAACCTCTCCTCCAGTAGCAGCTATAGCTGTGTCCATTTTCTTCACTAAAAGCTTCCTCGATTTTATTTCACAAGTGGACACATAATAGCTGTCATGAGGGAAAGACCCTTCATTTTGTGAATACATGGGGGCAGAGTTTCTGACCTTGCCGCGTTTGGCACAGATGGTGTCACTCCTGGAAAATAGCGTGAGGGCTGAACAATTGGTCTGTGCCCAGTGTTAAACAGTTTGCAATCATCCTTGCCCTTTTCGACTGTCACTAATTGGATCTCACCCAGAAAGGGTGTGAGGCTGATTAGCATGAGATTGACAGGATTTAAATCTCAATCGTGTGTTCCGCACATGACAATATCCCCTTTCTGCAATGTTACCATCTCTCCAGTGGGACGTTGCACAGGCATGAATCCATATTGTTCTCCAGTAGCAGAGACCAGGCACAATGATCACACCAGTGGCCTTGGGGGCCTTTGGAGCCCTCGGTTAGCTAGAGGTATGACGGTGTAGTGCCCACTGGACGCCCTCGAAATGCCCTCCAAACACTCTGGCAGTGCCAGTTGGGCAATGTCAGTATGCTGGGCAAGAGCCTGAGTGTGTGCTACGATGGAGGGGCTATGGTATGCGGTGTTATTTTGAAGGACTATGATGGAGAAGGATATGCAAGGGAGGGGGGGGGCTACGATAGGGTAACAACAATGTGGGGTTGTGCAGGAGGGCAATGGGGGGACTATGATAGGGACTATGCAACAGTGGGGCTATGCAGTAGGGCCGTGCAGGGGAGTTATGCAGGGGGTGCTGTGCATGAGTGGTGAATGGGGGCATGTCAACAGTCACGATGAAGGGGCATGTCGAGGATCAGTGGGGGATCAATTGGGAGGGTTGCAGTGCCCAATGTTTGCCCGATGGGTTGGGGAAACATGCTGCTAATGAGGGGAGGTGGGGTGGGTGTCCCAATGTCTGTGGCAGCAGGGAGGGAGTCTCCCAATGTACTTAAGTGATCAGACGCCCTTGGAATTGATGCCCGAACGCTCTGAGACTGGGCTCACCGGTGTGTTTAGGCCCTGTCCCTCCCAGTGCTGGAGCGCAACTCATCACTTTTCCAAAAAGTGGCTGAGAGTGGGATGATTGCAGTGTGGAACACCTCTGACTGACCAGTGCTCCGTTATTCTCACTGTTATGACACTATTTTTGGGGAGTAAAATTCCACCCATGGTGTTTCAACTTCTTGCTTTCTCGGGAAAGCAGCCAGCATAATCAAGAACCCCACGCAAAAAAACAAAGAAAATTACAGCACCGTAACAGGTCATTCGACCCTCCAAACCTGCACCGACCATACTGCCTGACTTAACTAAAACCCCTTCCCCTTCCGGGGACCATATCCCTCTATTCCCATCCTATTCATACACGTGTCAAGATGCCTCTTAAAAGTCACCACTGTATCCACTCCCACTATCTCCCCGGCAACAAGTTCCAGGCACCCACTATTCTCTGTGTAAAAAAATCTGCCTCGTATATCTCCTTTAAACCTTGCCCGTCATACCTTAAACCTATGCCCCCTAGTAAATGACTCTTCCACCCTGGGAAAAAGCTTCTGACTATCCATTCTGTCCATGACCCTCATAATCTTGTAGACTTCTATCATATTGCCCCTCATCCTCCGTCACTCCAGTGAGAACAAACTAAGTTTCTCCAATCTCTCCTCATAGTTAATGCCATTCATACCAGGCAATATCCTGGTAAATCTTTTCTTTACCCCCTCCAAAGCCTCCACATCCTTCTGGTAGTGTGATGACTCGAATTGAACACTATATTCCAATTTGGCCAAGCTAATGTTCTATAAATCTGCAACATGACTTGCCAATTTTTAAACTCAGTACCCCGGCCGATAGAGGCAAGCATGCCGTATGCCTTCTTGACTACCTTCTCCACCTGCATTGCTACTTTCAGTGACCTGTGTACCTGTACGCCCAGATCCCTTTGCCTATCAATATTCTTAAGGGTTCTGCCATTTACTGTATATTTCCTATCTGTATTAAAACCTTCCAAAATGCATTATCTCATATTTGTCCAGATTAAACTCCATCTACCATCTCTCCACCCAAATCTCCGACTGATCTATATCCTGCTGTATCGTCTGATGGTCCTCATCACTATCTGCAAATCCACCAACCTTTGTGCAGTCCACAAACTTACTGATCAATCCCATTACACTTTCCTCCAAATCATTTGTAGTTTACGCATTCTCCTCGTGTCTGTATGGGTTTCCTCCGGGTGCTCTGGATTTCTCTCATAGTCCAAAGATGTGTGGATTAGCTTGATTGGCCATACTAATTTGCCCCTTGTGTCAGGGAGACTAGGGGTAAATTCGTGGGGTTATGGGGATAGGACTTGGGTGGCATTGTGGTTGGTGCAGACTCAATGGGCCAAATGGCCTCCTTCTGCATTGCCGAATTCTATGTGTTCTATTCTAATACTATTAACACTCCCTTTGTTTTGTGCCCATGACAGCTTTTTCAAATCTCTCCTATCCCTGACTTATTTTCCTCCATCTGCTCCAAACGTTCTGTTCATCCCCATCATACTTCTACCTCTCTTAAGCTCTGAAGAAGAATCATATGGACTCACAACATTAACTCTGTTTCCCTCTCCACAGATGCCGCTTGACCTGCTGAGCTTTGCCAGCATTTTCTGGCAAAAATGTCCTTTGATTATCCTTTATCACGGAATTTTAAGTTATGGTCAATTTAGGTTAGATAAATAATTTCTATAAGATAAATTTGTTCTTTCCTTGACTTGAGAAAATCTTATTTGATTGGTTCCTTATTGCTCACAGTGTGAGTTGTTCAATAAGTTCTGATTTGGAAAAGGCACAACCTCGTGAAAAAGCACCTTAAGCCTTTATTGTGACTGAGGAGGTTGACTAAAAAACAGAAAATGCTGGGTGAAAATTTCCCATCCCACCCGCCATGGGAGTCGTAGCAGGTGGGTCACAAACCATGGAAAGGTCCATTGACCTCAGCTGGGATTTTCCAGCCTTGGGATGAGCGTGGCCAGAAAATCCCACCCAGCAGGTCTGATACCACCTGTGGAGAAAGAATAGTGCCAATGTTTCAAGTCGGGATGACCCTTCATCAGAGCTGACAATGGCTCTATTCTCTCTCCGCAGATGCTGCCAGACCTGCTGAGTTTCTCCAGCATTTTCTACTCTTGTTTCAGATTCCAGCATCCGCAGTATTTTGCCTTGATCTTACCTGAGGAGGTCGAAATAGATGGGAGCCAGTTCACTGCTTTGTTTGTAACATAGCATGGGAATTCCCGGCAATCAAAATGCCTATTCAGACGTTCAGTTTGTGGTTCCATTTCCTGGCAGGAATGCGGATTGCCCTGAAGATTCCTGGGGATGCCCCGCTATGTTTTTTTTCCCATGGTGCTTTGGCCAATTGTGGCTCGATTATTTCAAAGAGGCATTTCAAGTTAGTGTTACCATGAATACACGATGATTCCTCTGTCGCAGCTGATGATGAAACTGCAGCTTCCTGGTTCCTGGTTCCTTGTTGGTTCCTTTGACCAACAGAAATACATTGATCAAACAGATCGTGCTGTTGATGGTAATGTGCCACTTGAAAAGAATAACTGATGTTGAGAGTCCTTCTTGAAATTGAGAGGCCAGTGAAAGTTCAATTTATACCATCTGTGCTGTGGCGGCTTCTTCCATACTAAAAACGGTACCAAACAACAGTGTAATATGCCAGTTTCCACTCCTGTTTATATCAAACAGTATTTTTTTTTAGTACTTCTTCAATATTAACACTCTATCGATCAGGTGAATAGGTGTAACAGCTGTCATAAATGATTCAGAAGGTTGAAGTATGATTAGACCCAAATTGAACAGTCTATTATGACATAGGTGGCATGGTGGCACAGTGGTTAGCATTGCTGCCTAACAACACCAGAGATCCAGGTTCATTTCTGACCTCAGGTGACTGTGTGGAATTTGCACATTTGCCCTGTTTCTGCATGGATTTTCTCTGGATGTTACGGTTTCCTCCCATACTCCAAAGATGGGTTAGGTGGATTGGCCATGCTAAATTGCTCCTTAGGGCAGAATTTTTCTGCCCCACCTACTATAGGAATCATAGCGGGCAGGGCATAAACCTTGTACAGGTCCATTCAACAAAATCATGCCTTTAGTGTCCCAAGTTGTGTAGGTTAGGTGGATTGGCTATGGTAAATGTGTGGGGTTATGGGGTTAGATGGGGCAAAAGTGCTGGGAAGGCCTTTATGCCATTTTTTTATTACCCAGAAGCATGGTAGCTTATAGTTCCCTGTTGTTTTCTCCATGGCATTGCCTCAGCCAGAGTTGACTCACCAATTACTCAACACTGCTTTTCTCCTGTATTATAAACAGATGCAATTATTTGAAATTTGGCATTTTTGTGTTTGTCCTGATAAGTGCAAGATGAAAAACTTCAACAACATTTCTCTCTTATCAACAATATTAAAGTTTGTACTAATAAGTGACTACTTATAAACCTTGTTCCCTCCCCTTTCGGATACACAGGAACTGATCCCTGATCTGGCAGTGTTAGAGGGCAAGTAACATGTGAAAGCGCAAGAAGACAGTGATGAGGAAGAAACATCATCACTCTCTTACTTAGCCACTAACGCAGATAGCGACATTGCACATACATTAGAGAGTAGCAGAGACAGACCTATACATGGTGAGTCAGTGGCATGAATGGCCTACAGTCAAGGCAGGGGAGAAGAGTAGTACAGATGTCAGCAGTCAAGATCGGACACAAATTCTGCTGCAGAGGACTTAGATGGTACTGAAAAACTGAATGCTACGGAGCTAAACTTCATGGCCCAGAATTATTCCAACTTGCTGAGTTCAAAATGGAATCTGCTCTCGGTATCCACAATGGTATTTTATAATAGAATGGCCTCCTGCCCATTTCTTGTGTAGATCACTGAAGTGTATTGTTCCCTGAGGCTGGAAGGAGGCTAATGCAGTCTCAACCTCTTAGGTGACTAATTTAGATCCAGACATGGGCACTTTACTCTGAAGTCAGTTATCAGAGATGGTCTTGAAGGAATCTTCAGGGATGCAATGTATGATTCATTAGACAGAATGTTATATTGGGAACACCTAACATGGTTTTCAAAGAAACTTTCCAGATTTTAGAAAACTTTTTTGTAAGGTATCTCATTAAAAAATTCCCTAAAACGCTGGAATATTGTGACTATAAGTACTGCTATCAATCTTAAATTTTTCTGCTACTTGCATGCATGGTTGCAGCTCTGGTCGTTCAATGAATATTGTTTCAACTAACAGCATGGAGTTATATTTTTTCATAGTATGTGGGCCTTAGCAACAAGGCCAGAATTTGCTTCCCATCCCTAATTGCCCTTGAAATCATAAAGCCACAGAAACCCTACACCACAGAAGGAGGCCATTCAGCCCACCGAGTCTGTACCGACCACAACCCCACCCAGGTCCTATTCCCATTACCACACACATTTACCTTGCTAATCCTCATGACACTGGGGTGAATTTAGCATGGCCGCTCAACTTAACCCACATACCTTTGGAGTATGGGAGGAAACTGGAGCACTGGGAGGGAACCCACGTTGACATGGGAGAAAGTGCAAACTCCACACAGAGAGTGACTATGGCTGGAATTGAACCTGGGTCCTTGAGCGCTGTCAGGCAGCAGTGCTAACCACTGTGCCACTCACGAATGGCTTGCTGGACCATTTCAGAGGGCAGTTAAAAGCCAATTACATTGCTGTGTATTTGGCATGAAATACAGGCATGTATGAGGTAGATACAGCAGATTTCCTTCCCTAAAAGACATGAGTGAACCAGATTTTGTTTTACAAGAATCAACAGCAGTTTCAAGGTCACGATTACTCAGGCTAGCTTTTAATTCCAGATTCTTTTAATTGAATTCAAATGGGATTTGAACCCACGTCCCCAGAATATTAAATTGGGTCTCTGGATAACGAGTCCAGTGACATTGCCACTATGCTACCATCTCTCCGCATTGGGATTTAGAAAGCTGTTAAGCTCAGAAAAGGAAGAGCTTCTACAAAAGAAATTGCAGACATGTCAAACACTATTTTTTTCTAATAAAAATGCTATTAAAAGCATTTCTGCAGAGTATTTTACGACTCGAGATGTCACAAATGTTTTATAGCCAATTAAGTACTTTTGAAGTGTAGTCATTCCAGTATCATAGGAAACACAGCAGCTAATTAGTTCAAAGTCCTACAGATTGCAATGATCTGACTGCCAACAATCTGTCTTCATTTCTTGACTATGGGATTAATATTGGCCCGGACACCATGGTTAATTCCCCCCTTCTCATCTTCAATATAATACCATGGGATTGTGCTAAAGAAAGGGTAAGTCCACTCAAGGGTAGTGGAGGGAATTTGTGTGCGGAGCCAGATGAGGTGGGTGAGGTTCCTAACGAGTACTTTGTATCAATATTCAAAAAGCAGAAGGGTATGGGTGGATGGTGAATGTAGAAAGGAGGATGTTGACATTCTAGGACATGTTGAGAAAAAAAGGGAGGAGGTATTGGAGGTTTGGAAAAACATTAAGGTTAACAAGTCCCCAGGGCCAGAGAGGGTCTACCCCAGAATACTGGGAGAGGTGAGGGAAGAAATTGCTGAGGCCTTGGCAAAAATCTTTGCATCCTCTTTAGCCACAGACGAGGTACCAGAGATTGGAGAGTGGCGAACATTGTTCCTCTGTTTAAGAAGGGCAGAAGAGACAATCTGGGAAATGTGGGGAAATTATTGGAGAAGATTCTTAGGGACACAATATATTCACACCTGGAAGAGAATAGGTTTATTAGTGATAGGCAGCATGGTTTTGTGAAGGGGAAGTGGTGTCTCACAAATTTGATTGAGTTTTTTGAGGAAGCGACAAGAAAAATTGACCAGGGCAGGGCAGTGGATGTGGTGTACGTGGACTTTAGCAAAGCCTTTGATAAGGTCCCTCATGGCAGGCTGATACAGAAGATGCCGTCATATAGGATCTAAGATGAGGTGGTAAGAAGGGTACAAAACTGGCTTGAGCATGGAAGGGAACTTTTCTAACTGGAGGTCTGTGACAAGCGGTGTCCCACAAACATCAGTGCTCAGGCCTCTGTTGTTTGTCACTAGACTTGTGCCAGAGATGGTGGGGTTGTCATATGAAAAGAGATTTGGCAAACTGGACCTATATTCTCCGGAGTTTTAAAGAATAAGAAGGGATCTCATTGAGACCTACAAAATATTTAAAGGAATAGACAGGGTAGATGTGGGTAAGATGTTTACCTTGGTGGGGGAGTCTTGAACCAGGGAGCACAATTTCAAATGAAGAGGGATGCCATTTAAGATCAAGATGAGGAGAAAATTATTTACTCTGGAGGTTGGGAATCTCTGGAATTCTTTACCCCAGAGGGCTGTGGAAACTCAGTACTTAAATATGTTTAAAGCAGAGATCTAATGTTAATGGTGATCGTTATAGTGGGTATAAAAGTTATTGAAGTCTCTGATCAGCCATGATTGTATTAAATCATAGAACCACAGATCATAGAATTCTACAGTGCAGAAGAAGGCCATTTGGCCCATCAAATCTGCACCACCACAATCTCACCCAGGCCCTATCACCATAACTCCACACATTTACCCTAGCTAGCCCCCCTGACACTAAGAGGCAATTTAGCCTGGCCAATACACCTAACTCTCAAATCTTTGAACAATGGGAGGAAACTGGAGCATCTGGATGAAACCCATATAGACACGAGTGAGTGTGCAAACTCCATACAGACAGTGACCCAAGCCAAGAATCAAACTCAGATCCCTGGCACTGTGAGACAGCAATGCTAAACACTGTACCACTGTGCCAACCCTGGCGGAGCAGGCTCAATGGGCTGAATGGCCTACTCCTGTTCCTGTATTCCTATAAGGAATAGAGAAAATAGAAGATTTGTAATTGAAGCCTTGTGACTCTTGGGAAGGACCTGGGCAATACATTTGGAAGGAGTGTTACTTTCTCACTCACGATATAGAAGTGGATTATATCATCCTAGACATCAACTCTCACTGTTTAGCTGAGGTAGCTGCTATGTTAAGTTGCCTGCCTCATACAACAGCATCAGCAGCTGCTCTCGTCAGCAACAGCCCAGCTCTACAGTTTTTGCAATTAGTTTGGTAATCCATAACTAATGGGAGTACATTAATTAAATGTGTTTTTAAAAGACTGATGTAATTAGGTCACTGCCTACATTTTAATGACATACTGTGTTCATTATGCGACTAATTAAATGTAAAATGTTCAACGCTCCAGCAAAATGAAAATGTAAAACTGTCAGGAGAGAATTGGATTATCTTATTTTGATTATATTGCCGCAAAATATACTGTTAAAGATGCAAGCAACATCTTTGCAGTTCTTTTATTACTTGTGGAAAGACTTTGCAGATGTGGCGTGAGGGCTAAGAGGAGCCTATGGGCCTGCACTAAGGAGGGGTCTGACTGGCTGGGAGGAGTGGAATGTTGCCTCTAAATTTCCCTCGCTGTGTGTTGCTTGCCTGTTGCATTGCGCAGTCCCTTTAAGATTGCCACATACCAAAACATTTTGAAGCGAATGCTTCTTGCGCTCAACCTGTTTGTCTTCTTCATGGTAACTTCTAGAATGTTGCATGGAGGCACAGTGGTCAGCCCTGCTGCCTCACAGTGCCAGGGATCCAGGTTCAATTCTGGCTTGGGACACTGTCTGTGTGGAGATTACACATTCTCCCTGTGTCCGCATGGGTTTCCTCCGGGTGCTCCGGTTTCCCCCCACAGTTCAAAGGTGTGCGGGTAGGTGGAATGGCCATGCTGAATTGGCTCTAAGTGTCAGGAGGACTAGCTAAGGTAAATGCATGGGGCTATGGCGATTGGGCCTGGGTGGGATTGTGGTCAGTGCAGACTTGATGGGCCAAATGGCCTCCCTCTGCACTGTAGGGTTCTATGTTTCTATGACCACAGATCTAGGAGCTTAGAGAGAACATTGCTCCCATCCACGTCCCATTGGCACACTGTGGAGAAGTGGCATTCTCATATCTTTGGTTTAAGAGAGAGTGAAATGGGCACAAAAGTTGCAGGAATTCGATGATTGCTTCTTGAAAGAGGTTCCCAGTCACACAAAAAAACAAATAGGAACTATTTTGTCTTTAGGCCCTTACATGACAGTTTGGAGAAAGTTCTCAGGTGATAAAGTTGGATGAAGGATGGATGATTGGGTACAGGGATTACTATTTGAGGTTAATCATTTGTAGCAATGCAGACAGCAAACCTTGCAGTGCCTATTAATTTAAATGATAGTGGCATGCTGCACAGCGTTAAGCACACTGCTGAGTGGCCATGTGCCTCAGCAGGTTTGTGAGAGGTTCCTGGACCAGATCTCTAAAAAGAGAGGTATATTCTGGTACAGCAGGGGCTGAATGCCAGAGTTGAAGGGGTTATAGGAGCAGCAGGAATGATGTAACACACTTGAAAATGTGCTACAAAATTCTCCATTGTAGCTATGGAGGCCCGATGCAACAGAAGGACAACAGGAGCGAGGACCTCTTCCCACAGATCATCAGGATGCCCTCTTACAAAGGCAGCAGGATGAGACAGTGTTCTCAGTAAATAACAGGAGTGTAGCTGCAAGGACCTGCATGCAGTTAGAGCTTTCTGAATGGTCAAGATCAATGAATGAATCTTTGACTATCATATCCTTACAAATAAATGTCAAGTCTCATGTGTCCTTCCATTCACAAAGCCCTTCACTCACTGCCCAAAATTCTCCAAAAGAAAAAAAGTAAAGTTTATTTATTAGTCATAAGTACAGTTTACATTAACACTGCAATGAAGTTACTATGAAATTCCCCTTGTCACCACACTCTGGTGCCTGTTCATGTAAATGCATCTAATCAGCACGCCTTTCAGGCTGTGGGAGGAAACTGGAGCACCCGGAGGAAACCCACACAGACATGAGGAGAATGTACAAATTCCATAGACTGTGACCCAAGCTGGGAATGGAACCAAGGTCCCTGGTGCTGTGAGACAGCAGTGCTAACCACTGTGCCACCATATCGCCCACATCGATCCAGCATAATTCATAAACAATATTCAAACCGTCATAACACCCTTGTACACATAACATTGCTGCAAACCTCACACTCATATCTCACCACTTGCAATCACCGCCAGATATTCCAATGTGAGATTGGGATATTATCTAAACACACTGCAGTAGATTCATTGACAATACACCCCTTATTCTTGCAGTGGGTGAGATAGGGACTATTTGTTCTTGCTACCATGGAAGTGCTGTCAAACATCATTGTGGCCATGACTAAGGAATGAATAATAATAATAATAATAATAATAATAATGGAATCATAGAACCCCTACAGTGCAGAAGAGGCCATTCGGCCCATTGAGGCTGCACCGATAACAATCCCACTCAGGTCCTATACCCGTAATCTCACGTATTTACCCCACTAACCCCTCGACACTAAGCGGCAGTTTAGCATGGCTGATCAACCTAACCTGTACATCTTTAGATTGTGGGAGAAACCTGAGTACCCGGAGGAAACCCACAAATATACGGAGAGAATGTGCAAAGTCCGCACAGGCTGTCACCTGAGGCCAAATTTGAACCCAGGTCCCTGGCGCCTTGAGGCAGCAGTGCTAATCACTGTGCCATCTTGCACCCCCATCCTCCATCATCTCAAAACCTCTTCTAACATGCAATCAACAGATGGTTTGTACCTTTTGCCTTCTCGTTCCCCCACTCAATCCAATCCTACCCTGTGCCTTTGAGATGTCCAAAACTGCCACCAGCTGACACATCGATGAGGGAGCATAAAATGCAAGAAGAACAAGAGAATGATAAAAGAAACACAGTGACTACCAGCTCAGATTGGGGCAATGTTCCTACTCCTCTTCTTCCTCCTGAGTTGTTTTCCTTTTCTCCAAAGCTACGAGTCCTTAAGTACATTTCTGAATGGTTATTAACTGTCCCTTCATAAAACATTCCAGATCATTCATGGTTAATGCAGCATTACAGGACAATGCAACAGGAGGTTATATTTATCTCTTTTAAGTTTTTATTTTCAGACTTAAATACAAAGCACAGCATTGATTGATAACCCTTCTCATTCAACAAAACCACCCATTTGTTAATGGCTCAAATGCCAAGAGAGCATTGGATTGGCACAGAATGAACGCTGTCAGGGTACCAGTTATTTGCCTCCGAAAGTAACGTGTTCGACGACATGGTCTTTTAACTAGAGCTACATATTTACACATATGGACCTCCACAAGAGGTCATAGCTTCAGTTGTCTTCGAGACCTCTCTTCTTTCTCAGATAAGTGATCTGACATCATTATTATATCATCATTATGTACTGATTGGCTTGGAGTCATTTTGGTTGTGGGCGGGGCTTCCACCCTTCATCAGGAGGAAGTCCAACCTCAATCCGATTGGCTGGTAGCGCATTTGACCTGGCAACACCAGAGGTTACAGTGGACAGGACTGGAACTGCAGGAAATCTACAGTGTCTGAGTCCTGAGAGTCCAGGCCAGGTAAGTGTGCAGGGCAGGGAGGAGAGGTGTGGCCCAAGTGTATGGGGCAGAAGCAGGACAGGGATTTTGGTGGAGACGGTGGGAGGGAAGGAACACCAGAAGGCGCCAGATATTTTGGAGGGCACCCAGTGTTAAAATGGCATAATTAATGGGGGCCCCTGCACCATTCCGCACCCCTTCCCCAACAACCCACAACCCCACCAAAGGTCTGAGCAGGGTTACTTTATAGGCCTCTTGCTTCAGCCTGAAATCCAAGAGGAAAAGAAAGAGTAAAAACAGGGAAATAAAAATACTGAGCCAAACAACTGTTTTTTCCCTTCTGGGGAATTGAGGCTAGGTGGGGAAATCAGGTGAAATTTCCACATTAGGGCTACAACTGGGAAAAAGACAAGGAGTGAGGCCTTAGCCTCACCCATCTCAATTTAAAGTTGTGGAGAAATCAGAGTGGGTGAGAGCCCAATGGGGAGGGCCAGACGAAGAACCAGCGTCAGCCTCCAAGCAGCAGAACATAAACTCCCGCCCGAGAACACTGGCTGCATCTGGAAAACACAGTAAGAAGTCTCACAACACCAGGTTAAAGTCCAACAGGTTTATTTGATAGTAAACCCACAAGCTTGTTCTTCTTACTGTGTTTACCCCAATCTGACGCTGGCATCTCCTCATCGTGCATCTGGAAAAGCCACTCTGGATTGTAACTTTCTAAACCTTCATAATTTTCCTTAATTAACCTTTCTCATGCATATGTTTGCAACAAGCAAACTAATTTCACCTGCACCCTACTGCCCCGCTCTCGCCACAGAAATACGAGTGATAATTGCTGCTTGCACAGTTAACATTCTGGCTTTTCAGGGCTGACGGTTCTTTGATTAAGTGAGAATTTAAACTACATTTCTGAATGATTATTAACTGTCCCTTCATAAAACATTCCAGATCATCCATTGTTAATGCAGCATTACAGGACAATGCAACCGGAGGTTATATTTATCTCTTCGAAGTTTTTATGTTCAGACTTAAATACAAAGCACGGCATTGATTGATAACTCAAATTGGATTTGTATTATTGCCGAATTTTTCTGCACCACGACTCATATTTTGAAATTAGTAATTACAAGAAATGTGTTCATATAATTGCAATGACATGATTGTCACTGAAATAGAGCGCTTTTTTTCTTGCATTGAACATTTATTATTCTATGATACGGTTGTATTAAAACTGATTTAAAAAGCGCCTCTGTCTGAGTTTCGTGTTCTGCAGGTTTGACTGATGGCCGATAATTATAACAAGCTGTTTTCCTCCCTTGTGAATTTTATACTATTCAAGGCTGTGGGCATCAGTGTGTAAGACTAGCATTTATTGGTTATCCCTAATTGCTCTTGGGAAGATGGTGTTGGACTAATGCAGTCCAGGTAGATACCCTCCCCCCTCCCATCCACACACACTGGTGGTATTTCTTTCAGTATTTCACAATATGTGTGTATTACTGACTATCACTACCCATTGCTAATTGTCTTTGAGAGGATGGTGGTGATTCATCTTCTTCATGTGATGAAGATACATCCACGATGCTGTAAGGAAGAGAGTACCAGGATTTTGACCCAGTGTGAAGGAATGGTGATGTAGTTCCAAGTCAGGATAGCGTGTGGGTTGGAGGGGAACACGCAGGGATGGGGGTGGGTTGGGGCGGTTGGAGGGGTAGGTGGTGGTATTTCTCCACATCTGCTGCCCTTCACCTTCAAAAATTGCAGACACCATGGGTTTGGAAGATGCTGTCGAAGGAGTTGCTGCAATGAATCTTGTAAATGGTGCACACTGCTGTTAGTGAGGGAGTTCCAGGACTTTTATCCAGCTGCAGTGAGATAATAGCAATATATTTCCCAGTCTGTATGGTGCGTGGCTTGGAGGAGAATTTGAAGGTGGACGTGTTCCCGTGCATCTGCTGCCCTAGCCCTTCCAGATGGTAGAGGTTTTGTATTTGGAAGTTGCTGTCAAGGGAGCCTTGGCGAGTTGCTGCCATCTATCTTATAGATAGTACACACTGCATTGAGCGGCGGAGGGAATAAATATTTAAGATCATATTTGGGCTTTCATTAATTAGGCTATTTTTGTTCTGGATGGTGTCAAGCTTCCTGTCTGCTTTTGGAGCTGCAATCACGTGGAGCATATTTCATCATAGACCTGACTTGTAGATTGTGGACAGGATTTTGGGTAATTGAGAGATGAGTTGTACATCATAGTATTCCCAGCCTCTGACCTGTTCTTGTAGCCACAGTATTTGTGTGACTGGTCCAGTTTTTCTTTCCGATTAATGATAAATCCCAGAATTTTGATTGTGGCAGATTCAGTAATGATAAAGCTGCTGAATGTTGCGTTGATATTGTGGTATTGTTATATTGCTTTTCATGTTTATGGGGATTATTTTAAAGTTTTGTTTTCTACAAGCAGTCAATATGTCTGGTAGGAACACAGCTCAGAAGCTGGGAGAGCAGGTTAATTATTCATTTTAGCTATGTAGTGTTTACTTAGTAGAGAGCTGATGGACTTTTGTTTACAAAAAGGATGGTCCCCTGAGGTTTTTGATTAAAGGAGTAGAAGGTGGGTTTAGGATTGACAGAGTCACATGATAATGTGGTTAATAGAAGGAGTTGTGTACGTAAGCAGATAAAGAATAGCTTTCACTTCTGGCTGGGGTGTATTTAAAGACAGAGGTCTGCAAACTGCTGTCTAACTCACAAAACCTCTCCGAAAGCTTCAAGGCTGTTCGCATTCATTGCAGCAAGTATATTTGTGGCTGCTAACTGTACTTAAAGATTTTTTTGAGTCTGTAAGAAGAATGTTGCTTATTTGGAATTGAATCAGTGAAAACTTAGAAATTAAAGTTGTTTCTTTCTATGTTTTAATATTGTTCAATGGGTAATGGTTAAGCTGCTTCCTTTGTTAAAGCTCTATTTAAACCGTGTTATTAAATAACATTAGTTTTACTATTAAAAAAAAAATTGCCAGTGGAATGACTCCTGGAATGAAGTTTCCTATCCTCACTTTCGTGCCAAAATAAAAAAAAAGTTGTGTTTTAGTTTGGCCTCCCAATGTAATTTTCAATGCTTTTGTTATCATCAAACAATCTCATGTCAGATCCAACACACTTAGTGATCAGAGTAAAAGCTCTCTTCCACATCAGCGATGTGTCTTAGATTCAAACTTGGTGAAATAAAACTCCTTTGTGGTTTCTTTGAATGAATTAGTTACAAAATTAGAGACAGTTAAGTGCAGTGAAACCACCACCACAGGTAACTGTGGGCTACTGAAACTGGACATAGAACTGGCAAACAAATGAGAGCAGTACAACGGCACAGTGGTTAGCATTGCTGTCTCAGTGTCAGAGATCCGGGTTCAATTCTGGCCTTGGCTGATTATCTGTGTGGAGTTTGCAAATTCTCCCCGTGTCTGCGTGGGTTTCCTCCAGGTCTTCCGGTTTCCCCCCCCACATCCAAAGATGTGTGGATTAGCCATGCTAAATTGCCCCTTGGCGTCAGGGGGATTCTCAGTGTAAATACATGGGGTTATGGAGATATGGCCTGGGTGGGACTGTTGTCGGTGTAGGCTTGAAGGACCGAACAGCATCCTTCTGCACTGTTGGGATTCTATGAATTGCTTTGATATTGGCAGTACTGAAATAGCAGTTCAAAAGGCCTTGCACTGTTATCCTGTTTCTGTCTTACTCATAGATTCCAGGTCTTTTGCATACACATTTGTGGAGATACTTTGACTTATTGTTTAAGGGGATTAGCAGGGTAAATACATGGGGTTACGGAGATAGGTCCTGGATGGGTTGTTGTCAGTGTCGGGCTGATGGGCCAAATGGCCTCCTGCACTGTAGGGATTCTATGAGTCTGGCAGTCTAGGCTGGAGCTGAATCCAAATCTGAGGTTAAAAATAAAACTGTCCTGCCCTTGTGGCTTTATCACATTTACTATACATAGAATCATAGAACCCTACAGTGCAGAAAGAGGCCCTTTGGCCCATCGAGTCTGCACCAAACACAATCCCACCCAGGCCCTACCCCCATATCCCTACATATTATACCCACTCTAACTTACTTTCTTTATTTATTTGTTGTCCGTTGTTTCCAGTACAGTGATTTTGTTTTTAGTCAGACATCCTCCACCAGTTGAACGAATGGTGAACAAGATGATGAGTGTAAAGCACAATAACATGGCCAGGCTCACTAAGAAGGGCACTTCCATTTTGGGATACACGTAGCACAGCTCTGATAAAGCGCTGGTGTAATGTTGCTAAACTTGTATGTTCCACCATATGGCCAAAGATGGATTGTGTTTATAACAGCTTGTAGCAAAGCTTAGATTGCCCAGTGCCTGTATATTTAATCATATGTGTCGATGTATCATCACTAGCCTCCAACAGTCAGTGAGATCTGTTCAATAACAAGGAGCTGAAATTAGACTATATTAAACAAATTGAGCAATTTTTCCAATGCGACTCTGCAATTTAAAATATCACTTTCACATTTACTTTGTATGACATTTTTTTTTAATGGATGATCAGAGAGATTCATTGTTAAGGGAAGCTGCATGTGAATAACTTGATTTGTTATTCATCCAGCCTGCCTTTCTTGATAGCAGTTAGCTGTGCACTCCTGATAATCCATTCCTCGTGTGGGTGTTATCTTATGCCTTTTTTTCAACCTCCACACGTTCGAGAGGGAAGGACAGAGAACTAAGTGAGAAAAAAAAGTCTCATTTATTGAAAGTGTGATGCAAAGAAATAGCGAGCTAGGATCTTTGATAGAAACGCACACGTGACTATTCTGAGGGAGGAATATATATAATACAATAAATATATATTATCAATAGCAATTGGGCGTACGGTGAACATTGAGCATGTAGAATATAATTCTGCATCAACAATAGATGGGGTGCCTCATGGTGGCCTAATGGTTAGCACTGCTGCCTCACAGTGCCGAGGACCCGGATTCAATTCCAGGCTTGGGACACTGTCTGTGTGGAGTTTGCACATTCTCCCTATGTCTGCTTGGGTTTCCTCCAGTTTCCTCCCACAGTCCGGAAGACTTACTGCTTAGATGCATGGCCTACGCTAAATTTTCCTTCAGTGTGCCAAACAGGCACCAGAGTGTGGCGACGAGGGGATTTTCACAGTAACTTCATTGCAATGTTAATGTAAGCCTACTTGTGATGCTAATAAATAAACTTAAACTTAGATATGCAATTTAATTGGCAGAATCGGTATTCATTCTAATTGCCGTTAAACATATTCACTGTCAAGAAGTGCATTAACGACCATTGTTCACTCCTTCAGTTCCTGTTCTGGGAAGGTTTCCAAGATCTATGTTAATCCGACTCATACAGAGTGAATTCTCCACCCCCCCGCCCCCCCCACCTCATTCAAACGCACTCTAATGTTAATATGTAATGATTGTGTTAATGATAAGCAAATTAATCTTTGAATACACTATTGCAAAATTCCTCCTCAGTTTCTCAATATAAGGCTGAGTTGACAGATAGATGCCAAATTGTGGGAGATTTTGTTTTCTGAATTACAATTCTAATAAGTCTGATGACAGCCAGTGTGATATGTCGAGTCGATATGTTCATATTAAGATTTATTAAGAACAGCAAGTCTGCAGAAATGAAATTCAGAAAGTAGGTTAATTTGTGAACGGAATGTTCTTTGGTGCTTAAAAAAATGAGTATTCTATTCCCTTTAATGATAAGGTTCTCTTCCAGGTACACCCACTTCTTTCACAATACTTGCAGCTACTTGCAATCTGTTCCAGTCAAATATGTTCTTCTTCTATTTCTTAACATTTTATTTTGAAAGTGTAATAAGTCCTTAGAGGCAGAAGTCCTTTCACCAAAATCCCTTTATTTACAAGCCTGACAACAGCATCCAGAGTGCTTTCAGTTAGTAGTCTACACGAAGAGTCCCAGAGGAACTGACTCGCCTGTTAAGTACTAAGCAAGAGGCTCCCTGATCGGCCCATCAGTGTGGCCCTTAGTCAGGGACTTCATATTTTAACAAGCCCACTCGACTGCCTGGTTAAATTCATTACAGAAAGAATCATACACTTTTCATTTGTTTTAAGCTCCTCGGTTTCCTCTCCTGAATCCCAAATAGTGTGACCTCCTGCCAGGGGTTAAATAGAATAAGGAATTCTAATCTACACAATATGTAAAATGCTAGAGAGAGATGGACTGACTTAACCTCACAGAAAATGCTCCATGGTCTTTTTCCAGTAGTGTGGGGATCATTATGGCATGCACATTTTTTTTTAAATGAGCTTGCAGTTTAATCCAATAAGAAAGATCTGGGAATAAGAATGTGGCAAACTCTGGAGGGAGAGAATCATGTGTGTTAGATATTCGATAATTTAGATATTTGAAAAGCTGTAGCATTTCCATTGGCTCCTTACCCTAACATCCATAAAAATAGAAAGTTGGAAATACTACTGCTTCTGAGAGTTCCCTTATTCTCCTACATTTCCTTCTTCTCAGGCCATCTATCATGACTCGTTTCCACCTTGGATCAATGGATTCTGAAATGGCTGGTAGAGCCAATCCACACTCTGCAGACCACTGCCTCTCAATGAAAACTGGGGTCAAGCAAGGCAAACACTCTCTCCTCCATTTTCCTCAGGGCATTCCTGCATCTCACCTCCAGCAAATTACAGAACCACGGACAGTTATAGCACAGAATGGGGCCATCGTGTCTGCACCAGTTCTCTGAATGTGATTATTTAATACCATTCCTCTGCCTTTTCCCCATATGCTTGCGTATTGCTTCTATTCAAGTAATCAGCTCATGCTCTTCTGAATGCCTTGAATGAATGTGCCTCCACCGTGCTTCCAGGCAGCATATTTCAGACTTGAAAAACTCACAGTACGAAAACAATTTTTCTCACATCACATTTGCTTGTTTTGCAAATCACTTTAAATCTCATTCTTGAACCTTTTACAAGCGGGAACAATTTCTCCCTTTCCACTGTGGCCCACCCCTCATGATTTTGAACATCTTTTTCAAATGTCCTCTTAGCTTTCTCCTCTTGAAGGAGGACAGTCCCAATCTCTTCAATCTATCCTATTAACTGAACTCTCTCAACCCTGGAAACATCCTTGTAAATCTTTTTGCCCTGTTCCAATGCATTCACATCCTTCTTAGTGTGATGCTCAAAAGTGTACACAATGGCCCATATCCTCTGATCACCAGCAGGTAGCTATGGTCCACTGAAAATGCAAGGCATTTTTGATCTCTTACCTGCCCTGAAAAGTTATGCCAGAACTCGTGATGGAAGCAGCAGCCTTCAGTCTTCAGTGGAACCATCTCCGCAGATCCAGCACAATGCAGGAGAACACTAACCACACCCCTCCTCTCCCCTTATGATCTGGCCAGACTGCGAACACGTTGAGGTCCAGTTTGGGTCTAGCAGTTAAATATTCATACATAGACTTCTAACATAGAACTGTACAGAATAGTACAGTACAAGCCCTTCAGCCCTCGATATTGTGCTGAGCTTTGTCCAAAAATTGAAAAAATTGAGAACAGAGAAGGAATTTCCTGCTGTTATCAAAGGTATATTGAAGTTTTCAAAAACTATTTATTTTAGGTCATTAATGCTGATACTGGCTCATTTAAAAAGTATATTTTATTTTTTAATCATTGAAGATAAGTACTATGTCGTGTATAAATAAGTTTTGCTCTAAATTTGTGAAATTGTTATTTAAATCTGCATTCTAAAATTATAAAAATGATGTAAGTTTTCATGTGTTTAATTTAGATTATGGAAACTGAAAATTTAATTGGGAAAATAAGAGGTCAGATCTTTTTGAACCATGATTTTGGTATCTGCATGGGGTTGAGCAAAGGAGAGTTCATGTTTTGGGCAACGGAAAATCTATGGCTGGAATTTTACCAGCGTGCCTGCCCTGGAACCAGGTTGGGCAACGCTCGTAGAACGAAAGCCTCTGTTGGCCTCGGGCAGGATTTTACGAGCCTTGCCCGAGCAAGAACATAAAATACCAGCCAAATGTCTTTATCATTAATATTCTCCTGCCTTGCTTACTTCATTTATATGTCTCATATTTAACTGTTCGTTATGTTTCTGTAAAATATTTGCATAATTTCATATTTAAATGTTTTGTTTCAATAAAGTATTTGTAGTTTAATGGAAAATATTTAGCAACAAGAATAATGTTGTAAATACAAAACTTTGATACAATGTTAACATTCAACTAAACATTTTACTTCTGCAATTGCACAGTCATGTTTAATTGCCTCATCTTTTCAAGTTTCTATATTTATCTAACAACAGTCAATAAAATATTTTTATACATCAACATAACAGTTCTGTTGTCTCTAAACAAGGAGTTAAGGGAGGGATATGAGGACGGGCAAGGAAAGAAAAGGGGAGAGGGAGGGGAGAGGGAGGGGAGAGGGAAGGGAAGGGGAGAGGGAGGGAAAAGGGAAGGGAAGGGGAGAGGGAGGGAAAAGGGAAGGGAAGGGGAGAGGGAGGGAAAAGGGAAGGGGAGAGGGAGGGAGTGGGATTGCAAAATCCAAATGCTAAAATTTATTCCAGACATTAACATCCACTTTGTTATATATAACAATTTTTTTTGTTAGAATTAGTTGTCATAACAATGTTGTAAAAAAAATTGTTTTACTTTCTATGATTCACATATATATTGAACAACTTTCTGGAACAGTGCAAAAAAAAAACTCACCCAAAGAATGTCTGCTCTCTCTATTCTCTACAGCTAGGGCACCACGGTGGCATGGTGGTTAGCACTGCTGCCTCACAGCAGCAGGGATCTGGGTTCAATGCTCAGGTCACTGTCTATGAGGAGTTTTCCCTGTGTCCACGTGGGTTTTCTTCGGATGCTCCGGTTTCCTCCGAAGGACGTGCTGGTTAGATGTATTGGCCATGCTAAATTCTCCTTCAATGTACCCAAACAGGCGCCGGAGTATGCAACTAGGGGATTTTCACAGTAACTTCATTGCAATATAAGCCTACTTGTGCCACTAATAAATAAAACTTTAAAACATTAAAAAAAGTGCAAATAAATAAGAGCAAAAACTCACTTAATAACAGCGCAAGTGACAGAGGTTTTGGCACACTTGCAACTCAATGCTTCAATACCGGAAGCTTTCAGAACCTCAATCAGAGGTTCAAAATTGGCGCTCTTTCAGCGCCCATGTGCATGCGCTGGGGCTTCCGTGATGTCACAACGCACATGTGAGGGACGTAATTGATTAAAGCCAGCATTCGGGCCAAAAGTTACAAGCCAATATCTCAGCTGAGTCTAACTATTGTCTTGTATAAGTTCAGCAAGCCTCTTGATCTTGTTCTCTGTGCCCCTATTAATAAAACACAGAAAACTCTATGCTTTATTTATCATCTGTTCTCCCACATTCAAGGATCTATGCACATATACCTAGGTCCCTCTAATAATTTTACCATTAGTTTATATTGTCTGACCATTTTCTTCCCAACAAAATGCATTGTCTATGGTCCACAAAACAGATGGGAAACCATACAGTGCCTTCAATCCAAAGGTGAAACCACTCCAGCTTCAGCCATTGAACTTGAGTGTGTAGATGATGCTTGTGTGTGCACTCACTCAGAAACTGAGCTTCAGGTCATTGTTAACTTCTCCGGAGCATATGAGAAAATGAGCTTTCGCTAAACACCTGGAAGTGAATGCCTTGTAAAAAGTGGGTTCTCCAAACAAACTTGAAGGTCAAGTGTCAGCAGGAGACAAAGATTCTTTTGGCTGAAAGCTCCCACTGCTTTACAAAATAATTTTGATTTTTAAATATAAGTCGCAATTCTACCACCCCGCAAGGCACGGAATCGAAGCAGGTGAGGGGCGAACAATGCAAATGTCCATTGACCTCGAGCGGGAATTTCCAGTCTCGCTTGAGTGAGGCTGTAAAATCCCACTTATTAAGTCAATGCTGAGCCACCGGCACTTATCCCAGAGGTAGACCAGCAGTTTCAACCTTCCACCCCAAAATGACCCATTTATTCTCATTCTTTGTCTTCTGTTAGTTAACCAATCTTTTATTCAGACTAGCACATTGCTCCCAATTCCATGGAACTATACCTGACTTTTAAAAAATAAAGTACTCAGTCTAATAGGTAACCAAAGAATCTTAGAGTAACAATGTCATGTGTGGAAAATCTCAATCAATGGGTGAAGAAGATGAAGTGGGTAAATGACTACTTCTGTTCCAATGTTCTCCCTCCCTCTTTCCTGTCACACTTGTAGGACTCGATCTGAAATGTTGCATGCAGTTTTGATTTCCTTACCTAAGGAAGATTATACTTGCCTTAGGTACAGCTGCAACAAATGTTCACTTCAATGATTCCTGAGTGAGGAGACTGTCCTAGGAGGTGAGATTGAGTCGAATGAGTTTACAGTCTCTGGATTTCAGAAGACAGATGAAATTATGAAGGGTATCAAATTCTCAGAGGTCTTTGAGACAGGGTAGGTGCTGCAAGGCTGTGGTGTTGCATCCATTCTTACCCCAGAATTCTCATTTACTTCTCCAGACTTCATTTCATGGGCAAATGAGAGGAGGGTTCTTACATTCTTATGGGTGATCTTTGTTACCACTGCTCCACTGGTTATGTGATAAGCTCACCACTTAGGAGCAGACCTACGAATAACATTACCATGAGATTGATTCTTTTCCTGTGTTCGCTGACTACTTATGCTTAAATGTTTCCTTTCAAGTAACCATCAAATGCACCAAGTTAACCTGTCATAGATTGCATAAATGAAGAGGAAACCACTGTTTGTATTATGTATGCACCTATTAATTTGTGGTGCCTAAGGGACCATGGGGCAGGCTTGGTAACTTGAACACTTGGGAGCTCTTTATTTTTGGTGTGCACTGTTTCACAGTCAGATCTAAGACTGCATAATCGGGTTCCGCGCTGGGAGGAGCTGGTCCCCTTGGGATCACCTGACTCACACTCCTAAAGGAGCAGTGTGCACCCCAAACCCCAACATACATTAAATACATATACCGTAGTTTAACAGAGGACAATATTCATAGATAAGTGAAGATCCTTAACAATGACAACTATACACTTCATAGAACATAGAAGCAGGTTCCTCAAAAGCAAATTGCATTACTGTTTTGTGACAAGGTTGAGGTAACATGCCCACTTTGCCACGCATCAGTTGAAGAGTTGAGTCAGGAATGTGATGGAATACTCCCCACTTGCCTGGGTTGGGGCAGCTCCAACAACACTGAAGAACTTCAACATCATCCAGGGCAAAGCAGCCTGCTTGATTGGTACCACATCTACAAACAGCCATTCACTCCACCACTGATGCTCAGTAGCAGCAGTGTGTACTATCTACAAGGTGCACTGCAGCAATTCACCAACGATCCTTAGACAACACCTTCCAAACCCACAGCCATTTCCATTTAGAAGGGCAAGGGCAGCAAATACATGGAACATCACCACCTGCAAGTTCCCCTCCAAGTTACTCACTGTCTTGACTTGGAAATATATCACCATTCCTTTGTTGTCGCTGAGTCAAAATCCTGGAATTCCCTCCTTAATGGCATTGTGGGTCAACCCACAGCACATGGACTGCAGCGATTCAAGAAGGCAGCTCACAACCACCTTCTCAAGGGCAACTAAGGATGGGCAATAAATGCTATAAGAAGTCTCACAACACCAGGTTAAAGTCCGACAGTTTATTTGGCACTAGCTTTCACAGTCTCCGGCTCCTTCATCAGGTGAGTGATACTTACCTGATGAAGGAGCCTGAGACTATGAAAGCTAGCTCACCTGATGAAGGAGCCTGAGACTCCGAAAGCTGGTGCCAAACAAACCTGTTGGACTTTAACCTGGTGTTGTGAGACTTCTTATTGTGCTTACCCAAGTCCAACACCAACATCTCCACAACAATAAATGCTGGCCAGCCAGCGCCACCCATGTCTCACGTATGAATAAAACAAAAGAGTGGTGCCCGGCTTTGTCATTTGTCCACAGCCCAGACTTCCTGCCTTGAGAACAAGGCCAATATCATTTACTAATTGTCCTCAACGCGCAAAATAATTTCCCCCAAAAAGTTTCACCATCATATTTTGGCAGCAGTAATGAAATGGAAGAAAATCCTCTTTGGGTTTCCAAGATTTTTCACTCATTTGATTATGATCACCTACCTCTTCAACAGGTAAGCTCCTTCATACCATATATTCTGCTACTTGCTATTATTTCCAAAGGGATAGTGATGTACTCTCATTAGAACCACTGAGGCAATTTACCCTCAACTACAACAGGAAACCATTACTGCTCATCTGGTCACCGTTTCATGTCATGTTCAACTGTTCAATTGCATTTTCAGCAATATATTCATTCCTCCAAAGTCACTTCTCTCCTAAAGTAAATTCCCCACTCCAAGGCATGGTCCTGTGATTTATTTTCCATGAGAGGAACAACAATGCATGTACAGCTGCCAGAAACAGATTCATAGGGAACTGCTTGATATTTGTATTACTTTGTCACGTACGCAGAGTTTGGGTAAAAAAAAACACTGCTAGCAGTGTGATCATCCCATTTCGTGGCCTGATGCCTTTCTATATTTTTTCAGCTGATAAAAATCCATGGTTTCCATCCCTCGGTTGATACGAGTGAAGCATGGTAGAAACAGAGTTAATCGAGGATTACAGTAAGGGTTTTATTAGTGTTCATCATAACCTTTTCATCAGATTTGCATGGATAATGACAATAAGGTTGAAATAGTTTGCTTATGACAGTCGATGATGATCGCCCTACTCAGAGTACAACATACGCTATAATCATCTTCTCTAATAGTATAGTCCCATCACTGATTCTTCCATATGCTGCACAGTGCCTACTTCCGATACTCCTCATTTGCTGCCGCTGCTTCCACTACAACAGGTCTCTGAATCTTGTTACTAATTGCCATATTTTCCCTTGGCAGCAAGGCACAGATACAAAAACTAGGCTAGTTCAATCCTTGATGAAGAGTCATGTCTTATATAGTGAGCGACAATGTGTGCTGTTGATTAAGTGTCTGTTCCAACTCTCCACATAAACAGATCGAGACTCAGCAGAGCTACATTCTAGCTTGGTACCATGATGTAAAGGCACTGAAAGTCATGTCTTAAGGTGAACTGTGATCCTTCACTTTATGGTTGCAATCACGTCAATTTTATTGCCAACTTAACCTCAAAAATGGCCGGCCTCAATGACGTAAAGCTTTACAACATTGTCCTTTGACCTTAGCTATTGGGCATGACCTTTGGCCTCTCCATGCTTACAGGAGGGGTGTCGTCACGCTGATGGCACACCCCCGCTGCGTGTTTCCTGGCAGTGAGGGGTGGAATCGATGGGACATCCCATTGACAGTGACAGGATCAGAAGATTCCACCGTCCAATGGAATGCCATTTCCCACCACTGAGAAACACGCCGTGGGGAGGCCAGAGAATCCCAGCGTTTGTTTTGAATTTTAAATGAACAGAATGTTAAATCCAATGGAGTTGGAGAGTGTTGCTGTGGCTCTTATTTGAAGTAAGAACTATCTGCATATAAACCACCCTCTTCCCATGCTCTAGAATAATGATCTCTGATCAAGCAATTCAAGGCCATTTTGAGGTGTTGATATTATTCATTGACTCACAATGGCTCCTACGCCACTGATGCCTCAGAATTAAAGCTCTCACCCATTTTTCAAATCCCTTCTTGTCCTTATCCTTATCCTTCCCCATCTCTGTAGCCTCTTCCAGTCCTACAACCCTCCCAAGAACTTCACCATGTTTTTCAAATTCTGACCACTTCTATTTACTTCACCAGTAGGCCCCAAGCCCTGAAATTTCTTCCCTAAATTTTCCTAGCTGTTTGGTATTTTGAAAATGCTTCTTAAAGCATATCTTTTATCAAGTCTTCTAATGGCTCAGCGTCAACTATTGTCAATTATGTTTCTATGAAGCACCTTAAGTTATGTTTCTGCTTTAAAAACGCTTTTGTTTATTCATTCAGGGATGAGGGCAGTGCTGGCTGGACTGACATTTATCGTCCCTAATTACCCTTAATTTCAGAAGCAACCACATCGCTGTGGCTCTGGAGTCACATGTAGGCCAGACCAGATAAGGACAGCAGATTTCCTTCCCTAAAGGACACTAGTGAACCAGAAGAGTTTTTAAATCTATTGGTTTCATGGTTGTCAGTTGGTTCTTAATTCCAGATTTTTATTGTATTCAAATTTCACCATCTGCTGTGGTGGGATTCAACCCGGGTCCCCAGAGCACTACTTTGGGTCTCTGGATTACTAGTCCAGTAAGAATACCACTGTGTCACCATCCCCCCATAAATACAAGTTGTCGTTGTTGATGGCACTCTCAAACTCAAGATGAAATTCTCCGATCTAGTACGCGGCTGGGATTCTCCAGTCCCGCTGCTGTGAACGGAGACTTGGCTGAGCGCCAACATCTCTATTCTCGCTGGCAGAGGTGGGAGGACATGTCTCCAGAATGAGACCAGGGAAGTCTGACTTTGGTTGCCAACAATTTGGTCAAAAATGGATATTCCAAGCAACTCTTTCTAATTTTTCACAGTCCCACAAGTGCCTTGTAACGGACTTAAAATTGAAACATAAAAACATAAGAAATAGGAGCAGGAGTAGGCCATCTAGCCCTTCGAGCCTGCCCCGCCATTCAATAAGATCATGGCTGATCTGTCGTGGCTCCGTTCCACATTCCCACCCTCTCCCCATAACCCTTAATCCCCTTGCTTATCAAAAACCCATCAAACCGCGTCTTAAAAATATTTAGCGAGGCAGCCTCCACTACTTCAACGGCAGAGAATTCCAGAGATTCACCACCCTTTGAGTGAAGAAGTTCCTCCTCAACTCCGCTCTAAACCGCCCCCCCTTTATCTTGAGGCTGTGCCCCCTAGTCCTACTGTCCTTTCTGAGCGGGAAGAGTCTCTCCACCTCTATCCTATCCATCCCATTCATCATCTTATACGTCTCAATGAGATCTCCCCTCATTCTTCTAAACTCTAACGAGTACAAGCCTAGTTTATTCAGCCTCTCCTCATAGCTCAACCCCCTCAACTCCGGTATCAGCCTAGTAAACCTCCTCTGCACTCCCTCCAAGGCCAAAATATCCTTGCGTAAGTGCAGCAACCAAAACTGCACACAGTACTCCAGCTGCGGCCTCACCAATGCCCTATACAGCTGCAGCAAGGCCTCCCTACTTTTATATTCAATCCCCCTCGCTATGAAGGCCAGCATCCCATTCGCCTTCCTGACCACCTGCTGCACCTGCAAGCTGGGTTTTTGCAACTCATGCACAAGGACCCCGAGGTCCCTCTGCACCGTCGCCTGCTGCAGTTTTTCGCCACATAAGTAATAGTCCTTCCTACCATTATTCCTACCAAAGTGGACCACCTCGCACTTGCCAACATTAAATTCCATTTGCCAGTTCCTGGCCCATTCGCCCAGCCTATCTAGATCCTTCTGCAGACTCTCCACACCCTCTGCGCAATTTGCCATTCCACCAATCTTGGTGTCATCAGCAAATTTCGACACCATACACTTGGTTCCCTCCTCCAGATCATCTATATAAATGGTAAATAGCTGAGGCCCCAGCACCGACCCCTGGGCACAGCATCACTCCAATTCAAAGAACAGCATTCTGAACAAGAGCACAAGGGATTTCCCAATATTAGATTGCAGGTTCTCAACTAAGAGTACATGCAGTGGAGAAGACAGCTGCACGTACATCTGCAGTACGTCGAGATGCTTGTATTTTCTACAGCGATGGTAACACAAAGATTCATGGGAATGGTTGGGGCACTGGATTAATGCCTCAGTGCTGAAATTCAGAAGATTAATTAGACATGGAATGATCAATTATTTAAAAACTCTTAATTTAAAAAATTTAATAAATAGCTTCTGAGAAACATGATTAATGAAATTTAAATGAGTGAACTATGAAAATAGCAGAATTCTTTTGAATTGTAAAGTGCAGTGATAAATTAGAGCTACCCCAGATTATTAATTTACTTGTTGAGTTTAGAACATAGAACAGTACAGGCCCTTTGGCCCTCAATGTTGTGCCGACTTATGTCCGAACACAAGGTCAAGCTATCCCACTCTCTATAATTCTGGTGTGCTCCATGTGCCTATCCAATAACCGCTTGAAAGTTCCTAAAGTGTCCGACTTCACTATCACAGCAGGCAGTCTATTCCACACCCCAACCACTCTCTGATTGAAGAATCTGCCTTGGACATCCCTCCTATATCTCCCAACATGAACCTTATAGTTATGCCTCCTAGTAACAGCTGCATCCACCCGAGCAAATAGTCTCTATCAATTCCCCTCATCATCTTATAAATCTCTATTAAGTTGACTCTCATCCTCCTCCGCTCCAAAGAGAAAAGCCCCCGTTCCCTCAACCTTTCCTCATAAGACCTACCCTCCAAACCAGGCTGCATCCTGGTAAATCTCCTCTGCACTCTCTCCAATGCTTCCACATCCTTCTTATAGTGAGGTGACCAGAACTGCCCACAATATTCCAAATGTGGTCTCACCAAGGTCTGGAATAGTTGCAGCATAATCCCACAGCTCTTAAACTCAAACCCCCTGTTAATAAACGCTAACACACTATAAGCCTTCTTCACGGCTCTATCCACTTGAGTGGTGACCTTCACAAACCTGTGGATATGAACCCCAAGATCTCTCTGTTCCTCCACATTCCCCAGAGCTCTGCCGTTGACCCTGTAATCCATATTCAAGTTTGTCCTACCAGAATGAATCACCTCACACTCATCAGGGTTAATCCCACTGTGAGCAAACAACACGCCACCTCCTGCTGACAGGAAACACGCAGCTGGGAGGATGGAAAATCTTGCCCAATGAGTTGAAATCTCCCTGAAATTACAGCAAGGCTGTTTCTTCCACACTATTGTTCTATCTACAATGCGCTACATTATAAAACAATCAATGGAAATCGGGGAAAAGTCTTCTTTGTGGAACAACTTGACATTTGATTTCATTTTTAGATCATCACATTCTTTAATCACTACATCAGCACCATATTGTACTAAACAATTGGACTTTGGTGGCAACTGTTTAGAAAAAAAGGAAAAGGATTAGCTCCAGTGAATAATTAAAATTACCAGCATCTACACTTTATTGCTGTTAAACATTCACTTTTGTGTTTTACATTTCCTCCATATGAGTCATCAATGCTTT
Organism: Carcharhinus amblyrhynchos; assembly: GCF_965287045.1. Lineage (NCBI taxonomy): Eukaryota > Metazoa > Chordata > Chondrichthyes > Carcharhiniformes > Carcharhinidae > Carcharhinus > Carcharhinus amblyrhynchos. The sequence goes on along the minus strand of NC_137347.1, from coordinate 10,228,861 downwards.
AATCAACAAAGAGCTACTTTCCTTCATTGTCTCCAGGATAGGAGGGAAAAATAGGGATGGTGTTATATCCTTTTCAACTTCTGCTTGTGTTGCTATCGTATCATCAGAGAGGTGATGGCCTAGTGGTATTATCACAGGACTATTAATTCAGAAACTCAGCTAATGTTCTGGGGACCAGGGTTCAAATCCCATCACTGGGAGTTACTGATGACCATGAAACAATTGTTGATTGTTGGAAAATCCCATCTGGTTCACTAGTATCCTTTAGGGAAGAAAATCTGCCGTCTTTACCTGGTCTGGTTTACATGCGACAGCAGAGCCACGGCAATGTGATTGACCCTCAGCTGCTTCCAAGGGCAACTAGGAATGAGCAATAAATGCTGGCCAGCCAGAGATGTCCATGTCGCATGAATGAATTTAAAAAATCATATTATTTTCTAAGTGGGATGGTGGCAGAGTGATTATATGACTGGACGAGTAATCCAAAAGTCTGGACTAATAATCTAGAAGCTTAGGTTCAAATCCCATGATAGTAGTTAGGAAATCCATTTTAAAGTTGACATGGAAACTCACAGTACCAGGGATCTGGGTTCAATTCCAGCCTTGGGTGACTGTCCACTCGGATGGAGTCTGCACCCTCCCTACGTCTGCGCGGATTTCCTCTGGGAGGTCCAGTTTCCCCCCACACTCTGGAGTGTGTGGGTTAGGTTGATTGGCTATGCTAAATTGCCCCTTAGTGTCAGGAGCAATATGTGGGTTACGGAGAGAGGACCTGGGTGGGATTGTTGTCAGTGCAGGTTCGAAAGGCCAAATGACCTCCTTCTGCATAGTAAGGATTCTATATAAAACCCTTCTGTCCTGAAGGCCCTGAATCATGCTGAAATATGGGCTTACCATTCCCAAGTGGTCATTCTGCACATAAGATCCCAGGGCACAAGTGCCTGCCCACTATTTTAGCCTGGACATGGAATGTCGATCCCATCGATGGTCCAGTACTTGGTAGGAGTCACTGGATAATGAATGGTTATTTTTCTTCTGGAGCCCTGAAGCCAACTGGTTAGCTCCTGCTGAGATCAGCTGATGCAACAGGGAGCAAGAATCAAACGAGGCACCTTCCTGATCTCGTTGGCTCAATGTCACGACAGCTTTTTGCCACCTGAACCTTGGAAAGAGATGATCATTATTTTCAAATCGACTTCCTAGTTTATCTCAATGCTGGCACAGGATCAGAGTGAACGAGGCCAGCAAAACTTAGGATACATCTCCTTTCAATGATTTATAGGAAGTAATTGTGACATTCTGACAGCTGAATTAATTGATAACACTGTGTGGTATCAATGCGGAATTGATATATTGCTGGTAGCTGAACCTTAAATTAACATTGCATTTTGCAACACTGGACTAGAGTAATGGACCAAAACTACTTTTTGAAAATCAATCTTTCACCGTTATTTTCTACACGCAATTATTTGAGCTGCAGTCAGACATAAAGCTTGCGTTTCTTCACTGAAAAACTGACTATTGGGGCAGCCTGAATCCCTGCCCACTATCTTGCTCTCAATTTTTTCGAAATATATTGATGTTTTTCATCTCCCTAACTTGTTTTTAAATTTCTAGTATGAAGGAAAGGGAAGTCCTTTAATTGTATGGATAAATGATAACGCATCAGCAATTTACAATGAAACCAGCCACACTAAAAGCCAGCCAAATTCTGAAAGCATTTATCAGATCTGCAGTATTTGTGGCAAGAGAAACACAGAGTTAAAGTTTCAGCTCTATGATCTTTTAAGCCAAGATGAATGTTACTGTCTAATGGCAAGTAGTAAAATAACTCTCCTCTTTTCTCCCTCTTTGTCTGAACACAACAGAATGTTTAAAAAAATAATGGTGCTGCCAATTCGGTGATATTTTTTAATAAAGAACAAAAAAACAAAAAAAATTACAGCACAGGAACAGGCCCTTCGGCCCTCCAAGTCTGCACCTACAATGCTGCCCGACTGAACTAAAACTTCTTATCCTTCCAGCGACCATATCCCTCTATTCCTATCCTATTCATGTATTTGTCAAGACGCCCCTTAAAAGTCATTATCGTATCTGCTTCCACTACCTCCCCCTGGCAGCGAGTTCCACACACCCAGCACCCTCTGTGTAAAAAGCTTGCCTCGTACATCCCCTTTAAACTTTGCCCCTCACACCTTCAATGTATGCCTCCTAGTAATTGACGCTTCCACCCTGGGAAAACGACTCTGACTATCCATACCCTTCATAATCCTGTAGACATCTATCAGGTCACCCCTCAATCTCCATTGCTGCAGAGAGAACAAACCAAGTCCTCCAAACTCTCCTCACAGCTAATGCCTTCCATGCCATGCAACATCCTGTTAAATCTTTTCCATGCCCTCTCCAAAGCCTCCTTCTGATAGTAAGGCAGCCAAAATTGAGAATTAAGACTCTAGAATTATAACAAAAGTTAAGACTGTATGGGCAACACAGTGGCGCAGTGGTTAGAGCTGCTGCCTCACAGATCCAGGAACCCGAGTTTAATTCTGGCCTTGGGACACAGTCTGTGTGAAGTTTTGATGTGGAGATGCTGGCGTTGGACTGAGGTAAACACAGTAAGAAGTCTCAAAACACCAGGTTAAAGTCCAACATGTTTATTTGGTCGCACTAGCTTTCGGAGCACTGCCCCTTCATCGGGTAAGTGGGAGTTCTATTCACAAACAGGGCATATAAAGGCACAAATTCAATTTATAAAATAATGATTGGAATGTGATTCTTTACAGGTAATCAAGTCTTAAAGGTACAGACAATGTGAGTGGAGAGAGGGCTAAACACAGGTTAAAGAGATGTGTATCATCTCCAGCCAGGACAGTTAGTGAGATTTTGCAAGCCCAGATTTTGTACACCACAGCGAAAAACCGCACTGACGTCCTCAGAAGACAAACACGGGACACGGCAGACAGAGTGCCCTTCTTCACCCAGCACTTCCCTAGAGTGGAAAAGCTACGGCATCTTCTCCATACATCTTCAATATGTCATTGATGAAGACGAACATCTCGCCAAGGCCGTTCCCACACCTCCACTTCTTGCCTTCAAACAACCGCACAATGTCAAACAGACCATTGTCCGCAGCAAACTACCCAGCCTTCAGGAGAACAGTGACCACGACACCACATAACCCTGCCATAGCAACTCCTGCAAGATGTGCCAGATCATCGACACAGATGCCATTATCTCATGTGAGAACACCATCCATCAGGTACACGGTACATACTCCTGCAACTTGGCCAATGTTGTCTACCTGATACACTGCAGAAAAGGATGTCCCGAGGCATGGTACATTGGGGAGACCATGCAGATGTTACGACAACGGATGAATGATCACCACTTGACAATCACCAGGCAAGACTGTTCTCTTTTTGTTGGGGAACACTTCAGCGGTTACGGGCATTCGGTCTCTGATCTTTGGGCAAGTGTTCTCCAAGGTGGCCTTCATGACACACGACAATGCAGAGCCACTGAGCAGAAACTGATAGCCAAGCTCCACAGATATGAAAATGGCCTCAACTGGGATTTTAGGTTCATGTCACACTATCTGTAACCCCCACAACTTACCTGGGCTTGCAAAATCTCACTAACCATCCTGGCTAAAGACATTACACATCTCTTTAACCTGTGCTTTACCCTTTCTCCATTTACATGGTCTGTACCTTTAAGACTTGATTACCTGTAAAGACTTGCATTCCAACCATTATTTTGTAAATTGAGTTTGTTCCTTTCTATGCCCTGTTTGTGAACTGAAATTCCATTCCCCTGATGAAAGGACAATGCTCCAAAAATTAGTGGACTTTAACCTGGAGTTGTGAGACTTCTTACTGTGTGAAATTTTAGAGGGTAGTGGAGGGTCAACCACATTGTGATGGTTCTGGAGTCACACGTAGGCCAGACCAGGTAAATACTGCACTATTTCAAAGATGGCCAAGGGAGCTAATCTTAGGGCCCTAGCTGATACTTAGCTTTCAGTCAACATCAGTAAAACAGAACATCTGATTATATTTCCATAACGTTCATGGCAGCTTGAGTTGCCAATTCACTGACACATTTCCCATATTATAACCATGAATACACTTCAAAGGATACTTCATTTGCTGCAGTGTTTTAGAATGATATTGTGAAAGGCATGATCCGAATGCAAATCTTCCTTCTGAGGCTGTATTCCTCAAGCATGTGTTAACTCTATTGAAACAGTGTGGGAGACTGAGTGAAAGTGGAATGGAGAATTAAAATGACGAGCCACTGGCTCAGTGTCCTACTAATGGACTGATTGAAGGTCCTTAACCAATATTCATTTGATCTCTCTTACATAGAAGAGACTGCGTATACTAAGTTCAAATCAGAACAAGTCAACTACTGTTTCACCTGGAAGGATTGTTTGAAACAACGATTTGATGTTGGTAAGGGAGGAAATGATACTTTAAGTGTTGCATTTCCTGCGTTTGCATGGGAAAGTGTCATTTCATGGATGTTGGTGTTGATGGAAGGGTGAACTGACATGTGACTGAAGAAATGATCCCTTTGGAATTCTTATTATTAATTTTCATGAGGCTTGACCATCGCTGGCTGGGCCAGCATTCACTGCCCACCCCTAACTAACTGCCCTCCATTTCAGAGGGCATTTGAGGACAATGCTGTAGCTCTGTATTCCCATGTAGGCCAGATCAGGTAAGGATGGCTGATTTCCTTCTCAAAAGGATGTTAGTGAACCAGATGTGTTTTTAACAACAATCGACAATGGTGGCACAATAGTTAGCACTGCTGCCTCACAGCACCAGGAACCCGGATTTGATTGTTGGGTCACTGTCTGTGCAGAATTTGCACATTCTCCCCGTGCCTGCGTGGCTTTCCTCCGGGTGCTCTGGTTTCCTCCCACAATCCAAAAGGTGTGCAGGTTAGGTGGATTGCCCATTCTAAATTGCCCCTTAGTGTCAAGGGGATAAGCTAGGGTCAATATATGCGGTTATGGGGATAGGGCCTGGGTGGGATTGTGGTTGGTGCAGACTTGATAAACCGAATAGCTTCTTCCTGCACTGTAGCGATTCTATGGGTTGCTTGGTCATCATTGGACCTTTGGTTCCAGATTTTTTTTGATTGAATTCAAACTTCACCATCTGACATGGTGGGATTTGAACCCCGGTCCCCAGATCTTGCGCCAGGTCTTTGATTACTAACTAATCCAATAAAAATACCACTGCCTTGTAGGGGGTGGGGAAGAGAAAGGAAAATGTGTTGTACTTTTATAGCCTTTCAAGGCAAGGGTTCCTGAGCCACCCACTGTCCCCCTTCCCAAAACTTGTATCTTATTCCTTCAATGATATTACTCAGTATGTTTAATTACAATGCTGCAGAGTATGTTAAACTCGCAAATAAATTCTGTTCAGATAAGCTTCCAAAGATTCAGTATGTATTTGTTACTACAGAGCTACCAGCTCCAGATTTCAAAATGAATCTGCAGACTTCTGAATGCAAAGCTAACTATTGTCACTGCTTAAGGGATGACGACAAATTAAAATTCAGAGACGAGAGGGATGTGACCTCACGGATAGAAACGTATTAAATGGCTGAGAATAGAACTGGGATTATTGATCGATTTTCTGAAAGGTGTGATGCAAACAGTGATGATAAAAACCAAAAATGATGGATAAACCCAGCAGGTGATGTAAACAGCTTTGGCTCCCAAGGGATTCACCTGCTAGCTGGGGCTTGGGAGAATTCCATCCTCTGGGTGCTCACTTTTCCATTTTCCTTACACCTCTCTCTGAGAGCTTATTGAGGTGTTTTATTAATGCGAGTTACTATTGTTGTAAATTTGCATCAAAAACAAAGTTCATTGTATCGCATTGGGAAGACTAAGCAAGCCAACTGCTGGTTGCTTGATGCTACGTTAAGTGCCAAATCTACTGTCCAGAAAATGAAAGACAGTGAATGTGTTGATTCTTATCAGTACGGACGTTGATTAGAGTAGGGGGTAGTCAACTTTTTTCAGGCAATACAAAAAACAGGAGCAGGAACGTTCTGGCTGTTCATGTCGGATTTTCCAATCCTGCAGATGATGCGTTCCTGCTAATGGGTTCCCCGACAATATAAAGAACAAAGAAAATTACAGCACTGGAACAGGCCCTTCGGCCCTCCAAGTCTGCATGACCATGCTTCCTGATTGAACTAAAACCCCCATCTTTCTAGGGAATGTCCTTCAATTCCCACCCTATTCATGTATAAAGAACATACGCGGTGAGGGGTGCATTCAGTGGGAAATCTCATTGGCAGTGGCGAATGACAGGCTGCCTCCAACTGCTGGATGGTATATATTTTTTATTTATTCGTGGGACACAGGTGTTGCTGGCTGGCCAGAACTTATTGCCCATCCTTAGTTGCCCTTGTTCAGAGGACAGTTGAGAGTCAACCACATTGCTGTGGTTCTGGAATCACATGTAGGCCAGACCAGGTAAGAATGGCAGACTTCCTTCATTAAAAGGATGTTAGTGAATCAAATGAGTTTTTCCAACAATCGATCATGGTTTTATGGTCATCAGTAGATTCTTAATTCTAGATAATATAAAATGTGTCAGAGGAGGGGTGAGCAGGGGGCTGTAGAAGATCCCATCAAGGGGATAGAATTTTCCACAAGCGGGGATTTTCCACTCCTGCTGAAGCGAATGGACTTTTGAATGGCTTGCCACATTTTCCAGGCCTCCATAACGGAGCCAAAACTTCAACCCAGTTAACGCGCTGAAGAGAATGGTGAGCAATTCAGGACGAAAAAGGCAGATAATTAGATTGAATGGCATCGAGGAGCAATGAAGCACGAAGTTTCAGGTACGTGTTTCAAATATACTTGCTATATATGTTGGGAGCATAGCCCCTTTAAGAGAACAGGTCATGTGACCCCGAGGGTCTGAAAATCTGCTGGGGCTGCTGTGCGAGGAGCAGGAGGAGTTGGAGAATAGAGCGAGCGAGACCTGCAAACAAATACCTGTGCTCCCAAAGATCATCTTTTTTAATTCATTCATGGGACGTGGACATCGCTGGCTGGCCACCATTTATTGATGTGGAGATGACGGCAACTCTAATTGCCCATCCCTAGTTGTCCTTGAGAAGGCGTCAGTTCTTGGGCTGCACCCACAGTAGCCGAATACACAACAATGATAATGTGTATGCAAAAGCAAAGAAGTGGGTTAGGCCAGTGGTATGCGTGTACATTTCAAGGAAAATTGTGAGGTGAAATCATGAGAAAAAAGCTCTCAAGTGGCCAATGAGAAAGTGACTAGAATGCATGAATTTTAGATCATTACCAAAAGCACAAAGGGGTTGGAGAAATTGTTTTATCTGGCGGTCTGCTAACACACAGACTGCTCAACCAGAAAAAAAATGATGGGAGAAGAATCCGTATTTTTTTTTAAAATGGTAAGTGGATAACTACTTCAAAAAAAAAGAATGAAAGGAATGGGGGAAGTCAAGGAATTTCAGTGAAGTAGAAAGCTGTTTCAGAATGTCAATGTTAGCACAATGAGTCAAATCATCTGTTGCACTGCAAAGCTTCATCATTTGATACTTGACTTATCCTATTTTTGTTGAAATATCTCAAATTCCTCACACAATGATTATCTTTTGAATTGCCACACGCCATTGCTTAACGACAAAGAAGCTTGGGAAAAGCAGATAGTCTTCACTCGTGCAGCGTGGAATACTTATCAACCACTGCACACTTCAACGCATGGAGCAACATCCAAACTCAGAAACACAAATAATCAGACTTTCTCTAACTCCAGCAACCTTTACACACCCTACAACCTTTAAACAATAACATCAAGCAGATTTTTCATGGTTGCCCCCATTAGAAGCCTATCGTAAGAACATAAGAAATAGGAGCAGGAGTAGGCCATCCAGCCCTTCGAGCCTGCCCCGCCATTCAATAAGATCATGGCTGATCTGAAGTGGATCAGTTTCACTTTTCCGCTCTCCCCATAACCCTTAATTCCCTTGTCTGTCAAAATCCTATCTACCAGTGACTTAAATATATTTAGCGAGGTAGCCTCCACCATTTCAACGGGCACAAACTTCTTATTTAAACCTCATTCATAATAATTTTGACTGCAATTCACCGTCAATTCTACAATAACCACAATTTAAAAATGGCTGCTAGACTCATTAGATTGCAAGGGAAGGTTTCCTAAAGTCAAATTACATTGTCATTCTTTCTCATTCATTACTTTGTTCTGGCATGGTGGCACAATGGTTGGCAATGTTGCCTCATGGTTCCAAGGATCTAGGTTCAAATCCAGCTTCGGATGACTGTGTAGTGTTTGCACATTGTCCGTGAGTCTACATAGGTTTCCTTCAGGTGCTCTGGTTTCCTCCCATAATCCAAAGATGTCTACATTAGACGCATTGGCCATGCTAAACTGCCCCCTAGTGTCCCGGGATGCATTGGTGAGAGGAATAAGTAAGATAAATATGTGGGGTTACGGGGATAAGGCCTGGATGGCATTGTTGCCAGCACAATGGGCTGAATGGTCTCCTTCTGCACTGCAGGGATTCTATGATTCCATTAACAGATTTGTAATTAAAGTTATGGTTCGAAAATCTTTTATTTTCTCTAATATTGTATAATGGATGAAGCTTACACAGTATTCACCCTTTACGTATTCAGATAGGCAGTTAGGCTTTCATATGAACCCTTAGGTTCCCAGGGATATTCTTTTACGTGAACCTCCACTTCCACAAGAACATATCATTGCATGTAACGTGTGATTAAAACTACTCAGACCAGCCAAATAGAAAGGAATGGAATGTAAGGAGGACCTTAGAGCCATAAATCCTGAGAGTGCAAAATAGGCCATTCAGCCCATCGTGCCTGCACTGAGGGTGGAATTTTCCCATCCCGTCCGCCACAGGAATTGTAGCAGGTGGGACACAGACCATGGAAAGGTCCATTGACTTTGGAAAGGATTTTCTGACTTGGGACAAGCGCAGCCAGAAAATCCTGCCCATTGTCTCCAAAAGAGCATCCCATCTAGGCTCTCCACTCCGCCCCATCTCTGCAGCCCCTCTGCATTTATCGTGGCTAATCTACACAACCTTGGACTCTAAAGAGCAACTTATCATGGCCAATTCACGCAACCTGCGCATCTTTGGATTGTGGGAGGAAACTAGAGCACCTGGAGGAAACACACGCAGACAAGGAGAAAATGCAAACTCCACACTGACAGTTGCACAAGGCTGGAATCGAAGCCGGGTCCCTAGTGCTGTGAGGCAGCAGTGCTAACCACTCTGTTACCCTGCCACCCTTCTGAGAGAAAAGATCTTGAAGTCATGAGGTAAGGGAGTTGAACATGAATGTATATAAGAAACCAAATGCATGGTTCGAGGCTCACATGGATTGTACATGTTTGGCCAATGAAGGCATATTCAGTACATGACCAGCCATAAAATTGAAGATGAATAGGGAAAGGGATGGATTAACTGGATAAGAGTTTGGCTAAAAAAAAAAAATCCTCCTGATCTGGTCCAGCAGGGAAGAAGAACAGTACCAAAGATAGCCTCATGGTGATGCAAGAATTATGAGAAGCAATGAGGAGACAAAATCCGCTCCATGTCTGTGAGTGCTGCTTCCAGGGTTCAAACAGGAAATGAAGCCTGTCAAAGCAGCTAATCTCTGCCTAATATATTAAATCTTATACTCAATAAACCTTTACAACTTTCCTCAACGGTCTCACTGAACCAAACAAAAATCTCACAGCTTCTTGATGAGAAGCACAATTTGATTTGAAAAGTCAGACATTGAATGTGTTCAGTTTGTGGCGTGGCATTAGGCTGACGGCTCATGGAGATGGAGAGGGCAGTATCTCAGGAATTGATGAAATCAGCATTAAAATCAGTATAAAGATATCATTGTGTCCATTATAATAATTGTTTTTTCCTTTCAGCATTAGATCTAAAAATGTAGCCGAATGGTTTTGTTTTAGGAGTAATTCAGTAGATAGAAAAATCAAGCTGTATTATTGAGAATCTTCTAAAGCAAGACAACTGGAATCAAATACTCATGGTCTAGTCAATCAACACTCTCTGTTCCTGGGAAACAACATGACTCTGTACAAATTTCTTGTCTATAATTAGGTCTCAAATCAAATAATCACTTTATCCATAACTTAGAGAAAGAAAACATCTCCAAGTCTATCATAGAATCTATGATAGGAGAAGCAACAAGTGTTGATTGACTGGACCATGAGTATTTGATTCTAAAGGAGAAAAGGTGTTAGCTCTTGAAACTCAACCAATACAGAAGAGGCTCACAATATGTCGCAGTGATCAGTAACTTCCGTTATCAGGTTAGTTTGGAGAAGTTGTTTTCCTTGGAGAGAAGAGGCCGAAAGGGGATTTGATAGGTGTGCTCAAAATCATGAAGGGGGCTGGACAGACTGGATGGGAAGAAGCTGTCCCTACTTGTAAAAGGATCAAAAAAGAGAGAGGACATGGATTTAAAGTGGTTTGCAAAAGAAGATGTGAGAAAAAACTTCTTTACGCAACGAGTGGTTTAGGTCCGGAATGTACTGCCTAAAAATGTGGTAGAGGCAGGTTCAATTGAGGCATTCAAGAGGGGATTAGATGAGTACTGAACATAAACAATGTGCAAGGATATGGGTAAAAGTCAGGTGAATGACACTGAATTCATGATGCACTTTTGATTTGATTTATTGGCACATTCGTTGAAAAGTATTGTTTCTTGTGCTCTATGCAGACAAGCATACAGTTCATAGAGAAGGAAACAAGAGAGTGCAGAATGCAGTGTTACAGTCATAGCTAGGGTGTAGAGAAAGATCAACTTAGTGCGAGGTAGGTCCATTCAAAAATCTGGTGGCAGCAGGGAAGAAGCTGTTCTTGAGTTGGTTGGTATTTGACCTTAGACTTTTGTATCCTTTTCCTGATGGAAAAAGATGGAAGAGAGAATGTTCTGGATGCATGGAGTCCTTATTATGCTGAGGCAGTGGAAAGTGTAGACAGAGTCAATGAATTGGAGGCTGGTTTGCGTGATGGATTGGGCTACATTCATTACTTTTTGTAGTTTCTTGCGGTCTTGGGCAGAGCAAAAGCCACATCAAACTGTGATACAACCAGAAAGAATGCTTTCTATGCTGCATCTGTAAAAGTTGGTGAGAGTCACAGCAGAGAGCCAAATTTCCTTAGTCTTCTGAGAAATTAGAGGCTTTCTTAACTATAGTGTCAGCAAGGGGGGGGACCAGGACAGGTTATTGGTGATCTAGACAGCTAAAACTTGAAGCTTTTGACCATTTTTACTTTGCCCCACTGATGTAGACAGGGGCATGTTCTCCTTCACGCTTCCTAAGTCGATGACAATCTCCTTCATTTTGTTGACATCGAGAGAGAAATTATTGCTGTCGGGCCAGTTCACCAGATTCCCTATCTCATTCTCATTTTGGACAGCCTGTGCAGGCACAATGGCCTCCTTCTGCACCAAAACAATATCTGTCATTCTGAGAGTTCCCTTTGATTTCAAAGACTGTTTTGAAGTTTTTTCCCTTCACTGATCTGCCTGAGGTCCCTCTCGTTACAGCACTGTTGTGCCGAAGATCTTTGATCATTCTATGTATCTGAATGAGGGACTGCAGAGTTCAGACATAATAGTTTTCAGACTTAGAAATCTGATGGTATATTTTGTATCATCTTTGAAATTGTTGAAAAGTAATTGGTGAACAGTGTCAAAAGTTTACAATTGAAATGTCAACGTTCACACAAACTACAGAAATTTTCTGGCTGTAATTTGAACTTTAGGGGTGTGGTCTCCAAACAATCAACCGCGATTGACAGGTCGATCCTGGAGTCCTGAAATGTTGAATGTCACCGGCTGCCAAAAATGCCTGGGACTTCTCGTGATGATGAGTAAATCAGTTCAATAGCTGCCAAATTGCAGGTGACAAAACATGGACTAAGCTGGGTGAAGACAAAATGCTGAATGAGGAGCTAGGGACCTCCAAGAGGGGAAAATCCTACCATTTCCATCAGAAATGGGAAAGCAAATTTCTTTTTACAAATGTTGAAGGCAAGGCCATTTTTCTCATTTGTCAACAGAGTGTAGCCTTGAGTGAGAGAGATAATTTGGAATGGCATCACAAGATGATGCATACAAAATTTCAAGAAAATTTTCCTTTAAACAGCACCATTCAAAGAAAGTTGGGGAGTTAAAGGGAATGTCGCAAGCTCAACGATCATTCTTTTCAAAACCTGAGCCAAAAGGCAAGGCTGGCAAAACATATGAAACTCTTCACTGATGGTGAAGGCTATGATGAAGGAGGCTATGATGGTTGCTGCCAACACTTTGTTCAAAGACTTTAAAAACAATGGTAAGATTATGACAGCCAACAAGAGCATGCCGCTTGATGCTGTAACAATAACCAGAAGGGTGGAATTGTTGACCGAGGTTGTGTCTCAGCAAATAACCAAACCTTAACGGAGTATGAATGTTTCTCACTGCAGTTTGATCAGTCAGTTGACATGATGGATACGGCCCAGTTGACTGAATGGCATGCGAATGAAAACAAAGATGCAACAACAAAGGAGGACTTCCTCATTCTTTTGCCACTCAAAGAGAGGTCAAGAGGCAAGGATCACCACAACAAATTTAAATGTGTGACTGAGAAAAACATTCTGATCAGGTTTCAATCACAGCTGATGGTGCACCGTCAATGCAGGCTTTGTTGCACTTTACACAAATTATTCTGAATCCTCCTCCTTTGTCAATTGCCATTGTGTTATCCACCAAACATGAGCAAGGTTATTGACTTTTCTCATGTAATGTCTGTTGTCAAGGTTGTCAACTCAATTTGTGCCAGAGCTCTGCCACATGGCTTGTTTAATTATTAATTGATGAGCTTGATTTCACCTACAAATGAGCTAATCCTTCATGCAGATATGAAGTGGTCAAGTTGGCGAACAGTCCTCCAGAGATTTTTAGACATACTCCCTGAAATTGTCACCATTCTTAAATCAAGAAATGAGGGTACAGCGAGCTGTCAGATAATGCGTGGTTGCTAGACTTGGCATTCCTCATGGACATAAGTGTAAAATTGAACAAGCTCAACCACAAACTCCAGAGGAGGGCCAGAGATATGTCACACACGATCAGTACAGTGAATGGGTTCAAGGTGAAACAGGGCTTGTGGTCCTCCCAGTCAAAGAACAAAATTGCTGAGAATTTCCCAAATCTGGAGAAAATCCAACAACAGGTCAAACAGAAAGGATTCCTTCCAAACAAATTCTGTGACCACCTCAACAAATTGGAAAATGAAATTAACAGACAATTTCAGAGTTAGACAAGATGGAATAAATTATTGTTTGTCTCAAATCCTTTTCTTCAAGTGGATATTGGAGAGTTGACAGCAAAATTTCAGCAGGGATTTGAACAGAAGTGGACTTGACATAGAAATAATCACCATGTGAAGTGACATAGAACTGAAAGTTAAGCCAGGGACGAAGACTTTTGGAGACTTGTAAATTGAGAGAAGTACCCTGTTCTGGCATTATGTGCACTCAAGGTGAAGACCTACTTTGATTCCATATACTTCTGTGGGGTGGCTTTTTCCCAGATGAAAATCATCAGGTGAAAGTATCGCACTCATCTCACAGATGTCTATCTGATGGACTGTATGAGACTGGCCATTTCAAATTATGACCCGGACTTCACAGCACTCACAGTGTGTGTCCCACCAACTATGGCAAAGTCTACAAGACATAACAGGCTACAAGATGAAGGCATGTAGAATCATAAGTAGCAATGCACCCCTCCCCAATGAGCTCAATGCACTCTAGGCCCATTTTGAGTAAGAAGTCAGCGAGAGCATGCCTCGTGAAGCCAATCTGCAGTTACCATCACAGACATCGGAGCAACTTTTTCAAGACTCAACCCACGAGAAATGACTGGCCCAGATGGGGTACCCAAACAGGCACTCAAATCCTGTGCAGACCAGCTGGTGAGGGTAGTCACAGACATCTTTAGCCTCTGCTTACACCAATCTGAGGCCTCTATCAGCTTCAAGAAGATGACCATCATCCTGGAACCAAAAAAACAAGCTAGTCATTAAAGCACGCCTCCTATCGTCTGATGGCTCTGACATCCGTTATTATGAAGTGCTTTGAAAGGTTAGTCATGACACAAATGAACTCCAGCCTCCCAGATTGTCTGGATCCACTACAATTCATCTACCACCACAACAGGTCACAGTCGATGCCATGGGTGGGATTCTATGGCCTCGCTCATCCAGTAAATGTGAAATCCCACCCAAAAATGAATGGGCCTTTCCATTGTCCACCCCTTGCCCTCTCTGATTCCTATGGCGGGCAGGGCAGTAAAATTCTGGCCCATCTCGTTGGCCCTACACTCAACCCTGGGACACCTAGATAACAAGGACACCTATGTCAACCTCCTATTTACCAACTACGGCTCAGCCTTCAGCACCTGAATACAGGACTTAGGATGTCCTGTTAAAGTTGTACAAGATATTGGTAAGGCCACACTTGGAATACTGTGTGCAATTCTGGTCACCTTCTTATAGAAAGGATATCATTATATTAGAAAGAGTGCAGAAAAGATTTACTAGGATGCTACTGGGACTTGATAGATTGAGTTATAAGGAGAGGCTGAATAGACTGGGACATTTTTCTCTGGAGCGTAGGAGACTGAGGGGTGACCTTATAGAGGTCTACAAAATAATGAGGGGCATAGGCAAGGTAGATAGCCAATATCTTTTCCCATAGGTAGGGGAGTCTAAAATTAGAAGGCATAGGTTTAAGGTGAGAGGTGAGAGATACAAAAGTGTCCAGAGGTGCAATTTTTTTCACACAGAGGGTGGTGAGTGTCTGGAACAATCTGCCAGAGGTAGTAGTACAGGCGGGTATAATTTATCTTTTAAAAAACATTTAGACAGTTACATGGATACGATGGGTATAGAGGGATGTGGGCCAAATACAGGCAATTGGGATTAGTTTAGGATTTAAAAAAAAAGGCATGGACAACTTGGGCCAAAGGGCCTTATTCCATGCTGTAAATCTCTATGACCATTATTGCCACAAAAATCTCATCTTCAAACTGTGGCCTGGCATTCAGCTCCTCCCTCTGCAACTGGATCCTGAACTTCCCAACTCTCAGACCATGATCAGTAAGGATAGGCAACAACACTCCTCCATGATAATCATCAATACCTGTGTCCCACAAGGCTGTGTTCTCAGTCCCTTATTCTCCGTGTAACCGATGACTTTGTGGCCAAATTCCCCTCCAACTTGATTTTCAAGTTTGCCAATGACACCACCGTAGTGGGTCAGATCTCAAACAATGATGAGACTGACAGAGTATGGGAAAGAGATATGGAATCTGATGAAATGTTGCGACAATGATAATCTCTTCCTCAATGTCAGCAAAACAAAGGAGATTGTCATCAACTTCAGGAAGTGAAGTGGACGATATGCCCCTGTCCACATCAATGGGAATGAAGTGGAAATGGTTGAAAGCTTCAAAATTCTAGGTGTCCAGATCACTAACAACCTGTCCTGGTCTCTCCACACCACCGCTATGGTTAAGAAAGCCACCAATGCCTCTACTTTCTCGGAAGACCAAGGAAATTTGGCATGTCCGCCATGAATCTCACCAACTTTTACAGATGCATCATTAAAAGCATTCTTTCTGGTTGTAACACAGCTTGGTATAGTTCCTGCTTTATCCAAGCCCACAAAATGATAAAAAGGGGCCGTGAACGACACCCAGTCCATCACAAATAAACATTCATTGACTCTGTTGACACTTTGGGCTACCTCGGAAAAGCAGCCACCATAATCAAGGATTCCACGCACATATTTTCTCCCACCTTCTTCTATCAGGAAAATGATACAAAAATCAGAGAACACGTACTAATGGACACAAGAACAGCTTCTTCCCTGCTGCCATCTGACTTCTGAATAGACCTACTTCATACGAGGTTGATCTTTCTCTACACCCCAGCAATGACTGTAACATTACATTCTGCGCATTCTCCATTCACTCTCTTTGAATGGTTTGCTTTGCCTGTATAGCAGGCGAGAAACAATACTTTTCATTGTATACTAATACATGTGACAATAATAAATCAAATCAGCAAACACAGGTATCACACCAAGAATAGTTGAGTGTTCTGCATGGGTACATTTTGAAGGGGTTTAGTAAAGTCAAATTTTTGAGAGTAGATTTTGATGCTCAAAATAATTGAGCGTCAAATGCTAATAAATCATAGGGTCAGAGAGAGTCATACAATCACACTGTGCAGAAAAGGCCCTTCGGCCCATCAAACCTGCAATAACTACTACTACTAAAGGCACACTAATCCCATTTTCCTGCATTTATCTCATATTTTTGAATGTTATGATGCTTCAAGTGCTCATCCAAATATTCAGCAATCCATTTTACATTTCTCATGATTGATGATGTTGATGGTAATTAAGAACAGGACAGAAAGAACAGTAGAACAGGCTGTTGACTTGTTGGCACTTGCTACTTTACCTTACCCGCAGCGCCACTCATCACATCGTCCTAAATTTGCAAATCAGTCGCTTTTCATATTGCAGGGACAGAGAGTTAATTTACTGCCATTACCAGGAGCACATATTGAAATGTTATGCACAATTTTGTGTAAAAATTACAAGTGGAAAATCATTTGCAACACACATTCAAATTTCCAATGTTTGTTCGGAGCAGGCAGTGCTAGTGATGCAAAGTCAGAAAATTATACCTTAACTGTTTCTACAAGGTCACAATGTTTTGCAATTGATGAAGCAGACTATTGATTTTCACATCACTACCTGTGATAGGGCTCCCCTCATTCACTGATGCTGTAGTTGGAGTTTTGCTGACCCGAGGCCAACAGGGAACGCCGTTCTGTGAGCCTCACCCAATTTCAGGGCGGGCGTGCGGGCCAACGGGGAACGCCGTTCTGTGAGCCTCACCCAATTTCAGGGCCTATGAATCGCATTCAGGGAAAATGTTTAAAAGCAGAACTATCCATTCTTCCTGCGGGGAGATGCAAATGAAGGGTATATTCTCTTCTGAAACAACGTAAAAATCACACCCTGCTGGGAAAAATAACAATTCTGAGGCAGGTTGACCACTACACCTTGCCAAGTTGAAAAGCAATAATACATTTCAACTTCCAGTCAGCAGACATTACGTATTAGGCAAGTAAATGTCAAAGTTAATGAAATTTTAGCACTCTGCCACTAATTGCTTTCTCTGGAAATGGTGGGTCATATTGGAAGACTCTTGAACTGTGCCTCATGCAGTTTCTTACTGAGCTGCTGTCCAGTTGATGCAAATTTAATTAGCTAAGAGGTGAGTGCAGATGCTGTGCTGCTCTTGATTTCAAATGTATTCCACAGAGGCAGAATCTTCAACTCTATGAGAGTGCATTCATTTCCCTGTCTAGCTGGATTACAGGAGACCACAGTTTTCTAACACCTGGCTGCACATTTCACTGCTCAAAATTCCTGGGTCATTGGCTTGGATTTGGTGACAAGACAAGATTCATTAGTCTACTTGAAGCCTGGCAGGATTCCAGTGAAGTGGTCTGAATCTGACTGCCTTAGGTAAAATCCTCTGATACTGTTCCAATCCTGCAGAAGTGAGCAAACAACGATGATTTCAAAAGAATCAAGGGAGGTGATAGCCTGGTGACATTATCGTTAGACTATTAATCCAAAAACCCAGCTAATGTTCTGGGGACTTGGGTTTAAATCCCCACTGCGGCAGATGGTGGAATTTGAATTCAATAATTAAAAAAATCTTGAATTAAGAACCTGTTGATGATCATGAAACCATTGTCGATTGTCAGAAAAACACATCTGGTTCACCAGTGTCCCTTAGGGAAGGAAACTTGACATCCTTATCTGATCTGGCAAATTTGCAGTTCCAGAGACACAGCAATGTGGTTTACTCTCAACTGCTCTCGAACAAAAAGGGATGGGCAATAAATGCTGGTCAATGTTGCCCATACCCCATGAATGGATTGAAAAAAGCTACAGGCATCTGCTGTTTTAAATTATTAAAATTATGTAACTCAGATCACATTGCATTGTCAGATGCAAAAGACTTGAAACCAATATTTGGCCTCTCAACATTAACCTGCAGGTTCAGTCGGCAGTTACGAAGGCAAATGCAATGTTAGCATTCATGTTGAGAGCACTACAATACAAGAGCAGAGATGTACTTCTGAGGCTGTATAAGGCTCTGGTCAGACCCCATTTGGAGTATTATGAACAGTTTTGGGCCCCATTATCAAAGGAAGGATATGTTAGCTTTGAAAAGGATCCAGAGGAGGTTCACAAAAATGATCTCTGGAATGAAGAGCTTGTCGTATGAGGAACAGTTGAGGACTCTAGGTCTGTACTCATTCAAGTTTAGAAGGATGGGGTTGGGGCGGTGGTCTTATTGAAACTTACGGACTAGTGCGAGGCCTGGATAGAATGGATGTGGAAAGTATGTTTCTAGTGGTTAAAAAAAAAACTAGAACTAGAGGGCACAACCTCAGGCTAAAGTGACAATCCTTTAAAACAGAGATGAGGAGGAATTTCTTCAGCCAGGGAGTGGTGAATCTGTGGAACTCTTTGCTGCAGAAGGTTGTGGAGGCCAGGTCATTGAGTGTCTTTAAGACAGAGATAGATAGGTTCTTGATTAACATGGGGATCAGGAAGAAAGGCAGGAGAACGGGGATGAAAAAAATATCAGCCATGATTGAATGGCAGAGCAGACTTGATGGGCCAAGAGGCCTAATTCTGCTCCTATGTCTTATGGTCTCTTTAGTTATGAGGAAGAGCCAAAAAGACTCAAAGGGCCTGATTTTACCATTGCATTGTGCCCATTTTCGGGTGCAAAAACTTGATACAGTCAGGCTTGAGGCAAGTAGCGCAATCCGCACCCACCTCCATGCTGGCTCCCCTTTTACCAAGACCCAAAAATGGCTTTGATCGGGACCACACCTGAAACGGGCACGAAGGCCATTTAAATGTATTTAAATTAACTTAATAGGCTGCATGCCTAGCTTTATTGGCACTTCTTCCTTTACGACCGCTTTCGCCCATTGGGAATTGGCACGAAACAGACATGGTCAATACAAATCTGATTCAGGCGCTCCATCAGCGAGGGCTAGGTGAGGAGGTAAGTACCGAGCGTCTGACGGCTCTCTGCTTGAGATCGCTGGGGGAGTGAGGGGTGAAGTTGGGTCCACTGCCACTCTGCCTGAGATCAGTGGAGGGGAAAGGGGATCCACCCCATGCAGGCATGGGGAGAATGTGCAAACTCCACACAGACAATGACCACCATAGAAAGCATTTTTTCTGGTTGTATCACAGGTTGGTAGGGCTCCTGCTGTGTCTAAGAACGTAAGAAACTACAAAGAGTCATGAATGAAGCCCAGTCCATTACTCAAACCAGCCTCCCATCCATTGACTCTGTCTACACTTCCTGCTGCCTCGGAAAAGCAGCCAGCATAATTAAGGACTATTGCACCCCTGACATTCTCTCTTCCATCAGGAAAATGATCAAAATTCTAAAATCACGTACCAACCAACTCAAGAACAGTTACTTCCCTGCTGCCTACAGATTTTTGAATGGACCTACCTTGCATTAAGTTGATCTTTCTCTACACCCTAGGTATGAATGAATGTAACACTACATTCTCACTCTTCCCATTCCTTCCCCATGTACGGTATGCTTTGTCTGTATAGTGTGCAACAAATAACATTTTTCACTGCGTGCTAATACACGCGACAATAATAAATTAAATCAAATCAAACTGGAATCGAACCCAGGTTCCTAGTGCTGTGAAGCAACAGTGCTAACCACTGTGCCACATTGCTGCCCTCAATAAGTAGATGAGGTATTGTTCCTAGAAATTTTAGCAACCACTATAATTTTTGTGATGGCCTTGTCATGTTAATACTTGTCATTAAGCAGAAGACTTTAAAATGATACAGAATAGAAGGTCCATTGAGTGGGTACAGAGGACGATGTTGCCCAGGATGGAGCAATTCAGCTATAAGGAGAGATTGGATTGGCTTGTATTCTTTTCTCTAGAGCACAGAAAGCTAAGGGGAGGCACGATTGAGGTGCATCAGGTTATGAGGGGTACGGAGTTGGGAACAGGTTGGTTGAGGGGTCAATCACAAGACAGCACAGTTTTAGAGAAAGGGACAGCAGATTCAGAAGGGATTTGAGGAAAAAAAAACCCTTTTACTCAGAGGGCAGTGGGAATATGGAATGCACTGCCTGGGAAGACAGTGGAGGCCGGAAACCTCACAAGAACAAACCCTCTGGCCCTCCAATCACATGCCAATCATGCTGCCCTAACTAAAAAAACTTTCTGCTCTTAATCAGTATCCCTCTATTCCCTCCCTATTCATGTACCCACGCAGATGCCTCTTACAATGTTACAAATGTAATTGCTTCCACCACCTCCCCTGGCAGCACATTCCAGGCACCCACCACTCTCTGCGTGAAAACTTTGCCCCATACATTTCCCCTCTCATCTTGAGCCTATTCCCCCTTGTAATTGATTCTTTCTCCCTTGGAAAAAGCCATTGATTATCCACCCTGTCTATGCCCCTCAATTTTATAGATCTCTATCAAGTCTCCACTCAGCCTCTGTCTTTCCAGTGAAAACAGTCCTAGTTTATTCAACCCCTCCCCATAGCCAATGCCCTCAAGACCAGGCAACATCCTGGCAGACCTTCTTTACATTCTCTCCAAAGCTCCCACGTCCTTCTGGTCGTGTGGTGACCAGAACTACACGCTGCAACGTGATTTGCCAACTCTTGTACTCAGTGCCCTGGCTGATGAAGGCAAGCATGCCATATGCCTTCTTGATCACCTTCGTCATCTGTGTTGCCACTTTTAGGGAATTGTGGACCTGCATGACCACATGTCTTTGTATGTTAATGTTCCTAAGGGTTCTACCATTTACAGTATGATTCACACTTAAATTTGATCCTTTACAAAATATTTGAATGAACATTGAACTAATCAAGGATATGGGACAAGGCCTGGAAAATGGGATTAGTGTGCCTTTAGTGATAATTATTGTCGGTGCAAATTCAATTGTCCAAAGGACCCTTTCTGCATTGTATGACTCTATGATTTCCTATTGTAGCTATGCCAGCTTTTTGATAGAGCTGTCCAATTAATCCCCTGCCCTGCTTTGTTTTCCCCCTATAATCTTGTAAATGCTTTCTCTTCATGTTTTAATCCATTTTTCTTTTGAAGGTTACTATTGAATCTACTTTCACAACCCAGGCAGTGAATTCCGAATCATAAAAAATCTATTATGTAAATAAAAGTTTCTACGTGTTATCTCTATTCATAATCATTCAAGGTTGATTAAAGTGGTTAAAAGGAGCTTAGTATCATAAGTTTTATAAATAGATACATAAAAGGAAGTTATGATGAAGGTTTAATGAAATAAAAACGGAGAATGCTAGAAAATATTGCAGGTCTGGCAGCACCTAGAATCTCTTCAGTGTAGAAGGCGGCCATTTCGCCCATCAAGTCCACACTGACAGCAATCCCATTCAGGCCCTATCCCCATAACCCCATTATTTATCCTGCTAATGTTCCTGACACCAAGGGGTAACTAAGCATGGCCAATCAACCTAACCCACACATCTTTGGACTTTGGAGAGAGAAACAGAGTTAATGTTTTGAATCCAGATGGTTCCTCAGAGCTGAAGAGAGGGAGAAATGTGATGAATTATATACTGTCTACGAGGGGTCGGGGGGTGGGGCGGGGGGGGGGGGGGGGGAGTGCAGAGCAGCTGGAGAAGAGTAGAAGTGATTGGTGGGAGCAGTGAGAGACTGCAACAAAGATGCGTAGAGCATGAGACAGAGGAAGTGTTAATGGCAGTGCTAAGGACTATAGGAGGTGTTGACAGTGGCATAAAGGTAAGAGATCAGAATGTTTTAATAGAAGAACATAGGTCAATGCTTGGTGAAAGCCAAACCTAAGAACAAGTGACAGATGGCCCAGTAGGAGAGGGGGAGGGTAACTTGTCTTGGGACAAGAATGTTTGAACGAGGAGAAAAGCTGTCAATGAACATACACCACACCTTAACAGCCATCTCCCCATTGGTTACAGTCAACATGATCTCTTGATGTACCTTGCCATTAAATAGTGCCTGATAAATAGAAGAACTATTGCTCCCAGAAATTTGAGTGATCACTGTAATCATTGCAAATTTTGTAAAACATTGCTTCAGCCTCAACTGGAGAGTTGTGTCCAATTTTGAATACTAGTGACAGGGTAGAATTTCAGTTAAAACAGGAAGTGATGGAAAATCTCAGCAGGTCTGACAGCTTCTGTGGAGAGAGAATAGAGCAACATTTCAAGTCAGGATGACTCTTTTGTCAGAGCTGGGGTCAGAGAGAAGAGTAGTACTTCTTCAGAGAAGGCATTCCTGGAAGAGTAATGGCAGTGAGTTAAACACCAAGATAAAAGCAAGATACTGTAGATGCTGGAATCTGAAACAAAAACAGAAAATGCTGTAAAATCTCAGCAGGTCTGACAGTATCTATGGAGAGAATACAGCCAACGTTTTGAATCTGGATGACCCTTTGTCAGACCTGAACATTTTATAGATGGCTCTCTCTCTCTCTCTCTCTACAGATGCTGTCAGACCTGCTGAGATTTTCCAGCATTTTCTGCTTTTGTTTCAGATTCCAACATCTGCAATATTTTGCTTTTATAAAGGCTGGAGAAGAGAAGAGAAGATCGAGAAGACACTTCATAAAGAGGTGTTCAAAATTATGAAAGGCCTGGACAAACTAAATAGAGAAAAAGCATTCCTATTGGCAGATTGGTCACAGATTTAATGGATTAGTGAAAGAAAAAGAAAGGAAACAAGTAACATTATTAGATTTGGCTCCGTGCTGGAGTTGGTGCCACAGAAACAAAATGCTTGTAAAAATGAGGAAAAACCATTTCTAACCATCTTTAGTTTGACCACCACAATTGCAAGGGCATAAGCATGGTCTAGAATCATGCACAGCGTGCTGGTTGTTACACCAAACAGTAGCTAAGAACATAAATAGGGCAGAGGTTGGGCCCTAGAACCTGCACTTCCATTCAATGCAGTGATGTCTCCCACCTCAACTCCACTTTACCTTCAATTCTCCATATCACTGGATTCTCCGAGAGACAAAAAAAAAATCTACCTCAGATTTGAATTTGAATCTACAGCCTTGAATGTACTCAATGATGGAGAATCATCTCTGCAGTAGAAAATTCAAACTATTCACAAAGATGCGTGGAACATTTCTTCAGCTGCTACAGAGCCACGCTGTGTTCAGTGTTGTTGGATTATGCTCGATTCTAGAGGAAGTGGTGCTGGACTCCGACAAGGAAGTTAGAGGAGTTGAAAGGTCCGTCAGCAGAAATCCTGTGTTCAGTGTCTGTCTCTCACCAATGGTCACTGATCACTCCCGTGTCGGCTCATTGAATTTTATCCCATCGACTACTAATGATGGTGTTCGAAGCTGTTACTTAAAAATTCTGAGAACCAAGAAACCATGGAGAATTTCTCACGTCCTCCCCTCCCAGAAATCCAGCCTTTTCTGACCAATGCAACATTTCAAACTGAATAATGAAGTGGCCCAGCTGCTATCTCTTTTCACTTTCCAAGCCATCAAAATAAACTGCTTGAAACAGTACAAAATGCATTGATGCTATTTTAAGGAGGACATTTCACAGTGAAACACTGAAAGCTGAAATTTGTTATTTGTGTGGGTAAATGCTGCCTTTATCAAAGGAAAAGATGTCCATGATGAGGAACAGGATGATTTTCAATTGCTTCAATGACTGTCAATGTCAAATATTCCTTGGTCTGATGCTGTGAAGCAAACACAGGTTGTATCTTTGAATATCCCAACTTGTACCTTCGGCAAACTCAGATGATCATTCTATGTCCCAGCGCTTGTGATGGTTTATTTTTCCCCACAGGACACTCACTGCCTCTGATTTAGGTAAGCTGGTGTGACCAAATGTTTATCACAGAATCCTACAATGCAGAAGAGGCCCTTTGGCCCATCGAGTCTGCACCAACTCATGAAAGGCGCTGATCTGCCCACCTAATTCCACTTGCCAGCACTTGGCCCATTGCCTTGAATGTTATGGCGTGCCAAATACTCATCCAGGTACTTCATAAAGGATGTGAGGCTTCCAACCTCCCAGGCAGTGCATTCCAGACCGTCACTACTCTCTAAGCGAAAATGTTTTTCCTCAAATCCCCCCAAACCTCCCACCCCTCATTTTTACTTGTGTCACCTAAAAACTGACCCTTCAAGGGGAACAGCTGCTCCCTATCTATCCACCCTGTCCATGCCCCTCAATCTTGAGCACCTCAATCAGGTTTCCCCCCCGCCGACCCCCCCTCAGTCTTCTCTGCTTCAGAGAACACAACCCAAACCTACCCTCTCTTTATAACTTAAATGTTCCATCCCAGGCAACATCCTGGTGAATCTCCTCTGCACCCCCTCACATCCTTCCTGTAATGTGGCGACCAGAACTGCACACAGTACTCCAGCTGTGGCCTTACCAAAGTTCTATACAACTCCAACATGACCTGTCTGCTTTTGTAATCCATACCCCCATTGATAAAAGGTGATTTGTGTGGACATTCCCAACTAAGAGTGAAAGGGTTGCAAAGCATTAAATATGTTTCTAACTTCTCTTAAATACAAATATAAATAAATGATTGTAATGTCCTTTGATGAAGGAGTAGATTGAGTGGAAACATTTTTAATAAAAGCAAATGCAAAAACAATTAGCGGTGCTTCAAGGGGTTAGATTTATTTTTGGGATTGATTAATTCTGTTCTTTTGTTGTCGTCCTTCAACAATAAACATGCACAGCACGAAACTCTCAGCAAAACAAACACTATAAAAATGCCAGCAATTCATGGATGATATTAATGTGGGATATGGAAATGTATTATTGTTCAAGTCTGACTGATTATTACGCTTATAGAATTGTTTCTATTGTATATACATATATTTATTAAATCGCTTTTGAAAGTCAGACTCCACATTGAGAGTTAATATCATAGCACCATAGAATCACAGAATCCCTGCAGTGCAGAAGGGGACCATTCAGCCCATCGAGTTTGTGCTGACCACAATCCCACAGATTTACCTATCCCCGTAACCCCACATATTTACCCTACTAATTCCCCTGATGTAAAAGGGGCAATTTAGCATGGCCAATCAAGCTAACCCACACATCTTTGGACTGTGGATGGAAATCAGAGCGTCTGGACAAAACACAGGGAAAAATATTATGGCCCTCACTCCCTGCCCAGGTTTGGAGGTGGGATGGTATTTCATTGGGTGGGGGAAATGTGAGGCAGGGACGCTGCCACTTTCCTACCTGCTCTTGATTAAATCTGGGGCAGAAAGGCTCATTGTTTAACACTAGCAATGGTCAAGGAAGTTCCCACATGCTGAGCCTTATTCAAAGGGATTCATTGCCTGATAGAACTACCCAATAGAGGTGCCTGCTGAGGGCCAAACCCTGCCTTTTCCTCCAACCTTCTCCCCAGAACCCAACCCTTCTCACCTATTGCCACGATCCCTTATCTATATAAGGTTTCTGGTGGATGCCTTACTGGCAGCAGCCGTGGCTCCCAATGGCACTGGATAGCTTCTGATATCTAATTGGCTGGTAACTTACGAGCATGGGATTTGTGCCCCTGGAATCTATTACCCAGTGATGCCCCAATGACTTCCAGTTGTAGCACTTAATTCCAGTGAGTTTTCCCAAGAGGCAATGTGGGGCTCCTGCCAGTTCTCCAGGTAGTGGGGGAACACCCATCACCAACATTAAATTCTGCCCATCGAATTATTTTTTATTATTCACTCGGGAACCATGAAACATATCTAACATTATTGAAACCCTATATTAATTAATGGTTCATTGCTTCCATTTTAAAGGGAGATAAGGGACATTGGAAGTAGCCCATATAGTCCTCACCAAATGGGCCATTCAATTAGAGGTCTGGATCTTACCTCTGTCTACCTGCCTTAGTCCTGTAACCCTTGCCTAATAAAAAGATCAATTTCAAATTGACCAAGGGGGGAATTTTGATCCCTTATTTCCAATTTCCTTTCAGCCACTTTTCCAGAAGTGGCAAGCTCGATGGGCCAAATGGCCTCCTTCTGTACTGTAGAGATTCTAAATTTTTTCATCTCTCCAAATGCTTGGCACTACTTTGTCCTCTTTAAAAGTGAGCCTGGAAACATGTTGAAGGTAGAGTGGCAGCAAGTTCTCTGGTCAAAAGGAACAACTCTGAGCTTCCCCATGTTGGTCGTAGGAAAGGAAGCAGGAAAGGCAGCCAGCACTCAGGAAGGCTTAAAATCCCACTGGGGACTCTCAGTAAAATTATATTAGATTTTGTAATTGGAATTTGAGAGGATACCTCAGTTAAGAGTGCTGCATGCTCTATACAAAAATTGGCAGCACTCATCTAAGTGACTCTTCCATTAACTGTAATGGATCTTCCTATGGGATTAAAGTGATGTTCATGCCACAAGAAACATGAATTATCTACACAATTGATCTATGCTCATTGACAAAGTTGTAAAATGAGAATAGATGGATCTAGTAAGCAACTGTTTATTGTAAGCATTCTGTCAATGACAACTTTTATTCATATAATGTCTTCGGTAAAACGACTAAGCCACACATAATGAGATATTATCGATGATGACAAGAAGATTGTTCAAAGAGGTATGTTTTGAGCAGCGTGATATTGAAGGAAAAAGTGATGGAGAGGCAGAGGGGTTTAGGGAGGATACTGGATAGTTGTGGTCAAGGCTCCAGATGATGGGGTGATTAAAGTCAGGAATACCCGTGAAGTCAGCATTGGAGGGGAGGAGATATGTCATGAAACCAGTATTGGACGATAGTAAAAGTCAGTAAAGAAAGACATGATAATGTGCCAGAAGTTCTGAGATTAGTAGAGAAATGGGTTTGGGGAAATTGATGGGTTTGAGGGGTGGAGAGTGTTGTTCACAGCAATCCCATACAACTTTACTCAACCCTTCCACTGTGTATAAACTGTTAGACTACTGGTCTGACATTCAATGGTGAATGAGCAGAAATTTTATCTGGCCGGATATACCCATACACTCAGTCTGTCCAAATCATGCTGAGGCATCTCTGCATCCTCCTTACAGCTCGCACTTCCACCCAACTTTGATTCACTTGTCCTCCAACAGAGGTTGTTGTAGTACCACTAGACAGACCCCCTCCTGAGCACATTGAAACAAGTTCTGCCCACACCGGGTGGCGGTCTAAGCATAGCACCTGCTGCACAGAAATTGCTTCAGAATCAGAGGTGGTCTGTTCGGGCACTCTGATTCCTGGCAAAATCAAAGAGTAAACCTTGGAAATGTCATCGAACATCCACCAAGTCAAAGCATCCAATTAAGTCCCTCCACTCCCCCATTGATGCTGAACATCTCGAGACACTACCACAGTCCCTGGCCTAGAGGGTACAATTCAAATCCCCAGAGGACAATGCACTCGCCCGCATCGATGGATCTGAGGTGCTCCTTCTAAGCAGTTTGCTTGCAATGGCTCAGCCCAAGAGCATTCTGATTCACAAAGTGAAGTGGCTCACTCCTCATACGGACAGTAATGTAAGCAAATGACTGGGGACGGGCTACTTGACTCCCAAAATCATTGGCTGAAAATGCAGAGCCAACAAGATTGCCAAGTCACCATAATGCGAGGCTAGGTGATTCATACAGAACCGCACACGAGACCTTGCTAGGAACTACGTAAGCTCGACTCCCAGGACGGTGCGGGTAACTTGCAGGAAGCAGATTGCATACTTCCCGTCCCTCAGGATGAAACATTTCTAGAATCTGCATTGTGCCTCTCTGCTGCCATTAATATTGAAACTGACTATGGTTATCTTCACTGTGAGAACACAGAACACACATCACCAAAAGCTCAGTGCTCGGGAGTGGGGGAGGAATGTGTGGCCTCCACTTCCCTGGAACACAACAGGAAAATCAATCAATGTGTCTCATTCAGGTCCAGGCACTGAGTGTTTGCGGCTGCTTGGGTGCATTCACCAAGAGTGTCTGATCTGACCCACAGTCAAGGGCTAGCCACACTCTGCTATAGTGACCAAGGTTGTTGTAAGAAAATCCTGGAGTTTTGCATGGGGAAATGAAGTGTCCATTACCTTTGCTACGATGCAGAAGTTGATCCCCTTTTTATATGTAATGCCAAATCCCCCAAAAAGGAATAGACCTACAAGCTGATCCCAAATTTGCCTCAATCCTACCACCAAGATCAATGACAGAGAGGTCCTCCTTGGATTTTTCTAAGGGCCCTGGATGAGGGGACAGCAGTCACTCAGGGCTTCACTCTGCTTCTGGCACTAGGTTGCCCAGCAAAAACTTTTGCATCTAACACCGTAGCAGAGCAGGAAATTCCATCTTGCTATCTCCACTCAATGAACCGGTGTTCAAGGCACCATTGCAGTCCCCTAGTGGGTCAAACTGGTGGCTTGGGGTTAATAGATGGCTCTGGGTGAAGGGCTGCCTCAAGGGCTATACATTCAGCACCCGAGGTACCTGGTTCAGGGTATCATCACAGCATATTAGTATTGTTCTTCTCATTCAGAGGGTAGTGTAAGGGTTCACGGGGTTCAAGAGGATGCCACTGGCTCTATCAGGTGGGGGAGGGATGACATACTTGACTCTGCATCTTGTGAAGCTCTCCCCCTCCAAGGTGCGGCGCCACTTCCGGGTGAGGTTATATCACAAGGTCAGGGACTCCCCTTTCCTCATTCTCCTCTGTCTGATGTCCTACCCTATAGGTTTGGGTTTCTTTGAATTATAAAGGGTGGCAAGTAACTTGACCTCAGCTGCTTCAATGCTGCCAGATGCTGAACTGTGTGCAGGGATTCTGGTGGGTACAACACTTGGTGCTGGGGCACCAACAGGTCAAGGATCATGTACCGATCTGACGCTGGGTCCAGAGCTCTTCTTTTCTCCAAAGCTGGTGTTGTCAGGGAACTTGGTCCATGTTTGGGCTGGGGACCGCTTTAAGTTTTGTCTTTATAACCTGCCTTTTTCCTGTGGAGACGTTCTTCCCCCAACTCACCAGTAGCTGATATAGCATTGTCTATTGGCATCATTCGCCCTTGTGAGGAGGAGATGGAATGACAGTGGGGAGGTATGGCAGTGCCAGTCATGGCTGACCAGTTTGAACTTGTGAATTCAGAGGCAGAGCAGTTCTTCTTTGCATGTCCCACCTCCTTACAGACGTGTCAAAGCACATGGTCTGCTGCCCAAAGACACGCAAGGCAGCCTCCTCATGGGTGACTTCAAAGCTCCCCTCCCCCCGCACTCCTTCCGGGCCAGGTAGATGAAGACCTGACAGCATCATAGAATCCCTACAGTGCAGAAGGAGGCCCATCGAGCCTGTATCGAGAACAACCCCACCCAGGCCCTATCCCTACAACCCCATGTCTTTGCCCCGCTAACCCCCAGACACTAAGGGGCAATTTAGCATGGCCAATCAACCTAACTCGTATATCTTTGGACTACGGGAGGAAACCAGAGCACCCGGAGGAAACACATGCAGACACGTGAAAAAAAAAGTGTAAACTCCACACAGACAGTGACTCAAGGCCAGAATTGAACCCGGCCTCTGGCACTGTGAGGCAGCAACGCTAACCATTGTGCAATAAGTCTTCATTTACTGACCGGGAATCGAATCCAGGCCGCGGCACAGAATCCTAACCACGTGACAACCAGGGAAACTAGCCAGGAGTGTATGTGGTGAAAGCTCACCTCTTCAGGCCAAGCAGGATTGGTGCTACCCCTGATCTCACCTGCCCCAGTTGATATATATGGGGGAGGGGGCTCTTAATGGGGACAAAAGATGGGATGTTATTCAAAATTAGCCTTGGGTGGTGGCCTCAAGAGGATCCACGACCAGGAAAGTTCCACACACCATGAGTCCACTCATCCTTGAGAAAAAAGGAGGGTTTTGCCATAAGTTTTAGAGACTGCAACTATGGCTGAGGGGCTATCTCATCCATAATCTTCACACAGACCTCAATGTTCATTGCGGGGTGACTGTAACACTTCACCTCCTATTGTCTTGTCAATAATTTGAAGGCTCAAAATCAAGGGGGGGCAACAATGGCTGAAGGAGACACTGCTCCTACACAAGTAACCCTGGCAGACCTTGCCACCGGCAAAGTGGTGTCACCTATTTTTTGCTTTTCTCCCTTCATGAATGATAGTTGTTTTCCTCTAATTGGATGGAACCTTCCCAGTATCTAATGCATTTTGGAAAATTAACACCAAAACATCTACAACCTCATTAGCCACCTCTTTTAAGAATCTAGGGCGAAGTTCATCTGGACCTGGAGACTTGTCAGCCCACAGCTCCATTATTTCACTCAGTGCTGCTTCCCTAGTGACTGGAATTCTATCAGGTTCCTCTCTTCCCTCCACTCCTCATTCATAGCTATTACCAAAATGTTTCTTATAGCCCGTTTGGGGAAAACAAACAACAACATATCTTGTTGTGTTCTTGTCCTAGGGTTCTTGAGTTCTCATCCCTATTTTGATAGTCCTTTTTCTCAACTTGTGACACAGAAGTGGCAATACTGCTAACTAAGCCACAGGTTGGAACATTGCATTCAAACTGATGAGATGGAAGCTGTCGACTATAATGAAAAATCGAAAGAGAGAAAAGAACAGTCCAAGTTATAAATAGCTGACTGCAGGAAAATACAATAATCATTCACAATATTTACTATTTTGTCTTGATTCCCTGTTTTAAGATTGTCAAACAGGATACGGCTCCATTTGGAGAAATTCTTACACATGTTTTCTTACATGAGTTCTCAGTGTGTTCTGAACTGCTATAAAGAAAACAGAAGCTGGTCTAACCCCGGCTGCAATTCACTTTCTGTTTATTGTTTACTTCTTAGCTGTTCATCCCCATGGAAACCTCGGGTCAAATGAGCATTTCCAGGAAACTGGACAAGGAACCAAAAAACCCTCTTTCAGAAAACTCCCCGAGCCCACTTTAGTCTTAAAGGGACATTGCACAAAAGAAAACACAGGATTTTCCCAGCACCTGAGTCACCACAGTCAACAATACAAAGGGTGATTCTCCCACTCTGCCGCGCTAATTTTCTAGTGTAGCTGGGTTGGAGAATCTTGCAGCTGGGAATGCACATTCCCTTGTAAGCACATCTCCCAGCACCATATCTACACTGGAAACCAGTGGGAAGACCAGGTAGGTCATCTTAATCTGTTTTTAATATAATTTAAATGCAATTAGTGAGCCAGGGAATGAATTCTCTTGGCTCACTAGCCTGTCCCACCCCGCCAGAGTCTTTCATTCCAGCAGGGTTTACACTTCTGGAGAACGATTGGGATGACCTCTCTGGAGTGAAAGGAAGGCAATCAGGGCTCCCCAGGGGGTCAGGCAATGGGAGTGGTGCCTCCTGGGCATGAGCACCCTGGCAGTACTAGCCTGTGCCCTCTGGCAAAGCCCAAGGAGCAACTTGCCTACGCCCTCAGAACGCATTGGCACTGTCCATCAGGCATGGGGCAACTTCAAGGGGGTAGGGCTTGATGGGGAGAGGCCAAGGGGGTGGGGTCCCACTCCCACTCTGCATTGGGATCGGTCAGGGCAGGAGGAAGACCAGCGATCGGTGGGGGCGTCAGCCAGGCAGGGTCCACCAGGTTGGGGGGTCCCCCTTCTATGGGGTCTACACTGCAGTGGGGGGTGGGATCTTCATTGGAAATCAGGGCAGGGTAGACCGGGAACGGTGGTGGGGGTGGGGGGTGGGGGGGTGGGAACGCGCGCGGAAAGAGAGATAGGGTGATCGGGGGTTGGTAGGCAGCACTGCGGAGGCCCCAGGCTGGCCAAATGATTGGGCTGGCCCATAAACAGGAGGCTGACAGTTCAGGGCCACTGTGCATTTGCAGAGGCTGCTGCTTTCAGCCTCCCAGGCGGAAATAGATCCCACACCCTGAAATCTAATGATATTCACGCTGGTTGCCTCTGCATTGCACAGAGTGGGAGATTCTAGTCTGAACTCCCAAAAAAAAACGTGAATTTAGCACTTCAAATTTTTTGTGAGAATTCCACACGCAGTTCATGTTCGCTGCACTTAGAAATGAACCAAATGAGCATGTAGCACAATTATGACAGCGATCTGCATTGCAATCAAATGTTGCATGTTAACTGCACACTGATATCCCCACGCCCATTTTTGATGGGTTTCCAGCTTAACCCACTGAGTATTTCTGAATCCAAGATTACTTTGACCATTCTGGGGTCAGTATGCTGCAGGAGGTCTGTGACTTTGATTTGCTATATATTGTTTCAATAATTCGTAAAGTAATAGGTCAGCAATAGGGCAGAAGTAATAAGTAATAGAATGGCAAGGTGGTTAGCACTGCTGCCTCACAGTGCCAGGGACCTGGGTTCGATTCCTACTAGGGTCACTGCCTGTGTGGAGTTTGCACATTCTTCCTGTGTCTGCGTGGGTTTCCTTTGTGTCCTTTGGTTTCTTCCTACAGTACAAAGATGTGTGGGTTAGGCGGATTAGCTATGCTACATTCCCCCTAGTGTCAGGACGAATAGCTAGGGTAAATGCATAGGGTTATAGGGATAGGAATGGATTGTGGTCAGTTCAGAGTCAATGGGCCAAATGATCTCCTTCTGCACTGTAGGACTCTATGATTCTAAGATGAATCCTACCTCATGTGGCTTCGATGGTGGATTAGATCATGAAGCAATGGTGTATCAGTCTGACTAACTGATTCTGAACTGCTGGAGTTTTCCCAGAGAATGGTAAATATAAACTAGACAATAGATGACAACTGTTGTCAGAGAAAGCAAACCAGATGTTAATTATGAAGATTGTAATGCTTGTTTGATCAATTGGAGATTTTATTTAATTACTTAATTGGCTTTGATGTTTCTAAATGCTCATTTGAAATAACTGAGGAAATTGGAATTGTTTTTGGAACATTTCTTTTAAATGCATGGGTTTTAGGCTTCAGTGGCAAGGCCAGTGTTAGCTGCCCTTCCCAAATTGACCTGGAACTGGATAGTCTTGATAAGCCATTTCAGAGTCAACCACATTGCTGTGGTTCATATTATGCATGTGGAAGCGTAGCCCCTTTAAGAGGGCAGGTCATATGGTCTGCCTGGGAAAGCACCAAACCATCCCACACCCCAGGTCACCTGACCCGGCCTCTTTAAAACAGTTAAGTATGCAGGGAGTAGCCCTTTTTGAGTCACATGTAGGCCAGTGCAGGCATGATGGCAGATACCTTTCCCTAAGGAAATTAGTGAACCAGACGGAATGCTAATGTTAGTCTCATCGTTCCAGACTAGCCTTCGTTCCCTGAATTGAAGTAAAGCTCTTTGGATTTGAACCTGTGTTCTCCAAAACATTGGACTAAAAGGTCCAGCCCAATGATATTACCGTCACCATCACTCCGAATGTTATAAACATTAAGAGATAATAAATTTCCTTTGATCTATGAATTGGAATGACCTTTAGCTGTTGGATACACCTATTCCCAAAGAGCAATGTAATTGAGATTTTTCACCAGTTTGCTCTGAAGTAGAGACTGTCTTAGATATATCATGGTTTTATTTGATAATTTGAGCATAGTTATACGAGATGGAGAGGAAACTGGAAATATAAGAGTCTCCTCACACACACACACAGAGGATTCTCCAGGTTATATTCTGCACCGTAGTATTCAGTACTTTATGACTGACATTTGATTACTAATATTGCAATATATGTCCTCCTAGTCTTTGTCTTGAATTGATAGATGTCAAACGTTACTGCTAAGTGCTGTTAGTCACTGACTCCCTGTGATTTGTTCTAGTGATGTCTTTATGAGACTTTTAGCTATTGTTGATCTGCCCTTGAAGCACTTTACCTTTTTAGTTTCATTCTTTCTCTGCCTGTGTGTTTTATTTCATAGGATTTTTCTCTGCGCTGGAATATTGTTCAGTCACACAAAATCATTATTTTAAGCACAGTAAAATAAATTGCACACTACATCCTGAGTCTGCTTTTCTTTAGATCGTGTATTGATGAAACTGGTTGAAGATGAGATTCATGGATTTTGAAAAGGTAGTCATAAAAATGATGGTATGAAACATATGATTTGAGGTTTTAAATTGCCACCTTTAACTAAAACTTGCTAAACCATGAATTATTTAAATCATATATATTTTATACATATATAAAGAAGCTTTAGTCCATCACTCCAGCAGTGTTAATAGAGTGATTTTGGGGCTGCTTTCTTTTATTTTTACTCTTTCACAGGATGTGAGCATCACTGGCTCAGCCAATGTTTATTACCCATCCTTAACTGCTCAAGGGGGGGTGGTGGTGAGTTGCCTTCTTAAACCGGTACACTCCATGTGACCTGAAGCTCTGCTAAGATTGCAGTTCCAGGATCTTGAACCCATGACAGTGAAGGAACGTCAATTTAGTTCCAAGCCAAGACTGTGACTTGGAAGAGAACTTGCAGGTGGTGGTGTTTCTGCACATCTACTATCCTTGTTGTTCTGGGTGGTAGAGGTTGAAGGTTTTGAAGGTGCTGTTGAAGATGTCTTGGCGAGTTGATGCAGTACATCTTAGAGGTGGTACACACTGCTGCCACCATGCATTCGTTGCAGAGGGAATGAATGATGACAGTGAAAATAAGATACCAATCAACTGGGCAGCTGGTGGTATTGAGTGATGAGCTGGAGCAGCACTCATCCAAACAAGTAGAGAGTATTACTTCACACTCTTAACTTGTGACTTGTAGATGGTGGACAGGCTTTGGAGAGTCAAGACACAAGTTACTCATCACAGAATATTCAGCCTCTGACCTGCTTCTATGGTCACAGTGTTGATGACTGGGCCAGTTCAGTTTCTGGTCAATGGTAAGCTCCAGGATGTTGCAGGAGATAATAATGCCATTAAATATAAAGAAGACGTGGTTGGAATCTCTCTTGTTGTAGATGGTCATCGCATGGAACTTATGTGACCTAAATGTCACTTGCCATTTATCAGCCCAAACCTGAATGCTGTCAAGTTTTGCAGTATATGGACAAGGACTGCTTTAATATCGGAGAAGTCATGAATGGTGCTGAACATTGTGGAATCATCAACAAACATACTTACCTCTGACCTTATGATGGAGGCAACATCATTGATTAAGCAGCTGAAGATGGCTGGGCGTCAGATACTACCTTGAGAAACCCCTGTAGTGATGTCCTGAGAGTGAGATGATCGACCTCCAGCAGCCACAGCCATCTTCCTTTGTGCCAGGTATGACTCCAACCATTGAAGAGTTTTCCCCCTGAGTCCCATTGTCTCCAATTTGCTAGGTCTCATTTCTGACATATTTGATCCAGTGCTGCCTTGATGTCAATGCCAGTCATTCTTGTAGTATAAAGACCTGGAAGGTATCAGATTATTGTGGGACTGAATACACTACCACCC
This sequence comes from Carcharhinus amblyrhynchos, assembly GCF_965287045.1. Classification (NCBI taxonomy): domain Eukaryota; kingdom Metazoa; phylum Chordata; class Chondrichthyes; order Carcharhiniformes; family Carcharhinidae; genus Carcharhinus; species Carcharhinus amblyrhynchos. Next base: position 10,193,211 of record NC_137347.1, on the reverse strand, counting down.
ATACAATGATGCAAGAGCTACATGACACACACCCAGGGTAACATATTGAAATTTAGAAAACTCAAAAAGCAGAATGTACACTTTTACATTTTTAGCTGCGGATCAGAATTTTACTCTTTAAAAACAACTTGGACTGACCCAAGGGCTAAAGCTATTGAGAAGTTGGACATCTTGTAATAAAGTATTCTAAGCTCCCACAGTACACCAAGCCCAACTAGAAAGTCAGAAAAAAGACCTAATTAACATCTATTAATTCAGTGAACTTGCTGACAAATTGATCCTAATGTAGTACATTGATGAATCCTCAACCAGCTTTAATGAAGTATGAAAAGCCTTAGACCAATTCTTTAACTTTCATATTGTGTTGTTTGTACCAAGCTTAAAAATAAGGGTAGCAAACCCCTGGTAATACTGAGAAAAAAAAATACCAAAGCAAACAACACAAAAACACTAGAAGACAACGAATTTACCAGAAGTCCCCAAAATATACCTTATTGGAAATCCTGACAGCTTATTCAAATTACAGCAGCAGTTATCAATGCAGACGATGCAACTGACTGTGAATGAAGGAAAGTTATCTCTCAAAGTTCAAAGTACACAAAAGGGAAAATAAGGTTGGAAAACATTTACACCAAAGCTTTGAAAGATTTGGAACAAAATTCAAACTGAGTAGGTGCCTTTGAAAGCACATGAAAAGTTTAAGTTTTCAATGAATCAAACTGTCCAAGATCTGAACAAACAAATTCCTGGGGCACCCCACAAGGATGAAGAAGAAATGACAATTGTAAGTTCTACTGTTGCTGAATCAAAGCAGGCATTGGGAAAACTCAACCAGAAATAAAGCCAGGCAAACAGTAGGCATAAAATGCACTTTAAAAAGTTAGGGCCTTAAACGAATTGGAGAACTAATTGGTAGAGAAGACTCAGGAATGCTTTATATTCCAGGAGAAATCCAAAAGGTGTAAGACGGGGTCTACAGGGCTGAAGAAAATTGTTGCACATTTGGAAGAAAACTTGGGAAAACAATACATTTATAGAGATATGTGAAAAAAAAATTAAGTAGCTAGGATAGCAGGGGCAAGTAAATCTTCTTACAAAGCCTCAGAAGCAATTGGTGGAAGTACAATTATGGAATGTGAACTTGAAGGATAGCACAGAGGAATTGTGGGGCTGTTTGCTGTCCAGCTGCTTACAGACTTTGTTCCCTTCAAGCGACCAGATGAAAAATTTTGGAGTTTTAAAATTGGCCTTTATTTTCTATGAGCTAGCAAGGGACCTGGTATGCCAGCTGATGATATAGCAGAGAGCACTGGATATGGTTTTCACAGATAGATATACTTCCAATTTGATTACAGGTAATTAGTGTATACCAATCAGATGCAAATTTGGAACAATAATTATCCATATCCACTCACAATTAACAATTGGGATTAAATAATGTATAACATAAGGGTACAGTTGTCCAATTACAACTTGTGCACATCTACCTAATTTAAATATCACCAAGCATGTATTTTCTTCCACACAATTATGAAGTTATCTTTCTAACCAGTGGTATATCAAATCCCCTGTCCCCATACCTGTTGTTAGAACAGACATTGAGAAGTTGCAACTGTACATAATTCAACAGAGGTCTTGAGCAAATGCTGTGCGACTGTAGCCTCTCTTGTAGCTGGGAGTTTTATGGTCCTGGACTCTTATCTGGGTCTCCTTTGGTAAATACCTGCAGTTTTCTCAGAGTTTTCCCTGTGTGACTAAATTTATCAACTTGCAGCTTATCTGATTTTCAAACTGGTTGGTTGTTAACCTTTTCACTCTGCTAAAGAAAAGATGAACAGCTTAGAAAACCAACCTTCATGAGCAAAACATGAGCTTGTAAAGGGAAACTGAGAACTGAGGTGGGGGTGGAAACAGGTGAGTGAATCCAAGCAGGAGCTCTTTCAGAATGTCAGCACAGGAACATTGGAGTGAATGGACTCTGTCCTCTAAACTTCTATAATTCAATGAGGGCTTCTTTAAGGTCTGCATGTACCCTGGGTACCTGAAGTAGGCCATTCTCATGGAAAATTTACGATTTAAATGTTTTAGTTATTCACAAGCTGAATATACTGGGACGTGGGAAGGTTGTAATAATACGTATACACCTGTAAAACTAATTAAGAATAGCACACAGCAAAACATGGGAAAAAAAAATATGCTCTGGAGTTCTACCACCCGGCCCACCACGGAATTGGAACAGGTGAGGGCAGACAACGGAAATGTCTGTTGACCTCGGGTAGGAATTTCTGGTCTCGTTTGAATGTGGCCATAAAATCCCGTGATATTATTTGGGATTGCACAATGGCACAGTGGTTACCACTGCTGCCTCACAGCACCAGGGACCTGTTTCGATTGCAGCCTCAGGTGTGGAGTTTGCATATTCTCCCCCCCGTCTGCGTTGGTTTCCTCCCAGAGTCCAAAGATGTGCGGGTTAGGTTGATTGGCCATGCTAAATTGCCCCTTAGTATTGAGGGGGAGGGGGAGGGAGGAGAGGTGGCGAGCAGGGTAAATACAGAGTTATCAGGATAGGGCTTGGATGAGATTGTGGTCAGTACAGACTCGATGGACTGAATGGCCTCCTTCTGCACTGTAGGGATTCTAAGGTGATTTTGACTCCTAATGTTAAGGACAAGATTACTCGTAAATTTAGAATTGTTACCTTTTATGTTGTAGGCAGATATTAACTCACAAGTGGACATAAAAACAAAATAAAAAATGAATATCTCTGTCCACATTTCTGGTAAATTTGACTTTGTATAGATTTCACAATGGGCAGCGTTGCATTGGAGGCCTGTATAACAGGGAACAAAAAATTGGGCAGATATATTATCATGCATTTTGCATTATTGCAACAGTTAAAATGGTCCCTTCACGTGACATTCTCTGATCGGGGGTGTCGCAGTGTACAGCGAGTTGTGGGATGAAACCAGATATGCAAAACCTCCATTACATGGTGTCACTCCAACAAGAAAAAAGTGCATTGAATGCCAGTTCAGAAAATAATGTACGACAGTTTGAATCACAGGATAAAATGTCAACACGGAGAGTTAGTGCTAAGTGTACAGGTATCTCCCTACACCACGCTTAGATTGATTTTACAATTTAACACTGCCCTTTTTACTTCCACCTGTTTGATATTGCTTTATATAATTTTGTAACACTCATTTAATGTCATGGGGTGTTAACTCAAAGAAATCTCTCTTGGCCCTGCAAAACGGGAAAACTAAATTAGATTGATAGACTAGGGCTTGCTCTTCTGAACTTGGGATTCATGTACATTGCTAGGCAGGTTTGGAATTTTTATCTATACTATTTCTGACTGAGTACCAAAAGTTAAATTTATTTATTCGTGTCACAAGTAGGCTTACAATATCACTGCAATTAAGTCACTCTGAAAATCCCCTAGTTGCTACACTCCGGTGCCTGTTCGGGTGCACTGAGGGAAGATTTAGCATGGCCAATGCACCTAGCCAGCAGTGCTTTTGCACTGCGGGAGGAAACCAGGGCATCGGGAGGAAGCCTGCACGAACACAGAGAGAACGTGCAGACTCCATATAGACAGCGGCCCAAGCCAGGAATTGAACCCAAGTCCCTGGCACTGAGAGGCAACAGTGCTAACCACTGTGCCACCATGCCATCAAAGGTGATGAGTGCAAATTTCAAATCCCCAAAGGGCATAAAAGTAGGCCAATATCCATTCATGGATTGATGGCATTCAACACGGTCTTAAAAAGTGAATAAAATATTGGAGGGTCGAGGCTGTAATGAAGATGGTGGTATTCAAGGCAAACTTAGCACTAGATTATAGAATACTAACTACACTTGACCTTTTCCAGGTCTTTCATGGTGTCACTATTATAAACAATGATAGTCGAACTGTTTACAGCAGGCATTAAGGAAGGTAATAATTTACAATTGATTTTGTGCCTCCTCAGAACTATACAGTACTTTTTATAACTCAAACCTTATCGATCACAGAAACAAACACAAACAGTACAGAGTGGATAAAGAGTATGTGACAGTTGATGACTGTGTTTGACAGCTTAAACACGAGGAGGAATCTCAGGACTCTTGAAGTTAACCCAGTGCTAGTTTTATACCATTGTCAGCACCAGCCTCTCACTACTGATGCATTTATTCCACTTTGCGCTTGGTTGTTTCACCAAACCCCCAACACAAGTCAAAGATATTGGCAGCAACATTTAAAAAATAAATCTGCGATAACAGTTTACTGAGAACACGACATCAGAGCCAGACAGGCAATCACAATGTAGAGATATGAGGGTGGGAGGGATTCCCAAACCAGCCGCCATGGGAATCGGAGAAGGTGTGTGAACCATGTAAAAGTCCATTGACCTTGGGTGGGATTTTCCGGATTCAGGGCGAGCGCAGCCGAAAAATCCTACCCCAGTGATCAATTTAAATCTATAAACAAGAAAAACAGAATCCTGGAAATCTCAAAATCTGAAATAAAATATGTTGCTAATGCCCCTTTGGATGACTAATTCCCTCATGGATGTGCTTCTATAGCCCAGGATTCATCTTGCATCAATGTGAGGAGGTAGTGATTTATCTTCAAACTGATACTGCAAACACCTCATCCTGTTAGCAAATCAGTGGTAATTGGAAATACAAAAAATGTTGAGAATCTTTAAGAATAGTGTTATGGCATTGGTCCACTATGAGACAGAAAAGGTCCAACAAAGCCATCTGCCAGCTCAAAAACTCCCAGTGCATATGACTATGATGATTCTTTAATTTTAATGAACAAAGTAAGAAAGAGAAGTCTACTTCAGGGAGGAAAATAGATGGCTCTACAATGGGATGGTCAAGAAAATATAAGATTATAGAATTAGAATATAAAAGCAGGGAGGTTTTGCTGCAACTGTACAAGGCGCTGGTGAGGCTGCAACTGGAGTACTGTGTGCAGTTTTGGTCCCCTTATTTGCGTAAGGATATATTGGCCTTGGAGGGAGTACAGAGAAGATTCACCAGGCTGATACTGGAGATGAGGGGGTTAGCTTATGAAGAGAGATTAAATAGACTGGGCCTGTACTCGTTGGAGTTTAGAAGGCTGAGGGGGGGGGGGTTCTTATAGAGGCTTACAAGTTAATGAAGGGGCTAGATAGGGTAGAGGTAGAGAGATTCTTTCCGCTTAGAAAGGAAACCAGAACTCGAGGGCACAGCCTCAAAATAAGGGAGGGGGTGGGGGGTGGTGAGGTTTAGAACAGAGTTGAAGAGGAACTTCTTCACTCAAAGGGTGGTGAATCTCTGGAATTCTCTGCCCATTGAAGTTGTGGAGGCTACCTCAGTGATTATGTTTAAGTCACGGGTGGATAGATTTCTGATAGACAAGGGAATTAAGGGTTATGGGAAGCAGGCAGGAAAGTGGAACTGATCCACTTCAGATCAGCCACTATCTTATTGAATGGCGGGGCAGGCTCGAAGGGCTAGATAGCCTACTCCTGCTCCTATTTCTTATGGTCTTATTTCTATATTGAAATACACTGGTTGTTGATTCTACGCAATACACTAACAATGGATGCAGGTGCAATGCACTGATGAAGGCACGACAGGCCCGTTGGCATCTGTGGGAGAGTAGGTTGACGTTTCATAGACTCAGAGGTTTAGAGTCATAGCGGTTTACAGCATGGAAACAGGCCCTTCGGCCCAACTTGTCCATGGCACCGTTTTTTTTTTAAAAAACCCCTAAACTAACCCCAATTGCCCACTTTTGGCCCATATCACCCTAAACCTATCTTATCCATGTAACTGACTAAATGCTTTTCAAATTCTTCTCTTTCCTTTTTGTCCCTCATCTCTCTTGTTCCATCGTCCTCCCTCTCTCCATTTATTCATTGCCTTCTACTCCTTCCCCTCCAGTCTGCCTCCTTCCCTCCCTCTGTCTCCACCTTAGTTCAATTATCAATGTCTTCCAAACGTCATCGCTAGACTTGGTCTTGATGTATTAGAGGCTGATTTGTTTGCTCAACCACCCCACTTCCTTTCAATATTATCAATATTAAAAGAAACTGTTATTATGAGGGAATGGCATCAACTAGAATGGTGGAATAACTAGGTTATTTGCTAGAATAAAGGCACAAATTTCCTCCCTTTTATATGATTGGACCCAAGCATAGTCTTAGAAAGTCTGGTAGAATACACATCAAATGAAGCTTAGGAAATCACCAGTGGATTGAGGTGAAAATGCTTAAGTGATAGGCATGGCTCAAGAATACCTCAGCAGAAATTATTGTAATTTGGTGTAATGATAAAACAGAGAACATGAGTTCAAATACCCGCCGTACAATTTAAAGAAAAATCTGGAAGGTTACAGCTGGTACAGGTAAAAATGGCTGTGGAGCTGCCTTCATTCTTTCATTGATATCTATGCCTTCAGTTGTCCAAGGCCAAGCTCTGGAATTCTCACCCTAAAACTTTTTGAACTTTAGGCCATTTGGTTTCCTGACCTAAGAGCGTCCAATATGACTTGGTGTCAACTTTTGTTTCATGTTATTTTCGTAAAGCAACTTGGAATGTTTTACTATGTTAAAGATAATACTTAAATTCAGTTTGTTGCTGTTACAGAAAATAGGAAGCTTTATTACTTTATTTCCACATGGTTTAGCTGACTAGTTGAGTGTCAACCACATTGCTGTGGCTCTGGAGTCACATGTAGGTCAGGCCAGATAAGGACAGCAGATTTCCTTCCCTAAAGGACATTTGTGAGCCAGATAGGTTTTTTCCGATAATTGACAACGGTTTCATGGTCATCAGTAGATTCTTAATTACAGATTTTTTTATATTATCGATTTCAAGTTTTACCATCTGCTGTAGCAGGATTTGAACCCGAGTTCCACAGACCACTAGCTGAGTTTCTGGGTTAATAGTCTAGTGATAATACCACAAGGCCCTCACCATGTCCCCTCACTTGCATTATCCCCTCGCAATCAACAACCTGAAAAGAAAACCTAAACTGGAAGGAAAAATATTATTGAAAAAAAAATCAGTAAACAGATCGTGTGTATGACCATTGGTCTCCAGTGAATTGTAAGAAATAAATTAAATAGTAGATGCCACAGGCTCTAATTTTCACCCTAATTAGAAAATAACAACATGAAAATATATATTTTAATATATTGAGATTGTTTCTAATGAATTAATTTGGTATTTTTATAAACTACTCTACTAAGAAATAATTGCAAGAGTGTGTGTGTGTGTGTGTGTGTGTGTGTGTGTGTGTGAGTGAGAGAGAGGTAAGCTATTTTATTAGTCACAAGTAGACTTACGTTAACACTGCAATAAAGTTACTGTGAAAATCCCCTGGTCACCATACTCCAGCACCTGTTTGGGTGCACTGAGGGAGAATTTAGTATGGCCAATTCACTAAACAGCACATTTTCGGATTCTGGGGGAAACTGGAGCATCGGGAGAAACCCACGCAGATACAGGAAGAATGTGCAAACTCCATACAGACAGTTACCCAGCTGGGGATCGAACCCATGACCTTGGCGGTGTGCGTGCGTGCGTGTATGCATGTGCATGTGCTAGCCCACCCTGTTTGCATTCTTTAATTGGCAGTAGCCACTGGTGGATGCGTTGTCCTACCCTAAACTCCTGTCAGTTCTGATTTTTTTGGTAGACCACCATTCTTCTGAAATGAGCAGGGGGCTCAGGTCTCTACACAATTTGGATTCTGTCCCTCTGAAAACATGCAGCCATTCCTTTTTCAAAAAAAAATAGCCACAGGTGCTTCAAGTCAGGAAGCGACCATTCCCACTGAGAACTAAAGGGGTCCAGCTTTAAATCAGGGGACAAAGAAAAAATGTTCTGGAGATATTATTTTGTAGTCGTCTGGGCAGCATGGTGGCACAGTGGTTAACACTGCTGCCTCACAGCGTCACGGGCCCACATTCGACTCCCAGCTTCAGTCACTGTCTGTGTGGATTTGTACGTTTTCCCTGTATCTGCGTGGGCTTCCTCCCACAGTCCAAAGATGTGCAAGTTTGGCGAATTAGCCAAGCTAGATTCTCCCTCAGTGAACCCGAGCAGGAGCCGGAGTGTGACGGCTAGAGGATTTTTACAATACCTACATTGCAGTGCGAGTGTTAGCCTACTTGTGACTAATAAATAAAATATTTCCTCATATAAATAGATGCCCTTCTAACTCACAGAATCCCTGCAGTGCAAAAAGAGGCCATTCAGCCAATCAAGACTGCACCAACAACCATTTCACCCAGGTCCTACCACTGTAACCCCTGGCAGACCTCGGTAGGAGCCTGATGGTTCATGGGGTGGGGTGAGGGGAAGGTGTGGAGTTGTGGGGGGGGGGGGAGGACTCATTTACCTGTGGGAGGGAACATACATAGGAGCTGTGCAGATGCCAGCGATAGCTGTCTGTGTGGGAAGTGGAGGGGAATGGGTTCAATGCCAGCAATGTTCAGAGAGAAGCATAGGAAGGGTGACAGCATTGACTGTTTGGATGAGGAAAGGGGTCCAATATACACCATTGACTGCTTGAATGGGGCAAGGGTGAGTGCAGGGAAAGGCTCCAATGCTGGTTTTGATCACATGTACTTGTGAGGTTTGTGTGTGTTGGGGGAGGGGGGAGTTGGGGGTGAGGCCTAGACCCTAACTTTATTTGATTTTGGAATTATGGTGAGCATATTATTTTTCAATTAAGGTATGATTTGATTGACCCACTAGGAAACTTTTATTAAAACAAATTTTAGTTAAGCTAAAAAAACCCAAAAGAATTAGCATAACTTTTCCCAATTTTAAAACTTAGACATGGCAAAATATAATTCTTTTAACAATAAAAGTTTAATTATTAGTGTCATGAGTAGCTTTACATTAACTCTGCAATGAAGCTACTGTGAAAATCCCCTAGTTGGCACACTCCAGCACCTGTTCTGGTACACCAGGGGACAATTTAGCATGGTCAAAGTACCTAACAAGCACCCAGCATGGCTTTTGGGCTGTGGAAGGACACTGGAGCACCTGGAGGAAACCCACACAGACACGAGGTAAATGAGCAGACGCCACACAAAACTGTAACCCTAGACATGAATTAAACCCAGGCTCCTGGTGCCATGAGACAGTAGTCTTAACCACTGTGCCACTGTCCTTCTTAATAGCTATCCAACTTAATTGTTTCAATTTATGCAACATCCCCTGACATCCATCTTACTTCAGAAACAATTAGCACCAAAAACAGATATGCTCACGTGGATACTATATTTCCAGTCTTTTAACCCCTCTGGATAGATACAGAAATATACCTACCTTCTGATTCCCATACAGCAATGTTCAAAGAAGGGTATATCCTCAAGCAGCAGAACTTCAGAAAAATAAACCTAGTCTGTGGGAGCCTTCAACTTTTGTTGCTTCTCACTGCAGCTTCAACAGCAACTGAACTGTTTGTTTTTGCTGTGAGGCTAGCCCCATCCAATCACCTGACTTTTCTTGTCAATACCTAATCAAGCCCCACACTGAAACATCCAGGAGAAAGCACTAAAATAACAACCCTGCATTAGTCCTGATTAAAATAAATATTTTAGCAATTAAGATCAATTATGCTGCTGCAGTGTCAACAGTGCTGCTGGATGCAGACCAAATGGCACTGATAACAAAACACACTGCTAAAACAGATTCTGCACAAGAAACATGACTCAAATACTTTTCTTAAAGGCACAGTATCATCATACCTGACACATTGTCATTTTTTTTGGTAAGATTTTGTCCTAAATGTCTCAGTGAGGTACAGAAGCAAAAGGATCTGTTGATTTATGTGGAGCTTTGCTCTGTGTATTGAAGTGTGAACTAAATACTGCAAATAAATGATGCAGAAAGGAATAAGAGTATATAGTTATAGGATGGTATGCAACTGGATAGGAGGAGGCTCGTGTGGCACATAAGGATTGACCTGAACATATTGGATTGAATGGTCTGTTTCTAACACAAAGTTATGCTTGGAGACTAAAGAAGCTGAGCACGTTCTTGTAGGAAAGAGAAAGTTAAGAGAACGCACATATAATGGGCTGAATGGCCCCCTTCTGTGCATATTTTGCAATCTTCTATCACATGGTGCAGCTTTGAGTCATACATACTGAGGCAGTCACAGCTCTAGTCTTTGCGAAATTTCATTCAATTTATTCTTGGGATATGGCCATCTCGAGTAAGGTTGGCATGATTAGTTTCCTTGAGAAGGTAATGATACACCTTCTTCTTGAAGCTAAGCTCAGCCAGGGCCAGCAGTGGTGTTGCCACCATCTAGACAGGGTGAAAAGCAATCTACCTTTGCTCCTCAGAGAATCATAGAATCCCTATGATACAGTAGCAGGCCATTCTGCCCATTGAACCTGCCGCAACAACAATCCCACCCACCTATCTCATAAGCCCATGTATTTACCCTGCTAATCCCCCCTGACACTAAGGGACAATTTAGCATAGCCAATCAACCTAACCTGCACAACTTTGGAGTGTGGGAGGAAACCCGCACAGACATGGGGAGAATGTGCAAACCCCACACAGACAGTCACCCGAATCCAGGAATCGAACCCAGGTCTCTGGAGCTGAGACAACAGTGCTAGCCTCTGTGCCACTTCTGAATCTTATCCAGTATACCCTAATTGTATATCTGGATGCACCTAGTAAGGATATCATCAGGCATCTCACTTATGATCATAAATAGAGAGGGATGGATGAGGTTACTGCTTTGGAGGGCTGATAGGAATTGTGTGACCCAGAAAACTGAATGCAAACACAAGAGCAGAGAGAAGATGATGAGGGGGAGGGAGGGGGAGAAAGAGGAATCCTCAATGACACAGATACTTGAAAAGCAGACTGACTTTGCCTGTCCACGCAGTCTGCAATAGAAGTTGCCTTGCATCATTCCTCTTTTTCTCCTCTACTGTCCATTTCACTAATTAGCGAATTGAATTCCAATTAACCCGGTGATTGCATTCAGACTGATGAGTCGGTCTCCAATGAGTAAGCATTAATTTGATTTATACTTACAGCACTGACCATAATACTTAGGAAAGGCAAATCAGTGCGGTTACCTTACATCACTCATGATAACAGTGGGTTAGATAGAAGGAGTAAATTCAGGTCAGATGTTGAGTGCACTTTTGGAAAAAATTGGCTTTGCCACCAAAATTTAATTGTTCCAATAGCTTTTATTTTTTCATTAGTCTCAAGTAGGCTTACATAAACCCTGCAGTGAAGTTACTGCGAAATTCCCCTAGTTGCTACACTCTGCTGTCTGTTTGAGTACACTTAGGGAGAATTTAGCATGGCCAATCTACCTAACTTTCAGACTGTGGGAGGAAACCAGAGCACCAGAAGGAGGAAACTCACACAGACACGGGGAGATTGTGCAGACTCCACACGGACAGTGACCCAAGCGAGAATCAAACCTGGGTCCTTGGTGCTGTGAGGCAGCAGCGCTAACCACTGTGCCACCATGCCACCCTTATTGTGTCTGCTGTCAATTCCATTGTTTTTACACCAGCAGCGAGTTTTACAAAAATAATCTTCAAACCCTCCATTCAGGCACAACAAATTTAAGCTGTAAAGTGTTGGGTTTTATCACTGGCAGTTTTATTATTTGCATTGCGATTTGTGTGCTCCACAACTACAGTTAAAACTCATATTAGAGGCACGTCCAGTATAAAGGATGCACACAGTGCTGTCCTCATCGTGGGCAATAACAGGAACCCATTGCTTTGAGTTATTGCTCTGTCCTGGAGTTTCAGCTACTCCATTCATGCTAATTACAATCAATTCAACAGTTTAACAAGGCCCTTATCAAATGGCAGGTACAGCCCAATTTAATATACTTAGCATTGACATGAGCCTTCCTGACCAGCTAATGGATTAATCAGGAGTGTTTCTGCTGGGAGCGGGAAACAGCATGAATAACGTGCGCAAAAGACATTTATTTCGCTTCGCTACCAAGGTTTTCATTTCCACTGACCTTTAACGTGCCTGTCAAAATTGTCACAGAACTCTGCTACAGTGAGACAGACAGGAGTTTTCCAGGTTACTTTCCCCTAATTAATTTGGATTTTTATCAGGCCTTTCACCTTTCTCAAGAGATTACATGACTTTTTACTGGAATGGCAACTGTATCGCGATGCACAAGACATCAAAGTTGTGTACGACAGGCCAGATGGTATATTGAATCCTTTCCTGTCTGTTATTCCTCTTATATTCAGATGGACGCTCTCAGAGTAAAAGTTCCACTTAATGACTCAGGATTTTTGTGCATCTTCAAATCTGGTGAAAAGGTAAAGTGGGTAAATAACTTTAACCTTCAGGAACAATGTCTTTCTAGTGACAACCAATGCATGAGAACTTGATTGACTCTGAACAGGATTCTCCAACCCTGGTGGAACTTAGGAGCCTGCAGGATGAGAAAGCCTTGGAAAAGACTATTAGGTTAAGATTCCGATATGATCCTGCCCTCTGGCATCTTTGCTTGGGGAGCTTCCGAGAACAGTGGGCTCTTCTGCTTCTCTCTCCTCATCTCTCAAGACACATGCTCATGTCTTTTTCTGTAGCCCGTTCTTCCTGGAACCGATCGCCAGGCTGGAACCAATCTGATTCAAGCATGGCTGACCGTCTGCTACAGGCAGATTGGAAGGATTTACAAATTGATACTAACCTATTTGGCCGTGTTATTAATGCATCCTCTATGACATTACGGTCTGGAGTTTCTGGCTCAGAGACAAGGATGCTATCCACTGCTCCACAAGACCACCCATCAAGTGGATTTAGAAGGCAAACAAACAGAAAGAGCAAAAAGAAAAGCAATTAAGAAACTTTTTAAGTTCCTCTTACCCAACTGTGCACTGGTTATATGCTCTGTCTGCATATAAAGAAAGGCAAGGGCATTGAATTAACACGTCGTAAAATTAAACTGAGCTGATATGAACGGTATGAAGAGTGAAACCAGCAAAAGTGGTCAGTTACACTGACAGGAGCTGCTCGTTCAGCCTAAACTCACTGATGTCACTGGGATCGGGGTGGATTTGCATGTTCTCCCCATGTCTGCATGGGTTTCCTTCTGAAGTCATAGAGGCTTACAGCAAGGAAGCAGGCCTTTCAGCCCAACTTGTCAATGCTGCCTGGTTTCTACCATTTAAGCTAATCCTAATTGCCCACGTCTGGCCCATATCCTTCCATACCAATCTTATCTATACAACTGTCTGAATACTTCTTAAAAAACAAAATTTTACCTGCCTCTACTACTACCTCTGACAGCTCATTCCAGGCACTCACCACCATCTGAGTGGAAAAAATTGCCTCTGTGGACCTATTGTATCTTTCCCTTCTCATCTTAAACCTATGCCCTCTGGTTTCAGACTCTCCTACATTCCAGAAAAGATGTTGACAATCTACCTTATCTATGCCCTTCATCATTTTATAGACCACTATAAGCTCACCCTTCAGCCTTCTATGCTCCAGGGAAAAAAGTCCTGGTCTATCCAGCCTCTCCTTATAACTCAAACCATCAAATCCCAACAGCATGCTATACATCTTTTTTACATTCCTTCTTGTTTAATAATATCATTCTACAATAGGGTGACCAGAACTGTATACAGTGTTCCAAATGTGATCTTATCAATGTCTTGTACAACTTCAACAAGACGTCCCAACTCCTGCACTCAATGTGCTGACCAATGAAACCAAACATGCCGAATGCCTTCTTTACCACCTTGTCCACCTATGACTCTGCTTTCAAGGAGCTTTGAACCTGTAGATCTTTTTGTTCTATAACTTTCCTCAAAGCCCTACCATTAACTGAGTAAGTCTTGCCCTGGTTCAATCTACCAAAATGCATCACCTCACATTTATCAAAATTAAACTCCACCTGCCATTTGTCAGTCCACTGGCCCAATTAATCAAGATCATGTTGGAATCCTAGAATCCTTTTTCACTGTCCACTATGCCACCAATCTTGGTGTCATCTGCAAACTTACTAACCATGCCTCCTAGACTCTCATCCAAATCAGTAATGTAAATGACAAATAACAGTGGACCCAGCACTGATCCCTGAGGCACACTGCTGGTCACAGGCCTCCAGTTTGAGATTTAACCTTATGCAACAACCTACCATGTGGTGCTCCCGTTTCCTCCCACAGTCCAAATGACGTGCTGGTTTGGTGCATTGGCCATGCTTAATTGCCCGAACAGGTGTCGGGGTGTGGTAACAAGGGGACAGTAACTTCATTGCAGTGTTAATATAAGCCTACTTGTGACACTAATAAATCAATAAAATCATCTTTGTGCAGCTTCTGTCAATTACCTTGGATAGTACTGAGGGTGATCTGAACTTATTCCCTATGAGACATCCCTGCGGCATTGGGGTTTTCCTGTTCTGTAGTTGGTTGGATCTGTGAGGCGGGGGGGGGGGTGCAATGTCTGCCAGTACAACAACCCCACCAACAACTCCAGCCACTCCAGCAACAGCAGCTAATGCTTTCTCCATAGGCATATAGTATTGAATGCAACAGATGGGATTAACACATAACTACACCTCGGAATATGTGATAACATCATTATAAGGTCCAGAGACCTATCTTCAGCTTCCTCGACCTCTCTGAACACCAGTGCTTCTGAAGCTTCAGGCTACCATGCCAGGTGGCTACAGAGCTCTTCTGTCTATGAGTAGAAATGAAGAGTGCAAATGTCCACTTGTTCCCTGTGGCTGTAAAGATGACCACGACCTTCAATTTCTTTATATCCTGTTTCTTCCACAGATCAGCTGCTGATATATGTAAAATCTCACAATCCACAATGACTGCATCAGTCAGGTCACCGATGCCTGGCTTGCAAACGCTTCCAACTCTCTCAACTTTTAAGGTCAGTCAAACCCAGAGGCTGTCAGCTTTACTTCCATCACGGAATTTCACAGACCCCGGCGGGAAGGGCTGGGATGGGGAGGTGGCCGTGATGTGGAGATGCCGGCGTTGGACTGGGGTAAACACAGTAAGAAGTCTCACAACACCAGGTTAAAGACTTTAATCCCAAAAGTGGGATGCTAAACTAATCCCCACCGGAGTGAAACACTCTGGTGGGGTGGGAGCTGCGAGCCGGCCCGGAGGATTCAGGCCCACTAATAACATTTAAATAGTTTGTACTATTTAAATGCTAGCCCCGCCTCCCAGCTGATTTCTGGTGGCACGCAAATGCCATGGGAAATCCAGGCCTGGGAGATGTAATCACGGCAAGAACCCTCATAGGAATCCCATGAATCAGCCAATGTGCAATTCTCCTGGTCCGCTGTGCTAAAAGATTAGTACAATGGGGTGGGAGAATCGCCCCACTGTATTTAGATCAATTAGTTTATCTTGCACTTATACTCCGTACTATTCAAAACATTACTATAATGCAATTCAAGGTTAATACTTATAATAATTAGTACCTTTGGCTATACAGTCTTATGAACAAAAATGTTGTAGAATCAGTTGTTAACCCTTACTCTTCTAGCAATCTTAATTATAAGATCTAAATTCTGAAAGAGTTTATTCTCTAATTGGATAAATAACTCTGCTCTCATGTACTGTATATGTTTTGTTCTGACATATTTGTTTAATCTGAAGATCTTCTGGAAAGAAGGATATTTTAACTTAGGGCCACAGCAATAGCATACATAGCTAATTAAAATCTATGATGATTTAAGATTTCTTTCAGTTGCGGAATTAAGCCACCGTAAAGTGTCAGCCTGATGATGCTCACTGTGAGGTACAGAGAGCTGAAGATGCTGCACTGCTCTCTGGAGCCGTTGAAGGAAGTCCAAAGAGCTGGGGCTCCGGTTTGCCCCTTTTATCCCTGTCTTCTCGCCCTTCTTGAGGATTCTTTGGGATGTGTCCAATACAGGAAGATCCAATGAGGTGGCTAGTTCCATATTTGGAGGTCGCAGAACATGGTTTTGGGCCTTCGGTTGTCAAATGCTGTCCTTGTCACACTATGTCTCTGTCCTCCGACTGAGCTGGGTGCCACCAAGTCTGCTTCTAACAAAGCAGGTTCATTGGAGGTGTAAACACGGTTCATTCTGACACAATGTGGCCAATGGCATCTGGCCAGACAATTTTAGGCCTGTCTGGTTTTGACGGGAAGTTGATTGTCCTGGGCCTGGCTACATGAATACCGTTCCAGCTCTGCAGTTTGCAAATTGCAGACTCCATCGAGGTTTGAACTTGGATTCCACATTTCGAGTTTTGCCCATGCTCACGGAAAGATACCAGTATCTCCATAAAAACCCTGGAGATCATGGGTCACCCCCTTGCCTCTTTGTTAAGATAAATACAGTTGGGAAAAGTTCTGTGCCCTCTGACGGGTACTTTCCACTTCTGTTCTTGTCTCAATATACATTAATGATTTGGAGGAAAGAACTGAAGACACTGTTGCGAAGTTTGCAGATATATAAAGAACTGTAGACAGGTAGTATTGAGGAAGTAGGGGGGCTGTGGAACGAGTTGGACAGGTTAGGAGAGTAGGCAAAGAAGTGGCAGATGGAATACAATGTGGAAATGTGTGAGGTTATGCATTTTGAAAGGAGGAATGGAAGCATATTTTCTAAATGGGGAAGTGCTTAGGAAATCAGAAACACAAAGGGACTTGAGATTCTCTTATAAGATTCTCTTCAGGTTAATGTGCAGGTTCAGTCAGCAGTTAGGAAGGTAAATGCAATGTTAGCATTCATGTCGAGAGGGCTAGAATACAAGAGCAGGGATGTGCTTCTGAAGCTGTATAGGACTCTGGTCAGACCCCATTTGGAGATCTGTGAGCAGTTTTGGGCCCCATATCTAAGAAAGCTGGTCTTGGAAAGGGTCCAGAGGAGGTTCACAAGAATGATCCTTGGAATAAAGAGCTTGAGGACTCTGGGTTTGTACTCATTGGAGTTTAGAAGGATGAGGGGGGATCTTATTGAAACTTACATGATATTGCAAGGCCTAGATAGAGTGGGCGTGGAGAGGATGTTTCCACTAGTAAGAAAAACTAGAACCCGAGAGCACAACCTCAGGCCAAAGGGATGATCCTTTAAAACAAAGATAAGGAGGAATCTCTTCAGCTAGGTTGTGTGAATCTGTGGAACTCTTTGCCGCACAAGGCTGTGGAGGCCAGGTCATTGAATATCTCTAAGACAGAGATAGATAGGTTCTTGTTTAATAAGGGAATCAGGGGTTATGGGGAAAAGGCAGGAGAATGGGATGAGAAAAATATCAGCCATGATTGAATGCAGAGCAGACTCAATGGGTTGAGTGGCCTAATTCTGCTCCTATGTCTTATGATTTAATGGTTTCCAGCACGTATCCCTGCTCACGTGATGTATCCCTCACCGCTGTGAAAATCCCCAAGTAGCCACATTCTGCCACCTGTTTGTGTAGACTGAGAGAGAATTTAGCATAGCCAATGCACCTAACCTGCACGCCTTTCAGAGTTGAGAGGAAACCCATGCAGGCACTTGTAGAACGTGCAGACTCCACACAGACAGTGACCCAAGCCGGGAATCAAATCCAGGTCCCCGGCGCTGTGAGGCAGCAGCGCTAACCACTGTGCCACCATGCCAGGTGTAGACCCCAGAAAAGATTTGATTAAGCTCACAAAAGGTCTTCTTTTACAGTGTCCCAGTTTGAGAGCTAGCAACTCTGTACAGTTCAGTACAAATCTGATAGTAAGTGATGGATTTACAATGAACCGCCTCATTGCTTTTCCCCAGGAGGAATGACTTTAATCATTATGGTTCGCTGTGGCATCAGAATGAATATAACACTTCATCATCATGGCAGATAATGCTTCCTCTTCTGCCTGTCCATCTGGTAGCACAGAGGTTGGGTAGATGGAGATTTGTTGGAAATGCACTTAATATCTCTCACTCGGAAATTTGTTGCTGCCATCTTTGTTAGGAATCAGCCCAGCAGTTATGCTTCTTGTGTTCGGACAACACAGCTGATGTGATTTTTATCCTTTCATACAGGATCCCAATCAGCTTAGTTACAAATCTGACTGGTTTCCATTGACTGCCCTGCAGGCTGTTGATAATTACTGTTGACAGTTTGTGTGGGAGACGCAGTTCCAACAATTCTAAATTGAGCAATGAGAATATGCCACAGAATGACACTCAGTTGAGCCAGACCAGGAGTTCTGTCAACACTCGATTTAAGATTTAATTTGCCTTGAGGTGCAACTCCTTAAATTGGATTTCAAA
Organism: Carcharhinus amblyrhynchos; assembly: GCF_965287045.1. Taxonomy (NCBI): domain Eukaryota; kingdom Metazoa; phylum Chordata; class Chondrichthyes; order Carcharhiniformes; family Carcharhinidae; genus Carcharhinus; species Carcharhinus amblyrhynchos. Next base: position 10,174,952 of record NC_137347.1, on the reverse strand, counting down.
GTTTATCACTGATATTTTTGTTTCTGGTTTCTAAGAGATTTACCTCAAATTCAATTTGAGTGATGCATTTCCAAATACATCAAAACTAACAAATGAAATTCACCATAATCAACCTTTGAGATGGAGATTTAATCTGTGCATCACTACACCTCAAGGTCGAGAGGGCAGGGCCTTCGTGGCTAACCACAGCCAGCATGGGAATTGAACCCGCGGTGTTGCTCTACATCACAAACCAGCCATCCAGCTAGCTGAGCTAACCAACCCCCAATGGTGATGATGGAAACACTCAGGCAGCACCAGCGAAGAGAAAAAGAGGATTACCATTTCATTAAACTCCCCGCAGCGGGCTTGACAGCCTGTGAGACCATGTAATTGAGGAGGCCACACATCCTGTTCCCACTAGCGGCAAAACTGACCCTATTTTGTCAGTGGGAGGAATGGTTTGTTGACCCTTCTTTGTCTCATTAGGGTGTCAATTCTTTAGTTCCTAATTGTTGCATGGGACAAAAACCCCCCGATTATAACCTGGTTCAACTTCATGTTTATTTGTAATAATTCAACACACAAAATACACAACTGCTCAATACACTTTTGTTCTTAAAGATCATTTGTTTAGCTCACTATTCTACTCAGCATTTATCTATGACAGATCACTAGAATCACATTTTGGATATAAGTACTACCTGTACGTGATGAACTGGCCAGGTTTGTTCCACTGGGCTGTAGTCTTCTCTGAGTTCTGAACTTACAGTCTTACTTCACGATGGTTCATCCCGGATTGCTGCTGCTGAGACTTTCCTCAGAATTTTACTGCCTTGCCCATCGGAGACTCATAAGATTCTGCCCGAGGCCAATGGAAGTTGTCATTCTGTGAGCCTCGCCTGCCCTGATTCTTGGGCAAGCGAGGCAGTAAAATTCCAGCCTTTAATTCTCCCACCTTTATACTATTGCTGCCAAGTCCACAAACATGCTGATGACACTCGTCTCTCCACGACTCTCTTGTTGAAATAATTATTCCAAGGGTTGCGAAAATAGGACACATCTCTTCCATTGTCCCCAATTGATAGTTACCTACGTAACCACAAAAGGTCAAATATCCCTTACTGCAGGGCTCTGCTTAATAAGCCATCTGAGGGCAGCGTGTGGCAAACTGGTTAGCATTGCTGTCTCACAGCGCCGGGAACCCAGGTTCAATTCCAGCCTTGGGTGACTGCGTGGAGTTTGCACACTCGCCTTGTGCCTGCATGGATTTCCTTTGGGTGCTCCAGTTTCCTCCCACCTTCCAAACACTTAGGTTGATAGGCCATGTTAAATTTGACCCTAGTGTCAGGGGTAAATGAGAGTTACGGGAACAGGGCCTGGGTGTGATTGTTGGCGTTGCAGACTCATTGGGCAGAAAGGCCTCCTTCGGTACTGTAGGATTTCTATGATCTCATTTTACTTCTCATTTTCTCTTTGCCATAGACTGAACCACAACCTCAGCTTTTTACAGTTCTGATGTTTGTGAGGTTGGCTACGTTCCCATTGTGCCTTAAGGAAGTCTTGCTGTTCGCTATGTGACTACAGGGTCAACGAGGGGAACTCGTATGCTGGCTAATTCGGCTCATTATTGAACCACTTAAAGGCTTTGAAATAAAAGCAAAATACTGCGGATGTTGGAATCTGAAACAGAAACAGAAAATGCTGGAGAACTCAGCAGGTTTGATAGCGTCTGTGGAGAGAGAATAGAGCCAACGTTTCAAGTCAGGATGATCCTTGTCAGAGCTAAACATCAGGGCGGGCCAGCGATTGGGGCGTGGGGTATTGCTGGGGCATTGGGGGGGTTGCTTTGCTGGCCAACGATTGAGCTGGCCAGCGATCGGGAGGCTGACAGTGTGGGGCTACTACGCACACGCCAATCTCCGCTCTGACAGATCGGCACATACGCAGTAGCCTGCTCAACGCTATGCTGCCGGCCTCACCAGCAGGAATAGGCCCTGCCCACAGAGTTTTAACGAGATCCATGCTAGAGCTCACTGTGATGCACAGAGTGTGGGAGATTCATTTTCAAAATTTGAAGAATTTTGTTTTGGGAGAATCTCACCCTCCATCTGTCTTTCACAAACTTGGTTATCTAGCGCAACAGGTAAATTATTGCCTGGCAAAAAAATCTTCCTGCACAGCTTGTATTCATGATTATTATAAATACACTCATTGCATTCATCCTCAGAGGTGGTTTTAGTTACGTTGGGCACATTTTATTTTATTGCAGATAGATGTCTGCACATTACCATGTCTCATCTCAAGCTGATATGCCTATAGTTGCTTGAAGATTAGGCAGGCTTCCACTAAATTCACATTGAATATCTGTGTCACCAGGGGAAGAAGTCATATTACACTGTGCAATCGAGTAAAACAGCTTGAGAGATGCAGCTCATACTGTCAACTCATTAGCAACAGTTACACACAATGGTTTACCCCAAAGGTGGAATTCTATGCCCTCTCCTGAGGCAAGTTTGGAGTTGGCGGTGGAGGGGGGGGGCATTTCATGGGGTGCTAGATGGGGACCTCTCTGTAACCCTGTTCCTACCTCAATTAAATCCAGGGTGGAAAGGCTCATGAATGGTCTTTGAGCCCAGCTATCTTTTGCCCACTTCATGCTGCCGTCAGAATTCAAACAATGGTGGGCAGGGTGGTGACCACTTGGGAGCCCAAAAAGCAACCCCCCCTCCTGCTTGCTTGCAGACTCCAGGGGGAGGAGTGTCCATAAGACCATCAGGAGCAGAATTTGGCCCATTGAGTCTGCACGGCCATTCAATCATGGCTGATATGTTTCGTACCCCCATTCCTCGCCCTTTCCCTGTAACCTTTGACCCCCTTATCAATCACTCAGTGCCTGATCGAGAGACCCAGCATCTGGAAGAGGGATGGTTGCTGAGAGCTATCTCTCTGTCTTTTTCTCCAGCCCTCACAATGTCTCCCAAGATCCCAAACTGTGAACTCCCTCCCCCCCATCCCACCCTCAGTTATCTGTGACCTGCGTCCCTCATTGATCCTGGGAATCTGGAAAATCCGGGACAGCGCAGTGTCTCAGCAGTTAGCATTGCTGCCTCACAGTGTCAGGGACCTGGATTCAATTCCCGACTTGGGTCACTGTCTATGTGGATTTTGCACATACTCCCCATATCTGCGTGGGTTCCTCTGGGTGCTCTGGTTTCCTCCCACAGTCCAAAGTTGTACAGGTTAGATGCATTGGCTATGCTAAACTCTCCCTCAGTGTATTGAAACAGGCGCCGGAGTGTGGTGACCAGGGGATTTTCACAGTAAACTCATTGCAGTGGTAATGTAAGCTTACTTGTGACGAATAAATAAACTCACTTTGAAAATTGATAAACTTGTGTTACTAGCAGCCAAGACCAACTCTCCCTCTCCCACCCCTCAACTGCATCATTGCTGCCTGCACTGAAGATTTGCCAGTGCCTGATTGGCCAATAGCTCTCAGGAATAGGACTTATACCACAGATATCTTGATCTGAGAGAATGACCATCACTTGCCATTTTTAGTGCCTGTTTGGCCTTGTTTTAGACCATAAGAAATAGGAGCAGAATTAGGCCATTCAGCCCATTGAGTCTGTTCCGCTATTCAATTATGGCTGATACGATACTCATTCCCATTCTCCTGCCTTCTGCCCAAAACCCTTGATCCCCTTATTGATCAAGAACCCGTCTATCTCTGTCTTAAAGACACTCAATGACCTGATCTCCACAGCCCAATCTGGCAATGAGTCCTACAGATTTACCTCTGGCTGTGGCAATTGCTCCTTGTCTCAGTCTTAAAGCAGCACCCCTTCACTCTGAGGTTGTGTTCTCAAGGTCTAGTCTTTCCCACTAGTGGAAACATCCTCTCCATGTCCGCTCTATCTCGGCCTCTCAATAATCTCCATGAAGAAACCTGCTAGGGCCCTGGAAGTGGTGGTTAGTGATATTGTCAGTCTCAATGGAATGGGCATAGACTACATAGCACCAGTCTGAAGAGAAATCCTGTAAAGAAATTCTTAGCCCCAAGTGCCTGAATCTTACTTCTTGACTGACAAAGCCAGAAGCCAGTGGATGTGCTATTCTCTCACAGTTGGTTGACTCAACGACAGAAAGTAATGGAATTTAAGTTAAGATTTAAGGCCTTCATAAAACATAGGCTATTTAGTAAATGCTGCGGGGTTATCACATTGATGGAAAGGGGAACTTAATATGATTAAATAAGTGTAATTACAATTTTAAGTAATTACTTAATTACTTAGTTGAATCGAATGCTGCTCCATGTCAAATGCAGAGGTTGGAGGGTTGTGACCTATTTGTGGCATACACCAGAAAGGTCAGACATAATAGCTTAAAAAACCTTCATTCTTTTAACATATCTTAAAGCTAACATTGGTATAGCTTTCTGAATTTTTCTCAAGAAAAGTTATGCAATATATAATTTCTCAGCTATTGTTCTTTAATTCAAAAAAATACAATCAGTAAAGACTCAGAAATATAGTGTTATACCTCAGTGTTTCTCAGATAAATAACTGCAGACTACAGCAGATAAACCTCACTACGGAGTGCTTGTAACCGAATCATAAGACCATACAAGATAGGAACAGAATTAGGCCATTTGGCCCATCGTGTGTGCTCCGCCATTCAACCTAATAAGTTTCTCAACCTCATTCTCCCACCTTTTCCCCATAACCTTTGATCCCCTTACCAATCAAGAACCCATCTATCTCGGTCTTAAATACACTCAATGACTTGGCCTCCATTGTTCTCTCTGGCAATGAATTCCACAGATTCACCAGTCTTTGGCTGAAGAAATTCCTCCTCATCTCAGTTCTGAAGGATTATCCTTTTACTCTGAGGCTGTGCCATTGGGTCCTAGTCTCACCTACTGATGGAAACATCTTCCCCATGTTCACTCTATCCATACCTTTCAATATTCTGTAAGACTGACGCTACAGGTGAAATCTCTTTACAGCAAATAGCTGCCTCTTGAGCTGAAAAAATGGTGAGATAGTTGCATGGAATTAGAGAAGATTTCTGAGCTGCCAAGGTGCTTGGTGTGGCCAAGAACAATTGAGAAATCCCTTGAAGAGTATGGGGGAGGGGGTGGGAGGGGCAGGAGGGGGGTAGGAGCAGTAGGAGTACAGTTAAGAGATGAATCAGGAAGGCAAAAAAGGACATGAGATTGTTTTGGCAGATAAGGCAAAAAGAATCCAAAGAGCTTCTACAAATACATAAAGGGCAAAAGAGTTACAAGGGAGAGAGTAGGGCCTCAGAAGAATCAACCAGGTCATCTATGTGTGGATTCATAAGGGATGGCTAAGATCCTAAATGAATATTTCTCATCAGTATTTACTGTTGAGAAAAGTATGGACATTAGGGAACTTAAGGAAATAAATAATGATGTCTTGAGGAGTGTACATATTACAGGGAAAGAGGTGCTGGAAATCTTAAAGCGCATCAAAGCAGATAAATCCCCGGGATCTAATGAAATGTATCCTAGACATTGTGGAAGGCTCGGGAGGAAGTTGCAGGTCCGCAGCAGATATATTTGGATCATCGATAGTCACGGGTGAGGTGCCTGAAGATTAGAGAGTAGCAAATGTTATGCCTTTGTTTAAAAAGGGCTGCAGGGAAAAGCCTGGGAACTACAGACCAGTGGGCCTCACATCTGTGGTGGGTAAGTTTTTGGAAGGCATTTTAAGAGAAAGGATCTACAAGTATTTAGAGATGCAAGGACTGATTAGAAACAGTCAGCATGGCTTTGTGAGTGGAAAATCATGTCTCACAAATTTAAGAGAGTTTTTTGAAGAAGTAACCAAGAAGGTAGATGAGGGCAGTGCAATTGATGCTGTCTACATGGACTTTAGCATTTATATTAATGATTTGGATGAGAACATTGGAGTCATGTTTAGTAAGTTTGCAGATGACACCAAGATTGAAGGCATAGTGGACAGTGAAGAAAGTTATCTTGCATTGCAATGGGATCTTGATCAATTGGGCCAGTTTGCTGACGAATGGCAGATGGTGTTTATTTTAGCTAAATGTGAGGTGATGCGTTTTGATAAATTGAATCAGGGCAGGACTTACTCAGTTGGGTGTTGGGGAGAATTACAGAAAAAGAGATCCAGGGGTACAGGTTCATAGTTCCTTGAAAGTGGAGTCACAGGTGGACAGAGTGATGAAAAAGGCTTTCAGCATACTTGGTTTCATTGGTCAGAACATTGAATACAGGAGTTGGGAGGTCTTGTTGAAGTTATACAAGACATTGAAAAGGCCTAGAATACAATGGAATACTGTCTGCAGTTGTGGTCACCCTATTATAGAAAGGATATTATTAAACTAGAAAGAGTGCAGAAGAGATTTACTAGGATGCTACAGGGACTTGATAGTTTGAGTTAGAAGGAGAGGCTGGATAGACTGGGACTTTTTTTCTTTGGAGCGTAGAAGGCTGAGGGGTGATCTTAAAGAGGTCTATAAAATAATGAAGGGCACAGATCAGCTAGATAGTCAATATCTTTTCCCAAAGGCAGGGGAGTCTAAAACTAGAGGCCATAGATTTAAGGTGAGAGGGGAGAGATACAAAAGCACTTTTTTCACACAGAGGGTGGTGAGTGCCTGCAACGAGCTGCCAGAGGTAGTAGCAGAGGCAGGCACAATTTGTCTTTTAAAAAACATTTAGACAGTTACATGGGTAAGAGGGATATGGGCCAAATGCAGACAAGTGGGACAACTTAGGCGTCTTTCTAAAAAAAAAGGAGGCAGCATGGAACAGTTGGGTCAAAGGGCCTGTTTCCATACTATAAACCTCTATGACTCTGACTGCATGAGTCTAAATTCTACTGAATTTTGCGACCAAATGCTTAAGAAGACAAATATTCAACCAATTGTCAAAGGAATATTTTGTATTAAAATCTGGGAATCCATCATTGTTATTTATATCTTAATAAATTGAAAGCTAGCGGCAATTGCCTCTGTCCTGCCCCTAATGATCATAAACGTGCTTAAGTGTATTATTGCTCCATTACTGTCGGAGAAAAACAGAAAATACCAGATCGGTGTAGAGTTTCAGTGGGATCAAGTTCATTGTCTGTCTTTCAAAATTGCTTTCTTTAAATTTGGGCGGCCTAAATGGAAAAGAGGCAATAGGGGAGCCTTACTTTTGAATCCAAAATCCAAATATGCCAAGATTTATGTTGAAAGGAGAAGTCAGTTGCTGTACACAACTGCAATCTCTGAGCGAGTTCAGGGATGTGGATGTGATACCTGTAGCAACATAATCGCCTGAGGGTGACGTGAAGCTGTGAATGTTAGGTATCAGTATTGGGATTTTTTTATTGATTCGTGGGACACAAGTATCACTGGCTGGCCAACATTTATTGCCTGTTCCTAGTTACCCAAGAACAGTTGAGAGTCAACACATTGCTGCAGCTCTGGAGTCACATGCAGTCCAGACTAAGTAAGGACGGCAGATTTCCTTCCCTAAAGGACATTAGTGAGCCAGATAGCTTTTTCCGACAGTGGTTTCATGGTCATCAGTAGATTCTTAATTCTAGATATATTTTATTGAATTTAAATTCCACCAGCTGCCATGGCAGGATTCGAGCTCGAGTCCCCAGAACATTCATTGAGTTCCCTGGATTAACAGAGGAGTGATAATACCACTAGGCCATTGCCTATCTGTATTCAGTGTAAGAGATTATTGATAAATGGGTGAACAGTTTGACCAGTCAGTGCTGCAATCATTTAATTTAATTTGACTTGATTTATTATTGTCACTTGTATCAGCATGCAATGGAAAGTATTGTTTCTTGCACTCTATGCAGACAAAGCATACCATTCATTGAGAAGGGAGCGAGAGTGTTACAGTCTTATCTAGGGTGGAGAGAAGATATTGAATTAAAGCATTTTGTTAGAGAGTTTGAAAAAGAGTTAGAATGGAGTTTCAGAAGCATAGAACAAGAGTAAGAGATACATTCTAATTCTATGTTGGGCAATTTGCAAGAAATAGTCTCGCTCTGGCGCTATCTTGGGAAAAAAGAGTTAGTGGGATCTGATATTTGAAGATTCATTCACAGTTCTTGACCACTCATTTCATGTCATTGAACTTTATGTAACATACCAACCAGATCCTTAGGGCTAGTCACCAGACATTGACTGACACAGCTATCTGGTTCCTCTTCAATTCTGAGAGCTTGTTCAGAGGACTTTTAATCTTCTTGTAATTAAATGGTAACCTTTCCTTCCTGCAACTTCTTAACTAAAGCCTTCAGTACAGCATTGGAATATCTTGGAGGAATATAAAGTCTATTTATTATCACAAGTAGGCTTACATTAACACTGCAATGAAGTTACTGTGAAAATCCTCTAGTTGCCACACTCTGGCACCTGTTTGGTACACTGAGGGAGAATTTAGCATGGCCAATGCATCTCACCTGCACATCTTTGGACTGCGGGAGGAAACCAGAGCACTCACACAGACACGGGGTGAATGTGCAAACTCTACCCAAGCCAGGAATCAAACCGGGTCCCTGGTGCTGGGAGACAGCACTGTTAACCACTGTGCCATCGTGCCGCCCGTATCCTTTCTCTTCCATATCTTTCCCCTGGTCAAGGTCTCTTTTAAAATAATTTTCACCAAATATCCTTCTCCACATGATGCATCCCAATTAAGGCATACAAGTAGGCTTTAAGCATAGTGCAAGGAAAGGTTTTATCTTGTGCTAGCCACTCGCAATTTTGGGTCCAGTCCATGCTATTGCCTTAGGGCACTCTGAAACCATTCAAATGAGAAGGCAGTGTGAAGTCCAGCCTCAATCAGAAGCAATGAGTGTGGGTAAATCCAATATCGTAATCTCTGACTCTTTACAGATCATTGAACCATTGAATCCCTACGTGCAGTAGCAGGTCACTTGGCCCATCGAGTCTGCACTGACTCTCTGAAAGAACATGTAACCCAGGGCCTCCCAAGTGGAATCTTACCAAAGAAAATTCAGTGATATCTTACACTGGTGTGATTTTCTGGTCCCGCTGGTGTGAATGGAGATTTGGCTAGTTGCTGCTGACATCGCACCCTAAGTATCATAAAATGACATTCCGTCAGTGTTTCTGATAGCTGGAAGCTTTGCACCAACGGAGTAGGTGGCTGCAGAATGCTTAGACGCCATTGTGGAAGGTCCCCCCATCTCCCAGTGAACAGGGAGACCTCCTCTCACTTCCTGCACCCCCCCCCCACCCAACCCCCACATCCACCCATGGACATCAAACCACAACCCACCCATCATCAGCAGCATTGCTGCCACCACCCACACCAACATGTGTCGCCAACATCAGGGCATCAGGACCCTTCTGATGAGTCCCCTCGCAGACTTCTGACATGCCCCCAACACCTGGTCATACCCACCTAATTGAGGCATACAAGATGATCAAAGGATTGGATAGGGTGGACCGTGAGAGCCTTTTACCTCAGATAGTGATGGCTAACAGAAGGGACATAGCTTTAAATTAAGCGGTGGTAATTATAGGACGGATGTCAGAGGTAGGTTCTTTACTCAGAGGGTAGTAAGGGTGTGGAATGCCCTGTCTGCAGCAGTTGTGGACTTGCCAACTTTAAGGGCATTCAAATGGTCAGTGGATAGGCATATGGATAACATTGGAATAGTTTAGGTTAGAGGGTCATTAGATTGGTTCCACTGGTCGGCGCAACATTGAGGGCCGAAGGGCCTGTACTGTGCTGTAATGTTCTATGTTCTACCTGGCACTGCTAGGGTGCCAGATGGGCACTGCCAGGTTGACACTGCCAGATGGGCACTGCCTAGCCATGTCCATGATCACCCAGGGGCTTCACTTGCCTCCGAGCCTCCCTCTGGCCTGGCTATCACGCCTGGTCTCCATTTATTGGGATGAGTAGTGATTCTCAATAGGTTCCTGCTGCTCCCGAGGGTCAGAGAATCGTGGGAGCAGGGAGAATCCGGCCTCAAAACAGACTAAGCATATTTAAATACTTATTTAAATCTGCTAATCTGCTTCCCATCCTCCCTGAGCAGGAACCAGATTACATCTGGGTGGTATAGCTGGATGGATCGCCACAGGATTCTGCACCAGCACTGAACGTACTAGACCCTCACCAGCGAGTCTCAGACTGTGCCCCAACGCAATCTGCACTGGGTTCAACGCAGCCAGAATATCGTGGTCAACAATTCATGTCAATGACTTTTCATCAGAATTAGCAAAAATTAGACATTAAATTGCTTCCATTGAGCACAGAGGCTGAGATGGAGGAAAAGAAGCCGAGAAAGAGGAAAAGGAGGCAGTCTATGCCAGGGTGAAAGAAAGGAGTGATTAAATGATGAAAGGGTAATGGTGCACAGCAAAAGCAGATGGTATTAGAACAAGTGAACAAAAAGAAAAGACAGCTCGAGAGTAATGTTTCCTTTAACATTAAAACACTTTTCCTCCATTCTTAAAGTTGCAAAGCCAATGTGCAGAGTGGACTGCACAGACCCAAATCCAGCTCCTTGCTCTAAAAAACAAATTCAAATTGATTCCAATTCATGGTTCCCACAAGAGAGACAAATGAGATCCAAGCTGGCAAGATCACACCCCATCTCGGGCTTGACCTGATGCTTGATCTAAGCCAAAAAGGCCAGGAAACTGTACACGGCTGGTTTATTGCATTGTGTAGACCCTTGAAGACTGAAGCAAGGGAATTAAAGGGATCATTGCTACAGCTGGCAGTGTGGCCACATTACCACATAAATCTGAGCGAACATTGGTCCACAAAGTGCTCTAAATGACAACAACAGAAACTTTAACAACAGCCTTTGTCCAAAAACATGGGAGCAATGGTTATCATCAGAAATTGTTGAACTCAATGTTGAGTACAGAAGGCTGTAAAATGTGCTGGAAGAGTGATGCATAACTTAAAGGAGTGGGAATAGATTGGGACTTTTGATCGTGGGTAAGGAATTGGTTGAAAGAAGGCACACAGTAGGAACTAATTAGTGGAGTGATGCCTGGTTGAGGAAATGCTCTGATTAAAATATCCCTACTGCTTCTAATCAACGCAAATGACCTGCATTCAGAAATCAATCCAAGTTGTTCAAATCTACAATTGATTTGATCTGCAACGATAGCAGTTAGCACAGTTGGGTCTAATGAAGCAGCCGAAGAACGAAGAGAGAATAGTACAAAAATTTGTAAGCAGGCAGAAACTCAATGCAGATAACTGCACCATGTTAGACAATGGAAGAAAAAAAAACAGGCCCTGTAGTTTGTGCAATGACTTTAACTACAAACTACTTAACAGGGCAAAAAGAAATTTGGAACCTTATGAGGATGTGGAAGAAACTATATAAATGTAAATCCTTTTTTCAGAATAACATGAAGCAAGAACCGATTTTGATTTGATTCACTGTCACATGTATTAGGATACATGAAAAGCATTGTTTCTTGCGTACAATACAGGCAAAACATATTGTTCATGAGCTACAAGGCCAGCTTTTCATGAACGAGGCAAGTTTTTTTTTACACAGAGGGTGCTGGGTGTCTGGAACTCGCTACCGGGGATGGTAGTGGAAGAAGATACAATAGTGACTTTTAAGGGGCATTTTGATAAATACATAAGTAGGATGGGAATAGAGGGCTATGATCCCTGGAAGAGCTTTAGTTCAGTCAGACAGCATGGTTGGTGCAGACTTGCAGGCTGAAGGGCCTCTTCCTATGCTGTAATTTTCTTTGTTTTTTACATAAGGATAAAAGGGGAAGGAAAGGGTGCAGAATATAATGTTGCAGTTACAGGTAGGGTGAAGAGAAATATATGATAGGACCATTCAAAAGTCTGATGACAGCAGGAAAGAAGTTATTCTTGAGTCGATTGGTATGTATTTTCAGGCTTTTGTATCCCTGCCTAGACCCAATTACTTCTCACCCTCTTGTTAATCAACAAGCAATCTAGCTCAACCTTAAAAATATTCAAAGGCTCTGCTTCTACTAGCTTTTGAGGAAGAGAGTTCCAGAGACTCTCAACCCTCTGAAAGAAAATAATTCTCCTCATCGCTGTCTTATCTGCCAGTGTTTCTTCATTTCTTCATGCCACCTCTTCACTCTTCCATTTTATTTCTGTAAGTAACACCCCTGGGTCTCTCTTCCCCCCCCACCCCCCCAGCTGTTTAGGGCTTCCATTGTTTTGAGCCCCCCTGTATCTGCCATAAGCCATCTCAGAGTTCCAAAGTTTTTTTTAAAGTTTATTTATGTGTCACAAGTAGGCTTATATTAACACTGCAATGACATTACTGTGCAAATCTCCGCGTTGTTACACTCCAGCACCTGTTCGGGTGCATAAGAACATAAGAACTAGGAGCAGGAGTAGGCCAACTGGCCTCTTGAATCTACTCCGCCATTCAATAAGATCATGGCTGATCTTTGCATGGACTTAGCTCCAGTTACCCGCCCACTCACCGTAACCCTTAATTCCTTTACTGTTCAAAAATTTGTCCATTCTTGCCTTAAAAACATTCAGTGAAGTAGCCTCAACTGCTTCACTGGGCAGGGAATTCCACAGATTCACAACCCTTTGGGTGAAGAAGTTCCTTCTCAACTCAGTCCTAAATCTGCCCCCTTATTTTGAGGCCATGTCACCTAGTTTTAGTTTCACCTGCCAGTCAAAGCAATTTCTCTGCTTCTAACTTATCCATTCCCTTCATAACCTTACATGTTTTTATAAGATCTCCCTTCATTCTTCTGACTTCCAATGAGTATAGCCCCAGTCGACTCCATCTCTCCTCATAAGCCAACCCTCTCAACTCCAGAATCAACCTAATGAATCTCCTCTGCGCCCCCTCCAGTGCCAGTATATCCTTTCTCAAGTAAGGAGACCAAAAGTGTACACAGTACTCCAGGTGTGGCTTCACCAGCACTTTATACAGCTGCAACATAATCTCACTGTTTTTAAACTCCATCCCTCTAGCAATGAAGGACAAAATTCCATTTGCCTTCTTAATTACCTGCTGCAAACCAACTCTTTGTGATTCTTGCACAAGGACACCCAGATCCCTCCACACAGCAGCGTGAATTTTTTTATTATTTAAATAATAGTCCATTTTCCTCTTATTCCTACCAAAATGGATGACCTCACATTCACCAACACTGTATTCCATCTGGCAGATCCTTGCCCACTCACATAGATTGTCTATTTCCTTTTGTAGACTTTTAGTGTCCTCTGTGTACTTTGCTCTGCCACTCATCTTAGTGTCATCTGCGAATTTTGACACACTACATTTGGTCCCCAACTCCAAATCATCTATGTAAGTTGTCAATAATTGCTGTCCCAACACTGATCCCTGAAGCATACAACTAGTTACTGATCGCCAACCAGAAAAACATCCATTTACCTCCACTCTTTGCTTCCTGATAGTTAACCAATCCTCCATCCACGCTAATATATTACCTTTAAAATATGCGTGTTTATCTTATTAAGCAGTCTTTGGTGCAGCACCTTATCAAATGCCGTCTGGAAATCCAGATATACCACATCCACAGGTTCCCCATTGTCCACTTTACACAATGCTCTCAAAGAATTCCACCAGATTAGTCAAACATGACCTGCCCTTCGTGAACCCATGCTGCATCTTCCCAATGGGATAACTTATATCCAGATGTCTCACTATTTCTTCCTTGATAGATTCAAGCATTTTCCATACTACAGAGGTTAAGCTAGGCTTATAGTTACCTGCCTTTTATCTACCTCCTTTTTTAAATACTGGCATCACATATGCTGTTTTCCAATCTGCAGGAACCACCCCAGGTTCCAGCGAATTTTGATAAATTACCAGTAGTGCATTTCTTATTTCCCCTGACATCTCTTTTGGTACTCTAGAGTGCATTTCATCAGGGCCAGGAGACTTGTCTACCTTTAGCCTCATTAGCTTGCCCAACACTACCTCTTTTGTGACAACAATAGTTTCTAGGTCCTCACCTGCCATAGCCTTCTTATCATCAATTTTTGGCATGTTATTTTGTGTCTTCCACTGTGAAGACTGACACAAAATATCTGTTCAATGCCTCAGCCATTTCCTCATTTCCAGTTATTATATCCCCCCTGAGGAAGAATTTAGCATGGCCAATGCACCTAACCAGCATGCCTTTTGGACTGTGGAAGGAAACCAGAGCACCTGGAGGAAACTCACGCAGACATGCATGGTGGCACAATAGTTAGCACTGCTGCCACAGAGCGCCATGGACACGGGTTTAATCCTCACCTCAGGTCACTGTCTGCATGGAGTTTGTACATTTTCCCTGTGTCTGTGTGGGTTTCCTCCAAGTGCTCCAGTTTCCTCCCACAGTCCAAAAATATGCAGGTTAGGTTGATTGGCCATGCTAAATTGCCCTAGTGTCAGGAGGATTACCAGGGTAAATGTGAGGAGTTATGGGAGTAGGGCCTGGATGGGATTGTGGTCGGTGAAGACTCAATGGGCTGAATGGCCTCCCTCTGCACTGTAGGAATTCTATGATTCTTTTCCTTATTCAATCGGTTATATTTCTTGACATCCAGGGTTTTGTGGACTTATTGGTCCCACCCTTTACCTTTATGGATCATGTTGGCTTTGAACTCTCTCCATTTCCTTTTTGAATGATGTGGATTTTCCTACAAGCTGATCCCAGTCCACTTTGGCCAGATCCTGTTTTATCCTATTAAAATCGACTTCCCCTAACTCAGAACCTATACCTCAGGCCAAAATTTGTCCTTTTCTGTAACTACCTTTGGAATAGTTCGGTGGTTGTTTTTGACCAGCACAGACACAATGTCCCAAAGGGTCTTTTCCATGCTGAAGAGTTCTACGGCTCCACGACTATCACTGAAACACTCCCACAATGACATTTCTACCACCTGTCTGGCTTCATTCCTTTCAGCTAGGTCCAGTATTGTTCACTCTCTTGGAGCGGCCTCAAAAAGCTCTCCCAGATGCACTTTTAAGAATTCTGCCTCTTTAAGCCTTTCACTCTTTGACTAACCCAAAGCACAGTGGCACATTGGTTAGTGCTGCTGCTTCACAACAACAAGGACCTGGATTCAATTCCCAGTTTGGGTCACTGTCCACGCGGATTCTGTACTTTCTTGCCGTGTCATCATGGGTTTGCTCTGGTTATTTTCAAAGTCTGAAAGACGTGCTGGTTAGGTGCATTGGCCGTGCTAAATTCTCCCTCAGTCTACCCGAACAGGCACCGGAGTGTGGTGACTAGGGGATTTTCAGAGTAAATTCATTGCAGTGTGAATGAAAGCCTAATAAATAAATTTCAATTGAATGCACTGGTTAGGTGCGTTGGCCATGCTAAATTCTTCCTTGGTGTACCCGAACAGGCAGGGAAGTGTGATGACTAGGGGATTTTCACAGTGGCTTCATTGCAATGGTTATATAAGCCTCCTTGTGACACTAATAAATAAATAAACTTTAACCTTGGGGAAGTTGAAATCTTATTACCCAATTATTTTTACACTTCTCTGAAACGTGCCCACATATCTGCTCTTCGATGTCAGAGGTAATTTCTTTACTCAGAGAGTAGTAAGGGTGTGAAATGCCCTGCCTGCAACAGTAGCAGACTCGCCAACATTAAGGGCATTTAAATAATCATTGGATAAACATATGGATGATATTGGAATTGTAGTTAGATGGGCTTTAGATTGGTTTTCACAAGTCGGTGCAACATCGAGGGCCGAGGGGCCTGTACTGTGCTGTAATGTTCTATGTCTTCCTGACTGGGAGCCTATAGTACAATCCCAAAATTATTGTCCCCAATTTGTTTTTGAGCTCTACCCAAAAGGCCTCAGATGAGGAGCCTGCAAACATATCATCCATCCTCGCTTCAGTAATTGCTATTGCAACATCACCTCCTCTTTTACACACACACACACACCTTCACCTCCACATCTTGCCTGAAGATTATATATCCCAGAATATTGAGCTGTCAATCTTTCCCCTCCCTCAGCCATGTGTCTGTGGTAGTAATAATATCACACTCCCATGTGTTAGGCAACACCTTCAATTCATGCCTCACCCATTAGATTCCTTGCATTAAAATAAATGTCATCCAGTCTCCCCATATTCCCTCATAGATCAACATGTCTATCTTCACTCTGCCTTCCAGAATGACTTGGTTTGCTCTGCCTTTCAATCTGACTTGGTTCAGGAGAAGGAAGCTAAGCTCATTTGATTTATTTGAGCAGTGACGCCTCTGAAGGATAGCTGAGATTAAATGGCAACAGAGGATTAGCAATGTTATTGTCAGGGAAGTAAGCTTGTAATTACCAGCGTTGCAGTTAATTGAGTGGAAAGGTTTACATGGTGCTGACTCTAGGAGCATATTTCGGTAACAGACTCCATTGAGAGGTCTCATTATAACTTGTGTGCTGTTTAAGATCTAAGCAGAACAATTGGGCATTGAATAGAAGAGCCCCAGTACTGAACAAAGATAGTTGTATCCAAAGACATTGTTTGACGACTGTATAATATAGAAAGTAATGGATAACTGAGCATATGCAAGTCTTTGGTGAGTCGTGCATTCTGTAACAAAATATATATCTATTATAGAAAAATCTTCTGTAATAGGTTTAGTGCAAAGGGACCCATTTAAGAGATATACGCATACTTCTCTTATAGAATCCCCACAGTGCAGAAGGTGGCCATTCAGCCCATCAAGCCCACACCAACAACAGTCCCAGCCAGGCCCCAACCCCATAACTCCACCGATTTACACTGCTAATCCCCCTGATACTGAGGGGCAATTTATCATGGCCCATCAGACTGACCTGCGCTTCTTTGGACTGTGGGAGAAAACAGGGGCACCCGGAGGAAACCCACGCAGACGCTGGGGGGGGGGGGGGGGGGGGGGTGGTGGCTGGTGGGGGACGTGCAAACTTCAGAGTCACTCGAAGCCGGAACATGATGTTAGTAGGAAAAAAACAACTGTTCAGTAGTACAGAACTTGAGTATAGCTGAAGAAAAAACATTTTGTTGAAACTTTTCATCCTACACTCATCATGACAATTGCAAGAGTATCAATATCAGGGGAAACAATAACTTTATACTGTATTGGAAGAGAGCGCTTATTGTTTGGCAAGTGGACTCTGATTGGCAGAGGTGTTACCATGGAGAATGCACCATTTACTGGTGATCGATAGTTAACTGCTAAGTATTGTTTGACCATATAGACCAGGCAACTTGACTTTGATTGACTAAGGCATTGCCCGGAGGAATGGGTCAATGAATAGTTGTCACTTATGTTGTTTAGCTGAAACAGGTGCAATTCCTGTACATATCTTTTCTGTCTGCAGAGAACTGAGGCCTGCATATTAACAACATTTACTAAATAATCCTCTGTGTGTAAAAGTTATGCTACCAACCAATTTTGAAGATTATCAGTTGGGTTTGTAACATGGAACATTTGAGTACACGGGGAAGTACACATATTAATGTATGTTAAACAGTGAGCAAGAGTGGATCAGTCACACTGTATGAGACGTTAAAATTACCCCTTACAGTGTTAGATGCAATGGTCTATTTTAATTCTATGTAGCATTTAAAAACACATGCATTTTTGAGCAGTTGCTAATCACATTGCTCAGGAACAGAACCTTTAAGTCAGGTGAAAGACAGTTAAGCCCCCCCCAGCCCCCCGCCCAACCCCCAATCCTTCAGAAATTCAGACTCAGCATTAAACTAGAAATCATGCCAAGAATCTTCCTTATTTCTGTGAGACCTCCAGCAGGAGGCATCATCCTGTATTGAAGGATGGGCAATGCTATTATTGGTAGACTATTAATCCAGAAACTCAGTTAATTTTCTGGGGACCTGGGTTCAAATCCCATCAAGGCTGATGGTGGAATTTGAATTCAATTAAAAATAAAATCTGGAATTAAGAATCTACTGATGACCAAGAAACTATTGTTGATTGTTGGAAAAGCCCATCTGGTTCACTAATGTCCTTTAGGGAAGGAAATCTTCCACCCCCACCTGGTCTGACATACATGTGACTCCAGAGCCACAGCTCTGTGGTTCACTTTCAGCTACCATCAGGCAACTAGGAATGGGCAGTAAATGCTGGCCAGCCAGTGACACACATGTCCCATGAATGAATAAAAAAAACAAAAGAACATCTTTCTATATCATTTAGTTTATTCAACATTCTGTGTTCAATACATACAGGGTTGCAAATATATCTTGATCCACACTGTGTTCCTGAGTCAGCTAAATCAGGTGTGAACTCAGGAATTCAATCCCTTCATTCCCACCCATCCCTTATGACCCCCAGCCAACATAGTGCAACACATGCCAATCCTTGACACCTAAACCAATGACAAACCTATTCCCTTATACGTCCATTCCACTCCCCCCACCACACCCATTCCAATTCACCCAGCGTCCACGTGGGCAGGCTCAAGAGCCAATGCTGGAATGAAATAAAAGGAAATTCAAAGTAGACCTTCACTTTGTTCAAATAAAATTCTTGATTTCCCACACCTGACTTGGGAAAAACTACCCTGGAGTCAGCCCCACTGTCCCCAGAAACAGTGTAGGGACAACCATAGGGCCTGCTGAGTGCTAGGTTGGGACGTTCAAAAGCCCCACCTCAATGCGCTGGGACTTTGGCCCAGTTGTACTAAAAACAGTAAAGCCCTCTAGCCCTTACCCTCATATCCCCTCACCTCCCCCATCCTCCACATGCACTCTCCATGCTCCATCCACACCAACTCATGTCACTTTGTGCACTCCATCCATGGTTGCCACACCCTTTGTGCCAACTTTTCATTCATTCATTCATGGGATATGTGCACTAGGCCAGAATGTATTGTCCATCCCTTACTGCCCTTGAGTTGAGTGGACTGCTAGGCCATTTCAGAGAGCAGTTAAGAGTCAACCCCATTGCTGTAGGTTTAGTGTTACATATAGGCCTGACCAGGTAAGGACTGCAAATTTCCTTCTTTAAAGTGCATTAGTGGACCAGATGGGCTTTTACAACAATTGACAATGATCTTGTGGTCAACATTAGACTTTTAATTCCTTTTATTGCATTCCAAGTTCGCCATTTGCCATGGTGGGATTCAAACCCTGGTTCCCAAAGCATTATCCTAGTCTTTTAGATTATTAATTCAGAGGGAGTGCCACTATGCCACCACCGCCTCCCTAAATTTACTTCTTGCCCTTTATAGATCCTGTGCCAACTTAGTGCCAACTCATGCCCATGACCCTGCATAAGTCCTCTGCCACATTAGATCCATCTCATGCTAACCCTGATCTCCCTCCCAGGATCTTTTGCCCTTACATGTCAATTCACCTAGTATGTTCCATGGACTAACCTCAGAAGCCAAGAAAATACACTTCAAAGTCTCTATTACTGACTTCTCTGTATTAAAAAAAATGCTCTCATTGATGCAAGCCCATTCAATTCATTAGTCTTCCTTCAAGCATTTAACAGTAAGAAAAAACAATTGTATTCATAGCCTCACATCAAAGTGAGCTTTTTGAACTTACAGGTTGTCATTGTGATAATAATAGGTTGTAGAAACAGTAGAGCAGTATTAATACTATAATAATATCCCTCAGGGTTAGGTCAACAAACAGATGTTGAAATTGCAAGTTTTTTTTTTAAATGAGCCACTGCTAGTTGCTGTTTTCTGCAAAATTTAAAGAGCGAGGGATTTAAATTACCTACAGGCAATACAGTTTCAGATAACTTATTCACCTTTAAACATATTCGTGTCTACCTTTCAGGCGCCCCACTCCACTCTGGAGCTTAGGATTTTTTTGGTAGAATCCCACCCTAAGTGCTGAACTCACATTAGAACAGGAGTAAATCCTTTTTTTTTCAGCAGGGTTTTCAAAAAGAATCTTCCACTCTGTGCACTGCAGAGTACACTAGCACGAATCTGATTAAAACGCTCTGGGCGAGCCCTGTTCCGACTGGAGAGTCTGGCAGCTTAGCGCTGAGTGGGCCACTGTGCATGTGCTGATCTGTCAGAGTGGAAATGAGCACATGTGCACTAGCTCTGCTCTGCCAACCTCCCGATTGCTGACCAGCCCCACAACCCCTACATTACTGGCCATGCAACACCTCCACCGCATGATCGCTGGCCTCTTAGACATGTCCAGGCTAGCCTTCAATCCTGCCTGCCCCCACCTCCAGTCTGCCTCAATTTTCCCAGCTCCCGATGGCAGTCCCCATCTCCCAATCCACCACTTTCTCCCTCCACCAGCAGCCTCAATTCCCCCGGCGGAGCCCAACCACCCCAGTAGGCTGACTGCCCACATCCCTGCCCCAACATCCAGCCTGAGCGCCCTCCTTCTGTGACCAAGACCGAGTGCAGGATGGCAGTGGGATCCCCCCTGCCTCCCTCCTCCCCCCCCCCCCACCATCTGTCCCCTCAGAGGCCCAGCCCTCCTCTGGCTCCTCTCTTGGCACCACCTGATGCCCAATGGGCAGTGCCAAGGTGCCCCCTAGGCACTGCCACTTTGCCCATTGAAATCTGGCAGGCGGAGATGCTACATGGCCCATTGCATGGTTAGATCAGTGCAGCAGACTGAGATAACCATCCCTATAAATTTGTATCTGCTTGATGTGTGAGTACAAGATGTACTAACATACTTCACCTTCATCATGATGGCAAGAAAACATCTAAGATTTTCAGAAGCCCAATTTGGACATTATTTTGTGTGTTGAGCAGGAGATATTAAGGCTCTTATTAATAAGCAGATATTAAGAATCTTCAACATTTTTATTTGAATAAGAGCAATTGAAACTGGAATAGGCAAGTAGGATTGAAGGTTCACAAGCAGATGTCTAAATGCACTTTCTAACGGACTTAATGTCCAGTTAAAACCAAAGAAGCTTCTGAAATAATGACATCTGACCTCAGAATGAAGAAATTGGAATTCCACAACTGCATTTCAGCATGAAACATTTTTCTTATTTTGATCATTGATTCCATGATCCATGTGCAATTATGTTTTCTAAGTTTTGTAATCTAAAGAGCTGAAAGAGCAGTCATTAAGTTTTCCACTGGATTTCAACGCGTATGTATTGGATAACAACAGCAGCAGAATCGCTCAACAGTGTAACAGTGGCTGTGTTAAACCCTCTTGTGTATCGTTGCTTAACGTTCCACTCAGCGCACATCAAAATTAGCTGCTGTGGAATTTTGCAAAGTTCCTGATGATGCATTCTTTCACTTTTGATTAACATTCTCTCAACAAGCAGCACATCTACAACTGACTGCATAATGTTTTAATAAATTTCCTCTGAAAGCATCCTTTCTGGATGTATCACAGCTTGGTATGGCTCCTGCTCTGTCCAGGACTGTAAGAAACTGCAATGGGTTGTGAACAAAGCCCAGTCCATCACTCAAACCAACCTCTCACCTACTGATACTGTCTACACTTCCTGCTGCCTCGGAAAAGCAGCCAGAATAATCAAGGACCCTAGACATACTCTCTTCCATCTTCTTCTGTCGGGAAAAAGATACAAAGATCTGAGGACACGTGCCAACAGATTCAAGAATAGCTTCTTCCCTGCTGCCATCAGACTTTTGAATGGACCTGCCTCACATTAAGCTGATCTTTTTCTACACCCTAGATATGACTGTAACTCTACACGTTCTGCACTGTCTCCTTTCCTTCTCTATGAACAGTATGCTTTGTCTATAACGTGCGCAAGAAACAATACTTTTCACTCTGTACCAATACATATGACAATAATAAAGTGACCGAGGGCTGCTTGTAAACTTCCCATCCATTACTGCCAGCTCATGCTGCAGTTGTTACATCAGGCTGATCTGAATTTCAACTCAATGGATTGCCCAGCTAAGAGATGCTGCTTTGAGCTACAACCGAGCATTGTTTTTTTCTCTGGATATAGGCGTCATTCAAAGAGCATTTATTGCCTTTAAGGTGGTGATCGTGAGCCCTGGATGGCTGCAGTCCACATGGTAAAGCTGGTCTCACAGTGCTGCTAGATAGGGAATTCCAGGCTTTTGGTCTAGCAATGCGAAAGGAAGGTGGTACATTTGCTAGCCTGGATGGTATGTGACTTTGAGGGCAGCTTGAAAGTGATTGCATTTCCTCCACTCTTGTCGCAACTCACCCTTCCAGGTGGTGGACGTTGAGAGTTTGGAAGGTCAGATAATTGCCATTTTAGCTGTGGGATTAGTTCTATTAAAGATACCTAATATGGAGTTTTTGTCTAACTACTGGTCCTGTAACTTACCCTTTGATCTTACAGATAAATAAGTTCTTTGATTTTTGACTTGATTCAGTTTGAGTTATTATTGTCACATGCATTGGTATACAGTGCCAAGTATTGTTTCTTGCACGTTATACAGAAAAAGCATACCATTCATAGAGTGCATAGGGGAGAAGGGAAGGAGAGGGTGCAGAATGTAGTGTTGTCTATCATCAGAAAAACCTGTCTTGTTCACGACTGTCCTTTAGGGAAGGAAATGTGCCATCCTAACCTGGTCTGGCCTACATCTGACCTTTTTTGCAAGGTAACCCTCCATCTAGGGTCTTCTTTGATGTTTTTGTTCTTTTTCCTTAGTTCCTTCTTGTGTTTGTTTCATTAACAAACTTTAAATGCATTACCACTTTAAGGCTGCCAACTATTTTTTAACTAACACAGCTGCTGTCTCTCTCTGTGCTTTGCCCATGCTTGTGCAGTTTTTGGCATGGAATTACACCCCCTTCTTGGATCCTTTGTAAACTCTTTTTAGCTGGTGGAAGACTGCTACAATGATGTCTGCAAGTTTTGTTTCTTTCGGCTGGCTGGACAATCTGTTTCTCTCTATCTCCTGATACCATTCTTGTTAATTTCACTCACAGTTGGAGCTGTCCATTTCAGCACCATTATCTTCTTTTCACTTTTTAACTCGTTTTATTTTCTTTAAGCAACCAAAGATCTTTTTCTCTTCTAAACACTTCAGAACATCTCTGCTGGAAATTCCTCAATGCAGGGGTTGCCAGTCGGATCCCCTGCAGGCCCTACATAGATTAGGCAGCACGGTGATGCAGTGGTTATTACTGCTGCCTCACAGGGCCAGGGACCCGGGTTCGATTCCAGCCTCGGGTGACTGTGTGGAGTTTGTACATTCTCCCCGTATCTGTGTGGATTTTCTCTGGGTGCTCCGGTTTCCTCCCACACTCCAAAGATGAGCAAGTTAGGTTGATTGGCCAAGCTAAATTGCACCTTAGTGTCAGGGAAACGAGCTAGGGTAAGTATGTGGGGTTACAGGGATAGGACCTGGGTGGGATTGTTGTTAGTGCAGGCTCAAAGGGCCAAATGGCCTCCTTCCCCACTGTACATTCTATGATTTGGAGACCTGCAACAGTTTCCCCGAGGCTTTTCGTCCCTTTAGTTTCTCTTCTTAGCCTCTGAAGCCATTAACAGTAGCTAATGTCCTCTTTTAAAAAAAGTTTTTTTCTTTTTAAATCGGAAACACGGCTTTTTTTCTACTTGGGTATATTTTTCTTTTTAATTAAACATTCCTGTTTTATTTTTCTTTTACTTAAGTTTCACTTTCTTTGCTCCTGAAGCCAATCTCTCCTCGTTCTTCTTACGTCTTTCCAGATCTTTTTACTCCCTAGCCATATCAGGTTTGATATATTTGACTGCCCCCTCATGGTCTGGCGCTAGCTCAGTGATACTCACTGAGTCTATTCACCCAAGAGGTACCCCTCCTTTCCCGCTTCCAACAAACCAGATTCTCACAGGTAGGTTGTCATTCAGTTGATCCTATCCTCATTGCCAATATGTTATGTCTTTTTTCTAACAGCATCAGGGGATTTGAATATTTACAAAAGGTATTGATGGACAAGAGAAAGTTTGCTGCTCTGGAGCATTAGCTCCAGTCCTCACATGCTTGCAATATAGCTTCTCGATGATTCTCTGCCTGAGAGAGGACCCCGACCTCTGGGGCGATCACTCATTCTCAGTTCCCATTGGTCCCTCAAGTCAGGTGACTCATTTTTGTCACACTGTTTTAAAGTCACAGGCATCACATTCACAACAGGCGGTATTATCTACCCCCCACCACCCCATGGTAGTATTTGTTTTCCAGTAGCTCTCCATTGGCCACCAACGGGATCTTCCGATCCCATCCATGTCACTGGCATTTCTGGTGGTAAGTCCATTCCGTACCAGGTGAACCCACCATGGGGGAGATTGCCTTTGGCAGGAACATCCCACCGGCTGATCTGGAAGTCCCCACCAGTGGGAGGGGCTGAAAGATTCCACCCCTGATGTCACTTGACAAAGCTTGATTCTCCCTTAGTTTGGGTTGCATTCTCATTGCATCAGCTGGGTGCCCACATATGTAGGGTGGTTGTTGAAAGGTTGTAGCAATTGTCCCTTTAAGGGCAACACAGTAGAAGAGGGTTACCTGGTTTGAGGGACCAATTGGGACCAAGAGTGGGTAATCAGCCCAGAGGGTGGAGTCTTTTCTCAGGCAGAAGACATGTAGATGACATGTGGGGATTGGGACAGTAGTGGGCTGCTCCAGGGCAGCCTGGGGAGTTATGAGCTTTTGTACAATTTTCCTCTTGTGAATAAATATACATCATGTTCCCGATGAAGTCTCTGATCATGTATCACAGGCTGTGATTCTTTAGCCACGCTTGCCCCAAAACTGGAGAATCCGGTCCAAGGTCAAAGGACCATTGGGCCGTCTGCCCCCCAACCCACTACGATTCTCGTGGAGAGTGAGGTGGGAGAATACCCCCCATTCTGTTAAATTCAGATAAAAAATAACAGTATTTGTATCTGTCCCAAAATATTTTGTGAAAAACCTGTAGGAAAAAAAGCCCTTTATTTTAAGTTGTTTTAAAAGGTTCTTACTCATGAAGTAACTAAGTGTAAACAGTGATGCCCATTCAGCTGTGACAACACATCACAATTGAAGGAGTATCCATGGGTTGCATGTGAATCTTTGGTTTTAAGTCATGATCACAACCTTCATTATCTGGTGATGAAGAAACCAGAAAAAAATTAAACTGAAATGCCATTCAATCCCTACATCAAATAAATGAGTCTGTGCTGCCCAATACTTCCATTTCAGCTATTTATATACATAACCATTGACATTCTGTTTCTAAAAGCCTGTCTCCGAGATGTGGGGAGAAACACTCTTCTGGTTATACTCTATCCTGTTAGAGGCTTAAGTGCATCCTGTTTAATGTATTGCTGTCACTGAAAGAAGTGGCTGTAGAAAGGTAAGGCAAAAATGAAGGAAAATTCTGTTGTCCTGTCCTGGTCTTGCCTTGTCTAGTCTTGTCCTGGTAATTGCTTGGTACTAGTTGAGGAGGCATGCTGACACTGGTAAAGATAATAGTAAAGTTAAAACAAAATACTGTGAATGCTGGAATTTGAAACAAAAACAGACACAGAAACAGGAAAATCTCAGCAGGTCTGACAGCATCTGTGGGGAGAGAATAGAGCCAATGTTTCCAATCTAGATGGTCCATACTTGAAACATTAGCTCTGTTCTCTCTCCACAGATGCTATCAGGCCTGTTGAGATTTTCCAGCATTTTCTGTTTTTGTTAAGATAACATTAGGTGCGCGTGTTCAAAATCATTCTTACTGTATACCTCAACCTATTTAAAAGCATTGCTACCCTTATATTTGGAATCATACAGATAGAGTCATAGCAAAGATGAGGAATCCTGTTTCACACACCATGAAATAGGCTTTGTAGCCCAGAATACATTAACCACAAGTTAACACCTCAGAACCGTGTATATGCATACAGTTGAAGATAGTGATTGGAGTCAGCTCCATTTCTTTATGTGGGTGATACTGTACTCAGTCCTACATTAACAGTGTATGTACCAGACCCTACTAGTCCACACCCCCTCCCCTCTACTCGTCTTCCCACAGATATAGAGTTGCTTTAGTTTACTTTCACATCCTACATTGTTTCAAGTCTTGTATATTAAATTTATTGTTGCAACATTACTGTTATTCTCACACAGTTGTTATGACAATATTAACATTAATGACATTCTCACTACTCCACCCTTCAAGTTAGTGGTTTTGGTACTGTGAATGCCTTTCAATCCTTTAGACAGCACTCATATGGGAGAATGGTAGACGCTGGTGTGTTTGTTCTTGCTGTTGGTTCTGATTTGGGCTGGCGTTTGGATACAGTTACATCCATTCCTTCCACTGAAGCCTATTCAGTCTGGCTGGCTTGGCGGTCTACAGTTGTTACTCTTGAACCTTCTTTGTGGGGTGGACAAAATGTTATTCACCTGCTTGGTGATTTTTTTTTCTTTCTTTTCTCTTTGGGCTGCTGGTAAGCGCTCCAAGGTTTAGGAAGAGTGTTCCCGAGACAAGAAGACTGAGTAGCATGCTCACTCTACTTTTTGTAACTGGTGATGAACAACTGCTACCAGATTCCAGTATCTCTTGTGGTTTTGTCACATTGATTGGAGGTTGCAGTAAGAGCAAAGTGGTCAGTGTGTCTACTGACTCTACCTTCATTGTACTTGGAGGTGGAGGCTCCTCTGACTGTTGATTTGTCTCTGGTACCATGTCCATTAGAAGTACAAGGGTAATCTCATGTGTGGGAGGTTGGTCTGACCACTGGGGACTTTCTGGGATCTGGAATGATGATGGACAAAGTAATATGTTTTAATCTTACTGTTATCTTTACTAGTGTCAGCACATCTCCACAACTTCTATCAGGCAGTTACCAGGGCAGGACTAGACACCATTTTCCTTCATTTTTGCCTTACATCAAAGATTTGTTTGTCACCATACTTCAATGGTTCAAGGATCAAGCTGAGGGCCAGGAGTCAGATCCTCCTGCTCCATAGAGAGGCCTGTATGTTGTTTGAACCAAAAGGCCTTGGAGTCATGGCTTCACATCTCACAGGATGTCACTTGTTAGATGGCCATTTACCAGGATATCAGCACTCCAAAATGAAGAACCGCATTCTCTAACGGCCCCCAAGCAGAATAACTGTATATCTTCTGGATCCTCAGTCTTGACCTCGTGGATGACCTTTGAAATGTCTATGCAGTTGTGATGTTTTGATTTGCACTGTTTACCAAAGTGTCTCTGGTTGATGCAGTGGAAACATAGGACTATGCTCGCAGGACACTGACCTGCCTTATGAGGGTATCTTCTATCACAGTGCTGGTAAGGTTGCCCTATTGGGGGGGCATTTAGGAATTGCTTTCCCTGAATTGGGTGGTCCCTGTGTTTCTGAGACTTGATATGATGGACTGAGGGTTTGTTTCTGCCCAATTAAGCACTTTTTTCCCCTCAAGATGTTTTATTCGGGCAGCTCCAAAGGTCTAACCAGCTGCCAAGGGTAAGGACATCTTTGACTTCTAAGAGAGAGTGAATTGTCTGAAACACCCAGCTTGCCTCTGTCTCGGATGAGCTCAGACTCTAAATCACTTATATTCACATTTCTCTGCCACCCTGTAGAGAGAGTTAATGAATGAATCGACAAGTTCATCAGGGAACTGGGCTCTCTTATTACATTTAACTCCCCAATGTTTTATTAGATTTCAAGTTCAAATAGACATTGGGTGCAAAGTCACAGTGGTTAGCACTGCTGCCTCACAGCACCAGGGACCCTGGGTTTGATTCCCAGTTTGGATCACTCTGTGTGGAGCCTCTATGTACTCCCTGTGTCTGTATGGGGTTTCCTCCGGGTGCTCCAGTTTCCTCCCACAGTCCAAAAAATATGATGATTCCATGCATTGGCAATGCTAAGTTCTCTGTCCGAGTACCCGATGTGGCTACTCTGTCTCTGGAGATTTGTCTCCTTTTTTCTGCTGAGTTTTCTTGACGTCTGTAGCTTCACTTGGGAGTCATGTTCAGCGCAGAATCCCTTGAAGATGTTGTTCTTCTTAGTTCTTTAGCGTTTTTGCAAAGATGCTGCCACTTTGAAGAATCCTGCTTTGGACACCATTAAGTACGCTTTGCAGCCTAGAGTATGTTGTCAGCAAGTCTTTAGCAACAACTCATAACGATGTACATATTTACAGTAGAGGGTACAGGCATAAGGCTGACTCCAATCTGGGTCTTTATCCAACTGTGTCCATCTCTAGCCTGACTCTGGCTCTGGATCATGTGCCTTCTTACAACAATGTAGGGACGGTACTGAACATAATTCCATATTAACATTTTATATAACAAACAGAGGTTGATGAACAGCTATAGTCGGCCAACAGGTTGGGTAGTTGGGACATTTTTAAGAAGGGGGTAAATATTATAGATGCTGGATACCCACCGAGTCATGGAAGACTCTGGCTTGCGAAAGAACAAAGAAAATTACAGCTCAGGAGTAGGCCCTCCAGCTCGCACTAACTATGCTGCCCGATTGAACCAAAACCTCCTACCCTTCTGGTGGCCATATCCCTCTATTCCACTCCTACTCATATTTGTCAAAATGCCCCATAAAAGTCACCATCATATCAGCTTCCACTACCTCCCCTGGCAGCAGGTTCCAGGCACCCACCATCCTCTGTGTAAAAAAATTGCCTCATACATCTCCTTTAATCTTTTCCCCTCACACCTTAAACCAATGCCTCCTGGTAATTGACTCTTCCGCCCTGGGAAAAAGCTCTGACAATCCATTCTGTCCATGCCCCTCATAATCTTATAGACTTCTATCAGATCACCCCTCAACCTCCGTCGTTCTGAAACAGAAGGGTCATATAGACTTGATCAGACGAAGGGTCATCTACACTCAAAATATTGTCTCTGCTCTCTCTCCATAGATGCTGTCAGACCTGCTGAGGTTTTTTTCAGCATTGCTCTGTTTTTGCTGTGAGAGAGAAAGCTCATTCTGGAAGGCAACAGACATGTCGAGAAAGATCATCAGGAACTTGTAGAAGTGAAGTCAAGGCAAGGCATTGGAGGGAGCACACAAACCTGCAAATAACCCATCTACCCAACTCTTCAAGCATGGCCAGCTCTTCAGGTGACAGAGTCAGCTGATGCACATTGGACCTTTCAGCCATCTTAAAACCGAACTGGAATGAAAGCAAGTCAAGCTCGATCCTAAGGATTGCCTTAGAAGATGCAGTAATGGAAAGATGGCACAGAGTGAGTAATTGTGAAATACAGAGATCAAATGGAGCAAAGAGTTTTCTTTATTCAGGCCAATGCTTGTCTTGTAACCTGGTTATTGATATCAGAATAAATGCATCTCTCTTTCAGTTCTGGTTCCCATCTCTTTGACATGATGAATATGAAAAGAAGCCACACTTTTGCCTTTTATTTGTAAGCCACATCACTACATTATCATATTTACTCAACAATATTACATTAAACTGAAGATGCAGAACCTCCAGATTGTAACCTTTACGTTTAGGAAGCTTTCATTGTTTTCTGATCACAGGTATTAAACCAGATTTTTGACTTTGCATTCAGAATAAACTGAAACATTAAAGAAGCATTGAATACCCACCTATCCGTATGCCAATATGAGAGCAAGCAAGGCTTTTTATGTGAATGCTGAATAAAAGCTCACAATTCTTCCTAATTGGGCACATTGACCAATTCAATCCTCTGTCTGTACTGAGTTGATTTTGAGGCTGTTGCAGATGACCTCAAGGTCAACACAGATGAAGGAGATGGGCTTCCTGCTGATGCTGATCTGCCATTGGCAACTGCTGGCAATCATACATGTAAAGCATTCGACTCTAGGATCCTGATGTTCTGCCTCACCTGCCATCCTGGATCATACATTAAGGGACAGTTAGCTGCAAGAGATACTGCTGGTATGATATTCCAGAGGGACTCGCTGCCGAGCTCAGAGGAAGATTGGAGAATAGACCAACTTCATCATAAACATAGAGGATTCTTATTCCACTGAGGTAAACAGTACATTACTGACCTTCTGGACTGACTTCAAACTTAACACATTCTGCCTACGCGCAGTTTTATTTCATGTAGTAATGCTGCATCTTTTTCACTGTGTTGCAATATTATTGTAAGATATAGTTGTTAACTTTGCAATGGAGCCTTTATTTATCATTTACAGTTTATATTCCAACAAAATACACTTCAAACAATGTAATAGTTTTGAGACTCAACACAGTCTGTAATTGTAGAAATTTGCTTGCAGAAGTAACGCCGATAAATGTATTATTATGGTTTGGTCTAATCATTTCATTTTTGAACCTTTTTTGAGCTAAATAATTTATGGGGCAGAGATGTGCAAATAACTAAAGCGCTTTTATTACAATCTTAGGATTCTATAAAGACCAGTTCCTTGGAACATGGAATCATAGAATCCCTACAGTACAGAAGGAGTCTATTCAGCTCCTAAAGCCCAACAATCCCCACAGACCCTATCCCTGTGATCCCTCATATTTACCCTGCTATTTCCCTGACACTAAGGAGCAACTTAGCATGGCCAATCAACCTAACCAGCAAATCTTTGGACTGTGGGAGGAAACCAGAGCACCCAGAGGAAACCCACACAGACACGGGGAGAACGTGCAAACTCTGCACAGACAGAATTGAACCCGGACCTCTGGCACTGTGAGGCAGCAGTGCCAACCACTGTGCCACCCTGTCACCCAGAACAGATGAATGAAATGCTACAATTGCAGAAACTTTCAATTTTAAAATGAGATTTTATACTCGCAATGAGCCATTGTGTTTGGAGAACGATCCCATGAAAGAGGGCCTCCTCATTTCATGTGGATGCTCATTTGGGTGGTACAGTGGCACGGTAGTTAGCACTGCTGCTTCACAGTGCCAGGATCTGGGTTAGATTCTCAGATTGGGTCACTGTTTGTGCAAAGTCTTCACGTTCTCACCGTGTCTATGTGGGTTTCCTCCGGTTTCCTCTCACGGTCCAAAAGACGTGCTGGTTAGGTGCTTTGGCCATGCTAAATTCTCCGTCAGCGTACCCGAACAGGCACCGGAGTGTGGCAACTCGAAGATTTTCACAGTAATTCCATTACAATATAAATATAAGCTTAATTGTGACAAATAGGAGATAAATAAACTTTAAAACTTTATTTATCTCCAGTTGTTATCGGGAGTTGTTGATTGTGACATTTCCAATGTTATCCACAGTTTTGTTTCTCTCATAAGACTTTGAGTTTAGCATTGTTGCTAAAATTATCTGGTCGTATCTCACAGTGCAAACAGCAGCCTTTGGTATTCTGTCATCTTCTAATGAAGCACATGCATTGGCAATGCAGTCTATAACTTATGCTAATGGCAAGTAATGAGTAATGAAGCTGGCATTCCATTTTCCTGAGAGCAGATGGTTTGCTGTGGCATTTATAGCAGGAATTGCACTTCTGAGGAGAATGCATTTGTCATTTCCAATCAAACCCTGTATGACTAATTCCTGTAAATATAGAAGGTTCAAAAGACCGTCCATTGCTGAATTGTTTTGTGAATTTTGTGCTTAATTTCTACACAGAGGGAAGAAATAAAGGTCTTAACGTTCACTTTGATTTGATTTGATTTATTATTGCCACACGTATTAGTATACAGTGAAAAGTATTGTTTCTTGCCTGCTATATAGGAAAGAGTGCAGAATGTACGGTTACAGTCATAGCTGAAGAAAAATTAATTTAGTGCAAGTTAGGTCCATTCAAAAGTCTGATGGCAGCAGGGAACTAGCTTGTTCTTGAGATGGTTAGTGTGTGTATCTTTTTCCTGATGGAAGAAGGTGGAAAACAAATACTTGGGGGATGTAATATTTTTAAATGCAAGACATTACCACTCCTTACAACAGTAGGGATGAAAGACCTTATCGATGAGTCTAGCTGGCACACCTTTGTTATTAATAACGCATGGGATTTGAATATAAGCCCTTCTGATAGAATTATAGATTAGTACAGCACAGAAGAGTCCATTCATCCATCACATCTGTGTCAACTCTTTTGAAGAACAATCCCATTCATCTCAATCCCTTTCATGACATTCCCCATACTCCTACACTATTCAAGGATTTATCCAATTCCTTTTTGAAAGCAACCATTAAAAATGTTTTCACCACCTGATCAGTAAGCATTGCTTTCCAACTCTCATCAATGATTACACTTAAAAAGAAATCATTTCCTCAAATTGTCTCTGGTTCCTATGCCACTCACCTTAACTCTGTGCCTTCTGGTTATCAATCATTAAGCTACAGAAAACAGTTTATTTTAATTTATTCTATTCTGAATCATGATGTTAAACATCACTATCAAATTCCTTCTCAGCCTTTCTCTGCTCTGAGAAGAACATCATCTCCAGTCTATCCAGGGAACTGTAGTCCTTCATTCCTGGAACCATTTGAGTACCGTAGATCGTGGTATATGAGCTACCTGGTATATCAGACAATCGCATTTTTCTGTCCCCAGAGACCATAGGTGGAATTCTCCAGCTGCTCACGTCAGCAAGATTCTCCAGTCCTGTTGGCAGCACACCCCGTATTTTTCCCACCGGCAAGAGGTGATGTCAATGGGAATTCCCATTGATAGCAGCAGGACCAAAGAATCCTGTCGCTAGCAAAAAACGTATCACCACCCACTGGTGGGAAACATGCAGCTGGGAGGCTGGAGAATCTCGCCTCGTGTTTTTGCATATACTTGACATATAATTCAAACCTGCTTTTCGCCAAGACATGCTGTTCATTAGTCAGCAGCCTTAATTTTTCATCTCACAAGTGCATGTTTTACTTACCCTATAATTGGGCTCACGGAGTCGAGCTGGTGACAAGGGCTGTGTTGCAGAGATAGGCAGGAGTTTAAGACCCAGGCCTCACGTGACGAACGATGAAGAAAAATGAGTTTTTCAACAGACTGAATGAAGTATGGAGCTAAAAGACACAACATTTGCCAACACATCAAATAAGTTCACAGATGAAAATTGATGGTGCGGTCAGTAGAGAGGAGGAAAATCTTGGATTACAGCATGGCACAGATGGGCTGGTTAGATGGCAGAACAGTGGCAAATGGATTTTCACCTGGAAAAGTGTGAGGTGATGCATTTTGGGAAGATTAACAAGGCAAGGGAATACACAGTGAATGGTAAGATGTTAGGGATTTCAGAGGACCAGAGGTGTATGTCCAATACTCCCTGAAGGTGGTTCAGTAGGCATGTAGTGTACTTGCCTTTATTAGCAGGAGCATTGAATATGAGAACAGGGGAGTTATGATGGAGGTCTATGAAACACTCATCAGACCACAGTTGGAGTATTGTGTGCAGTTCTGGTTGCCACAGTATAGGAAGGATATGACTGCACTAGAAAGGAGAGACAAGATGTTGCCTGGGCTGCAACATTCCACCTGCAAAGAGAGGTTGGTTAGGTTGGGGTTATCGTAGAACCTACAGTGCAAAAGGGGCCATCTGGCCTATCAAGACTGCAACCAAACAACAATCCCACCCATGTCCTGTCCTATCACCATTATTTTCCTTAGAGCAAAGAAGGCTGAGGGAGACCTGATTGACATGTACATAGTTATGAGGGACATAGATAGGGTAAATAGGAAGCAATGTTTTCTCTAAGCAGAGGGATCAATAACCAAGGAGCATAGATATAAGTTCAGAGACAGGAACAAATTTAAAGTGGTGATTGTCAAATGTAAAACCAAGCCAAGAATCAAGTTCCTTGTAGGAGCTGTTGTCCATTACCATGACAATGGCTTAATGGATAAGGATAGGTTGAAGTTTGGGATTTTTAATGTGTGGAATAGGCTTCATACTGGCCAGATAAAGAAATGCAGCTTAATATCATAGGGCTGGTTCAAATCCCATAAGCATCATGTTCAGGCAGAGTGGAGTAGGTGGATGATTGCCAGAGAAGAAAACTTTACAAAAAGTGGAAGTATGCAAGTTTTATCATCAACTCTTGGGAAGCTATTTAGTGCACAGATTGTCATCAGTTCATTCAGACAATGCAGGATATCTAATTCAGTGGAAGGTGAAGATGATCTGTTGTGAATTGAATGTGAAAGCATCAAATCTGATCGTTGTGATGATGCCATTTCCAAAGTGCCTCAGAATGTATTTGACAAACTCTTTGCATTGGATGCCAAAGACAATACATTTGACAGGTTTTAGAGTGGTCTATAACACTTCTATTGTGGTTAAAGATATCTTTGCACAATTACTTTATTCAAAAAACTATGCCAGATGATTTAATTTGAATTACCAATGTTACTGTGGTTGCATTTCAAAATGAGCACATTCACTGGTGGTTCACATTTTATAATCTGCACATACGTTGGCCCTAATATTTGGAATGATATTTGAAGGCTTACATGATGACATCTATTGTAAACACTTTCTGTATCCTCTCTGATGCCTTCTCTTCCTAAAGCTTGAGGCCAGAATTGGACACAATACTCCGCATGTGATCAACTTAGTTTCTTGATCTTGGTTAAGCGTCAATTCCAGGTTTCTAGAACATAGAACATAGGACAGTACAGGCCCTTCGGCCCTCAGTGTTTTGCTGAGCTTTGTCCGAAACCAAGATCAGGCTATCCCATTCCCTATCATTCTGGTGTGCTCCACGTGCCTATCCAATAACCGCTTGAAAGTTCCTAAAGTGTCTGACTCTACTATCATAGCAGGCAGTCCATTCCACACCCCAACCACTCTGAGTAAAGAGAATATGCTATGCTTCTGTTTATAAAACTGTATCTCATATGCCTCATCAGCTGCTTAATTAACCTTTCTTGCTATCTTCAGAAATGTTCTTGTAGTGCCCTTAAATTTATCCCATTCATTTCCTATCATCCTATTCATTCCTCCAACCAATATGAATCACCGCACACTTCAAATTATATCTGTCACGTGAAATGATCATTGAGGGTGATTTCACTGAGGCTAACTGTAACAAACTATCAACTGATCAGGAGTCATGGAAAAGTTTGGTTTTGTAGGATTACTCCTATTTTAATTACATCTTTTTCCAGAAATCTGCAAGTTTTTAATGTTAGGAATCGGCCGTGTAATGCTCACAGCTCAGATTCAGAAAGCTTTGAACCCAAGTCCAACTTCAGAGCCATGAGGAGGTATATTTACCATGGAAATGGTAGAAGTCATAGAGTCACAGAGGTTTACAACATAGAAGCGGGCTCTTCAGTCCAACTTGTCCACGCTGCCCAGTTTTTACCACTAAACTAGCCCCAATTGCCCACATTTGGCCCATATCCCTTTATACCCATCTTACCCATGTAACTGTTTAAATGCTTTTTAAAAGACAAAATTGTACCTGCCTCTGCCAGTTTGTTCCAGACACTCACTACCCGCTGAGTGAAGAATATCACCCCTCTAGATCCTTTTGTGTCTCTCCCCCACCCACCTTAAACCTATGGTAAAGTTCACTAGATTGGTCCCTGTGATAAGAGGATTATCCTTTGATAAAAGGATGAGAGAATTGGCCTTATATTCTCCAGACTTCCATGGAATGAAAGGTTTTTAATTGAAACACATAGGCCAGAATTTTACCACACGTCTAACCACAGGAATTGGAGCAGGCGAGTAGTGGAATCTGGTCCCATTGACATTGGGTGGGATTTTACAATTTCAGGACAAGCAAGGCCATAAAATCCTGCCCATATAATTCTGTAGGGGTTTAACAGGGTGGGTACTGAAAGGTTGTTTCCCCCAGCCTCATGATGAGGGCCCGGTTATTTAGGACTGAGATAAAGAGAAATTTCTTCACTGAAATAGTTGTCAATCTTTACAATTCTCCACCACCACTCCCTCCCTCGTTAAGAATGTTCTAGACTGGGGTTGCTCGGTTTTTGACCTCACAGAATCGAGTGATACGAGGAGCAGACAGGAAAGTAGAGTCGAGGTTGAAGAGTTGAAATAGAAGAGAGTTGAGGTGTCCCTAAACAAGTAATCCAGAATCTGAGGCTAATGCTCTTGGGACACGGGTTCAAATCTCACCATGGCAGCTGGTGAAACTTCAATTAATAAAATCTCAAATTGAATGGTGACCATGAAATTTACATTGATTATCTTTAAATAAAAAACATCTGGTTCATTAACGTCCTTCAGGGGAGGAAATCTGCTGTCCTTACCTGGTCTGGTCTATATGGTTGGTTCTTAACAGCCATCTGAAATGGCCTAGCTTGCCAGGTAGTTCCCAAGCCATTAGTGAATGGTGAATCAGGCTTGTGGGGTTCAATGGTCTACTCCTGTTCCAATTTCTTATTTTCATTTGTTCTTATAAGGTGGTCAAAATGGCTGCTCTCTTAGGTGTAGGTAAATAGTCTCTGTATCACCTGCCAATGAGTCATATTTCCTTCTGTTCTTATATGTGTGACATTATATGTTATCGCCCTCTTGTGGCTGGGAGTCCATTCCCATGTGGGTGCAGCCATTTTATATTGCCTGCCTCACAGCCCAATTTTGTGGTTGAAATGAAGCTTGACATTTTCACCTAATCGCTGTTGATTTTGAGATTCAGTGTATCTGCCAACTTAAAGGTAAAACAGCTTACTGATGTGGTGGCAGTGTTGGAATGTTTTCACACCTCCTCCCAGGAGCACTACACAGAACTGCTCTTGGCTAACAAGATCAAACTCCCTAATCCCTTCTCACAACAGATGCCACTATGTAAGCAAACCCTTGATGCAGAGATGTTGATGCCTGATCTGGAATCACACTCTTCATCACCTTAGTCCTGTGTTGTGGCCCCTAGCAGGTGCACGGTAGCACCAGTTTTTTTTTAGCATGCCCAGCCAGCTGTCTACATGCATCACCAGACCTTTTCTCTCAGTTCTGGCTTTCGGATGCTCAGCTCGACAGAGACACCTCCCGAAACATCTAGCAGGTTTTATACTTCAGGAATGATGCTAATATGTTGGGACAGAATGAGCCCCAGTGGCTGGATGTCCATCCCTCTGAAATGTATTTCTTATATCCTGTCTGGTGCCATTTGTCACAATTCTTATGTCCGTGTCTCAACTGCCTTTCGCAGATACATTCTTGTTTCTCATGTACGGTTATGATGTTGTAATTTTTGGGCGCCTATTTGCCCTTGAACTTTCATTTTGATATGAAGAAGATACTTGCATGCATTCAGTTTGGTTAGTTGTTAAGTTCTTGGCATTGTTAGTAAATGCAAAAGGAAATTTGATGGGCAGCAAAAGAGGAAAAAAAAATGAAAGGACACGCTAGTACATCTTATTGTCTTCTTGTGGTTTTGATTCTGTCCCGCTGTGTGCATGGCCAGAGGAAATATCAGTAAAAACTGGGGAATAAGAATACTGATCTGAACTGTTCTTTCCTTCTGTGTGGCCATTTTGTATTGCCTGTTTTATCGTTCAATCTTGTGGTTGCAACGGAGCTTGATATTTTGATTCTCATGGCAGGTGAGATGGAAAAATTTGTCTTGGGGGCGAATTTCCCCATCCCGCCTGCCATGGGAATCGGAGCGGGCGAGGGGCAAACCACACAAAGTTCCTTTGACCTCAGGCAGGATTTTCTAGTTTCGGGGCAAGAGCAGCCGGAATATCACGCCCATGATTCTGTAATTCAGTTTATGTTTTCCTCATGTTCGGAGTCTAGGTGGGGCTCTTTGTGGTTTGACTGTTACCCAAAGAAAACCACTTAAGACTGTCACTTGAAAAACCATTATTACTTATTTACAATTCCATGTATATCTCAGTAGCCTCAGACAACTTCTTCTTCCCTCCAGATCTGGTACTTATGTGACGTCACATTGTAGTTAAGCAACAGTTACACAAGTATCAGATGCTTCTGGCGTTAACCTGTTACTGTCCAGTTTATGCGTCAGCTTGAAGATGAATAAGAGCTACTGGCACTGTGCTAATGCTTTAGCTGATACTCACAGGAAATGTAGGTGCTATAAAATAGCAATGTCCCGTCTAGGAGATACAGCTGTTAAAATTGTATGGTAGTTCATTAATCTTTCCAGGCGACAGCCCATTAATATAGCCACTAGCTGATTATTTTAATGGGGTCAATGCCTCCATATGGGAGAAGAAGAAAGAAATATGATGTCAGCCCAATTGTTTAACACCCCAACAATAATTTCTAAGTTTATGTGAAGTTAGAATGAGAACTTTTTTTTATTAATTCGTGGGACATTCGCTGGCTGGCCAGCATTTATTCCTTGTCCCGAGTTGCCCAAAGGCAGTTGAGCATCAACCACGTTGCTGTTGCTCTGGGGTCACATGTCGGCCAGACCAGGTAAGGATGGCAGATTTCCTTCGCTAAAGGATAATAGTGAATCAGATGTTTTTTTCCGACAACAGTTTCGTTGTCATCGGTAGATTCTTAATTCCAGTTTTGTTTTACTGAATTTAAGTTCCACCATCTGCCGTGGCGAAATTCGATCTTGGATCTCCTGAACATTAGCTGATGTTAATAGTCTAGCGATAATACCACTAGGCCATTGCGTCCCCTGTTGTTACCCTGTTGAAGTTCTTGCTTATAAAATTACAAGACAGATGTTGTTTATTAATTTGATTTGATTTCATTTATTATTGTGACATGAATTGGGATACAGTGAAAAGTATTGTTTCTTGTTTGCTGTACAGATAAAACATATCTTTTGTCGAGAATATAGAGAGAAAGAAAGTGCAGAATATAGTGTTACTGCCAGAGCCAGGGTGTAGAGAAAGATCAACTTGATATAAAATTGGTCCATTCAAAAGACTGATGGCAGCAGGAAGAAGCTGTTCTTGAGTTGGTTGGTACGTGACCTCAGTATCTTTTTCCCGATGGAAGAGGTTGGAAGGGAGTTTGGTCAGGGTGCATGGGGTCCTTGATTATGCTGGCTGCTTTACCAAGGCAGCAGGAAGTGTAGATAGAGTCAATGGATGAAAGGCTGGTTTATATGAGGGATTGGGCCACATTCATAACCCTTTATAGTTTCTTGCAGTCTTGGTCAGGGTAGGAACCATAACAAGCTGTGATACATTCAGAAAGGATGCTTTTTATGATGCATCTGTAAAAGTTTTTTTTTATCAGTGTCACAAGTAGGCTTACGTTAACACTGCAATGAAGTTACTGTGAAAATCCCCTAGTTACCACACTCCAGCACTTGTTCAAGTATACTGAGGGAGAATTTAGCATAACCAATGTACCTAATTGGCATGTCTTTTGGACTGGAAACTGATCACCCAGAGGAAACCCAGGCAGACACAGGAGAACATGCAGACTCTGCCCAAGCAGTGACCCAAGCCAGGAATCGAACCCATATCCCCAGCTCTGTGAGGCAGTGGTGCTAATTATTGTGCCACAGTGTAAGTGACATTACACACAAGAGAGATGACCTAGTGATTCTTCTTCTGCCCTCAAATCAATGAAGGCAAAAACTGGTAACCATCAATAAGCTGAATGATCTCACTGATCATCAGTCACACTTCCGGGGAAAAGAAAGCCTAAAGGGAGTACGTCTTGCTGAATCTTTGAGATAATTATTGCAATGAAAAATATGCAATACCACTCAAAAGCCTTTCATTAATTTTCTGTCCCTGTGTGAACCCATAATTGGGATTTTTATTCTTCCTGAACCACATGTGTGCCAAAGTGCTTTCATTTATTTCTCGGCTTCATACAAGTCTGAGGAATGATCTAGAGCCAGCCATCTTACTTTCTGAGGCTGGAAGGTTCAGAGAATCCCTACAGTGCAGAAGGAGGTTCTGGATCTGCACTCAAGTTGATCCTGAAATTCCTCCATTGAAGTAAGACCGGATTGGCTCAATTCATGATTGCAACTCAACTGACGAGATTCGGAGGAAGAGGAGGGGAAAGTGGATACATGACTTTCAGGAAAGAGGGTTGCGACTAGAAAATAAGACTTGAAGGGCAATGGTTGGCAGATTTAGTTTGTGTAAGTTAAAGATGCTAACCGTTGGAAGGGAAAGTTAATGCCTTAAAATATAAGGGGGATATACAAAAGTATTGAAGTTGAAGTGTCTGCGTGGGTTTTCCATCGGGTCCCCCCGTTTTCCTCCTACAGTCCAAAGGTTTATGGCTTATGCGGATTGGCCATGCTTAATTGCCCAATTGTGTCCCAAGACGTGTTGGTTAGGGGGGGATTAGTGGGGTAGGTATGTGGGGTTACAGCCATAGGGCCTGGGTAAAATGTTCTCTTGAAGAGTCAGTGCAGACACGATGGGCTGAATGGCCTCCTTCTGCACCATAGCGATTCTATAAAATGGGGGTTCATTATCGTGGATGTACAATAATGTCAAATTGCTGAGACAGCGGTGAACAAGATGCACTGAATTCTAACTTTGATTGCTATCTAACTGACAAAGATGTAGATAAGGACATGATGGGGAATCTGAACCTCTCAGTCTTTGGAAGCCCTGGTGTTGGTGACAGTTTAAAACAGCTGGAACTACAACCATGTCCGAAAACCAGCAAAAACTGCTGTCTTTGATCCTAATGTGTTCTTCAGCATGTGTAAAGCATTGGTGGCACAGGAGGGTCTGGCGTTTAAATATGTAAATGGTCATTAATTGGTATTTTAAGCCAGGATTCTGTATTTAACTGTACACCCACAGGTCTGGAAAGTTGCCAGGTAAAACAAGGAGATGGAACAGCAGGAATTGAGAAGCAAGAAAGGATTTAATTGCTGAGATCTGACAGCAGCTTCCTTGCCTGAGTGAAAAGCTTTCTATGGTAGTCATTATATAGAGATGCCGGCGTTGGACTGGAGTAAAAACAGTCAGAAGCCTCACAACACCAGGTTAGAGTCCAACACGTCCAACCTGTTGGACTTTAACCTGGTGTTGTGAGACTCCTTACCGTGAAAAGCTTTCTCTTAGAGGACCTGATTTGAGATTGTGCTTTCATTGCTTTGGAGGTGTTTTCCAATATTTTGGAGGTCGTTGTTGCCACCTTGGAGTTTTCAGCCTTTAACAAGACCTTTCTAGCTGCTGGCCTTTCCAGTTGCAAGGGAGCTGTTTCTGCCTGGGATTGTAGATCAGACTAACAGGAGCCATATCGTCTTCTCCTCATTCAGTTGCCACTCCACAGGACAGAGGGCTAGAAGGTGGAGGCCCAACTCACAAGAATCATATTCTATGCATAGAATTGCATAGAACCATAGAATGGTTACAGCACAAAAAGAGGCCATTTGGCCCAAGGCCGGAATTTTCCAACCTTGAGTGAGGTTGGAATTCTCCAGTCCCGCTGCGGCGAATAAAGTTTTGGCTGAGCGTCAATTTCTCCATTCTTGCTGGCAGCAGTGGCAGGGCAAAATAAATCAGAGAATTCTGACCCTTGTGCCTCTTTGCAAGCACAGAATGTGCCAGTCAGAATGAATGAGTGCACAGACTTTCTGCTCTGGCTGGATTCCCACTAGTTCTGGGGATCACAATTGGCGTACAAGTGCCAATCAAAGTATCCCCAGATCATCCTGCCTTCCACCCACTTAAGCATGTCCACAACGACCAAAAGATCATCATGCATGTCTGTGGAAGATATCCATGGAGTTGCCGCGACACATTTATCCTGAACCAGTCAAGACTCCCACAGATATTCCCACCTTAAAGTAATGTCAGCAGATGGCTTGTTTGGAGAGCAGGGCTATCGTCTAAAGGTGTGACTGATGACAGCTATGAGGAACCTTACCACACACACCCCAGGCAAAGGTATAACAGAAGCTACATGAGCAGAAGAACTTTGATTGAACAGAAATAGGTGGGCTGGGAAGGATTAGCAGTCTCTTCTCGTTTAGAAAAAAGAGACTGAAGGATGACCTAATAAATGATGAAAATTATTGACAGAGAGACATAGCAAAAACTTTTCCTCTTGTGTGGAAGAGCTTAATGAGAGACCTTCTATGGAAGATAATTATCAAGAAATCCAATGGGAAAATCATAATAAACTTCTTTACTGAAAAACTGTTGAGAATGTGAAACTCACTACCATAGGGAGTGGTTGAAGACAATAGTGGAAACATAGAAACTAGAAGCAGGAGTAGGCCATTCTGGCCTTCAAGCCTTCTCCGTCTTTCATTTTGAGCATGGCTGATCATCAAATTCAATATCCTGAATCCACCCCCTCTGCCGACGGGTTCCTCCCATATCCCTTGATTCCTTTAGCCCCAAGAGCTATATCTAATTTCTTTTTGAAATCACACAAGGTTTTGCCCTCTGTGGTAGTGAATTCCACACATTCGCCACCCTCTGGGTGAAGAAATGTCTCCTCACCTCAGTTCTAAAAGGCTTACCCCTTATCCTGAAACTCGTTCTGGACTTGCCCACCGTTGGGAACATTCATTCTGAATCTACCCTGTTTAATCCTGTTAGAATGTTATATAATTTTCTGTGAAATTCCCTCTCACTCTTCAAAACTCCAGTGAATATAATCCTAACCGATTTAGTCTCTCCTCATATGACAAACCTGCCATTCCAGGAATCAGCCTGGTAAACCTTCGCAAGGACATTCTTTTTCAGATAAGGACACCAAAATTGCACACAATACTCCAGGTGTGGCCTCACCAATGCCCTATACAATTGCAGTAAAGATGCATTTAAGGGGAAGTTTTTTTTGATTTGATTTGATTGTTGTCACATGTATTAGTATACAGCGAAAAGTATTGTTTCTTGTGCGCTATACAGAAAAAAAGCATACCATTCATAGAGAAGGAAAGGAGAGGGTGCACAATGTAGTGTGACAGTCATAGCAAGTGTAAAGAAAGATCAACTTAATATTCAAAAGTCTGATGGAAACAGAAGAGAAGCTGTTCTTGAGTCGGTTGGTACATGACCTCAGACTTCTGTATCTTTTTCCTGATGGAGAAAGGTGGAAGAGAGAATGTGCGGACTGTGTGGTGGCTGCTTTTGCGGGGCAGCGGGATATGTAAACAGTCAATGGATGGAAGGCTGGTTTACATGATGGACTGGGCTTTGTTCACGACCCTTTGTAATTTCTTGTGGTTTTGGATGGAGCAGGAACCATGACAAATGGTGATATAACCAGAAAGAATGCTTTCCATGGTGCATCTGTAAAAGTTGAAGAGAGTCATGGTGGACACGCCAAATTTTTTTAGCCTTCTGAGAAAGTAGAGTCATTGGTGAGCTTTCTTAACTATAGCATCAGTATGGAGGGCC
Organism: Carcharhinus amblyrhynchos; assembly: GCF_965287045.1. NCBI lineage: Eukaryota > Metazoa > Chordata > Chondrichthyes > Carcharhiniformes > Carcharhinidae > Carcharhinus > Carcharhinus amblyrhynchos. Next base: position 10,131,867 of record NC_137347.1, on the reverse strand, counting down.
CAGGACAATTTGTTGGTGATCTGGACACCTAGAAACTTGAAGCTCTCAACAATTTCCACTTCATCCTCTTTGATGTAAGCAGGGGCATGTCCTTCACTACACTTCCTGAAGTTGATGACTATCTCCCTCGTTTTGTTGACATTGAGGGAGAGTTATTGTTGCCACAGCCATCACCAGATTCTTTATCTCTTTCCTGTACTCTGTCTCATCGTTGTTTGAGATCCGACTCACTACAGTGGTGTCATCAGCAAACCTGAAAATCGACTTGGAGGGAAATTTGGCCACATGGCAGCATATGAGAGAGAAGGGAATAAATGGTCACTCTGATAGATTTTCCTCCTAGTCCATTTTTCACAAGGGACTTGACAGGTGGCAGAGAAAAATGGAGACAATGAATCAATGAAATAAAGCTTATGGTTGATAGACATTAAACGGAAATATGACATTGTAACACTGTATAAATACCCAAATACTGTTCTCACAAGGTGCAATCCCTGTCACTCCAGCAGATCTGGAGATACATTGCTTGCTTCCCTGCTGCGACGGCTCAGAACCAGCTTTTTCTGAATATTAACGCCTGCGAGAGCCCCGCCAACGGCATCAAACCTACATCTACGCAAGGGCAGACTTAGCCTTTGGGGCAGGAGGCAGTTTGAGCAGCTCTGACTGCTTGAGGTCTGGGGGGCGAGGGGGGGAGGAAGGGGGCAGAGGTTAGGTGCAGGAGATCAAGAGCATCGCTTTGAGAAAAGCCTCCACTTCCATGGGCCGGTCCCTCATTTCCCTTCTCACTGTCCACCAGCAGCTCACTTTGCTGCATTTCAATGAGACATTAAGTGACCAAAGTGAGCTTTTCCTCAATTCTGCTTAAGGTGGCAGTCTGAGTGTGCAGGACATTGAGGAGAGGCAGCACACACAAAATTATATATCTTGAACCCAGCTCTGTGCAGATGTCAAGTCTTTTCATGGGCAGTGAAAAGGCCTGAGATACCATGGCATGCTTGCTAGGGATAAACCCTTCCATTCTCTTTCCATTCGTTTGCAATATCTCTGGAAAGACTGATGAACCTAACACTTTTTGTTGCTGTTCCAATCCAGGAGTGTTACCTTCATTGCGGGTCCCTAAAGATTCTTCGTGTACATCCACCTGAATAGCACTAAGAAGGCCCTGCATCATCTGAATGGATCTGTTCATTCCTTTGTCTGTCTCCAATACCAGCCCCCTGCTTACTTTTGTTGTATGCTTTCTGGTACAACAACCCAACAACTATACTTCTCTGGGCAGTCCCACTAGGAGGGGGGGGGGGTGTGTTTGTGTGTGTGTGTGTGTGTGTGTGTGTGTGTGTATTTAGCCAGTGGAGAATGCAAGTGAGTCATGTGATGGAGCATCCTCTGAGTGCATGGCCCTTGCTCAGGAATCTTCCTCCTCTTCCCCTGGCACCATCTTTAGAGGAACACTTATTGGAATATGGAGTATGAAAAACATGACAAGAACTGATGAGGTGACAAGGTGCTAAAGTCATCCTTGTGCAGCTGATCATATTTCAGTGAATGCTGACGTTGAGGCAATATGAATGACTCCTAGTGACTGACTGCGTTATATTTAATTCCGTGATTGGTAGCTCCCTATCTCAAATGGTCAGACATGCAGTGACTTGGCTCAGCACTCCTTCACTGTCAAGGAGGGGATGACTAGAGAGGGAAATTTTGGTGTAATGGTAATGTCCTTGAACTAGTAATCCAGAGGACCAAGCTAATGTCCTGGGATCAAATCCCTCTATGGCAGCTGGCGGAATTTCAATTTAATTAAAAATCTGGAATTTGAAGCTAATTTCAGTGATGACTAACACTGCTGCTTGTTGTAAAAGCTCAGCTTGTTCGCTAATGTCCTTTATGGGCAGAGAACCTGCCATCCTTACCTGGTCTGGTCTACATGTGACTCCAGACCCACAGAAATATGGTTGACTCTTAACTGCCCTTTTGAAATGTCCTATCAAGTCACTCAGTTCAAGGGATGGGCAACAAATGCTGACCTTGCCCTCAATGCCCACATCCCCTGAAAGAATTAAAGAAAATTAGGGACCATATTCAGTTGTCTGTCCTTACTTGGTGTTTCCTTGGGGATCTTTCCTTGGGGACAGCACGGTGGCATAGTGGTTATCACTGCTGCTTCACAAACCAGGAACCCGGGTTTAACTCTGGCCTCAGGTGACTGTCTGTGTGGAGTTTACATATTCTCCCCGCATCTACATGGGTTTCCTTCGGGTGCTCCTGTTTCCTCCCACAGTCGAAAGATATGTGGGTTAGGTTGATTGGTCTTAATGTCAGGGGGAACAGCTGGGGTTACGGGGATAAGGCCTGGATGGGGTAGTTGTTGGTGCAGGCTTGACGGGCTGAATGGTCTCCTTCTGCACTGTAGGGATTCTATGATTTGTTGGTTTGAGGAGTCATGTGCCCAAGAAGGCTGGGGAAGGCTGTATTTGAATGCACTATGCTACCTACGTTACATATTTTTCAGCACTGAATCTAAGCACTCTGGTATTGACCCCTTTACCATTTCCACTCACCTCTGCTCATTTTCTGAGGCTGCCTTCTTGCTCAGGTCCAAAAAGCCACTAATAAATGTGCTGCTAAAATATCCGTATCCCTGACACACTGCCCAAGTCCCTTTCTGCGAGTTAAAATTCCATGGTATTGGAGAAGAAGCCAGATTCATTCAGGATGCAATCAGATGAGAGGAACACAAAACTGTTGTTCATGATGGATGAGAGGAAAATGGTTCAGTTGGCCTATGATATCTGTATTTATCTTTTTGTCCTGTCAATAGAACCTTTCTGAGAAAAGAGTATTCTCGGCATGGTAGCACAATGGTTGGCCAGGGACCCGGGTTCAATTTTCGGTTTGGGTTACTGTCTAAATGGAGTTTGCACGTCCTCCCCATGTTTCCCCCAGGTACTCCGGTTTCCTCCCACAGTCCGAAAGACATGGTGGTTAGGTACGTTGACCCGAACAGGTGCCGGAGTGTGACAGCTAGGGGAATTTCACAGTAACTTCATTGCAGTGTTGATGTAAACCTTATTTGTGATATTAATAGATTAACTTTAGTCAGTGACACAAGCGTATGGAGATACAACGTACCCGAAATGGTGAGTCATAGTGACGCCAGAAGAAATTTGGTTTTATTTCAGATACAACTTTTTTTTCCTCTGGAGAATGACTAAGGCAACAGAGCTTCCTCCTGCTTTTGTACCTTTGCTGCACAAACCTGCATGCATTATATACATTTCAATAAAGTGTACTGCACACATTATTAACTTATCATCGAGGTTGAATTCATTTACGTAATGCATTGGTCAATAACAGCCTGAATCCATTAGCTTGTAAATAGGTTAAATCCTATTTAGGAAATCAGTTTATAACTGGGGCTGAGGCAAGGAAAATCTCTTGTGGTCTCAAATCACTGTTTATTTGCGAGCGTATACAAAGCATACTCCAGTGCTTCCTATGTCATTTCAGTGTTCACATGTAATTTGTGTATTAAAGACACTTTTATAATAAGTTTTACTTGGAAGGTGGACAGTAAGACGGTTCCTTGGCTGAAGAAGCAAAGTACTTTCACCATTAATGAAGTGTTTTATGGGCTGCTTTTAGAGAAGGGAACAGATTTATAGGGTGATTCTTTTTGACATTTTTTTCTGATCCTCTGAGGTGGCTCAGATTGGGTTTTGAGTACAAATAGTCATTCAGTCCAGTTTTTAAAAAAATTATCTTCAAGTCCCTAATGGTCCCTGTACAATGGTTAGCGCTGCTGCCTCACAGTGCCAGAGGCCCGGGTTCAATTCCTGGCCATGGACACTGTCTGTATGGAGTCTGCATGTTCTCCCTGTGTCTGTATGGGTTTCCTCCAGGTGCTCCAGTTTCCTCACACAGTGTGAAAGACGTGCTGGTTAGGTGGATTGGCCATGCTAAATTCTCCCTCAGTGTACCCGAACAGAAGTGTGGTGACGAGGGGATTTTCGCAGTAACTTCATTGCAGTGTTAATGTACACCTGCACGTGACACTAATAAGTAAACTTTAAAGCTGTATTCTGAGACTGACACTTACGTTATAGACCTCCCCCATGCAGAGTGTGCAAACTCCACACAATCACCGATGGCCAGAACCAAACCTGGGTCCCTGGTGCTGCAAGGCCGCAGTGTTAACCACTGTACACAAGGCGTCATCTGAAGGAATTGAAATACACACCAGGAATGACCACCAAGCGGCTGAATAAAGCACTGATTGCCACTTGCAATGCCTGCTAACAGTCAAAAAGGAGCTTGCAAAACATGTTGAGTTGCTGCTTGCTTGCCCTAATGCTCTCTCTCAATAGCAACCAGCTGTTTGAGTGTAGGAATGGCAATGATACAGATTGTAAATGCTTCTTAAAGGAATATCATCATTTCACCTTCACTGGAGCTGTGATGAGGACCTCAAACACATCGGGAGACCTTTTGGGACATGATGTCAAGACATCAAATCCCAAGCAACATTTGTTTTGCAATTTCTCTCAGGACTTCACCTATAAAGAGTAAGTGTGTTATCCCAACATAGTGGATGCCATAGCAATCACCAGGAGAAGGGAAGCGCTTGGTCAGTGCCATATAATTCAATACCTAATTGCTTATAAGGGAATTGATAGCCACTTTGTGGGTTTATTTACTGGCCAAAGTGTTCTGGCCATTCCCAGTAGCGGAATTGTTTAATCCCACCAACGGCAAACCTCCCCCATCCCCATCGCTGCTTCCCCAGTGGCGGAGAGCGTAGACAATGGGATAACTCATAGAGAGTGTCAGGGCCGGCAGATCCTGCCACCGGCCAATGTTCCGCTGCCTCTGCCACCACAAAACACACTGCAGGGGCTGGGACTGAGAATCCCACCCATTAAGCACATGCAAACAGTCTCACACAATTGTATAATTTGTAGGCATTAGGAGCTGTGCCTACTCAGCTGCTTACAACAAAAGTCAACCGAAGACTGGACAACATGGTACATTTCCCGTCTCATGTTGTCACGCTGATATCCCTTACGGGTATATTACAGCAAGGGGTAGCTTATTAGTGGTGTACCCTGACCTGGGTAAGGAACAAAAGTAGGTCGAGCAGAATAGTACGAATTGTTTTCAGAGACAGCGGCAGGAGGGAAAGTTGGTACTTATTCAGCCCCCCCCACTGAAACGGAGAACTCCTCCTCCATTGGACCTTCAGTACCAGAACTCCCCATTTCTCATCGTCCCTTTCAGTCTAGGAGCCAGCCAGCTGTTATTTGCCAGCCTGAGTGTTCCACACCTTCAACAAATACTGGTACAATGAATATATTATGATGCCGGCATTGGACTGGGGTAAACACAGTAAGAAGTCTCACAACACCAGGTTAAAGTCCTGTATACAACATATATATTAGCCATGGAAGATTGCATCTGACTAATACTTACGTGCTAAGCCTGTAGGTTTCTGTCTGAGCACTGCCAGCTAAGGTCAAAATACAGCAATCAGTAATAAGAGCCAAAATTATGTCCCAAATCTAAACTTTCAGCAAGGCGAGTCTGATTAACATGCAGCATCCATTTAGAAACCGTTTTCATGCTTTGACCAAAATAACTTACCTTAAAGTTTACCAAGGTTCATTGACTGTCTGTCATTTGCTTTCTTGCCAGTATGAAGTAACATCTGATCAGTTGTCATACTTATCAATCTCAGGCTGATACTGTCAGCAACAATAAAAATAACAGGGGCAATTCTCCCAAGACAATTCTAATTGTCGAATTCATGTGAAAACGGGAGTAAATCCTGCTGTTTTTTCTCAGTGGGAGTTTAAAATGAATTTCCCACACTCTGTGCACTGCAGAGTGCACTCACGTGAATCATGCTGAAAATCAGTGGATAGGGCCTATACTCGCTGGAGGGGCCGGCAGCATTGCGCTGAGTGGGCCACTGTGCCGATCTTTCAGTGCCAAGTGGTCAAAGCATGGAAACAGTCTCTAAATGGATGCTACATGTTAATCAGACATGTCTTTCTGAAAGTTTAGAATTGGGACATAATTTTGGGTCTTATCACTGGTTGCCATTATTTGACCTTAGCTGGCAGTGGCTCCTATTTGCTTGTGTCCCGATTGGTGGCCAGCTGGAATTGGTGGCTAGCCCAGTGACTTCCCCACAGCCCGATCGCTGGCCCCCCTGAACATGCCCAGGCCAGCCTAGACAACCTCTTCCCTCCATTACTGGTCTGCCTTGATCTCCCACCCCCTACCCCAATCCCTCCCCACACCGACAGTCTCAAACCCCTCCAGTGTCAACCCACCCCCGCCACTGCACCCCCGATCAAACAAATTTTACACTGCGCTACATGAGGAGATATTAGAACAGATACTAAAAGCTTGGTCAAGGGTGTCTAGAAGGAGAGAGAGAGAGAGATAGAGAAGTTGAACATTTTAATGTTGGAATTCCACAGTTTAGGATCTTGGCAGCTGTAGACACGTCCAACAATGATGAACAATTTAAATAGGAGTTTACAAAAGACCGGAATTGGAGGCGTGCAGGAATCTCAGGGGTTGTAGGATGGGAGGAAGCTTACAGAGTTAGGGAGGAGTGAGGCCATGGAGGCTTTGAAAATCAGGGTGAAAATGTCAAAATATCTAACAACAAAAAAAAATTCTTGGTTTTGACCATCCAATTAGATTTCAAATATTTCAGTCTGTATAAAATTGGGTCTGAAGCAGAAACAATCATAGATATATGATCATTCTTGAGATAAACTACAACAATCATAGAATCCCTACAGTGCAGAAGCAGGCCCTTGGGCATATTAAGTTGGTGCCAACTCTCTGACGCAGCATCTCACCTAGACTCTAACCCCGTAATCCCACATACATACCCTGCTAATCCCCTCACTTACACATCTTGGGACAACAAGGGACAATTTAGCATGGAAAATCCATCTGACCTGACATCCATCTAACCTACTGTGTGGAGTTTACACATTCTCTTCATGTCTGTAGATTTCCTCCAGGTCCTCTGGTTTCCTCCAACAGTCCAAAGATGTGTGGGATAGATGCATTGGCCATTCTAAATTGCCCCTTAGTGTCCCGGGATGTGTAAATTAGAGGGATTATGTGGAAACATGGGGTTATGGGGATAGGGCCTAAGTGCAGTCATTGTTGACGCAGACTCGATGGGCCGAATGGCCTCCTGCACAGTTGGGATTCTATGATACATAGGGGAGAGGGAAATGAGAGGGTGCAGAATATAGGGTTACAAGCAGAGATAGATTTAGGTACCTTAAAAGAGCGGCATGGTGGCCCAGTGGTTAGCACTGCTGCCTCACAGCGCCAGGGAATCTGGGTTCATTTCAGGCCTCGGGTCACTGTTTGTGTGGAGTTTGCACATTCTCCCCGTGTCCACCTAGGTTTCCTCCAGGTGCTCTGATTTTCTCCCACAGTCCAAAGATGTACGGGTTAGGTTGATTGGCCATGTTAAATTAACCCTAGTGTCAGAGGGTTTGCAGGGTAAGTATGAGGGGTTACGGGATTGGGCCTGGGTGGGATTGTGGCTGATGCATACTCATTGGACTGAATGTCCTCCTTCTGCACTGTAGACTCGATGATCCAAGGACTGTGGGAGCACCCAGAGGAAATCCACTCTGACACGGGGAGAACGTGCAAACTCCACACAGACAATGACCCAGGACTGGAATTGAACTGGGTTCCTGGTACTGTGACGCAGCAATGCTAACCACTGTGACACCAAAAGTGTAATCAATGTGCAGAGTTACAGCTGTGGGACTATTGGAAACCATCTTGTGATCAGGTAAATCTCACCCAACTTTGGACTGTAACTTACAAGAAGAGGTTCTAATAACTGAACTTGATTTCACCAGAGAAAAGAGTTGAAGAATTATTCAGACACAGATCTTTATGTTGCTAGGTAAATAACTTTACACTGTAAATGCAACTCCAAATAGGTTGATAATTTTGGTAGAGTGCCAAGTGAGTCAAACACAAAGTTAACGGGTGGGATTTTCCCTTCTCATTCGCCCTGCCATCCTTGCTAGCAAGAATGGAGAATTTGGCGCCCAGCGAAAACCCCATTCACTGCAACGGCACCAAAGAATCCCAGCCACCGGCGAGGTCAGAGGTTTCTGGCAAATGAGTGTGCAACCAGGTTGGAGGTTGGAACATGGGATAGTAATGGACTGCATGCATTTCATTAGGTCAGTTCCCACTTTCTTAAATATTCATTTAACATATCCTTACTGCTTTTTTCACAATTGGAACATGGAAAGAGTTTTGCATACGTGTGGAACGGCTGATATATTCCTGTCACCTTCAGAAAGAGCTGGATAAATATCCAGTTAGGAATAGAATTGATGATGACATGGAGAATTATAGCCGCAAGTAATTCAACGCTTCATGAGATGCGATGGTCCTTATGCTGCTGGGACCAAGGGACCGTGATCAGCCGGTTGTGAATATGTAAGGATAGATAGGTGATCTCAAGTGTTGCTTGATTACCTTTGGGATCAGAGAATATTTATCCAGAGATTTCTCACAGGAGATTAAATAAATGGGGTAGAGTTCAGGCTGGGGGGATGTAGATGGTGAAGCGGGCCCCTTTCCTATTCCATATTTCATGTTCCTGACTGGTATCACTGTTCCTAATTAAACACTGATTGTCACTCGAGGGAAATAAAGCTTTTCCTTCTGCAGGCTGGCTGGAAGAAAAGGGACTGTTCACAAAGTCTGTTGTTAGAAGGGAAACACTTTTCAGCAAAGGAAGACCAACCAATGCAGTATTTTTGATTTAATTTGATTTACTATTGTCACATGTATCATATTGTTTCTTGTGCACTAAACAGACAAAGCATGCCATATATAGGGGAGGAAAGGAGAGAGTGCAGAATGTAGTGTTACAGTCGTAGCTAGGGTGTGGAGAAAGATCAACTTAATATGAGGCAGGTCCATTCAAAAATCTGATGGCAGTAGGGAAGAAGCTGTTCTTGAATTGGTTGGTATGTGACCTCAGACTTTTGTATCTTTTTTCCAACAGAAGAATGTGGAAGAGAGTATGTCCGGGGTGTGTGCGGTCCTTGACTATGCTGGCTGCTTTTCCGAGGCAGTGGGAAGTGTAGACAGAGTCAATGGATCAGAGGGTAGTTTGCATGATGGACTGTGTTTGATTCATGACCCCTTGTAGTTTCTTGCAGTCTTGGATGAAGCAGGAGTCATACCAAGCTGTGACACACCCAGAAAGAATGCTTTCTATGATATGATGTACAACTATGAATATGGAGAAACCAAATTCACAACTGAACATTCTTCTCACGGATGAGCATTTTATTTTCCCGGTTTTTATACAAGGTGGAATTTTGCCTCCACTTTTGGAAGTGGGCTGGGAGATAGAGAGTTAAATCAGGTACCAAAGTAATGGCACTGTGTGTGCCTGCCTGTTTTTACTTGTGTACCAGCCACTGGTGTTGTCCACCACACGTGATGATACTTGGCTGCCTTTTGCAGGCTGTGGGTGTCATTCATGTTTGGGTACCCAGAGAACAAGAGGGTTCCTCACAACCCCACCCTCTCCACATAGTCCCAACCCTGCCTTCTGGACCTGGCACCCCTCCTGCATGTTTGGAAAGCTAATGGCATTTGCTACAAATAAACCTGCTGGACTTTAAGGTTGTGTTGTGAGACTTCTTTCTGTTTTCACCCCAGCCCAATGCCAGCATCTTCACATCACCCTTCCTGCCTTGCCAGGACCCGCCAGGCTTATCCTGCCCCTCCAGGTGAAGTTCCTTCCAGAGCTTCTTATTGATATGGACTGCCTGTACACACTCAGCAGTGGTCACCGACTCACATTGTTGGGGTGGGGTGGGTGCTCAAAGCAAACTTCGTCAGGGTTTGGGGGGTGGGTGGTTCTCCCTCCGAGTCAATTAACAGCCAACATCTTTAACATCTGCCCAAGTGGAACAGCATGGTAGCACAGTGGTTAGCACTGCTGCCTCACAGCACCAGGGACCTAGGTTCGATTACCGGCTTGGGTGACTGTCAGTGCAGAGTCTGCACTTTCTCCCCATGTCTGCGTAGGGTTCTTTCGGGTGCTCCGGTTTCCTCTCACAGCCTGAAATAGGTGCATTGACCTGACAGGTGCCGGAGTGTGGCAACTAGGGGATTTTCACAGTAACTTCATTACATTAATGTAAGCCTTACTTGCGATTAACAAAATAAACCTTTCTTAAAGTGGAGGTGGGCTTGTTCCCTGACATTTAAGTTGTGGGGAGGGGGGCTGCTGGAGGGGTTGCAGGCTCATGTCTTCTGTGTAAAAACCAGTTCTTTGAGGAATGAACAGCCTAAAATATAAGTCCCTTTCAAATTCTAGTTTGGGCACTGAGTAAAGGTGAAAGGTTCATTTTGTTGACCCCCCTGCCTTGCCATCTTGTTACTGGGCAGTATAATATAGTGCATTGTGCCTGTACACAATAAACATCTAAATGGCTAGGTCACTACAATGGGCTGGTTACCCCCAGCAGGATCTTGCACTGGGAAATAACAGCTGGAAACTGACAGGCTCGGGTCTTTATAGTGTTGGAAGGAAAAAGCCAGAAGTTCCATTCTTGCTTCTGCTCTCAGGCTGCAGGGAATCCTTACCAACACATCTTCTGCCTTTGTTGCCCCTGATCTGAGGGAGTCACCAGACCACGTCTCCAATGCTGCCATTTCCAGAGGCTCCTAAACATGGCTTCTCAATTAACCAGCAAAGGGACAATTAAAATGGGGAAGCCTGGAATACCCTTCATTGCTTGACCTGTGTGACGTGGTTGAACCTGGTGCAGGCCTAGCTTTCTGTGCTCAAAACCCACCCCAAAAAACCCAGGAATCCTAATTACAGAATCTCTACAGTGCAGGAGGAGGCCATTCAGCCCATCAAACCTGCACCAACAACAATCCCATTCGTCCCCGTAACCCCCTGTACTTACCCTGTAAATCCTTCTGACACTAAAGGGTAATTTAGCATGGCCAACCCACCTAACCTACACGTCTTTGGACTGTGGGAGGAAACCGGAGCACCTGGAAAAAACCCACTGAGATTCGGGGAGAACGTGCAAACTCCACACAGACAGTGACCCAAGGCTGGAGTTGAACCCGGGTCCCTGGCAATGTGAGGCAGCAGTGCTAGCCATTGTGCCACCCATGATGTAATAGATCTCCTCTCCGCCAGAAATATGCACCGCCAGCCCCCGCAGGCCCACTCCACAGCTCTGCAGCTGTGAAAAAGGCCAGGAGAATAAACTGTGAAACCATTTAAATGCTAAGCATCCTGACAGCTAAAAATACCCTCAATGAGTGTTGTTTTTCAGATATATCCTGTTTTTCAGATACAGCATGTAAACACATTCCTCGACTAGTACACAACTTTGGCTGATCACTTTTGTCTGAAACCAAATAAATTTGTTTTTGCAGGGACTTTGCTCCCAGTTTTGGTCTGTCAGGCAGCAGAAACAATACATCACATTTGTCACAGGCCCATTAGGGACTGGTAACAGTTAAAGAGAAATTCAAACATTTCCTTTCATTAAGAGAAACCACACCACAAGGTTTCCGATTTTTAATTCCCCCACCCAGTGTCCCCTTCCCCCCAGTCCCGCCCAAGGTGGTCAGCAGTGGGATCTTCTGGGATCTGCCGCAGTTATTGGAGTTTTGGGTTGATCGCATCCTCTGGAGAACCCAACGCAAAGGGAGAGAAGGAGTGGGCAGAAAGTTGCTGTCAGGAACAGCCAGAAAATCCCGCTCATCAAGTGTAATACCTATAAATGACTTAAACAGAATGAGCACTGTTAACTTCAACATGATATACAACTACTTATTATGCATTCAAGATAACTTCTTACTCCTTCCAAGAATTATTTCATAATACACATCAATCTTAAAGTTATTTAGTTCTATAGAAGCCACCATAAGTATGCCACAGTTCAATGGAGGCTACTTCCATTCTCCTCAGTTCCAGCTATTTGCTGAGGCAAAACTTTCTTTTACCATCTTTTCACTGTAGGTTCCGTATATCCATGTCTGGTTTCTTTCCAATACTGCCAAACCAACCTGCATTTCTTTTGCCACAAGACTCAATGAGGATCACTGTAGATTCTTCCACCAGGAAATCTTCAAGCTTCTATTCCCTCACAAATTCCAACTGAGAATGATGAAATTAGATTTCTTTCTACTTTGGTGAATCTCTCTGGAATTCTCTGCCCGTTGAAGTGGTGGAGGCTGCCTCGCTAAATATTTTTAAGACGCGGGTTGATGGGTTTTTGATAAGAGAGGGGATTAAGGGTTATGGGGAGAGGGCGGGAATGTGGAACTGAGTCACGACAGATCAGCCATGATCTTATTGAATGGCGGGGCAGGTTCGAAGGGCTAGATGGCCTACTCCTGCTCCTATTTCTTATGTTCTTATGTTCTTATGTTTGCTTTTAGTGAGGGTCTATCTAATTGTCATTTACTTAAGCTACCTTCTCTCAGTGAGATGTACACCATGCGCACTAGTTCCAAGCTGCAACACCTGAGCTTGGATCGCTCTGAGTCCTATTTTCCAGCCTCACCTAGCCTTAATCTGCCCAGACATTGGTTTGCAAACCTCTGGTTCAGTTTCTGCTTCTTTAGAAACTCAGAGAGTCAGTTTCCTTTCTACGCTTTCCTTTCTTGTTTCAATTTTCAGCTTCTGTTTTCAGTTAGGCCATGCACCATTTAAAGTTTCCACCTGCTGTTTTATAACTCCATCTCTTCTATTCTGACCTTCTAAGTGCAATAGCCTCCCAGCTTGTTTACAGTACATTAGGCCCATTTTCTGCAGTTAAAAATTTAATTCTTAAAATTATATTCTAAAACTTGACTGTGTGGGATAGAGTACTTCAAATCAGGCAAACTGGGGACTGAGTCCGAACCCGTTTTCAGAACTTTCTAGTTTTTTGATAAAATCGGAACGCCTTAATTCAGTGAAAGGGGGGGCACAGTGGCTGAAATTCATTCATGCCAACAGGATTCCCTGGTCCTGCTGCAGTGAATGGAGATTTGGCTGAGCAAATTCTCCATCCTCGCTTGCAGTGAATTCGGAACTTGAACGATCAGAAAATTTCAGCCATATCATCTGTCTTCGCTCTGGGTCAGGTGAGGTCAAGGTTCGCTGTGCTGCTCCAAGTGGGAAACGTCCAACGCATTGGCACTGGAACCATTGGAACTGGTTCAGGTGGGCCCAAAGTCCATGAAGCCACTGGGAGTGCGGGGAAAACAATGTCTGGCATTCACACATTGCCAGTTTTTGGATTTGAGGTAATAGACTTGTATTCTAAAACACATAAATCACAAACGAGATGTTCACATTAGGTGGAATTTTACCAGCACGTCCGCCCGAGGTTTGTATGGTCCCACCCGAGGCCAAAGGAAAATGCCATTCTCCGAACCGCGCCCGCTCCTGATTCGGGACAGGTGTGCCGATAAAATTCCAGCCATTGTATAAAAAGTAACAAGGACCGACTGGCAATGTCCTTTAAAGAAAATGACCTATTTGAATTTATTATTTAAAGTTTTTTATTATTAGTGTCGCATGTAGGCTTACATTAACACTTCAAAGAAGTTATTGTGAAAATTCCCTAGTCGCCACACTCCAGCACCTGTTCGGGTACACTGAGGGAGAATTTAGCGCAGCCAATGCACCTAACCAGCACGTCTTTCGGATTGTGGGAGGAAACTGGAGCATCCAGAGGAAACCCACGCAAACACAGGGAGAACGTGCAAACTCTGCAGAGTGACCCAAGGCTAGAATTAAACTTGGGTCCCTGGAATTATGAGGCAGCAGTGCTAACCACTGTGCCACTGTGCTACCCTGGTTGATTGGGTGAAATAAAAACCCCTTTCTATAGACTAAGGAGCTGAGAAGTGAAATAAATTTGTGGCATCCTCTTGCGAATGTGATGTGACAACACAAAGCTGCTCATCATGGAAGATTTCAAAGTTCAGATGGTGAGTGGCTTAGAAGATGTTAATCTGATGCAGTAATCTCAGTGTAGATAAGGGCTATTACATGTTGAGTGCAGATTTCCTCTACTCATTGTGTTAATGGTACATTGGTACATAGGGGAGACCATGCAGAACTACAACAACAGATGAATGAACACCGCTCGACAATCACAAGGCAAGAGTGTTCTCTTCCTGTTGGGGAACATTTCAGCGGTCATGGGCATTCGGCCTCTGATCTTTGGGTAAGCATTCCCCAAGGCGGCCTTCACAACACACGACAATGCAGAGTCACTGAGCAGAGACTGATAGCCAAGTTCCGCACACATGAGGACAGTCTCAACTGGGATCTTGGGTTCATGTCATACTATCTGTAACCCCCACAATTTTCCTGGGGCTTGTAAATTCTGGAGACAATACACATCTCTTTAATCTGTGCTTAATACTCTCTCCACTCACATTGTCTGTATCTTTAAGACTTGATTATCTGTAAAGACTCACATTCCAACCATTATTTTGTAAATTGAGTTTGTGTCTTTATATGCCCTGTTTGTGAACAGAACTCCCACTTACCTGATGAAGGAGCAGTGCTCTGAAAGCTAGTGGCTTTTGCTACCAAATAAACCTGTTGGACTTTAACCTAGTGTTGTGAGACTTCTTACTGTGTTTACCCCAGTCCAATGCCGGCATCTCCACATCATTGAATTAATGACACTGGGAGCATGGTGGGGTTGTTTTTGTTGCCATTATCTCCAGCGAAATTGCGAACCTGCTCTTCTAGAATGCATTCCTTTGATTTACTGGGAACTGCTCATGTTGGAAACCTGCTTTCTCAGTTCCCAATGCCATTAACACTGAGGACTATGGGAGTGCAGCGGGCGTCAGGACGTTGTGGCCAAATGCTGGGTGTACTCTGTCCACTTTTGCTGGAACTGGCAGCATATTCTTCCAAGGAGTGGCCTCACAATTGGTCATTTCCACGCTGACTATCTGGGCAGACTCTCGGCGATACCCGTGTAAGCAGCGGGCAGCAACTTGAAGCCTCGGTGGCTCCAGCAGGAGAAGTGGATGCTGCGGAAGTAAGCTGGAGAACAAAAGGGTACCTAAACATGGAGGTGGCCTTGGAGGCGTGGAAGCACAGGGAGAACTATCAGGGTGAAAGCTGTTATGTTCCTTGGAGAGGGGATCTCTTCTGCTGGAATTGTTTGGGCATAGATGCGATCTTGCCCTGCCTGCCGTGCTGAGTCCCGGGCTCTTCTGGTTCCCCCCAGGCCTGTTGCAGCTAGTCCCCCTCCATTGAGTTGGCAGCTGGGAGCCTCTCCACCACAGACAAAATGCCCACAAGACCACAATATTGCCCCTAACTGGCGCTTTTAGCAATGCTAATTGGCTGCCCGTCCACATGAAGCAGTTGGCCAAACCACTTGATTGCCCTGCACGGGAAAGCTACTCAGTGGCACCAATGTATCAGGGAGCCATCTCAACACAGACCCCAAAGCTGCAGATGCCCATCCCCCATCTCCATGCCCATCACTGGGTAATTCACCAGGGAAATTCAACTGAGCGTAACCAGAGGAAACCTGCTTTGTTGGCTTCATGGAGAGTAAGCTGTGCTTTGTATTCAATCTGCACTGTTTGACTTGAGGAGAAAAATGATCCCTTCCATACTATTGATGTGTTACAAGACTTCTTCAAGAAGAATTTGCATGGAGCAATCAATTATATTTAAGTTACTTTTTAATTATGAATCATAAATTGTGGTATATTAATGACTTATTTGAGCAACGCATACGTGATTTAAATATGCTCACATCACAATGAGGTATGATTTAATTTGTGAAATCCTGTGACCATTAAAGAAACACGCAACTTAGAAAATGAAATCAAAGATGTGCATCACAATCGGATCATAAATCTGGCACATCTTGTGGTATTACTCAGATCTCATGTGCCCTAAGACATGAACACTGGTTCTGCTGCTGCTTCTTTTAATCTCAGGTTTAATTTGCTCAGTGTATGTGAGAAATGGCAGCCCTATCCACTCCACTTACACGAAGCAGAGTCACAAAGTCAAGCGATGGCACAAATTGTAGTGGTCACACTGGTGCACACTTGTGGTGTACGCTCGCGATGGCAAGTCTCACCCACAATTGCCAGGACCCAGTGGTCATGCCAGTCTATGGACCAAGCAGTCAAGATGGGCGGAATCTTGAGTCCAGCTCTTCATGTGGAAACATCCACAGGGACGCAAAATCCAGAACTGGAAATCACAAATTTCGCTGGCGAGATCTGACTTTCCCTGCCCCTTGCCATCAACGTAATCAGATTTACAGTGTAATGGGTGAGAACCTGATTTTAATACATAGATTAAATTTCAATCTAACTCATGTGCCACCTGATTCCCCAGCCCCCATCACCCCCCTCCCCCCTCTCTCTACAGCCTCTCTCATTAGATTTTCAAACTTTGCCGACATAACGTCATGTCAATGATGTTTACAACAGGTTTGACTAGGCCCAAACCTGTCGAGCATGTACCTCTGGGGGCACAGAAGTATATCCCCTGGGGGAGAGAGACATGACTAGGCAGTACTCTGGCAATGGTCCTAGTACAGGTCGGTACTGCCAGGTTAGCACTGCCAACCTTCTAGCTCAGGAGGTCATTGTCATAGAATAAGGGGTAGCAAATTTAAAGCAGGGCTGAGGAGAAACTACTTCTCACAAAGGGTTGTGAATTTGTGGAATTCGTTACCCCAAAGTGCAGTGGATGCTGGGACAGTGAGTGAATTTAAGGAGGATTTAGACAGATGCACTGGTGAGATTGGTGTATATGAGCATATTGAGATTAGTAAGACTGTCCACTGCATCATCACAGTGGTGATAAAACATGGTTTCACTCTGAGGCCATTTTTCATTCCTGTTCTGTGGCATTACCACTATTATAGTGGGATAGATTCGTAAAAGATATAGCAAGTCAAAGCTAGGCATTCATGAAGTGTTGCTGGTGGCATCTGCATTGTCTTCCACTACAATCTGTAACCTCGTGCCCTGGGCCCCCCTCTCTACCATTGCTATTGAGACAGGGGGTTAACCCTGGTTCATTGAAGAGTGTAGGAAAGCATGCCAGGAGCCACAGCAAGCTGCCTTTCTGGTGAAGTTATAGCATAGGACTACTTGCATGCCCAAGAGTGGAAAGAGCCTGCGAGGAACAAAGTGATCCCACAATCCAATCAGTCAGATCAAAGCTCTGTAGTTCTTTCACATCTAGTCATGAAGATTGGTGGTCAATTAAATGACTAACGGGGAAAGGGGGTCTCCATGAATATTCCACCCTCAAAGATGGAGATGCCAGTGTTGGGGTGGCCCTATAAAAAGTTTCACAACACCAGGTTATTTGGAATCACAAGCTTTTGGAGTTGACCTTCCGTGATGAAGGAACTGAAAGCTTGTGATTCCAAATAAACCTGTTGGACTTTATCCTCAAAGAAGGTAGGAGCCAGCATTACAGTACAAAGCACAGGGCTGAAATATTTCCAACCGTATTCAGCCAGAGGAACGAATGGATGATTCATTTTAGATTCCGGCACTTTGCCTGAGGCTCCGGCCATAACAGGAGCTCACCTTCAGGCAAAAAGATTCTCCCAATCTTTTGCTATCAAGAAAGGGCTAAACTCGCTGGATATCACAAAAGCTGTAGCTCCTGATAAATATCTCAGCTGCAGTGTTGAAAATGTGTGCTCTAAATCCATCAATGGCTCCAGCCAAGCTGTTCCAACACAGCTACAACACTGGCATCCACCAAACAAAGTGGAAAATTGCCCAGATATGGTCAGTCCTCAAAAAAAGTGGCCTAATCCTATCCGCCCCATCAGTCTACTCTCAATCATCAGCAAACTGATAGAAAGTGTTGTCGACAGTGCAATCAAATGACACTTACTCAGAAATAACCTGTTCATTTATGCTCAGTTTGCATTCACAGTAAGAAGTCTCACAACATCAAGTTAAAGTCCAACAGGCTTATTTGGTGGCAAAAGCCACTAGCTTTCAAAGCGTAGCGCTAGCTCCAAAAGCTAGTGCCTCTTGCTACCAAGTAAACCTGTTGGTCTTTAACCTGGTGTTGTGAGACTTCTTACTGTGTCTTTACTCCAGTCCAACACTGGCATGTCCACATCAGTTTGTATTCAGCCAGCACAACGCAGCTCTAGACCACTCCATAGACACAGCCCTAACATGACTGCATCTTTCATATCAGCAACGTCTGCCACTTAGTTGGATAAAGGTAGCACGGGGTCAGCACCGCCTGCAAGTTCCCTGCCAAGATACACACACTCCTGACTTGGAAATATATCACTGTTCTTTAATTGTTGTTGAATCAACATTCTGGAACTCACACCACAGTGGATTTGGAATGTTAACTCTGTTACTGTCTCCGCAGACACTGCCAGACCTGCTGGGTTTTACCAGTATTTTCTGTTTTTATAACACATGACCGTGTAGAAGTATCATCACCAAATGGACTGCAGCAGCTCAAAACAATGGCTCACCACCACGTTCTCAAGGCCAATTGGGCGGCATGATGTCACAGTGATAAGCACCGCTGTTTCACAGCGCCAAGAATCCAGGTTCGATTCTGGCCTTGGGTCACTGTCTGTATGGAGTTTGCATGTTTGCCCATGTCTGTGTGGGTTTCCTTCGGGTGCTCTGGTTTCCTCCCACAGTCCAAAGATGTGCGGGTTAGGTTAATTGGCAATAGTAAATCGCCCCTTAATGTCAGGGGCATTAGCAGAATAAATATGTGAGGTTATGGGGGACAAGAGGGATTGTTGTTGGTGCAGGCTCAATGGCCTGAATGGCCTCCTTCTGCACTGTAGGGATTCAATTAGCAATGGACAATTAATACAGGGCCTATCATATGAACACATATACAAGCAGACAAATTAAGAGCCACTAAATAGGCCACTTGACCCTTGAGCCACCTCCGCCATTCTGAAAGAATACAGCTGGTCTGATTGCAATTTCGACTCCATATTCCCATGTACCCCATAACCTTGCACCCCCCTTGCTTATCAGGAACCTATTTAACTTTGCCTTAAAATATGACTTTACTTCCGCCACCTTTTCAGGAACAGACATCCAAAAACTCTCCAATTATCAGACCTGTCACCCAATTTTACAGAATAATATGTTTTCTTCTTTCTTTATCCCATGAATAACTAAAGATTATAGACTCCTGTCAGGTGTAGTGGAAAGGTTTGTGGTGAGTCTGGCTTGATGTGACGGTGTAAAATGGGTGAAAGTGAATCAAAGTCATACTTTGGCTCCCTCTAGTTTTTAATCTTTTATTTCCATTCATTTGCTTTCCATTGCTTTATTGGGTGGCTTGGTGGCACAGTGGTTAGCACTACTGTCTCACAGTGCCAGGGACCTGGGTTCAAATCCTGGCTTGGGTCACTGTCTGTGCGGAGTCTGCACATTCTCCCCGAGTCTGCATGGGTTTCCTCCGGGTGCTCCGATTTATTCCCACAGTCCAAAAATGAGCAGATGAGGTGGATTGGCCATAGCAAATTGTGTCCAAAGATGTGTAGATTAGGGGGATTAGTGTGGTAAATATGCAGGGTTATGAGATGCTCTCAGAGAGTTAATGTGGACTAGGCGGGCTTCCTTCTGCATGGTAGGGGTTTCACGGCATCTTGTTCATGTTTCATTGTGAATAAAATCTTTCATTTCACTGGAGAAAATGCTGGAAAATCTCAGCAGGCCTGGCAGCATCTGTAAGGAGAGTAAAGAGCTGACATTTCGAGTCTAGATGACCCTTTGTCAAAGCCCCTTAGATGCTGCCAGACCTACTGAGATTTTCCAACATTTTCTTTTTTGGTTTCAGATTCCAGCATCAGCAGTAATTTATTTTTATTCTTTCACTTCACTGGTTTGCTGCAGTCAAATATCTTTTAATCCCGATGCCTTAAAAAGTTTTATTATAATCACTATTAACCTTGCTGGTTGGAACGCCATTAATAACACATCACTTATTGACTTTGTCAAATTTATACAGAGGGTGTTCTACCAGGTAGATGTGTTTAGAACTGCCACATATTTTATTTACAGAGAGGGGCTTTCATCGATGCTGAAATTAAATAATGTTTGCTTATCTTCATCTCTCGGCTGGAATGCAGTCAGCGTGGGCACAGTGTGCAACGGGAGATGCAGTATAAGATTTCTAATTTAAGATCCCTCCTGAAAGATGAGCCCATTAACGTGATTTACAATGCAGTTCATTCGCCTTCCTCTTTGATTTATCCACTTCACAAATACGCAACAGAATGGCTGATACCATGGCATGCAGATTATCCCCCAGGAAGCCGCATCCTCCTCCTTAACCAGCTGTTCCAAACGGCTGTATTCATATCCTCAATAAGAACTGGAAAGGCTTCAAACTACAGGGATGGTGATGAAAAGAGGCGAGTTGTGATGCACATTACAGTCATTCATGGATTTATACAAAGCGGTTTCTGCTTTGTCTCACAATGCCTTATAATTCAGGGCGACACAGTGGTTAGCACTGCTGCTTCACAGCTCCAGGGACCTGGGTTCGATTCCCGGCTTGGGTCACTGTCTGTGTGGAGTTTGCACATTCTCCTCATGCCTGCGTGGGTTTCCTCCAGGTGCTTGAGTTTCCTCCCACAGTCCAAAGATGTGCGGGTTAGGTTGATTGGCCATGCTAAATTGCCCTTTAGTGTCCCGGGATATGTAGGTTAGAGGGATTAGCAGGGTAAATATGTGGGGTGCGGGGCATAGGGTAGGATTGTTGTTGGTGCATACTCAATGGGCTGAATGGCCTCCTTCTCCACTGTTGTGTGTCTGTTTCTAAACTAGAGCACCCAGAGGAAATCCACACAGACACGGGGAGAATGTGCAAACTCAACACAGACAGTCAGCCAAGCCATGAATCATAGAAATCATTGAAACTCTACAGTACAGAGGCCATGCGGCCCATCGAGTCTGCACCAACCACAATCCCACCCAGGCCCAACCCCCATATCCCCCCACATTTTACCCACTAATCCCTCTAACCTAGACATCTCAGGATACTAAGAGGCAATCAACCTCACCCACGCATCTTTGGACTGTGGGAGGAAACTGGAGCACCCAGAGGAAACCCACGCAGACACGAAGACAATGTGCAAACTCCACACAGACAGTGACCCAAGCAGGGAATTGAACCCAGGTCCCTGGAGCAATGAAGCAGCAGTTCTAGCCACTGTGCTACCGTGCCGCCCAAGCCGGGAATCAAACCCGGGTCCCTGGCACTGTGAAGCAGTAGTGCTAAAAACTGCGTACCGCCTTAAGTTGAGAGGTAACTTCCGATGTAAATGCAACCAGTTCAAATCACAATCTAAGAGGCTCTTGCACAATTGGCCAGATCATTCAGGAAATCTTGAATCTTTTTAAATATTAGCAAATAGCCAACCATCCTGCTGTCTTTTTAACAGAAACATTTCCTTTACATTTGGCAGCTGGTAAATGGATATCACACGCAGAGATATCTGCTTCTCATAGGGCAGCGTACAACTGTCAGGATAACTGAGGATTCAAGAACCAAATGTTGGTCTCAACTGTTTTTATCTGCAATGTTGAGTGCCCAAAGTTCATATGAGTGTAAATGCTGCTACACTTTTTCACTTCCTATCTTCCCTCTTGTTCTCTATATGTCCAATGATAAAACTTTTCACACATCCAATCATAACAGTTGTTTTTTTCATAGAATCCTACAGTGCAGAATTCGGCCCGTCGGTTCTACACCAATCACAATCCCACCCAGGCTCCATCCCCATAACCCCCATGCATTTATGCTAGCTAGACCCTCTGACACTGAGAGACAATTTCACATGGCCAATCCACCTAACCCGCACATATTTGGACTGTGAAGGGAAACCAGAGCACCCAGAAGAAGCCCACGCAGACAGCGATCCAAGCCGGGAATTGAACTTGGGTCCCTGGCGCTGTGAGGCAGCAGTGCTAACCATTGTGTCACCGTGCCTCCCTTTGTTGAATCATTAGTGTTACACCATGCCATAAATGGCTTTGTTAAACTTAAAGCTTGCTGTTGGGCATGGCAGAATAAGCAATACAGCACATTATTTTTAATGCTCTAATGGGCCATGGGTGTCACTGGCTAGGCCAGCATTTATAGCACACCCCTCATTGCCCTGGGGAAGGCAGTGGTGAACCTCTTTCTTGAACTGCTCCAGTCTATGTGGTGCAGGTACACGCAGTTAGGGGGAGAGTTCCAAGATTTTCACCCAGTGACAGGAAAGGAACAACAATACATTTCTAAATCAGGATGGAGTGTGGCCTGAGGAGAACTTGTAAGTAATGCTGTTCCCATGGATTTGTTGCCCTTGTCCTTTTGTTTGTGGGTTTGCAGAATGCTGTCAAAGATGCCTTGAGATGGTGCTACAGTGCATCTTGCAGATGGTACACATTGTGCTCCCATTGTGCATCAGTGGTGAAGGGAGTGGATGTTGGAGGTGATGTATGGAATGCAAATCAGGTAGGCTGCATTGTCCTCAATGGGGTCAAGCTTCTTGAGTGCTGTTAGAGCTGCACTCATCCAGGTAAGTGAAGGGTACTCCACCATACTCCTGACTTGTGCCTTGCAGATTGCTGCTGTCCATGGAAATCTCAGTATGCCAGGATTTCCGAGCTTTTTCAACTAGGACTCTCAGCCCTTTCTGTTGACACAGGCTTTTAAGGTGAGGATCAGTGAGCGCAGGAGAGACAGATGAAGAGGAACAATGGATTAGACATGGTCCTTTTTTAAAACATTGCTGCCAGATTCCAGTGTTTAAAGTCCTCCAGTCTTCAGTGGGTGAGAGTGTGTTAGCAAGTGAGTGAGTGAATGAATATATAGGTGGTTGGGAGCAGGTAATCAGGTCAAGGGGTAGTTGGGTCATGTCAGCTACCGCGTCAGAGATTTGGGTCAGGGGATAATTGGGTTGGAAAAGGGGATTGTTAGGGTAGGGTCTAGTTTGGTTGGCAGAGTGGTGGCTCGCATTAGACAAGGTTGATTGGACAGTGGTCATGTTGGATGGGGGATGGTTTGTCATTTAGGAAGTGGTTGGAGATGTAGGGGAGGCTTTGTGTAGGTGAGTGGTTGAGTTATGGAGGCAAATTTTACTGTTCCACCTTACCACGGGAATTGGAGTGGACGAGAGGCAGACCACGGGTGGGATTTTCCAGTTTTGGGATGAGCGAGGCCGGAAAATCCCACCCATAGTGTTAATTACTGAGATACACCAGAGATTGAACTGGGTAACAATTTCAAGCTAAGTATCTGGGGAATACAGTCTAGCTCAAATCTCTGATACTGCTTTATGGAATGGCATTCATACAGTATTCAGGGCAGTACAAATCAGACCATTGAAAGTTTAAGCTTCAAGATAATTTCAGCAACTGTGTGCACATCTAGATACACAACACAAACTTAAATCTAGATTTTGCCGCTTCAGATCTTGGAAGTTGGGAGTCTGCCCTGGATATCTTGGCATTCCTGATGTGGAGAATCCAGCATTGGACTGGGGTAAAAACAGAAAGAAGTCTCACAACACCAGCTTAAAGTCCAATAGGTTTATTTGTAGCAAACACCACAAGCTTTTGGAACAGGCTATCCCTTCGTCAGGTGGGTGGGAGTTCTGATCAAAAACAGGGCATATGAAAACACAAACTCAATTTACATGAATAATGATTGGAATGTGAGTCTTTACAGCTAATCAAGTCTTAAAGGTACAGACAATGTGAAAGGAGAGAGCATTAAGCACAGGTGAAAAGGATGTGCATTGTTTCCAGACAGGAAAGTTAGTGAGATGTTGCAAGTCCAGGCAAATTGTGGGGGTTGCAGATAGTGCGACATGAACCCAAGATCCCAGTTGAGACTGTCTTCATGTGTGCGGAACTTGTCTATCAGTCTCTGCTCAGCAACTCTGCGCTGTCGTGTGTCATGAAGGCTGTCTTGGAGAACGCTTACCCAAAGATCAGAGGCCAAATGCCCGTGACCACTGAAGTGTTCCCCAACAGGAATAGAACTGTCTTGCCTGGTGATTATCGAGTGGTGTTCATTCATCCGTTGTCGTAGCGTCTGCATGGTCTCCCCAATGTACCATGCCTCGGGACATCTTTTCCTGTAGTGTATCAGGTAGACAACTTTGGCCGAGTTGCAAGAGTATGTACCATGTACCTGATGGATGGTGTCCTCACGTGAGATGATGGCATCTGTGTCGATGATCCGGCACATCTTGAAGAGGTTGCTGTGGCAGGGTTGTGTGGTGTCGTGGTCACTATTCTCCTGAAGGCCATCCCCACACTGCCACTTCTTACCTTCAAACAACTGCACCACCTCAAACAGACCATTGTCCGCAGAAAACTACCCAGCTTGTGGTGTTTGCTACAAATAAACCTGTTGGACTTTAAGCTGGTATTGTGAGACTTCTTTCTATCTTGGCATTGGTTATCATCTGGAACAAGAGCTTTGCAGCTTCCAGTACTGAATGCCTCACAATGTGGCCAAGCACTGGAGAAAGAAATGAAGAATTCCTGTCAACAATTATGCCAAGATGCCAGTGGTGATCTGGGATTAGAAGGGGCAGTCCAGCCACGGCAATGTTGGCAAGTGTGAGGTTATCCACTTTGGTAGGAATAATGGTAGGAAGGACTACTACTTACATGGCGAAAAACTGCAGCAGGCGATGGTGCAGAGGGACCTCGGGGTCCTTGTGCATGAGTCGCAAAAACCCAGCTTGCAGGTGCAGCAGGTGGTCAGGAAGGCAAATGGGATGCTGGCCTTCATAGCAAGGGGGATTGAATATAAAAGTAGGGAGGTCTTGCTGCAACTGTACAGGGCACTGGTGAGGCCGCAGCTGGAGTACTGTGTGCAGTTTTGGTCGCCGCACTTGTGCAAGGATATTTTGGCCTTGGAGGGAGTGCAGAGGAGGTTTACTAGGCTGATACCGGAGTTGAGGGGGTTGAGCTGTGAAGAGAGGCTGAATAAACTAGGCTTGTACTCGTTAGAGTTTAGAAGGATGAGGGGGGGACCTCATTGAGACGTATAAGATGATGAAAGGGATGGATAGGATAGAGGTGGAAAAGTTCTTCCCGCTCAGAAATGACAGCAGGACTAGAGGGCACAGCCTCAAGATAAGTGGGGGGCAATTTAGAACAGAGTTGAGGAGGAACTTCTTCACTCAAAGGGTGGTGAATCTCTGGAATTCTCTGCCTGTTAAAGTGGTGGAGGCTGCCTCGCTAAATACATTTAAGACGCGGGTAGATAGGTTTTTGATAGGCAAGGGGATTATGGGTTATGGGGAGAGGGCGGGAATGTGGAACTGAGCCACTTCAGATCAGCCATGATCTTCTTGAATGGCGGGGCAGGCTCGAAGGGCTAGATGGCCTACTCCTGCTCCTATTTCTTATGTTCTTATGTTCTTATGACACCACCATCGCGGCAGCGAGTGATGAGGTCACCCCCTTGCCCTCAGCCTGAGTCCAGTCAATCCCAAGGAACTTTGAAGGGCATATCCATTGCAGCTCGCCAGCAGCAGAGGGGCAAATTGACCGACCTCCTCAAGCCACCTCAGGACCCAAAGCGTCAGACCAGTGTGTCAATGCCAAAGAGGTGGTTGAGTGGAGTGTGTGATGGGCTGGAGAATTTCCCACTGAGATGGGCACTTAGTCCCAACTCGGGAGAATCGTGGCCATAGTGCTGTTCAATTAAAGTACTGCATCATGGTGTAAAAGTTATGCAAATCTTATCTTGCACAAGATAAGTGAAGACTTGAAATCAAAATCTCCCTCTTGGTAACAAATCATCTCCGATTGATCTAGAGTTCAGTTTTTCATTTGTTAAGTTGAAACAAAGCAGGTGTAGTCCAGGTATCATTGCATATTAATATCCAGCACACATTAGATGCTGATCATTACACAGCCTCATCACACTTTGCTATTACCCAGTGGAATTGCTTTCTCCAATTGGATGAGTTGGCAATTATGTCCCTATTTTGAAGGTAAAAGTTTCCCATGTGTTTTATTTATTTCCTGGGCAAAGTGAGTACTTTCAGCAAATCAGTCTTGAATTTTGTGCTAAAAATTGTTTGAAGTAATGGCTGAGTTTGTCAAATCCACTTGTAGACACCTCCCACTCAGTTCTTCAGACGTGTACTTTCTATTCGACATTTAGATAACACCTCTCCAGGGCTTACGCTAGTGCAGCATTTGGAGCAGAAAGTTATATATTGTCCACTGTGTGTAAATTGAGAGAGGTGGATACTCAGCAAGATCTTGGTGTCCTCATGTGTCAGTCACTGAAAGTTAGCACACAAGTACAGCAGGCAGTAAACAAGACAAATGGTATATTGGCCTTCGTATCGAGGGAATTTGAGTAAAGGCACAGGGATGTTTTGCTACAATTCTATAGGGCATCAGTGAGGCCACACCTGGATATCGTGTACAATTTTGGTGTCCTTATCTGAGGAAGGAAGTCCTCGTTATAGAGGAAGTGCACCTAAGATTTATCAGGCTGATTTCTGGGGTGGTGGGTCTGTCATATGAGGAAAGATTAAGTCAGTTAGGATTATATTCACTGGAGTTTAGAAAAATGAGATGGGATCTCGTAGAAATTCATAAAATTCTAACAGGGTTAAGTAGACAAGATAGATTTAGAAAGAATGTTCCCGATGGTGGGGGAGTCCAGAACGAGCGGTCATAGTCTGAGGATAAGAGACTGAGGTGAGAAGAAATTTCTTCACCCAGAGGGCGGTGAATGTGTGGAATTCACTACCACAGAATGTAGCTGAGGCCAAAACATTGTGTGATTTCAAAAAGAAAAGAGATAAAACTCTTGGGGCTAAAGCAAACAAGAGATACAGGGGGGAAGGTGGAATCACAGCTTTAAACTTGATGATCAGCCATGATTAAGATGAATCGCTAAGGGCCAAATGGCCTACTCGTGCTTCTAGTTTCTCTGTTTCCATCAACTCAAAGTCTCAGCTTCGTTAGCTTTTTTGTCATGAAAGCTAAGATCCGTGCATGCGCAGTGGCCCCTGTCTGCCACCTCCCAACTGCTGACCAACTTAATCACTAACCAGCCCCTCAACCCCTGACCCCCACATCACCAGCCCTCCACCCCCACCCCCCACCAAGGTCAGATCGCTGGCCCCCCCAAATATGACCCCAACACCTCACCTCCTGGACCCTCCTTGATCTACAGGCCCCCCATCCTCACTCCAACAACCCCTCCTCCCGTAGCCCTGCCCCCCCCCACCCCCACCCCCACCCCCGCTCCTCCCAGGAGGCTGCCCCCAACAGCCTGCCCCACCCCGATGACCAGCTCCGATCGCTGTCATCCTTCCCTCCCCCACTCATTCCAACTGCAGAATAGTAGCAAGACCTCCCACCACCACTGATCGCTCCCAAATGTCTCACCCCAATTAGGTCATGCCCCATCAGGCCCCCACCCCCTTAATACTCCATGTCTGGTAGGCAGTGCCAAGGTGCCCCAAAACATTGGCACTTTGCCCCTTGAGCAGTGCCAGGGGGCTGAGGCTGGCTGTGCCAATGCCAAGGGAGCAACCCAATGTCCAAACCTCTGGGGGGCCTTGATTGCCCCCCCTTCACTTTAATGGTGTCAGGCCGCAAGCACCCTGCAAGAGTGGTGCTACTGTATACCCTGCTGGAGTGAACCATTCCAGGCGGCGGGGGGGGGGGGTGGAGATTGTTAGCAGGATTGGATTTTCAGTCCCATGCCCGCTAATGGCACGGAGATGATATGTAAATTAGTGGCTGCATATATTATGCTGGACGTATTCCAGCGCTGGTAAACACACTCAGGCCTGGATGCCCTGCATGGATCTTACAAATTAGGTGCCGCTTGAATTCTCCCAACCCGCTGTGCTAAAATATTAGTGTAGCGGAATGTGTTTTTGAAATTGTGCAGGGATAACACTGATTTGGCATCATGTCATAATTGACCACATCATGCAGCCATTCAACCAAATATATAATTGTGTGTGTGCATGTTAAAATTGTTCTTTAGTTTATATATTAGTGTCACAAGTAGGCTTACTTTAACACCACAATGAAGTTACTGTGAAAAATCCCCTAGTCATCACATTCCATTGCCTGTTTGGGTACACTGAGGAAGAATTGAGCATGGCCAATACACCTAACCAGCACATCTTTCAAGGTGTGGGAGGAAACCAGAGCATCTGGTGGAAGCCCACGCAGATACAGGGATAACATGCAGATTCCGCACAGACAGTCAACCAAGCCTGGGAATCGAACCCTAGTCCTTAGTGCTGTGAGGCATAAATGCTAACCACTGTGCCACTGTGCTTTCTTTTATGTGCGTATAAAATTGTTCTTTGTACATGCGTGTGTGTGATTGATAAAACGGTTCTTTGTGTGTGTGTGTGTGTGTGTTAAAATGGTTCATTGGTGTGTGTGTGTGTGTGTGTGTGTGTGTGTTAAAATGGTTCATTGGTGTGTGTGTCTGTGTCTGTGTCTGTGTCTGCGCGTCTGTGTGAGTGTGCACTGAAATAGTCCTTCCTAATTTGAAACCGGAGTTGGCCATGGATACGGCAACTAACATTATTCATCATCACAGGGCTATTCCAGTCTTATGCACATACTGGCAACGTTCAGCTTCACTAATAGCTTTTTTAGTAGGAGTTAAGAATCATGATGCAGTAATGTTTTATGAAATGTGTTATCAAAATTATTAAGTTTTATATCATAAATAATAATCTTTCATGTCAGGCTATTCCTGCATGGCAGCCATGAAGTGACAGAGAAAGCAAAGACCACAGATAGAATTTATCCAAAAAAGTGTCAGGTCCTGATTAAAAACCGATGTGTTTGTCCCCTGAGAAATAGGCAGGTTTCCTCTCTAGGTCTGATGACATGTTGCCATTTTAAAAGAGTATTTATTGCACTATTTTTGTGGGGGACAGGGCCTAAAGACACTGAGCAGACACGTCTGCAAAATACATGAAGATGTTTCTCTAGATTAATGGCAACACAAAAATGCAAGTTGTTTTTGGAGGTTTGCCCTTTCTTGCAGTGTGGCCTGTGCTCAATTTCAAGTCCAATGCCAGAGATGAAAGAGTAGTGTTCTAACCAATGGTAATTCCGATTTCCGAATTAGTTATTTTAAAAAAATATATGGGCGGCACGGTGGTTAGCACTGCTACCTCACAGTGCCACAGGCCCGGGTTCAAATCCCAGCTTGGGTCATTGTCTGTGTGAAACCTGTATGTTCTCCCCATGTCTGCGTGGGTTTCCTCTGGGTGCTCCAGTTTCCTCCCACAGCCCAAAGATGTGCAGTTTAGGTTGATCGGCTATGTTAAATTGGCCCATAGTGTCAGGAGGATTAGCAGGGTAAATGTGTGGGGTTACGGGAATATTGCCTGGGTGGGATTGTGGTCGGTACAAACTCAAATGGCCTGAACGGCCGGCTTGTGTACTGTAGGGATTCTGTGACTCTTCTAATTGACTAACAAAACAGCGGCGAAAAAGACTGTGTTCCAAAATGCAGGAAAGTTAAAATCCCTTTAACACTGCTCTTTGTCTTTTTGATGCCCGCTTTAACGATCTTTCGTGACACTGAATGATCATCGAATTCCATTTTCCTCATTTTCCAGTCGCTGAAGCGCTACATTAGCTATCAATCAGTCGGAGGGCCCAGTATGTTGGTACCACTGCTTCTTGGCGTGCTGTCAGGGAACATGGAATCAGTCTTATCGAGAGTTTCCAAAAAACTTTCACTTCAGCTTGTCTCGAGTTCCGCCTCTCGTGGTTTCAGCAGTTCCTCACATTTCATTTTCTTTGGTTGATTGGCTTCCTAAATTATCTGACAAGTCTTATTATTTTGGACATGCCTGGTAGTAATGGAATGAATTTCAATATAATGCCATGGAGAATAGTAAACCTTACCCCCCTCCATCCCCGAGCACTGTATATCCTTTATTGATTTATGATTAACGTAGAGAAGTGAGTATGTAGTTTAATATTGTGTGAATAGTACACTGATAATGTGTTTTACTGAAACAAACTTAAAAACGTAATTAGTTACGGAACCATAAAATGAAGAATATTCAAAGCGATTATGATTTTACACTGGGACACCACAGCTATAAGCTGAATTTACATGTAGACTATAAATCTGCAGTACATGTTCTAATAACAAGGCTCCTTTTGTCAATTGATTTGATTTATTATTTCACGTTTGATTTGATTTGATTATTATTGTCACATGCATTAGTAAACAGTGAAAAGTATTATTTCTTGACACTATGCAGACAAAGCGTACCGTACATCGGAAGGAAAGGAGAAAGCGCAGAATATAGTGTTACAGTTATAGCTAAAGTGTAGACAAAAGTCAACTTAATACGAGGTAGGGCCATTCAAAAGTCTGATGGTAGCTGAGAAGAAGCTGTTTTTGAGTCGATTGGTACGTGATCTCAGACTTTTGTATCTTTTTCCTGGCAGAAGAAGGTGGAAGAGCGAATGTCCAGGGTACATGGGGTCCTTGATTATGCTGGCTGTTTTTCCAAGGCAACGGGAAGTGTAGACTGTGTCAATGGGTGGGAGGCTGGTTTGAGTGATGGACTGGGCTTCTTTGTAGTTTCTCATGTTCTTGGACAAAGCAGGAACCATACCAAGCTGTGATGCAACCAGGAAGAATGCCTTCTAAGGTCCATCTGTAAAAGTTAGTGAGAGTTGCAGTAGACATGTCAAAATTCCTTCATTTCCTGAGAAAGGAGAAGTATTGGTGGGTTTTCTTAACTATAGCATCAGCATGGAGGGAACAGGACAGGTTGTTGGTGATAAAAACTTGAAGCTCTCAACCATTTCTACTTCATTCCCATTGATGTAGACAGAAGCATGCCCTCCACTATGCTTCCTGAACTCCATGACTATCTCCTTTACTGTTGACATTGAGGGAGAGATTATTGTTGTCGCAGCATTTCATCAGATTTATTGCAATGAGCATGCAGTCATGATATTGTAACATTTTCTTAAGAAAAGAGCCAATTTTCCTCTTCAAACTGGACATCAGAAGCTTTAAAATCACCTAGCCTTTCTTGACTGCAATGTTGTCAAACTTTCAGAAGTCTCCGAGTGGCTGACATACCCAGGCATGGAAAGATCTTTGAAATTTAATGAGCCCTCAAACAGACCTGAATTTTACTCTCTCCATCCCTCCCCCTGCCCCTAGCTCTAAGTTATCAGGAATGGATCATGAATTTGCTCAGACAGTATTCCCTCCAGGTTCCCACCCACCCTGATCCCTCTGCGATATTATGTTGGGGTAACCCACTTAAGAGCCTTATTTGAGGCCATGGCCTTAGATGGAAAGGCCCTTGTCCCAATTAAGGCTGTTAAGTGGCCAATCAATGGTGTGTTGAGGCCTCAATTTTTAGGCCAGCGGGCAAATGATAGTTCAGGTGGGTAAAGAAAGTTACATCTCTGGTGGGAAGTGTGTGGCGAATGGTGCATGGACGTCCATTAGAAGCCCCTATCTGAATGGAGTCCCCCCCTTAAGGCCCAATGACATTCAGACCTTCCTCCTCCGACTCCAAGCTATTAACCGAGCCAGTGATTGGCCCCTGGCAAACCCCCCAGACCTTCTTTACCCTCCCTACCCTGGGACCCCTGCCAAGTCCCTTGGTCTCGAGTTCCCAGGATTTAGCTCCTCTTCCAACCACTGCATCGCCTCCTGCTGGATGGTCTGGAGAGCTGCCAGTCAATCCTCTTCTCACTTGGGGGCAACTCAATGCCAATCAATGTTCTTTAGAGCGCAAAGTGGCATCTATGCTGTTGGATTCAGAAGGGATGCATTCCCTTGCCATCTGCTATCTTAAAAATTCAGGCTACTGGCTTCTCACCAGAGATGTGAATAGCTCTTTCTTATCTCATCCCATGTGGGAGAATGGGAAACTCTGAAGCCAATGACTGAAACATTTAAAAAGGTTATTATTGTCTTAACCAATGAGACAATTAAGACAATGGATGAGAAGATGACCCAGGCTAACTCAATATATCTCTACAGACACCCAGTGCAGAGAGCGGCAAGGAAGGAGAAAGACGTCCTCATGAGCCTGTTCCTGAGCTTGGTCAAGCTTGCCATAAATAGGTGCAGGCAGTGGGTGGCTGAGGGGGTCATCTGACCTGACTGTCTCTCCCTCCGCCATGGCTACATTCATAGCTGGGTATGCCTGGAGAGGGAGCAGGCACAGTCCACGAGCACCACTGAGGCCTTCTGCGCATGTTGGGCCCCACAGGGACTGGGATGTATTAGTGACCCCTTTAATCATATTTGATGTGATGCTTTAAGTTTGCTTTACACTATTTTCTGTTTCCGAAGGTCTCTAAATGTCTACCCCTTTTACTTTGCCCCTCAATTTGTTTGACTTGGTTTAATTATTTTGCCTATAAAAATGGCGAACACTAATATTAGAGCGTAATTTGACAACCTGGGATAGCTGCCATTTTTAAGTTGATGAACTACAAAGACAGGCTGAGAACAGACACTCGATATACAGGATCCAGGGAAGAATTCTGAGAAACAACTTCAGGGGTGGCACAGTGGTTTGCATTGCTGCCTCATAATGTCAGGAACCTGAGTTCAATTCCGATCTGGGGTTACTGTCTGTGTGGAGTTTGTACATTATCCCTGTGTCTGTGTGGGTTTCCTCTGGTTTCCTCCCACAATCCAAATGTGGGGTGAGATGGATTGGCCATGCTAAATTGCCCCCTTGGTTTCCAAAGGTGTGTAGTTGAAGTGGATTGGCCATGCTAAATGCGTGGGATTACGAGGATAGGGCAAGAGAATAGACCTAGATAAGATCCTCTTTCAGGGTGTCAGTGCAGACTCAATGGGCTGAATGGCCCCCTTATGCACTGTATTCTATGGATTCTATGGGTTCTTGGTTAAGGAATGACAAAGGCAAAAATATTAAGAAGTCAACTTCTGTTCCTGCCAAAAATGTCCAGGCAACCTACAGATTCCAAAAACACAGATTCCGTAAAGAGTAGGAGATCTGCTTTCCACCAGAAACCTGCTGAATCCACCTGATACCACTCACAAGTCGACTGCAGAAACCATTAAAGCTGCTAACTAAACCTCGAGTTTTAAACCCTTCCCTTACAAAAAGAAAGGAACTCATTCAATGGGCCCATAGCAGTGGAGTTTCAATTACAGTCACATTGTCATTCTGTTCTTTGTTACCTACCCTAAATTGCCAGAGCTTCCTCACCAGACTTCTGACTCAGGCCAGGTTAGGTAGGTGCAGTGCAATGCTAGCTGCCTAGCTGGGGTAGGTTTTGAGAAGCCAAACGGAAGTTAAGTGTATAAGGTGAGCAAGTAGGATGGGTCAGGGGGTGTTTGATCTGGTGGGTGGGTAGGGGGGTGTGTGTTTAAGGTGGTCAGGGAATGGGGGATGGTGAGTGGGTGTTGGTGGGATGGGGGCAGATGATCAGTGGTAGATGTTGAGTACCCAATGGAGGTGTCAGCTAGTCGGCAGGGTGGGGAGTCAGGTGGGCATGAGAAGTTTGGATGGTCAGGCAGCGTTATCAGTTGGGTGGTGGTGAGCGGGGGGGTGGTGGGGGCACATTTGGCTGGTCAGTGGGTGGGGGGGGGCAGGATCAGCGCCTGGAGGTACCTATTGCGATCCTCCTCATCTGAGCAGATCCTGTGTATATGGAGGGCTTGTCCGTAGGGGATGGATTCTTTAACTCGTTTAGGGTGGAAGCTGGAGAAGTGGAGCATTGTGAGGTTATCTGTGGGCTTGTGGTACAATGAAGTACTGAGGCATATTGTCAGTACCTTTAAGACTTGATTACCTGTAAAGACTCACATTCCAACCATTATTTTGTAAATTGAGTTTGTGACTTTATATGCCCTGTTTGTGATCAGAACTCCCATTCACCTGATAAAGGGGCAGCACTCTCCAAGCTTGTGACTTGTGCTACCAAATAAACCTGTTGGACTTTAACCTGGTGTTGTGAGACTTCTTACTGTGCTTACACCAGCCCAACGCCAGCATCTCCATATGATGTGGTTGCAGCAGGTGGCAGATTTTAGTGAGGAACTTCTCAATAAAAACTGTTCCTCATTAAGCTTCACAAACTGTCCTCTGGGCAGGGAAACCTTCTCCCTTCCTCTCTCTTCCAGCAGCTTTATGTCAGTCTCCTCCTTCCCCCTGTCATGCTGTAGTCCAAGGGGGTACGAATTACTCCACTCACCCCACAGTAAATGATTGCTTCAGAATCCTACTGTCAATTTCGGCAACTTCCAACCTTCACAGAAACCCACCAAACACTCCGACAATCACAGCAGGAGCCTGTGGAGATCAATCAAGATCTAATTGCAATCAGTTGATGATCACTTTAAATAGCGCTGTTGGGGGGGTTCTCCCTGCTGCTGAATGTATTTTCAATGGTGTGGTTTTAATAGAGACATTAACTAGCATGTTAAATTCCAAAATTACAGTGCTGGCATCAAAACAACATGTTCAGAGGTATGCACATGCATATTGGGCACCATTTTAGAGGCAAAACTGCAAGGATAGAACGAGGAGCCACATTTAAGGCTATCAAACAACATCTCCTACAACATTTAAGAAATGAACATTTAAACAAAAGAATTTCGAATCCTAAAGACTCTAGTTTTAGCTCCCATGCCTTACAGGAACGGGACCAATAGGCAACTAGAAGTTTATGTGAGAGCAACAATTTAATCCCCAGGATTTCACAGCTTTGGGTGCAACAGTGGCACAGTAGTTAGCACTGCTGCTTCACAGCACCAGCGACCCAGGTTCAATCCCTGACTTGGGTCACTCCTGACATGGAGTTTGCACATTCACCGGGTGGTCCAGGTCCCTCCCACAATCCAAAGATATGCAACTTAGTTGGATTGGCCACGCTAAAATTGCCCCTTACTGTCAAGGGGTTTTGCTGGGGTAAATGCATGGGGTTATGGGGATAGGGTCTGCATGGGATTGTGGTCAGTGCAGTCTCAATGGGCCGAATGGCCTCCTTCTGCACAGTGATTCTATGATCTCATGATGTCAACATGATCTTTTGGGCACTCAACATCAAAAGAAAGTGCTGGAAAATCTCAGCAGGTCTGACAGAGTCTGTGGAGAGAGAATAGAGCCAATATTCTAAATCTGAATGTCCATTCATCATAGCAAGCAGGCAAATCGACCCCAGCTGGTGGTCCAACAGATTTGGCAGCTCAGGTTGAATGTACGTCTGGAGGTTTCATTGTGTGACTCCCCATCTAAATTACCCAACGCCCATACATCCACGACCGATCAGTCAACATTTCCATCAACACAGTGCACTGCGTCCCCATGCCGGTCAGAAAGCAAAAAGACTACTTTGTCCAGTTGGTGATTCTTGACTGCTCACCAAACAACTTTTGCCTCACCGCCAACATTTCGACGAATTTGTAATGCAATTGTTGAAAGAAAATGAAGAAAAATTGTATTTTTAAGACATTTGTCACAAGGGTGGCTTGTCATCGCATCCTGGATGACATTTCTTACTACCTGGAGATTCAAACAGGACCCAACGCCAGGACCCAACAATTGTATCACAGCCCAAAAAGGAGCATTCAGCCATGGGGTCTTAACTGCAGCTATCCCTGCAAAGGGGGTTGTGATCTTGGCTGTTCCACTGGATGATGTATCAAATGGAGACCAGGGGTGGAATTTTCCCATCCCGCCCACCATGGGAATCGTAGTGGGCAGGACAGAGCCATGCAAATGCCCATTGACCTTGGACAGGATTTTCCAACTGGAAAATTCACTCCACCTCCCCCATGTGTCTCCTCACAATGGATGGCAACTTCCTTGAGATCACCAACCCAAGCCACCCTTCCGAGCAGCCTTGTTTAAAGTTTATTTATTGGTGTCACAAGTAGGCTCGCATTAACACTGAATGAAGTTACTGTGAAAATGCCCTAGTCACCACACTCCGGCACCTGTTCAGGTACACTAAGGGAGAATTTAGCATGGCCAATACACCTAACCAGGATGTGTTTCAGACTACGGGAGGAAACCGGAGCACATGAAGGAAACCCACGCAGACACGGAGGAAACATGAAGACTCCACCCAGACATTGATCCAAGCCAGGGAACCTGGTGCTGTGAGACAGCAGTGATAACCATTGTGCCACCGTCCAGCCTTAGTGGAGGACCTGGGTCCTGTCAGACAACCACACTGAGAGTAATCAACTAGTAAAGAAGAGGTAGGCGCTCATGCCGTAAGCAGATTAAAGAATGGTGCACTTAGACCAACCAAATTGCATCTGGCACAGTTGCTACCAAAACGTGGGCTACTTATTACCTGATTTAAACCCAGAACGTGCAGGAAATGGTTAGCAAGTTGACCAGCAACTGAAAGAGACAGATAGCCAACTACTTCCGGCAGAACCGTTCATCACTTCCAAAGACTGCTTGCACCTGTAACATCAGCCTTATCATTATGTTCCAGGTCCTGGTTGGCGTGCTATGCACTTCCAAACAATTTCACTCTCTTTTCTTTCTTCAAATCAGGACATAAATAGCTTGTTTTCTTTTTGTAACATCTGTTTGTGGCTAATGCGCAGTTGATTTATGGATCCCTGTTTGATTAGCGGATGCAGTTAATAGGAGATTATCATCATAGGGAGTGCAACGATGTGGGAAGGGTTAATGATATTTCCCATTTCAGCAGCGGTGTAAGGACAGTCCACCAGCTATTTAATATCGCGAATATAGCTGCTGGCTATGAGGACCCCTATACATCTTCTGCAAACCTCGCTGATTACCATTTCTGATGTTGCATCTAACCTTGTAATGATATTCCCCATCCTTGCTGACATCCCTTATAAGCAGTGCAGCCATTTTTAGATTGATAATTTACTCTGCTGTTAGCTATTGATGAGGTTGGTCAGGGATGAAGACTTCCATTAAATAGAGTGTTGTAGAAGTAGCGAATTACAGAGTCATAAAACATGCTCTTGCCTGGTTCTCAGGGGAGGTGTAGCGTGAAGAGCACTTACCTAGTTTAAAGAAATTGAAAGTAATCACAAAGCAGTTTGGATGATAGACTTGGCACAGTTAGAAATGAAAGAGAGAGAGGGGGGAAAATAGGCCAAATACATTTTTTTTTAAAACATTTCAAGTGCACAAAATGATTTTCTGTTGCAATATTTTGTCGTGTTTTTGATTTAAAAAATAAATATTTTCAAGTTTTTATGTCAGAGTTCTGAACTTCAAGAAAGTTGGAGGATTAGCTTGGTTAACCATAAAAGCATGCCATACTGGAGTAGGAGTAGGCCATTCGGCCTCTCGAGCTTGCTCTATCATTCAATAAGATCATTGTTCATAGAATCCCTATGGTGCAGAAGCAGGCTGTTCAACTCATCGAGTCTGCATCGACCACAATCCCACCCAGGCTCTATTCCGTTAACTCTATGTATTTACCCTGCAAAGACCCCCGACATTAGGGTCGATTTAGCATGGCCAATCAACCTAACCCACACATCTTTCGACTGTGCGAGGAAACCGGAGCACCTGTTGGAAACCCACACAGACACGGGAAGAATGTGCAAAATCCGCACAGGCCGTGCGCAAGCCAGGAGTCGAACCCAGATCCCTGGCGCTGTGAGACAGCAATACTAACCACTGTGGTGCCCATCCAACCTTTCATCAAAGATACCACACCCCCCCCACCTCATCCTAAGTATTGGTCAAGTAAACCAGGATGTTGCCTGGCATGGAAGGACTGGGGTATGAGGAAAGATTGAAGAAATTGGGGCTCTTTTCCCTTGAAAGACGCCGACTGAGGGGGGATCTAATAGAGGTATATAAGATTATGAAGGGTATAGATAGAGTAAACAGAGGTAAGCTATTTCCTATAATAGAGACACGTAGGACAAGGGGCCATGGACTTAAGGTGAGGGGGGAGAGGTACAACACAGATATTAGAGGGA
Organism: Carcharhinus amblyrhynchos; assembly: GCF_965287045.1. NCBI lineage: Eukaryota > Metazoa > Chordata > Chondrichthyes > Carcharhiniformes > Carcharhinidae > Carcharhinus > Carcharhinus amblyrhynchos. The sequence continues at coordinate 10,093,796 of NC_137347.1, read as the reverse complement.
GGTTTTTCACACAGAGGGTAGTGGGGTATGGAATGCTCTGCCAAGTAAGGTGGTGGAGGCAAACACGCTAGAGTCCTTTAAGAGTAACTTAGACAGGCACATGACTGGGTTGGAGATGGGTGGATATAGGAGATCTTTTTAAATAAGGGTCATTAGCATTGGGGCGTCCCTGGTAATGTAAATGGGTATAGTATGATAATAATGTTTTTTCTCTTTTCATTCACAGGTTTTAAGTTGGTCCACCTTGTGTCCAACGAGGGGCATACGCGCAATGGGTCGTACTGGGGCTGCTCTTGGTTGTTCGAGATTGGCCTAGTGCTTCATGTCGTTAGTGTGTGCCTAAACTGGACCAGATACTGGGCAAGACGACAGCTCAGTGACTATCGCTGATTGCTGTGCAGACACATGGATTTGGGCCGGTGTCTGTGGGAGTTTGCGCATTCTCCCCGTGCTTGCGTGGGTTTTCTCTGGGTGCTCCGGTTTCCTCCCACACCCCAAAGATGTGCTGTTAGGCTGACTGGCAGGAATAAATTGTCCCTAAATCAGTTTCCCTCAATCTGGATGGCCATAAAACATTAGACAGGGGTCGTGGGTAGAGAGGGGGACTGGTGGTGTTGAGATGGTGGCACAGGCTCGTTGGGCCGAAGGGCCTGTTTCCCAGGCTGATTTTGTTCTTTGTTCTTTGTTAAACCTTCTCTGAACTTGTTCTGATGTATATATATGATTTCTTAAATGGAGTGTTCAAATCTATCAACAATATTCCAGGCAGAGTCTAGATTTTTCATTCCGTGCACAGTGCTGGCTGAGGTGAGAAATGATGTGGAGATGCCGGCATTGGGTAAACACAGTAAGAAGTCTCACAACACCAGGTTAAAGTCCAACAAATTTATTTGATAGTAAACTCACAAGCTTTTGGAATGCTGTTCCTTCGTCAAATGAGTGGAAAATTCTGTCTCTGATCATGAGTCTCTGATCAGAACTTTTCACACACCTGACGAAGGAACAGCGTTTCTGAAAGCTTGTGGGTTTACTATCAAATAAACTTGTTGGACTTTAACCTGGTGTTGTGAGACTTCTTACTGAGGTGAGAAAGCCAGCATGCCAGATAATCCAGCACTCTGTGGTAAAAATTTGAAGTTGTGGGCCATGACATCACGCTGGTGGGAGGGGAATTCCAAATGTGAAAGGTGGGGGTGAGGAAACAATATAGTGGTTATACCTGGGCAGGACTGGGACTGTTATCCTTGGGGAGTATTTACCAGAGTGGTTGGGGAGGGTTTAAATTAAAATGGCAGGGGGATGGGAACCTATGCACAAAGTCAGAGGAGTAGGAATCAAGGATAAGAACAAAAGACAATAAGGGGAGTAAGAAAAGTGACAGGCAGAGAAATTGCTGTGATTGTTGTGGCCTGTCTCTTTAAGAGTCAGAAGTTAAGAAGAGTCACCTGACTTAAGTGACCAATGGGAACGAAGAGTGAATGATCTACCATAGAGGGTGGAGGCCTGTTTCAGGCAGAATACATCTGGAAACCATGTAGTAAACATGTAAGGACTGGAGCAGCAGGTGGGCTACTCTAGACCAACGTAGAGCTGCAAACTCCTGTACCAAGTTTTTCTTTATGAATAAACACCTTCTTGTTCCAAATGAAGCTTGAAGTCTCTTGACAATGCCAGAAGTGCCAGCACATAACATATTGGAAACAAGATGGAATCGATTAAATTGGACAGCCTACCAGGTTTAACTGATCTTTGGAAAGAGAGGATACCTACCTTGAGTGCCTGTCTTTGGTGCAGAGAGTCCAAGAGAGTTGTTGAGGTAATGCAAGACCCTGAGGGGTGAATGAAGAAATGAACCAGGTGAGTGAAGAGATTTGAAAAGATGTAAGAACAATTTAAATGAAGAAAGATTGCTCTTCAGGAGCAAAGAAAGTAAAACTTCAGTTTATTAAAAAAAAAGGACAGGTGTTTTGGAAATAAATATACACTATTATTTTGAAATAAATAAATATACAATATACCCAGCTAAAAGAAAGCTGTGTTTCAGATTTAGAAAGGAGAAATCTGGAAAGAAGGCTGCAGTTTAACAAATTCAGAAGTAAAAAGAGAAAAAGTATCAGGGAACTGCAAAGCTTTAAGCAAAATTTGAAGCAGAGAGAACAACCTCAGGCTAAAGCGACAATCCTTTAAAACAGAGATGAGGAGGAATTTCTTCAGCCAGAGAGTGGTGAATCTGTGGAATTCTTTGCTGCAGAAGGCTGTGGAGGCCAGATCATTGAGTGTCTTTAAGATTGAGATAGGTTATTAATTAATAAGGGGATCAGGTGTTATGGGGAAGAGTTAGGAGAATGGGGATGAGATAAATATCAGCCATGATTGAATGGCGGAGCAGATTTGATGGGCCGAGTGGCCTAATTCTGCTCCTGTGGCTTTTGGTCCTGTCCCAATAGTGCAGAAAAGTGAAAAGCTAAGATTGCAGATCTGCTGATCTGAACAGAACCTGCAGGTAACATCCCTGCACTAAGGGGTCACAGGTAGGCTAGATTAGTGGTTTTGGTCATAGGCAGTCCTCTACCTGCTTAAAAAAAAGTTACAAAAGTTTAAGAGAATTATGGCTCTGAATGGACAGTATGACTGTAAGTGGAATTAACCAGCAGAGATGTACATCAAAATAAAGAACAATTTAGGCACTGAGAAACAAAGCTGTAGAAATTGTTGAAGTCTTCCACCACCTAAAAAGAATCCAAAAGGAGGAGCTGCATGTTCCCACCAAAACTCGAAGAGCACAGGCAGTGAAGGGAAAGAACAACACAGCAGCTGAGGCAGTTAAAACAAAGGTAGATAATCTTAAAATGGTAATGCAATTAAAGTTGTACAATATTTAATGCAACCACCTCAAAACAGGACAAGGGACAGAAAAATCAGAAGCTCCCAGATAAAGGGTAACATTTAAAAAGGCAATGCAACTGTAAGGGAATCTGTAAGCAATGCAAGATCTTAAAGGAGGAAATTAAAACTTCAGGAAAGGAGCAATGCTGGAGCTCGGAGGAGGTAATAAGACCTCAAGCAAAAGGTTCTGCCAGACTCAGAAGACAGCACAAGCCCCCTGAGAGTTGTATACTGAGAAAGCCCTGAGGAGGGCAACAAATGTCCCTGGGGGGGCAACAGAAGACCCTAGAACGAGAGAAATGAAAGACCCCCCGAGGGAGGGCAGCACTGAAGGAGATTATTCGGTACACGCTGTGACTTGTTATCAATTTATTGTTTGACTTCTCTCAATCCTGCTTTAAGAAGTTTGTACTTAAGACCTTGATGTTACTCCTGTTTGTTCTAGTGTGTCAGTATTACCTTCAGTGAAAATTGGATTCAGAAATAACACTAATCTTCTGATTCAGATCCACCTTGTCTCATTCCCTTGCAAATCTGGATCCAACTTGCTCTCCATTGAACCAGTTTGGAATGGATTGAGTTAAGCTGAAGTCCCCTCCAATTTTTCTGCTACTTTAGCTGTCTGTGCTGGATGCAGCTTGGAAACCTATTTTTACCATGACAGGATTTCCCCATTTTTCTCCCTATCAAATTTGATTTTTTTGATCATCAGTTCCCAGCTGCCTAAGTACTTTAATGGATATCACCAATTGCAGATGCACCAGTGAGCTTTAGTTGCAGATGCTTATCAATTTTCTGTGTAGGTGTTTTTGAGTTTTGAATTTTGTGTGACACTTAAAATAAAGAAACTAGAAGCAGGAGTAGGCCATTTGGCCCTTCGAGCCCGCTCTGCCACTCATTTTGATCATGGCTGATCATCAGTTTCAATATCCTTATCCTGCATTCCCCCCCGAATCATAGAATCCCTACAGTGCAGGATTCCACTCGGCTCATTGAGCCCACACCAACCACAGTTCCACCCAGGCCCCATTCCTGCAACCTCACGTGCTAATCCCACTGACACAAGGGTCAATTTTAGCATGGCCAATCAACCAAGCCCTTGGTATCCATTGATCCCTTTAACCCAAAGAGCTGTATCTAATTCCTTCTTGAAATCACACAATGTTTTGGCCTCGACTACTTTGTGGTAGTGAATTCCACAGATTCACCACTCTTTAGGTGAAGAAATTTCTCAGTCCGAGAAGTAAGGTTCTAAAAAAAATACATGAATCTAATTTTGAATCTCTCTTTGCATAATGATGTATGCTGGGCTATTACTGAGAACTGGTATTGTTTTTTCAATGTAAGAAGTCTCATAACACCAGGTTAAAGTCCAACAGGTTTATTTGGTGGCACAAGCTTTCAGAGTATTGCTCCTTCTTCAGGTGAACCCAGTAGCTGAAAGAAACCCAATTACCTCGGGGACCTGGGGTGGAGGGTGTTGCACGCGGCAGTACCGTACAACAGTAGGATTCACTGGTTCACGGGCTCCCGAGACTGCTCCTTCTGTGGCCTTGTGGAGTCCGTGGACCACGTCTACGTTTTGTGTTATAGATTGCACTCCCTTTTTGATTTTCTGAAGAACCTTTTATTGATGTTCTGTTTGCATTTCAGTCCCACGCTCCTGATCTACGGACACCCGGTGCGGAGAGGGGAGGGTCGAGACGCCGACCTCCTCGTGAACCTGCTCCTGGGCCTGGCGAAACGCGCCATCAACAGGTCCAGGCAGCGGGCGATCGACGGGGCCGTCCGTCCCGACTGCCTGCCCCTCTACCGCGGCTACGTTCGCGGCCGGGTGTCCCTGGAGAGGGAGCACGCGGTGTCCGCGGGCACTGTCGAGGCCTTCCGTGCCCGTTGGGCACCGCAGGGGCTAAGGTGCCTTATAGACACCGATAATCACAGTTTGATTTGACGTGTCTTAAGTTTCCTTTGTACCTTTTGTTTCAGTTCGGGCCGTTCCCCCTCCTTTTGGGGAGCTGCCCCCTTTTTCTTTGTCCGAACGTAATTTAAGTTTGTTTACTTGGTTTGACCCGAAAGATCATGGAAAACGATGGGTTCTGTAAGTTTTTTTTACAATTTGCAATGACATGCACAAAGTCAAACTTTGAATACCTCAATTTCTGGAGACTGAAATTGTGTTCCAATGTTCATATTAAATTTCTAACAAATATCTAACAAGCAAATATATTCTTAATCTTTCCAATAACGTGACCTTTTATATCCAACAGATGGCTTGTTCAAAAAAATTGCAATAAAAGTCAATGATTAAAAGCCCCCTGAGCTCTCAAAAGTCAACCGCAATATTCTGCCAAGGTGTCTCCAGTGGCAATATTATTAACTGGATAAAACATCAGAAGCTGTTTTCTCTTTGATTTCCCTTGCTGGCTTCCAGATAGATGTTTTCTGTTTCCTGAAACTATCATATGTTCTTGATGTCCTTCATTAATTGAGTTAAGAATGAATATACTGTCCCATTTTCATATTGAGTATACCCTCCATAGTGTTGTGTGGCAATACAGCTATTCTAAATTATGAACAGATCAAAACTGGGCATCCACACTGTGGTGTAGGGCAACAGCAGCAGCAGAATGGTATACAACCAATCTCAGCAGGTCTGGCAGCATCTGTAAGGAGAGAAAAGAGCTGACATTTCAAGACCAGATGACCCTTTATCAAAGCTAAAAAGTGGGAGATATTTATACCGTCAGGTGAGGGAATGAAAGATGAGTCATAGCCACAAAAACAAGAGGAAAGGCTGCTAATGGCAGCCCAAAGAGAGAGAAGAAGTGTGAAAGACCAAACGGCAGAGAAGCTGTGGGGGAAGACGGGTGGGAGAGAGGTTAAATTGAGGAAAAGGGGAAGAAAAGGGGGGTAAAAAGAAAAATAAGAAAGACAATAAAGAAATAAAAAGTAGAGAACAGTAAAACAAACTGATTTGCAACTTTTCTATCATTACCAATAAGTCAGGGGATCAACACTCATTCAATGAAAAATGCTATAGGGCATGCCTAAATGAGGGCAGGATTTCTTGGTTGTGCTCACACCAAAACCAAAAAAACCCTGGTTAAAGTCAACGGACCTTTGCGTGGTCTTGTCCCACCCACTACAATTCCCATGGCAAGCATGATGGGAAAATTCTGCCCAAGATGTCAAACTACAACAAGACTACCTGCATGTCAAACAGTGGAGGCAACATTCAATAGCAGATAGTCATCGCACAGCTGAAATATCAGATCAAAGCTTTGCAGTCCTGCCAGACTCAGTTGTGAATGATGGTGGACAATTCAATGACCAGCAGGAGGAAGAGGTCCACAAATATCCCCATTCTCAATGATAGGGCAACCCAGAACATCAGTGCAAAAGATCAAAACATTTGCAAACATCTGCCAAAGGTGCCAGGTGAATGATCCACCCTGGCCTCCTCCTGAGGTTCCCAATGTCACAGATACCAGTTTTCAACCAATTTGGATTCGTTCCATGTGATGTCAAGAAATAGCAAATGCATTAGATACCGCAAAGGCTATGGGCTGTGACAACATTCTAGCAATAGCATACATTGAAGACTTGTGCTCCAAAATAGCAAAACCCTAGCCAAGCTATTCCTGTAAAACTGCCATGTTGTTGGTCAATCATCTCACTCCCAGGATATTGTTGCAGGAGTTCCTCAGGGTATTGTCCTAGACCCAACTAATCCATTAATTGCCTTCCTACCATCATAAGGTCAAAAATGGAGATGGTCGCTGATGATTGCACAATGCTGAGAGCCATTCACAGCTCCTCAGATACTGAAGCAGCCCATGTCCTTTTTGCAAAAAGACCAGGATAATATTCAGATTGATAAATGATAAGTAAAACTCCGAATCCCCCATTATCAACATTCTGAGCATTACCTTGGTCAGTGATTGAATTGGATCAGCAACATAAAAACTGTGACTACAGGAGCAGATCAGAAGCTGGGAATTCTGAGCTGAGTAACTGACCTTTTGACTCCCCAAAGCCTGCCCATCATCTACAATGTACAAGTCAGGAATGTGTTGGTAAGCACTCCAATTGTGGATGAGTACAGCCCCAACAATATTCAAGAATCTCGGCACCATCCAGGACAAAGTAGCCCCCACTTGACACCCATCCACCATCTTAAATATTCAGTCCTTCCATCATTGGTGTACAGTGGCTTACAGGATGCACTACAACAACTCAAGGTTTCTTTGACAGCACCCTCCAAACCCACAACCTCTACACTTGGAAGATCAAGGGCAGCAAACATGCCATACCACTTAGCGTCTATTCCCACTGGCCTTCTCAATGTCTGCTTTGGTGACCTCTTGACCTTCATCCACTACCAGGTCTGGACAGCTGTTTGGGTCTTCAGTGAAGGCTGGCTTCAGATGGTGAAGGTTCCCGTCAAGAAAGCCTTCAACTCCAAAAGTTTCAAAGGCATTCTGAGATTGGTATCTCTTTAAAGATGGCACCAGTACATCAATGATTTCAGCATCCTAGCTGATGATATAGTTGCGGCCTCAATACCTGCTTACATCTGTGGAGTGGGACCCTGTCTGTCTGCATTTAATTACCTGATTGGCGTGAGATGGAGGTATATTTAAGGGAGGAGTCAGTGCCACCTACTTCTGGCCTCAATGGCTTTATCCCAGCTCTCCTTGTAAAAGCCCAGCCAGCCATTAGACACTTGTTTCAGACCTGACTGCAGATTTTTGTAGAACCTGTGATTGGCACATACACTCAGGAATGTACATAGCTGCCAATTACAGCTAGGGGCTTTATTTTTTTGGAAGTACCTCACTACAAGAGAGGTGATACCTAGTGATGTTATCACCAGACCATTAATGCAGAAACTCAGCTAATATTCTGGGGACTTGGGTTTGAATCCTACCATGACAGATGGTGGAATTTGGATTCAATAAAAATTATCTGGAATAAAGAATCTATGGATGACCATAAAATGATTGTCGGGAAAAACCCATCTGGTTCACTAATGTCCTCTAAGGAAAGAAATCTGTCATCCTTATCTGGCCTGGCCTATATGTGACTCCAGAGCCATCACAATTATAAAATCCGTACAGTGCAGAAAGAGGCCATTTGGTCCAAGGAGTCTCCATCGACTACAATCCCACCCAGACCCTTTTTGCCTTGACCCCATGTATTTACCCTGTTCGTTCCTGTGACACTAAGGGGCAATTTAGCATGGCCAATCAACCTAACCTACACATCTTTGAACTGTGGGAGGAAACCCATGCAGACACGGGGAGAACGTGCAAACTCCACACAGACAATGAGCAGAGGCCGGAATTGAACCCAGGTCCCTGGCTTCATGAGGCAGCAGTGCTAACCACTGTACCACTATGCCACGATGTGGCTGACTCTCAACTGCCCTGCAAGGGATGGACAATAAAAACTAGCCAGCCAGCGACAGCCGTGTCCCACAAACAAATTAAAAGCATCCAATCTTTAATGCTAACATGCTGCATTGGAATAGAATTCTCACTGGAGAGAGGTTTTCTCTAGGTTGCTACCATAGGTTTCCACCACTGCGCTAGTCTTAAACAGACTCCAATAATACCCAGTGATAACCTTTTTGAATGTGATTCAGAAAGATTATAGGCATTTAATTAGTCTGAAGTCACCTTTCCATAAATATATTTAATTATGAACAGTCATTCAGCATAGATGCCTGTTTAAAATTTATAGCTGCTCCTTATTGCTAACTAAAGTATGAAAGAAAGGATGTAAATTGGGATCTCTGGTACTGGCACAGGTGAACTAGTTATTCATTGGTTTATTAATGCGTTTATGATATCTGCTGGAAGTAAAGTCAAAGTGAGCAGAGATCCGAGGGGCCTGGGAATGAAAAAGGGCCAAGTTAATTGATAATAGAAGATGTGAAACAGCTGTCTGGATGTTAATGGCAGGATTTTAAGATTTGGACAAGCAAAAAGCTGCAAGGTCATGTCCATCAACAGGTGATATTTTCTAAGGTAAAAGAGATACTCTCTATACGTTATTAGGTGAGTGTAACCAAGCTCTTAGGAAATCATGAAGATTTTGCACAGGAGTCAGAGGTTACATGGGTCAGCTAAAGGTCACACACAGCAAACTATGTGTGCTTTCTTGATGTCAATTTTGCTTTAACATAATCCTGGCATTTAATGGTTTCTTTTGATCACATGATAGTCAATAACATGACACTGCACGTTAATCACATTTACCCACTGTTACCAGCAGTGAAACAGAGCAGAAGAGAATAGAAAGATTTAAGGATAACTAAAGGTAAAAATGACTTCTGGTGATTTTTTTTTTTCTGAAGTACCGCTGCAGTGAGCAGCATCAGGAATGGAATGGTGGCACAGTGGTTAGCACTGCTGCCTCACTGCACTGGGAACCTGGGTTCGATTTCCCAGCTTGGGTCACTGTTTGTGTGGAGTTTACACATTCTCCCCGTGTCTGAGGGTTTCCTCCGGGTGCTCCAATTTCCTCCCATGGTCCAAAGGTGTGTGTGTGTGTTAGGTGGATTGGACATACTAGGTTGCCACTTAGTGCCGGGGGTCTAGCTAAGAGAAATGCATGGGGTTATGGGGATAGGGCCTGGGTGATATTGTGGTCGGCATGGGCTGAATGGCCTCCTTCTGCACTCTCTCTTGAGTAAATACCATTGATTCACTAAAAACATCATTGGTAAAGCTAACTTCTGATTCAAGTTTCTGTACAACTTTATTGCTTTACGCAGCAAATAGTAAAGTGATTAAAATAAAAACCAAACCAACTTCAATTCACTGCCTGCTCTCCCCAGCATTAGGAAGGAGTGGCACAGTCCTCCTAAAGTGAGGGTCAGCTCTCTGAGGATTACCAGAGTTACCAGGCTCCCATAATTGAAACATTGGGTGGGATTCCACAGCTGAGCAAGACCTGAAATACCCATCCAAGGTCAACGGACATTTCCATTGTCCACCCATCGCCCGCTCCAATTCTGTGATGGGTGAAGTGGTAGAATTCTGACTATTGTGTATAACAGGCTGACTTTAATTCTTCCTCCAGTTTTGTTATGATCATAGAGTTTTATAGCACGGAATCACAGATACTGTTACAGTGCAGAAGGAGGCCATTCAGTCCATCGTGTCTGCATTGGCTCTTCAGATGAACATTGTGACTTTTCATTTTTCTCCCTTTTCCCTGACCCTAGCACATTGTTTCTATTCTAATAACTGTCTAATGTCCTGTTTGCTTTGATTCAACCTGCCTCCACCATACTCCCAGGCTGTGCATTCCAGATCCAAACCACTTGCTATGTGAAAAAAGGTTCTTTTCTCACATGGCATTTGCTTCTTTTGCAAATCACTCTTAAACTGTGCCCTCTTCCTCTTGATCTTTTTATGGTCAGGAACATTTTCTCCCTATTTCCTCTGTCCAGCCCTCATGATTTTAGACATCTCTATCAAATCTCCTCTTAGCCTTCTACTCTCAAAGGAGAACAGTCCCAACCTCTCCAATCTATCCTCATAACTGAAGTTTTTCATCCCTGACATCAACCTTGTAAACCTCTTCTGCTCTATCTCCAATGCATTCACATCCATCCTACAGTGTGGTGCCCATAAATGTACAAAATACTCAAGTTGAGATCTAACTAATATCTTGCTTAAGCTCAGCATAACTTCATGGTTCTTGTGCTCCATGCCACAGTTAGGATGTTGTATGCTTTACTTCCTGCCCTCCACCTATCTCCCAACTTTAATGATTCATTCACATATTCAGTTAGTTCCCTCTGCTCATGTGCACCCTTTAGATTTGTACCTCTTATTTTATATTGTCTTACCACGTTCTTCCTAATAAAATAAATCACTTCACGCTTCTCTACATTGAACTTCATTTGCCACCTATTCACCCACTTCATCAATTTGTCTATGTCCATTTGAAGTTCTACACTGTCTTCCTCCATAGTTTCCAATGCTTTGAAACTTTGAAATTGTCCCCTGCACACTAAGATCTAGATCATTTCTATGAGGAAAAACAAGGGTCCCAATACCAACCTCTGAACTCCACTGCAGACATTTCTCTAGGCTGAAAAACACCCCTTAACTATTACTCTGTTTCCTGTCACTCAGTCAATTCTATATCCAGGTTCCTACTGTCCCTTTTATTCCATGAGCTATAACCTTCAGCACAAGTCTGGTGTGTGGCATTGTAACAAATACCTTTTGCAAATCCATGTAAACCACACTGACAACATTACCCTCATCAACCCTCTTGTTATCTCCTCAAAAGACTTCAGCAAGTTAGTTGAAGATGATTTCCCCTTTGCAAATCCATGTTGGCTCTTCCCATTCAATCCATATTTTTTCCATGTGACTACTAATTTAATCGTGAATAATTGTTTTTAGAATTTTCCCACCACCAAAGTTACTAGTCTGTAATTGCTGGCCTTATCCTTACAACCTTTTTTTGAACAAGCGTGTAAAGCTTGCAGTGCTCCAGTTCCTTGACACCTGTCCTGAGTTTTGGAAAGATAATGATTATGGCCAGTGCCCTTGCAATTTCTACTCTTAATTCCTTCAATAATCTTGGTTGCATCTCATTCGCTCTTGGTGCAATGAGAAGTTTAAATACTACTATCCAATATTTTCCTCCTTAGCAATTTTGAGCCCTTTTAGTGACAACATTTCCTCCTCTGTCACCATGGTCTCAGTGGCATCTACTTCCTTGGTAAAAACATGATGTGGACTGGGGTGGGCACAGTAAGAAGTCTCACAACACCAGGTTAAAGTCCAACATATTTATTTGGAATCACAAGCTTTCAGAGTACTGTTCCTTCATCAGGGTGAGTGGACTTATGTGGACTTATTATGGATGTATCAGGTGACCATTCACATGTCCTGTTATCTTTTAAGTATGTGATCTGCGTCCCCAGGTTCTCTTGTACCTTTTTACAGATTATTCTGCCTCACTAATGCCCTTTAGGGAAGGAAATCTGTTCTCCTACCTGCTCTGGCCTACATGTGACAATGTGGAGATGCCAGCATTTGGACTGGGGTAAAACAGAAAGAAATCCCACAACACCAGCTTAAAGTCCAAACAGGTTTATTTGTAGCAAAAACCACAAGCTTTCGGGACAGCCTGTCTCCCAGGGACAGGCTGTCCTGAAAACTTGCAGTTTTTGCTACAAATAAACCTGTTTGGACTTTAAACTGGGTGTTTGGGATTTCTTTCTGTTCTCCATGTGACACCACAGCCACAACAATGAGGTTGACTCTCAACTGTCCTCTGAAATGGCCAAGCAAGCCAAACTGTTGCATCAATCACTCAAGAAGGAACTCACCACCATCTAATCAAGGGCAATGAGGGATGGGCAATAAATGCTGGCCAGGTCTGATCCCCATGTGCCATGAATGAATAAAAAAGAAAACGTACTATTTTGTCTAAAGTACATCATTTCACACTTCTCCACATTAAACTGCATCTAATATGTTTCTGCCTATGTCACGTATGTCTACCTGACATCTGCTATTATCGTGTTTGTCACTTACTGCAGTTCCAAGTTCTGTATTATCTGCAAAATATTTAACTCTTTAGAACAAGTTATTTTAAACAGAATAGGGAACTGGAGTAACTCGATGGATAATTCACCTGTTCTTAGTTATTAGGGACCTGGATCCATATTTCACTCCAGGATGCGTTCACAATGGGAGAACATGGCCATGGGTGCCAGTAAGCCCATGTGAATTGTTGTTGTCCTTAGATTGGATAAATGGGGAAGGTTAGTGGCAGGAAGGGCATCAGGCTGCAAAACCACCCACCCAAACACCCCACCCACCCCTGCCTCAACAAAAAAACAATGGTTGATTTGCAAAGTGATCATCTAGCATTTTGGTGACCTTTTGGGGGGGGGAAAAAATGAAGGAGAAAGAAGGAAGCCAATAATAATTCAAAGTTTAATGTTTATTTATTAGTGAGAGAAGGCTTACCTTAACACTGCAATGAAATTACTGTGAAATTCCCCTAGTCGCCACACTCCAGTGCCTGTATGGGCACACTAAGGGAGAATTTAACATGGACAATGCACCTAACCAGTGCCTTTTTCCGACTGGGAGGGGAAACTGGAGTACCCGGAGGAAACCCACACAGTCACAGGGAGAATGTTCAGACTCTGCACAGGCAGTGTTCCAAGCGGGAATTGAACTCAGGTCCCTGGTGCTGCTAGGCAGCCACGCTAACCACTGTGCTACCCTAAGTAAATATGTGAGTAGAGCTGATAGATTGTGTTTGCTCAAATGTGACAGCTGCACAAGCTGGGGGCTTTACCATTCGGGAGTTAATGTGCTGTTCATGGTCTACTCATTGGTCCCTGAAAATGTTTTCAGGGTCTTGCATCATTCGTGGGATCCCAAATTCAATATGCCTTTCTGACTGGTTTGGAGAAGATTGCTGGCTGCTGCTTTCGAGACCAGTGTGAAAATGGCGTTGTGAAGATCTCATGTGAATACTGGCTTTTATCTAAATTTCAGTCTGCCTGCCACCCCATTTCTAAATGTGAGTAATAAATGGTCAGTGAACTGTGGCTGCGGAGTTGTGGTTTTTGAGGTGAATAATGAAGACACCTTCGATATGTCTGTTAGGGTACCTGATCAGAAACCCCATGAGGTAATATGAAACCAGATTAGGCCTCAGCAATTTTCTATTTTGCCATTTTTTTTCCTTATTTATTTGTGGGACGTGGGCTGGCCAGCATTTATTGCCCATCCCTAGCTGCCCTTGAGAAAATGGTGGTGAGCTGCCGCCTTGAATCGCTGCAGTCCATGTGCTGTGAGTTGACCCACACTGAGTTAGGGAGGGAATTCCAGGATTTTGACCTAGTGACTGCGAAGGAACAGCGATATATTTCCAAGTCAGGATGGTGAGTGGCTTGGAGGCGAACTTGCAAGTGGTAGTAGTGTTCCCTTTATCTGCTGTCCTTGTCCTTCTAGGTGGAAGTGGTTGTGGGTGTGGAAGGTGCTGTCTAAGGATTTTTGGTGAATTGCTGCCGTGCATCTTGTAGCTAGTATACACTGCTGTTACTGAGTGTCGATGGTAGAGGGAATGGATGTTTGTAGACGTGGTGCCAATTAAGCGGGCTGCTTTTTTCTGGATGGTGTCAAGCTTCTTGAGTGTTGGAGCTGCACCCGTCCAGGCAAGGGGGGAGTATTCCATCACACTCCTGACTTGTGCCTTGTAGATGGCAGGCTCAGGGGAGTCAGGAGGTGAGTTACTCGCCGCAGTATTCCTAGCCTCTGACCTGTTCTTGTAGCCACTGTTTGTGGTGAGTCCAGTTGAGTTCCTGGTCAATGATTAGCCCAAGGATGTTGACAGTGAAGGATTCAGTGATGGTGACACATTGAATATCAAGGGGTGGTGTTTAGAGTTATTGGTGATGGTCATTGCCTGGCATTTGTGCAGTATGTATGTTATTTGCCACTTGTCAGCCCAAGCCTGGATATTGTCCAGTTCTTGTTGCATTTGAACATAGGCTTCTTCAGTATCTGAGGAATTGCAAATGGTGCTCAACATTGCGAGAATAAGATATATATCAAGCCAGAGAGGTAGGCGGGCAAACACATACCCTTATTTAGAACACACCAGACTGAGCAAAGCTTTGCATCCAGTCAATGTTACATGATATCTGAACAGGATCAATGCTTCAAAATGCTCCATTATCCAGCAGTGGGTATTCCTGATCTTGATAGAAATCACCAATAAAGTCAATGAATCAAATTAAGGGAGAAAATCTCTTCAGGGAAGAGGAGAAGGCACTTGCATTTATAATGAACCTTTCACACTCTCGGAATTGCTCCAATGAAGTCCTTTTTGAAGCTTAGACACTTAAGTAGAAATCTATGGCAACTAATGTATGCACAGCAAGGGTCCACAAATAGCAGTATGATAATGATCAGTTAATCTGTTTGTGGTGTTGCTTGAGAATATGAGGATATCATGAAACACTTGTGTACTGTCATGGGATTTGTTGCAACCACAATGCTGGGCAAAAGATGCTTTGATTTAATGACCCATTCCAAAGATGGGTTCTTTCAGTTCAAACACGCTGCTGGGAAGATGTTACATTAGTAAATTACACAGAATACAAGAAATTTGTTTTGAAAAATCATTTTTCATTAAGAAGGCGATGAGCAGAGATTTCTGTCAAAAAGCAGAAAATACTTGTTGACCTTACAAGCGAAGTATTGTTCCTCAGCGAAGAAGGAACCATTGAAACATTTGCACTACTTCTAGCAAAGCCATTGTGTAACAGCAAAAAATTCAATGTCAGCCTATTCAACTTGAGAGGTTTTTTAGTGTCACAAAAGGGCTTACATTAACACTAAACTAAAGTTACCATGAAAATCCCTTAGTCGCCGCACTTTGGCATCTGTTCAGGTACACTGAGGGAGAATTTAGCATGGCCAATGCACCTAACTAGCTTGTTTTTCGGATTGAAACTGGACCACACAGGAAACTGGTGCAGATACAAGCTGGCAGTAACACAAGCCGTGAATCGAACTGGGTCCTTGGCGCTGTGAGGCAGCAGTGCTAATCATAGTGCTACCCTGTAAATGATTGGCAGTATTTGCAGAATTACCTCAAGAATCAGCCCAGACATGGTTCCACTTATATTCTCACTGGACTAGATGGAAGGTCCTCAGTGCATGATTGCTGCTGTTTTCCCAACTACTCAATCTTTTGCTCACTGACCGTGCCTGGTTCACTTTGCAGACTAACTTTGGCACTCATTGGCAAGATTTCCTCTCACTGCGTTTTTCTCTTTTTTAACGATCACTGTCTTTTGCTGGAAGCTGATCCTTCTGTCTGTTCTCCTGCGGGAACCCCTTTCTTTTTATCTTTTTATCTTGCTTTCTTGCATTGCTGGCATATTTGCTCCAGATTTGAGTTTCTTTTTTACGTTTCTGTTCAGAGTTCCAATTTGACATTTCACTGTGGGCTCTGTCAAATTGGTGGCAACTTTATTAACCTCTCTGGGAAATCTGAATGTGTTCCCCTGAACGATGTAGCGTAAAATGTAATAAATCACTGCCCAACTGGTGCATGTTTTGAGGGAAGGCAGGACGAGGACAATGACTGCTCGGTGATGACACATGCTTTTAGGAAATGTTGTGCTCTGGGAGACAGACTTAGTCATTCTGTTATCTCTTTTAATCCACAGAAACAGGATTTCATTAAAACATTGTTCTTTCACCTTAGGGCTCCTTGTCTGAATCTTGCTCAGACTTGGTGGGATCAAAGTATCCCTGCATCCCCCCCGCCCCCCCGGCTGAGGCTCCTAACTGGTTTCGACAGTCGAGGCGGCAGTTCGTGGTGGATGTGCAATAATTCCGAAGTAATTGGCACAAGCACGCCATATGTTTCTCTCAAAAGGCACAAAGATTTTGATGTGGGGAATGGAAATGTCACAGTGATTCAAGTCAGGGCTGAGAGAAGGTTAGACTCAAAAGTGAAGTGACAAGCAAACTTCTCCTCCTCCCCTCCATTAAAATAAGAGATGCACGGAGGCACAACCAGTAATGAATCTATTTTAAGACAATCGACTTCCGAAGGCTGCACATTTCAGAAGTCGCATGATTGGTAAAATCATGGCTGTAATCACTAATTGTCCTAAAGCTGGAAAGATTCTCATTAAATCGCTCAATGAAACCACTCGGCTCTACTCGAGGAGAGTTCTGATTTTCAGCCAATTTAGTTTTTAAAAAAAGAGAAAAATAGAACTGCCACACTGTCAGGAAAATCTACCGCTAGTTTCCTGACCAGTGCACTGTCATTCAATAATTTTATATTGAGTAGCCTGTTAACATAAAGGTTTCTTAAAGGTTGGGCAGGGTAAATGTTGGGAGGATGTCTCCACTCATGAGAGAGTGTAGGACCAGAGGACGTAGTCCCAGAATTAGGAGATGCTCATTGAAGAAGGATTTGAGGAAGAATTTCTTCCGTCAAAGAGTGGTGGATTTTTGGATTTCTTCACACCAGGAAGTTGTGAAGGCTGAGGCCACTATCTTTTCAAGCCACACTCCCGCTGCAGCGAAGTTGGATAATTGGGCGCCTGGCCAAATCTCCATTTACTGCAGTGGGATGGGAGATTCCCGCTGGCGTGAACGGCTGCAATATTCCAGCCTGAACATTTTCAAGGTTGAGATCGATTTTAGGTTTTTAATCAGTAAAGGAACTAAAGGTTATGGAGACTACTCATCACACTCCTTACTGTCCAGCTGTTTGACAGCACAGTGGTCAGCGCTGCTGCCTCGCAGCACCAGGGACCCAGATGAGAGTCCTGGCTTGCGTTACTATCTGTGTGGAATTGCGCATTTTCCCCAGGTCTGCACTGGTTTTCTTCGGGTGCACCGGTTTCCTCCTACCATCCAAAGATGTTAAGTGGATTGGCCATGCTAAATTGCCCCTTAGTTTCAAGAGGAACTAGCTGGGTTAATGTACAAGGATAGGGCCTGGGTGGGATTGTGGTCAGTGCAGACTTGATGGGCTGAATATCCTCCTTCTGCACTCTATGATTCTACCTTCTATGTAGACACGACAATGCCTTCTTCGTTTTTAGATGTTAAATTAGCCTTTGGACTGAGATATTGAACTAGCTCACTTACTTCTGCAGGTGCTGACAATTATACCCTGGTTCCTCCATGATTTTCCCCTCTGTATTTGGACTCTTTGCATTTTTCACATTCTGTGCCTCTCAAAATTGGCATCTATATACCCCCACTGATCTCTTAGCCATCCAGCTAAGCTGTGTGGAAAAACATCCCCCACACATCTCCCTTTAACTTTGACCCTCTCACCTTGAACCTGTGCCCCCTTTGTAATTGACACCTCCATCCTGGGAAAAAACCATCCACCCTGTCTATGCCTCTCGTAATTTTGTAGACCTCTATCAGGGTATCCCCTCAGCCTTTATCTTTCCAGTGATGACAACCCTATTTAATCCAACCTCTCCTCATAGCCAGTACCCTCGAGACCAGGCGACATCCTGGTGAACCTTCTTTGCACTTTCTCCAAAGAGCTTCTTCGCTGAAACGGACTAACTGGAAAGGTATTGAACTGTTAGGTTAAAGAGCCTCAGCTATGGCCATTGCAGGGCTACTGCTCTGAGTGTTTTCACAGCACAAGAGGTGATTGACAATCTAATAGAAGGTACTTTCAGCTGTCTAGCATTTCATTCACCTGCTGTGGTACTTTGCATCAAAAGATTCCAGGTTTGACTCCTGGCTGGCTCGATGTAAACTCTTGATTGAAAATCACAGACTCCAAAGCTTCCATGTCCTTCTGGTAGTGTCCTTCCTTTCCAGTAGAGCAAAAGGTATCAACGTTGGACATAACAAAGTCCAGGAGTTCCTCACGTTCAGGGCTGTGCATGAACAACAAGTGAGCAAATAGCCCTCAGGCTACATGACTAATACTGTGCTGTATTATAAGCTGCATTGACAAATAGATTTGTTTCAGCTTAAAATATTTGAAACTGCACACTGTGTTTTAGGATCAAAATACACAATTGAGGCAGAAGATTTTCAACTTATTAAATAAATGGAAATACAAAATATCATTCATCCATTTCACAATTATGAATTTAACTCCCAAGCTTGTATTTTTTTATTTTTTGTCATACATATAAAGTGGAGCTTGAAGAAAAAAAAGAGCCTCCAATTTTAATTTGATTTCTCTTGGTAAAATGAAGCATGCAATAAGGTCGGAACAAGCCCTGTTTCCATTACAATGCCAATGTCACAGCTGCAGGCAGCTAACGATTCGCAAATAATTTCTTGTGTTTTCTGAATATTTGAACTGGAAACTTGTATTTGCTGCCCAATCTGTGGTGGTTTCCAAACCAGCTCATCAGGAAAGACAAGGATAAGCAACTGAACTAAATGTGGCTTTTCCTTTCACCAGTTCTGAACCTCCTTGCTATTTTCAAAGTGACACTACCATCATCACCCTGAGAAAGGAGACGGATAAAGTACTTGGCTTTGTAAGGCTCTTACAGGGCTTGGTTTCTGCAGTCAATTTTCAGTTTAAAAGTTCATTTATCAGTGTCACAAGTCGGCTTACATTAACACTGCAATGAAGTTACTGTGGAAAATACCCTAATTACTCCAGCACCTGTTTAGGTACACTGAGAAAATTTAGCTTGGCCAATTCACCAGCACATTTTTCAAACCTTGGGAGGAAATCAGAGCACCCAGAAAAATACCTATGCACACTCGGAGAATGAGCAAACTCTGCACAGTCACCCAGGCCGGGAATCGAACCTGGCACTGTGAGATAGCAGTGCTAGACACTGCTACCCTAGCATGCAGATATTTCTATCATCTGGAACTTGTGCCCTTGCAAGAAATAGTTAATTTTTCACTCCCTTTGTCCTAAAGCATCTGATCTATGCTTGAATAGCACTGAAGGTGAATCATTGAAGAGATCAAAATCGAGAGCCTGGATTGGTAGGCCCGATGATAGTACTGCTACAATTGCACAGTCTCAGGTAAGCAAACTCAGCAAAGGTGAGAACTTGAACCTGGAAGCCCTTCAGCCACATTTGAGAGCTGCTTCCACTCACTGAGACATTAAGGAGATCCCTGGCCACTTTTAAAACTCACAAAAACCTAATTAAGGTTAAGAAAATGTGGCTGGACAGAATACTCTTCTCCCTCTCTAATATTGGTGCCCCTTGGTAATCAACTGCTACCTGGAACACGTCATAGAAAGGGGTTAAAGTTTACAAGACCTCTCCAGGTCATTCTAACAAAGTAGATCCCAGGTAATAACCGCTGCCTGGGATTAGGATGGTTCTAATGTTATTGATCCCATATGACTGAAGGAAATTACTTCATAATTAGCATGAAATGCTAATGCATAAAATAGAGCAGAGACCTGAGACAGAGTAAACTGCATTCTAAATGGATCCTAAATACAACCTCAGAATTGCTCTGATGTGATATTGCTCCTTCCTATGTAAACCATCGTGAAGTTTTTTTGCGAAAGGGCAGTATGGTAGCACAATGCTTAACACTACCTCCTCAGAGCACCAGGGAACCAGGTTCAATTCTAGCCTTGGGTGATGGTGTGGAATTTGTATGTTCTCCCTGTGTCTGCATGGGTTTCCTCCGGATGCTCTAGTTTCCTCACTCATTCCAAAGATGCATGTGTTTGATTGATTGGTCATGCTAAATTGTCCCTTAGCGTCAGAGGGGGTTAGCAAGTACGTGGGGTTACAGGGATAAGGCCTGTGTGCAGGCTCGATGAGCCAAGAGGGATTTTATGAACGAGATTAACAATTTGGGCTAAACAATGGGCAATTTTGTGGTAAGAATTGTTTTGAGACTTCTCAAACTCATTTTGTACGGGACACTCACAAATAGCAGAGTGATTTTAAACTTTCATCCTGAGATGAATGGACATCATTTTACCACGTCTCTCATAAAAGTTACTATTAACAATGAGCTGGAAAAGCTCACTTGTCTGTACGTACTTCCATAAGCAGGGGACAGGAAAAATAAGTTAAGGGCTTTGAAAGGGTTTGCCAGGATAGACAGCAAGAGGCTGTTACTGTGCCTAGGATGTCTCAACTTGGATGACTATATTCAGGATAAAAGGTTGCATACTGAGGTGAGAAGGAATTCCTTCTCTCTGAAGGTTGTGAATCTTTGGGATTTTTTACCCAAGATTGTGAATGCTCAGTCATCGAGAATTTTCAAGGCTGAGATCAATGGGTTTTGGACTCTTCGGGATCAAGGGATATGGGAATTGGGTGAGAAGATGGAGTTAAAATTGAGGAACGGTCATGAACTTGAGAAATGGTGGAGTAGGCTCAGAGGAACACATTTCCAATTCCTGCTCTTACTTGGCCAGAGTTCTCCAGTCAAAGGGATCTTCTGCTGATGGTGCAGCTCCATTACATCTCTCCCAGCCCCTTGGGGTGGAATCAATGGGAAATCCCATTGACAGCACTGGGACCAGAAGATCCCACCATTGGCGAGTTGCGCACCGTGTCCCGCCACCAAGAAACATATGGCTGGCAGGCCAGAAAATTCCAAATAAACCCGTTGAACTTTGAACTTTAACTTGGTGTTTTGAGACGACTTTAAGACATTACAGCAACAGAGGGTCACCTGACTTAGAGCAATGGAAATCGAGAGTGAGTGTTCACACCAGAGGGAGGAGTCCTCTCTCAGCAGAAGCTTCTGGAAGCATGAAGTAAGCATGTACTCTGCCCCAGGGCAATGTTCATGCTGCATAAGCCTCCTGTACCTAGTATTCTCAATTCAATAATTACTTTCCAAAGATGTGCCTTTCAGGTTGATTGGCCATGCTCAATTGTCCAGGGTAGTTTTGTGGGGTTATGGAGATAGGGCCTGGCTGCGATTGTTGTCAGTGCAGGCTTGATGGGCTGAATGGCCTCCTTCTGCACTGTAGAGATTTGATGATTCTGATTCCTTGTTTCAACAATGTCTGAGATCTCTTTTAATGATTGTAGATGTGGCTACACAAAATATATAACAACACATTCCTCCTTTATATAACTGTCCTTCAAACATTCCTTGCCCAGCAACTTTCCAAGATCCTCAGGTTTTTTCAAATGCTTAAACTTCTCAGAAGCATCACACAGAAAACATTTTTAAAAAAAAGTCAACACGTACTTGTGATTACTGTTAAACAATTCTGATTGAATAGTTTCACTTTTTCAATATTTGAACTCAAAGGCCACAAAAGAAAAATGAAAAGTGAAGACAATACTTCTCTGCTGTACATGAAATAACAGATTTAGACAATTAGTGCCACATGAGGTTTAAACTTTGAGGCATGACATTTGTTAGTTATTCGGACTCATGCTGGAGGTGAAGGTGTAAGAATTGTGGAAAGGGCTCGGAGAGGGCAAGCTGTAAATAAAGGAATTCCAGATTGCTTTTGTCCTTATGATGTGCGCAAGAAAAGAAGCGGATGCATGTTTGGAAAGGCAATGTATGACATTAAAGTATAATGCCAGCAGTTGCACAGAGTCATAACCTACGGCTTGGAACACAAATATTATATTGGTTTCATATTTCTTGTACCTCTCTGGGCAATACGCACCGTCTTGG
Organism: Carcharhinus amblyrhynchos; assembly: GCF_965287045.1. Taxonomy (NCBI): domain Eukaryota; kingdom Metazoa; phylum Chordata; class Chondrichthyes; order Carcharhiniformes; family Carcharhinidae; genus Carcharhinus; species Carcharhinus amblyrhynchos. The sequence continues at coordinate 10,071,750 of NC_137347.1, read as the reverse complement.
GATGAGAATACAGTCAGTCGTCTGTTCTCAGATTTGTGGTAGCGTTACTTTGAGATGGATGCTAGTGCTGGTCTTTTATGACCTTGCCCACCCACCGGCTTGTAAGATCTCTTCCCCGCCCCTGCCCCCTGAGGCCAAGTAGGCTTACATTAACACTGCAATGAAGTTACTGTGAAAATCTCCCAGTCACTACATTCCGCCTGTTTGGGTACACTGAGGGAGAATTTAGCATGGCCAATGCATCTAACTAGCACACCTTTGGATTTTGGGAGGAAACTGGAACACCTGGAGAAAACCTATGCAGACTCCACACAGTTACCCAAGCCGGGAATCGAACATGGATCCCTGGTGCTGTGAGGCAGCTGTGCTGACCGTTGTGCCACCATCGCTTATCAAACTTCATTCCGAAAATTGTCTGAGGAATTCACTTGTAAGTGCTGTGCTCCTCCAACTTATCGTAGACCACAATTCAGGCACCAGGAGAATGAGAGTATTTGGTCACACGGATCTTATTGGTGGTTTGGAAGATTGGGAGGAAATCAGCTGGAGCAGCACCTCGTTGTCAGAGGAGAGAAGAACAGGAAGGACTGGAGATTAAGGAGAATTCCAATTATGGCGATTTGGTAAATACTCCGCAATCTGTGATCATGAGGGGATAGTCATTACTACTAGGGGGTCAAGCTCAGAAATCGCAGGAGCATGAGGAGGAAAGCGAAGAGGATCAGGACGAACACCAGGGGTTTCCAGTTAGATGGCCAGCACGTGGAAGCGATGTTCACCACTATCTAATTGAACATAAGAACATAAGAAATAGGAGCAGGAGTAGGCCATCTAGCCCTTCGAGCCTGCCCCGCCATTCAATAAGATCATGGCTGATCTGTCATGGCTCAGTTCCACATTCCCGCCCTCTCCCCATAACCCTTAATCCCCTCTCTTATCAAAAACCCATCTACCCGCGTCTTAAAAATATTTAGCGAGGTAGCCTCCACCACTTCAACGGGCAGAGAATTCCAGAGATTCACCACCCTTTGAGTGAAGAAGTTCTTCCTTAACTCCGTTCTAAACCGCGCTCCCCCCCTTATCTTAAGGCTGTGCCCCCTAGTCCTACTGTTCTTTCTGAGCGGGAAGAGCCTCTCCACCTCTATCCTATCCATCCCATTCATCATCTTATACGTCTCAATGAGATCTCCCCTCATTCTTCTAAACTCTAATGAGTACAAGCCTAGTTTATTCAGCCTCTCCTCATAGCTCAACCCCCTCAACTCCGGCATCAGACTAGTAAACCTCCTCTACACTCTCTCCAAGGCCAAAATATCCTTGCGTAAGTGCGGCGACCAAAACTGCACACAGTACTCCAGCTGCGGCCTCACCAATGCCCTATACAGCCGCAGCAAGACCTCCCTACTTTTATATTCAATCCCCCTCGCTATGAAGGCCAGCATCCCATTCGCCTTCCTGACCATCTGCAAGCTGGGTTTTTACGACTCATGCACAAGGACCCCGAGGCCCCTCTGCACCGTCGCCTGCTGCAGTTTGCAATTGCAAACTACTTTTGTCAGGCATCCTCCACCATCAGATTCTGGAGCACCATTGCCATGTGGTCTTACTTTACGGAACTGTAAATTCATCATTAAGTCCATCATGTTTGTAAGATCTTATCTTGGTGCTACATATTATATCATTATCATTAAATATTTTCTGGCACTGGAGGCATGTCTTGGAAGTAGTGCTGCTAGCTGTGATCTCCTCAGCAAGCTCCTTCCATCTCCATTGGAGTAATTAACTCTGGCTTCCTTCTCCTTATGTTTACAGAACATTCATCCTCGCCTGTCGTTCCTGCAAACCTGAGGGTCCTCTCTCTCAGCCCCTGGGCCATCCTAAAACATCCAGTTGTGTGACAGCTTTTGCACTCCATGCCATCAGTAAAAATGCATGTGTTGAAGGCTAAAAATATTGCTCAGCAATAATCAGTCCAGATCAGTGTTTAGATTCTTTACTGTACGAGAACTGATAATATTGTTTTTATTGAAAGTTGATGTTCAAGTCTTTGGTTTAGCACTTCTGGGCACTTTTCAATCATAACAATCACTAATGGGCAGCACAGTGGTCAGAATTGCTGTCTCTCAGCGCCAAGGACATGGTTCAATTCCAGCCTTGGGTGCTTGTGTGGAATTTGCACATTCTACCTGTGCTTGCGTGAGTTTGCTTTGGGTGCTCCCCTTTCCTCCCACAGTCCAAAAAATGTGCATAATTGAAATAGTGGATTGGCCATGCTAAATTGTCCCTGAGTGTCAGGGGGATTAATGGGGTACATATGAAGGGTTATGGGGATACAGCCTGGGTGGGGTTATTGTCGGTGCATGCTCGAAGGGCCAAATGGCCTCCTTCTGCACTGTAGGGATTCTGTGATTGATTGAATATCCCCTAAGTTGCAAACAAAGTGGAGATTTTGAAGCAGGTGTGTTGTACTGACACCATACCCACCCCATTCCTGTTTTCACCCAGTCTCCAAAATAGCCCATTAGCTTTTACCCAACACCACCACATGTGCCATAACAAACCTGAGGACACTTCTCCAGAGTATGAGGAATCCAGATGCAATCTCAAAGTGTATCTCTCAATAGGTCTCAATATGTAGATATTCTTTGTGGTTAGTGCAGCCATGCTATCCAAGAATAATTTCCCCAAGTGTCCCCTGCAGAGCCCCCTCCAACTCTTTACAGTGCTTTTCATGCTAGACTTATTGAATGAGGATCAAGTGAATAGAGTTCTTTTCAATTGCGGAAGCACAAATAATTAAATGTTTCTCGGTCCAGTTTGTTGACTTGATCATCTCATTCACCGGGGGCAATTTTCCATTAACACTTTGCCTGCCGAGCGCTCTCCCCTAATCACAGTAAGAAGTCTCAACACCAGGTTAAAGTCCAACAGGTTTATTTGGTAGCACAAGCCACAAGACTTCTTGCTGTGCTTACCCCAGTCCAATTCCAGCATCTCACATCATGGTTCCCCTAATCAAACAGAGAAACAAGATGCTTTTTCACTTTCCCAGCCAATGCTCAGCATTTACAGCTCCCACATTCGTTAAATTTGCAATGCCCTCGCTGATAGAGTGCTGGAAACAACAGATTCATTCACAAAAGTCAAAGGGGAATTGAATGAATACTTGATGGGGTTAAATGAATTGATACATAAGGAAAGAGTTAGGGAGTAGTTCTACTAGGATTGTTCTCCGAAAGAGCTGCTGCAGTCTCAATGGACAGAGTGGACTCCTTATATGCTGCAAAAATGTATTTATTCATCACAAGTAAGGTTTACATTAACACTGCAATGAGGTTATTGTGAAATTCCCCTGGTCATCATATTCTGGCACCTGTTTGGGCCAATGCACCTAACCAGCAATCCTTTCAGACTGTGGGAGGAATCCAGAGCACCCGGAGGAAACCCACGCAGACACAGGGAGAACATCCAAACTCCACACGTACTCTTCCACAAATCTGCAGCTGGATTGAAGCTTAGGCGCCCAAACAAGTCCAGCATCTTCTGATTGCCCTAACTGTAAGGAACAATCGTGGGCAATTGAGGATGGGCAATAACTGATGGTCCAGCCATTGATGCCCATATCCAAAATAAAAATGAAAAAATATTCCCTGCAAAAATTAAGTATCTTATTTTATTAATTCCATGGGATGTGGGGATCATTGGATTGCCCATCCCTAATTGCCCTTGAGAAGGTGGCAGTGAGCTGCCTTTTTGCCTCTCGTTGTAGCATTGGTGTACCCACAGTGCTGCTGGGGTAATATATTCAGCTCCTTCTGTTATGTTTTGTTAAATATAAATCTATAATGTGCAAGAATTATTTTCTTTGTTTAAGTGCCATTATGTGATTGGTAATCTTTTGAAGTTTTAATAACGGTGAGCTATTATTTGTCAATATTCCGATGTATTTAAACACCCCCATATTTTGGAACGGGTCCTATCGATTGTTCAACTTAAAAGTGCAAGCAAAACATAATCAGTTTTCAGTTGTTTGCAAATCAATTCACTGCAGAGTGATTTTTTTTTATTATACGCAGCAGTGCAAGTGCACTGTTGGACTTGGAGTGATCAACAGATCATTAAATTATAAAAAGTTCCAGAGTGGGGCTTGCAATTAAAGTCGATGAGCTTTCTATATGGAACCTCCAGCTGAGAGCGCAATGTAGCCAGAGCCATTACAATATTACACCTGCTCTTACGTAGTCAACTGCATAATTGAAATAGTTTGCTTCTGTGTTCTTCCGCTAAATACTCTGACAACTTCACTATTCTGCACTGAGGGTCCTTGTAACAGTGAAGAATAAAACTTCTTTATTGCTAACTTAATGAAAAGTGCAGTATAATGAAGTGGCCTTCCATTAACTTTGTAGAGTTGCTATGGGTACTTATGTAACAATCATCTTCATTTCTTTTCTTAGATATCAAATGTTCTTATAAAGCTTCCAGCTCTAACCAGATGCTTTTATTAGTCATGCATATTCGCTGCCTGTGATCTGAAGCACGACCTTGTGTGCAAAGTAATCTGGGATAGTGCGCCCCAGGCAAACAAGATACCTGTTTATTATTCCTGGATTCTATAATTGGACTGCTACAAGATATCAACGTCACTTCAGAGAATCGTTATTGTGAGTCACATCAGACAATTTTGATACCAGACAGAATTACCAAATAGGTTTATTCACAAGGGGTCTTGTATGGTAGCTGTGAACACAGCCAGTACACTAAATAACAATGCATTTTTAATCAGTTCGGGAAAATGTTAAACCAGCCATCCTTTGAATAGTTGTCTTTCTAAGCTTGTTAAGTCATTGGTGGTGGACTCTTCTCAATAATTTAGGAGCTGTTTAACTCCCACCGATGCAAGTCACAATCAGAAATGCATTAATGTTGGGGATAAAGTTTGTGTCTTCGTTCCACCTCCGTTTTAAGTCTGTCCAAATCTTAGCTCAGTGGGATATCAGAAATGCTGAAAAGTTATGCTCTTCATGCTGTTGCATCGATTGTCATGTCACTGAGAAATAAGTTTGCAAGACAAAAGTTTAAACTTTATTTATTATTGTCACAAGTAGACTTACATTAACATTGCAATGATGTTACTGTGAAAATCCCCGAGTCGGTACCTGTCCGGGTACACTGAGGGAGAATTTAGCATAACCAATGCACCTAACCAGCATGTCTTTCGGACTGTGGGAGAAATTTGGAGGAAACCCATGCTGACATGGGGAGAACATGCAAACTACACATAGACAATGACCCAAACCGGGAATTGAACCTGGATCCCTGAGCTGTTTTTCTTGAAGCTACATCAGGTTGAGCACAGAGGGAAGAATAAAATCCCTGAAAACCATGGGAAAAACATCCACATCATAATCATGGGAGCAACAGACTTCATTTGGCTCTTCTTTCTTTTGTATGAAGTTGTGACGATTTTAATCAGGCAATTGAGGTGGGCCTGTTAGAACGTGAACTCCCTGGTTAAGGGACAAATTGATGGGCCAATCAGGGAACTTTTTGCTTTGTACAGAATTAGGAGTGTCAGTTCCTCTGGGTTTAATCCTCCAATTTTACCATTGTGTTTTACCCGTTTTCGGGTGTGAAAATTTGGTAAAGTCAAGTGTGAGGTGAGTAGCATGATCCGTGCCCACCTCCGCGCTGGTTCAAGGCCCAAAAATAGCCATGGTTGGGACTGAGCCAGAAACGAGCACGATGGCCATTTAAGTGCATTTGCATGCATTTAAATTGACTTAATGAGCTGGATGCCTAACCTTATGAGCACTTCCCCCTTTATCACCACATTCACCCAACCAAAATTGGCATGGAACAGACATGCAAGGTCCGATTCGGGCGCTCCAGTTAGTGAGGAGGTAAGGGCCGAGCATCCGACAAATTTCTGTTTGAGATCTCCTGGGGAGTGGGGGGGCAATGGGTCCGCTGCCACTCAGCCTGAGCTCAGTGGGCGGGGGTCTGCTACCACTCTTCCTGAGATAAGGGGGAAGGGCCCACGATTGGTCTGAGTAGCGGGGGATAAGGGGGTCAGTAATGTGGGGGGCCAATACCTATGGGGGTCGTAGGAGGCGTTACCCGGCCTGTGATGTGATGGGGAGCAGCATTCTATCATTTTTTTTCTGCGCGTGCGCAGTTGGAGACGTTGATCTGAGCTGCAGGGTTTCGGGTGCGTTAAGCCCCGCTCACAGGCTTGTGCAGCGCGATTCGGAATGGCTGATATTTTTGCAGGCAGAGTGCAAATGGGGGCACCTGAGAACGGATCTAAAAGTCAGATCTGAAACACACTCCCAGGTTTCAAGTCCACCCAGCACTTAGAATCAAAATGGCGAAATAGGGCCCCAAGTGTAGATGGTTAACTGAAAGCACTCTGTTGTCAGACTTGTAAGTTAAAAAGGATTTTGGTGAAGGGATTTTTGCTTCTGAAGACTTATTACAGAAATGTTCAGTTGAAAAAAAACAAACTGTTAGGTGTCAGCCATGTCTCAGTTAGTAGCATTCCTGCCTTTGAGTTTGAAAGTTGTGGGTTCAAATCCCTCCTCAGGTCCTGAATACAGAAATCATCATTACTGACACTGCAGTGCAGTACTGATGGAGAGAGTCCCATTATCAATGGTGCAGCCTTCCAAACGCAAAGCTAAACTGAATCCTTATTTCCAGTTGTGATGGCTGCTATTGGCACTATGTTAAAAAAGAGCACGTGTCCAGTACCTGACCAATACTTATCCCTTTGTCAACATAATGAAAGAAACACTTTATCTGGTCATTATCACATTGCTATTTTTGAGAGCTTGCTTGCATGAATGGGCTGTTATATTTGCTCTGTTAGAACAATGGCTGCACCTCCTAAGCTTCACTGGCTTTAAAACCAGTGGTTGTAAAAGGCCACATTAGAAATACAAGTCTTTCTTTCTTTACCTCTTTCAGATTTATTTCTTGGGTATGACCAGACAGAGTGCGATTATTTTGCTGCTCATGGTATTTCCCCATCACCCTGAGGTGTTCATCCCGTGGTGTTATTTGTGTGCTAGCTAACCGTCGAATGTTGAGAGAATTATCCTGTGATACCGTTTACTGCAGCAATCCTCGGTTTATGTTTGGGGTAGCAGTACAATCAGCAATGCAGCTGCAACCTGTGTTCAAAATGTCACTTTTTTTTCTGAAGCAATCTTATGGTTCAAATTTCTGCTCAACCCTCTAAGTTGCAAAACTGTAGAATCTCCCCTGAACCAGTGTAACTGAGCTTTATTTGAGAACATCGAGTCACAAAGAGAGACCCTTTGCCATCGTGCCAGTGCCAGCCATCAATCACCAAGCTATTTGTAGAATCATAGAATCCCTACAGTGCGGAAGGAGGTCATTCAGCCCATCGAGTCTGCACTGATCACAATCTCACCAGCCCCTATCCCCATAGCCCCACATATTTACCCTGCTAGTCCCCCTGATTGTAAAGGGCAATTTAGCACATCCAATCCACCTAACTCTCACATTTTGGGACCGTGGAAGGAAACCAGAGCACCTGGAGGAAACACTCACAGATGTGGGGAGAATGTGCAAACTTCACACAGACAGTGACCCAAGCCAGGAATTGAACCTGGGTCCCTGGCGCTGTGAAGCAACATGGTAACCACTGTGTCACTTGCTGTCCCATCCCATTTTCCAGTATTTGGTCCATAGCCTTGTATGCTATGGTGTTTCAACTGCTTGTAATTGATCATTTTATTACTTTGCATTCTAAAATAGTCTTTGATATATTTAAGAATGGTAACCTGGTTTATTAATGCTGGTGTAAGTGTGTTATCACAAATAGGCAAGCCTTTATTTTAATAAGAGCTGCTTCCTTTGAGTAAGCTGCAGGAACTAAATCCTGCCATTGAGACCAAATAAAGGACCAAATAAGGTGGAGGGATGCTGAGGTCATACTTTACCAGTGGCAGCAAATTAAACAGCCACTGCATGGAGTACTATCCAATTGAAGAGTATGGCCCAACTCTCAGAGCTGCTGGCTCAGTCAGAGGATCAGCAATACTCTGGTACGCAGCCCTGGTAGTGGCTACCATTGGAGTTGGCCACTGCTGAAAAGCGGGAAAAGGAGAGGACACCTCCACTCTGAGGTGCCCTCAAAGACAAGTGAAGCTTTGTTCATGACCGTACCAGGACTGAATTTGCAGGCTCGGTGATTATCAGAGAGGGACATCTTATCAGTGGCGGTGGCCATTGTCACCAGGGTGTCCCTCCATGGAAAATGGAGGGGTCACAACTGAGGGCCTTTACTTGGGAACCCAATGAGAGGCTGCCTGGGTTGTAGCATCACTGTTGATGTAGCACCCCCCCACACCAACCAACCAACCATCCCCCCCCAAGCCTGTAAGATGCTAGGAAAAAAGGCAGGTGGCCTTTAATTGGTCCCTTAGTCGACAGAATTGACTGCCCACTGAGGGTGGTTATACCAATGCCCACCCCCCAACCCCTCTCCCTTCTCTCCAACTGCTGGTAATATGCTGTGACTGTGAGAAGATGTCAGTTTTCCTTCCTGACCCCTTCTGTCACCTTTTAACCAGCTCTCCCTCTTTCCAGTCCACCTCTGGAGGTCTGATAAACATTCAAAATAATTAAAAATAAAATACTAAATCGCTTACCAGTTACCTTGGAGTACAGTAGCTTTTTCTTAGTAAATTAAGTATACTCAGAGTATTCTGCAATGTTCAAAAACTTTTAAAAGGTGCATACTTGTACCTGCACTTCTAAGGAAAGCAATTTAATTTGACAAGCTTGCTTAAAGAGCCACAAAGGGGGACAAGTGATGGAAATTCCTCATGATCATTAATTTGGTCCATGGCTACAGCCAGCTTTTAGAGCGATGGTTTTATATATCAACATTAAAGGTCGTGGAAACTTGTTTTCTGCCAGACGTAACTTATATTTGCAATGCCTTGGTCGTTGATATGGCTTTATTCAATTTTGGGGAAATTATGCTTGGAAAATGAGCACATCCTGATATGAAATTACCTCCGGGGTAAATTACACCTGTTTTATTCTCTTCAAACAGATTTTCTATGTGTTAAATTTGTTCAGAGCACAGTGACTATTCGGAAAATAATTTCATCTTTTTCCATCATTCAAATATGTTGGGTGGGATTTTACTGTCATGCCCACCTCAAAACCCAAAAATCCCATCTGAGGTTAACGGACTTTGCAAGGTCCACCTCCCCACCTGCTACAACTCCTGTGGCGAGCGAGATGGGAAAACTCGCCACCCTCCCCGGTTAAATTTCACATTCAATTTGTTTAGGTTACTTCAGGTGCAATTGTGGGTGAATAGAACACTCTTCCACTTCCAGCATTGCCATATCAAGTACAGCACAGGTTTGATACAGGGTAAAGTTTCCTGCACTCTGTCCCAATAATTTGACCTAGCTTTCACCAAAGAGTGGGCAAGCTACAAGATCAATGTTACATTTCCATTTCCCATATTAATCATCCTTCTGGTCTCAATAGGTAATATTGTATATCAGTGCAATTACACTGGGACATTAGATAATAGGTCTATGCGGGAAAGGTACAGCATTGGAACTTTCACCTGGAACTCCTGTAGCTGATAGCACAGGATATCTTTCACTCTGTTTTTCATATTCATTCATGGGATGTGCCACAATTATTGCATAGGGGAATTTCACAGTGACTTCATTGCAGTGTTAATGTAAGCCTTACTTGTGACTAATAAATAAAATAGCATATTAAATGCAAAGGATACAGTTATTTTTTGTGGGTGGTGGCTGCTGCTGTTTGGGCAGGTTGTGTTCTGTCTTGAGATCATTTCTGTTTCTCTTTAATTCTTTGGTGTTCCTTTCAGACTGCTCACTTGGCATACAAATACTAGAGGCAGATTCTAACGTGAAGTTTCTTTTCGCAGAGCAACAGTTTGTGTATAGTATTACGCTGTATTCCACACATTATCCAGTCTCTTATGAGTTCATCGGTGAGAGTTCCGAATATCATAGAATCATAGATTCTCTTCAGTGCAGAAAGTGGCCACTTGGCCCATTGAGCCTGCACCAACAACAATCTCACCCAGGTCCTATCCCCTTAACTCCATCTATTTACTCCACCTATTTACCCCACTAATCCCCCTGACACTAAGGGGCAATTTAGCATGGCCAATCCACCTAACCCACAAATCTTTGGACTGTGGGAGGAAACCAGAGCACCCAAGGGAATCCCATGCAGACATGGGGAGAACATGCAAACTCCACATAGACAGTGACCCAAAGCCGAACTGAACCTGGGTCCCTGGCACTGAGGCACTTTTGTAGCACTTTTGTGTGCCAGAGTTTTCAATGTTGAGGCATATGATTGTAGCAATTCATTGAGTTTCTGGTTAGTGGTATTAAAAATATGTCCGTCCATAATGACATTTTTTATGGGTGCACATCTTTGTTCAATTTTTTTTTAAATAATACTTCTGGATCCTTTTGGTCTTCCTTGCTTTGAAAGATGAAGAATTCAGATTTTGTGACTGAATCCAGGCCTGTTAAGTTCTACAGCGTGCGTGTTTGTTCTCTCTTTGAGTCATCAGAGAGACCAACACAGCAGTGTACATGCTGTTTATTTTTGAACTCCTAGACGGCAATGTTCTCATCTAAGATGGCACGGTGGCACACTGGTTAGCACTGTTGCCTCACAACATCAGGGACCTGGGTTCAATTCCAGGCTTGGGTAGCTGTCTCCGTAGAGTCTGCACTTCCTCTGTGTGTCTGGGTGGGTTTCCTCTGGATGCTCTGGTTTCCTCCCACAATCCAAAGATGTGCAGGTTAGGTGGATTGACCATGCTAAATTGCCCCTCAATGTCCCAAAATGTGTAGGTTAAATGGATTGGCCATGTAAATGTGTGGGGTTGCGGGGACAGAGTGGACGTGAGGACCTGGGTAAGATACTCTGTCAGAAAGTCAGTGCAGACCCAATGGGCTGAATAGCCTCTTCTGAACTGTAGGGATTCTATGGGTGGACAGATGCACCAACGTTCTTGTGCCATCATGGTCAGCTCCTGACACCATGTAAGTTGCTGGACTGTGTAGAAATGCTGTCAAAGGCCAACAACTCAAACAGTTTACTATAAGATCAGCAGCATAGATTGGGGGAACGGCAAATTGTGCGGAGGGTGTGGAGAGTCTGCAGAAGGATCTAGATAGGCTGGGCGAATGGGCCAGGAAATGGCAAATGGAATTTAATGTTGGCAAGTGTGAGGTGGTCCACTTTGGTAGGAAGAATGGTAGGAAGGACTATTACTTACGTGGCGAAAAACTGCAGCAGGCGACGGTGCAGAGGGACCTCGGGGTCCTTGTGCATGAATCGCAAAAACCCAGCTTGCAGGTGCAGCAGGTGGTCAGGAAGGCGAATGGGATGCTGGCCTTCATAGCGAGGGGGATTGAATATAAAAGTAGGGAGGTCTTGCTGCAGCTGTATAGGGCATTGGTGAGGCCGCAGCTGGAGTACTGTGTGCAGTTTTGGGCGCCGCACCTGCGCAAGGATATTTTGGCCCTGGAGGGAGTGCAGAGGAGGTTTACTAGGCTGATACCGGAGTTGAGGGGATTGAGCTATGAGGAGAGGCTGAATAAACTAGGCTTGTACTCGTTAGAGTTTAGAAGAATGAGGGGAGATCTCATTGAGACGTATAAGATGATGAATGGGATGGATAGGATAGAGGTGGAGAGACTCTTCCCGCTCAAAAAAGACAGTAGGACTAGGGGGCACAGCCTCAAGATAAAGGGGAGGCGGTTTAGAACGGAGTTGAGGAGGAACTTCTTCACTCAAAGGGTGGTGAATCTCTGGAATTCTCTGCCCGTTGAAGTGGTGGAGGCTGCCTCGCTAAATATTTTTAAGAAGCGGGTTGATGGGTTTTTGATAAGAGAGGGGATTAAGGGTTATGGGGAGAGGGCGGGAAAGTGGAACTGAGCCACGACAGATCAGCCATGATCTTATTGAATGGCGGGGCAGGCTCGAAGGGCTAGATGGCCTACTCCTGCTCCTATTTCTTATGTTCTTATGTTCTTATGCCACACTAGCGAGAATTTGCACGCTACCGACACAACCTTTCCTGCGTATAGGTCATGGCAAGATATCCATAAATCCATTTTCTACAATTATGATCTCAATTTCTTTACTATGGGCTGAATAATGCGGCGGTGGGTGGGGAGGCAGGAGGGATGATTGATTGTCCAGTCCAAACCCCCCTTGCACGCCTTGGAAGAAAAATGGCATGGAGCTGACTGCTTACATGCCGCAGGCCCAACCCACCTGTAGCCATAACCGGCTGCGGGACAGCTAAACAAGGACAAAGCGAGACTTCTACCCCTCAGTGGAGAGGAAACCCTGCTCTCCAACTGGAATGGCTGCAGCTCCGTCAGTCTCAGTACTGCCAAGGGCATGTCAGTGGCCAGTACCAGGACTGCAGCAGAAGGCGGCCCAGGGATCACGAGAGTAGGTATGTTTAGGGTTTTGGGCAGGGGGGATTTGGTCAGTCAGGGAGGGAGGCATGGTGGGAAGAGGTTAGGCTTAAGGCTGCAGGTGGTTAGGAAGGAAAGGCTGAATTTATCCTGTGGGTGCTGAGAGAGATGATGTTGGAGTGGGAACCTGTCTATTTTACCTGCCCCACTCCCCAAAAGGGGCATGCAACATAAAGACACACGTCTGTGATATAAAAACTTGGAAGATAGAAGGCCATTTGGCCCTTTGAACCTGCTCCGCCATTCATCACAATCATGGCTGATCGCCCAACTTAATAGTCTCTGCATGAGTTTGCCGATGAAAGTTCAGTTTAATTGAACTCTTTTATCAGTAATCATGTCAAATGTTTTAATCTTCATCTTTGTAATTCTTGCATGGAATGTGGGTGGCGCTGGCTGGGCCAGTAATTATTGTCCATAATTAACTTTGAACTGGGTTGCTTGCGAGGCCATTTCAGAGGGCATTTAGGAGTCAACTTCATTGCTGTGGACTGGAGTCACATGTTGGCCAGAGCAGGACAGCACATTGTCTTCCCTAAAGGATATCGGTGAACCAGGTGGATCTATATGACAATCACCATCATTAGACTTTTAATTCCAGGTTTTTATTGAATTCAAATGCCTCCACCTGCAGTAGCGGGATTCAAATCTGTGTCCCGAGACTTGATGCTGGGTCTCTGGAATACTAGTCTAGTGACAATACCACTACACCAAAGCCTCCCTCCCTATCCTATGGCCAGGGGAAGTATTGAAGGAATAAGAAAGTGGAGAACTATTGAGTGCGTATTTTCAAATTAACTTCAAAAGAACTATGTGGGTTGACATGAGTCTTCATCCTCAGTTAGCAGGTTTACAGCCGCATCTATTACTTACTTCCACGTGAATTCAAGACAATTTCATAAATGCCAAAAGCTGAATTCTATCTTTTGATACTCATGCCCTTTCACATCGAATCGCTCTGTCTCGTGACATTCGAAGTTCTGTTGTTTCTCCGGGGAGTAAGGCAGGAAGCATCTTTCTGAGGGCCTCTATTAGAAACAATGCGTGGGAAGGAAGAACCAAAACTTGTAAAATGTCACTTTGCCCCCCCCACCACCATTAGAAATGAGATAGTCGCAGATCCCGAGAGAGCCCTTGATAATTTCAATCGGGCTCTCAAAGTGTTATCCGTGCTCTGGCACCTTAAAAAAAAATTGACTTAAAGGCCACGACATTGTCACTTTTAAAATAGAAACATAGCCCGTCATTTAATTAATATTTTATGGTGACCTATCGGGAAACAGCCCAACCGAGGTGAATGCCGAGGGGCTGTGCACCTTATCGAGTTTTGTTCATCTGTCCAGGGTTAAATGTTTTACCTCAGAGAAGAAAATTGCTCCATTTTCCTACTTTTTTTAATATATTTTACAGGCTGAACATCTCATTGGAATGAAATTGCTTCCGCTGATCTTTTCATCTGGCATTGCGTTTTGTAGAATATGTCGCTGTTTCTCCTTCTCTCTTACCCCTGTTGTGATTCAAAAGATTTCACATTATCTGCACTGCAATGAGCTCAAAACTCAGAGGGCTAACTTCAATTTTACTGGGGTGGCATTGAGACTGCCGCTCATTTCCCAAAGCACTTTTAATACACCCAGTGTGACGTCTCCTCTGATGATTTGAAAAGCTGTATTGAACACAGTTACTTGATGGAACATTTTAAGCCACTCTGCATTTTCCAAATATTAGGAATGATCATACACAGAACATGTAGGGTCGTTGATCCTCCAGGATTGGTCTGGTAGCTCCAGAAATTGAAAATCAATCTTCAATTACAGCTCTGTGCAATGTCGGAGGAAAAAAAAGGGACATCACAAAAGATTGTGGGTTTTTTTTCCATTTTCTTTGATCATTTCTCTTCATGAAATATAAAAATGAGTGGAGAAAATGGCTGTTCAGCTGACAGTCAAGCATTATCCAATTGGGTTAATGAGTCTTATTGGTGTAGGAAGGCAGTACGTCACAAGGGTGAATGTGTTGGCCAACTAATGGCTGGAGTGTGGCCACAAGTCATGTCATGAAAGCTCCAACTCATAATCACCAACTCTAAGTGTATGACTGAAAATAGGGAAAAAGAGAAGAACTTGGATTTACTATAATGAATGGTCATGTTCTAAAGATTCCCCTAGTGCTTGATTGGCATTGACTATTTGTTAAAGTGTAGTCATTGTTGTTTTGTAGACAAATCAATAACGCATTGAATACAGCTTGATGAGAGCAATGTAGTGGTTGTTCCCAACATAATTCTCACTTATGTTCAAAAGAATGGGATGCACAAGGCATTTGATTTATTATTGTCACATATATTAGTATACAGTGAAAATAATTGTTCCTTGCATGTTATACAAACAAAGCACACCATTCATAGTGAGGGAAAAGAGAGAGTGCAGAATGTAGTGTTACAGTCACAATTAGGCTGCAGAGAAAGATCAACTTATTATGAGGTAGACCCATTCAAAAGTCTGATTACAGCAGGGAGGAAGCTGTTCTTGAGTCGGTTGGTGTGTGTGTGTGCTCAGACTTTCGTATCTTTTTCCTGATGGAAGGAGGTAGAAGAATATATATCCGGGGTATGCAGGGTCCTTTATTATGTTGATTGCATTTCCGAGGCAGCAGGAAGTGTAGACAGTGTCAATGGGTGGTGAGACCACACCTGGATATCTTGTGCAGTTTTGGTCTCCTTACCTAAGGAAAGATATTTTCCACAGAGAGAGTGCTGTGAAGGTTCATGAGGCTAATTCTTCAGGTAGAGTGATTGCCTTACAAGGAAAGATTAAATAGTTAAGCATTCGTTCTCTGAAGTTCAGAAGAATAAGAGATAGTCTCAGTCTCGTTCAAACATGCAGAATTCTTAACAAGATAGATGCAGGAAAGTTATTTCCCCTGTCTAGGGCATCTAAAACCTTAGGGACACAGTGTCAGAATGAGGGGTTGGCCATCTAGGATTGAGGCAAGAGGGAAGTTCTTCACTTAGAAGGTGATAAATATTTGAAACGCTCTACTGACACAGTGGCACACTGGTTTGCACTGCTGCCTCACAGCTCCAGGGACTTGGGTTCAATTCCTGGTTTGGGTCATTGTCTGTGTGGAGTTTGCACGTTCTCCCTGTGTCTGCGTGGTTTTCCTTCAGGTGCTCCAGTTTCCTCCACAGTCCAAAGATGTGCAAGTTAGGTTGATTGGCTAAATTGCCCCTTAGTGTCCCAGGATGTGTATGTTAGAGGGATTAGCAAGGTAAATATGTGGGGTTTCAAGGATTGGGCCTGGGTGGGATTGTTGTTGATGCAGGCTTGATGAGCCAAATGGCCTCCTCCTGCACTGTAGGGTTTCTAAGCTTTCTATGAAAAAACAATTCATGATCTTTCCTTAAATTACCTCAATGTTTACGTCCATGTGGAGTTAGCCAGCTGCTTTATTTCCTTACAAGCTCTCACCCTGGGCTGTGTACTCGACAAGTTCCGCACATACCCCTCTTCACTATCATCTCTCTTATAACTTGGCCACAATTTGTGATGCGGATCATCTTTTGTCATTTGCTTTATGGAGCCCCCCAACCCCCAGAGGCTCATTTGCCACTTTGTAAAAAAAACACACCTCAGCCTGTGAATATTGTGACTTTGTGTGGTGTTTGGGGTCTACGCTTACTTCCTGTAATCATACTACAAATCATGACATATCAAAACCCTGCAAAGCTATTAACTGAAGGCATCTACTGAGAAATAGTCACGTGAACAGTCCTAATTCCCTCATAATCGAATAGTGTTCCAAATTTCATAACTGGAAGCTGATATGAGTACATTTTGAGACCCTCCAATAAAAGCATTGTGCCTCAGTGATGGCGAATGTGGCTTGGGAAATTAGGACTAACTTTATTTCAAAATATTAATTTGTACTTGCATTTCTTTAATAATTTTCTTATACTTCCCTGTATTATCATAAATGGAGAACAATCTATTTGAAGCCAGCAAACTGGTTTTAGTTGTAGATCGCAAATGGATGAGATAGTGATAAAAAATCTTGGTTATTACTTCCTATATTGAAAAGTACATAGGAAGTACACATCTTAGAATCATAGAATCTTGACACTGCAGAAAGAGGCTGTTTGGCCCATCAAGTCTACACCGATCACAATCCCACTCAGTCCCTATCCCCATAACCCCAGGTATTTACCCTACTCGTCCCCCTGGCAATTTAGCATGGCTGATGCACCTGATCTGCACACTGTTGGACTGAGAGAGGAAACCGGAGCACCTGGAGGAAACCCATGCAGACACAAGGAGAATGTGCGAACTCCACACAGACCTAAGCCAGAATTGAACTCGGGTCCCTGGCTCTGTGAGGCAGCAGTGTTAAGCACTCTGCCACTGTGCCACCCATGACTATGGGACTGAGTGTTACCAGTTCAGTCATCTTCAGTATTAACAGCATAGATCAGCAGTTCCCAGCTGCCATGAACACCTCCCCTCCCTCCCCCCCCACCGCCCCCCAACAAGTGTCCCATGAATAAAGATTCAAAATTATTCAAATTTGTTCAATTAAACTAAAACTAACCTTTGTCTTCATCTCTGTGCTTGGCATCTGCAAGAAACAATGGGTGACATGGTGGCACAGTGGTTTGCACTGCTGCTTCACAGCACCAAAGACCCAGGTTCAATTCCATCCTTGGGTCACTGTGCGGAGTTTGCACATTCTCCCTGTGTCTGAGTGGGTTTCCAACGGGTACCCCTGTTTCCTCCCACACTCCAAAGATGGGCAGGTTAGGTTGATTGGCTATGCTAAACTGTCCATTAATGTCAGGGGGATTAGCAGGGTAATAAGTGGGGTTACAGGGATGGGGGCTGGGTGGGATCATTGGTGCAGGCTTGATGTGCCAAATAGCCTCCTTCTGCACAGTCAGAGTTCTATGAATCGTGGGCTTACCACGCATGCACCAGCAGGGAAAGAACCACACATGCGTGGTTTAGAGTTTTTTATGTCGGTCATACCCATTTGCATGTCCAGCGGGACTTGCAGCTGAACATAAAGGTCCTATGGCCTACATAAAAAGCCAAAACTCAAAATGGGTACAAAATCCCTGGAAGAAATGAGAAAGACAGGGAGAGGTATAAAAATAACAGGCAAGAGCGGAGGGAGAAGTAAGAGAAGAAGACAGAGAAAATAAGAGGCACGCCTCAATTCTTTTTATGGTGTAGAGTGTGCCATGACAAATAAAAGGTTGGGAACCATTGTCATAGACACTTGGATCAAGCAAGTTAATGAGGTACACAACTACAAACTAAGATCATGAAGGTACCCAACATGCGTCAATTTAAGTATTTTTTTTGCACAAAATTCTTTAACTGGTCTCTAACTTCTATTTGCTGTCCTACTCTGTGTAGTACCACTTTTTTTTGGGGGGGGTGGCGCGGTGGTACAGTTCGCATTGCTACCTCACAGCACCAGGGATCGGGATTCAATTCCAGCCTCAGGTCACTGTCTGTGTGGAGTTTGCACATTCTCCCCGTGTCTGCGTGGGTTTCCTCAGCGTGCTCCAGTTTCCTCCGATGCCCCATTGATGTGCAGGTTAGGTTGAATGGCCATACTAAGTTGACCTTAGTGTCAAGGGACTAGCAGGGTAAATTTGTGAGGTTATGGGAATAAGGCTCGGATGGGATTGTGGCCATGGCAGACTCAATGAGCTGAATGGCCTCCTTCTACACTGTAGAGATTCTATGATTCTATGAATCTTTGCTGTCCAAAGCACACAGAGTGTCTGCCTCTTTTACTGATTTATTAAAGGAAGGAATGCATAGAACAATATAGGAAACAAGAGTAATGGATTGTCTGAGAGGCAGATCTAGTCATGATCTGAGAACAGAGAAACTACAACCAGCAACAAGAAAAGCAGCAACAAATCAATTCAGAATACTTCAGGAGGTAGTGGTTCTCATTTCATGTGTGTTATTATGGGATGAATTTTATTGTCGTGTCTGCTATGGGAATCGGAGTAAGTGAGGGCGGGCCATGGAAAGGTCCATTGACACTGGGTGGGATTTTCCACTTTCACGGCAAGCACAGCCAAGAAATCCCACCCTTTAGAATGCTGGTATATTCCTTTGGCCAATGAAATTTGGCTTATTGCTATGAATCGTGAGCTGTTAATCTGAGGTGGGAAACATGCTCAGAAAAAGAAAGGCATGTATTTATAATAGTGCCTTGCACAATCTCAGGATGTTCCAAATGGCTTTATAGCCAATGGGATGAGTTTAATCCAAGTGAGTGGGGTTTTTCCGTGAGTTGGTGATAGCCCTGTGTTCTGTTGGGCAGGCTTGCCTAATATGTTGGCAGTATCGGTCTATCGATGGATTAAAAGCATTGGGGGTGGAAATCCCAATCCCCAAGATATAAGACCATAAGACATAGGAGCAGAATTAGGCCACTCGGCCCATCGAGTCTGCTCCACCATTCAATCATGGCTGATTTTTTATCACCCCCATTCTCCTGCCTTTTCCCCATAACCCCTGATCTCCTTATCAATCAAGAACCTATTTATCTCTGTCTTAAAGACACTCAATGACCTGGCCTCCACAGTCTTCTGTGACAAAGAGTGCCACAGATTCACTGCTCTCTGGCTGAAGAAATTCCTCCGTATCTCTGTTTTAAAGGATCCTCTCTTTAACCTGAGGTTCTGCCCTCTGGTTCTAGTTCTTCTCACTAGTGGAAACATCCTCTCCACATCCACTCTATTCAGGCCTCGCAGTATCCTGTAAGTTTCAATAAGATCCCCCTTCATCCTTCTAAACTCCAATGTGTACAGACCCAGAGTCCTCAACCGTTCCTCGTATGACAAGCTCATCATTTCAGAGATCATTCTTGTGAACCTCCTGGATCCTTTCCAAGGCCAACACATCCTCCCTTAGACACAGGACTCAAAACGCTCACAATACTCCAGATATGCCATCTTATCAGAGGCCAGCTGGTCTCCACTGCAGTCATTGCCAGTAGGAGTGGTGGCACTGCTGGTAATGCACCCACAAGAAACCCTGGGTCAAAAAGAGACCCTAAGCAAAAGTGAACAATGGTGGGTGGGGTTGATGGAGTCATGGGTAATGAGTCACAACAGGGGCAAGTGGTTGGAGGCAAGGGCATAGGGTGTGTTCCAGTGCCAAGTTCATTGATCAGGCACTGAGTATCTTTGAATTGGGGCAAACAAGGTGGGGTTTGCTTAGTTGGGCTGCCCACATGGTGAGTCCCCTGCTCCTGCCACTGGGTGAAATCCAGCGGTGGCTGAATAAGGTCTGCGGATTGATATTAATTGCCAACTGTCGGGCCTCAATTTGTGCCCAGGTGGGAAGGCCAACCATGAGCTTTCCCCATCACCTCCTCTCTGACTTAATTGGGTAGAGACAGGAAGGCAGTGTCGTCCCCACTCAGCACCCAGTGCCACTGGATCAAATGCCAGTCGCCTCCAAACTCGCTGCAGGGCGTACAATGATGTATTTTTTGAGCTGCGGTCATTGTTGGAAAGCAGAAAACACTAAATTTGTGGCAAATAAGGTGATAATGACCAGATACTCCTTTACAGCCTGTAGGCTATTAGATAAATATTGCCTGGAGAGAGTACATTCTTATTCTTCTTTAGAAGAATGCCACTACTCACTGCCTGAATCTGACCAAAAAACAAAGCTCTGGCAGAGTGGCACTCCCTCAGAACTATACATGCAGAGGCCAATAGAAGTTTTATTTTATTTTGCAAATTAAGTTTAGAGTATATTGTAATTATTTGTATGCTAAAGTGTAGGTCACCATAGTCCCAGATGACCATAGGTTGCTCTCACCTTTGAGAGGGAGAGCTGACTGGTGGTGATTTAACCTGAGTTTCACCACACCTCAGGTTAGGGGCAAGGTTGAGAAGACCTCAGCCAGTATGGGATTTGAACCTACGCTGATAGCGTCACTCTACATCAGTAACCAGCTATCCAGCCAACTGAGCTAAACCGACCCCCGCATTTGTGCACTAAAGCGGTTATAATCGTTGCAGGCCTTTTATTATTTTGCACTTCATTCTTAATTTAGTTATCTGTGACTGTGTTATAAATTATAGTCATTTGTTTTCTTTGTATCATCATCACAAGCCCTCACCTGCCAACATGATGATATTGAAATAAACCAATTATTTATCAATCCAGCTATCCAGTATTGTTTCTGGCACGTTATACAGACGAAACATACCGTTCATTGAGTCCAAAGGGGAGAAAGAAAGGAGAGTACAGAATGTAGTATTACAGTCATAACTAGGGTGTAGAAAAAGACCAACTTCATGTGAGGTAGGTCCATTCATAAGTCTGGTGACAGCAGGGAAGAAACTGTTCTTGAGTCAGTTGGTGCGTAATCTCAGACTTCTGTGTTGTTTTCCCAGTGGAAGAAGCTGGAACAGAGTTTGTCCGGGTGCATGGACCTACCTTGATTATGTTGGCTGCTCTTCCGAGGCAGCCGGACGTGTAGACAGAGTCAGTGGATGGGAAGCTGATTGGCATGATGTACTGGATTACATTCACAATCCTTGTAGTTTTTTTGCAGTCTTGGTCAGAGCAGGAACCATACCAAATTGATACATCTGGAAAGGATGCTTTCTATGGTGCATCTGTAAAAATTGGTGAGAGTCGTTATCTATCTATTGATCATGTTTGCTTAAATTTTGTGTTCGAATCTCTGGAATAGAATGTGAACTCACAACTTCTCAATGCAGAGATGAGAGTGCTATCACAAAGCCACAGCTGAGAACTCTCAGTAACTCGGCCACACAAACAAAGTGCTGCTGATTCCAGGAATCTGTAATAAACCCAAAGAGTGCTGGAATTCCTCAGCAGCTTAGGCAACATCTATGGAGAGAAATGGAGTTAATGGGCAGAATTTTCCCATCTTGTCCGCCTCAGGAACTGTAGTGGGTGAGACACAGATCATGTAAAGGTTCATTGACCTCAGGCAAGATTTTCCAGGCAGGGGGCGAGCACGGCTGTGAAATCCCACCCGACGTTACAGGTCAAGGTGAAACGCTAACCAGGTTTCTCTCCACAGCCGCTGCCATATCCGCCAGTTACTGTTTCCTTGAAATACGTTTCACCTTACCCTTCGGTGTCTCTGCTCCTCCAGTCCTTACTTTCTTCGTTCCTTTAAAGCAAATTGCTCACTCTCTCAATTTCCTGTGCTGATATCTAAAATGTCAATCCATCTTCTCTCCTAGAACATTTTCAACATCCTACATTTTCTTTTGAAGTTATAAGTTTTGTGCTTTTAGCTTTAAAAGGATTAAGCCAGATCCCCCTCCCCCGCCAACAAAAAAAAACTCCCGCATTAAGTGAAACCAGGAATTTAAACTGAGTTTGCACCTTCTCTCTGAGCAACGTGGAAGAGCAAAAATGGCTTCTTAGAAATATCCAGTCACTCTTCTCAACTCCCACTCCTTGAAAGCCTTGTCATCTTCTGCACTCTTTTTGCTTGAGGGCCAGAACTCTGACTGCATTTATCTGGGACACACTGAAAGTAGAAAGTGTATCAAATGTCTGTTTCTCTGATGTTATCCATTAGTCACACCATTGCATCTGCTAACCCCATTTAATAGCTGCACAAAACAGGATAGCAGCATTTTTTTCCAATATCTCTCCCTGTACAGGTAACTACGGCACAGTGCCCTTATATTGAATAAATACTCCAAACTCTCCCATTAAACAACTGATTTAAATTATTCATTGACTTAATTATCCCTGTTTGCTTGGCCACACTGGTAATTAATGCACTCCACCTATTCAATCACCAGCGTGGAAGTTCCTCGGGTCGTGAATAGATTCCTTGGGTACTCTTCATGTAGCTAGTGACTGCTGTAAATATTTACCAAGATCAAAGAGGATTTATATAATTCCAGACACTGCATTAATCAAGGGCACAGAAGAAGCACAGATGTTCTAATTGTAGCCTGTGAATAGACTCTCAGTTAATCATTTCTATTTGCAGGAGCTAAAAATAAACTAGAATTAACTCTTTGTGCTATTAGACAGTAAATGTGTAGCACATTGAAAACGAAATATGTTGTGCTTCCGTTAAAGTGGTGGTCAGAGACATTGAATGTAAATGCATTAAGAGTTTGTGGCGGGCAAACAGTTGTGTCCAGCTTTACATTTAGCTGCCTTCGTCAATCGATCAGATCATGAGTGATCGGCATCTCAACACTATTCACCCAGCTTTTCTCCATGTCCCTTGGTAACTTACGCTAAAAACAATCTATCAGTTCCCTGTCTTGAATATTTCAATTCACTCAGCATCCACAGTCTTTTGGAGAAGAGAATCTCAAACACATTTTCTGTGCAAAAAAACCTCATCCTAATTTTGCTCTTAGATAACCTATTGTTATGCCCCTTCTCCTGGATTTCCAGACCTGAGCAAATGGCTTTGTGCATCTTTTCCATTTATTTTAGAATTTTTAGAATTTTAAAATTTTAGAATTTTTGAATATCTCAATTCTCTAAACTCGAGGGAATACAAGCTAGGTTGATGCAACCTGTCCTGATAATTTAGCCCTTGTACGTTATCATTCTGATGAAGCATAGAAACTAGAAACTGCAGTAGGCCATTTGGCCCTTCGATCCTGCTCTGCCATTCGTTTTGATCGTGGCTGGTCATCAAATTCAGTATTCTGATCCTTGCCAACCCCTCACCCCCATATTCCTTGATCCCTTTAGCCCCATGAGCTATATCTAATTTCTTCTTGAAATTACACAATGTTTTGGCCTCAACTACTTTCTGTGGTAGTGAATTCCACACATTCACCACTTTCTGGGTGAAGACATTTCTCCACACCTCAGTTCTAAAAGGTTTATCCCTTATTCTCAAACTATGACCTCTAATTCTGGACACCCCCATCATCGGGAGCATTCTTTCTGAATCTACCCTATCTAACATTGATAGAATTTTGTAAGTTTCTATGAGATCTCCTCTCACTCTTCTAAACTCCAATGAATATAATCCTAACTGAATTAGTCTCTCCTCGTATGACAGACCTGCCATCTCAGTTGTAAACCAAGGCTCTTTACAATTGAATCATAACTTCCTCCATATTCCAGCCGGTTGCGATAAAGGCCAATATTTTATTTGAGTTTCTTCTAATTACATTTTTTGTACTCAATCACTGGCATGTATTGATGTCTCTGCCCAGACACCTAAATACATTTGCTCTTCATAATTCCTATTCCCTTGCCACTTAGAAAATATTCTTGGATCCGTGCGAGTGAATGACCTCACACTTCCCCACTGTAAAATCTATCTCTCCCAGTTATGCCCACTCATTTAGTCTGCCAGTGTCCCTTCTGCAAACTTTCACTTCCATCGACGCAACTTACCTTGCTTCCTAACTTAGTGCCATCTGCAAACGTGGATAAATAACTCTCTGGGTGGGATTTTCTGGCTGCGTTCACCCCGAAAATCCCACCCGAGGCCAATGGACCTCTCTGTGGTCCGCACCTCGCCCACTCCGATTCACGTGGTGGGCAGATTGGGAAAATTCCCCCCTCTATTTCTTCATTCTATTCATTGATATGAATAGTGAAAAGCTGAGGCCCCAGTACTGGTTGCCAAGGAACAAAATTGTCACTTCCTGCTAATGATAGAAAATTCTGTCTCCTACCTACCAAACAATTACCAATCCATTTCTCAAGATTACTTCCAAATATATATGCATATTTATTTTATTTAAATTTTTAAATAATATTGGTCAATATTATGAAACCTTAGTTAGGCCACATTTGTAATATTGTGTGCAGTTCTGGTCATCACACTACCGGAAGGATGTGGATGCAAAGGAATATTTCCAGGATGTTGCCTGGTCTGGAGGGTTTTAGGTATGAGGAGAGGTTGGATATACTCGGATTGTTTTCACAGGAAAGGCGACCTGATAGAAGTCTACAAAATTATGAGTGGTAAAAGTAGGGTGGATAGTTAAAGGCTTTTTCCCAGTGTGGAAAAGTCAACTACAAGAGGGCACAGGTTCAAGTTGAGAATGGGGAAAGATTTTCACACTGAAAAAGCCCACAGTGGGTGCCTAGAACACACTGCCAGTGGAGGTGGTGGAAGCAGGCACATTAACAACTTCCAAGGTGTATCTTGATAGACACATGAATGGGAGGCAAACAGAGGGATAGAAACTGTGTACAGGAAGTAAATAGTGGGTCTATATGAGGACAAGGAATTGGCACAAGCTTGGTGGGTTGAAGGGTGTGTTCCTGTGCTGTATTGCTATTTGTTTTTGTGTTTTCTGGCCCTCCACTGTGAGCCATTCAAATCTCCATTGACCTCAAGGGAACCAGGTGGTCCCATTGCTGGGAGGAGTTGAAAATCTCACCCATTGTGCTGCACAGTATGAAATCCTCAGATATCGTAGCCAAACAGCCTTTAGCTTAGGTTAGGCCACTACTGCACGGTAGCACAGCTGCCTCACAGCGCCAGGGACCCAGGTTCGATTCCTAGCTTGGGTCACTGTGGAGTTTGCATGTTCTCCCCGTGTCTGCATGGGTTTCCTTTGGGTGCTCCCACGGTCCACAAAAGATGTGCTGGTTAGGTGCAGTGGCCATGCTAAATTCTCCCTCATGGTACCCGAACTGGTGCCAGAACGAGGCGACCAGGAGATTTTCACAGTAACTTCATTACAGTGTTAATGTAAGCCTACTCGTGACAATAATAAATAAAATGAAATGAATGTAAGCTGGGTAATTCAGCCTGATGTTTACCATAGCTCAGTCTGATTGGAGTTTCACCACGAAGCCACAAATATGCACCCCCAACTGAAGATTAAGAATGGACTCTTGGATAACTTGGAGCAGCACAGTGGTTAGCACTATTGCCTCACAACACCAGGGATCCAGGTTCAATTCCCAGCTCTGGTCACTTCTGAGTAGAGTTTACGTGTTCTCCCCGTGTCCGTGTGGGTTTCCTCCGGGTGCTCCAGTTTCCTCCTACAGTCCAAAGATGTGCAGGTTAGGTGGATTGGCCATGCTTAAATTGCCCCTTAGTGTCAGACAGACTAGCTAGATAAATGCATAGGCTTATGGGGATAGGGCCTGGATAGGATTGTAGTCGGTGCAGACTCAATGGGCCACACAGACTCCTACTGCACTGTAGTATTCCATGCTTCTTCCAAACTCAAAAGTTTGCACTTGCAGCATTGACTGAGATCCGGTATCTCAGTGGGAAGCAAGGACCTTTATGACCTGCGCAGCTCAACTGACAATTGGATACGTTGACTGCACTATCAAAACTCACTTTCAAAATGATTCTTTGATCAGCTCTGGGCATCAGTCTCCTGTGGAGTTTGCTGATGCTGCTCAAAGATCACACATCCTTCCTGATGTGCCAGCGCTGTTACTTTTTACCAGGTGTCACACTAAGTGATCAATTTGTGTGGCAGCCATTTCTGGGGAAGGCAGCAGGGCTAGGTCAGTTGTCATGAAAGAATTTAACTGCCGATTTACAGCCCGTCTAACAGAAGGCCACAAAATGTCATTCCATGAATATTGTGTGTCAAATTACTGTTGCTGTATTACAATTCAAGTGTTCGGGGCATTTTACTGAGACTTAATTTCGCAGGAGGACTTTTTTTTTTCTCTTTTATAAAGCAAAAGGCTGTGGATTGCTCTTTGGGGCAGAAATTCGACATGTAATTTAAATTGCTGATAATTAATCAGAAAGGCCTGAATCTTTTTTTTTGCTCGATCTACAATTTCCTAACTGTATAATAGTAATTATGCACAGGTGACTTGGCTAAATGTCACTCGTACTGATAGGTGGGTTATTGAATCCAATTAAGTGTTAGTAAATCGATCACAGTGGGATACTTCAGCCTGATGGCTGAATTGTGGCAATAAGTTTCTATTATGTTTAGGGAGTAGTCGCCAGTGGGTTAATTAACTTTCTTTGGTCTCAATTTGCATGAAATTTGCCAATGTTGTGAAGTTGACTATTATTTTTTTCCCCTCTGTTTTTAAGAGACCTGTGTTCTGCGACTTGTGTCGCACAAACTGACACTCCCACTTTTACCTTTCATGACATTCACCTCGAAAGGTTAATTGTCGCAGTGTCCCTACTGAGAATTTAGTAATTAATTAAACTGAAGAAACAATTTGTAATTCCTCACGGAAAAGTTGTCACCCATGTGCATTGGAATTAATTATTTGGAATGTAGTTAGATTTGAAGTATGAGTATCTAATCTAGGCATAAGTGCAACTACTTTTACAAACCTTGTTCAGTCAGATGCCAATCAACCCATGAAGTAAGTTAGGTAACACGGGGAGGCGATGGTATTATTCACTAGACTGTTAATCCAGACACTCACCTAATGTTCTGGGGACCCTTTAGAGACAAGAACCTCAACAGGAGAACAACAGGGAAGGCAATGGTCTTGTGGTATTATCTCTAGACTATTAACTCAGCTAATGTTCTGGGGACCCAGGTTTGAATCCTGCCACAGCAGATGGTGGAATTTGAATTCAATAAAAAAAATGTCTGGAATTTAAAATCTACTGATCACCAAGAAACCACTGTTGGAAAAACCCAACTGGTTCACCCATATCCTTCAGGGAAGGAAATCTGCCGTCCTTACCTGATCTGGCCTACATGTGACTCCAGGCCCACAGCTACATGGTTGACTCTCAACTGCCCTCTGAAATGTCCTCAGTTGTATCCCTCCATAATGGCATTGTGGGTTGACCTACAGCACGTGGACTGCAGTGATTCAAGAAGGCAGCTCACCATCACCATCTCCAGGGCAGCTAGGGATGGCAATAAATGTGGGCCAACCTGCGACGCCCAAGTCCCACGAATGAATAAAAAGAGTACCAAAAATGTATCACTGATTCTTGAGCAAGTTTTCTGGATGAGAATTTTGCTTTGCTTGTGGATTTCAAGTTATTTCAGGTTGCTAGGGTATCTGATGTGATAAACACTTAGTGCTGAACTAACAGTAAAGTCAGCAATGTGCTGTGTTTCATTTCATGTGCTGTTCCTGCAGTTCAGTTGCTAATACTGTTTTCTGTCAGGCCTGAAAACGGATACCATGGAAAATCACAACAACATGCTGCATTGATATAGCAACTTTAGTATAGTTAAGAAAAATCACAGGCAACTTCCTATGAGTATTAGACATGTCTACACTAGGCCATGTAAGGAGATATTAGAACAGTAAAGTTTGCTTGATGTAAGTTTTAAGGATTGCCTGACTTAAGGAGAAAGAGAGAGAGAGAGAGACAGCTGGGTGGAAAGGTTTATGGATAGAATTTCAGAGCTTAGAACCTTCACGGATGAAAGCACAGCCACCATTAATGGGAGAAAGAAGGATTGTGCGTGAGGTCAGAATGAGAGGATAATGGAGATCTGTAGTGGGCAGCACGGTGGCACAGTGATTAGCACTGCTGCCTCACAGCGCAAGGATCCCAGGTTCAATTCTAGGTTCATTCTGTGTGGAGTTTGCATATTCTCCCCGTGTCTACGTGGGTTTCCTCCGGGTACTCCGGTTTCCTCCCACAGTCTAAGGATATGCGGGTTAAGTTGATTGGCCACACTAAATTGTCCATTAGCATCAGGGGGATTGGCAGGGTAAAATAGTGTGGGGTTGCGGGAATAGGGCTTGGGATTGTGTTCGGTGCAGACTCGATGGGCCGAATGGCCTCCTTCTGCACTGTAACAATCCTATGATCTTGGAGGGTTTTGGGGCTGGAGGAGGTTACAGAAGTAAACTTCAGTGTTCCATGTTGTTATGCATAAAATATTCGTAACTTCACTCCATTAAATAAAACATAACTGGTTGTATAATTGACTTTGATTCACATTTGCTCCAAGGCTAATGCAATGCTTGATCATCAACCATAAACTTGTATTGGATAGATTTTAATTATTCTCAGGATGTAAGTGCTGCTGAAAAGGCTGCCATTTATTACTTGTCCTGAGATGATCTGAGCAGGTTATAGTGAGGTTGCCGACTTCAACCAACAATACAATTGATGGGCCATCGAAGCAAGTCAAAAGACAAACTGAATTCAAAATCTCAAAATGGGATCGGACTGAATATTCTGCAGGATTATTAGTCCGGAGTACTAAGTTACTAATGGAGTAAAATAACTACTGCATTACCTTAATGTTACTTAATAAATATAAATATTACGTGTGCATGCAGTATTTTTGTGTGCACCATGTAATATTAACTGTTTTAAGTGTAAAAGTAGGGAAATCCCAAGATAATCTTTATATCAATGGGAAGTGGATAACCAGGGAAAGAGTAGAGACCATTAGGGACCAAGGGGGTGATCGGTGGCTGGAACTAGAGGACATTGTTTGAATGAATACTTTACATCTATCTTCACCCAAAAGAATGAGGATGAAGATATGGAACTCAGGGAGAGAGACTGTGAGTTTCTTGAGCAAATTGACATAGGGAGGGATAAGGTATTGGCGATGTTAACTAATTTAAAAGTAGACAAATCTCCAACTCTGGATGAATTGTGTTCCAGACAGCTATGGGAGGCAAGAAAGGAGATCGCAGGGGCTTTGACTCAATTTTTAATTCTTCTGTGGCCACAGGGGAGGTGCCAGAGAACGAGAGAACAGTTAATGTGGTTCTGCTATTTAAGAAGGTTGTAGAGATAAGTCAGGAACTACAGATCAGTGGATCTCAAGTCAGTGGTAGGGAAATTATTGGAGAAAATTCTGAAGGGGAGAATCTATCTCCTCTTAGAGAGGCAAGGTTTGATCAGGGCTTTTTCAGGTGGAGGTCATGCTTAACAACTTTGGTTGAATTTTTTAAGGAGATGACCAGGTGTGTAGATGAGGGTAGTGCAGTTGATGTAGTTTATATAGATTTCAGCAAAACCTTTGGTGAGGTCCCACAAGGAAGATTTATAAAGAAGGCAAATGCACATAGGATCAAAGGTAATTTGCTAAAGTGGATTAATAATTGGCATAGATGTAGGAGACAGAGGATGATGACAGTAGACTGCTTTGGTGACTGGAAGCCGGTGTCTAGTGGTATACCACAGGGATCTGTGCTGGGTCCCTCATTATTTGTCATTTACATAAACAACATAGATGATTATTTGGGAGTAGAATCTGATGCAGACAAGGAGAGATTGTGCAAACTCTGCACAGACAATGACCCAAGCCAGTACTGAACCTGGGTCCCTGGTGCTGTGAGGCAGCAGTGCTAACCACTGTGCCGCAGTGCCACCCACATGCCCATTTTGAGTGGGTTCATCCAGACTCAAAACAACAGCTCTACTCTTTCCCCACTGTGCCTGAATGGTGTCTTAACTTTTAATTTGCTGAGAGATCTTTAATCAAGATTTTTTAGTTAAGGTTTTTTTCACTATGCTGGATTTTCCTTATGGCCAGTGGCCTGGAATTTGCTGAAGGACAAAATTGACACCTAATCAAATTCAACAGGTTGTCCATGGCAGGGATAAGTTGTGAACAGATTCTTGGAGCCAGTGTTCCTCAGCTGGGTGTTGGAATGTGAACAATATGCACTTAGATGATGAAGCCAGAAGTGGCCAGTGATACTGTGGTCGGATTTGATTGGCCTAATCAAATGATGCAGTTGGGGTCCTGATCAATTCATTGACTGATTACCAAGGAACTTTTGGAGTTTTAACCCTGCTGACACAAAGAGCTTGTTCAGAGAGCCAGTGTGAAGAACCCAGTAACCAAGCTCACAAGGAGAGACAACAAATGGAAAGAGATGAGAATAAAGAACAGATTCCATGTGACAACAAAATCCTGGCCAGGTTTTGATTGCAACTGGAAATCAGTTAGTAAAGTAACAGATAGTGAGTATTTGGTTTCTGCATTGCAAGTATTTACTGTTGGTGAAGTAGCTACAGAAGAAAGGAAATTGTGTTTAAGTATTTAAAGTCAACTTTGTGTCTTTATTTGCTACAGAGGTTAAAACACACGAGATTGGGCAACACCTTAGACCTGCTGAGATTTTCCAGCATTTTCTGCTTCTGTTTCAGATTCCAGCATCCGCAGTATTTTGCTTTTATCTTAAATGCATTTTCACTGATTGTTTTCCAATTTAAAAAACGGAGTCTTGAACACAAGAGAGTAACAAAATGAGATTCTTAAACAGGAGGACTGACACCTCTATTGTCTCGTATTCTCCCTGAGAAGCAAATATTTTGCTTTAAAAAGGATGCAATGATTAGTAATTAGGGTGTGGTCAAATACTGTGGGCAGAAAGAGGAATTTATTACTGTATTATCAAAAAGGTGAGAAAAGTAACTGCAATGAAACCTTTACCAACCATTGTTCCCAGAGGTGTAAACAATGCTGGTACATGTTTTAATCATTTTTGATCATTTGCTCAATCAATCAGTATGCAGTTCTTCCCATGAATTATTCAAATGAACTTTTAGCAAATTGTAATTTGCCAAATTGAAGAAAATGAGCTTTACGATACTCGAGCAACCTTTTGCCGCCACAGGAGGTGGAAGCTTTCTCAAACCTTTGACATTGCCTAAGCCACCAAAGTCAACATTGGTACATTTTCTACATGAGCTGAGCTTTATTTATTAGTGTCACAAGTAGGTTTGCATTCACGCTGCAATGATGTTACTGTGAAAATCTCCTCATTGCCACACTCCGGTGCCTGTTTGGGTACACCGTGGGAGAATTTAGCATAGCCAGTGCACCTAACCGGCACATCTTTTGGGCTGTGGCAGGAAACTGGAGCACCCAAACAAAAGCCACACAGACACTGGGAGAATGTGTAGATTCCGCACAGATGGTGACCCAAGCTGGGAATCAAACCTGGGTCACTGGAGCTGTGAGGCAGCAGTGCTAGCCACCGTGCCATCATGCCACCTGGACTGTCAAACCTTCAATAAATATTTCAATGAAGGAAATAGCATAGGTTGTTACGGACATTATCCAAAGTGACACTGAGGTTGATAAGCAGGAGCCAGGGTTAACTCCCTCATCTTAGAGTCAGAAAATCATGGGGTAAAACCCAATTCCAGAGCCTTCCACACAAAATCTAAGTGGACAGTCCAGTGCAGTACTGAAGAAGCGCTGTACTGTTGGAGGTGGATGCAAGGGAGGAGAGCCTTGAGGGGGTACATACACAAATTTTTGAAGGTCACAGGCTAAGTTGGGAATGTTGTTTGAAAAAGCATACACACCACCACCACCACCCCCATCTCAATGCTGTGGGTTTCCCCACAATGGAGATGACAAGCTATTGATCACTGGCAGGATCTTTCAAGCGGTGCTGAAGTCAATGGCAACTTTCATGGCTGGTTGACCCCCCCCCCACCCACCCCCTCCAACTCTGGGCCAGGGAATATGCCATGGGTGGTGGTGGGGGGGGTGGTGTTCACTTCAGTGGGAGAGGAAAGAACAGAAAATCCCACCCTCAGGGTGCCAAAGCAAAGAAGTTGTGCTAATTCTTTATTTGGTACTTACTAAGATCCAACCGGTCTTGTGGTCCTGGGCACCATATTTTAGGAAAGATGTCAAAGACCTTGGAAAAGGTATAATGGAGATACAGAGATTGGGGGCGTGCTAACCTGATTCTTCTCAGAGCGGAGTGTTGATATTTGATGGAGGCTTTCAAAATCATATAGGCATTCTGTAGAGTAAATAAGAAGAAATTATTTCCACAACAGAAGGAGGAGATTGCCATCGACTTCAGAAAGCATAGAGGAGAACATGCCCTGTCTACGTCAACGAGGACAAAGTAGAAAGGGTCGAGAACTTCAAGTTTTTATGTGTCCAGATCATCAGCAATCTGTCCTGGTCTTCCCTTGCTGACACTCTAGTTAAGAAAACCCACCAACGCCTCTACTTTCTCAGAAGACTAAGGAAATTTGGCGTGTCTGCTATAACACTCGCCAACTTTCACAGACGCATCATAGAAAGCATTCTTTCTGTTGTATCACAGCTTAGCATGGCTCCTGCTCTGCCCAGGATGCAAGGAATTACAAAAGGTCATGAATGTAGCCCAGTCCATCACGCAAACCAGCCTCTCATCCATTGACTCTGTCTACACTTCCTGCTGCTTCGGCAAAGCAGCCAGCGTAATTAAGGGCCCCATGCATCCTGGACATTCTCTCTTCCACCTTCTTCTGTCGGGAAAAAGATACAAAAGTCTGAGGTCATGTACCAACCAACTCAAGAACAGCTTCTTTCTTGCTGCTGTGAGACTTTTGAATGAACTTACCTTGAATTAAGTTGATTTTTCTCTGCGCTCTAGATATGATTGTAACACTACGTTCTGCACCCTCTCGTTTCCTTCTCTACAAACAGTATGTTTCATCTGTATAGCGCAAGAAACAATACTTTCCACTGTATATTGATACATGTGACAATAATAAACCAAAATCAGCAGTCAACGATTTAACGTATTTGGCGCAGGAGCCACAGCAGCTGACATGAGGATTTTCTTTAACGCAGTGAGCTATTAGCCAGTTGCACAGAGTAAGGAGCTGTGAACTGGCTGGCAGTGACGTTGAAGGAACGGGATTCCCTCCAGGATCCCGCGTACCCCAATCACGCAGCTATTTTAAGGCAAGACCTTTTCAAGTGAGGAGCTTAATGCTTACTCGGAGTTAGTGGGAGTCTTCCGTTAGGAAACCCCGCCATCTGAAAAATTTTCCGAACCAAGTGTTGAGAAAACTCAATACTTCCCGAGAGAGAAAGCGAGTTAATATTTCATCAGAACTGGTCGTTTCTGCGCTGAGCCCGACTTGGCTGAGGTGTTTGCTGGGAGGTTGTTTCCCGCCGAGGGAGAGTCTGGGGCCAGTCTGGGGGGTCACCCATCAAAGACAGAGGTGAGGAGGAATTCCTTCTCTGAGGCTAGTGAATCTGTGGAATTCTTCACCGCTGAGTGTTGTAGAGGTTGGGTCATTAAGTATGTTCAAGGCTGAGATAGATTTTTCGTCAGTAAGGGATTATGATATCAGGTTAGTTGTGATCTCATTGAATGGCAGAGTAGGCCCGATGGACTGAATGGCCTACTTCTGCTCCTGCATCTCATGGTCTTACGTTTGTCTGTATGACAATGAGGTTTATGGACTGCAAGTCAATAATTTATATCTATTTACGGATAGCACAGTGGCACACTGGTTAGCACTGCTGCCTCTCAGCGCTAGGGACATAGGTGCGGTTCCTGGCTTGGGTCACTGTCTGTGCAGAGTCTGCATGTTCTCCTTGTGTCTGTGTTGGTTTTCTCCAGATGCCCCAGTTTCCTCCTTCAATCCAAAAGTCGTGCTGGTTAGGTGCATTGGCCGTGCTAAATTCTCCCTCAGCGTACCTGAACACTCAGTGGAATCTGGCGATGAGGGGATTTTCACAGTAACTTCATTGCAGTGTTAACGTAAGCCTACTTGTGACACTAACAAATAAACTTCAACATTTTTTATAAAATATTCAGGGAATCAAATTTTTTCGCCGAATGCGGGTGTCACCTGCTTTGCCCATCCCAAATTCCGTTTGAGAATGCGGTAGTGAGCTGTCTTTTTGAACTGTATCGAGTACACCCACAGTCCTTCTAAGCAGCAACAATCAAATATTGGCATCTGCTCAGTTTATAAAATGGACTCAGATGAACTCAGTCAAGACAATTGACCAGAGATTTTTAGAATGATTTCCGAAACATATTCCAGAAGGACTAATGTTTTATTACACGTTGATGATAATTGAGCATAATTATCATTAGCTCCCACACTTTGTGTTGAATATATTTTTTCCAGGAATAATGACAGCGTGATGACCTCTCTGGGAAGTGTTACCAGAGCTGACAGACAGAGAAGCTTAGACATAATTCAGTATAACAAGATTCACAATTCTGCATTCAGCAATTCTGCTTCCGAGTTCTGTCAGACTCATAAATCCACTCAAATTGTTCCCATGACGATGTCTTCAGCATTTGTTTAAATCAAAATTATTTTAAGGGCTGGATTTTATGGCCTTGCTCGTCCCGAAACTGCCTGAGGTCAACTGACCTTTCCATGATCTGCCCCATGCCTGCTCTGATTCTCGGGGTGGGCAGGTTGGTAAAATTCCAGCCTCCATTTCTATTAGAAATCTCCCAAAAAAAAACCCTAGAAGTGATAGTTTGGTATATCAAATATCATTTGTAATGAAAAACTGGACGATATTTTAAGGAAAATATTGCTGATAGTCTGACTGCAAAGTACTGCAAACAAGTTTGAGGCAGAAATGATTTGGGGCCTGTTGGGAATCTTAACAGACAAATGGTTATTACTTTCATATATTAGTCCTGCGTCTACTACTTTAGTGGCAATTTTGACCCATTTAAAATGAACAGGTTAGTGTTTGTATTAAATTCATAAACAAAGGAAGATCATACATTTGCGTTCATAGATTCCTACAGTGCAGAAGGAGGCCATTCAGCCCATTGAGTCTGCAACAACCACAATCCCAACCAGGCCCTAACCCATGCATTTACCCTAGCTAGCCCCCCTAACACTAAGGGGCATTTTACCATGGCCAATCCACCTAACCAGTATATCTTTAGACTGTGGGAGGAAACTGGAGCACCCGGAGAAAACTCATGCGGGCACGGAGCAAACATGCGAACTCCACACAGACAGTGACCCAAGCCAGGATTCAAACCCGGGTCCCTGATACTGTGAGGCAGCAGTGCTAACCATTGTGCCACCCCTGCATGTTCAATAATACTCCCTGCTTTAATCGCCCAACTTGTATTTATTGATGACAACAATTGTGTTGCCTGGTGTAGTAATAAATTAACACCAACCCCCTGTTATGCCTCCCATTAAAGGCACTTACAGTTTCCCAATTGCTATCACTGACATTACAGGCACTGTTTAGTGTTTTCCATGCAATTGTAAAGCTAATGCCACAAGTGACTATAAATTTGTTATCACAATTTGTTCCATTATCATCTCCCTCTACCCCCTATCAATAGCATTCCAACTGTGACGTGACAATTTTTAACTCCCTACAGACTGGCGGGTCCTGGGAATTTTCAGCTCCTCTCAATTCAATATTTTTCTTTTCAGTTTTCAGTTTCGCGCCTTGTTACTAAAACCAAAACTGATCAGACTCAGCTTTGTCAAGGCAATACTAAGCTTATATATGTGCTTGAAAGCCATCGCTGACTTGATTTGCATGTGATAAATAGGCAAGAGCTGTTACTTGAATATGTCAGCTCCTCATGTTAGTACTGCGCTCTCAAAGGGGTAAGAAAACTGGCCCATTAGAGGTTAAAACAAGAAGTATGCCCCACACTATCCCAGGCACTCCCATCGCAAAACCCTGCACTGATGAAAAATTTAAGTTAGTTGCTAATGAGACAAATACAGCCCATGGATACTTGTTAAACAAGCAAAGAAAGTTTAAATTTATTTATTAGTGTCACAAGTAGGCTTATATTAATGCTGCAAGTAAGCTATTGTGAAGATCCCCTGGTTGCCACACTCCGGCACCTGTTCGGGTACACTGAGTGAGAATTTAGCACGGCTTAATGCACCTAACCAGCACATCATATAGACTGTGGGAGGAAACCGGAGCACCCGGAGGAAACCGGTGCAGACACAGGGAGAACATACAGACACCGCACAGATGGTAACTCAAACTAGGAATCAAACCCGGGTCCCTGGCGCATGGAGGCAGCAGTGCTAACCACTGTGTCAGAGAAAGTAATTGGCAAACCATAAATATTAGACCAAATACGTTGGGCAACACCTGAGCTGCTTTTATCCTCCTGAATGAGATGAAAATGGTAATAATACAATGATAAATTATATTGTAAGTGAACCTGAAAGATTAGCAGGCTTGGGGTTGGCAATGTGAGGAAGAACAGTCAGCATCCTGTCTGCTTTTCTTGTGTTTTAACCATTAGTGACTTGTTATTTGTCCCAAGTGGGTCCCCCTGAGAAATGGGACATGTTGAAGACTTCAGCATCAACCCAGCTTTGGCCAAATATTTAGCACAAAATTAATTAGTTGTCGTGTGAGCACAATGACATTTAAGGTCAAAATGGCATTTGCTGTAAAGGACAATGAAGTTTCTGTGACTGCTCGACTATTTGTGATTCACTCTTGTTAACTGTTCAAAATTTTGATTCTCATGGTGCTAGGATTAATAGAGGCAGGAAAAGAATGGATGGAATTTTGAAATCATATAATCCGCACAGTGCAGAAAGAGGCTATTCAGCTGGGTAGCACAATGGTTAGCACTGCTGCCTCACAACTCCAAGGACCTGGGTTCGATCCCAGTTTGGGTCACTGTCTGTGTGAAGTTTGCATGTTCTCCTCGTGTCAGCGTGGGTTTCTCACAGGCGCTCTGGTTTCCTCCCACCGTCGAAAGATGTGCGGGTTAGGGTGATTGGCCACCCCTTAGTATCCTGGGATGTGTAGGTTAGAAGAATTAGCGGAGTAAGTATGTGGGGTAACAGGGGTAGGGTCTTGGAGGGATTGTTGTTGGTGTACTCTCGATGGGCCAAATGGACTCCTGCATTGTAAGGTTTCTATGATTTCTAGTCTATCTAGCCTGCACTGACAACAATTTCACCCAGATCCTAACTCCAAAAGTCCACGTATTTACATTGCTAATCCCCCGACAATGAGGGACAATTTAGCATGGCCAATGCATCTAATCTGTGCATCACTGGACTGTGGGAGGAAACCAGAGCACTAGGTTGAAACCCACGCAGAGATGAGGAGAATGTGCAAATTCCACACAGACAGCAACAGCGACCCTGGCTGGAAATCAAACCCAGGTCCCTGGCTCGGTGAAGCAGCAGCACTATCCACTGAATCGTCCTCTCGTTTTAAAAGTATTAGTTAACATCAGGGGTGGAATTTTCCCATTCCGTCTACCATGGGAATCAGAGTGGGTGGGACATACACCAGCCAAAGGTCCATTGACATCGAGCAGGATTTCCTGACCCTGGGGCGAGTGCAGACAGAATATCCCGCCCTTGGGATCATCAGGTATAAGAGAAATCATAAAAGACCCTGCAGCGCAGAAGGAGGCCATTTGGCCCCCTTGCACCATCTACCTTTCCTACAAGGTTATGGGAGTATCTAGGAATAAATTTATTTGAGTTGAAAGGAAAAGTATTCATTACCATCATTGATTATTACTCCACATGTATTGAGGTGCGTAGACTGTATATCACCATTGGCGGAGGCAGTCAGTACATCACTGAGAAGAATCTGCATGACATGTTGGATGTTGTGGTGTCAGACAGAAGTCCTCAGTTTGAGAATGAACTGTTCCATTACTTTCCAGAGGAATGTAATTTCATGATGTGAGTAGTTTGCACAAATATGCTCATTCAAGTGGAGAATCTGAAAGAGGATTATGAGCCATGAAGGAATTAATGGAAAAGAACAAGGATATTAACTTAGCCCTTCTTAATTATGGAACAGTAAAAAGTCTGACAACACCAGGTTTAAGTCCAGCCGATTTTATTTGATAGTAAGCTCGCAAGCTT
The DNA here is from genome assembly GCF_965287045.1 of Carcharhinus amblyrhynchos. NCBI lineage: Eukaryota > Metazoa > Chordata > Chondrichthyes > Carcharhiniformes > Carcharhinidae > Carcharhinus > Carcharhinus amblyrhynchos. Next base: position 10,033,669 of record NC_137347.1, on the reverse strand, counting down.
TTGGGGTTTGTCCCTTCGTCAGGTGAATCCAGCGATTTACTATCAAATAAATCGGTTGGACTTAAACCTGGTGTTGTCAGGCTTTTTACTGTGTTTACCCCAGTCCAACACCGGCATATCCACATCCTAACTATGGAACCTCATTGCTTTCAGAAGAAAAGGGTTCTCACATTCAGAACACTTGATGGGATGATGGCTGTGGACACCGCTTAAAATTCCAGAACAAGCGTTACATCCTAAGGTTATCTTAGATGATTGTGAGAAAGCTAGCGAGCATGAGAAATAACAAAGAGATAGGATGGAAATTTCCCTAAATTTGGCAAAAGCAGGTGGAAAAAGGGGTGTTGAAGCTATCGGCACGTACAGCCACTTTCCCTGGTATATCATTCAGGACTTGGAGAAAATAACAGCAAGGGGTGGGTCCCACGTTGGGTGGGGTGGGGGGTGTCAGGTAGGAAATGGGAAATATGTGAACTGCTGTCAACATTCCTGAACAGTAAGAAGTCTCACAACACTAGATTAAAGTCCAACAGATTTATTTGGTAGCACAAACCACAAACTTTCAGAGTGCTGCTCTTTCATCAGGTGAGCAGGAGTTCTATTCACAAACAAGGCATACAAAGACACAAACTCAATTTGGTTGGAATGCGAGTCTTAAAGGTACAGACAATGTGAATGGAGCGAGGGTTAAGTACAGGTTAAAGAGATGTGTATTCTCTCCAGCCAGGGTAGTTAGTGAGATTTTGCAAGCCCAGGCAAGTGCCTGTATAATTAACCCACAAAAGACCCCCAGAGGACCACACCAGTGGCCTGTAACCTCGGCCCATTTGCAGAAAGTAGAACAGAGCCTTTCTGGCTCAATGCCTCACTGAGGTGCAGCCTGTTCCCCTGTGCTTGGTTAACGATGCAAGTGGAGATGGGACCTGAGTGGATAATGAAGGAGGGGCATGTGGGAGTGGGTGTGCTTCTTTAGGCACCTCCCCACCATTTCTCATCCCGTGCACATCCCCTTCAGACAGTCAGACAGAAGCTGCCTCCTGCCCTAAAGACAGAGTCTGCCCTCACACAGATGCAGGTAGCACAGTCATGGACTGGACCCTCACGGGCTTACAATGATGAAGTGGGGAATTCTGTTCTCAGTGGCTGGATTATTTTAGAAATACCAAAGAGTAAATGTATTTAATATTTCTAGCGAAAGTAAATGACACTCAGATTTAAAGTGTAATAAAATTTATTTCCAAAACTAGTTTTGTTATATAACATGCAAACAATACAAAGAACAAAAGACTTACGTTAGACAAATACAATATTTTGGCTGAAGGGGGATTTGGCAATGCAACAGCATGTTGTGTTTCCTCCAGAGATCTCTGACTTTCATGCCAAAATCTTGGATAATTGTACAATTTGGTTATCTTACATACAGCTCAGCAATTAGCTGAACATGATCTCATTTAATATTTAATTTGTCCATCTAATTATAACACATTCTCAAATTGAATTATAATTGATGCTTTAAATAATGGTTTATTTGTCTGTTCAACTGTAATGTCCTCGTTAGTTTTTCATTTAAGATTCTTATGTTAAAGTATTAGCTGCTAGTACCCTATGCTGGGTATTATGGTCAGAATGATTAAATTCCCTTCATCACATGCCAACCTGATACATCAGAGAGGGGAATGAACCCCCCAGCCTCTAGGTGAATTGAAGTCACACATGTTGCAGGATGTGGGAACTAGAGGAAGCACGCAAGATAGTTGCCTTAGTTTCGCAGAGATTCACTTGGGTGTGTACAGCAAAATTATGTTGGTGTTCATTTTGAAAGTAGTGAATGAGGAAATTTCATTTGAACTCCCTGTTCTCATGGATGGCATAGTGACATTGGTTACCAGTGCTGTCTCAGTGCCAAGGATCCAGATTCAATTCCGACCTTGAGTGACTGTGCTGAATGTGCACGGTCTTCCTGAGTCTGCATGGGTTTTGTCCGGGGGCTCTGGTTTCCTCCCACAGTCCAACACCATGCAGGTTAGGTGGATTGGCCATGCTAAAATAATGTGTACGTTAGGGAGATTAGAGGGGTAAATACGGGGATAGGGACTGGGTAAAATGAATGTCGGAGAGACGGACTTGATGGGCTGAATGGCCTCCTTCTGCACCGTCGGGATTCCATGATTATTGACTGTTGGAGTGTGACTTGAAGGGAAGGGGGCATAGGGTCTCAGATGACTGCAAGTACATAATAAGTAAAGCATATCTGCTTCAAATATGAGCAGCAGATTCTGATATAATGGAGCTGTCACCAGCTGATCCCTGGAAAGAGCTGGAGGCAAGAAAAAAAACGGTGCTGTGGTAACCTTGGCAGCTACTGGCAATGCTTAGCCACCCGATAGTTTGAATGGGAATCTTCTTCCTGGAGGTTGGATTTGTCAGAAATAACCGCTTGTAGGTGTCTGAACATTCTGGAAGCAGTGTAGCCCTGTCACGTTGAAAAAGCTCACCCTCTGCCTGCCAACCCTGTGCTGGGGGTATTGCGTCCTGCAAGCTGCCCACTCCCTCTGCCCTGTGGAGCAGCACATGGTTGTGGAGAAGGCAATTAAAGTTTATTTGTTAGTGTCACAAGTAGGCTTACATTAATACTGCAATGAAGTCACTATGAAAATTCCCGAGTCGCCACACTCTGGCACCTGATCTTGTACATTGAGGGAGAATTTAGCATGGCTAATGCACCTAACTAGCACGTCTTTCAGACTGTGGGAGGAAACCCATGCAGGCACAGGGAGGATGTGCAGATGCTGCACACGCAATGACCCACGCTGGGAATTGACCCCGGGTTCTTGGTGCTGTGAGGCAGCAGTGCTAACCACTGCGTGATTTTTTTTTTTAATTTTGTTGTTAGTGCTAATAGTACGGCTGATCCTGTTTCTCTTCATCGGAGGTGCAAGCTATAGCTGTACACATTGCTGCAATACTGCATTGAAAACTGTCAGCAAGGAGTTTGAGATGAATGTGTATTTACTCCAAGACACTTGAAGGTAACTCCAAAAGGTTGCAGCTGACACTCAAAGTAATGACTTCAGGCTGACAGCAGTAATACTGCAAGCGCAAGCTTTTCACCATAACAGTGTCTCCTGTCTGTAAGATATTCCCAGCACAATCACCTCTCTCTGTGCTCTGACTCTTTGTGAATCCTGGTGAAATGCAGGAAGTTGGGGGAACATAGGCTGTTGAAGGGTGAAAGTGTAGAGTTGAAGTGAAACTTAATGACTGATTTGATTTTTTTTAAAAATGTACTTTCCTTACTTCTCTGCGGGGTTTGAAGGGGTTTCCCCACTCGCAGAATGCCTCAAACTTGAATTTTTTTTTTGTTTATTCCAATCCAATCAAGTCAAATTAAAGCCAATTCAAGTTGGGACATTCCCGATCCAAGCTGACAAGACAGAGCTCTCACCACCTGTCTTGGGCTTGATCTACATGATCCAAGCTGATTGGAGTAGGTATAGCTCCTCCGCCAAGGCTTGATCTCATTTGCATCTTAGCCAAAAGGCCGAGATGGCGCTTTAAAAAATTGCTTCAAATGAAGCTGAAGTGTAACCTAAGGGCAGCATGTCAATACTACACTTGATCTTGAATTCACCAAGCTAATGCCAGATTCCTGGTCTGCCTACACTTCACATAGATTTAACCCCATGCTTCACCCATGCCCATCTCCCCTTTTGCCCAACCTTTCTGCTGTGAGAGATGTAACTTGTTAAATAGATAAGTCTCGCATTCAGATATTGGCCTGAATCTTGCACTCATTGTCCGGCTGCCCAGAAGTGGTGGGGAGGGTACGATAAGCCCTTCGAGCCACATTTGACCACTGATCGTGATTTCACACTGGCTGACCAATTAACTGGCTGCCAGTGTGATACCAAGGAGAAAATTTTCCCATTCTATCTGCCCCCACGGGAATCGTAGCGGACGAGGGACCGACCATGGTTAACCTCGGGCGGGGTTTTCCAGCTTCGGAGCGAGCAAGGCTGGAAAATCCCACCCACAGACTGGAAAAGGCTCAGCACAGCTGGAGGGGAAGTTGAAAGGGAGGAAAAGGGTGGGCGCTGAGAGAAGTGTGGGTGGGAGCCCCCTAATAGCTGCTTTGATGAAGGAAACGTTGGCTCTGTACTCCCTCCACAGATGCTGTCCGACCTATTGAGATTTTCTGTTTCTATTTCAGATTCCAGCATCCGCGGTATTTTGCTTTGAGCTGCTGTGGAGCTGCCTCATATAAGTAAGATGAAATGAGCTCAGTAACATGCTGTAAACTGTGTCAATGCTCCAAATCCAAGCAGCTGACAGCAAAACACACAGCCCCTCATCCCTCAAACATCTTGCACTGTTTTATTTAAGCCCGGACATTTCATCCAACCCTGGATGGAGCTTGTAATGAAAGCCGCCAGGCCTATCTGCAAACTGTAAAAGCACACAGACCACAGAAAATCACTGACACTTCCCATTTAATTGTCAGAAAATATAGCTTTATTACCTACTTTGTTAGAACAAAAAATTACATTTATAAAGCAGCTTTAACATTGTAAAACATTCCAAGGTGTTTCACTGGAATATTATTAAACAAAATTTAACACCAAGCCACATAAACAGCCAGAAGCACAGAATCGCTGCAGTGCAAGAGAAGGCCATTCAGCCCATCAAGTCTGCACTGACTCTCCGACAGAACCCCTGACCCAGGCGCTACTCTCACAACCAGAAATATTTACCTCACTAATCCCCCTAATTTACACACCTTTGGACACTGGGGGACAATTTAGAATGGCCAATCCACCTAACCCACACATCTTTGGACCATGGGAGGAAACTGGAGCATCCGGAGGAAACCCACGCAGACACAGGGAGAACACGTAAACTTTCTACACAGTGAACCAAGCTGGGAATCGAACCAGGGTCTCTGTCGCTGTGAGACAGCAGTGTCATAGAGTCATACAGGTTTACAGCATGGAAACAGGCCCTTCGGCCCAACTTGTCCATGCCGCCCTTTTGTTTTGGAAAACCCCTAAGCTAATTCCAATTGCCTGCATCTGGCCCGTATCCCTCTATACCATTGTACCCATGTAACTATCTAAATTGCTTTTAAAAGATAAAATTGTACCTGCCTCTGCTACTACCTCTGGCAGTTTGTTCCAGACACTCACCACCCTCTGTGTGAAAAAGTTGCCCCTCTGGACATTTTTGTATCTCTCCCCTCTCATCTTAAACCAATGCCCTCTAGTTTTAGACTCCCCTGCCTTTGGGAAAAGATTTTGACTGTCTACCTTGTCTATGCCCCTCATTATTTTATAGACTTCTATAAAATTACCCCCAGACTTTTTCCAGACCAAAAAGTCCCAGTCTATTCAGCCTCTCCTTATAACTCAATCCATCAAGTCCTGGTAGCATTCTAGTAAATCTTGTCTGCACCTTTCTAATTTAATAATATCCTTTCTATAATAGGGTGACCAGAATTGCACACAGTATTCCAAGTGTGGACTTACCAATGTCTTGTACAACTTTAATAAGATGTCCCAACTCCTGTATTCAATGTTCTGACTGATGAAACCAAGCATGCCGAATGCCTTCTTCACCACTCTGTCCACTTGTGGCTCCATTTTCAAGGAGCTATGAATATATGAATATGGAGAGTCTACAGAAGGATCTAGATAGGCTGGGCGAATGGGCAAGGAAATGGCAAATGGAATTTAATGTTGGCAAGTGTGAGGTGGTCCACTTTGGTAGGAAGAATGGTAGGAAGAACTATTACTTACGGGGCGAAAAACTGCAGCAGGCGACGGTGCAGAGGGACCTCGGGGTCCTTGTGCATGAGTCGCAAAAACCCAGCTTGCAGGTGGTCAGGAAGGCGAATGGGATGCTGGCCTTCATAGCGAGGGGGATTGAATATAAAAGTAGGGAGGTCTTGCTGCAGCTGCATAGGGCATTGGTGAGGCCGCAGCTGGAGTACTGTGTGCAGTTTTGGGCGCCGCACCTGCGCAAAGATATTTTGGCCTTGGAGGGAGCGCAGAGGAGGTTTACTAGGCTGATACCGGAGTTGAGGGGGTTGAGCTATGAGGAGAGGCTGAATAAACTGGGCTTGTACTCGTTAGAGTTTAGAAGAATGAGGGGAGATCTCATTGAGACGTATAAGATGATGAATGGGATGGATAGGATAGAGGTGGAAAGACTCTTCCCGCTCAAAAAAGACAGTAGGACTAGGGGGCACAGCCTCAAGATAAAAGGGGGGCGGTTTAGACGGAGTTGAGGAGGAACTTCTTCACTCAAAGGGTGGTGAATCTCTGGAATTCTCTGCCTGTTGAAGTGGTGGAGGCTGCCTCGCTAAATATTTTTAAGACGCGGGTTGATGGGTTTTTGATAAGAGAGGGGATTAAGGGTTATGGGGAGAGGGCGGGAAAGTGGAACTGAGCAGCGACCGATCAGCCATGATCTTATTGAATGGCGGGGCAGGCTCGAAGGGCTAGATGGCCTACTCCTGCTCCTATTTCTTATGTTCTTATACCCTTAGATCTCTTTGTTCTGTAGCTCTCCCCAGCACCCTACTATTAACTGAGTAAGTCCTGCCCTGGTTCAATCTACCAAAATACATCACCTTGCATTTGTCTACATTAAACTTCATCTCCATCAGCCCACTGGCCCAATTGATGAAGAACCCGTTGCAATTGGAGATAACTTTCTTCACTGCCCACTACGCCACCAATCTTGGTGTCTTCTGCAAGCTTACTAACCATGTGTCCTATATTCTCATCCAGTGCTAACCATTGTGTCACCTTGCCACTGTTCAGACAGGTGACTAAAAGCTTGGTCGAGAAGGTTCACTAATTCCTGCATGAAATGTGTTGTGTGTCAGTGTCACTGCACTAACGATCTTTGATTGTGATTGTACTATTCTCTGAGATGATAAAGCTAACTGAGAAGAAATCCTTCACAGAAAGTGCCCATTCCTCCCAGGGAGTGGAGGCTGAGACATTTTGCATGCTCATCCACATATGCAGTGACATCTGGAAATGCTATTCTCAAATGTTCATCAACCTTTACACATCGAGGAGAATTACTAGAAGTGTGTGGATGCAAATGCGTGGAAACAGGAACAACAGATAGGCTGTAACACAGGCATAGTTTAAAAAAAAATCTCGGTTTTAGCATTCACATCCATGCTTAAAAATCCTTCCAGGACCCCTCTGCTCTCCTCCAGTATGATTACCTCACAAGCATCTTCAATTTTTATTACTTCAACACTGGTGGTTGTGCTGCTGGCTGCCTAGACCCTGAACTTGCCGCTTCTCTAATCCTTCAAGATTCTGCATTCCATTAAAGTTACTGAACTACACATGATAATGTCCTGAAATAATCTTTGCTTTTCCACATTACGTGCTTTTACCCGCATAAAACTCAAATGTTTGGCGCTCACTGATGAAACGGAAGCCCAAACTTGTTCACCTCATTAGTAAAAGGCCACTGTTTATGAATTTTGTGTTTAGTGAGGTGTCGTAGAATGGGATGCTTTCCCTTTTCCAGGATCCAATGCTAACGTTGAGCTGTACCTGTCTGAAGATGGGCTAATGCTGCGCGCAAGCTTCCTCAACAATATACCTCAGCTCGAGTCTCTCGCCCCAATACCTTCTGTCGGTGCTGAGTGAGATTTTCCATTTTTCACTGTCCCAAATACCATCGCGACTCAAACTGAGATAATCCTTCACTGAAGTAACTAGATTAATATCTCCATTAAAGGAGTAGCCAGAGGTGTTTGCTATCAAATTGATAATATTTCACAGTGAAATTTGTACTCTTATACAGGCAATAAACTTTGGTAATCTTTCACAGTTACGGAGCCCCCATTATCAACTTAATGGCTGGCATTTTATACTCCGGAGACATGATTGATTTTGCTTTGTAGAATCACTTTCAAAATCGGTGCTCTGGTTTGTCTGAATGAGATTATATTATATTGAATTGCACAGAATATGCAGTATTAAGAATATTAAGAAGCCTTTATAGGAAGGGGTATAGAGTATAAGAGCTGGAGTCTAATGTTGCAGTTATATAGAATGGTGGTTAGGCCGCATTTGGAGTACTGCGTCCAGTTCTGGTCGCCTTACTACCGGAAAGACATGGAGACTCTGGAGAGAGTGCAGAGGAAGGTTTACCAGGGATGCTGCCTGGTATGGAAGGACTGGCTTATGAGGAAAGATTGAGCTAACTGGGGCTGTTTTCCCTTGAAAGACAGCGACTGAGGGGAAATTTAATAGAGGTATATAAGATTATGAAGGGTATAGATAGAGTGAACAGTAGTAAGCTTTTTCCTAGGTTGGAAATGCACATTACGAGGGGACACCGGCTTGGGGGGTGGGGGGGGGGAGGTATAATTTGGATGTTAGAGGGAGGTTATTCACACAGAGAGTAGTGGGGGTATGGAATGCTCTGCCAAGCAACATGGTGGAGGCAGGCACACTGGAGTTGTTTGAGTTACTTAGGCACATGAGCAGGATGGAGATGGAGGGATATAGGAGATTGTTTTAAATAAGGTTCAGGAGCCTTGGGATGTCCCTGGGAATCAGTTGATTCCTATGGACCTTCCAACATATTTTCTGGCTCACTTGTTTCACTTGGGGATTCCCTTGAATGTGTGTATAAGGATGTGGCTGATACTGATGTTTTTCTCTTTTAATCCACAGGTGCTTCAGCCCGCCCTGATGTCCAACAAGGGGCATACACACGATGGGTCGTACGAGGGCTGCTCTTGGTTGTTTTGAGAGTAGCCTCGTACTTCACATCGTTAGTGTACCCTTAAACTGGACCAGATGCGGGGCAACACGACAGCTCAGTGACTATCACTGTTCGCTGTGCAGATACATGGATTTGGGCCAGTGTCTGTGGGAGTTTGCACATTCTCCCCGTACTTGTGTGGGTTTTCTCCGGGTGCTCTGGTTTCCTCCCACACCCCAAAGATGTGCTATTAGGCTGATTGGTGTAACAAATCGTCCCTAAATTAGTCTTCCCTCAATGTGGAATGCCATAAGCATAGACAAGGGTCATGTGTGGAGGGGGGACTCATAATGTTAAAATGGCGGCGCGGGCTCGTTGGGCCGAAGGGCCTGTTTCCCGGGCTGTTTTGTTCTTTGCTCTTTGTTAATATTGGGAGTGACATTGCCTCATGCAGAATGGTTCAGCGATCTTACACTGAGATTTGTATGCCTCCACTACTGGCTCCTTGCTGTACAACTTACATGCTGTTCTGTTAGTGGAAGCTTACATGCTCTGGGGGGTTGTGGCGGCACTACATGCACAGAATGCTGTGAATGGACACAATGAACCAATTAACGTAACACCAAGGTTCCTAATTTGAAGAATAAATGTGATGACAGCATCTTTGTTGTACACACGATAAACAGGCGTGAAGCTACCAAGTGGGTCTTGAACTAATGTTATTTAAAGCAACATGCACCCCACGTGTGGGTAAGTGATCTTTAGGACCTTTCCCTATTGTAATGTTTCTGTAAGTACTCTTGGAGATATTTTGGTCGAGAGTGTTGCCTTATCTTAAGAGGATTTGGTGACCTGTCCACACAGTGGACTACAACATATATGATGGTGGCAATGCCTCTGGGTTTGCAGCAGGGAAATGGAGTAGAGGCTGGGGAGAGGATAAGCTCTGAGTGATGCCTTCTGCCAAAATGGGATGACTCATTGACAGTGACAGGAATCTGTCTGGTCAGTCAGCCAACGCAGCCGGCAGCATGGCCATCATGGACCTCATCTCAGTCCTGGGTAGTAGAACCTACCCATCACCTTGACCTCTGGTGAGTTGGCATTATGATTATCTTTTACTGCAGCCTAGTGATAGCTCCCTCATCTCCATTGACTTATTAGGTGCTGATAACAATCCTATACCAGTCTCCTGGGTATGTGCAGTGCCAACTGCAAGTTTTATATAAAATGGCAAAGGCTCCTCATCAATGCTGTGCTGTTGCTCTCTCTCTTTCTCCTTGAGTGTTGTGTGATTGGCCAAAACTAGGAAAGCAGAATGCGAGGGTTGGTGGATTTTTTTATTCATTCATGGGACATGGGTGTCACTGGCTGGCCAGCATTTATCCCTAGTCACCCAAGGGCAGTTGAGAGTCAACCACATTGCTGTGGCTCTGGAGTCACATCTAGGCCAAACCAGGTAAGCATAGAAGATTCCCTTCCCTAAAGGACAATAGTGAACCAGATGGGTTTTTCCAACAATCGACAATAGTTTCATGGTCATCAGTAGATTCTTAATTCCAGGGGGAAGGAAGGTTGGGCACGGAAGTACGAGGTCCATGGTCACACCATCAGCAGCTTGTTCAGCATGCCAGCTAACAGGAGGAGAGTGTGCCAGGAGTTGAGAAGGGGCATAATTGGCCACAACATGTTGCCATCTTTAATATTATCAGTGACATCAGACGTCAGGGGTCCTGTCACAGGTGCAGTGATTCCTTAAGGTCGCTTTTCAGTATCTTTGCATTTTAAGCTACTGATGTAAGGTATTTCAAGTTCCAATCTGGCAGAACCTTTCTCTGTATTGTTTGGATTGCACTGATTTGGATATTCAGCCTGGTTAGAAGACCATAAGACATAGGAGCAGCATTAGACTATTTGACCCATCGAATCCGCTCCGCCATTCATTCATTGTTAATAGGTTTCTAAACCTCATTCATGGACAGCATGAGGCCACAGTGTTTAGCGCTGCTGTCTCACAGCTCCAGGGACAAAGGAATTCCAGCCTCAGGTGACTGCCTGAGTGGAATTTGCACATTCTTCCTGTGTCTGCATGGGTTTACGCTGGGTGCACTGGTTTCTTCCCACAGTCTAAAGATATGTTGGTTAGGGGGTTAGCTGTGGTTAAAAAAAAGCGTGAGGTTGCAGAGATACAGCTTGAGTAAGACTGCCTGTCAGAGAGTCAGTACAGACTCAATGGGCTGAATAGCCCCTTCTGCAATGTAGAACTGCTATGACTCTCTCATGAAGAACTACAATAGCAAGAAGGACTCACATTTATTTGCTGCCTTAAAAACTTCTTAGGCACTATACAAACAACATAAAATGAAAACTGGTACCAAGGCACATTACAACCTATTAGGCTAAGTTACCAAGATCTTGATCAGTGAGGTAGGTTTTGAAGAATGTCTTAAAGGAGGAAGTGGAGGTGGGGATGTTTAGGGAGTGAATTCTAGAAGCCGAAAGTGGGGCAGCCAATGAAGTGATTAAAATCGGGGATGCTTCTTGTTCTGGAGAAATCACGGCAATTCTCCCTCCAGCACCGGTGTGTGAGTAGGCAAAAGAGTCACATTGGCATTCTGCGTGAGTCAGGCAGTCATGCTCCCCTGTTCTGGTCAATGGGATTGCGTTCAGAGAGTGCTAGACGTGTATTCTGTTACAGCTCCAGCGTGCACAGCACTTTAAATTCTGCTCAATGGGCATCCTCCTGAGAACAAAAGAGGAAGTAATTTGTCAGTCAACGCAGCAAGAAAATAGGAAGGAAACTACATCTTTCTCTCGCTATTAAGTTGCCTCTACATTCCCCCTCACATCCAAGCAACAATAGCTTCAGGTACAGTTTAAGAGAGACCTGATTAATCAGCCCAAGGGACACAGCAGCTAGTCATGTTTTGACATCAAAACTATTGTCTTTCTCTCAGTGATTGGCCGTTCGGCTGACAGGCGAATGCCAGTTCCCTCACAGTTATTTATTTGTGTCTCATGTGGGTAGTGTCTTTGTTATCGATTTTGCTATTTAAAGATCAGAACATATCTGCTGCGTCAGTAGGTGTCGATGCTCTGCATCTCCCCTGACGTCCTTTCCTCAGGTTAGATTTGCAGTGTGATACAGGCAGCCTGAAGATTGATCTAATGTAGAAACAGAAAAAGACTGGAACAACTCAGCAGCTCTGACAGCTACTGTGAAGAAATAAACAGCAAACATTTCCAGCCCATCTGACTCTTCCTCAAAGCTGAAGAGAAGGAGAAATGTGATGGGTTTTATGTTGCTGGCAAGGGAGGGTGGAGCAAAATAGAAGGTTTTTAAGTTAACTTTATTGTCACAAGTAGGCTTACATTAACACTGCAATGAAGTTACTGTGAAAATGCTCTCGTTGCCACACTCCGGTGCCTGTTTGGGTAAACTGAGGGAGAATTTAGCATGGCCAATGCACTAACCAGCACATCTTTCAGACTGTGGGAGGAAACCCACGCAGACACGGGAAGAATGTGTGAACTCCACCCAGACAGTGACCCAAACTGGGAATCGAACCAGGGTCCCTGGTGTTATGAGGCAGCCGAGCTAACCACTGCACCACAGTGCCACCGTCAGACATAGGCTGGAGGTCAGGAAAGATAAAATGACTAAGATGCCATGGACACAGTGAAAAGGAATGGCAATGATAGTGACAGAAGCAAGTGTTAACAGGAGCATAAAGGTCAAATTGTTCAATCTGTTAATAGCAGAACAAGGGTCAGTATTTACTGAAAGCAAAATGTGAAAATAAGATATAGACGGGCACTTGTTGATGGCAAGAAGGAAGGGAGTGAAAAAATATCAAAACAGGAGACAAAGTTGATGATATGAAACTGTTGAGCTGCTGTTGTAGACATGATGGACTGAATGGCTTTTTTCTATAGTGTAATAATTCTGTGGTTGAACATTAAGTCCAAAAAGCTGTGAAGTGCCTGATTGGAAGACGACATGCTAGTCCTCCAGCATGCTCCGGCTCCACTGGAACATCATAGCAGGTCCATTTGGCCCATTGAGTCTGCACCAATAAGAATCTCACCCCGACATTATCTTTGTAATCCCACGTTTACCCTGCTGGTCCCCTAAGAGGCAATTTTGCATGGCCAATTCACCTTACCTGCAATTTTTGGAGGAAACCAGAGCACTTGAAGGAAGCCCATGCAGATATGGGGAGAATGTGCAAACTCCACACACACTGAGGTTGGAATTGAACCCAGGTCCCCAGTGCTGTGAGGCAACAGTGCTAACCACTGTGCCACTGTACCGCCCATTTCTCATCTTGCTTCTGCTTATTTTGCTAATCACCTTAAATCTGCATCCTCCTGTTACCAATCTTTCATTGACTGAAAACTGTTTCTGCTCATTTACTCTCCCCCATGAATTTAACCTCTGCTTAACCTCCCTTCAGAGAATCCTTACAGTCGAGGACAGAAATGTGAGGGTGAAGGCAAGATTGGTGGAAAGGAACAGGAAGTTCAGGGTCAGGTTTGCAGGTTGAGTGATGGTGTTCTGCATAATGGTCACCTAATCTGCATTTGGCCTTGCCCAATATAGAGAAAACTACACTGTGAACTGTAGACGAAATTGAAAGAAGTGCAAATGAATTGCTGCTTCACCTGAAAGGAGTATTTGGGCCCTTAGACGATGAGGAGCAAGGTAGTAAATGGGCAGGTGCTACACCTCCTGTGATTTCATGAGAAGGTGCCGTGGGAAAGGGATGAGGTGTTGGAGGTGAGAGAGGACTGGAGCAGGCTCTCACAGAGGGAACGGTGCCTTTGCACCTTTCTGACAGCAGAAGTGGGGGAAAATGTGCTTGGTGGTGGTAGATTACCCTGTTTAGTTACCTAACCAGTTCTGCCTGTGGGACTGAATAATTAGTGCTGTCCATGATGTCCATTTAATTGATTCTTTTCCACATCTTCCTCCACTTTACGGAATGCACAGTGGTACAGTGGTTAACACTGCTGCCTCACAGTGCTAGGAACACGGGTTTGATTCCCAGCTTAAGTCACTGCCTGTGCAGAATCTGTATGTTCTCCCCGTGTCTGCGTGGGTTTCCTTCGGGTGCTGTGGTTTCCTCCCACAGTCCAGTGCTGGTTAGGTGCATTGGCCATGCTAAATTCTCCCTCAGTGAACCCAAACAAGTGCCAGAGTGTGGTGACTAGGGGATTTTCACAGTAACATAATTGCTGAGTAAATGTAAGCCTACTTGTGACACTAATACAAGAAATATGCTGAAGTTCATCAAAGGAAAGGGAAAGACTTACAGGGGAGAGGAGTAATGAGTCCCATCAAGCCACAAACAGCTGTTATATTACCAGCTGGGAGTAAATTATCAGATAGAAATACTCTAACTGTTAGAAAGCTGAAGTTAAAAAAAAAAGTACCTTCACAGGCTGAAAGATAGGTCATGGAGAAAAAAAAGACAAATTATCAGAACTGAATTAAGATATGTGGTTAGGGTATGGCAGATGGAGTTTCAGTTTCCATCTAACTTGGCAATACCTGACTTGATGTGATCATTGGGTGCCAGTAATAGAAAAATCATCCAGTCCTCGTACTGAAGATTCCGTACCGTGATTGCAACAAAATGAAATGAAGAGTGAAATGGGCCATAGATTAATAGCTGTTGCGCGCCGAGTTAGCTCATCTCATTCAGAGTTGTAATAGGAGTGCTCACATTAACCTTTGCATCCTTGTGTCAAGGAGGGTCGAAGTCAGTCAGTGTTTCCATGGCTAACCATTAACTGCTGCTGAAAAGCAACATACCTAACTTCAGCTGAGCACAGGATTGTATTGGACTCAACTGCAGTATTTTTCAGGTCTTAAATTCTACCAGTTTGTACATTTTCTTGCCCACAAAGGATGAGTGGTTGCAGCATGGTGAAGGCAACAGGGCACTAAAATATAGAATCCCTACAGTGTAAGAAGAGGCCATTCAGCTCATCAAGTCTGCACCAAACTCTCCAAAAGAGCTTCTTACCCAAGCCCACCCCCATTCCCCATAATCCTGCACATTCATCTAATCACCGGAACCTACATATTCTTGGACACTAAGGGGCAATTTAGCATGACCAATGTACCTAACCAGCACATCTTTGAACTGTGGGAGGAAACTGAAGCACCATGCAGAGACGGGGAGAATGTGCAAACTTCACACAGTCACTCAGAGCCAGGAGTCAAACCTGGTTCCCTGGCACTGCAGGGCAGCAGTGCTAACCAATGTGCCAGCATGTCGCATATGGAGCCTTTGTGGACAATGCTTTAAGTATATATCTTCTTAACAAATGAGTGTTAAGGATTGAGAAATAAACAGATGAAGGGCGTAACAAATCCAATGCAGGACAAAAAAATGAAGAGAGGGAATGAAAGATTGGGTTAACGGAGAAAGTAAAGACTGATAAATAACAAGAAGAAATAACAATAACGTTTGACCTTTTTAAAATCTCCAAAAACAGTTCACAGTCTGGAGGAATGAGGTTCCACAGTTATTATTGTCTACTTCCTGGAGCAATCATTAACAAATGTCACGTCATTACGAAAGGACTGACAGCATTAATTACTGGACAATTTCCTGTGGCAAACCTGGGACAATTAATGTGGAGAGATGGTAGCTTCATGAAACACAAGGGGCGGAATTTTCCCTTCCCGTCTGCCACGCGAATCGTAGCAGGCTGGGGCGAACCATTCAAAGGTCCATTAACCTCAGGCCAGATTTTCCGGTCTTGGGGCGAGCGTGGCCGGAAAATCCCATCCCCTGGTGAGACTGAGGGTGAGATGCCATTCTCATGAAGTTTAAAATAGAGCAAAGCAAATTATCCAGCAGCTTGTGCTGACTACTAATTCATGGGGCATCTATTCCTCACCTTAAACTGCTGACCACTTTACACAGTTAATAGTAAAGGGATGTTTTGTTCAGAAGTCATTATTCTGTCAGTAAAATTTGGCTTTCAATTTCAACGCAAAAAAGATCCCTCTAATGGAAAATTATTCCCTGTATTACATAATGAATATAATTACTGTTAAATACAATATTTAATTAGGCTTTAATAACTGTTTTGTATTCTGTCTCGTGATGGGCTTAAATATCCTGTCACAGATGTCACTAGTGTGTATCCAGAGTATTTAAGCAATTGCGATTAGAATCTAAACTATTTTTAAATGATTCAAAAGGGTCTAATTAAATGTTTTCAGATGTCGGACTGGTGTTAGTGTTTTAGTCGTGATAATGATTGAATAATTTGTAATAACCATGAGGATTTTACCAGCTTTGACGAGAAAATTGTACTTTGTTTCACCAATAAATTTTAATACAGGAGAACTGATCAGATACGCCGGAGGGTCTATGCTTTCCCACTTACAAGGAGTTAGCTTTCTATGAGTCTGTAAATTGGTGCTGGATTGAATGGAAGTCCTAAGTACAACAAAAAAAACACCCTGAACCATCCACTGCCATTGAGAAGTGCAGATAATCTGAGTGATAAAATGTGTGGATACAAAATGGCATTTTCCTTTATCGCTGATGTTATGTCTTGTAAGGCAATGCATCTCTGTGTGATTAGTCATAGACCCCCTACAGTGCAGAAGTAGGCTATTTAGCTCATCAAGTCTGCACCGACCACAATCCTAGCCAATAACCCCACATATTTACCTTGCCAATCCCCCTGAAAAAGAACAAAGAACAATACAGCACGGGAAACAGGCCCTTCGGCCCAACGAGCCTGCGCCGCCATTTTAACAATGTGCTTTTCCTCCTCCACCCTTGACCCATGTCAATGCTTATGGTACCCCCATTGGAAACCAGACACTAGGGTCAATTTAGCATGGCCAGTCATGTAACATACTATGATGTCACCAGAGACATCACGGGTTTTTAAATCTCTCTTCCATAAGACCATAATATCATAAGATGTAGGAGCAGAATTGGGTCACTCGACCCATTGAGTCTGCTCCGTCATTCAATCTGATACGTTTCTCAACCTTTCCATGTAACCTTTGATCCTCTTACCAATCAAGAACTTTTCTATCTCTGTCTTAGATACCCTCAAGACCTGGCCCCCACAGCCTTCTTTGGCAGTGAATTCCATAGATTCACCAGCCTCTGGCTGAAGGAATTCTTCCTCATCTTGGTTCTAAAGGGTCGGCTCTTTATTCTTGGTCTCCCCTACTAATAGAAACATCTTCCCTATGTCCACTCTATCCAGGCCTTTCAGCATGCTGTAAGTTTCAATGAGATTCTCCTTCATTCTTCTAAACTCCATTGAGCGCAGGACTCAATGTTAGACTTCAATCAGGCAACACCTTGTAAATAAGGCTGCATTCGTTTGTTTAAATAACCTATGGTGTGGCATCTCAGAAATCCTTTGTTACCATATTGGTCAGAACCAATTGTTCATACCCAACAGCTTATAACAACAATTTGTCACACATTAAACAAATATCTATCAGGTCTCAGCCACACTAATATCTGTTAAAAATCTGAGATTACTGGCCACCGCAGTGGTTCACCCATACATTCTTTTTCCATTAGAAAATTCCTGTGCCCACATTTATAATGTGCTTTAATTATACAAATTCATTATTTTGCTCATTTTCATTCATTTACTGGATGTGGACATCACTGGCTAGACTAGAATTCATTGCCCATCCCTAGTTGCCCCACAGAAATAGTGGTGAGCTGCCTTCTTGAATTGTTGAAGTCCCTGAGATGTAGGTACACCCACAGCGCTATTAGGAAGGGAGTTACAGGATCTGGTGGAAACCAAGTGAGCATCCATGAGCAGGTTATTGCTTGACAGCACTGTTGAAGAACACATCCACCATTTTACTGGTAATCGAGAGCAGACTGATGGGTAGTAATTGGCTGGATTAGGTTTGTCCTGTTTCTTGTGTACAGGACATACTTGGGCAATTTTCCATTGGGTAGATGCCAGTGTTGTAGCTGTACTGGAGCAACTTGGATAGGGACACGGCAAGTTCTGGAGCACAAGTCCTTAGTACTATTGTTAGAATATTGTCAGGGTCCATAGTCTTTGCAGCATTCAGTGTCTTCAGCCATTTCCTGATATCACATGGAGTGAATCAAATAGCTGAATACTGTAATCTGAATTGTGGGGACCCCTGGTGAAGGCTGAGATGGACCATCCACTTGGCACTTCTAGCTGAAGAATCTTGCAAATGCACGGATGTGCTGGGATCCTCCATCATTGAGGATGGGGATATTTGTGGAGTCTCCTTCTCAATTGAGTTGTTTAATTATCCACCACCATTCACAGCTGAATGTGGCAGGATTGCAGAACTTAGATCCGATCCATTGGTTATGGAATTGCTTAGCTCTACTACTTGTTGTTTATGCTGTTTGATAGGGAAGCAGTTCTGTTTGGTAGCTTCACCAGGTTGGCACGTCATTTTTAGATACGCCTGGTGCTGCTCCTGGCATTCTCTCCTGCAGTCTACATTTGAAGCAGGGTTGATCCCCTGGCTTTGTGGCAATGGGAGATTGGGGGAAAATGCCAGGCCGTGAGGTTAGAGATTGTGATTGAATACAATTTGCTGCGGCTGGTGGCCCACAGTGTCTCATGTATGCCCAGTCTTGAATTGCGAGATCTGTTTTGATATCTATCACTTTTAGTACAGTGGTAGTGCCAATATGAAGGTCTCCACAAGGACAGTGCAGTGATTATGGACAGATGCAGCTGCAGCAGGCAGGTTGGTGAGGATGAGGTTGAATATGTTTTTCCCTCTTGTTGGTTCTTTCACCCTCTGCCACAGTCCCAGTCTAGCAGCTATGTCCCTTAGGAACAGGCCAGCTTGGTCCATGGTTGTGCTACCGAGCCATTCTTGGTGATGGATATTGAAGTCCCCCACCAGAGTACATTTTGCACCCTCACTTCCAAATGGAGCTCAACAGGGAGGAGTACTGCTTAATTAGCTGAGCAGAACAGTACATGATAATCAGCAGGAGGATTCCCTACACATGTTTGACCTGGTGCCATGAGGGTTCATGGGGTCCAGAGTCAACCTTGAAGACAGCTCCCTCCTGACTGCATTTCACTGATCCACCACCATCTCTGCTGGAACTGTTGGGCCGGTGGGACTGGACATACCCAGAACTGCTGACAGTGTGTCATTATCTGTAACATATGATTCCGTAATATGACAATGCCAGGCCATTACTTGACTTTTTGTGGTCTCTGTAGCAGTTTGATACAATTGAGTGGCTTGCTAGGACAATTAAAAGTCAACCACATTGCTGTGCGTTTGGAGTAGGCCAGACCAGGTAAGGGACGCCACATAGATGGGTTTTTATGATAATTGTTTCACGGTCATCATAAGACTCAATTCCAGGTGTTTTCAACTGAATTCAAATTTCACCAACCTGGGGCCCCAGAGCATTACCTTGGTCTCGACAGCACCAATCTAGCAACAATACCACTGCGCCACCACCTGTCCTGCAAAATTTGACCACTCCACTGAATTCAATGTGCTTTCTGATTTTAAAAAGAAGTCTGGTTCTTTTTCAATCATCAGTAATTGAAATTTCTAACTTATTTTGTATAACACTTAGTTAAGGTTAACTTAAGAATTCCCTTGCCTGCTTTCACTCTCATTTAATAATTATCAGCAGAAGCTGCAGCTTCTCTTCATTCCCATGTAATATTACCTCCAAAATGCCCTAGGATCTATAAGTGTCCTCCTCCTCCTCTTCATCCTCATGCTGCACTTGGCACAACATTCCCAGATATTGGACATCTTCCACATGTACACTGGCTTCATCACTTGCCTTGATCCCGCCAGTGGCTTCGAGTAATCAAGCTACTTGGCTGACATTCAGTCTTGAATGAGCCCCAATTTATTTCAGCTAGACATCCAATTTGATCCCAACTTCTGATCCTACATCCTTTCCAAACCTGCTTCAGCCCATCTGCTGCTTTAACTCTCATCCATGTCTTAATCAGTTCCATCTCAACTTTTCAGCTTCTCTCCTGGCAATGTTCCCAACTTCTACTTGCTGTAAATATTATTCTATTCAAGTCTGCATTCGGTCCAGTTTTTTTTTACTCATTCATGGGACATGGGCATCACTGGCTGGCCTGCATTTATAAAGTTAAAGTTTATTTATTAGTCACAAGTGAGGCACTGCAATGAAGTTACTGTGAAGTTTCCCTGGCCGCCACAGTCCAACGCTGTTCAGATCAATGCACCTAACCAGCACGTC
The DNA here is from genome assembly GCF_965287045.1 of Carcharhinus amblyrhynchos. Classification (NCBI taxonomy): domain Eukaryota; kingdom Metazoa; phylum Chordata; class Chondrichthyes; order Carcharhiniformes; family Carcharhinidae; genus Carcharhinus; species Carcharhinus amblyrhynchos. The sequence continues at coordinate 10,013,660 of NC_137347.1, read as the reverse complement.
TTTCAGAATGTGGGAGGAAACATGAGCACCTGAAGAAAACACACGCAGACAAGGGGAGAATATGCAAACTCCAACAGACAGTGACCCAAGCCGGGAATTGAACCTGGGTCCCTGATGCAGTGAGGCAGCAGTGCTAACCACTGTACCACCTCCCATTTATTTCCTATCCCTAGTAGCCCTTGTTCAGAGAGAAGGTGAGAGTCATTTCTGTGGCTCTGGAGTCACATGTAGGCCAGACCAGCTAAGGATGGCAGATTTCCTTCCCTAAAGGATATTTGTGAACCAGATTATTTTTTTTGACAATCAACAATGGTTTCATGGTCATTGGTAGATTCCTAATTCCAGATCTTTTTTATTGAATTCAGATTCCACCATCTGCCATGGTCGGATTTGAACCCAGATTCCTAGAATATTAGTCGAGTTTTCAGTTACCACTAGGCCATCGCTTCCTCAGTTTGTTCATCATCTCTGCCCCTGCTAAACTATGGTGAGTCCTGGCCTACTAAAGGTTCAGGTTTTAGAATTCTCACCCTTTTGTTTGAATTGTTTCCTGATGTTATCATTCTCTATTGTTAGACTCCATCCTCACAACTCTTACTAAACTCTCAATTTTTGTTCTATGACTTTGGCCATTTGTCTCACTGTTAGTGTCCACTGTTGGCTGTCTGAGAAGTATTTCTCTAAACCTCTCCGCCTCACCTCCTCCCTCCCCTCCTTTAAAGATCCACCCTGAAGGCTAACTTCAGCTTTCAATCAGTTATGTGAGCATCTCTTTCTTTGTTGGCATCTTTTTTCCGTAGTACACGCTGCGAACTGCCTTAGACACAGTGGCACAGTGGTTAGAACTACTGCCTTGCAGTACCAGGGACCCAGGTTCAATTCTGGCTTTGGATAATTGTCTGTGTGGAGTCGGCACGTTAAACCCGTGTCTGTGTGAGTTTCCTCCCACAGTCCAAAGATATGCAGGTTAGGTAGGTTGGCCATGTTAAATTGCCCCATAGCGTCTGCGGGATTAGAGGGTAAATACACATGTTTATGGAGATAGGGAGTGGGTGGGATTGTTGGTGCAGACACGGTGGGCTGAACGGCTTCCTTCTGTACTGTAGGGATTCTATGATCTTTCCGCATTTAAAACAAAATATATAAACACAAGTTTCATTATTAAGATTGCTGACAGAATCAAAGCAGAGATGTGAAATGGATGACCCAAGACCAGTTACCATGTGAACACGTTACGTCGGCAGGACTAACAGCAAAGGTAGAGCTGATTAACTCTAGATAAGAAGACATCAAACATCATCTATCAAACCTCAAAACAGAGATGTTTGAAATACATGGCAGGTCCAGTGACATCTGTGGAGAGAGGATTAACATTTCACATCAATGACCTTTCTTTAGAAAGGAATCTGAAATGTTAGCTCTGTTTGTTGCTCAGCGGATATTGCCTGGCGAGTTGAGTGTTTCCAGAATTTTCGGTTTCTATTTCAGATTTTCAGCATTCGTGGTCACTTGGTGTTTGACCAGACCGAGGTAGGTTTTTTGAATCCAAGAAAGGCTTGGCGCTGTGAAGTGCTTTTTGGCAGATGATTCATTACTGGCACATAACAGGAGATGCATATGGTCTTAGAACTGCAGTTTGTCATCGGTTTGGTTTTGCCAGTAACAGTGAAAATCATGTCATTTATCATTAATTTCACAACAACTCCGGACTCCATTCTGTAATGACGTTTCTCAGTGCCCATCATATTGTGTTCACAGTTGTGTGGAGAGGACATAGTCATACATTTCTCTTGGGAAATATAATTGGTAAGACAACCACAGAATATAAATTGCATTGTTAGTGGATTCAAACCTCCTGCTATCAACTGTATACACACAATGAAATTAGACGTGAATACAGGTGCACCAACTTTCAAAGGAATTGTTCACTACTATTACCACCCCTCCTGTTATTTGTGATGTCCTAGTCAGGAGCACATTTGCCTGTGAATCATAAGGTTCTTGCTTCAAGATGCATGCAAGGTCTTGAGCACAAAAATCAAAGGTGATGGCAGGAATTTTACCGCACCCAGTACCCCCCAAGCCATGGGAGTTGGAGGGGGTGAGAGGTGGACAATGGGAAGTTCCATTGACCACAGATAGGATTTTATGGTTTCGGAATGGGCCAGGCCATAAAATCCCGCCCAATATGTCAGTGCTGAGCTGAGGGAGTGCAGCATTGTTGCAGTTAGTGTTTTTGGTTCTGATACGAAACCAAGTCCCGTCTGTTGGCTCAGGTGAAAATGTGTTTTCTTATTCATTCATGGGACATGGGTGTCACTGGCTGGCCAGCGTTTATTGTCCATCTCTAGTGGCCGATAGGCCATTTCAGAGGGCAATTGAGAGTCAACCATATTGTGTGGCTCTGGAGTCACACGTAGACCAAACTGGGTAAGGATAGCAGATTTCCTTCCCTAAAGGACATTAGCGAGCCAGATGGGTTTTTCCGACAATTGTTTTATTGAATCTGTAGATTCGTAATTCCAGATATTTGTTATTGAATTTGAATTTCACCATCTGGTCTGGCAGGATTCGAACATAGAACATTAGCTGAGTTTCTGGATTAATAGTCTAGTGATAATACCACCAGGCCATCACCTCCCTAAAATAGAATATGCCATGGTACCATATCAAAGAAGCACAATGGAATTCTCTGTGATTCCTTGGTGAATGTTTCTTCTTTGATATCACAAAAAGGACAGATTTTACTGTCTCTATCACATTGCTATTTGTGGGAGTTTGTTGTGCACAAATTATTTGCTGTGTTTCCTACATCACAACAGTGGCACAGTGGTTAATGCTGCTGCCTCACTGCACAAGGGACCCGGGTTCAATTCCAGCCGTGGGTGTCTGTGTGACATTTGCACGTTCTCTCCATTTCTGTGTGTGTTTTCTCTGGGTGCTCTGGTTTTCCTTCCACAGTTCGAAGGACATGCTGGTAAGGTGCATTGGCTATGCTAAATTCTCCCTCAGTGTACCCAAACAGTGTGGCGACTATGGAATTTTCACAATAACTTCACTTCAGTGTTAATGTAAGCGTACAAATAAATAAACTTTAAACTTAAACAGTGACTGCTGCATTGTGTGGTTGGGAAGCAGACGGGGTTATGGGAATTATCTATTTTCCCACGACATGCTGCTTGAGTCTGTAATTTTTCAAAACATTTACTTTTTATTTACAGCAAGTATTTACACGTTTGGACCTCCTACATGCGTTTGGAGGTTCTCCTCCTCCCAGCTATCAAGAAATACCTGCAGTGCGGGAAGAGCCCATTCAGCTCATTGAGGCTGCAATGACAAAATCCCACCCAGCCCCTACTCCGTAACCACACATACTTTGCTAGTTCCCCTGACGCTTAGGGGCTACTTAGCATGGCCAAGCCACTTAACTCCAGCATGCCTTTCAGACAGAGAGGAAACTGAAGCACTTGGTGGAAACCCAGCAGACATGGGGAAAATGTACAAATTCCACACAGTCACCCAAGACTGGAATTGAACCCAGGTCCATGGCGCTGTGAGGCAGCAGTGCTAACCACTGTGCCATCTTTCATTGATTTAGTGGATTTGTCAGCCATAGTTCCTGACATGCTCACATCCATTGCCCTCACACCTTGGGATGGAGAAGAAGATTAGGTTTTGAAGAGTTAGCTTCTAGGACGAAATTTGGATAGTTGTTTAGAAATCTGAAGATGGTGGGAATAGCTGACTGTTGCAGGATAGAAGCAGTGTGGGTGCTCCCAGGATAGTAGACATTCACTGGAATAATTTTCTTTATGTGGTCGTACAGACTACATGATGACTGAGTAGTAATCCTTGTGGCTGCAGTATCACTGTGGGGGGCTAACAGAACCACTTGCGCGTGCTCAATGTTACACAGCAAAGTTGAAAGGTCCTCCAGACTGGAAAACCTAAATGTATTTCATGGTGGTCTTCCCTCCTCAGGGAGTAATGGCTGGAATACCACCTCCTCCTTTAGACAGCCTCTGTAACCACCTGGATATTCCTGTGGGTGACAACTTGTGGCACTTGTTGATGTCACTAGTTCTCACCTGGATGGAATGAAGTGTAACCTTCACAAGCACTGGGAGGGCCATCCTTGCCCTACTTTGAGATGCAAGGTCATCGCTATAACTCCAGCACTGTCTCCTGTGTGAATGGCAAACCTCCTGAGGAACTGCTCCTGGCTCATCCCAACATATAAATGATGCAGAGCCCTCCTTTTTCTCTCCCTTTTCAGAGGTTTCTCCTCTCTGTCTCCCCCTTTGCCTGACAGAAGGAGTACCACTGCAATATCTGCCCCATAACAATGTAGGGCAATGGCACTTTCCACCCTTTTGGTAGTCATCAAACCTTTCAAATTGCTCTAATAATTCATCATAATTCCTCCATAAACTTTGCCTGATCACATACAAATCAAGCGCATCTCAGCTGCAACCTGCTGGGTGACCCTTAAACAGCCCCAGGACAGGGATCATCTCCCTGCATAAAGCATCTTGTATCTGGGGTGAATGAGAATGGCATTTCCTATACATTCATTGGTTAAATTTGTTACCCTGGCATTGCACCTTCTGTGAATGTCAGTGACCCTCTCTGATCTCACACATTCAGCAGCTTTGGGCACAAGCCCATCACCATGACTTGAACAATCTAGGAGAGTGGACAAGGAAGTGGCAGATGGAATACAATGTGGAAAAGTGTGAGGTTGTGCACTTTGGAAGGAGAAATGGAGGCATAGACTATTTTCTATATGGGAAAATGCTTAGGAAATCAGAAGTACAAAGGAACTTGGGTGTCCTTGTTCAAGGTTCTGTTAAGGTTAACGCGCAGGTTCAGTTGGCAGTTAGGAAGGCAAATGCAATGTTAGCATTCATGTCGAGAGGGATAGAATGCAAGAATAGGGATGTACTTCTGAGGCTGTATAAGGCCCTGTTCAGATTCTGGAGCAGTTTTGGGTCCCATGTTTAAGGAACAATGTGCTGGCCTTGGAAAGGGTCCAGAGGAGGTTCACAAGAATGATCCCTGGAATGAAGAGCTTGTCATATGAAGAACGGTTGAGGACTCTGGGTCTGTACTCATTGGAGTTTAGAAGGATGAGGGGTATCTTATTGAAACTAATAGGATATTGCGAGGCCTGGATAGAAGGGATGTGGCGGGGATGTTTCCACTAGTAGGAAAATCTAAAACCAGAGGGCCCTACCTCAGGCAAAGGGACGATCCTTTGAAACAGAGATGAGGAGGAATTTCTTCAACCAGAGAGCAGTGAATCTGTGGAACTCTTTGCTACAGAAGGCTTTGGAGGCCAGGTCATTGAGTGTCTCTAAGACGGAGATGGATACATTGTTGATTAATAAGGGGATCAGGAGAACAGGGACGAGAAAAAAATCAGCCATGATTGAATGGCAGAACAGACTCAATGGGCTGAGTGGCCTAATTCTGCTCCTATATCTTATGATCTTATGTGGGCCTTGACACAAGTGGTCAGCAGTGCTGCCTGAACTCTAATGCGCCAGGCAGTCCAACGATGTGCAGGTTAGGTGGATTGGCCGTGGCAAATTGTCCCTTTGTGTCAGGGGGATTAGCATATGTGGGTTTACGGTGATCAGACCAGGGTGGGATTGATGTTGGTATAGACTCGATGGGCCAAACGACCTCCTCCTGCATTGCAGGGATTCTAGGCCTGGGTAGCACTGCCAACAGCAGCACCAGGTATAAGAATTTTGTGTCCATAGAGATTAAAATGAGAATGAAAGGATGCTTTCAGCAAATGTAAGATTAATACTCCAGTTTAGAATAAAGTTGAATATCAAAAGTACAAGGAGTTCTAGAAAAGGGAATGAGGGTCAAAGAGAGTATGAAAAGAAATTAGTTGCAACATAAAAGTCTTTTCAAACATCTAAATAATTAAAGAGTGGCTAAAGGAATGAGAAGTGATGCAGTGGTTGCGTCCCTATCTCTGGACCAGAAACTCTGGGTTCAAGTCCCACTCTGGCACATAATGGCCATGGAAGATGCATTCAAGATGTAGCCAGTCTGATTATCTGCCTGTTAGCCCTTTTAATATACCTGATGGCAAGTAGTAAGAGTGGGAGGTGCTGGCAGTTCAAAGTGGGAAGTGCCAAGGGGTCTCTAGCAGTGGGTAACTCTCCTTGTGGTGGGGGTCTGGGGAGAGTGTGGATAGTAGCATGGGGGGTGGGTGAGGAAGGTATTGTGAACCTGGATGGTGTGGGGGTGGGGGAGGGGGAGGGATCTCCAATCTCTGTGATTGCACAGAATTTTACGGGGCAATGTTAAATTGATCTTGTGCAAGATCGTGAAGAGCAATGGTTCAAAGAGATGTCTAAGCACAGAAAGATCCATGGTTACTTGAATGGTTTGAGATGCAGTTTCAACCCTGCTGAGAAGAATGACCAGTAAGTCAGGTTTACATAAAGCAATATTTATACTCTTGATATAAAAAAAATTGGAGCAGATCCTTGAACAAAATTTTCAGAAAGCAGAAGCAAGAGACTAAACCCAGAGATGAGTTTGAGAAAGGAGGAGTAAATGGAAATGGAATATTTTGTTCACGTTCATTTGAGGTGAAAGTTGTGATAATTCCTAAAAGGCCAATGGAACTGCAGACATGTATGCAAGATGCTGGCTGATGTCAAAAAGTGGATGAAACGGTAACCAGAGACAACGCTGCTGCATCCCAGGAGTCAGAGGCAGCTCTCTCTATAGAGAGGAATTGTTTGATGGAATACTTTGTACCAGGATCAAAAGCAGTTGTATGCTGCTGTCGAAATGGATGTGCTACAAACTTAAAACAGAATGTGCCTGCCAGTGACCTCTTATTTTCCTAATCTTCACTGCTGTAAGAAAGACTTGCACTTATTTTTCCTTAAATTTCTTTATCCCGTTGCTCAAACTTCACAAGGTGGACACAGTAAGAAATCTCACAGCACCAGGTTATAGTCCAACAAGTTTATTTGGAATCACGAGCTTTGGGAGCACTGACCCCTCCTCAGGTGAGTCAGGAGCAGCGCTCCGAAAACTCATAATTCCAAATAAATCTGTTGGACTTTAACCTGGCATTGTGAGACTTCTTAATATGCTCACCTCAGTCTAATTCTGGCATCTTCACTTCATGAGATGTTTCACAGAATTACATTTATCTTTGAGAGCAGTGGCTACTGTTTGGTTGGCTGGTGTAGCAGCCATCTTTAATCCACACAAACATCTCCTGAGGTGAATGCCAAGGTCAGCTATGCTGATGTTGGTCAGGCTGGTCAAGAGAACTTCCGATCTTTTTCCCCATTGTACTGTAGGAATTTTCATATCCATTTTAATGGCTGTGGAATATGAAACAGGGGCCTCTGATAGAACTGACTAAATCATTGGATGAAATCTTCTGTTCTGAAGCCTAGAAATGTTGGTGGAAGCAGAAGCCAGTGTGATACCAACTGGGGGTGGGGGTGTGAATGGCCGGATGGGGGAGCTGGGGGGGGGGGGAGGCAGTTGCTGGTGGTAACAGGATGGCTGGCCACTTGCAATCTTGCATTGGTCATTATCTATGTATTCATGTGGAGAACAGCAAATCTCATGCCAGGGTGGGTGAGAAGCCATTGGTCCCACTGTTACCTCACGGGGTTGAAGGTCCAGGCATCTTATAGAAAGGGCATCTGGTCAGTCTGCATTATCCTTTCTAACCTTGCCTAAACACAGCTTCATCCTTCTTTTCTTACCCTTTCTCGGTCATTCTCCATGCAACTTGCACTGCCACCACCCAGTACAGGCTGGCGATGACAGATAATCCCTAAGGAGGACAATAGCAACATAGAAAATAGAAGGAGTAGTAGGCCATTTGGCCCTTTGAGCCTGCTCTGCCATTCATTTTGATCACAGCTGATCATCAAACTCAATATTCTGATTCCCCCCCTTTCGCTTGATCCCTTTAGCCCCAAGAGCTATAGAAGGACATTTGTAATCCAAGCATAACATTGGATTAACATTGGTAGTGGGCTTGGAAACAGTAGGGAGCTGCAGGGGGAAGAATAAAATATTGGGGAGCCATGTCAAGATAGTTGGCTAACTCACTCCTGTCACTGGAGTATTTTCCCAGGCATGGATGGGGACAAAGCAGATTGGCTGCTTTGTGCCACCCAGCTGAGCAAATAATTTTCATCATTTACATCCCAATTAGGGTCAATTTTACCAACTCGCTGGTATTTTGCTGCCAATTTAATGAAGGAAACAGACCCGCGAGGCGTCACAGCCAGGTAGTCCAAAATGGGACTTGTGACCAGGAAAAGCTATCCCCACAGCCCTAATGAACCATACACAGGATCTTCCCTTCCAATCCAAGAGACCCATTGCCTCCCCACTCTGCTTAATTCTTTTAATGCAACCCCATCGAGGGTACTTCCATTTTCAGGTGCCCTCGTGGTCCCCAACCCTGTCTCAGTAGTGTCCACATTTCCTGCTGGTGCTACCAAGGCTCCAAAGCCGGCAGCAGCATTGGGAGCCTACCCGCAGTACTTGACCGGATGGTGAGCTTGGAGGCAGCCAATTAGGAGCAGGTCTTCAGGAAGGTTGCGGCTGGCGGACTCGCGACCCCTACTTGAACCCAACCTCAGGATGCTGAATCCGACGGGGAAATCCTGAACTTTTCACTGGACTGTTAGCTTGGTAGATTTTCACCACAAAGTCATGGATTCCAGTCCTACTCTAAAATTGGAGCATATGATTAGGCTGTTGTTCAGTGTAGTGTTGTTTGTACGTGGTGCTGTTTTTCAGCTGGGATATTAAACTGTGGCCCTTTCTGTCGGTGCAGGCAGACAGTTATGGATTCCATGGCACTATCTGAAGAAGGGCAAGGGTTTTTAGTGGTATCCTACAGAAAATGTATCTTTCAGTCAACGCCACCAAAACAGATCAGCTCGTCCCTTAATCCAGTATTTTTGTGCAGATTGGCTGCTGAACTTCCCAGCTAAAATAACTGATGGAAAGGACCTCAGATATAACTAGCTGACTCTGAAGTGCTATCAGACATCCTCTAGACGTGTCCTTTCTTACTGAGATAGTGGTGGTCACCCCATTCTCCTGCTGGACCTTGGATTCGACAGTAATCACTTCTGTAACAATGTGCAGAGTTATTGCATGATTGGATACACAATTTTCTCAACTTGAAAATAGACTCTCAGCACTTTAACTTCTGCAATATATAGGTAAATGTCTTCCAAAAGGGTGACCTGGGTTCCATCCTTATTACCATCATCTCTGTGGCACAGAACAAACAAAGAACAACCCAGCACGGGAAACAGGCCCTTTGGCCCAACGAGCCCGCGCCGCCGCATCACCCTACACCTATTCTACCCTGCATGTCTACGAATGGAACCCCTAACTTAGCCAGATTCAGGGGAGAATAGTGTCAATTTGGTAAAACCAATCAGCCTAAGAGCACATCTTTGGGGTGTGGGAGGAAACCGGAGCGCCCGGAGGAAACCCACGCATCCACAGGGAGAATGCACAAACTCCCACAGACACAGGCCCAAATCCATGTATCTGCACAGCTAGCAGTGCTAGTCACCGAGCTGTTGCGGCGCCCGTCTACCGGTCCAGGATCAAGCACACACACTGACACGAAGTACTAGGCCACTCCTGGAACCTCCAAGAGCAACCCACGCACGACCCACTGTGTGCATGCCCCTCGTTTGACATGAGGTGGACCTCCACCTGCGGAATAAAAAGACAAAAACATTAATCTTACAAGCCTGCTTTTCCGGTGTCTCCTGAGGCTCTAACCTTATTTAATAGCCCCTACCATAACCCTCCATCCTCGTTTCACTCATGTATCTATCTAACTGAACCTTAAACGAGTCCAACGTTCCTGCCTCCACCACCCTACTCGGTAGCACGTTCCATACCCCCACAACTCTCTGCGTGAAGAACCTTCCTCTCACTTCCAAATTATACCTCTCCCCCCTCACCCTTAAATCATGACCTCTCGTGTTTGTACCCAGTCTTGGGAGCAGTCTCTCACTATTAACTCTATCTATTCCCTTCAGTATCTTATATACCTCTATCATGTCCCCCCTCAATCTCCGTCTTTCCAAGGAGAATAGTCCCAGTTTCTCCAACCTTTCCTCGTAACCCAGCCCCTCCATGCCAGGCAACGTCCTGGTAAACCTCCTCTGCACCCTTTCCAGAGACTCCACGTCCTTCCGGTAATAAGGTGACCAGAACTGGACGCAGTACTCCAAATGCGGTCTAACCAACGTTCTGTACAACTGAAGCATTAGACGACAGCTTTTATACTCTATACCCCTTCCTATAAAGGCTAACATTCCATACGCCTTCCTAACAACCTTCTCAACTTGTGACGCAAGCTTCATGGATTTGTGAACCTGCACTCCCAGGTCCCTCTGTATGTCTATACTCCTAATCTGTCTACCTTTTATCACATAGCTCCCCTCTGCATTATTCCGTCCAAAATGCATCACCTCGCATTTGTCAGGATTAAATGCCATCTGCCACCTATCTGCCCACTGCACCAACCTATCTATATCCTGTTGTATCACCTGACAATCCAGTTCAGTACCCGCCAACCCTGCCATCTTGGTGTCATCAGCAAACTTGCTGATCACACCACCTACGCTCTCTTCCAAGTCATTTATGTATACTACAAAGAGGAGAGGTCCCAGTACTGAGCCCTGCGGCACACCACTGGTCACTGGCCTCCAGCCCGACAAGGTCCCCTCCACAACTACCCTCTGTCTCCTATTTCCCAGCCAGTTCTCAATCCACCTAGCTACCTGGCCTCGTATCCCATGCGCCTTAACCTTTTCTACCAGCCTACCATGAGGGACTTTGTCAAACGCCTTACTGAAATCCATATAGATGACATCAACGGCTCTCCCATCATCAACCGTTTTTGTCACCTCCTCAAAGAATTCCACCAGATTCGTAAGGCAAGACTTCCCTCTAACAAAGCCATGTTGCGTATCCCTAATCAGATCGCAACGCTCCAAATGCTTATACATCCTACCCCTAAGTATTTTTTCCATTAATTTCCCTACCACCGATGTCAAACTCACCGGTCTATAATTTCCAGGGTTATCCCTACTACCTTTTTTGAACAGCGGTACCACATTTGCTACCCTCCAATCCTCTGGGACCTCACCTGTGTCCAAAGAACATAAGAACATAAGAAATAGGAGCAGGAGTAGGCCATCTAGCCCTTCGAGCCTGCCCCGCCATTCAATAAGATCATGGCTGATCTGTCGTGGCTCAGTTCCACTTTCCCGCCCTCTCCCCATAACCCTTAATCCCCTCTCTTATCAAAAGAGACAAAGATTTGCGCCAGAGGCCCAGCAATTCCATCTTTCACCTCCCTAAGCAGCCTGGGATAAATACCATCAGGCCCCGGAGCTTTATCCGTCCTTACGCTACCTAAAAGCCCTAGCACTTCCTCCCTCGTAATAGATATCTCCTGCAACTGATCCTCAGCTCCCTTCAAGAGACCGCACAATTCCGAACCCCTCTCCTTCGTGAATACCGACGCAAAGTATTCATTCAGGAGCTCCCCCATTCCCTCCGACTCAATACATAACTCTCCACTCTTGTCCCTAAGAGGACCAATTTTCCCTCTAACTACTCTCTTGCCTCTAATATAGGAATAAAATGCCTTTGGATTTTCCTTAATCCTACCAGCCAAAGCCATTTCATGCCCTCTCTTCACCCTTCTAATTCCCCTTTTTAGCTCCCTCCTACTCTCTCTATATTCCTCCAGCGCACTCTCCGTACCCAGTCGTTTCGACCTAACATACGCCTCCCTCTTCTTCCTGACCAAGTCTTCAATACCCCCTGTAATCCACGGCTCTCTAATCCTACCTTTCCCATCCTTCCGCTTAACCGGAACATACCTCCCCTGCAACCATTTCATTTTGCCCTTAAAAGCTTCCCACTTGCCAACCGTGGACTTTCCAGCTAACAGTCCCTCCCAATCAGTGTCCTGCATCTCCCTCCTAATCCTGCCATAGTTCGCCTTTCCCCAGTTCAGCACACTCCCGTTCGGCCGGCACTCGTCCCTTTCCATTTTTATCCTAAAGTAGACGGACTTGTGGTCACTATTAGCCACATGTTCACCTACCTCTACCTCACCCACTTGCCCCGGCTCATTACCCAACACTAAATCAAGTATAGCCCCTCCCCTAGTTGGGCTAGTTACATACTGCTCTAGCGACCCTTCCAAAACACATTTCATAAACTCCTCTCCCTCCGTACCCCCAGCTCTAGGCCCCCTCCAATTCACTCCTGGAAGATTAAAGTCACCCACTACAACCACTCTATTCTTCCTGCACCTATCCAAAATGCCCCTGCAAATGCCTTCCTCCACCGGCCTCGGGCTGTTGGGTGGCCTATAGTACACCCCTAGCAACGTGATCTCTCCCTTTTTATTCCTCAACTCCACCCACAGTGACTCAATCCCTGTCTCTTCCATATCGTCCTCCCTCTGCACTACTGTGATGTTTTCCTTTACTAACAATGCCACCCCTCCACCTCTCTTCAACCCTCCTCTGTCACACCTAAAACACTTGTACCCAGGAACATTAAGCTGCCAGTCCTGCCCTTCCCATAACCACGTCTCCGTTACAGCCACCACATCTAACTGCCTCGCAAACATCAAGGCCCTAAGCTCATCCGTTTTCCCGGCCACACTCCTAGCATTGAAACAGACGCAGTTCAACCCACGAGTGTCCCTCGGAACCTCCTTCTCCCTGATAATTTTCCTTTCACCTGACTCTCTCCCAGCCACCTCCCCACCCCCCCCTCCCTATTAGTTTAAACCATTCCTGAACACCCCAGCTAACCTCCCTGCTAAGACACTAGCTCCCCTCCCGTTCAAATTCTCCCCACCCCTCCTGTACAGTTGCCCTTCTCTCCTAAACACCTCCCAGTGATCCACAAAAGTAAAACCCTCTACCCTACACCAATCCCTCAACCATGCACAGTTAGCACGTTCAGCTGTAACCTAAAAGGTTGATTGTTTACTCCCATCAGAAATGAAGGTGCGACATTAACTTCAGCATGGGCTGGTTATCTCAGCAGCTTATAGCATATAGCTGCTGACAATATTAAGCTCGCTGTGTTGAACCCCTGCTGGACACTGAAAATCCCTCTCCTCCACCACCACCTCCAAGTATACAGGGATAAATTTTCCCCAAACCCCAGACAGGCTTGTAGGTAGTGGGCTGGAGTGGGACAAAAATGCGGAGCCATGTTGGTGGGCTTCTTGAAGCATTCGGGAGAAATTTCCAAGAAGTGGAAAGGAAAGGGGAATGACTGCTCATCCTACGGAGGCCGGGAACCAATTTACATAATTAAAGCCCCAAATAAGTGCGATTTTACTGGCTCGCTGATGTTTCATGAAGATGGGGGTGGATGAGAAAGGGGGCAATGAGTGTTTTGGGGCCTTCGGATCTGAGCAGACTAATTGCTTCCCCTCCCTCCACCTCTGTATAATATTGAATTTTACCATTGTGAGGGCACCTCCTTTTCGAGGTGCCTGCAACATTACCTGTCCTCCTCAGCAGTGCTCACCTCTACCAATGAGACTGCCGAGCTGATTGGCCTGCACTGAGAACCTGACCACCATCCTTAATAGGACAGTCAGCTTCAAAGTTATGTCACAATACGCATCTGGAAATATGACAGTCTTTCTGTCCCAAACTCAGGACATCAAACTAGTCCTAGTTTTGAGGTTGCGAAGCCCATGGGAAAACCTTGCTCAGAATTGGCCTTTCCCCTGTGTCCCATATAGAAGATAGGAAGGGCTCTGTGCATTTTCTTTAAAATGGTCATATAGTTGGGTCAGTAAAATGGCTGCCGTTGAGCATCTAATAGCAGTTTTGGGAATTTTTGATCAGTTTACACATGGAATAAAGGCTAACACTGCAAACCCTGGGAGTAACATTCCCTGCATTGTAAAAACATTGCAGCCATGCCAACACAATAGATTAGCAGGTGAGATGTCAACACCAGCCAGTTATAAACAAAATCAGAGCTATTGGTGACTCTTCACCTTCAATGTTCTGATAATGTTTCTACAGTTGCCTGCTCACAACACAATGGATTTTACCAAGGGAACTCACTGGCTGAATAACTAGACCAGAAAACCACCCTGTCACGTGACTGAAATTGAGCTGTTTAAGTTCCTTTAACTGTACTGCCTTTGAACGTTACCTTCATTTGCAGTATAACCACCAAAGAGAACCAGGCTGATAGGCTGACTTTAGCCTCCATCACTGTCCAAGCACGATTTCCAGGAAAAAAAAACCTTGCATTTCACCTACAGAGTAAACAAATTTCCAAGATACTCAATCTGCAATCAAGTTTCTTGGATCAAGACCAGGAATTCCGCCATCAACAAATCCACCTGGAAGAACCTTCATTGGACATTGACTTCATGAGGTCTGGACTCACATGTCATATTTTTTATTGTGGCCTCTGCAAAGGCAAGAGCAAAGGGAACAGGCATTGAGAAATTTCTTCCCAAGCTTTGTGTGTGTATGGAATAAAATTATTCTCTTATTTTACCTTGTTTGGGTTTCTGTGGGATTATGAATGGAAGATTTGAAGGTTTGGGGAAAAGATGCCACCATTTAGAACCATAGAATAGATCTGTACAATCTCTATAGTTCAGAAATAGGCCATTCAGCCCATCAAGTCTACAGTGACTCTCTTTAAGAGCATCTGATCCAGGCCCACCCCTCCACTCAATCCCTTAAATCCCGCACTTATTATACGGGTAATCCATCTAACCTTACACATCTTCTGAACACCAAAGGGAAAGTTAGCATGGTCAATCCACCTAACCTGCACATCTTTAACGGTGGGAGGAAACTGGAGCACCCGGAGGAAACCAACGCAGACGTGGGGAAAACATGCAGACTGCACCCAGTCACTTATTGAGGGAGAAATCTAAAATCAAAAACATCTGTTTAAAAATGGGTAGCGAATGAAAGAAAACCCCCCCTTTCTGTAACACCTTAAACTACACCTCGTACCGTCTTCCACTTCCTTTTACTGGCAAACACACTGCTGACAAACTACTTTAAAAAGTCAAATCTTTTATTGCTGGTTAATTGACGTAATTAGTTTGCTTGCTTAAACAGGGAAAATAGATCGTAAGTAGAATTTCTGTCCCATGACAGACTGCAAATACCACCAGTTTCATATCTGATATCTCTGTAGATTTTCTGCTGGCAAGATGCCCAATACTTCATGACCATCTGACCGCTAATGATAGCTTTGTGCACTTATCTTTAACAATATACTAGTCGGCTTCATCCCCTTTTAGTGACTGTTGAAGACCCTGTACTGGTATGTTTATGACCCATGTTTGACACAAATCAACAATTTGCTGATTCTCAAGAATTCTTTCTAATTATTATTTTTTGGAGTTAAACTCAAGGCCTAAATTGTTATAAAGCTTCATTAAGTAAGTCTCACAAAGCAGTTCAGAGACTTGCAAAACTGAACAGTCACGTTCAATAGTGACACATCACTATATACACATGTACAAAGTATAGTCCAGACTGGGAGCTAACGTCATGATGACTCCTACTCGAGTCTCTCCTTACAACTCTGTCTCCTGTCTACAGCCATGTTTCTCTATGTATTGTACAGTGAGTTGAGTTAGCTGAGTTGACTGGATGGCTGGCTGGTGATGTATAGTAATAATGTCAACAGCATGGGTTCAGTCTCCTTACCTGGCTGAGATTATTCATGAAGATCTACCTTTCCAATTTTGCCCCTCACCTGCGGTATGGTTGTTCTCAGGTTGAATCATCACCAGTTAGCACTTCACCTTTGAGGGGGAGAGAAGCCTATCTGGAACTACAGGGACTTTTACTGTGGTTGGTACTGGTCTCCAGTTCCACATTAACCCCTGCTATGCAAAACACCCTTATACTACAAAACCCATGCACTTCCCTTTAAGAAAAACTATGGAATAAACAAACGTGCAGACTGCCTGCAGGGCAAAAACACAATTTGGGGTAGATGCAGTCCTATTATATTACTTTTAAAATCCATAACATGTCCTTTAAATGTGTCAGCTCCAAACTAATTACAGAATATGCATCACTATCAGATAAGGTCAATCAGTATTCATACGAACATTGAGAAGAATGAGTACAGCCAAGAAAGAATTAGCTAGAGATGGAAATAGCTGCAGGTGCCTGACAGAAATGTTTCACAATGTTCACGATTATACTTCAGTTTATCATCAATATTATATCACCCAGAAACTGAATCATGGTGCTAAAATATCATTCCCATCAATTCATAATTAGTCATATTTTTACACTGCCTTTGTCTCTTGCCAGAGGAACTGTTCAAATCTTTGAGGACCTTTTTGTGTTCATTTTTGCTTAATGTTAGGAAAATAAATGGTGCAGCCAATGGCTTCAGCAGCTGTAGGTAATACACAGACTGAAGAGGGAGAGATAAGATACTGGGGTACATCTTTCGTGGGGGATGTGCCTAACCAGCTGACATGGCAAATTATTCCACCCAATTGAATCTAGTGTGGCACAGGGAAAAGACAGAAAGACTGTTGTGGGTGAGAATGGGCAGATGAGTTCAACAATGGACTACGGAGGCCTAGATCACATTTGCAAACGGATTGGAGATATTTAGCAAAGTAATCATTGAATCTACGCTTCAGCTGTGCAGTGCAGAGTGCAACCCATGAAGCCATATCAAGCTGTGATACACTAGAAAGAATGTTTTCTATGGTGCATCTGTAAAAGTTGGTGAGAGTTGTAGCGGACGTGCTAAGTTTCCTTAGTCTTCTATAGTGTCAGCATGGAAGGACTAGGACACATTGGTGATCTGGACACCTAAAACTAGAAGCTTTCAACCATTTCTACCTTGTCCCTATTAATACAAACAGGGGCATGTTTTCCTTTACACTTCCTGAAGTCTCCTTCATTTCGTTGACATTGAGGGAGAGATTATCGTCGTCATACTAGTTCACCAGATTCTCTATCTCTTTCCTGCACTCCGTCTCGTCATTGTTTGAGGTCCGACCTACTATGGTGGTGACATCAGCAAACTTGAAAATCGAGTTGGAGGGGATTTTGGCTACACAGAGATAGATGTATAAGGAATATAGTGAGGGGCAGAAGACACAGCCTTGTGGAGCACCAGTGTTGAGGGTGATTGTGGTGCTGTTGTTGCCTATCCTTTCTGATTGCGGTCTGTGAGTTAGAAAGTTCAGAATCCAGTGGGGAGGGGTTAGGTTGTCGGTGGAGAGACCAATGGGGAAGCCCACAGCGTTAAGACATTTAGGTGGAGGCCCTTGATGTTAAAAGGCAGTAGCTGATGGAAGTTTCTCACTACCTTTCCACCCCAGACCTGAACAAAATCATAGAATTTCTACAATGCAGAAGGAGGCCATTTGGACCATCAAGTTTGCACCAACTCTCTGACAGAGCATCTTACCCAGGCCCACCCACTGCCCTGTCCCCACAACCTCTTGTATTTACCCCAATAACTTTGGGCAATTTAGCATGATCAACCTACCTAACCTGCGCATCGTTGGACTGCGGGAGGAAACAACAGCAGCTGGAAGAAACCCATACAGATGAGGGAAAGAATGTGCAAACTCCACACAGACATCACCCAAGGCTGGAATTGAATCCAGATCCCTGTACTGAGGCAGGGCAAACTGCAAAGGTTAATTTTCTGCTTTTGAACTCTTCCCACCAGCTTGAAAATTGAGGCTGGGTGCGAAAAGTTATTAGTTGCACACTTGAGGGCCTCAATTCAGGCAAGGGCCAGTCAGTAAGGCCTCACCCAATCCAGTATAAAATAATGTAGGAATAAGCATGGGTGAGACCCCAGTAGGAAGAACCAGTGGAAAACTTCAATGGTCACCCTTTTCCTATAAAATCCCAGCAGATAAACACAACATTCTATGAATGAGAAACTGCCTGGCATGGAGGTTGAGAAGAAAAGGCAGTGAAGATCGCTCATTAAGAAAATTGGCATGGTGCTTTAAATAAGATCAGGACTAAGAGCAGTTGTAGGTAATTCAGTTTCTCTCCATTCAGTTAAATCCTGGCTGATCTCATCTCAGCCTCAACTCCAGTCTCCTGCCCATTCTGCATGACCTATCAACTCATTACTACTTAAAAAATCTATCTCCTTCTTAAACTTACTCAATGTAATCCTGCTTTAGGATTAGGCTATCGAGTTGGATAATCAGCCATGATGATGATGAATGGCAGAATAGGCTCAAAGGGCCAAATAGCCTCCTCCTCTCCTATCTTCTATGTTTCTATGTCCCAGCATCCACCAGACTCTGGGGTAGTAAATTCTGCAGATTCACAACCATTTGAGAGAAGCATTTTCTCCTCATCTCTGTTTTAAATCTGCCATTTCTTATCCTAAAACTACGACGTCTCATTCTACATTGCCCCACAAGAGGAAGCATTCCCTCTATGCCTGCTTTGTCAATGTCCTTTATCACCTCATTTACCTCAATTAAATTTCCTCTCATTCTTCTAAACTCTAGAAAGTATGGACCTTGGCTGCTCAAACAAGTTGAGTTGTTCAGATAAGTGCCATAGGTTAAGGGGATTGACTAAGATGAGATTTGATTATAAGAGTCACAAAACCACATTCATAGTTCAGTAAAGAATGATAGAAGGTGACCTGGTGAAGATTACTTGAATAAAAAAGTGAGGATGAGAATAACCCTATCATTGTTGGGAGGGGGTAAGAGTGAGAATGGAGACACAGGAAATAGTATAGAAATGCTGAAGGTCCAGTTCATAACAGAACATTAGAGAACAAAGCTTTGAAGTGCGGTATATTTACTCCCTCACTTTAACTCTGAGGAAAAGTCAGGCAGACTCAAAACATTAACTCTTTGCCTGCCAAGATTTTCCAGTAGTTTCTGTTTACATGTCTGAAAACTCTTCATTGGAAAATGTGGCTAAACCACTTTGACCAGTTGTAAAGTGATTGCATAAAGAATCGGATTTCTTTGCATCGTTAAGGAGGTTAAATTAAATTGAATTTAGTTGAGGCAAGTAAATTGAACACCTCTAACAAAGATGGAAAATTGGTTTAAAGAAAGACCAATATATAATAGAAGATGTTGTATGAGTTTATAACAGTTCGTAGCTATTTGGGAAGAGC
The DNA here is from genome assembly GCF_965287045.1 of Carcharhinus amblyrhynchos. Classification (NCBI taxonomy): domain Eukaryota; kingdom Metazoa; phylum Chordata; class Chondrichthyes; order Carcharhiniformes; family Carcharhinidae; genus Carcharhinus; species Carcharhinus amblyrhynchos. Next base: position 9,994,427 of record NC_137347.1, on the reverse strand, counting down.
CAAGAGGTGACTGAAGAGTTCAGGGGACGATAAAGAACTGGTGGGAATGAGAAGCATAATAAGGATGTGAGCGTGAAGCAGCAGCAACAAAATAATCATTGTTTTGGAGGAAGAGGCGAGGAAGACTGGTGCGTAACCCAGCACCAGGTGGGCTTTATTGGAGCATCTTTTATTTGGAAGAAGTAACGAGTTAAATAAGAACTTGTTAAGGGTGAGAGTGTACCTATGAAATGGAGAAGAGTAGTGATGGAGAAGGATTGGTTGGAATCCCAAATAAGTTGTAGAAGTGAAGGGCACAGAGACCCTAATGGAGAGAACTAAAAGCATAGAAGGATCAGACATCCGTGGTAAAGAGGAAACTATATTGTATAAATAGCCTGAAACTTTCAATAAGGTCATAGGATCATAGATAGATCTTTAAAGCACAGAAAGTGGTTTGTTCGCCCACTGTGTCTGTGCCAGCCATCAAACACCTATCTATTCTCATTCTATTTTCCAGCACTTGGTCCACAGCCTTGTATGTTTCAGTACTTCAAGTGCTCATCTAAATGCTTCTTAAATGTTGAGGGCTCTCGTCTCTACCACGCTTTCAGGCAATCAGTTTCAGATTTCCACCACTGTCTGAATGAAAAAGATTTTCCTCAAAATCCCCTCTAAGTTTCCTGCCACTGACCTTAAATACGTGCCCCCTAGTTAGTGACCCCTCTACTAAGAGGACATTGTCCTGTAATCTAAGGCTTTCTTCCTTGTTATTTACCGCGTCAATTTTTGTGTAATCTGAAAATTTACTGATCATATCTCCTCCTCTCCCCTACAATGTTCAAGATTTGAATGTCAATGTACACTACAAACAACAAGGGACCCAGTACTGATTCCTGTGGCACATCACTGAGCATAGGCTTCCAGTCACAAAAACAACCATCACTCTCCCCCTCTTGCCACTAAGGTTTCTTTCTATCCACCCTATGTTCCTCATAATTCTATACACCTCATTCCGGTCCCCCTAGTTCTTCTCTGCTCTAAGATAAACAACACCAGCCTAACCAGCCTTCCATTATAGCTGAAATACTCCAACCCAGGCAACATCCTGGAGAACCTCCTCTGCAACTTCTCTAGTGAAATTATATCCTGCCTATAGTGTTGTGACCAGAAATGCACAAAGTACTCTAGCTGTGGCCTAATGAGCATATAACCCCGTTATAACCTTCATTTGACGAAGGGTCATCTGGCCTCAAAATGTTAGCTTTTTTCTCTCCTCGCAGATGCAGCCAGACCTGCTGAGATTTTCCAGCATTTTCTCTTTTGGTTTCAGATTCCAACATAGAATCATAGAATCCATACAGTGCAGAAGGAGGCCAATCGGTCCATCAAGTCTGTACCAGCCATAATCCCACCTGGGCTCCATCCCCATAGCTCATGCATTTACCCTGCTAATCCCTCTGACACTATGGTCAATTTAGCATGGCCAATCAAACTAACCTGCATATCTTTGGACTGCAGTAATTTGCTTTTATCCATCATAACCTCCCTGCTCTTATATTCTATGCCTCAGCTAATAAAGGCAAGTATCCCATATGCCTTCTTATCCATCTTATCTCCCTGCCCTGCTGCCTTCAGGGATCTTTAGACATGCACCCAAAGATCCCTCTCGTTTTCTGCAGTTCCTACTCCTGATTTTCATTGTGAATTACGTTGCCATATTAGACCTCCCAGAGTGAATATACTTCTTAGGATTAAATTCCACATGCCACAGTGCTGCAAGCAAATGGGGTTACAGATAGTGTGATAGAGTGACATCTCACTTACTGCCCTGATGGAGACAGTACACATCTCTTTAACCTATGCTTAATGCTATCTCCACTCATATTGTCTGCACCTTTAAGACTCAAATAGCAGGTTAGCTGTAAAGACTCACATTCTAATCAGTATTCTGTAAACTGTGTGTGCCTTTATATGTCCTGCTTCTGAACAGAACGTTCTACTCACCTGATGAAGGAACAGCGTTCCAAAAGCTTGTGGGTTTACTATCAAATAAACTTGTTGGACTTTAACCTGGTGTTGTGAGACTTCTTACAGCCTCTCCTTTGGCCAGGAAGACATTGAAAATTAGAATCGGGGATTTTGAAATCTCCTGCCTTGCTTCCCACAACAGCCTAGGATATATCTCATCTGCTTGGGGATTTTTTCACTTTTAAGCCTGCTAACACTGTTATTCATAGAATCCCTACAGTGCAGAAGGAGGCCATTCAGCCCATTGAGTGTGCACCGACAACAATCCCACCCAGGGCCTATTCTCGTAGCCCCATGTAATCCCCTGACAGTAAAGAGTAATTCCATCCAGACCTGTTCATTGTAACCCAAGAATTTACCCTAATAATCCCCCTAACCTACACAAGTTGCGGCACTATGGGCAATTTAACATGGCTAATCCACCCTAAATCGTACATCTTTGGAGTGTGGGAGGAAACCCATGCAGACACGAGGAGAATGTGTAAACTCCACACAGACAGTCACCCGAGGCTGGGATTAAACCCAAGTTCCTGACGCTGTGAGCAGCAGTGCTAACCATTGTGCCACCATGCTGCCCTCTCCAAGGTTAACAGTTCCATCCTCTCAATGCTGATCTGTTCAATTATATTATGATGTGGAGATGCTGGTGTTGGACTGGGGTGGACAAGGTGCGAGGTCACACGACACCAGGTTCTAGTCAGGTGTTATCTAAAGCTTGTGATTTCAAATAAACCTGTTGGACTAGAAGCTGGTGTTGTGTGACCAATTATATTATAGTACCACTTCTTGCTTTCTGTAACTGCATTGTCCTGCTCCACAATGAACACAGAGGCAAAAAACTCATTTAATACTTCACCTACATGTTTCAGCTTCACACACACATTGCCACTTTAGTTCCTAATGGGCCCTAGGCTTTCCCTGGTTACCCTCTTGTCCTCAATATACTGATAAAACATCTTGGGATTTTTCTTTATTTTGTCTACCAGGGTTTTGCCATGCCCTGTCTTTGCTCTCCTAATTTTTTTTTAGCGCCCACCCCACACTTAACTTTTCTAAACTCCTTTAGGGCACCCACTGTTTTGAGCCTCATGTGTCTGCTACAAGCCTCCTTTATTTCTCCTTATCCAATCCTATAAATCTTGTGAAGAATGTCAGAAGACTTGTAGATTTAGATTGGTGGAGATGGAGCCTAGATCATAAAGGTCGTACAGCGAAGAGGTGGCCCTTCAGCCCATCGTGTCTGCAGCAGCCATCAGACACCTATCTATTCATAGAATCAGAGAATCCCAGCAGTGGAGAAGGAGGACATACTGCCTATTGAGCCTGCACTGACTCTCTCTGACAGCATATCTTACCCAGGCCTTTTCCCCATCCTATCCCTGTAACATTTACTATGGCTTATCTATCTAACCAACACAACTTGGGACAATAAGGGGCAAGTTAGCCAGGCCAAACCTCTGATCTGCACATCCTTAGGAGGAAACTGGAGCACCTGGAGGAAACACAAGCAGACATGGGGAGAATGTGCACACACACACACACACACACACACACACACACACACACACACACACACACACACAGGGTCAGAATGGAACCCGGGTCATTGGCACAGTAAGGCAGCAATGCTAACCACTGTACAACCATGCTGCCATAGGATTTTAAAATCCCAGTTTTCAGCACTTGGTCCGTAGCCTTGTACACAATGGCATTTCAAGTGAGGTAAGAAGAGACAAGCTCAATTGGAAAGCAATCTGCTGGAACATCCCTGAGTCATCATCATCATCGGGAGCAAGTAGAACTGGAATCAGTCAGTGCTGTGGCGGTTTGTTGGTCTTTCTGGCTTAGGTATACAGCTTGTGTATTATTCTTTTCCACCCGTACACACTCAGTACATTAGGCATATTGAAAATGATGTGATCTAACTGAGTGTGGCACTCTTACTGACACAGCTTGAGGAAATGTGGCAGTGTGATTCACATAACTGATGCATCCATAGGCCAGTCCATTACTGGGGATAAAATGGAGTATATTGGCTTCAAATCATGAATCAGAGAGAGGTCATTATTCAACCCAACAAAGCTTAATTACTGAACATTTAATGAACATGTCATTTTCTGGATTAAAGTCCATTACAACAGAAGATACAATATTTAACTTACTTGCTACAGTTGCAGGGCAGCCTCGGCTAAATAAAGCTCTACCTGTTTGGAGCTTCGAACTAAACTTATGGCTCAGAAGCACTTCAAAAATCAATCCTTATTTCACAGCTCATTAATATCCAAACGTACCCTGCGCTGATTGCAATTAGGGTGATGACAAGCAGACAGACTTGAGCTTTTTTATTAGCAGTTTCCAGAGTCATAATTTACCGGGTAATTGTCCGATAAATACTTCATGCCATCATTAGGATGAGCAGGTGTTTGTTCAGCAGTCCAGAAAACAAAAAGTGAACATAGGCTTTGGCAGAGGTGGGCTGGGGAGTGGGGTGGAAAATTGAGGGGTGGCGGGGGGAGGGGAATGGGGAGAATGGGGGGGATAGGGGAGATAAGTTTTGTGCTGAAGAAATTCCAATCATGGTATGTTAAGGGATTGGAAAAATCAAAAGGGAGGAATGTCCCCTGAGTGCATAATAAATGATCCTTGAAGCTGTTCCTTCCCTCATTCTGAGAGACAATGCTATGACCAGGAGTTAAATTAGATCACCTTCATTAATGGTCGCAGCGTGATAAATGATGTTTAAGAGAATGAGTTATGTCCTTACTGTAGAACCGCACAAATGTTATTTTAACCACTTCTATCTCACTTTGTGTGCCAAAATGAAAATTTGCCCAAGATTTACGAGGTTACCACCTGATGCTAGGTTTAAAGGGAAACCATTATTTCATGTCATTAATAAATCATGACACGAGATTGGGTTTAAGAAGGTTAATAATTGGTAAAAGTAATTTTTTTTGGAGTGTAATCATTGGTGTGATTTTTGCAATGGGAGATCACAGCAGAACAAGTGCCGCTTTCCCCTGTTTGGAACCCTGTTTCAAATGTATCTCAAGCTTGAGAACTGATCACCTTGAATTCACTCCTCAGAGGCCGATGTCTCTTCACCAGATTCCCTTTATTTACAAACTTACCTCCACTCCTAAGAGTGCTTCGCATAGAAAACCAAAGCCTGGAGTGTCGGTAGCACTGACACTCCTCAATATAAAAATACACAAGTGAGGCTCTCTGATTGGTAATGATTGCCTGCCCAATCTCTTTGGTCAAAATAAACTAAATCAAACTAAAAGGGGACAAATTAAAAGGGGCAACTCCCAAAAGGAGGGGAACTGCCTGAAACAAAGGACAATGTGGAAAGGAAACTTAAAACGTCAAATCAAAATGTGATTAAAGGGTCCTTGTCCCCAGTGGGCACGGAGGGTGCTAATGGTGCCTGTGGACACTGCATACTCCCTCTCCAGGGATGCCCAGTTGTGAATACAGCCATGGTAGAGGGGCAGACAGTCGGGTCATATGGTTCCCTCGGTTCCCCGCTGCCTGGCCTTGTAGATGACAAGCTTTGCCAGGCCCAGGAGCAGGTTCACAAGGAAGTTCTCCTCTTTCCCTGCCCCCATCCACATCGGGTGTCCATAGATTAGGAGCGTGGGGCTGAACTGCAAACAAACATTAGAAGCAATCATTACCTTAATCAGGGAGCTCGTACTCCAAGAGGCCCACCTCACAGGCCTTGTTGAGGTCATTGTAACCTGCTTTCAGATTCGTTCAAAGTACCAATATATTTGGTAGCTAATCTGTGTTATTAAACATTTTCTTCTGCAGACATTTTAACCATTGTTTTATGCTTCTTGCATAACAACATCATAAGTCATTATCTGTCAATTGCAATGGACTCAAGTGTTTGGAAACATTTCAGTGTGATTGGTGGTATATAAAGATATATCACATTCTATTTATTAGTGGTCAACATTAAACCCCACTTTGGGCAGAATACGGGTAGTAACTGATAGTAAATTTGAGTCACTAATCCGCCACACTACAGAGAGATAATTAAAGGTTCAACCTTTCTTATTTTGTTCGACTTGCGATCACGGTTGCTTTATCATGCAGCAATAACCATTGAGGGCTGGTACTTTCTAACGGGAATAAAGGATATAAGGAAGAGGTGACACAGCGGCACAGTAGTTAGCGCTGCTGCCTCACAGCACCAGGGACCCGGGTTCGATTCCCAGCTTGGGTCACTGCTTGTGTGGAATCTGCACATTCTCCCTGTGTCAGCGTGGATTTCCTCCAGGTGCTCCAGTTTCCTCCCAGAGTCTGAAAGATATGCTGATTGTGCATTCGCCATGCTAAGTTCTCCCTTATAGTATCTGAGCAAGTGCCAAACTGTGGCGACTAGGGGATTTTCTCAGTAATTTCATTGCAGTGTTAATGTGAGCCTACTTGCGACACTAAGAAATAAACTTGACACTTTAAATCAGAAGTCATAGACTAAACTATCTCCATGATACAACATTTAAAGGAAGTAAGTTAAAAGCACCTGTGAATTCCAAATATCAACGGACATTTCAAGCAAATAAAGATTTATTTATTGATTCAGGAGACAGAATAGGGACAGCTGATGAGGCAGAAAGAGATAAAATGTAGATTTTCCCATTCACTACTTAGTGGGAATCTGTGATCAGTGAGTCTATAGACCAAGGATCAGGTGGGTTCTAGAAATGACTCACTCCGCTGGAAAAGTGAGCTTGAAAATCTTGGTGGGATTCTCCAGCCGCGCTCGCCCCAAAACCGGAGAATCCCACCTGAGGTCAATTAACCTTTGCATGGTCTGCTCACCTCTTCCCCCCTGCCCACTACGATTCCTGTGGTGGGCAGGATGGGAAAATTCCCCCTCTAATCTGTGAGCGGGGGGCAAGAAAGGATTTGTATAATGTAGGTCTATGGTTGCGTCATTCAATTAAATGGATTCTTCTGTCCCTTTTCAGCTGCTGAGGGAGGTTGTTATTGAAAGCTTAATGATTATGTAGTCTACTTGAATAATCTTGAAGAATGTATCTTGACTAGAATTAATATTAGTTGGCTCGAGCAGTGCTGGATCCTTATTAGCAGAGCTCTTTGGAAGAGTGCTCAGAATTATAATAGGATTGGGTACCAGTTAGTCATTAAGATACAGGCCTGATAATGCAAATGAACGTTTGAATAAACAATTTCACTGCAGCCTTGAGTCCGTGGATTTTTCAGTCTATTATTATATATTTCACCTCATTAATGGGACCAATATGAGGTTGACAACCTGGACGCAAGTCATAGCTTCATTCCTATGGTGCCCTTTGTTATGCAGGAAATTCTGTTGCGGGGAATATCAATGATGAATCGATTGAGCTGTTTGTTTTCTTGAGTCATAGAATCCCTACAGTGCAGGAGGAGGCCATTCAGCCCACTGAGTCTGCACTGACTCTCTTACCCAGGTCCTTTCCCCAATCCTATTCCCGTGACTCCACACTAGGGGATTTTCACAGTAACTTCATTGCCGTGTTAATGTAATCCTACTTATGACAATAAATAAACTTAACCTTACTTTTAGTTTTACAGTTACCATGGCTAATGCAAGAGATAATTTAAAAGCAAAATATTGCGGATGCTGGAATCATAGAATCGTAGAACCCTACAGTGTAGGGAGAGGCCCTTTGGCTCATCAAGTCCGCACCAAATACAGTCCGACCCAGGCCCTACCCCCCCATATCCCTACATATATTACCCACTAATCCCTCTAACCTACACATCCCTAGACACTATGGGGCAATTTCTTAGCATGGCCAATCAACCTAACCTGCACGTTTTTGGACTGTGGGAGGAAACCGGAGCACCCAGAGGAAACCCATGCAGACAGGAGGAGAATGTGCAAACTGGCAATCACCCAAGGCTGGAATCAAATCTGGACCTGTGAGGCAGCAATGCTAACCAGTGAAATCAGTAGCACATTTCGTTGATTGCACTGTGTAACTTGGTGCACTCTCAGCAACTAAATTATTGGTCCCATTGAAATTGTCAGATTTTAAGCTCATCATGTACCCTAATTCCCCTGTGAAATGCAGTAAAAGAACTGACTGCAGTTTGTGAAACTGATTCCTTAATGATAACAATCACATGAAAGGCAACTTAAACCACAATCATCGCTCTTGCTGCCAATGTGCCTATCCAACCCATAATGTGCTGCCCTGGAGCCAGATGTATGATTTCCCATTATAAAGGTAATTGACAGCTTGTCCGACTAATGTTTTAACACATCCTGAGTTCTGATGTCTATGTAAGATATTTCAATGATTTGTATTCAAATATTGAATGCTTTGTGGCTGAATGCAATGAACAGGTAGCCATTCAGATTCCCGACACTCAAACATTTAACCATTTAGATTCCGAACACAGGCCTTCGCTTTCTCTCATCTGCTTCCTGTTGCAGCTCAGGGTAATCTGATCATCAAAATACCAACCATGATGAGCAGAAAGAGCTCAGCTAACTTGTCAAGATGGCCCAACACTCATCTGGACCATTTTAATGAGATACATCATCCACCCGCCCTCTCCTCCTGCAAAAATCTCCCAGGAGAACAAAACAAAAGCAGACAATAAACTCAAGGACTGGTAAGACTAAAAGGAAATTTGGAAATTCTTCTCCAATCTTCACAGTCAATAACTTGCCTTTAATTCCTCAAATATCAATTTTCACTCACAGTATCTTATGTGAAGCTGTATCAAATAGAATGGTAGAATCTTTATATGACAAAAGGAGGCCATTTAGCCCATCAAGTCTGCACCAACCACAGGCCCTTATCCACATCTATTTACCCTCCAATCTCTCCAGCACTAAGGGACGATTTAGCATGGCCAATCAACCTAACCTGCACATCTTTGGAGCATGGGAGGAAACCAGAGTAAAAGAAGGAAACACAAGCAGACAAGGAGAGAAGGTACAAACTTCCCACAGACAATGACTGGAGGCCAGAATTGAATCCAAGTCCCTGGCGCTGTGAAGCAGCAGTGCTCACCACTCTGCCACCCTCTGATACCCCGTAGAAAGAATGTTCATAGAAAATTGCCTGTCAACTACTTTATTTACCTCTTCAAAAAAATTAGTCTGGTTTGTCAGGCATTGCCTACACTTTACAAATCGGTGGCACTGTGGTTAGCACTGCTGCCTCACAGAACTAGGGATGCAGGTTTGGTTCCCAACTTGGGTCACCGTCTGTGCGGAGTCTAAACGTTCTCCTCCTGTCTGCGTGGTTTTCCTCTGGGTACTCCGGTTTCCCCCCACAGTACGAAAAGATGTGCTGGTTAGGTGCATTGGCCGTGCTAACTTCTCCTGCAATGTACCCGAACAGGCGCCGGAGCATGACAGCTAGGGGATTTTCACAGTAACCCCATTGCAGAGTTAATGTAAGCCTACTTGTGACTAAATAAAGTTTAAATCAATGATCGTAGGTTCCTATGTTCAGCTGAAAATGCTCAAGGTTTTCAGGCACTCCAGCCTTAATTATGGAATAAAAATAAATCTCATAAGGCATCTGCATCTTGGCTGATTGATTTTGATAACAAAATAAATACTTACATTTAAGTAGCACCACTCAAGTCCAGGATATGCAATAACACTTTACATCTGTTTGAGTACTTTTGAAGTGTAGTCACTTTAATAGCATAGGAAGCATGATAGTCAAACAGTAATAAGATAAAGATGTTAGTTCAGAGCTAAGTTTATTTATTTAGTGCCTTAAGTAGGCTTACGTTAACATTTCACTGAAGTTACTTTGAAAGTCCCCTAATTGTCACACTCTGGTGCCTGTTCAGTACACTGAGGGAGAATTTAGCATGGCCAATGCACCTAACCAGCATGTCTTTTTGCACTGTGGAAGGAAACCGGAGCACCCGGAGAAAACTTACACAGACATGGGGAGAACATGCAGTCTGCACAGACAGTGACCCAAGCTGGGAATCAAACCCGGGTTCCGGGCCCTGTGAGGCAGCAGTGCTAATGACTGTGCCACCGTGCCACCTATAGGTATTGATTGGGACATCAGAAAGATCTTCCCTGCTGTTTTTTGATAGGCTGCTCTTTAATATCTCACTCAAAAGGAGGCACCTCTGACAGCGTAACACCCCCTGTCTAGAATGTCAGCTTGGATTACACGCTCAAGTCTCCTGAGTAAGAGTTGAACGCATAACTTCCTGTTCAGGAGCAAGAATGTCACCAGTGAGCCATGGCTGATGTTGTCTGTTGCCAAAGCTGTGCCGGATTTATTGCTAACGAAATAAGGCTCCTCTGAATTGGAATCAATATGTACCGTTTACAAACTTCATATTTACCACGGTAATTAAGTCTGCCTGCGACTCATTTGCCTGAATTATTGCGTTAACATTTTGCCAACAGTAGTCCGCAGAAAGTTACAGTGAAAATCTCTCAAGATACAGTGACATCTCACATTTATAACAGGTTTTTAATGTAGCGAAACAAGTTTCACAGTTGTGTATTCAGACAAAAATTGACACAAATTGAAGGTATTCTGACACATGGCCATTAGCTTGGTCAAAAAGATTGGTTTTATGTAAGATATTAAGGTAAAGGATGGAAGTGCAGAGGTAGAGAGGTTAGGTCTATATTGTTACCACATTCACCAGTGATGGGGTGAAGAAAGTGGGTAACATGCAAGTCCTTGGAGATTTGCAAAGCTGCACTGGGAACTATAAACAAGCTTACTGGCAATGTTCATTGCTGTTTGAATAAAGGAAATATTTGTTAATATTTAGTATTCAGAGAATCATAGAATCTCTACAGTGCAGAATGAAGCTATTTTGCCCATCAAGCGTGCACTGACAACAATCCCTATCCTTGTAAACCACATATTAACTTGCTGGATACCCCCTGATACTATGGGGGAATTTAGCATAGCCAATCAACGTAATCTGTACATCTTTAGAGTGTGGGAGAGAACTGAAACACCCAGAGGAAACCCACAAAGGGAGAATGTGCAAACTCCACACATCACCCAAGGTTGGAATTAAACCAAGTCCTCGATGCTGTGAGGCGGCAGTGCTAACCACTGTGCCACCGTGTCACCCTCAGGTGGGATCCTGCCTTAGCCAAAGGGATGAGAAGTCCCCAATTTAAAAAAAACAATGTGTTTTCCTCTTGTGTTTGCTGACAAAACAGCGGCATATTTTGTATTGCTTTTCTATTCATTCCTGCAGAACAGAAGTCACCCTGCAACTGAATGACATTCCTTAAAACAGTGGCCGTATTCTCCTTTGCCCTTGTCAGTGCTCAGTCACTAAACTCTTCCCGTTTCTTGTCAATTGCAGCTTCCCCCTTTGTGAAGGTCAAATTGCACCTTTGATTTCTGGAGCGCATTGGTCATCCATTTTTGCATTCATTTCAGTCGCAACACCTTTTACCGAATGATGACATGTTCCATTAGCAGACATTAACATATGTTATCCTGTACATAGCATCCATTAGTATCAATTTCTCAGCTTTGCTTTCTGCATCATTCACAATGGGATGCCTCACTGGGATTAGCTGAAGTAAACAATTTATGATTGCAGTGTGAACTTAGAGGGGGGTATTAGAGCCTAAACCACCTGGTAATTTTCAGCACCCTTCACAGCCTCAGGATTTGCCAATAGACACAAGGTCACATCTGACAAACAACAATGGACATACTGAGTTAGGAACAGGAATAGGCCACTAGGCCTTTTGAACCTGCTTAAACCACTCAATAACGTTATGGTTGACCTGAATTTAACCTCAACTCCACCAATCGTCTCATTCCCTCAATAACCTTTTACGCCCTTGCTTATGAAAAGCCCATCTACTTCTGTCTTAAAAGTATCCAATTTTCTTGTTCCACCCACCACAAGAATCTTATGGATAGGACACAGACAATGCAAATGTCCGTTGAATTCAGGCAGGATTTTCAGCTGAGCACGGCCAAAAAATCCCACCCTCTGTTTTTACTGCATTTTGAGGAAGCGTGTTCCAAACAAAGACCCCCCCAAGAGAAAGAAAAGTCCCCCTCATCTGTCTTCAATGTACATCCCCTTATTTTTAAACAGTGACCCTTGTTCTAGGTTCTCTCATAAGCAGAAACGTCCTTCCACATCTATGCAGTCAAGAACTTCAATTCAGTTGACTCTTACTCTTCTAAACTCCAGTGAATACAGGCCTAGCTTGTCTAATCTTTCATCAAAAGACTATTCCAGGGATTAGTCTAGCAAACCCTCTCCAAACTGCTTCCCATAGTTGGATCGTCTGCTCTTTTTGAAGGAATGCTGTTGAATGATAACTATTATCCACGAAAAAGCAGAAAATTCACTTGCCCTTCTTTGAAATGGCACTCAGGATCTGTTTACATCTACCTGAGTGGGTATGGGGCCTCAGTTTAATGCCAAATCTGAAATATGGCATCTCTGACAGTGCAGTATTGCCTCAGTAATGCACTGAAGCAGCAGCCTAGATTTTGTACTCTGCAAATAGGACTTGAACACTTAACCTTTTGACTCATTAAGTAGTCTCACAACACCAGGTTAAAGCCCAACAAGTTTATTTTGTAGCTTTCGGAGCATTGCCCTTCAGGGGAACGCTACTAAAGCTTGTGCTACTAAATAAACCTGTTGGACTTTAACCTGGTGTTGTGAGACTACTTACTGTGCCCATCCCAGTCCAACACCGGCCTGGCTTTTGACTCAGAGATGAGAATGTTAGCATTGAACTACAGCTGATACTAAGGCATGTTCGTTGACCAACGCTCGTAGACATATTCACAATTCTTCAGGTGGCAGTACTTGGTTGAATCAATTGCTCGGGGCAGACTATTCAATCAATTCTGGCTCAGGGAGAAAAGCATGAACATTTGCCGATACCTAGAAGATCTCCCACTGTTCTACGTCATTTTTAAAATATATTTGATGATGAAATGTAATTTAATTTGATAGGGTTACACATATAATCAAACCTGCTCTTCACTATTACAGTTCCAGATATTATTAGAAGCAGCAGCTATGAAATGAGACCATTAAATAGTTTGATCTTCAGTTTGAGGAAAAGATTCCCACATCGGAGATTGGGGAAATAAATTTCAGGGACTCCTCATTCGGTATTTTATCCATGTTTGGACACTTCCGTTAAGGAAATTAAATAACTTGGAAATGCTCCGTGACCAGGCTAACTTTATGTGGCTTATGGAAGGAGTAGATATGATGGGCTGTGAAGATTTCCCTATTGCACATTTGATGTCTTTTTTATCTACAGCAGTAGCCATTAAAAAAAAAATGCATATTACTCCAGTTTTCTGGCAAATTCAACACTTAGAATTTTTGGGGAGAATTCTGCCCATTGTTTTTGTTGGGATTTGTTCATATCTCATGCAAAATGGAATATTTGCTTTCTCATTTTATTTGTTCATTCATGGGATGTGGCGTTGCTGGCTGGCCAGCATTTTTTGCGCATCTCTAGTTGCCCAAGGACAATTGAGAGTCAACTTCATTGCTGTGGCTCTGGAGTTAGATGTAGGCCAGACCGGGTCAGGCTGGCAGATTTCCTTCCCTAAAGGACATGAGTGAAACAGATGGGGTTTTTCCAACAATCGGCAATGATTTCATGGTCATTGGTAAATTCTTAATTCGAGGCATATTTTGTTGAATTCAAATTTCACCATCTGCCTTGGCAGGATGAGAACCCGGGTCCCCAGAATATTAGTTGAATTAATAGTCTAGCAATAATACCACTAGACTATTGCATCCCCGCTATTACTTCAGGCAGTAGTTTAGAAGCTGGATGTAGGAAATCAGGAGGAAGTGGCTGTTCAATAAACTCCACACTTCTACTATAGATAAGGCCCCAGGAAAGATCAGCCATTTTAAATAAGTACTATAGCTGTTGTCCCTGATGTAGGGACAGGGCGCAATAATATAAAGATAAATGTAGTTTCTTAACCATTTTTTCCTTCTTGCTACTGCAAGAACAGAAGTAAATGATGCCTTTATACCATTCCCATGTAATCACTTTAATTGGTGTGCCTGGAAAAGGTAGAGGACTAATGAAGAAATAGGAGAAGGCTGAGGCTGTACAGGATTCGCTCTGTCTTCAGTATCAACACTATAAACAGAGCGGAAATATATCTGGCTTTGGCAGGTGATTACTACAGGTGGAGCCTCATCATCTCCAGAGCAGACTGCAACACCAAACCCACAAGGACATCATTATGATGTGTCACTCCCTGATTAACTATAACACTGGAAACTCTCAGTGCCCAAGTAATTGCATTCTGTACTTCCACTGCCAATACCTGATTTTTCTTTAATTCCTTCTCGGAGTGCAAAAATCAGCAACAAGGCCAGCTGTTGCTTCTATCCGAGCTCGTCCTCTTGGACCTCTGTGACATTCGTGATATCAGTATATCCACAGTGCTGGCTGTTAGTCAGTTCCAGGTTTTGATCTGGCATTGGAGAGATGATGGCTCAGTTGTATTATCGCTAGACTGTTAATCTGGAAACTCAATTAATGTTCTGGAGACCTGGGTTTGAGTCTCACCATGGCAGATGGTGGAATTTGAATTCAATAAAAATTATCTAGACTTAAGAATCTACCGATGACCATGAAATCATTGTTGATTGTTGGAGAAACCCATCTGGTTCTTTAGGGAAGGAAATCTGCCGTCCTTATCTGGTCTGGCCTACATGTGACTCCAGATACAAAGCAATGTGGTTGACTCTCAACTGCCCTCAGACAATAAGGGATGGACCATAAATGCTGGTCAGCCCATGATACCCATATCCCACAAATTAATTTTAAAAAAATGATATAGGAACTGAGATTTAGATCCAGCTTGGGATATTGTTTGAACTCAAGGGGAAATTGGGGCTGGCCCATGTCCTTTTAAGTGGTGGAGGCTGCGAGTCAGCGAAGTTGGCTTGGCAAAATGTGCAGCACACTCTGTGGTCCACAGTGCAGCCATAGTGCACCAGTAGCATAGGAGGTAAAATCATTAATAAAACACAAAAGGGGCGACCTTATAAAAATAATTCTAAGTCAAGGACAAGACTGAAAATGGGAGAGTTTCAGTTCCAATTTTTTGGGCAAGTTAAGATCTGCTATATTATGCACTTCAACAAAAAAAACCCTCAAAAACTGTTTCTTACCCCTTGAGGGCATGGGGAGGGCTTAAATTGCCCGAACGCTGGCTGAGATTAGCAGAGGGCACAATTGCGCATGTGCAAGTCTTTAGTCGCAGAGTCCTGTCACTCAATCTCTGCTGCTCTCAGCCTGTCTCCATGGCTTCCACAAAGCACCCAGCCTCACAAACATAGAAACTCCCACACCCTCCACCCTCCGGATCTACCAGTGAGGCCATCACAACTGATCCCCGTTGCTGGGGAGCATACGTGAACCTCACCGCAGAGGACCTCTCCCAGTGAAGTCACAGAGGCAAGTGAGCCCGGACGATAACGATAATACAATACATGTAAGTGGGCATGAGGCTGACTTCACTGGCTATCCGGTGCAGGTAAGATTGCGCGAGGTGAGAAATTGGGCATGAACCTAATTTCTAGGCTGCCGCATGATCTCACCAGCTCATCCTGCTTATCAGTCGACAGGCGTAATATTAAGATTGCCCCCAGTATGTAGTTTGAATAAGTCAAATGTTACTTTTATAAAAGTATATAAATGTTTGCTGTACGATCATTGTTGGCAAGAGTGGCTTTTGGTGTACATCCTTAGTTGCCCCGAATTTCTTTGACAAACTTTAATATGATTCATTAAGGAAGTTAAATCTCAACAACATTATTGTGAGTTAGGAATGACATAATATTAACTTATACAAAATAATGGGGTTAACAGTATTAAACCAATGCTGATTGTAAAAGCTAGGTTGGTATTCTTCCAAAAAAAAACCTCTTTGACCACAACATTGGTTAATTCTCCTTCAGCAACTCCTTCTCTCTATCCTCCTCCTATGAAGTACCACATAATGTTTAAGTTTCTGCCAGGTGAAAAAACAAATGCCAGTTTTTGTTGCGAATGAGTAAGTGAAGCTTGTATTTTCACTATGTGAAATGATGGGATTTTTATTGGTTTTATCCATACTCACTCCATTATTCTGTAAAACTGGAAAATGAATGAATATCCATGAACTTAGTCATTTCCTGCACTGAGAGTTCAGGATGCAATGAGTAAATTATCCAAATTCTATGATCATTGCAAGGCTCTGGAACAGGTAATTGGAGGATCCAAGTCTATGATTCATCTTATTTATTGTAATAATCAGAGTACAGGCAGTCCTTGGGCTCTGTTGCTTCTTGAAATTTTGTCTTAAGTCAGGGAAGGCTCATGGTATTATCACTGGGCTATTAATCCAGAAACTATGCTCATGTTCTGAGGACCCAGGTTTGAATCCCACCATGGCTAATGGTGGAACTTGAATTCAATAAAAAATATCTGGAATTAAGAATCTAATGATGACCATGAAACCATTGTGGGTTGTTGGAAAAACCCATCTGGTTCATTAATGTCCTATAAGGAAGGAAATCTGCCAAACTTACCTGGTCTAGCCTACATGTGACTCCAGAGCCACATGGTTGACTCTCAACTCCCCTCAGGCAACTAGAGATGGACAATAAATGCTAGCCAGCTGGTGACACCCATGCCCCATGAATGAATTAAAAAAAAGTTGAAACATTGTAAGTCAGAATCGATTTTCCTGTAAGAATGATGTTATAAGTTAGGGATTGGTTCCTGAACCCAGCCTGGATATTCTCGTTTTCACCAAAATAACTCAGAATGTTGTAATCTACCAAATATAAAAAAAAACTTAATATGTTATTAAGTATATATTGTAAAATAAAATTTTTAAGAAGTGGTTTGAGAATGGAAAGATTCATCAAGTAAAACATGTTGGAAGATCAACTGAGTGCCTTGAGTCAGGAAGATGGGCAACGCACAATGTACAACTGCTTGAATGTGTTCATTGACATGACACCCTCAGATCAAAACCAATGCTATAAAATTCATAGAATGGAATCCGACAGTGCAGAAAGAGGCCATTCAGCCCATCGAACCGGCACCGACAACAATCCCATGTAGGCCCTACCCTGATATCCCTACGTATATACCCTCCTAATCTCACTGACACTTAGGGGCAACTGAGCATGGCCACTCCACCTAAGCTCAGATGAATCAGGGTGTCAACTTATAAATGTTGAAAATGCTAACTCGAATGACATAAAATCAAAGGTTGCCTGTAGCGTGGATGGTATTCTCTGCCTAACAATGTGTGTTCTAGATGCTGCAACGTGTCACGATTTTTACTTGTTATTGTGTTAATGGTCCTTCAGTGATATGAGAATCTAATTTTAATGAAATAAATTGTAACCAGTGCTCATTCTTTTTAGATATAGTGAGTAGTGCTCCCAGTTCCATTTAGTTGTGTCAATTGTTGTGTTATTTTGATTTTCTGCATGTAATTGTATCTCGTATACTGCCCTTACTGCTGTAGTTTAAATGTAACTTGCTCTCTAAGTATGTAAATCCCTAAAAATTCTTAATCACATTCATTAAAATTGCTACATCAGAAAACTTTGATACCCTGTGAATATGTTAAAATACAAAAACAGGACTTTTAGCCTAACTAGCCTATGCCAGTGTTTATTTTCCCATTCTATTTAATTCATTCCACCCTATCAATATGTAATCATTTACACACTGCTCTAAGTATCCATAAACTCCAATAGAATTTCTACTGTGCAGAAAGAGGCCATTCAGCCCATCGAGTCTGCAATAACTCTCCGAAAGAGCATCCCATCCAGGCCCTCCCCTCCATATTGTCCCCCTTAACCTCACTCATTTAACATGGCCAATCCACCCAACCTGCACATCTTTGGACTGTGAGATGAAGCCAAATGACCCAGAGGAAACCCACACACACGCACACAGGGAGATTCCTCACAATCACTTAAGGCTGGAATTGAATCTAGGTCCCTGCTGCTGTGAAGCAGCAGTGCTAACCACTGTGCCACCTTGCCAACCTCAAGGTCCACGTGGAGAATTAGGGTGGTGTTAAGCTCTTTATGTAGTATCATTGCAATCAGTGAAGGTGATGCATGTCTGACGTAGGCCAGAATTCTCTGACCTTGCCCGTGGCTGGGATTCTCCAGTCTCGCTGCAGTGAATGGAGATTTGGCTAGGCGAATTCCAGTGGTAATGTCTGATGTCTGGTTTAAATGAGGCCAATGGTTGTTTTTGCCTGCTTTGGTGTGTCCAAATGCAATGCAAGGATTTGAATTCACACTTTCATTCCGCATACAAGAAGCAATTCTTCCATCAAACACTCCCATTGGTAAAGCTGCCCTCCAGGAAGAAGTAGGCCAGAGATGACTTCTAGCTCCGATTCCCTTACCCAATCACTCTATCTCATTCCCTTACCCAGTCTTTCATATCAACGGATTATCTTTTGCCTCGGAACATTAAAGACACAAATGTTTGTTACTCTCACCAGGTTCCAATCGGTGATGTGTCCCAACACCAAAATAGAATCATAGAATCCCTGTAGGGGGAAACCCACGCAGAGACGGGGTGAATGTACAAATTGCATAGACAGTGACCCGAGGCTGGAATTGAACTCAGGTCCCTGGCACTGTGAGAGCAGCAGTGCTAACCACTGTGCCCCCTTGCCACCCTAACATTATTCATATGGTCTCATAGTATGAATCATTTCTTAAATATAAAAGGCCCACAGTGTATGGGGAGGTAGAAGCCTAGTGGCATTATTGCTCGACTATTAATCCAGCAATTCAGCTCATTTTCTAGGGACCCAGGTTCGAATCCTGCCACTGCAGATGTTGGAATTCAATAAAAAAAAAATCTGGAATTAAGAATCCACTGATGATCATGAAACCTTTGTCAGAAAACCCATCTTGTTCACTAATGTCCTTTAGGGAAAGAAATCTGCTGTCCTTACCGGGTCTGGCCTACATGTAACTCCAGAGCCACGGCAATGTGTTTGATTCTCATCAACCCTCCAAAGGCAACTAGGGATGGGCAATATGGCCAGCTTGTGATACCCATATCCCACGAATGAATCTAAAAAAAATTTGTAACATATTGGAAAATAACCAAGCACTGGATATGTGCATTCTTATATATTTGAGGGAAATAACTGATCCGGGCAAATTAATAATGGTTGCCAACTTCCTTTGTACCATGCAAACAGATTTTCACCCTTAAAATGTAAAAGATCCCATGCATTATTTGCCTCTGAAATAAAAAGACAAATCCTTGTTGGATACACACTGAGAATCAATAACACCAGCATCTCTTGTGGTATTGGTCATGAGCTGATGAATCATGTACCTGAACGAGGCAGAGTGCTGGGCTGAGTTTTGGAGGCGTGTGTTGATTGCAGATAAACAGAGGAAAATGAAATAAAAATAAAGATACACTCACACTGCCTTCTCATTATTTCTGCAAGCAATCAACACTAATCATGCTATCATTGACTGCCTGCATCAACCCAAAATTGTAACCTCTATGGGTGTAAAGCTGTATTGCTTAAAGGGAAGTCCATTGTCACTGGAATAGGTCACAGGAGTTGTGCAAGAGGTGTTTTTAAGGTGAATAATAGAAAAACCTGGGAGACAATCCAATCCAAGTTCATTACACAGGAAGATATGGTGAGAGAGGTGGAAATGAAGAGAAATGTCCCGCATCTAATGGAAACTAGCTAGGAGGACCTCCAGACAGAAAGACAAAAGACAGTGGGAGCAGATATCCCTAGTGATTAAATGACAGAAACATAACTTTGGGGACTTGGATGTGTTGCTTCATGAAAATCAGTTGTATTGGTGACCATTCATTTTCCTCCCATCAACACCTACCATGCAACAATGGATATGAGATGTTGCCAATATCTTCAGCTCCAGACTGGAAGAAGATTTGGAGACATAAAATATTTAAAGTGTATTTATTTATGTCACAAGTAGGCTTACATTAACACTGCAATGAAGTTACTGTGAAAATCCCTAGTTGTCACACTCTGGCGCCATTCGGGTATACTGGGGAAGAATTCAGCACTGGCAATGCACCCAACTGCCACGTCTTACAGACACTGGGAGGAAACTGGAGAAAAACCATGTAGACTCAGGGGGAATGTGCAGATCTGCATAGACAGTGACCCAAGCTGAGAATGGAATCCTGGCCCCTGGCGCTATGAGGTGGCATTGCTAACCTCTGCCACCTATTATCACCTTGATTACCAGGGAGGTGATGGCCTAGCGGTATTGTCGCTGGACTATTAATCCAGAAAACTCTGCTAATGTTCTGGGGACCCAGGTTTGAAACCTGCCATGTCAGATGGTGGAATTTGAATTCAATAAAAAAAACAACTGGAATTAAGAATCTACTGATGACCACAAAACCATTGTTAATTGTCGGAAAAACCCACCTAGTTCACTAACGTCCTTTAGGGAATGAAATCTTCTGTCCTTACTCGGTCTGGTCTACATGTGACTCCAGAGCCACAACAATGTGGTTGACTCTCAGCTGCTCTCCGCACTGGCCTAGCAAGCCACTCAAGGGCAACTAGGGATCGGCAATAAGTGTTGGCCAGCCAGCGACGCCCATGTACCGTGAATGAATTAAAAGAAGAATCACAGCCACTGATATTGTGAACCTTGGCTTGTCTTGTGGTTGAAATTGTGGTTGCAGCAGTTGGCAAATTTTAGTAAAGAACTCCTTACTGGAACACAGATGTCTCAGACCTTGTTCCACCCAAGCTCCAGGTAGAAGTTCTCCCTTGCCATCCTGGGTTGAGTTAACCTCCTGATGATAGCCTTCACCCTATTCTCCTCTTTTCTTCTCCAGCAGCCTGTACCCCTTTTTGCATGGCGACTGCTCTTTATCCCAGTGATGGTTTAATCTCAGAGAAGACCAACTGTGCACCCATGTCTGAGAGCAACAGGCTTGTTGCTTTGAAGTCAGCAAAACTCCTTGGGCACCCCATACCATTTTCAGTCAGCATTTACAACTTGAAACAATGTACTGTCATGCCCTAGTATATCCTGAACTTCAAACTAGTTTTCATATCTTAAAATGCACTACAAAAGGCTATAAAATATGGTCGACTAAGGCTCACCTAACTTCTTTTGTAGATTGACATCACTCCCCCACCTCAAGAAGGATCAAAGGTAATGTTCCAGACTGAAGTTAATTTAATGCCTTTTCCTGAAACTCATCCAAAAGGGTGTTATCAAATTGGATGTATGTCATTAAAACATAAGCATACTAATTATTTCAAATCTCAAGGTTTAAAACAACACCACAGGATGTCAACATACTCATCTCCAATTTATTTGGAATAATGACTTTAGGAATTTACAAGTCACATGATGAGACAACCATGTTTTCTGACATATAACTCAACAAGATACAGCTTGTGGATAAGCAGTTCTACTGGAAACCATTAAATGAGCTACAAGTCATCCAAGTAGCCAAGGTAATAAATAGCAATACCTAGAAAGTGGGATATCCAGCCAGAAAGAATAACTTGTTTCAACTTCTGAGGTTCAAATTTACCTAAGAACTCACCTAAATTTGACTGCAAATTGCTGAGAATCCTTAATTTTTCCAAGACCCTCACTTCAACCTCAAAATATCAAAACCATCTGAAAACCCAGGACCATGTCACAGGAGGCAGAGATGATCAGCCAGATATTGAGTTTACCATAATCTGTAGCAGTGTGATTCTTTCATCTGTATCTAATCATTACATGTATGAGAGTGTATGTAGAGAGTGGATGAGATGTCATGCTGACTGTGAGCTTGGTGTACAAGAATAAATATGTTTGTTTTAAAACTCACAAAAGTTTGCTGCTGGATTTATTTAAATGGAATCCACACTCCAAGGATAAGAAAGCACAGACCTCTTACATAGTAACTTACTGATCACAGGCAGTGAAGGGAATACATATATTCTGACCACAACAATACAAAGATGTGCAGGATAGGTTGATTGGCCATGCTAAAATTGCCCCTTAGTCCTGAGATGCATAGGTTAGAGGAATTAGCGGGTAAATGTTTAGGGATGTGGGGGCAAGGCCTAGGTGGGATTGTTGTCAGTGCAGACTCGATGATCCAAATGACCTCTTTCTGCCTTGTAGGGTTTCTATGATTCTAAAGCACCAAACACTTAGAATTATAACCACAGCCAGAAAAATAATCATCAAACAATTCACCTGGTGATTCCCTGAAATAAGGCTGATGGTGGGGTACTTTAGGCTCCTTAATATTGACTCAATTGTCTGGGGTGAAAATGAGTGATTGGTTCGAGCATAAAACTTCAACATAGTGGTACTGATGTCAAATTAGCGTAGTATCACCGCTTGTTGACATGATCTGCCTACTCTGAAAATTTCTGTTGAGAGTTAGTTGCTTGTGGACTAACACCTTCTACAACATGTGGCACAGTGGTTAGCACTGCTGCCTCACAGTGCCAGGGACCTGGGTTTGATTCCTAGATTGGATCACTGCGTATTTTCCCTGGGTTTCCTCCGGGTGCTTCAGTTTCCTCCCACAATCCAAAGATGTGCTGGTTAGGTGCATTGGCCATGTTAAACTCTCCCTCAGTGTACCCGAACAGGTGTCTGAGTGTGGTGACTAGGAGATTTTCCACAATAACTTCATTGCAGTGTTAATGTAAGCCTACTTGTGACACTAATAAATAAACTTTCAAACATACAGTGCAATTTGTAAAATATGTGTCTATGTACATAATGGACACCATTTTAAGCCCTAATTTAAGAAGACAGAATTAGAATCACAGAATATTACAGTGCAGAAGAGGCCATTCGGCCTATCGAGTCTGCATTGATACATGATTGGCATCTGCCCACCTAATCCCGTTTGCCAGCACTTAGCCTATAGCCTTGAACGTCACAGCGTGCCAAGTAATCATCCAGGTATTTTGTAAAGAATGCGAGGCATCCCGCCTCTACCACCCTCCCAGGCAGTGCATTCCAGACCATCATCACCCTCTGGGTAAAAATATTTTTCCTCAAGTCCTCCATAAACCTCCGACCCCTCACTTTTAACTTGCGTACAGACCACCAGGCCCAATTTTGTCCCCAGGTGTGTCCGGTTTGGAATGCTGCACTTGAGGTGACAGGTTTCTGCAGGTCACTTCCAGGCCTAGGATGGCGTAACAATCCTCATTTAAAAATCAATGCTATGACCAAACGCGTTCCTCTGCTCGGGGAAGGAGTAGCCGTTGTCATGGCAGCTGCTTCCCAGCGAAATGTCTTTTTTGCTGCAACGTTATCAATTAGGGATTCTTTTGATGGGACGTGAATGCTGGAATGGGGGAGGTGGTGGAGGGTGAGGATTTACATAATATGATTGGTTATGTGGCCTATTTTGTTCTTTCAGCCTGCACCAATTAGAAGGTGGAAAACGCAGTGATTAAATCAGAAAAGGAAGGTAATCAGCAGGCAAACTGGTGGTGATGATGATGGAGGTCACCGTGCAGCTGCAGGTCAGGACAGACAATAAATTGTGTTCGAAAGATGGGTTTTTAAGAGTAATTGCCCCAAATCCTTCTTCATTATATTTCCCAGCGTTGTAATGTTATTTTAATCATGGCTTTCATTGATTTCTTCACTATTTAGTGATGAAAGGAATTCAACGTTGGAGATCTGAAATTGAAACTGCAAGTGGTACACATTTGTAAATTAAGTGTTGGTGAAAAATAAGTCTCTCGCTGCTCCCTTTAATGGGCCGGATTTTGCGACCTCGCTCGAGCGAGACCGGAACTTTCCACCTGAGGTCAACGGCATTTTCATTGTCCACCTCTCATCCTCTCCAACTCCGTGGTGGGGCGGGGCAGTAGAATTCCAGCAGTTGTGTTTTGTAAACCTTTGCAGTTTGGTTAACACTGTGCTGGGGGAGAAATTGGGCTGTATCTTTCAGGGGCCGGGTCACAATCTAGCACTCAAAAAGAGAGTCCATTGTGCACATGTTCACTTCCAGTGGGAAGGGCTTGGGGTGCCATTGTGGTAAAGAGATTTACTTAGAAACATACTTAGAAACTAAAAGCAGGAGTAGGCTATTTGGCCCTTTGAGCCTGCTCCGCCATTCATTTTGATCATGGCTGATCATCAAACTCAATATCCTGATCTTGCCTTCCCCTCATATCCCTTCAGCCTCAAGAGCTATATCTAATTCCTTCTTTACACAAGGTTTTGGCTTTGTATTTGTGAACAAGTGTACCAAAGAAAGACACAATAACACAAATCAGTGTTCTATGCTGATTTGACACCAGTGCTTACAAATTTCAAACTTCACGGTCCAACCTTATCTTATTCTTAACCGCAAAAGACTGCAGATGCTGGAGATCTAAAAACTGAAAGGCAGAAAGTGCTAGAAAAGCTCAGCGGGTCTGGCAGGATCTGTGGAGATTTAAAGAATTTACGACCAGAATTCTCCAGCTAATCACGCTAGTGGGATTTTCTAGTTCCACCGGCAGCGCACTCCTGCTGCAGGTTTCCTGGTGACGTGGGGTAGAGTCAGTGGGAAATCCCATTGACAGCTGCAGGATCCGAAAATCCCATGGCTACACATTGGCGCCTTGCCTTTCACTGTGAAAAACATGCTGTGGGGAAGCCAGAGAATCCCCCACCAAGTGTATCAAGTCCAGTGTGACTCTGTTCCATTCCAAAGCACAATCAGTGTGCACCCAAAACAGTGGGGGCTGCTTTGAGACCACACGTCCATCTGCGGGGATCGCAGCACACACTTAAAATCCAAAGAGCGTGATTCCCACTGGTGAGCTTCCAAGTTCCAATCTTCCTGGCCTCTCGCCAGGGGAATGACGTGAAACACGCCATGGAACCGCAGAAAGCTAGTGTTACTACATTTACATCACACTAGTGAGCACTTTCTCCAGGACCGACCCCCTCACCTGGACATCAACCTGTTGTGGGGTTATCTCCAGGGGGTCGTAAAGGTAATTATAGCTCTTGGGAGTGACCTGGCAATGCCCTCAGCAATGCCCCTTGGCACTGCCAGCAGCACTATGCCAACCTGTGCCAGGAATGGGGTCTCATGGGGTGGGGGAGGGCAGATTCATATTGATGTGGTGGTGGTTGGGAGTGGATGTAGGATCTGGGGATACCAATGATGATGGTTGGGGTTAGGGGTGCGGAGGCAGGGGAGATGGTAGGAAGGTGCTGATGATCGGTTGGGGGCGGGGGGGGGTGGGGAGAGGGGAGAAGAATAAGCAACCGATGATTGGTGGGCGAAGAGGCCGATTATTGGGAGATGGAGAGAAGGAGCG
Organism: Carcharhinus amblyrhynchos; assembly: GCF_965287045.1. Lineage (NCBI taxonomy): Eukaryota > Metazoa > Chordata > Chondrichthyes > Carcharhiniformes > Carcharhinidae > Carcharhinus > Carcharhinus amblyrhynchos. Next base: position 9,969,051 of record NC_137347.1, on the reverse strand, counting down.
AATGATGGGGGAGGGAGGGGGTTTGGGAGAGGTGCCCTGACCTCCGTGGTGAGCTGGGGTGGGGTTTACTCAGATTCTGATCAAGGCACCCTTTAAAGATGGGATCTTGGATCTGTTGGGCTTTGCAGGAATGCTGAGGCTCACCCCTCGTATGATGAAGTGAAGCATGTGATTCTTTTTGGCAAACTGTCATACGATCTGGAGAGAAAATCAGTACAATTCTCTGGAAAGCAAAACACTGGTTTGCCTGCCGGAAATAACACTCTGCCAGTTTTGGGGAAAATTCCATCCAGTAACTCAAACACTGCCAGATCTCATGATATTTTCCAGCATTTTCTGTTATTATTTTTGACCTTAATCTTGTACAACTGAGCACAGGGGAAGCAAAATCATTGTTCCCCCAGCAGCTTCATTTCAAGGAATCAGAAACTACTGACAGGCTAGTTAGTTGCTGGATTATATCTTCTGATTGCTGGTGCAATAGTGTGTGGTTTTGGAGCTTTCCTATGCTTGGCTGAGGTTTGAATAATCTGTAGTGAGTAACCAGCTTGATACTGTAGAGTTTTTGGTCATTTAAAAGTTCATCCTGAATTAGGTTGCACCACCGTGTCCTGTGCTAAAGTGCAAAGTGCTCAATAATTGCCTTGTAATTTGTTTGGGTAAAAAGACGGCGTCATAACTAGATAGCGATCAGAGTGTGAGAGCTGTGAGGTGTGGATGCTGGAGTTGTATCATTATTACATGTGTGAGGGTAGTTTATTTATTTACTAGTGTTACAAGTAGGCTTACATTAACTCTGCAATTAAGTTACAGTGAAAATCCCCTAGTCGCCACAATCCAGTGCCTGTTCGGGTACATTGAGGGAGAATTTAGCATGGCCAATGCACCTAACCCGCACGTCTTTCAGATTGTGGGAGGAAACGCACATAGAGACTCTACACAGACAGTGGCCCGAAACCAGGAATCGAACCCGGGTCCCTGGCACAGTGAGGCTGCAATGCAAACAGCCCAGTGGTGTTGATGAATTGAAGGATTGAAATTGTAGTCAGGGTGCAGTGAATAGAATAAAAGCAAATTATTGCGGTTGCTGGAATCTGAAAACCAAAAAAAGAGAAAATGCTGGAAACTCTCAGCAGGTCTGGCAGCATCTGTAAGGAGAGAAAAGAGCTGATGTTTCGATTCCTCAAAGGGTCATCTTGACTTGAAACGTCAGCTCTTTTCTCCCCGCAGTGAATGGAATAGTGGATAAGGCTAGTGTACAGTTGGCAGTGTGTGCCATTTGAAGCTGAACTCACCCACCTTAATGACATGAGTTGGATTGTTAAACTTCTTCCTGAACTGCATCCCTGTTCTTGGCACAACAGTCCTGGCACTGACCTCCACTATTCCCTCTCAGTGCCCCTCAGCATATGTCTAGAAGTCTCCCTGCTGATAAAGCATGTATCTATTTCATCTAGGTTTTAGATCTTTAGTGCAATGTCTGAAGACATTGGTGCCTATTTTCTTGTACATTCAGCTGTTTTCTAAAGCATTCAAGTCAACATTCACTTTTCGAAAAATGCCCACCACCACATCCAGAAGGAGAAAAAAATACCGCAAAAATGGGAAAATTGGAATAGTGGTGCGAAGTGTTTTTTTTTCCAATTGGGAATACATCTCCCCTTTGTCTAGCAGTGGCCACTTGTGATATCAGGCCCCCCGCCCCTGCTGATGCGCACAGTATGTAGAAATGATATAAAATGACAGGCAGCATTCAGCTTAATGTGCAACCTGCAGTGATGGATACAGGCAAGTTGCATCCTTTTGCTCCCACGTCTATTCTTGGAGTCATGATGTGGACATGCCAGCATTGGACTGGGGTGGGCACAGTAAGAAGTCCCAATATACCAGGTTAAAGTCCAACAGGTTTATTTGGAATCACTCATTTGATGAAGGACACCACTCCGAAAGCCTCTGGTTCCAAATAAACCTGTTGGACCTTAACCTGATATTGAGAGACTTCCTACTATTTTCAGAGTGTTATCCAATTTAACCCCCTGAGGAGTTTTATCAATTGATTCCTTTGTGTCTGTGGTGATGAAATTTAGTGCTGGTAACTTTTTGACATGAAAAAAATCAATAGCATTCCTCCTTTCAAATGGTGTTTTGCAGAGTCTTCTGACCTTTAACTTTCTTAGCACACGGGCTGCCCAAAGCACATCATTTCCCTGGATGACACTTGATTGAGTTGATCTTTTGCATTGTTTGCATTGAGACCTCACAGTGTTTGCTAACAGATTAACCCTGACCTGCAGATGAACCAACAAAGTGACAAATTCTTTGGATCAAGTTGCATTTGTACGATAGGATTGTTCAATCAACTGATGGAATACTGAGGCTTGATTTCCCAATAGCAATCGAAGCAGCGCTGAAATGAGTTGAAACAAATAACGTGGAGCTGGCAATTTCCCTTCTCACTGCTGACGAACATACGGATTAGGAGCAGGAGTCGGCCATTCGAGCCTGCTCCACCGTTCATTAAGATTATGGGGTGATCTGATTCTCACCTCGGTGTTACTTTTCTGACAACCCCCAATATTCTTTGACTCCCTTGTGTAACAGATTGAGGATGACTCAATGCAACTTTAACAATAAGGGGTTTATTACCAACAGAGTAAGTATATACATGTATAACAAGGTAAGACTAGATAGAAACGAGACTGTTCTTCTTGACTCTCTGGGCAAAATCTTACCACAGAATGGCAGAGTGATGCTTCCAGCATGAAAAACAGATTGTTTTGTGCCAACAGCACTGGGGTCTTTCTGGGCCAAATCTGATGGTTCATTAATATTAATTTCAATTCGCACAAGATTCACGCTGCTCCAGCAGCGTGTTCCCTCTGTTTTGCCCGCCGTGTTTTGACTTAACTGCTACAAGCCCTGGGGAGCTGGATATAAGTGGCTCCCCAGCATCTGTTCTACAACAACTGCAGAGGATGGCAGGCAGGAAGGCAGCACCGCACTTCACAGAGGGAACCCTCATCAGACTGTTCGATGGAGTGGAGCAGAGGAGGGAAGCATTGTGCCCATGCTCTGGGAGACAGCTGCCCAACAGGGTCACCAACCCCCACCTGGGATGCATTGGCAGCCCTCGTGAGTGAGAGTGCAGTACAGAAGAGGAAGGGACAGCAGTGTTGGAATGAAAGATGATGAATGATCTCCTTCGCTCAACAGTTAGTGAGCAACAGTCTCCCACTGGACCTCCTCGCACACCCCCAACCCTTTTCTCACTCAGCTATCTTGGCCCTTGCCTACACTAGGCACAAGGTCTTCTGCCCTTCCCCAATCAGCATGTTCCCCAGTAGCTGCTATACTCACAATCCAGCTCCCACCCAAGACCCACACCAGCCCACATCACATCTTAAATGTTCACACTCCCACTTGCACTCTCCCTATCTGTGTCATTGCAGGATAACTAGTCTACAGCATGTGTCAGCAGGCACAGCCAGCTGGTGACATGCTCAAGTTGCAAACCCTCATAAGCTTTGACATAGTAAGACCCTACCTTCACAGGTTATTTCCAATCTTCTACTTTGGTAGGACTTCAACAACTCTGACTTCTCATAGCACCATGCCTGCATGACAATCTTTTTCACTTTTGCTAATACAGGACCTCTTTCTGTCCATAAATTGATGTGCTTTGCCAAGACTGGTAAGGTGTCTACCAAATGCAGAGCCAGTATTATACCTGCTGGTTTTCCTGAATTAACCTGCTTGGTGCTGTGACTTAATTTTATCTCTAGTTACTGTTTTTAGAAGTTGTCCCATCACCAAAGTTAAACTGACTGGACTGTAAGTTGATGATGTTATCTTTTGAACAAGGAGGTAATATTTGTGACTCTCCAAGCTTCTGACACCACTCCTGATTTTAAGGAACTCTGAAAAATTATGGCTAATGCCTCCTTTCTTGCTTCAGTCATCTGGTCCTGGTGCCTTATCAAATTTAAGTACAGACAGCCTATCCAATACCAACTCCCTTATCAATTTTAAACCCTTCAAGCATCTGAACTGTTTCGGGAAAGTTTAACCATAGCACAAAGCGGGTCGTAACCCCACAGTGAGCTTCTCTGAAGAAGACTACGCAAGTTACAAGACTAATCCAATCAGAAAAATCAAAGCCATTGGCTGAAATTCTCTGGCCGTTCACGCCAGCGGGACTCTCTGATCCCATCCTCAGGGCTCCCCCTACCTTTGGGCTCCTCAGCACTGTGGAGTACCTTCAATGGGAAATCCCATTGACAGCGGTGTAACCAGAGAATCTCACTGCCAGCGAATGGCACGCTACCTTCCACCATCGAGAAAAGCACAACTGGGAGGCCAGAGAATCTCAGCGGTTATCTCCAGCTTTGGTCTCTGTAAATTTGGTTTCTTCCACCATAAGGAAAAAACAATCCAGTTGTGCAGCCAAATAAACATTCATATTTTGCAGAGTGAATAGGGTCAACATCCATTTATTTGTTTTCCCCATTTCATTTTTTTTGGGAAGTGGAGGTAGGACCTTTTCATTTCTATTGACATGTTCTTTGAACAATATGTGCTGATTACGTGAGTAAAAGGTTTTGACAGAATATATCCATTCCTCCCATTGATTCCTGTATAATTGTCAATTCTACTGGACATTCTCATGTTCTTACTCAGTATATTTCTCAAATGATACAGCAAGAAAATGAAACAATAAGTGACTGAGATTGATGAGCTTCCCAGGTAGTCAGAGTTGGTTTTCTCTCATTAAAGCAAAAAGGTTCAAAAGGGCACAGCGAGATGTACTACCTCTGAACTGATCGGAGTAATTTATAACATAGAATGAATAATTTATCTGTACCGGCAATGCAGCAGAGAGCAAAGGGACATAACATCAGATTCTGTGAGAATAACACACGTTCCTTGAATGGAAATGCATTGCATTAGGGCAGCATGGTAGCACAGCGGTTAGCACAGCTGCCTCATAGCGCCAGGGACCCGGGTTCGATTGCCAGTTTGGCTTTGTGCAGTGTTCACATGTTCTCCCTGTGTCTGCTTAGGTTTCCTCCAGGTGCTCCAGTTTCCTCCTGCAGGCTGAAAGATGTGTTGGTTGGGTGCATTGGCCATGCTAAATTCGCTCTCAGTGTACCTGATCAGGCGCCGGAGTGTGGCGACTAGGGGATTTTCACAGTAACTTCATTGCAGTGTTAATGTAAGCCTACTTGTGACGCTAATAAATAAACTTCAGTTTAAAAAATTACATTTTTGCTCTTGGAATGAATATCGATCCAATTGCAAGTATTAAATGTGCAACAACTTGTGAATAAAATTGTTAATTAGCAACATAAGACCATAAGATACAGGAGCAGAATTAGGCCACTTGGCCTATCAAGCCTGCTCCACCATTCAATCATGGCTGTATTTTTCTCATCCCCATTCTCCTGTCTTTTCCCCATAACTCCCCGATCCCCTTATCAATCAAAAACCTATCTCTGTCTTAAAAACACTCAGTGACCTGGCCTCCACAGGCTTCTGCGACAAAGAGTTCCACAGTTTCACCACTCTCTGGCTGAAGAAATTCCTCATCTCTGTTTTAAAGGATCGTCCTTTCAGCTTGAGTTTGTGCCCTCGTTTTCTGGCTTTTCCTACTCGTGGAAACATCCTCTCCACGTCCACTCTATCCAGGCCTCGCAGTACCCTGTAAGTTTCAATAAGATCTCCCCTCATCCTTCTGAACTCCAACGAGTACAGACCAGAGTCCTCGACCATTCCTCATATGACAGACTCTTAATTTCAGGGATCATTCTTGTGAACAGTCTCTGGACCCTTTCCAAGGTCAGTACATCCTTCCTTAGATACGGGGCCCAAATTGCTTACAATACACCAAATGGGGTCTTGGCCAGACCCTTATACAGCACATCTCTGCTCTTGTATCCTTGCCTTCTCGACGTGAATGCTAACACTGCATTTGCCTTTCTAACTGCCGATCGAACTTGCATGTTAAGAGGATCTTGAACAAGGACACCCAAATCCCTTTGTGTTTCTGATTTCCTAAGCATTCCCCCATTTAGAAAATAGTCTATGCCTCCATTCCTCCTTCCAAAGTGCATAACCTCACACTTTTCCACATTGTATTCCATCTGCCACTTTTTTGCCCACTCTCCTAACCTGTCCAAGTCCTCCTGCAGCACCCCATTGCTTCCTCAATACTATCTGTCCCTCTATATAATCACTTTACAACTTAGCAACAGTGTCTTCAGTTCCTTATTCCGTGCCTTTAATATGATTGCTCCTGAAAATTACAGGTATGGCTCCATCTATGCTGAGTTAGTTGACCTATGATCAGACTCAGGTCAGGGTAGTTATACTGGCTTCAGTGCTGTGGAGGGCTCCAGCTGCTGATTATTGTCTGGACTGTCCTGCTAGGTTTTGGATGAGGAAATTTTGAATTTAAATATATTTTGCCGATCAACTGGCCTGATGACCTAACGTAAATGAAGAACAGCAATTAGGTGGAAGACCAGAGATTGGTCAATGTCCGTAATGGTTACTGGTCATACCCATGGATGGTGGATGGTCCTTTCCTATGAAGGAACTTCTGATCCAAAGATTATTACAGATGAGGAAGGGACTTAATCTGTTCCTGATCCTCCATCCAGAGTAACCATAGAGCCCCTCACCCCATTAAACATCCAATTAGTTCTTAAATAGTTCATAGCATCATAGAATTCCTACAGTGCAGAAAGAGGCCAGTGAGGATGGAGGAAGGCGGCTGGAGGAAAGAGCGGGGTATATCAATGGGGAGGTGAGGGAAGATAGGGGCAGGAGGGGAGAGGGGAGTGGGGAGGAGAATGAGTTTCTGGAGGATGACAACAGATAGCAAAAGGGCCATGGAGGACATTGGAGAGGAGAGATTCTGATTTCCCAGGAGGGTATCAGGTTGGATTGGTGGTTCCAAAAAAAAAAGTGCTCAAAGGACTGCATTTCCATTCTACTGTCCTCGTGTTTTTAGGTGTCCAGATCACCAACAACCTAGCCTAGTCCCCCAATGCCAACACTAAAGTTAAGAAAGCCCACCAACGCGTCTACTTGCTCAGAAGATTCAGGAAGTTTGGTACGTCAGCTACGACTCTCAGCAGCTTTTACAGAGCACCGTAGAAAGCATTCTTTCTGGTTGTATTGCAGCTTGGTATGGCTCCTGCTCTGCCCAATACTGTAGGAAACTTCAAAGGGCCATGAATGAAACCTAGTCCATCATGCAAACCAGCCTCCCATCCATTGACTCCATCTACACTCCCCGCTGCCTTGGAAAAGCAGCCAGCATAATTAAGGACCCCACACATTCTCTGTTCCACCTTCTTCTGTCAGGGAAAGTTACAAAAGTCTGAGATCACATACAAACCAACTCAAGAACAGATTCTTCCCTGCTGCCATCAGACTTTTGAATGGACCAACCTCACATTAAGTTGCTCTTCCTCCACACCCTAGCTTTGACTGTAACACAACATTAAGCACCCTCTCCTTTCTTTCTCCATGAACAGTTGTTTTGTTTGTATACCTCACAAGAAGCAATACTTTTCATTGTACGCTAATACATGTGTCAATAATAATAAATCAAATCAAACAGTTCATTTCTGAAGCTTTACATTCCTAACGCCTCACTGTGAGGCTTGGAGACTCATAGTCTACCCATAGTTAGTACAAGAGCTTTGATATTTCTACAGATTTTTGAATGTCTCACCTTGCTCACAAGCCTCTTGACCTCTTATCGCCATAGCAACCATGCCAGCCAGGCTTTTCATCAGGCAGAATTCAGAGCAGGTCACATGACTCCATCCATTCCTTTTTGTGTTAAATGAAAGAAAGTCAGATTTGTAATAACCTCCTGTCTCAGGCTTTGACCTGACAGTGCAGGGCCCCACCACCAACCATCCTATCCCAGCTATTTTTTTTGGGAGGAAACCGGAGCACCAGGAGGGAACCCATACAGACACAAGGTGAATTCCCAGCTGTTCTGTATTGAAATGCTATTGAGCGGAGCCCAGCAATAAAGTTGCTCATCTTCCTCTAATTTGTTGGTGTTACAGATAAGAGGGGTTTAATTGAAACAGTCCTAGTTTTTCCTCTCACGACCTATCCATAAACAAGAAGATGCTTTGATTTGCTTCCCTCTTTTTTTTCGCCTATGGCATATTTCCCAACCCTTCAATTTTGTTGTGATCTAACTTCTATTAATAATTAAAAAAAATACACTAATGGGACCTGTTAAATTTATTCAGACCACTCAAAATGGGGGGAAAGCTGCTTAAAATGGATGCCTGGTCGCCACAGGGTCTTGAGTCTTTTGTTCTGCTGATGAAATGTAAACCGACCCTAAGAATCATGGGATCCCTGCTCTGCAATGTTGGATATGATTGGCTGGAGCAGCCATTTTGAAAAAAAACAGTTTGAATAAGGAACTGGACATTAACCGTGCAGGGCGAGTAAGTGTAATCATAAGGTCCAGGTGTGTAGCCCCATGTTTGACTAATTGCTGAAAAGGGTGGTCAGTGATTGGTTTACGTAAATGTCCGAAACACAATGCCACATGGCACATTTGGTGTGTGATTGATCTGGGAGAGCACTTCTCAGCTTGACTGAGGTGTGGTCTCTCTTGCACATGCTTAAATAAGCAAGGAATTTGAGTCTTGTCTGGTCTACTGGAGATTGAACTCCATAATTCTAACCTTCAAAAACCCACAGCAAATAGGGCTAATTTATTTAAGTTGACTTTCACAATGATATGAGCGTGCAAAGGTGAATTAGTATTCTGTATGATGGTATAGAGGTTCAGATATATCAGTAGAAACAGTGGAGATTGGAGCAGGTATTCACACCCGGATGTGGTCCTTTTCCTGAACTAATGTTTGGTAGAGCGAAGAAGGCAAGCTGATTTACAACACAAAAGGCTATAATTAGGTAGTGGGGGCAGGGGGGGTCATTAAACATGGTTCCGACCTCTCCACTTTGGTTTTCACTTTGTCTGTCTTCCTGAGATTCATCGAATCATAGAAACCCTACAGTGCAGAAAGAGGGCTCTGGCCTATCGAATCTGCACTTCCACAATCTCACCCAGGCCCTAACCCTATATCCCTTCACATTTACCCACTAATCCCTCTAACCTACATATCTCAGGTCACGAAGGGGCAATTTTAGCATAGCTAATCAACCTAATCTGCATATCTTTGGACTGTGGGAAGAAACTGGAGCACCCACAGGAAACCCACGCAGACACAAGGAGAATGTGCAAATTCCATACAGTCTTTGACCCAAGCTGGGAATTGAACCCAGGTCCCTTAGCTGAAAAAGCACTGTGCTACTGTGCCACCAGTTGTTATCTGAACTGGAATTAGACTGTTGTTAATGGTCTAATCATTCAGACATTGTCAATAATTTTGCAGGGCCCTTTGTCCTAGTAAACTCCACTGACCAGGAATGGTTTATGAAGTATAAGTGCCTTTGTATAATTCCCTTTCAATTTGGTCTCTGCAGCCCAGCAGGGCTCATTAACACCTCTCTGAGATAACAAAGCACAAGGAGCAGTGGTATTGGCAAATAGCTTTTATTGTTTAAGGGTCACAGCCAAATATAACTTCAATCATTTTAAAAGGCCATTGTTCAGTTTTAAAATTTTTAAAAGTAGCTATGAGGATACAGCTGTATTTTCTTTACAACACTAGACAGTAAGGTCTTAACCCCTTCACAGTTGTAGATAAGTCCTATTGAAATCACAAACCGAGCTTTTAGACTTCAATATTCTTGAATTTCAGATCATGTTTATTTGATTTACAATTGAGTCAAGGGTTATAGGGGACGGGTATGAAAGTGGACGTAAAGCCACAATCTGATCAGCCTTGATCTTACGGAGTCTGCCAGGGGGAGAAAACTGACCTACTCCTGTTCCTATTTCTTATGATCTGATATTGAGCTAAACCATTCTGTTGGCCCAGGGTGATAACATTTCCATTTCCTGCACCTTGTCTTGGATATTTATGAATTCCAAGTTCAGATGAGCATCACATTTCATGGTTTCTTAAAGATCGGATCACAAACCTTATATTGTACCTACCAGCCCTGAATGGAGAGCAATTGGATTTCTCCAGGTCATGTTAAGCTGATGGAAGGAACCCCAATAAAATAAAGTGTGTGCTCGCACTTACACTTGACATCCAGAATGATATATTTTGCATTGTGAAAATGCAAAGCAGACATTATAAATCCCAATTTCTACTTCCCTACGGGACTTGCTCCAAATAACTTTCTTTCATGGGACATGGACGTAGCTGGCTGGTCAGCTGTTATTGCCCATCCCTTGCTGTCTGAGAGCAGTTGAGAGCCAATCACATTGCTGCAGCTCTGGAGTCAGGCCAGACAAGGTGAGGATGGCAGGTTTCCCTCCCTAAATTAAATTCCCTAAACCAAATGAGTTTTTCTGACAGTGGTTTCATGGTCATTAGTAGATTCTTAATTCCAGATTTTTTAAAATTCAAGTTCCAACAAATACCATAGTAGGATTCGAACCTAGAACATTAGCTGAGTTTCTGGATTAATAGTCTAGTGATAATACCACTAGATCATCGTCTCCCTACAGGCACTGACCTCATCTGATAACCAACAGGTACTACATAAAGTTACTACATCAACACTGCCACAAACACATCATCACCAGCTATGTAAATAACAGACAATTTGGAATAAGAGTAGGCCGCATCCTCTCTGGCGACCATCTCCTTTCAAAGAGTGATGTTCAATGTGGGATTTTTCCAAACTTATTTCAGCTGAGGAAGATGAGGGCCCACACTTACATTTGTTAATTCTTAATTGTCCCTCTTTAATGCCCTAAAAAAAACACTCAGTTGCGTCAAACCACTCTAAAGAACAACCGTTCCTCTTAGGGTGGTGCAGTAGTCAGCAGTGCTGCCTCACTGTGCCAGGAAACCAGGTTCAATTCCTGGTTTGGGTCACTGTCTGTTTGAGTTCTCCCTGTATCTGCGTGGGTTCCTTCTGGGTGCTCCGATTTCTTCCACCGTCCATAAGACGTGCTGGTTAGGTGCATTGGTCATGCTAAATTCTCTCCCGCAGTGTACCTCAAAAAGGCGCCAGAGTGTGGCTAATAGGGGATTTTCACAGTAACTTCATTGCAGTGTTAATGTAAGCCTACTTGTGATGCTAATAAATAAATTTAAAAATTAAATGCTCCAGAAAGCCTCTCAGTTGTCTCAAACCACTCCATCACCCTTTTTGGGCAACTAGGGTTGGGCAATATAATTCAGCTGTGCCAGCAACACACACATCCCACAGTGTTTTCTATTAAAATGAAATATAGACCTGCAGCTCAGCAGGTAATAGACATCGATGGAGGGGCTCAGCATTGTAGACTGGAAGATGTTACGTTAAACTTGAAATGACTGAGTGGTGGAGCACAGTTATGATAGTCTAGGGACTGTAGCCCAACAGAGCAGTACGCCACCAAAGAGATGTTAAAGATAACCACAATTTTTTGAAACTGATGTTTAAATGGGATCGCGTTGCCAGGGTTCTATTTTTAAATTGCTTCTGCCTGATCTAATTAAGTGCTTAAATCAATATTTTTAAGGATCAAGAATGGAGCATTAAATGATTGGAACTCTTCATGAAGCCACAGACGTCAAAGTTTAATGCTGTATAAATGGACTGTCAATAAAATCCATAGCTGGCTCCTTGTGGATTTGGAGGTCTGCCTGTATATTAATTCTTCAATTTCGAATGGGACGAGCAAGGAACTGTCTTTTTGAATGACAGTTAGGGAGGGCAGAATGAAATATGCTGAAATCTCTGAGGCTGGCTCCGGTCTTATTTGTCAGCATCATATCAGTTTTCAGAGAAAACAACCAAAGGAGGCCAGCCACAAGCTGGTAGCATGGTGGCACAGTGGTTAGCACTGCTGCCTCACAATGCTGGGGACCTGGGTTCGATTCTGTGTGGAGGATTGCACATTCTCCCTGTGTCTGCGTGGGTTTCCTCCAGGTGCTCTGGTTTCCTCCTACAGTCCAAAGATGTGCAGGTTAGGTGGATTGGTCATATTAAATTGCCCCTTAGTGTCAGGGGAATTTGAAGGGTAATACATATGGCTACGGGGTAGGGTCTGGGTGAGATTGTTGTCAATGCAGACTTGATGGGCTGAATGGCCTCCTGTGTTGAAGGGATTCTTTAAAAAAATTAGATAATAACAATTAAACATTCAGTTTCAATTTTCTTTCATAGAATCATTACAATGAAGAAGTAGGCCATTCAGCCCCTTGAGTCTATACTGACCACAAACCCAATCTCCATAACCCTACTTAATTATGCCACTAACCCCCATGACACTAAGGGTAATTTAGCATGGCCATTCAAACTAACCCACACATTTTTGGACTTTGGGATGAAACCAGAGCACCCGGAGGAAACCCACACAGACACGGGGAGAAGGTGCAAACTCCACACAGACAGTTACCCAAGCCGGGAATCAAACCCGGGTCCCTGGCGTTGTGAGGCAGCAGTGCTAACCGCTGTACTACTATGCCACTCCTTATTAAAGACAAAATCATGGCTGTGCTTGTCTATGGAATGGAGGTCCATCACTGGACTAACAGGAAGGGCTGATTTACTGCGTTGTGCAAAGAACATGCCCCTCTCTTTCATTTGCTTCTCGAACCATATAACGTAAGTGAGAAAGCAGGCACTCAAATTTGAGGCTGGAAATTTGGAAATCTAACAGTTTCTGAAGATAAATAAAAACAGAAAATGTTCTGCAGCTGTGGGGAGAAATGTTTCAGGGCAGTGACCTGCCATCAGAATTCTGCTGGTCCCATTAAAGGGGAGCTGAGGAGTGAAATATTTAGACCGACATTGACCTGACCTTACGGAGATGTGTGTAACTGGGAAAGCACGTTAAATACTGGCATTTAGCTCCAATTCTTTTGAGGTCTGTTTGCAGGAGGTGCAGCAGAGGAAGGTAGTCTAAAGTCAAGTTCACGCCCACCTATGAGAGGTCTAACTGGCTTCGATCAAGGTGAGTTAGCACAGCCTTCAAAGCCCTCAGACCTGGAAGCAAATAAAGAAGAATTTCACTGGTACTAAATGCATCAATCTAGTTATACATTTTCATTCTTTCTCCACAGAAGGTGTAGCACCAAGGTTTGTATTTTCGGGCTGGAGCTTTACCAAGCTATCTTGCCGGGACATTTCTCTCACAGTGCTCTTCCATATAGCGGATAACAACATTTTCAGGTATTTACTCTGATATTAATTGTGCATTGTGCAACTCAAAGTGTTCTGTCAGTAGTAATGACATTCTGATCATGGGCAAAATCCTGACCCAAGTATGGAGATTCTTGGTACACAGCAGCACTGTTTGAGTCACTTTGGAAGTTGTTATCTTTTTTTAATATGTTCGACTTAAGGCCCAAGTCTGCTTACAATCGCAAACCACAATGAGGAAACAGGAAGCAAGGACTGTGGAGTTGTCAACCTCATCGGAGTTAATGGACCTCTTTGACCAACAGGCAAGGGAGGACCAGGCAAGTTTGAAGGCATGCTTCCACCACCGGGTACGCTTCTCCCCTTTATTATCCATTCCCCATCCACGAGGAGGCTACAGATGCTAAGCAGTTGCATGATCCGCAAACGTCTCATCGCTGTCATGTTTCTTCAAGGTGTGGTGTCAGGGTTGCTTGTAGATCAGCTTCCTTTTCCCTTCCTGAGCACAGCAATCAGCACCCTGCCACACCATCAGCTTCTGTCAAGCACTCCCCCTTAAACCCAGCATTAACACAGGTATTGGTATCTCTCAAAATTTAAGTAGTGAGGAAGGGGCATCCAGGGAGTCACAAGGGAAGGGTATACTGTGCTCATTGGGACCAAAGTTGAACCCATTTAATGCAATTCTTTCATTTCCCTAAGTATGCCGTTTAAATATATAGTTAACTGTTATGTTCTGTTGTTTAGGCCGTGCCTGAGAATGGGAGGTATGGCTGCCAGTTGGAAATACGAGATTGCAAGCATGGCTGTCTACATCTGCCCAACACCAATGAGTTTTTACACAATCGGCTATGCCTCAAAATCATTCCTCTCATGCCATCATGTGGTCTGGTGCACGAAAGCATGCCAAAACTCACCCAATTATTCACTGGTTGTTTTGTAAGAGAAGAGACTCGTAAACTTTTCAAATTCCCTTTCGCAGTCATCCATTTCTAACAATGATATAATTAAACTATTTCCATCCTTGCAATAAACAATATCCCTTACATGCATCAAAGTCTCTCCCCTTCCCCTCCACACCCCCAAGTCTATGCTAAAGTCCTGGTCTGAGTGACCAATGGACTGGAATATGGCACGCTGCATAGGAACTTCCATCCCCTGGTGAGATGTGGTCTCGAACCACCCCCCCCACCCCCCCTCCAGTCTCTGCAACTTAATTGGCTGACAGTAATGCTTCAATTTGAAAATCAATTAAGTCAAGGAAGCCTACAGCTAAAATTAATGATGCTTTAACCAAACGTGACAAGAATCCAACAGCAGCCTCTAATTAACTGTCAACAATACATTTTGCTTCTGGAAAAGAAACATAAGGCAGCTGTAAATTTCTGAATATATTTATCAGTGTGTTTGTGAGTGAAGTAGGTTAGGCACTGTCCTTTCTTTTACCAGCGGAGGGTTTGAACCAAATTTAGGTTGTTAGAATGAAGGGACCTGGGTTCGATTCCCGGCCCGGGTCACTGTCTGTGTGGAGTTTGCACATTCTCCTCGTGTCTGCGTGGGTTTCCTCCAGGTGCTCCGGTTTCCTCCCACGATCCAAAGATGTTTAGATTAGATTGATTGGCCATGCTAAAATTGACCCTTAGTGTCCTGAGATGCACACGATAGAGGGATTAGTGGGTAAAATATATGTAGAGATATGGGGGTACAGCTTGGATGGGATTGTGGTTAGTACGTACTCAATGGGCCGAATAGCCTCTTTCTGTACTGTAGGGTTTCTATGATTTCTATGAAGTATCCCTCTGTTGTATCCCTTGCTCCCTCTCTCGTTTGACTATCCACTGTTTTTTCTCGTCTGTCTTTTTTCTATTTGTCTCTTCCTCTCTCTTTTTCTAATTTCTCTTTCTTTCCTCCTCTTCACCCCTCTCTAAATTGCCATTTTGCTTTCATTCCTTAATGTCTCAACTTGTTTCTTTCCCCACTTTTCTCTTCACCTATTTTATTCATTTATTACTGTTACAAGTAGGCTTACACTAACACTGCAACGCTTGTCAAAAAGTTGTCAGTCTCGCAAGCTTCACCTGTGACAGGACTGGGTTATTAGTCTCCTTCTTTCAGCACTTTGGTGAGTAATGTAATGATGTAAGAAGGTCCATGGGCAGTCTGACCTTTCGCAGTCCTTGCCTGATGCCACATGTTACTAGAAAATGAGTCATCTCTCACTCACCAGAAAATGTTCAGGTATACTGAGGGAGAATTTAGCACGGCTAATGCACCTAACCAGCACGACTTTCAGACTCTGGAAGGAAACTGGAGCACCCAGAGGAAGCCCACGTAGACGCAGGGGAGAACGTGCAAACTCTGCACAGACAGTGACCCAAGCCAGGAATCGAATCCGGGTCCCTGGCGCTGCGATGCAGCAGTGCTGATCACTGTGCCCCTGTGCTTTGTATCTCTCCTTTGTTCGTCTGCCTGCTACCGCTGTTTCTCGCACCCTTTCATTTGTCATTCTCTTGTTCTGGTTTCCCCCTGTGGGTGAACGGCGGGAATCTTTTTCCCATCTTTCAGTGCAGAACGAGTAGTGAGGGACATTTAACAGCGTGAACTCACATCCCACGGCTCCGAGATGCTGGGTGCTGGTGTGATGCTTTCTGCCCCACTGTATCAACAAAAAAAGAAAGTTTCTCTTCATACTGACAGACCATATTTTTTTTTTGAAAAAGTGACATTCTGCATCGGGTATCCATCAAAGGCGTGCAAGAAATGTATTTTATGCCGCTTGCTTGCACTGGCAGCTGAGAAGATACAAAAGAAAAATGCCAGGGTTCTTTTTTAACTTCCAACACTCTACAAAAAGTTGTCAGTCTCGCAGGGCTTCACCCTGTAACAGGACTGGCTTATTAGTCTCCTTCTTTCAGCACTTTGGTGAGTAATGTAATGAAATAAAAAGGTCCATCGGGTAGACTGACCTTTCGCAGTCCTTGCCTGATGCCACGTGTTGCTACAAAATGAATCATCTCTCACTCACCAGCAAATGTTCAGCCACACACACACACACGCAGGGCAGTGATTAATGGAGGTGATTAGAGTCTTGCCTGAGAGCCTTGCACAGCCTCTTTTGTCTCAGGTGTTTAACTGGACAATGGCAGGTCCGCCTGAGATCAAGGGCTCTGGGGTTGGAACTCGCTTCGCCAAGAGCTGTTGCCAATGAGAATCATAGAGTCAAAGAGCAATACAGCATGGAAATAGGCCCTTTGGCCCAACCAGTCCGTGCCAACCATGGCGTCCTCCCAGCTAGTCAACATTGCCCACGTTTGGCCCATATCTCTCTAACCCTTTCCCATCCATATACTTATCCAAATGGTTTTTGAATGTAACTTTTATACCTGCCTCGATCACTTTCTCTGGCAGCTCATTTGATATACGCAGCACCCTTTACGTAAAGAAGTTGCCCGTCAGGTTCCTTTTAAATCTTTCACCTCTCACCTTACACCCTCTAGTTTTCAATTTGCTTTCCCTGGGAAAGGGACAGTGCGCACCCTATTTATGCCGTTATACATCTCAATAAAGTCACACCTCATTCTCCTTTATTCCAAGGAATAAAGTCCTAGCCTGGCCAACCTCTCCCTATAACTCAGGCCCACCAGTCCTGGCAACATCCAGGTTGGCATCATATTCGAACTGGAGTGCCACGAGCGAGACGGAGGCTGCTGGTGGTAGGAAACCCACACAAAGCCTAGTGTTGTCAGTGAACAGCAGGCGAGAAGTGCACGATGGTGGGATGAGGTTCGGGGGATAGAGTGTAGGAGAAGAGGAGGTCAGCAGTGAGGTGGCTCTCAGCTGACACTCCCCTTCCTGATGCTTGGTCTCTCGGCCAGGCATTGAGTGCCTTTGAATGAGGAACTGCTCAGGGAACCTGCAGACAACACTGTGCTAGCCATTGTGCCGGTTTGTATCTCCCCTTTGTTTGTCTGCCTGTTATTGCTCTTTTTCTTATTATACTCCTTGTTTGGTGATTTTCCCATCTGCTGCTCGGTTAATACCAGTGGTGAGGATGAGACCCTTAAATGGGCATCAATTTCCTCACTCAGCAGTGGGTGAGGAGTGCTGTCCATGTGGTTTTCCCAACGGGATTTTAATTCAGGTGGAGATGGAAGATGGTGGGATCCTCATCTGCTATTTGGGGTGGCCTGGTGGCATTGTTGTTAACATTGCTACCTCACAGGGACCCAGATTTAATTCCATCCTTGAGTGACTGTCCATGTGGAGTTTGCACATCCTCCCCATGTCTGCATACGTTTCCTGCTGCTCCAGTTTCCTCCCATACTCCAAAGATGTGCTGATTAGGTAGAGTGGCCATGCTAAATTGCCCCTTAATGGCAGGGTAAATATGTGGGGCTATGGGAATAGGGCCTGGGTGGGATTGTGGTTGGTGCAGACTCAATGGGCCAAATGGCCTCCTTCTGCACTGTAGGGATTCTATTCTATTCTCCTGACTGGTAAAATGACCCACTGCCACCAAAGTCGTCATGGGGGAGTGCATTATATTTGTCCTGTATTCTTAAATCAAGTGAAACCTGAACATCTTAAGTGTTCCTCATCCTGTGGAGATATTCACCATGTGATCATGTTTAAATGTCCTCCTCCGCGATATGTCTCTTCAAAGTGAAGACAGTAATGTGGACCCGTCTCACTTTCAACAGCATTCATTTGTTAACTTCAATCAGGAGACAAGCCATGCAGAAGTACACTTTTAAACTTGATTCTGATTTAGGAATGTACCAACATTGAGATTAAATCAGAAAATCCTCCAATGACGAGGTTAGCTCAGTGGACAAAGCACTCTGTGGAATCTTACCCAGCTCCCAATGTTCAGCTCAAAGGCTTTCAACCTTTGTACAGATGTTGTGATTTGCAAGCAGCCCCTGCCTGGTGTCGTTGAGGCTTCCAGCCAACTAATTTTGTGCAACCTGCCTATTTCCTTGGTTGTAGTGTTCAGTTGAGGGAGATGCGCGATACTGACTGGCTGCACACTCAACAGGGTCCCATCAGCATGGGTGGATAGCATGGGTCCCGCTGGCTTGCACCTCTCTAAGGCAGCTACCCTTCTCAAAGGAGAGCTACATTCATTACAAGGAAGCCGCTGCTGATTTCCTGCAATGCCAGTGACTGTAAGTAGAAGCTGTGCTAATGGCAGGAGTGCCAGGAAAGTCAAGCGGCAAGGTGGCACAGTGGTTAGCACTGCTACCTCACAGTACCAAGGACCCAGGGTTCGAATCCCGGCTTGGGTCACTGTCTGTGTGGAGTTTGCACTTCTCCCCGTGTCTGAGTGGATTTCCTCCGCGTGCCCCGGTTTCCTCTCACAGTCCAAAGATGTGCAGGTTAGGTGCATTGGCCAAAATAAATTGACCCTTAGTGTCCTAGGATGCATAGGTTAGAGGGATTAGCTGGATAAATGTGTGGGTTACGGGATAGGGCCTGGGTAGGATTGTTGTAAAAAGTCTGACAACACCAGGTTTTAGTCCAACCTATTTATTTGATAATATTCTCACAAGCTTTCGAGGGGTTACCCTCTTCGTCAGGTGAATGGAGAGTTCTGGCCTCAGACAGAGCATATGAAGCACAGACAGTTTAGAGATTACTGATTAAAATGCGAATCCTTACACCTAACCTGCTGTTCAAGACCTGAAGTGGCTGATAATGTGAGTGGTAGGAGCACTGATCACAGTTTAAAGAGATGTGTATTGTCTCCAGACAGTACAGTAAGTGAGGTTTTGCAAACCCAGGCAAGTCACGGGGGTTACAGATAGTGCGACATGAACCCAAGATCCCTGTTGAGACCGTCCTCATGTGTGCGGAACTTGGCTATCAGTCTCTGCTCAGCGACTCTGCGCTGTCGTGTGTCGTGAAGGCTGCCTTGGAGAATGCTTACCCGAAGATCAGAGGCTGAATGCCCGTGACCACTGAAGTGTTCGCCAACAGGAAGGGAACAGTCTTGCCTGGTGACTGTCGAGCGATGTTCATTCATCCGTTGTCGTAGCGTCTGCATGGTCTCCCCAATGTACCATGCTTCGGGACATCCTTTCTTGCAACGTATCAGGTAGACAATGTTGGCCGAGTTGCAAGAGTATTTACCATGTACCTGGTGGATGGTATTCTCACGTGTGATGATGGTATCCATGTCGATGATCCGGCATGTCTTGCAGAGGTTGCTGTGACAGGGTTGTGTGGTATTGTGGTCACTGTTGGTACAGACTTGATGGGCCAAATGGCCTCCTTCTGCACTGTAGGTCTTCTATGATTTCTTTGAAAGAGAGGGGACCCTGATCTTCCCAAATACGACACTGGAGAGATTGGTGATGGAAGTCAATGGGAGGGACAAGGAGAAAATTCTGTTGCTTAGGGTTGGGGGGTTGGGGGGGCTGGAATTTAGAGGGTGGGCATGCAGGTGGCCCTCTGGAATGTGCCCAGGACAGAATGGAAGTACATTGCCAGGATAGACAGCTCCTGGATTCTGGCCCTGAGGACCAGGTGGCAATGCTATGGGAAGATTAATGACTATTCGTGTGGGAGGGGGGGAATAGGGAGTGGTCGGAGGATGGGACAGATGGGGAGGAAAT
This sequence comes from Carcharhinus amblyrhynchos, assembly GCF_965287045.1. NCBI lineage: Eukaryota > Metazoa > Chordata > Chondrichthyes > Carcharhiniformes > Carcharhinidae > Carcharhinus > Carcharhinus amblyrhynchos. The sequence continues at coordinate 9,949,174 of NC_137347.1, read as the reverse complement.
GAAGGGGATGTGGGGGTGGTGGGGGGATGATGCTGGATGGGGGGGTGGATGGGGAAGTGGGGGAGGAAATAGGCGGTTTGGGGGAAGGTTTGGGGGTGGTGGTAGGGTGGGTGGTAGGGGGGATGTGTGGAGGCGGTGGTGAGCGGGAGGAGGTTTGGGGGATGGGTGGGTGAGTGGGTGGGTGGAGGGATTTCCGCACGTGGCTGAGCACATTTATTTCCAAATTTCCACAACGTGCGTCAAATCTGGAGGAAGGGTACACTTTCCAGCCTGGGACGTTGCGTAGGCCAGTGTTAGAAGTGGTTGGCTGGGTCTTATTTCACATTATAGCCCAATTTCACAGCTCAAACCTCTAGCCCCTCATTTCTTCACCTGCTGTAATAAGTCCTTGGAGGCAGAAGTCCTTTCACCAAAATCCCTTTATTTACAAGCCTGACAACAGCATATAGAGTGCTTTCAGTTCGCTGTCTCCACTAGGAGTCCCAGAGGAACTGACACTCCTGGTTAAATACAAAGCGAGAGCTCCCTGATTGGCCCATCAGTTTGACCCTTAACTAAGGAGTTCGCTTTCTAACAGACCCACCTCAATTGCCTGATTACAGTCATTACACTCAATGCTGCAGCCAGTACTTTATGGAACACACAGGAGCTCACCTAACATAGAGTTAGAGCACAGAAGCAAATCATTTGACCAAATCCATCCTCTGTGACAACATTTGCCCTCCACATGAGTAATTACATCCTAATTGCATCAGCCCACCCTATTTCCATACAACATTTTGCGCCAATCTGGTCTAATCTTGAGTGCTTATATAGCTTCTACCTCAACCACTAACTCCAAACTGAATTTCATAAACCCAATAGGCTTTGTAAAAAGTTTCTTTTCTACATCTGTTCCATTTAATCTCATGCCTACTGTCCTTCACTCGTGACCCCTTGACAATGAGAATCTGATTGCTTCTGTCTGACGTGTCACATCTTTTCAGAGTATCTATCTCTTGCAACCCATGGCTTGAATTGTCCAAACGAGAAAGACTGAATTGGCAGAATTTTCTCGAGTTGGACCCCTCTGAAGTGGAAGGACCACTTCCAAGTCGATGAAACATTTTATTACTCAGTCAAATGTGCTGAGCTCGTTCGTCGAGACACAGTATTATTATTGCTCCTCCAGCTTGACTGACCAATTGAGAAAGATGGGTAGGATTTGTCCATGACTTAGTAGCGAAGGTCTGAATTCACCCTGATGGAATCCATATATGGACCGTTAAAACCAGAACAGAAGGTTGAAATGACACATGATTGGTATTTAACATGTTTAAATGTCTGGCTTGATACTTTTCAGGATGTTTCTTATTTGCGTTTGACCCTGTCTCTGTTTAAAAACTGGAATAGAATCCCAACAGTGCAGGAGGAGGCCATTCAGCCCATTGAACATAAGAACATAAGAAATAGGTGCAGGAGTAGGCCATCTAGCCCCTCAAGCCTGCCCCGCCATTCAATAAGATCATGGCTGATCTGTCGTGGCTCAGTTCCACATTCCCGCCCTCTCCCCATAACCCTTAATCCCCTTGCCTATCAAAAACCTTTCAACCCGCGTCTTAAAAATATTTAGCGAGGTAGCCTCCACCACTTCAACGGGCAGAGAATTCCAGAGATTCACCACCCTTTGAGTGAAGAAGTTCCTCCTCAACTCCGTTCTAAACCGCCCCCCCCTTTATCCTGAGGCTGTGCCCTCTAGTCCTACTGTCCTTTCTGAGCGGGAAGAGCCTCTCCACCTCTATCCTATCCATCCCATTCAACATCTTATACGTCTCAATGAGATCTCCCCTCATTCTTCTAAACTCTAACGAGTACAAGCCTAGTTTATCCAGCCTCTCCTCATAGTTCAACCCCCTCAACTCCGGAATCAGCCTAGTAAACCTCCTCTGCACCCCCTCCAAGGCCAAAATATCCTTGCATAAGTGTGGTGACCAAAACTGCACACAGTACTCCAGCTGCGGCCTCACACTGACTCTGACAGAGTACCTTACCTAGCCCCTCCTCCCCGTCCTATCCCCTGCGCATGTTGTGTTTAATGTGCACTTTCTATCAGTCATTGTCAGATAAAAACCAGAACAGGAAGACTGGCTGATTTTTCTTTGATCCCAGAGGAAGAAACACTGAGGTTTTGTGAAGGGCAAAACCAGTGCAAAGAGCAGGGGTCAAATCTAGAATGTCCTGGAGTTTATTCAGTGTCACAATAGCACTTTTGCCTAAAATTGCACCATATTCTAAGAGCCACCTTTATCCTAAGCTATGCCTTTAAATTTATGAACAAACAGCACCATTATTGCTGAAAAAACACATGTTGCTGAAGCTTTCCATCTTGTACTCATCAGGACGAATACAAGCATCTCAAATTTTAAACAATCACAATAATTTATACTATAGATGAAAATGTGCTGATTGGTTGTCAAGTAATTTCTGATTGGCTGAGATGTTGCAATGGAGAAAGCAGCAGGAATTATAAATCCTCAAATTCCAGGGTAATTCAACCAGCTCGCAAATACAAAACCAAAGTGTCCACTGTTGAATGTGATTCCATGAGTAAGCAGCACACAGTGAACAATACTGAGTGTGCAAACAGCTAAACAATCAAATAATTTAAGTTGAACTGTCAAATTTGTAACATGCTTCATTTACACTTGCCAGAAGTGACATATATTTATGTCATACTGCACAGGATTACAAAGGGATTTATTTAAGCTTTGTACAATTAAATTACCCAAAGCTTGGGGAACCTTTAGTGCTCTTATGCATCCAAAAGGCGTGCTGGTTAGGTAATAAAAGTTCTAACCACCCCTTTCAGAAACCACTAGTCTCTGCATTCAAAGGCTCATCCTCTGTCATTCCCGCCAACTCCAGCATGATGTCAGCACTCAAGACATCTTCCCTTCGCCCCACCCCCCCCCATCAGCATTCCGCAGGGACCATCCTCTCTGGGACACCATGGTTCACCTCCATCACACTCAACACTTCACCCCATGCCAACACCACCTTCCCATGCAACCATAGGAGGTGCAACACCTGCCCCTTTACCTCCTCCCTGCTCACCGTCCCAGGTCCTAAACCCCCCTTTCAGATGAAGCAGTGCTTCACATGGACCTCCTTCAAACTGGCCTATTGCATTTGCTGCTCCCAATGTGGTTTACTTTATATCGGAGAGACCAAATGCAGACTGGGTGATCACTTTGCTGAACACCTTCGGTCCATCTGCAAGCAGGACCCAGAGCTTCCTGTCACTTGCCACTTCAACACATCACCCTGCTGTCCCATCCACATGTTTGTCCTTGGCCTTTTGCAAAGTTCTAGCGAAATCCAATGCAAACTGGAGGAACAGCACCTCAAGCCGCGATTAGGCACTTTACAGCCTCCCAGAGTGAACATTGAGTGCAACAACTTCAGAGGATGAACACTCCCCCTTCACCTTCACCCCATTTCTATTTATCTTATTTCATTCAATTTCATCTCATTCTCCATTTTATCGCTCTCTTTCTTTCCACTCCCCTCACCCCTCCTTCAAGCCAACTGCCACATTCCTCAGGCAGTCCTTTACCAAGCTCTACTTTTGTTTTGCCATTCACACATTCTGATCACTTAATGGGCTCTTTCAACACCTTCTCAGCCTTCTGCAAGCTCATTTATATTCTCTTTGTCCAATTCCACTGCCCCTCCCTATCCTCACAGCATAAATCTCCGCTGACCCTCTTTCCTCTCAACTCTGACGCAGGATCATCCAGACTCGAAACATTAGCTGTGTTCTCTCTCGATGTGGAGATGCCAGTGTTGGACTGGGGTACCCTATTCTCTCTCCACAGGTGCTGTCAGACCTGCTGAGATTTTCCAGCACTTTTCTGCTCTTATTGCTGCTTGGGTGCATTGGCCATGCCAAATTCTCCCTCAGCGTGGCGACTAGCAATTTTCACAGTCACTTCATTGCAGTGTTAATGTAAGCCTAATTGTGACACTAATAAATAAGCTTAAACTTTCTCCATTGTAAAGCCTCAGCCAAATGGAATTGATTTGTCAAAGCCTTTCCATCTGCAGTGTCAATGGTAACAATTTGTTTGAAACTTTGCATTCTTGCGTTTGTCCTTATGACTGCAAGGTGAAAATCTTTGGAAACATGTTGGGTGTTAACCAACCTCTCTCCCATTTTTGGCAAGAAGTTGACCTCACAGAAATCTGCCTCTCATAAAATCACGAGAGCCAAGCCGCGTGATCCTGATTTCTCGACACTTGCGTGATTTTACCATTTCACTCCACCCATCGATGGGCCAGACAAGCCAGTAAAATTCTGTCAAAACTCTTAGTTGTAGAATTGTGTGTTCGCCCCAAAACTGGAGAATCCCAACCGAGGTCAACAAATCTTTGCGTGGTTCACCACCCCCTCCCCCCCACAACCCACTGTGATTCCCTTGGTAGGCGGGACGGGAGAACTCCCCTCCCCTTATTCATTTCAGCAATAATAAACAAAGTTGGGCCAAATCCTTCATGGTGTTGCAATCACCACTGGATTGGGGACCTGCTCCTATTTGTTCACACAGTGTCAGATCTCCATAAGGGCACTGTGGGGGCTAGGTGTCTGTGCATTGTGGAGCTTGCAGTCGGCTGCGGGCCCCCGTGATTGCTGGGGAGGGGTTCGGTTCAGGCTGGCTCCAGCAACAGGGACCCGACAGCTCTCTCTCTCCCTGTCAGGCCCCTGCTGCTGAAGTTGTGCATGTGCAGTATCAGAGGTCGGCACATGCGCAGGAATTCCTTTTACAGGTTGGCCAGTGATTTAAACCTAGCCCACAGCCTGCAGCATCTCAAAACAATCTCACTCATATTTTCAATGACTAAATGCATAAGGTTGGGTGTAAAAATTCGTCCAAAATACGGGTCAGGAATTCTCCCATTTTCATGTTGGCTGAACACTTAGAATCAATCTTGTATAATTCTGCCCTTTATCTGAGATTTTCTGACATGAGGGAGTTGCCCTTCAGAAGTTAAATCTTCATGGGCAAGTTTCCACGGAGCCCTTGTATTGGGATTTCTAAGGGGATGGAATGCGTATCATCCTGAGTGAGTCCGGGACACGACCATTCAGAGACCAGAACATCTGGGCCATTACTATGAACTGAAGTAAATATTTATGTTCTGTTTCTCTAAGGCATGTTCTCAGCTTGCTACCTGGTGCTTTATCAGGAGTGTACACACAAACTGTTTCTTTTTGTCAGCATCTTGCCTGCAGTGCTTTGATCGATGCTGGTAATTAAAATCTGAATCTTACATGGTCTTTCATTGCACCTTGAAATCTCCCAGGAAGATCAAATCAGAGGATGGACATCAGTTCATCATGCCTGTTCCCTTGCTGCCTGTCCAGCGAGTTCTGGCTGTCAAGTAGCTTGTCAGTTCAAACCATGGTTCATTAATATAAAATGCTGGTTATTGCGTTGTGGTCCTCTGTATTTTGGAAGGCCAGTAGATGTCCCTATCAAAATGTTTTTTTGGATAAGACATCTTTCCATATTTCTGGCGCAAATTTACCAATCTGTCAAAGTAAAAGGACAAGTTGACAAAAGGAGAACGGTAGGAATTCTGGGTTTTGTAAGTGGGAGTGTCCATCTCAAACAGAGGAAAAGATATAATCACCTTAGCAACAGTTCAGAGGAGGTTCACTCAGCTAATTCCTAGGACGAAGGGATGGGTGGCACAGTGATCAGCATTGCAACCTTACAGCGACCAGGGACCAGGGTTTGATTCCCAGTTTGGGTCACTGTCTGTGCAGAGTCTACATGTTCTCCCCATATCTGTGTGGAGTTCCTCTGGGTGCTCCAGTTTCCTCCCATGAGTCCGAAATACATGGTTAGGTGTATTGGCCATGCTAAATTCTCCCTCAGTGTACCAGAACAGGTGCTGGAGTGTGCTGACTAGGGGATTTTCACACGAGCTTCATTGTAGTGTTAATGTAAGCCTACGTGTGGCACTAATAAATAAGCTTATCTTATGACAAAGGTTGGACACAGCTGGGCCTGTATCCGTTACAGTTTATGGAGTGAGAAGTAATCGTGTTGTTCATATAAGATCCTGAGGAGACTTGGCAGGGTGATTGTTGAAGAAGGAAGTCTCTCCCTTGTGGGAGAGACTAGAACTAGGCAAAAATCAATTAACATAAAAGGTCTCTGACTTAAAATGGTGATGGAGAGAATTTCTTTCCTCTCAGAGGATCATAAGGGTGTGAAATTTTCTTCACCAGAGAGCAGTAGAGACTGGTTTGTTGACTATTTTTAAGTCTGAGTTAGACAGATTCTTGATTGACAAAGAGTATAAGGGCAGACAAGAAAGTCAGCCTGGGGACTCAATCAGATCACCTGACATGCATTTAATTCCTGCAGCACTCCATTCTGCAACAGAGCTTTTCTTTTTTCCCTGTCAGAAGCTGCAGGTGTAAACAGACCCCTTTGAAGTCCTCTGACAGAGAAGTGATGTCAATTTCACCTTGGGGAGAGGCAGTTCCATTCTGCGCAGCTGTGCTTTCAGTCCACTTTGATTTGAAGTTTCTGAGGCTTCCCAGGGCAAAGCTGAATTCTTTGAAACCCTCTCCACTCTAACGGAACCCTTTGATCTCTAACAAATTCAATGTGCAGTGCCTTCAAAAAGACATCTATTGATAGCTCAATGGATCATCCTCCAGCCCCCTGTGTTTATTTTCATTTCGCTTCATGAGTGAATGCACCTCAAGTACCCATTGATTCTGACTACAGGCCTGCCAGGGTTAGAAGGGGCAGTCTAGCCAAGTCAGCCCCATCACAGCAGAGGGTGGTGAGGTCAACCTCTTGCCCCCATCCTGAGCCCACCCTATCTCCAGGACACCCGAGGGACCCTTCCTCTGCAGTCTGACAGCATAGAGGCAAATGGCCGCTGGACCTACCTCCTTGAGTTCCCTCGTTGCCCATGGCACTGGGCCAGGCTGTCAGTGGCAGGGTGCCAGGGTACAGTGCGCCATGGGCACTGCCAAAATGCATGGCCTAAAGGGGGATAACTATGTGGTCTAAGGTGGAAGGAGGCCTGAATAGAGGGGTGGAGGAGGATGTCTGAGGAAGGAGGGAGGCGGAGTGAGGCATCTGAGAGGGAGGATGGGTGCTGTGGGAGGTCTGAGGGGATAGGGGAGCTGAGTGGGGAGGTGTCAGGCCAGGTCACCCTCATGCCTGTGTGGTGTGGGGGCCAGGGCTACCCATTATTTGAGAGTGGTGGAAGGATGCTCCTCTTTAGTGGGTGGAGGGGGGTGTTGGTGGTACTCCCCTTGTCAGTGAAGATGGGGGGGGGCGGCGGAGGGCAGCACCTAATTTTTTGTTGTGGTTGGAGGAGCATGTCTCCCAGTGTGGGGATCCCTTAAAGATTAACAAGGAAACAGGAAAATATTTGGAAATAAATATTCAAGAGGAAAAAGTGATTGTAAGTAAATGATTGTCAGATATAATAGAAGAACTTTTTATGTGCTGTAAAGTTCTCTAATTCTGGGCAAATTTGGTACAATACCTTTACATCCTGATCTGTCTAGGGCCCCATTGATAATTCTACTCAGTTTCCTTCCTCTCCCTTAAGGTTTTCCATAAACAGCACACTTTATGCAGGCCACTTGGAATTTTCTGTTCATTGAAGAAAAATGGGATTAAACCTGCGTAAGGCACACTCATTCACTGATTTAGGGTGAACTGTACATTTGGATCAGACAGGGTAGATTCAGAAAGAATGTTTCAGATGATGGAGGAGTTCAGAACCAGGGGGTCACAGTTTGCGGATAAGGGGTAAACCTTTCAGGACTGAGATGAGGAGAAATTTCTTCATCCAGAGGGTGGTGAATGTGCGGAATTCACTGCCACAGAAAGTAGTTGAGACTAAAACGCTGTGTAATTTTAAGAAGAAGTTGGATATAGCCCTTGGGGCTAAAGGGATCAAGGGATATTGGGGGGATCGGGGAATCAGGATATTGAATTTGATGAGCAGCCATGATCAAAATGAATGGCGGAGCAGGCTCAAAGGGCCAAATGGCCTACTCCTTCTTCTACTCTCTATGTTTTTTTGGATTGTTAAGCAGTAATGAACAGGGAATTTCAAATGTACTTTGAGTCAATTTACACTTGGGATGGAATTTTATGGTCCTATTGTGGCGGGATGGGGTGTAGTCATAAAATGCTATTGACATAAAATGCCATTGTTGTAAAATTCCACTCTTGATGTTTTTGCAGCAAAAGGGCCTGGTGGAATGTACTGAATTAACAGAGGAATTTGCCAGTGTTTTCAAAGAGCATTCCCTTGATGATTTTGTGTTTTTCCTGTAAACAAGAGCAGAAGAACAATAGGAGGCAATGATCTAGAAGATCTCAGGTAATGCAGATTAAAGCTCTCGAACTTCCAACTGTCCAATGGATTGTGCTATGCAGCAAAAGTACAGGTACCACTGACCTAATGTACAATATGAATAATTGAAGACATGACATGTGGTAAATATAGCATCACCTGGGAGGATGAGGTTGCTTTCATCCTATGACTGTGAAAGTTCACTAAAGTTTTCCTCACAAAGTCTCCTGGTCTGTTGCAGGCTAATTGATAGAGATTGATGAGTCAGCATCTTCATTATTGTTTTATCACGAATGGTAGATGTACCAGAACGGTGGTAGCTGGTGTATAGACTAAACTTGGGTTTTCATTGTGTATCAATTCCTATTTCCCAGTTGATTCTCAATGCCAAAGGCCACTTCCAGATGCTATGCCTGAACAGGATGCAATCTCTGAAATTTATTCACATACATGAAGTGTTCTGTTGTTTTATTAACAGACCATTCCCATACTGTGCATCTCTGGCCAAAGTTCAATAGAAGCTCTTACTTGTTTGCCATGAAGAAATCATAATTCAGAACTGCTCAAGTCTGATTGGCAAGGTGGTTTCCTGGGAGAAGGGTCACTCCAAATGTTTCTCTCGACTTTCAGGCCCTTTAACAAATATTCCCACATTGGTGAGGCAGAAATAACAAATATTCCCACATTGGTGAGGCAGAAATAATAAAAAGCAGGCTTTTGATTTCTCATATCATTTCTGATGCGAGGACTACTCTGATGTGACTTACAACATGAGCTGGAAGAACATATATTATGTGAGCTGGAAGTTCTTCCAGCTCATATACTATAATAACAATAATATTATTGTTAAAAAGGGAGACACATTATTATGAAAAAGAGCAGCAACAAGTCAGGCCTGTAAAGATCACCAAGAGGTGAAGAGTGCTCGAAAGAGAGGTATTGCACCTTTCTGACTGAAATTAAGGAGGTAGAGTTTTTTAAACTGCCAAAAGTAGTGTTTATTTATTAGTCCCAAGTAGGCTTACACTCACATTACAACTGTGAAAATCCCTGAGTTGCAACACTGCAGCACCCGTTTGGATACACGGAACTTAGCATGAATAATTCACATAATTTTGTGGATTTTGTTCACATCTTTGGACTGTGAAAGGAAACTTACACAGACTGGGGGAGAGCGTTCAGACTCCACACAGTTACCCAAGCCAGGAATCGAACCCTGGTGCTGTGAGGCAGCAGAGCTAACTACTGTGCTACCGTGCCAGTTCTATCTGTTGTGGTTTTCAAAGTTAGTCTCCAGTCTTTCACAGTTGTGTCTTTGAGTGTCTCGTGTTTGAAGTACCTTCTGGCTCCTTTTCATGCTCCACACCCAGCACGTTACTAGATAAATTCTGCTGAACAAGAGTTTAAGAACACTCAAGAACAGCTTCTTTCCTGCTACCATCAGACTTTTGAATGGACCTACCTTGCATTAAATTGACCTTTCTCTACACCCTAGCTATGACTTTAACACTACATTCTATACCCTCTCTTTTCCTTCTCTATGAATGGTATGCTCTGTCTGTATCGCAGGCAAGAAACAGTACTTTTCGTTGTATACTAATACATGTGACAATAATATATCAAATCAAGTCAAATCAAAAAACTGTAAAACAATTTAACTAAACAGGAATAGCCATTTCTATTATGGAGAATTATCTTTCAAGCCATATATGAAGACGTATGATAATTAGCAGTCTCTTTAGTATTCTCTGTGCACGATGATTGCATTCATCCTTAACCATATTAGCGACATGGCCCTGTTGCCCCAGAACTGAACCAACTGGTGCCCCAGCACTCACCCGGTAGGAGATTGCAGAATTAATGGGAGTATGTTTCTTTTTCTGCATCATTTAAAGAATCCTGTGACTCTATGCAGACAGAAAATCTTTGGCAGATTGTTCCAGACACTCACCACCCTCTGCGTGGAAAAATTGCCCCCCGGACCCTTTTGTATCTCTCCCCTCTCACGTTAAACCTATGCCTTCTAATTTTAGACTTCTCTACCTTTGGGAAAAGATATTGACTATCTACCTTGTCCATGTCCCTCATTATTTTATAGACATCTATAAGGTCAAACCTCAGCCTTCTACGCTCCAGAGAAAAATGTCCCAGTCTATTCAGCCTCTCCTTATAACTCAATTCATCAAGTCCCGGTAGCATTCTAGTCAATCTTTTCTGTACACTTTCTAGTTTAATAATATCCTTTCTATAATAGGGTGACCAGAATTGCATACAGTATTCCAAGTGTGGCCTTACCAATGTCTTGTACAACTTTAACAAGACATCCTGTTAGATGTCTTGTTTAACAAGAATTCCTGGGTGGCACAGTAGCACAATGGTCAGTGCTACTGCTTCACAGCTCCAGACACTTGGGTTCGATTCTTGGTTTGCGTCACTGCCCGTGTGGAGTTTTGCACATTCTCCTTGTGTCTGCGTGGGTTTCCTCCCATAGTCAAAAGATATGTGGATTAGGTAGATTTTCATGCTAAATTTGCCCCTTAGTGTCCTGAGATGTGTAGGTTAGAGGGATTAGTGGGTAAATCTGTATGGCCTGGGTTGGATTGTGGCAGACTCGATGGGCCAAATGGCCTCTTTCTGCACTGTAGGGATTCTTCTCCCTCCACATGCTCCTGTATTTGATTGCTGCAGAACTGGGCTGGCATGTTTTGTTATTTGGGGGTGCTGTGATATTGACATTGGACTAGTAATCCAGAGACCCAGGGTAACCTGGGGATCCACCTTTGAATCCCACCAAGGCAGATGGTGAAATCTGAATTAAACAAAAATCTGGTATTGAACATCTGGTGATGACCATGCAACCACTCATTATGATCATGGCAGATCATCAAATTCAGTATCCAGATCCCCCCACCCTTCTCTCCATATCCTTTGATTTTTTTTTAGCCCCAACAGCTATATCTAATTTCGTATCAAAATCAGAAATACCCTCAGAGATTGGTATAAAAGCTGTCCCAGCGAACAATGCCGATATCCAATGAATGAATTAAAGAAGAAATTGTAGCATTTACACCCCTGTTAGAATTCATCAGCATTGTTGAAGATGCCGGTCTGATTAAATGCTCAGCCGTGGAGTGCTGCTGCTTGTCTGATTCCAAAATAAAAGGATCTGTACCTGTGATTACATTAAAGTTGAGAAATAACCACTAGCTCATGTTGATGTATTCTATGCATGCATTATCTCCAAATTTGCAGATGATGAAAATTTAGGTGGGAGGGTGAACTGTGAGGAGGATGGTGTGACCCCTGTGGTCACACTGGGGGTGATGTTATATGATAATAAAAAACCGGCTATGTGTAAAGGAAGGAGGCTGTTCACTTGTCTTTTTCTTTGATGATTTAATTGTTTGTACTGCAGTTATTTCATTTGCAGCAAAGTAATATCACAGCCTTGCACAGTGGTTAGCACTGTTGCCTCATAGTGCCAGGGACCCGGGTTTAATTTAATCTGCATGGATTTACCCGGGGTGCTCCAGTTTGCTCCCACAGTCCGAAAGACATGTTGGCTAGGTGACTTGGCCATGTTACGTTCTCCTCAGTGTACCTAAACAGGCACTGGAGTGTGGCGACTAAGGGGATTTTCACAGTAACTTCGTTGCAGTGTTAATCTAAGCCTACTTGTGACATCAATAAATAAACTTTAATTCATTGTTCCCAGTCATTGTCCTCTGGGTCAAATCGCTCAGTCTTTCCTATCATTGGAATTATGAAAAGAGTGTACCTGATATACACAAGGTAAGATTAGATTACAATGCGACTGACTCTTTTGACTCACTGGCTCCAACCATGAGTCTCTCTTTGACCCATGGTCTGCATCCGCCTGCCATTTTGCTCAGCTTTCTGCAGGGATGATCCATAGAGCCTGCACCAATCACCTGGTCCTTGGGAAACCTTAAAGATCCACATTACAACAGTACCATTATCTGATAAGCTACAATGCTGGAAATATTACTTGTTTTGTTTGTTACACTGAGCAGCAATATGATATGGTACTCCGATTAACTGCCATGAAGTGACAGAATAATTGGACACACCAGTGTCACTGTCAGAATTTTGACCTTATGTCACAGTTTGTTGCTGCATGTTCAGAGAGAGGAGATAGCAAGAGTTCACTGACAAACTGACAAAACCCTGGAACCATCAGTTCAAATTCCTGATGCAGCTCTTTCTAAAGAAAAACAAAATGGAAGATATACAATATTTATCATTCGATGTTTTCTGTTTCCCCAGGAACACCCATGCTTTAAACCAGAAGCGACCTAGCTTCAGATGAGGAGAATTAGAGAATGTGGATAATCTCGAGGGAAGTGAGTGAAAAGAGAGAACAAGTGAGGAAGTCGATCCTGGAGTCAGACCTCATGGAGGCTTTAGTTCAAACATTTACACAAGGGCTGAACTCCAAAGGTGAGGCAATTGTGCTTGTTCAGATGGCAAATTTGGATTGGGGTGGAAGCTCTAGTTAAATGAGAGGCAACAGGGATCAAAAGGAAATGTTCCATTGACTGTGGTATCATCCCTGATGCAAAGGAAGATGGTTATAGTTGCTGGAAGCCAATTTTCACAGACCCAAGACATGACTGACAAAATTCTTCAGGGTTACAACCTAAGCACAATCAACTCTAACTGCCTCATCATTAGAAAGTCACAACTGAGGTTGTTTGCAGATGATTGTAGTCCTCAAACTGACACATGTTTTGTCACATTTGTTAGTATACAGTGAAAAGCATTGTTTCTTGCCTGCTATACAGAAAAGGCACACCATTCATAGAAAAGGAAAGGAGATGGGGCAGAATTTAGTGTTATAGTCATAGCTATAGGTGTAGGAAAAGATCAGCTTTGTATGAGGTAGGTCCATTGAAAAGTCTGATGGCAACAGGGAAGAAGATGATTTGGAGTTGGTTGGCATGTGTCTTCAGACTTTTGTATCTTTTTCCTGATGGAATAAGGTGAAAGACAGGATGTCCAGGGTGCGTGGCATCCTTAATTGTGCTAGCTGTTTTCCTGAGGCAATGGAAAGGGTAGACAGAGTCAGTGGATGGGAGGCTGGTTCGCGTGATGGGCTTCAATCTACAGAAAGAGTCTATACTCATGTACAGCAAGATCTGGACAACTTCCAAGTTTAAGTGGCACATAACATTTGCCAAGCACAAGTGTCAGCCAATGACATTCTCAACTAAGAGAGAATTTAACAACCGCCCTTTGATATTTAAAGGAATTATCATCACTTGTCTCCACTTTGGTATCACCATCGACCAAGAACTTAACCAAACCAACTTTGAAACATTGGCTAGTAAAGCAGCTTAGAGAGTGGGCATTCTGTAATGAGTGGTCCATCCCCTGATCCTTAAAGACCCACATCACGACCCTTCCACCATCTACAGGGCAAGTAATATGATAAAATATTTTGCACGTGTCTGAATGGGAGAAGCTGCAGTAACGGGTGGATGTTCCAGCCATGTGCTCCCCAATTCCCACTCAAGGTTAATGGACCTTTAAATAGTCCACCACATTTTCTGTTCTCTCCTCGATGACTCCTGTGGCAGGTGGGACTGCAGAATTTCCATCAATTGAGAAGCTCAACACCATTCAGGACAATGCAATCAATTTAATTTTCTCTTCTTCCACAAGTCTAAACATCCATTCCATCCATTGCTAGCACACCATGAGTGTGTTGTGCACTGCCTCCAGAATGCACTGCAGCAACTTCCCGAGGTTATATCGACAGCGCATCCCAAACCAGTGACCTCCAAATGAGCAGAAGGAGGATATTGACCATTGTATAGGTTGGGAGAATGTTCAGTCCCCATCCCTGAGTGGCACCATGTGGCATAATAAAAAGTAGAGAAGTCTATTTCCCCATTAGCACTGCTGCCTCATGGCACCAGGGACCTGGGTTTGATTCCCGGCTTGGGTCTGTGTGGAGACTGCATATTCTCCCCGTGTCTGCGTGGGTTTCCTCCAGGTGCTCTGGTTTCCTCCCACAGTCCAAAAACATGCTGGTTAGATGCATTGGCAATGCTAAATTCTCCCTCAGTGTACCCAAACAGGTGCTGGAGTGGAGGATTTTCAGAGTAACTTCATTGCAGTGTTAATGTAAGCCTGATACTGATAAAGAAACCTAAGCTTACGCAGTATCCCAACTTGATGGTTTATGGTTTATCTGAACATTATAGTTACGCTCGCAAAGGATGAATGAGTTGGAATTTATCTGAACTAAGATATGAATGTAGCAAAATCTAAACTAAAATAAGGAAAAATAAACTAATTTTTTTACAAGGCTGGTTGTCAAAGCAGCTTTGCAATCTACTTCCTGATTGAGGGATGATTATTTTTTTTTCAACACTGAAGTGCTGAGCGCATAAAATGACTTTGATTTTCAAAGTGCAGACCATCAGTGTTTGAGGCTGACAAAAAAAATGTTAATTTGAATGAAATTCTGATAATTTTTAATGGGGAGATAGATTTTCCTTCTTTGTATTGTGCCATGCAGTTTTACACTCATCCACTATAAATGAGACAGGCCATAGAAGTACGGATTTGATAGACAGGTTTCTTAAATCTGGGACTAATTCTAAAGTGTGAAAACTACTCCCACCTTTGAAACCTTGTCACCCTTTTGCTTAATGAGCATTAGAATCTGAAATTATATTAACACCTGCATCAAATCCTACCTCGCAGTGAAGCTTCTTTATCCAGTTAAGCACTTTCGATATTAAGGGTCATTGGCTTTTCATTGCATGCATTCAGGTCCTTTTAGTAATTTTTTTTTGCTACTTCCACTGAATTTAACTTCTTTAGCACCAGAAAGAATCACACAATAGACTTGTGCTATTCTCAATTTCGGGTTGGTCCATTGTCAAATCTATTAACGTTAATTTAAAATACCGAATGGTAATTTATAAGTTCTACTTCTGTGCACATGGAAGAGTGTTCAGCCACTGCAGGTTTGATAGCCCTCATTTCAATGTTTTATTATCTCCTGCATTGGTACAAGGCGTCGCCTCGCTGTCTGCAGGCAATATGTTCCATCTACAGTACCTTACACAATTGGCTACTGTGACCCTCATCAGCTCAAGATACTTTCCTACTAAACGCATTGCATTTCATTGGAGATTAAGACGGAGAACGAAACAGTATTAAGTTCTACATCAGTCAACACTACACAGTTGGGAATCTCATAAATAGAAGCCCAAAATACACTGGGGGGAGTTTTCCCATCCCGTCCACCACAAGAATTATGGACGGAGGGCAGACCATGCAAAGATTCATTGACCTCAAGTGGGATTTTCCAGTTTTGGGGCAAGTGGGCTAGAAAATCCTGCCCATAGAGTTTTATGGTGTGGCAAATCTGCTATAAGCCATTGATTGAATGAACCTTCTGTGATATTGCTTTTTTTGAGCTTATAAGTGCTCAGACTGGTTATCATACCGAATTTCTACTTCAACTAGAGACCCCGTGATTGATCACAAGTCAGAGATTCACTCTGGAGTTGCCCTACTGCTGTCGTTCTCCTGGCTACCTCATTTGATTAATGAAGAAAGCAAGAAGCCTGCAGAAACCCATATGTTCACTTTATGTGTCTACTTTCATGAAATCAGCAATGAACCTACTTACCTTAATCAGTAAGAAGTCTCACAATACCAGGTCAAAGTCCAACAGGTTTATTTGGAATCACAAGCTTTCGGAGAACAGCTCCTGCATCAGGTGAGGAAGAAGCAGTGCTCCAAAAGGTTGTGATTCCAAATAAACCTGTTGGACTTTAATGTGGTCTTGTGAGACTTCTTACTGTGTCCACTCCTGTCCAATGTTGGCATCTCCACCTCATATCGCAATCAGGAGTAACTGGCATAACTGCAGTTATAAAGCAGTTAACTGATTATATTTAACTTAACATGGTTTTAAATGGAGGCCGATTTGAACTGTAGATCGTTCATGGCCACCCTATCAGTCACAGTGACCATTCATAGAATCACAGAATCCCTATAGTGCAGATGAAGGCCATTTGGCCCATTGAGCCTAGACTGTCAACAATCCCACCCAAGCCCTATCCCAGTAACACCAAGTATTTATCTTGCTAATCTCCCTAATACTAAGTGAGAATTTAGCATGGCCAATCAACCTAACCCGTACATCTTTAGACTGTGGGAGGAAACTGGAGCACCCAGAAGAAACCCACGCAGCCACAAGGAGAATGTGCAAACTCCACATAGACAGTTACCCAAGGCATAACAGAACCCAAGTCCGTGGCACTGTGAGGCAGCAGTGCTAACCATTGTGCCACCGTGCCACCCATAAGCAATTGGTCAAAAGGCTTGTCTTCAAGATTGCAATAAGCCAAATAATGTGAATTGCAACTGTGATTATGTATAGAAGTTATTGGAAATGCCAAGGAAGCTAAAGAGGCTGGAAGAATCCCTTGAGGGATTAAAGTTGAGGTGTAGCTGAGAGGGCTTTGCCTTGGTGCTATGCAAATTTTGGAACACAGTTCCATTCAGTAATGCTGTTTTCAAAAGATTTACGGGGACCAAGCTAATTATTAGCTTTTGCTTAATCTGATGTTAATCAGCTGCAATATAGAAATGAAATCCATTCATTTAGGTGAGCGCTTAATATATCCTCAAGTCCTTTCAAAGAGCTTTATGGTCAATGGATTACTTTTTGAGGTGCAGTCAGCATTAGCTTTGAGTTAAATGCAGTGGACAATTTGCAAATTCCCACAAATATCAATAGGAAAGATAGAACACATAGCAGCTTTCGGGGCATCCAAAAACTTTTCATAGCAAATGATATACTTGTGAAACGTAGGGTGGAATTTTACTACCCTTTTGTGAGCAGGTTGGCTGTAAAACTGTGTGCCATAGTGGTGGCTTCGTGACTGTTGCAAAGTCCCATCATATGGTGGTTAGGAAGGCATCACCATCAGCCAATTGAGGCTTCTAATTGGCCAGTTGTTGGTCACTTAAGGAGTTCTTTCAGCCATGGCTAGTACCGCACTGCAGCCTCACAGCGTCAGGGACCCGGGTTCGATTCCTGGCTTGGGCCACTGTCTATGTCGGGTTTGCACATTCTCCCCATTCCTGCGTGGGTTTCCTCTGGGTGCTCTGGTTTCCTCTCACAGTAGGGGAGGAAGATATGCACGTTAGGTTGATTGGCCAGGCAAAATTGTTGCTTAGTATACACGAACAGGCTCCGAAATGTGGCAACTAGGGGATTTTCATTGTAGTGCTAATATAAGCTTAATGGTGGCACTAATAAATAAACTTTAAAACTTGACCACCAGATGGGAACTCAGCAACCATTTTGTCATGAAGTAATGAAATTGGGCAGCATGTTGTCCTGACGTACTTAAAAGTTTTTACTTGGTGCAGTTTGATTAAATAACTAATGCAGCTGGAAATAGGTTTATCGCAAGTAATAAACATTTTAAGTCACACACCAGAATTCTACCAACTCTCTCACCACCGAATCAGAGTGGGCGAGGAGTGGGCAACGGAAATGTCTGTTGACCTCGGGCGGAAACTTGCGGTCTCACTCGAGCAAGGCATAAAATCCTGCCCAAAGTATCAATCCACCTCTTGTAAGCAACCCAATTTTAAGGACTGGAAAGGATTTTATGAGGCAGAGAGAAACATTGCCTAGTTATACTTGCCTACAGCACTCAGTCCTTAGACACTTAAAAAAATATATTCCAGAGATTTGGAAATGTTTCTATTTATGCCCTTGTGCCCAAAAGAACCAAATTACATCCACAGCGCTTCTTCAAAAGCTCAGAAACCAGCTGAGGATCCCAATGGGGAATAACTCATCCTAGTAAGGTTGTCAGTTTTATGGGCCTGGCTGACTTTTAACATGATCATTTTAAACTAGTGCGAAGGATCACAGTAACCCCAGTTGCACTGAGAGTAATTTGTGTTTAAAATTCTGCTACACCAAAAAACATCTGTCAAATGAATAGACATAGAAGCCCTGAAGTTTGGCATCTCATCCACAAAGTGCTGCTTCTGATGTTGCCGCACTCCACATCATGAACAATGAGATCCTTGGCTGCTTAATTTGTTTTGGTTAAAGGACAAACATTGGTGAAGAAATTGAAAAAAATGTTCAGTCATACAATTAATTATTTTATATCTGTGTAAAGTGGCAAGTAGGGTCATGGTTTAACATCTCGAAAAAAGAGATGCTATCGGGACTGGATGGATTAAGTTATAGGCTGGATAGACTGGGACTTTTTTCTCTGGGGCATAGGAAGCAGAGGGGTGACCTTATAGAGGTCTATATAATAACGAGGGGCATAGGTCAGCCAGATAGTCAGTTTCATTTCCCAAAGGTAGGGGAGTCTAAAACTAGAGGGCATAGGTTTAAGGTGAGAGGGGAGAGATACAAAAGGGTCAAGAGGGGCAATTTGTTTCACACACAGGATGGAGAGTGTCTGGAACGAGCTGCCAGAGGTAGTAGTAGTAGAGCGAGTACAATTTTGTCTTTTAAAAAGTGTTTAGACTGTTACATGGATAAGATGGGGACAGAGGGATGTGGGCCAAAAGCAGGCAATTAGGATTAGCTTAGGGGTTTAAAAATAAAGGTGACTTGAACAAATTGGGCTGAAAGGCCTGTTTCCATCCTGGAAACCTCTGTGACGCTATGACTCATCCAGAACATTATTTCCAAAATGTGTGAGGTTCCTGGGTACAATACTGAAGCATGAAGGTATCTGGATGGCATGGCAACACTGTGGTTAGCACTGCTGCCTCACGGCGCCAGAGACCTGGATTCAATTGCGGCCTCGGGTGACTGTTTGTGTGGAGACAGCATGTTGACCTCGTGTCTGTGTGGGTTTCCTCCCACAATCCAAAAGGTGTGCTGGTTACATTGGTTGGCCATGCTATATTGCCCTTTACTGTCAGGGGGACTAGCAGGGCTAAATACCTGGGGTTACAGCACCAGGGACCAGAGCTCGATTCCCAATTGGGTCACTCTCTGTGTGGAGTTTGCACGTTCTCCCCGGGTCTGCGTGGGTTTCCTCCAGGTGCTCCGTTGCCCCCAAAGATATGAGGGTTAGTTTGCTTGCCCATGCTAAATTGCCTCTTAGTGCCCCGGGATGTTAGAGGGATTAACGGGGTAAATGTGTGCAGTTGTGGGGATAGGGCCTGGGGTGGGATTGTTGTCGGTGCAGACTCGATGGGTCCTTTGGCTTCCTTCTGCACTGAGGATTTCTATGTTACAGGGATAGGGCCTGGGTGGGACTGTTGTCAGTGCAGGCTTGATGGGTCAAATTGCCTCTTTCTGCACTGTAGGGAATTCTGTGATTCCATGATAAAATGTTCCTTGAATGAGTCTTGAACCCACAACACGTTAACTTAGAAGTGAGCGTGCTGCTATCAACTTATCCAAACTATCACTTATAAGTAGAATCTTCTAACTTGCTGTAAAAAGCATTTTGCTGCAACAGCCACGATTAAAAATAATTTTTTGGAGTATTAGTAACTTTGCTCAAGTTTTCTCACTAGCTTTGAAGGAACAAAAGTGATTTGTTGAACAAGGTGACAATATATTAAAGGTCTGCAGGTAAATACAGCAGCTTCTTTCTGAAGACATTAGTTTCCACTCGACTTCCACATGAGAAATTGCAATTGCAGACAATGTCATTTTAAAGCTGCCAACAAGTCTGTGGAAAAGCACACTTCTCAACATAGCTTCTGGTTAAATCTAATCTGGACAAAATGTTCTCCATGTCAAAGTCGAGCAATTTATAATAGTTTGGTTTTGACTCAAGTACATTGGGTTTACACGCATCATGATTGAGTTTGAAGAGGTTGATACTTCATTATTACATATGAAGTGCAGGTCACAATAGAAATGTTGTGCAATTCTGAGTCCTAGCTGCCCAGATTCAGGCTGGAGGATGTATGTTGCACTTTAAGATTTCTCCATGGAGGAAAATGCAGATTTCGTGAGCAGTGCAATTCCAGTATCCATGATGCCACCTTGCTAACCTGACCTACTTTAGTTTGCATAAATGACTGCCAGGCTTCTTCTGAAAAGGTGGCCCTTGAGGAGAAGTAATTTCAAATGTGTATAAAAGGCATGCATTTGGCATGAGAGGTCATTTTGTCTCTAAGTGCGGCCAATTGCATGTAGGCAGCAACAGAGGATCAAGTGTCACACATTCTCCAAACTTACTGAGCGTGTGTGTGTGTGTGTGTATGTGTCCGTACTTGCGTGTTTGTATGTGTGTTTTTATGTTTGTTTTTGTGTATGTCCGTGTGTGTGTCTGTATGTGCATCTGTCTGTGTGAGTGTGTGTGTGTGTCTATGTGTCTGTTTGTGCCAGTGTGTGTGTGGTATGTGTGTGTGTGTCTGTGTTTGTGTGTTTATATGTGTATGTGTCTGTATGAGTGTCTGCATGTGTGTAGAATGTGCCCGTGCATGAGTGTGTATTTGTGTGGTATATGTGCATCTGTGCATGTAGTATGTGTGTGTGTGTTGTGTAGTATGTGTGTGTGTGTATATCTGTATGAGTCTGTGTGTAGTGTGTGTGTGTATATGTGTCTGTGTTTATATGTGCTTGCACATCAATGTGTGTGTAGCATATCTGTATTTGTGTGTAGTATGTAGATGTATATGTTTGTGAATATGCATATGTGTGTGTTGTGTGTACATGCACATGTGTAGTATGTGCACAAATATACACGTGTGTGGTATTTGCATCTGTGTACATGTAGCGTGTGCACTGAGGTATTTGTATTCATGATGTGAAGATGCTGATGTTGGACTGGGGTAAACACAGTAAGGAGACTCACAACACCAGGTTAAAGTCCAACAGGTTTATTTGGTAGCAAAATCCACTAGCCCACGGAGCGTTGCCCCCCTGCCAGGCGAGTGGGAGTTCTATTCACAAATAGGGCAAACAAAGACACAAACCCAATCCACAAAACAATGATTGGAATGCAAGTTTTTACAGGCAATCAAGTCCTAAAGGTACAGACAATGTGGATGGAGAGAGCATTAAACACAGGTTAAAGAGATGTGTATTGTCTCCAGACAGGACAGTTAGTGAGATTTTGCAAGTCCTGGCAAAACAGACCATTGTCCACAGCAAACTACACAGTCATCAAGAGAACAGTGACCATGACACTACACAACCCTGCCACAGCAACCTCTGCAAGACATGCCGGATCATTGACACGGATGCCATCATCTCACATGAGGACACCATCCACCAGGTACTCGGGACATATTCTTGCAACTCGGCCAACATTGTCTATCTGATACACTGCAGAAAAGGATTCCTGAGGCATGGTACACAGGGGAGACCATGCAGACACAATGACAACAGATGAATGAACACTGCTCGACAATCACCAGGCAAGAGTGTTCTCTTCCTGTTGGGAACACTTCATCAGTCACGGGCATTCAGCCTCTGATCTTCAGGTAAGCGTTCTCCAAGGCAGCCTTCATGACACACGACAGCGCAGTCGCTGAGCAGAGACTGATAGACAAGTCCCGCACACATGAGGATGGACTCAACTGGGACCTTGGGTTCATGTCACACTATCTGTACCCCCCATAATGACTTTCCTGGACTTGCAAAATCTCACTAACTGTCCTGTCTGGAGACAATACACATCTCTTTAACCTGTGCTTAACGGTCTCTCCATTCACATTGTCTGTACCTTTAGGGCTTGATTGCCTGTAAAGGCTCACATTCCAACCATTATTTTGTGAATTGGGTTTGTGTCTTTGTCCCTTTTTGTGAATGGAACTCCTGCTCGTCTGGCGAGGGGGCAGCGCTCTGAGGGCTAGTGGATTGTGCTACCAAATACACCTGCTGGACTTTATCCTGGTGTTGTGAGACTTCTCACTCTGTCTGTATTCACTAGGGGATGTGGGCATCGCTGGCTAGATCAGCATTTATTACCAATCCCTAAATGCCCTTGAACTGAGTGTATTTCAGAGGGCCCTTTTTTTAAAAGTCAAGTGGGTCTGGAACACACGTCAGCCAGGCCGGGTAAGGGCCACAGGTTTCCTTCCCTAAAGAAGATTAATGAACCAGATGGGTCTTTCCAACAATGGTTTCATGACTTTAATTCAAAATTTGAATTGAATTCAAATTTCACCGTCTGTGGTGGGATTTGAACATGGGTTTGAACATTACCCTACACCTCTAGATTACCAGTCCAATGACAATGCCACTACGCCACTGCCTCCCAATGTAGCTGTGTGTGTTTATGTGCATGTGTGTGTGTGTGCGTGCATGTGCGCATGTGTGTATATGTGCGTGTGTGTGTGTGTGTGTGTGTATTTTATCTACTTGTTTAATATTCACCTTATATACTGAAGCCTTCACATTGAACCACAGGTTGACACAGGGGAGATGGAAAAGAACAACAGTCCTGACCTTATCATCTTCCACTGTGCTATTGTTTTGACAGAACCTCACCAGCACTCTTGCTCAGAGATAAGGTGAGGTGAACCCTGAAAACAGAGTGTTCTAATGATGCTGTCCCTGCTTTGAGAGCGCGCAGCAGCCTGACATAAATCTTTCCACACTCCGAAACAGGGACAAGGTCACAGTGTGTAACTGCTCTAACTAAGCGTGTCACAAATCCCCTTCTTAGAATCTCAGTTTAATGATAACAAGCATTACTGAATCTTCACCGGGGTGACGCGTTTAAGGCAAATGAAATGGAGCCCATTTAAACTTAAAACACTCTCCATTTCCAATTTGAAGAAAATAGTGAACGTATCATTGAAAATTAACAATTAGCTTCAATTGATACTTTTGGAAAGGATACCATATCACACACTTGTCTTTCAGGCTGACAGCCTGTCCCACTTCCAAATGACTGAATGCTTTTGCATCAATGCTTCTGGAACTCAATAAATGCATGAATCTGAATTGGAAGCAATGAATCATAATAATGTCACAAAACACAATTTTCAGTTGTCAATGTCTTGTAATTCCATTATGATTTGTCAATGTCAAATACATTGTTAAGGCAAACAGGTGACATGTACTTGAACACATATAAATCAGGGATAGCTGGGACACTGGGTGGAGAACAAAGTCAATAAATTCATTTTTCATCATTCATAGGACATGGTCGTCGCAGAATGGCCAACATTTATTGCCCATCCCTAGATGCCATTGGAGGGCAGTTGAGAGTCAGCCACATTGCTGTGGCTCTGGAGTCACATGTAGGCCAGACCAGGTAAGAATGACAGATTTCCTTCCCTAAACAACATTAATGAACCAGATGAGTTTTTCCAACAATCAACAATAGTATCACGGCCATCAGTAGATTCTTAAATCCAGATATCTTGACTGAACTCAGATTCCACCATCTGCCGTGGTGGGATTCGAACCTGTGCCTACAGACCATTAGTTGAGTTTCTGGATTAGTAGTCTAGCAATAATACCACCAGACCGTCACCTCCCCCTTACAGTGAGGAAAAGCTTTGTGTCTTAGCTTTGACTGATCTGCGTGGATCCTGGTAACATTAGTTTCAAAATTGAGGAAAATGATAGATATTTAACATTGGAACAATCTCAAATGCATATCCAGGCTGAGATTGACTATTTCTGTGGCACTAAGGTCATTCTAGAATATTTATCCTGATCTCAAAATCAATGCTGAAGCTGATGCAATGTTAAACGCTCTGTTGAAGAGAATGGAATGAAATAGATCCAACTGTGCCAGTAACATCCAACGAATCCCTACAGTGCAGAAGGAGGCCATTTTGGACACAAAGAAGGTACCTTCTAAATGGGAAGAAATGAGGAATTCTAGAATTGTGGTGCCTAGTGGTCGTAGAAAGTGTCAGTTTGTACCATGGCATCCTGTTAAGTCATAGAATCCCTACAGTGCAGAAGGAGGCCATTCAGCCCATTGAGTCTGCACCAATTACAATCCCATCCATGCCCTATCCCCGTAACCCCACATATTTACCCTGTTAATCTCCCTGATACCAGAGTCAATTTAACATAGCCAAAGCACCTAACCTGCTTTGGACTGTGGGAGGAAACCAAAGCACCCGGAGGACACCCACACAGAAAGTGCAAATTCCACATAGACAGTGACCTGAGGCAGGAATTGAACCTGGGTCCCTGGCACAGTGAGGCAGCAGTGCTAACCACTGTACCGCCATGCCATCCTGGCTGTATGTGATAGCAATGATATCAGACCAGCAAGTATTGGTTCCATTTGAAAAACAGAATTTAAACAAGCGAATATGGAAGAGGGGTATATTTTTATGTTGTGCTGGCTCAGGGACTGCCTGGCTATAGCTCAGCCTTGCCCCACGCACAGTCCTCCTCAGCCCTGCAGTTTAAGTTGTCCTGCTCACTCAATGACCTTGCTGTTCTGCTGCACACTGGCTGCCTGCCTCGCTATCTGGCCTCCTTGCCTCGCCCTCAGCTCATTGCCCAGCCCTCCTCAGCCCTGCTGGCTTGGTTGACTCGATGTAGAGATGCCAGCATTGGACTGGGGTAAACACAGTAAGAAGTCTCAAAACAACCGGTTTATTTGATAGTAATCCCACAAGCTTTCGGAAATGGTGTTCCTCCGTCAGGTGTGTGGAAAGTTCTGATCAGAGAAAGGCATATAAAGACACACACAGTTTACAGAATACTGATTAGAATGCAAGTCTTTGCAGCTAACCTGCTATTCAAGTCTTAAAGGTGCAGACAATGTGAGCGGAGATAGCATTAGCATAGGTTAAAGAGATGTGTATTGTCTCCAGACAGGACAGTAAGTGAGATTTTACAAACCCAGGCAAGTCATGGGGGTTACAGATAGTGCGATATAAATCCTGGATCCCGGTTGAGGCCGTCCTCATGTGTGCGGAACTTGGCTATCTGTCTCTGCTCAGCGACTCTGCGCTGTCGTGTGTCGTGAAGGCTGCCTTGGAAAATGCTTACCCAAAGATCAGAGACCAAATGCCCGTGACTGCTGAAGTGTTTGCCAACAGGGAGGAAACAGTCTTGCCTGGTGATTGTCGAGCAGGTGTTCATTCATCGGATGAATGAACATCGCTCGACATTCACCAGTGTATGTAAACTGTGTGTAAAGTGTATGTGTCCTTATATGCCTTTCTTTGATCAGAACCTTCCACACACCTGACAAAGGAACACCGTTTCTGAAAGCTTGTGGGACTACTATCAAATAAACTGGTTGGACTTGAACCTGGTGTTATGAGACTTCTTACTTGGTTGACTCGACCAGATGCATTCCCTCGAAGGCTGCTGGAGCCTCCTTGGTCCTCGCATCTCGCTTCTGCTTGACAACATTCAGGTCGAGAGTCGCATCCTTTGCTCCTGTCCATGACAGCTGGTGAACAACTGCCCTCCTCGCTTGGCCCTCTACAGAAACCGGCACCCTCCAAGAATAGCTCACAACCGCACCTCGCTGTTGGCTCAGGCTGTCTGCCAGGCTAACTGACCTCCTTAGTCCACAGTAAAAACCCTGGGCTGCTGCTGATTTTAAAAATGAGATCCTCCTCCTTGCTGCTCTCTCCTCCAAAGTCACCAAATTATATTGCACACTGTTTTCCCGCTCTAGGGGGTCTCCATCAATCAGAGCCCCGATGTTTCTCTGCATGGTTGCTGATAGGTTCATTTGTATTTCATGTCCCTCCCCCCCCCATTGGTTGGCACCCTGTGCATAAGTCCAATGTGTTTCACTGTAAGTTCATCTCTGAATAACACCATAAGACATAGGAGCAGAAGTAGGCCATTTGGCCCATCGAGTCTGCTCTGCCATTCAATGAGATCACAACTGATCAAATATGATAATTCTCAACTCTACTTTCCTACCTTATCCCCGTAATTAATTCCATTACTGATTAAAAATCTGGTGATGTAAGATTTGAACATAATTAGCAACGTATTTCTATAGCTCTCTGCAGTAAAGAATTCCATAGAGTCACCATCCTTTGAGAGACAAAATTCCTCCTCAGCTCTGTCTAAATGAGCGACACCTTACTCTGGTCCTACCTAGATTCTCCCATAAGGGGAAACAACCTCTTAACATTTACCCTGCCAAGCCCCATGAGAATCCTATATATATCCTAAACATTTAGGGGAAGTAATGACGTAGCCATATTATCGTTAGGCTATATTAATCCAGAGACTCAGCTAATATTCTAGGGACCTGGGTGTGAATCCAACCACTACAGGTGATGGAACTTGAATTCAGTAAAAATATCAGGAATTAAGAATCTTCTGATGACCATAAAACCATTGTCGATTGTTGGTTCACTGATGTCCTTTAGGACAGGAAATCTGCCATCCTTATCTGGTCTGGCCTACATGTGACTCCAAAGCCACAGCAATGTAGTTGACTCTCAACTGCCCCTGGGCAACAAGGGATTGGCAATAAATGATGGCTAGCTGGCAAAGCCCATGTCCCACAAATGAATTGAAAAATAAGTTTCAATATGGTTACCTCTCATTCTTATAAACTCCAATGAGTACAGGCCCAACCTACGCAACCTCCCGTCATCAGAAAATCCCTCTATAAGAACACAAGAACATAAGAAATAGGAGCAGGAGTAGGCCATCTAGCCCTTCAAGCCTGCCCCGCCATTCAATAAAATCATGGCTGATCTGAAGTGGATCAGTTCTACTTTCCTGCTTTCTCCCCATAACCCTTAATTCCCTGTCTATCAGAAACCTTTCTACCCGTGACTTAAATATATTTAGCGAGGTAGCCTCCACCACTTCAACGGGCAGAGAATTTCAGAGATTCACCACCCTTTGAGGGAAGAAGTTCCTCCTCAACTCTGATCTAAATTGTCCCCCGCTTATCTTGAGGCTGTGCCCTCTAGTCCTGCTATCCTTTCTAAGCGGGAAGAATCTCTCTACCTCTACCCTATCCATCCCCTTCATTATCTTATACGTCTCTATACGATCCCCCTGGGAGCAACCTAGTGAATTTTCTCTGGATTGCCTCCGATGCCAGTATATCTTAGATAAGAGGACCAAAACCATTCATAGTTTTTCAGGTACAGTCTAATTAGTGCCTTGCATAGCTTTAGCCAGATTTGCTTATTTTTATATTCCATTCCCTTGGAAAGAAAGGCCAGCATTAATTTGCCTTCCATATTACCAGCTGACTCTGCATGCCAGCTTTCTGAGATTTATGCGCGAGGATTCCCACCTCCCTTTGTGCTTTGGGTCTGGTACAAAAATGATCCAGATTGGGATCTTGCTATTAAGGTGTAATAATTTGCACCAAAAAGTGAGCAATATTTTTCTAATGTGTTATATGTTTCTGAGAAGTGCAATCTCAAACCAAAATATTCTCAATGGCCTTTCCTCCTGGTTCAGCAGGATTTTGATTGAGAACTGCGCTAAGATCTTCAGTGTACATATGACAGCACTAATGCTCTTCCTCACATTGGAACTCTCGCCGTCAAGTTCAGAGGCTTGAAAGAGCTGAAGATAAATGAGAAAAGAATCTCAGCTGAAAAATAAATAGAAACACCAGTGTCCGTTTTAAACACTGATACCCCTGATGCCACGGTGCTTAATGTGCTAAAGTCCAAGATGAATGGGGTCCTCATTCATTATTGCTCAACGGACCTCTTCAGAAATTGCCAGGAGGTTGATGGTAGATACTCCCTCATTAATAAAAAGTGAGAGTGTGCTGTAAATCACACCAGTCAGCAAGTTTATTAGTCTTAAAGAACAAAGACAGATTGCCTTGGAATCTTCCACAGTCAAAGGACAGTAACCAGCAGAGGATAATCCATATCTTATCATGTAGGCGTTAATAGTATATGATTGTCTTTCTATACTTAATTAGGATTTTGATGGCATCAACTGAGTGATTTGTTATTTTGTATTTTGACATGTTAATGCAAAATTAGATGTGCAATAATATTTTGCCACTTTTAGCTGAACAAGTTTACTCCTCCTGTTGGATCGCATCCAGGATTCACTGCTTTACTTCTTAAATCTCCCATAAGAAATAAAATAACCAAAGCCCACTCACCTCCAAGAAGCGAAAACTTGAGAACTACCGCTGACCCGCAAAAAAGGTAGAGCAAAAGCACTACCACCTGAATCTCAGCTGAAGCAATACATCATTATAATGACGACTTCTCTACATCGATCACAGCGCCACAGGCCCAGACTGGAGAAGCCACTTGGATGACATGCAGAAATTGGCACTTCTTTCTAATATTAGTCCCTGAAAACATTAGTTCAGTTTATAGTCCGATAGTAATCAAGATTTTTCAACGATAGTATTCTAAACATATGGGGCATGGTTTTCTCACCCTGCTATGCTGGTCGAGTAGTGTACAAAGAACAAAGATCAACCCAGCACGGGAAACAGGCCCTTCGGCCCAATGAGCCCGCGCCGCCATCTTAACAAAGCATTTTCCTACACCTACCTTGCCCTGTGTGTATGCGAATGGTACCCCTATTGTAAAAAGTCTGACAACACCAGGTTTTAGTCCAACCTGGTGTTGTCAGACTTTTTACTGTGTTTACGCCAGTCCAACGCCGGCATACCCACATCATGACCCCTATTGTAACCAGATTCAGGGGAGAATAGTGTAGGGACAATTTGGTACACCAATCAGCCTAAGAGCACACCTTTGGGGTGTGGGAGGAAACCGGAGCACCCAGAGGAAATCCACGCAACCACAGGGAGAATGCGCAAACTCCCACAGACACAGGCCCAAATCCATGTATCTGCACAGCTAGCAGTGATAGTCACTGAGCTGCACTGCGGGAAATATAAAAGTGAATCAAAAAATCAATTCCTGTTGGGCGACCGACGGTTCACGAATCTCCCAGGCCATTTTTCTCTGCATCATCATCTCATACCAGGGAATGACGGGAGGCTGATTTAAATACTCATGAACCAATTTCAATCTCTTTAGCGAGCTCCAGACACAATTGTCGCAGCTCACTTGGCTCTCCGACCTCGCCGGTGAAGGTTCCCACCAGCGGAGATGGGGGCCAGATGTGATGGCCTCACTGGTGAGATTGGAGGCCATTGAGGCTCCCAGGAGGTCAGGGGCATTGCCACCCGGGGACCCTGACACTGCCAAGGGGGTGATGTCTGAAGATGGGGACTGAGGAATTGGGGGTCAGATGGGGCAAAGCCAGACAGCTGGGCAGGGGGCAGGGGTGCCGTAAGATGGAAGGGAAGGGGGTAACTCAGCATTGGGGAGGACGAGCTAGTGGTGTGGCCAGTGATCAGGTATTGTGGACAGCCATTGGAGGTTGGGGCCAACCATCGAAGGTCGTGGAGAGGGTGGTGATCGAGGTCGGCGAATGGGGAGGCTTGGGGCCAGAGATGTTCGGTGGCTGGGGGGGGGGGAAGGATTAGCGTCGGCAATTGAGGGGGTGCTGGGGCCAGCAATGTCCGGGGGTATGCCTCAGGGTTGGCAATCAGGGGTGAGAGGGAATGTCAACTGCCTTCCTAGTATACTGGGAGATCGACTCGTTCCGAGTATTTTAAATGTGATTATTGGGCCCATGGCTGAAATCTCCAAGCCCACTAGCGTCTCCTACCCTATCAGTACAATCTCACTCTGGCGGGGTTCACACACCACCTCCCCTTCGGGGAACTAGTGGGAGACCCTGCTGGAGTGAAGGCAGGGCAATTGGGGTCCTCAAGGGGATGGGCAGCGGGTGGTTGGTGTCCAATGGGCATGGGCACCCTAATAGTGCCAGCCTGTGTCCCCTGACTGCCCAAGGGAAAAATTGCCCATGCCGAGGGGGCACCTTGACCCTGCCCACTGGGCATGGGACAGCACCAAGGGGGTGGGGTCTAGGGGGTGGGGCCAGCTGGGACAGGGCCTAGAGGTGATCGACGGAGGTTTGGGATCCCACTGCCACTCTGCATTGGGGTAGACCAGGGCTGGAGGGAGGCTAGTGATTAGGGCGGACTGGGGGGTATGGTCTGCTTGGGTTTGGTCTGCTGGTGGGGGTGGGTGTCTGCTTCCCCTGGTGGGGAGTGTCTGCCGGGGGTTTGGGATGTCTGCTGTGGGGGGGGAGGGCTTTCTCCTGTGGGTGGGGAGAATCTGCCATAGTTGGGAGGGGGGGTTGAAATCAGCACTGCTGGGTGAGGGCTGGAGATCAGGGTGCTCCTGCAAGAGGGGGAAGTTGGGGCTGGCCCGGGAATGCTTGTGGTGGCCATGATCGAGCCTTGGGGGTGGCACTGCGATGGTCCCGATCGCTGGCCAGCAACGTGTAGACTGACAGCTCGGGGCACTGCGCATGCACAGAGTTCCAGAACTGTCAGACCCCGACACGAATAGGCCCTGCTCTCCCCAAAGTTTTAATGAAATTCCCAATTGTGACCTCTGCATTGCACAAATGTGGGAAATTCTAGTGTGAACTCCCATTGATAAAACAATCGCAATTTACACCACTTTTCTGGTGAATTCAGAACTTAGAACTTTTCTGGGAGAATCGCACCTCTGGTGTATATTTGAAATGGAACTGATTCTTTTAGCGTGGATTCACAATTTCTTTCAGCAATAACTGCTGTATTTTAGAGTCATAGAGGTCTACTGCATGGAAACAGGCCCTTCGGCCCAATTTGTCCATGCTGCCCTTTCTTTTTTTAAAATCCCTAAGCTAATTCCAATCATCCACATTTGGCCTGTATCCCTCTATACCCATCGTAGCCATGTAATTATCTAAATTGTTTTTAAAAGACAAAATTTTACCTGCCTCTACTACTATCTCCGGCAGCTTGTTCCAGACACTCACCACCCTCTGAGCGAAAAAAATCACCCCTCTAGACCCTTTTGTATCTCTCCCCTCTCACCTTAAACCTATGCTCTCTAGATTTAGACTCCCCTATCTTTGGGAAAAGATATTGACTTGCTGATCTGTGCCCCTCATTATTTTATTGACCTCTATAAGATCTCCCCTCAGCCCCCTACCCTCCAGAGAAAAAAGTCCCAGTCTATCCAACCTCTCCTTATAACTGAATCCATCACGTCCCAGTAGTATCCTAGTAAATCTTTTATGCACTCTTTCTAGTTTAATAATATCCTTTCTATAATACGGTGACCAGAACTGCACACAATATTTCAAGTGTGGCCTTACCAATGTCTTGTACAACCTCAACAAGACATTCCAACTCCTGTATTCAATGCTCTGACCATTGAAACTAAGCATACCGAATGCATTCTTCACCACTTTGTCCACTTGTGACTCAACTTTCAAGGAGCTACGAACATATACCCCGAGATCTCTTTGTTTTGTAACTCTCCCAAGCGCCCTACCATTAACTGAGTAAGTCCTGCCCTGGTTCAATCTACCAAAATGCATCATCTCGCACTTGTCTAAATTAAACTCCATCTGCCATTTGTCAGCCCACTGACCCAATTGATCAAGATCCCGTTGCAATTGGAGATAACTTTCTTCACTGTCCACCATGCCACCAATCTTAGTGTCATCTGCCTTTTGGTCAGTAACCAGTTTAAATGTCCCAAAGCTGTGTTGAAGTTTGGTAAGGAGGTAGGGTAGATGAGGTAAGTGGATGTGATGGGTGAAATATGTGGGTAAGGGGATAGAGTGGGTAAGGGGTTAGGGTGGCAGCTGGGTAGGGTGCTGAGTTAAGGAGGAAGGGGTCAGAGTGGGTAAGGTAAGTGGGTAATGTGTAGGATAGTGAGGGGGAAGGGTGGCATTTGGATCAGGTAGTGATGTCAGGTGAGGTTGAGTTGGGAATAGTTGGGGTTTCAAGACGGTAGTCGACTGGTGAGGTCAGGTCAATAGCAAGGGAATCAGCTTTCAGGGACCAAGCAGAGGGTTGAAGGGGGAGTTGGGTGATGAAATCAGAGCATCTGTCAGGGATTTAAGAGGCTGGGACTTGTCAGGTCGAGTCAGTGAGAGTCGGGGAATCAGGGGAGATTCAGGGCATCAGAAGGAGAGTTGAATGGTGAGGTGGAGTCAGGTTGGGTTGTGGGTGATGTTTTATAATTAACCCTGGAGTTATTCTAGTACTTTCCAGTCTAATATTTCCTGGGTAACTATCCAGGTAAGTCATCCAAGATCTCCATCAGAGTTGGAGACTTTCTCAGAGGGTGTCAGGGAGGAAAGGGATTACTCATCAGAAGTTCAAAATTTCAGGAGAGTTGCCAGGAAGTCATCATGTTTGGACTTCATAGTGTATCTTGGGGGGTGAAAGGGATAGTGCCGGTCTCTGTCTTATTGAAAAAAACTATCCTTTAATGATTTAATATCTTTATTCGTTACCAAAGAAACATTTAAAGAGGCGGTATCATACATTAATAGTACTTCAGTCCTAGGTTGGTCTCTTTAATTACTAAGAGGGAATTCTTGAAATTGAGCTCAACACCAATTGAAAACTAATGACTTTCTAAAAGTCAGAATTTCAGGCACCTTGTGCAATTTAATTTTATTCATTCAGGGGATATGGACATCGCTGACTGGGCCACCATTTATTGTCCATCCCTAATTGGCCTTGAAATGATTGGTTTTCTAGGTCATTTAAAAGTCAACCACATTGTAATGGGTCTGGAGTCACATGTTGGTCAAAGCAGATGAGGGTGGCTGATTCCCTTCCCTAAAGGACATTAATGAACCAGCATCTGTGGTGACAGATGTTATGAAAATGTAGCCTTTCAGTTGATCTGGAAAAAAAAAGCAATTGTAAGAATCGCTATTCCTGTGTTAAAGTTTAAAAATCATTTGATGAAAATATAGAAGCAAATGAAATTAATTAGGATTGATATCAGAACACATTACAAATATTTACTGACAGATAAATGTTCGCAATGTTCACACAAAAAGGAATTCTCAACAATAAAATAATTATCAATAGCAATGGAGCATAAGGGATAATCAAAAGATAAGTCTTACCAAGGAGACAGCTGCTAAGGATGATGTAATTTCGCTTGGTGGTGTATAGATAGACTGGAACTCTCTGATGTCATACATCCCACTGCGAGGGCCTAGAATTTGGTGCTCAGCTAAATCACCATTCATGGCAGCGGGACAGGAGAACTCCAGCCCTGGGCAAGGATGGAGAATTTCGGACATAGACTTTACTCCAGATGATCAGAAAAGTTACAGAAGTATTAAGGGGAAAACTTGAAATAATTCTTGATGCATTAATTTTAATCTGTCCAAAACTCCCTAGATTCAAAGAAGGTCCATTAGATCGGAAGATGATAGAATCATAGAATCCCTACAGTGCAGAAGGAGTTTATTTGACCATTGAGTCAGCACTGACCATAATCCCACCCAAGCCCTATTCCCATAACTCCACATATTCACCCTGCTAATCCCCCTGACACTAAGGGCAATTTAGCATGGCCAATCAATCTAAACAACCCATCTTTAGACGATGGGAGGAAACCGGAGCACCCAGAGAAAACCCACGCAGACAAGATAGAGAGACAGACTGTGGAAAACTACAGGCCAGTCAGTTTTACATTTGTTGGAGGGAAAATGTTAGAAACTATTATTAAAAAAGTTATAGCATTAGAAAAAAGATTTTCTAGTCGCACCCGCCCCGAGATTGAAAATTTCCATTGAGGTCAACAAACCTTTAAAAGGTCCGTCAAATTTTCTGTCCCACCTGCATCAATTTCTGCAGTGAGTGGGACTGGAAAATCTACCCCTATGTTTTTCATTTGTCTATAATCTTTAACGCGAAGTGTAATTATCCACTTTAAAGTTTGGCTGCCTGGAAGGCAATACCTCTAGATAATTACCTTCCTTGTTACGATGAAAAGTGGTTCACTTGCTCAGACCCAAAACAAGCACCTCTGGGAATTGACTATTTTGAACTCAAGTGAAGGTGATTATTGGGGGTGTACTCCTGATCTGGGATTACCCCGGAAAGGGGTAAGGATTGTAATTCACTTTATCACAGCAGAGACCTGTTATTTAGCATGCCTTTATATAAGAGGTGTGATATAACAGTTTTGTTTCATTGCTTTCCACATATATGTAAAAGAGTTCTGATCCCACTCAAAAATTCTCATGTCTCATCCAGTGGCTTCACAGTTGGAACTAAAGGAGGCCAGATGATAAATATATCCCGTGTTGTGTTAACTGATCACTGATAATCAGGTTAACAGCAGGTATGTTATTGTTTGTCTCAATACCCCACGTTTAAGCAATGAAAAAGAACCTGAAATCAAAGGTGAAAGCGCACCTGCTGTTCACTGTTCAGTAGAAAATTTGTGTTTGAATTGCTAAGGGGGAAAAGAAGGTATCAAGTTCCATCAAGTGTACAGAAACAGGATGTTCAACCTAACTGCTTTGTGCTACCATTTATGCTCTGCCTGAGCCTGCTCCCATCCAATTTCACTTACACTACTTACCAAATCCTCCTGACCCTTTCTTCTTTGCTCTCTCTTCTTTTTCCTTAGGTGCCCTTGTGTTATTCACCCCAACTCACTCCTTGTGATCGCTAGTTCCTCATTCTCATCACCCTTTTGGAGTTTCTCTTGAGTTTCCCATTGGATCAACTGGTGACTTTTACATTCCTGGACACCATTTTTGCACTTCGCCCACAAGCGGAAATGTTTTCTCACCACAATCTATGGGGGCCTTTCTTTACCTTTAAGATTGGGTCACCCTCTTGGCCTGTCCGTTTTGAGAGAAAATAGCCCTGGCCTTTCTAGATTTTTTCAGCCTCTCAATTCTGGTACCATCCTTGTGAATCTTTTCTTGCACCTTCTGCAATTGCTCTAAGCCCTTCCTAAAACATGGCGACCAGGACTATGTGCAGTACTCAGCGTGTGGTCTAACTTAGGTTTAATACAAGTTTGACATAACTTGTCTTTTTTTCAATTCAGTACCTTTAGAATTGAACCATACAGTTTGGTTTGCCCTTTTACTTTCAGTCTTCTTAAGCCGTACCACTATGTTTAATGATTTGTGTATCTGATCAAGTAACATTCACACCACACAAGTCCAGGCAATGATCACCTCAACAAGAGAGGATGTAACCATCACCCCTTAGCATTCAATAACATTACCAATGCTGAATGCCCCACTATCAACAACTTGGGGATTCCCATTGACCAGAAACTGAGTTGGACTAAACATATGAATCACGTCGCTACCGGAGC
This sequence comes from Carcharhinus amblyrhynchos, assembly GCF_965287045.1. Classification (NCBI taxonomy): domain Eukaryota; kingdom Metazoa; phylum Chordata; class Chondrichthyes; order Carcharhiniformes; family Carcharhinidae; genus Carcharhinus; species Carcharhinus amblyrhynchos. Next base: position 9,913,654 of record NC_137347.1, on the reverse strand, counting down.
AGGTCAAAGGCAAAGAATCCTGCGGCGAATAACTCACCTCTTGACCATCATCCGCTCCCCCCCCCGCCCCAAGTCTGTGCACCATCTACAAGGCACAAGTCAGGAGCGTGATGGAATACTCTTCTCTTGCCTATATGAATACATTGCCACAACACTTAAGAAACTCAACACCATCCAGAAAAAAACAGTCCGCTTGATTGCTACCCCTTCCACAAACATTCAATTCCTCCACCACCGACAAACAGTGGCAAGTGTGTGCACCATCTACAAGGCTTTTTTATTAATTCATTCATGGGGCTTGGGTGTCGTTGGTTGGCCAGAATTCATTGCCCATCTCTAGCTGCCCTTGTTCAGACGCCATTTGAGAGCCAACTACATTGCTGTGCCTCTAGGGTCACATGCAGGCCAGACTGGGTTAGGACAGCAGATTTCCTTCCTTAAAGTAGATTAATGAAGCACGTGGATTTTTTCCGACAATCGACAATGGCTTCAGTAGATTATTAATTCCAGTTATATTTAATTGAATTCAAATTCCACCATCTGACATGGTGGGATTCGAACCCAGATCCCTGGAACATTAGCTGAGTTTTTGGATTAATAGTCTAGCAATAATATCACTAGGCCATCCCTCTCCAATATGCACTGCAGGAACTCACCAAGTCCCTTAAGCAGCATCTTCCAAACCTATGATCACTATCATCTAGAAGGACAAGGACGGCAGGTATTTGGGAGCATCACCACCTGGAGGTTTCCCTCCAAGTCCCTCATCGCCCTGATTTGGAAATATGTTGCCATTCCTTCATTGTTGCCTGGTCAAAGTTTCAGAATTCAGTCCCTAACATCACTGTGTGTGTACCTATACCTCGGAAACTGCAACGGTTCAAGAAGGAAGCTCACCACCACCTTCTCAAGGACAAGAAGTGATGGGCAATAAATGCTGGCCTAGCCAGCAATATCTACACCCTGGAAATTAATTTTTAAAAACCCTCTGGATCCTTTTCAGTCGTTATTCCACTAAGCCTCTAACGGCTAAAAATTCATTCCTCCTTTCTTTGAATCTGAAGTTCACACTTTGTGCCCAGTCCACACGGATAGTACTAGGGGTAGACAGTGCAGTGCTTTCCCCTCATTCGCTAGATTATAGTGTGAGGATGAGTGGGTTTCTTGCTACTAACTGTCTCTTCATGCTGCCTCTGTGTTCAACAGAGGTGCAAACAGTATTGTGTGATACAGGCAGCGTCCTGTTCTTGAAGGCAGGCTCTCCCTCTTAAAGGGAAACTGTACTGGCTAATGTTGCTGACATTATAACACTCAATAAGGAACACCAGGGCAGAGAAAGGGTCCTCGGTTGACTTATCTTAGAATTAAAGAATCCCTACAGTGCTGGAGGAGGCCATTTGGCCCATCGGATCTGTACCAACAACAATCCCACCCAGGCCCTATCCCTGTAACCTGAAATACTCTGCCAATCCCTTTAACCTATGCATACTGAGACAGTAAGGAGCAATTTAGCATGGCCAATGCACCTAACCCACGCATCTTTGGACTGTGGGAGGAAACCGGAGCACCTCGAGGAAACCCACGCAGACACAGGGTGAACATGCAAACTCCACACAGACAGTGACCCAAGTTGGAAATTGAATGCAGGCCCTAGAGCTGTGAGGCAGCAGTGCTAACCATTGTGCCACCGTGCTGCCCAGAGTCTGAGATGTGGCAATAATGGCAGAGGCCAGAAATTAGAAGGGAAATTCAGAGTATTAGGCAGGACAACTCCCTGAGTTTGTAGCTGATGAGCTGGCAGCTGCTCTACAAGAAGTATATGGTCTTCTGTGTAAGGATAAGGCCAGTTTTCATGTTACATCTCCAAACCACCATTCCGCCAATTGTTCATGCTTCCCAATAATGATAACCAACATTACTCATCTTGCATCATTCCCCACTCCTCTGAAATCACCCAAATATCCAGAAATACCATTTCAACCTCACACAGCATACAACCTCACACCTACCTCTTGCTGCCCGCACCTAATTCCAATCATTCAGCGCTGTCCAAAACTGCAAGAAACTACACAGTGTCGTGAACGAAGCCCAGTCCATCACGCAAACCAGCCTCCCAACCATTGACTCTATCGACACTTCCCGCTGCGTCAACAAAGCAGCCAGCATAATTAAGGACCATCGCACCCCGGACATACTCTCTTCCAGCTTCTTCCATCAGGAAAAAGATACAGAAATCTGAGAATACGTATAAACCAACTCAAGAACAGCTTCTTCCTTGTTACCATCAGACTTTTGAGTGGACCCACCTCGCATTAAGTTGATCTTTCTCTACACCCTAGCTGTGACTGTAACATTACATTCTGCACCCTCTCCTTCTGTTCTCTATGTACAATATGCTTTATCTGCATAGTGTGCAAGTAATAATACTTTTCACTGTAAACCAATACCTGTGACAATAACAAATCAAATCAAATCAAGGGAAGTGCAGCTAGGCCAGGAGGACAATGGTCCATTTTCTAGCTGATGAGGTTTCAGATGAGTTCTGCTGCAGAAGACTCAGATGAGGACATCAATGAAGAGGTTTAGAGAGAGCACTGATGGGAATGCACACTGGGATATTTGGTCCTTTGGCTCCACTGCCAGACATCCTTCTGTCACTATTGAGGAGTATGAACATATCCAACTCCAAATGGCAAAGGGCATTATATAGAGCCTGCCCTCATGGAGCCTCTGCTCCAGCTCCCCATTTTGTTGCAGACCTAGAGGCACTACAAAGGCAGCCCTTAGACCTGTTGCAGCGCCTGTGTGAACAGATCATCTACTCCCCTGCCATCCCTATGACAGTACTGACAAATCCACAACAATTTGTAAAACCCTTTAGTCCATTTTTCAATGAACAGTACATACCTGCAAGTTGAGTGCCTTGCATCTGAAATAACATTAATACAGGCCAATCTCGCAATTTAGCTATTGTTTGCAGAACGATGTCTGAGACTGTTGTCTTGACTTGCATGGTTTAAATTTGGTATTCCAGCATTGCAACATCTAGTCAGGTTGTGTGACACTGAATACATAATGAGTCTTGGCTGACCACACAGACATCTATCAGATCTGCTCCCCAGTTGAAACATTAATTGACAATATTTGTTAATATAAGTCAAATGGTTTCAATTGTTTGCAGTTTGTGGCTTTTGAAATTCAGAGATCCCTAGATTATTAATACTTTTATTAGCTTGCCATTCAAGCTTTTTCTTCATCCAAGAAATCCGTGTGAGTGGCATGGTGGCCCAGTGGTTAGCACAACTGCCTCACAGTGCCAGAAACCTGGGTTTGATTTCTGGCTTGGGTCACTGTCTGTGCAGAGTCTACATGTTCACCCTGTATCAGCATGGGTTTCATCCAGATGCTCCGGTTTCCTCTCACAGTCCAAAAAACGTGCTAGTTAGGTGGACTGGCCATGCTAAATTCAGTGTACCTGAACAGATGCAGGAATGTGGTGACTGGTGGATTTCCACAGTAACTTCATAGCTGTGTTAACGTAAGCTAACTTGTGATACTAACAAATAAACTTTTTCGATCAACTGATGGTATCTTTTCAGAGCCATTTTTTTAAAGAAACCACTATCCGCTATTGTGTGCATTGGTTCCAGAAAAATACAGTGGGTCAAAGGGCATGCAAGTAGCAGAGCGTCACATAAAGGGCATAAGGAGACACGGGATAGACAAGGGTGTAGTCTAGCAGAAGGAGTATTCTGGGGCATAGGCAATGAGTGGAAGACCAGGGACTGACATTAGGTTGGGCAGAAATGCAGAGCTTAGCACAAATGCCACGAGGACTACTTCATGAACGTACATTTTAGAAGGTCCCCTCATTCACACTAAGTTTCATGACTCCTCTCAGGGGCTGAGAATCAATCTTTAAAAAAACCTGGCCGGACTCCATGAAAATTGCCCGAGGAGTAGGAGATACCAATTTGAACAGTGGAGCTGGCCACGTTAGGAGTACCAGACTCTTGACAGGAAGTACCCTTTAAAATCCTTGAAAATTGGAGAGCAGAAGAATGGGATCAGGAATCCTGTAATATTGATCTACTCTCCATTTTTATTTATCTCCAGAGTCAACTGCACTTGGTGAAAATCCAGGCCACTGAATCTGTAAAGGCAAGAATACATAATGGAGTTTGAGCCGGAGCGAGTTAGTTGCTTTAACATTGTAATGACTTTAATCAGGCAATTGATGTGGGCCTGTTAGAATATGAACTCCCTGATTAAGGGCCAAGTTGATGGGCCAATCAAGGAGCCTCTTGCTTTGTATTTAACCAGGAGTATCAGTTCCTCTAGAACTCTGAGTGTAAGCTGCTAACTGAAAGCATTCTGTATGCTGTTGTCAGGCTTGTAAGTAAAGAGATTCTGTCTCTGAGGACTTATTATGAGTGTCTTTCTGCAGTTCAAACTCTTTATTGTGGTTTATAATGTCAGTAAAACCCATGTTTATCATGCTGTCACACAGGAGCAGGGGGTGGTTGCATTTCTTACATTTCATGTAGGAAAATATATACATGGATAATTAGTCCTATTGAGTGAGAAGAAAAGTAACAAATTAATTTAGCATTAGCACATTAAAAGCAGCATGAGTTGACCATGTGGGATCTTCATTGATGATGTTCACTGTTGAATCCAGATGCCTCTATTGTGTTTCTTTTTCTTTGGCAAAATGGTCAGAAACTTCAGCTGTTTTCATATTTTTTTGCAAAGCATTTCCAATCTTATGGGACAACACAAGTAAACCATCAAGAGAAAGGGTCAGGCAACTTGCCTTGTAATGCCAGCAGTGTAATTGACTGCAAGGTCACACCTCTCCTTACCCATTGGAGATCTAAGCAGTGAATCCTAATATGGCTAGAGGCCATTGTACATGTACTGGCTCATAATCCTGACCTCAGGCACAATGATAACTTGCAGGGAGAAGTGACTGCCGCTAGCCAATGCCAAAACCTTCTCCACCCATACGTTGCTTATTCACATTCTCTGTCAGATGAATAGTTGGGGCATTACAATTAGCCTCAACACCCACAGGTAACAAAGGGGAAAATTAAACAACCTTTCCTGAGCAAGAAGCAAGGCAAGATATTCCATTCAAACACTCAACAGCTACTAATACTAGTTAATTAATTTAATTAGAGCAACGTCATTGAATCATAGAATCCTTACAGTGCAGAAGGAGGCCATCTGGCCCATCGCTTCTGTACTGATCACTGTCCCACCCAGGCCCTATCCCCCATGTATTTATCCTAGCTAGCCCCCCTGACACTAAGGAGCAATTCATCATGGCCAATCATAACCTGCACACCTTTGGACTGCGTAATATGTAATGTTATTATAATTATAAGGTCGTAGCATTCCAGCATCGTCAAGGCATTTCAGATTTGGTTAGGAACAAAAAAAAGGATGATCTCACCAGAATTTGGCAGAGTTTTGATTCCGGTGAGATAAACAGTGTGTTTCTCTCTGGGGAATCAGACCGGTTTTCCCTCCAGATCTTATCACACTATCAAAAAAAAATAGTTGGGTGAGTTGGGGGACCAAGCTGTCTGTTCATAATACTTAAATCCATTAAAATGTGGATGTGAACCTGATTACATCGCCGGCAAGGGTTGGCAAGAATCCTCCCCAAATAATGCATCCACCTTCCTTCTCGCCTTTTTACAACTTGGCTTCCTGCCTACACCAACTCTATTAAAGTATGGACGGCATAATATCCTGATCAGTTGGCTTGGTAACATGCTCAATTGGCCTTTAATTATTGATTTAACTATGGCGGGTGGATTGCTTATTTTGATGCCTGCCCAGCTAACATGTTCAGGAGTGAGTGGGAGGATGATGGGCTGGGCACACTTCATGTTTTAAATGCTACTGCTCCCCCCACCGCCCCCTCTGAAAATACACCAGGTTGGACAGGCGGTTGTAAAATCCAAGCCCAAAACTGTTTCATTGACTGTGATCTGCTTTCAAACATTTTCTTTTTTATCTCTCTTTCTCCCTTTCTTTCTTCTCAATGCATCTTATGCAGGAGAACTTATCAATTTGTAAGATGACACTATCCTCCCTGTGATGATTTCAATCAAGCCATTGAGGTTGGTTGTTTGGAGTAGGAACTCCCTGATGAAGGAGAACTAAAAGATCTCCCTGATTAAGGATCCAGTTGATGGGCCAATCGGGGAGCCTTTGCCTTGTATTTAACCAGGAGAGTCAGTTCCACTGACACCTCTGGGGTAGAATGCTAACTGCTAGCACTCTGTGTACTGCTGTTAGAGTTTGTAAATAAAGGGATTTTGGTGAATCTGTAGACTTATTACATTCCCTCTGCTCCCTGCATTTTGCTGGTGAAAATCACTATGCTGTGTCTGGGTGAAGTCTGAGTCCTGTTTGCTGCAGCAATTTGTGGACACTCTCTTTAAATAGACTTTGATTGCTTTCTCATTTGCTGAGTAAATAATGTAAGTCCTGCCAGAAACCCCTAATCTCCCTTCCAGATCATTGGGTGAGTGGTGCCAGTTAGAGTCCCTGATAGTGATGTGAAAAAGCACCTCGCTGTGAAACCATCCCATGTGATGAGTTAGTTAATGGGATGGAAATACCCATGGACAATATAACCCAGGGGCTCCCCTCAGGCAGATCCTCAATCAGCAGAGCTGCCTGGTGCTTGTCGCTGTGAAAGATACCTTGCCTTTTGCCTTAATTTCTCAACTCTTGCTATGCAAAGAATTCTAACCGTATTTCACTGAGCATTTCACTTCTGAAAACCGAAGGAAAAGATCTAGTAGATTGTGAGTTGAATACTTGGCATTGGTTTCCACCAGAAAGGAAACATGGACAAAAAAAAACTCGCCCAGGCAAACAGTAAAGATTTTTAATGCATCTATTGAGATAAAGCTGGGATGCGTTAAGTGGAAAAGTGAGTTCATTAAAAACAAATGCAAGTGATACTATAATGGAAAAGAAGGAAATGGCAGGCTTACTATATTAATACTTAGTACCGTTTTTCATAGTGGAGAGAGAGGATAAGTAGTAAAAGGAGATTTGTCCTGTTAATAATCTAAATGCAGTCACCATCAGTAAAAATCATCTTTCCCTGTGTGTCCAAAGTTTGAAGAAGTGATTGTTTCATTGCATTTATATCCTCAGTGTTGTATGGATAAATATTTATCTTTCCTTTTGGTTCAAATGTACTGGAAAGCTGGCTTCATGTCTATTTTTTAAAGTCAAAACACTCAAAGGGTTTAAAACACGCCCTCTTTTCGTGAACAACTAAGAGGTAAGGGAAAACTGATCCTACCATCTCTCTCTGCCTTTTCTAATGCTAGCACACAGAATGCATGAATTAAAAGTGGGAGTCGGAGGAGGTAAAGTTGATGATACGGGAAAGGGGGAAATGGTAAAGCAAAACAGAGACTGTCCCCTCCAATGACATACAAAGCAAAAGTGTACGTCGTTGGAGGGAACAGGCAATGTGGTGCCATTAAGACTGGTTAATCTATCAGGAGCCAAGCTGTTGAGTGGTTGGGATTTATGTGGGGCTCAGAGTTGCCCAGTCTTCCATAGGTATGCTGTTTGATCCATAGTCTTTTTAACCTGAACTATTTATTTAGGTACGTATTGGCACATTTGAATCTCAACATGAGGTTGGAGCTTCTCCAGTCATGTGATCTGGCATCACTATTACATCAGCATCATATATGTTTCTGATATTAATCCTTTACAAATACCACCCTCAGTACTAATATCTGGGATGGAGACACAATGCTAGCTGAAATAGATGGTGGTGTTAGTAACATCTACATCTATCTCCTTTGGGCTTAAAAACAGGTCGGTGCATCAAATGTGTCTGGTTCAACAACTGGCCTTCAGCCCTTGGAGACCATTTGGAGAGGAATTTGAAAACTCTGTGATACTTCTTTCACCCTTCAGCCCCTGCTGGATTCCATTAAGTCCAGGATCTTTCTGATCAATGGACACTCAAACACAGGAAGCAGCAGATGGGGGCGGCACATTGGCACAAGTGTGAGCACTGCTGCCTCACAGCACTAGGGACCTGGGTTTGCTGTCTGTGTGGAGTTTGCATGTTCTCCCTGTGTCTGTGTGGGTTTCCTCCCAGGTGCTTCAGTTTCCTGCCACAGTCCAAAGATGTGAAGGCGAGGTGGCTTGGTCATGCTAAGCTACCCCTTACTGTCCAAAGACGTGGAGGTTCGATAGATTAGCCATGATAAATGCATGAGGTTACAGGGATGGAGTTGAACTGGGTGAAATGCTCTTTCAGAGAATCAATGCAGACTCAATGGGCTAAATGGCCTCTTTCTGCACTGTAGGTGCATTCTATGGTTCTAAGTAGCATGATAGAGTCCTTCTCCATGACGTAGGCCTCTTCTAATCACAGGAATCATAGCCCTTGAGATGGAGAGATGTCTTCATCGCAAGAAGTTCAATATATCACAGTGCTGCCAATCACCACTGGCATTTCAGGCCTTCAGGCATCAACTTGGCATAACGTCAGGATAAATATAAGAACAAGGTGGTAATAATAGACATTTGCTTTAATTATAAATGCACCTAGTAAAACAACTGTGTGACATGAAGAGCAATTTTAATTTGAGTGGAAGTAAAATCAGGTTTGTTTCATTACAGGCATGCAGTGTCCATTTTATCTGATAATAATTAAATTTAGGTGATTCTTAATGAACCTGTCTCTTTACGTAGATCTCTTCCGAGACCCGCGGGACAGACTTGGTACGAAGATAACGCTGGAGGGGTCTATGAGAACATAAATAGTCTGTTCAGTTTGCGAACATGTTCTGCTATTTGTTTAGATTAAGATTGATCTGTACGCCAATGCCATTTATTTGCTTTTGATCCATGTCCCTTGATAGCCTTACCTAATAAAAATCTGTCAGTCTCGGTGTTGGAAATGTTAATTAATCCAGCATCCATAGTCTAATGCGGGAGAGAACCCAGAGGCCCAATATCTTCCACAGGACTGCCATTAAACCAGCAAGTCCGTGGTTTCACTTTTCGTCTTTTCTTACTAATGCGATGACATTTGCAATTAACCTATCCAAAAGCAGTACAGCCCTGGCTAACAGCTACAATTTCCACACCAGTTCCTTTTAATATAGTGAGGAAAGTACCTGCAGTCATTGAAGGGTGATATGGTAGCACAGTGGTTAGCACTGTTACCACACAGTGCCAGGGACCCAGGTTTGATTCCTGGCTTGGGTCACTGTCTGTGTGGAGTTTGCATGTTCTCCCTATGTCTGTATGGGTTTCCTCCAGGTGCTTTGGTTTCCTACAACATTCTGAAAGACGTGCTGGTTAGGCGGATTGACACAAACAGGTATCAGACTGTGGCAACCAGGGGAGTTTCATGGTAACTTCATTGTCTTACTTACTAAATAAGTTTTATCAGGTCTTGGAAATTAATGTCATTTGTCATGTTATATTATCCATTTCCACCTTTAAAAAAAAACATATTTAATTAATAAATTCCTCTGCCTAATTTATTTCAACGAGAAAGCGAATCACATGTTGAAAGTGGTCTCTTAAAGTTTTATTTGTTAGTGTTACAAGTAGGCTTACAGTAATACTGCAATGAAGTTATGGTGAAAATCCCCCGAGTCACCATGCTCCAGCGTCTGTTCAGGTGCAGTGAGGGAGAATTTAGCATGCCCAATGCACCTAACTAACATGCCTTTTGGACTGTGGGAGGAAGCCGTAGCACCTGGAGGAAACCCATGCAGACACAGGGAGAATGTGCAGACTCTGCCCAGGCAGTGACCCAAGCTGGGAATCGAACCCGGGTCCCTGGTGCTGTGAGGCAGCAGTGCTAACCCACTGTTCCTTAAAGGGGAATAATTGCCGGGGCTTCGATGGGGTCTTCCCTTTTGGTTCTTGGAGTTGAAAGGGTGTTGTAAGTATTTGGGTTTTCTGATCATTTTATGTCTAAGTTTTTATGTTTGAAGTAGAAAAAAGAGATACACATTTGCAGCAGGTAGGGATTAATTGGCCCCTCTCTCACTGTCTTGCTTGATGCTTTTTTTAAGCTTGTTTCTGTCTTTCTGGAGGATAAGCCTTCTTGTGTCCTACTGGGCACCGGAATGATTTGTCCTGGCTGCTCCTCAGAATGATAAGGTGATTTATTTGAAGTCAGTTTTGATCACTTGACTAAATGACCACTCCTTTTACTGCATTCACAAACGACTCACTGAGAAGCTACAGCTACAACATAGGGATGAATGGTGGCCAGCCCCACCTGAACTGGTTTCTTCATGACTCCCTTTGTTAAATTTCAAGTTTGCAGCAACTTAGCTAAGATCATTATGTTTTGGTTTCTGTCACTGTCCAGGCAATAAGAGCTGGAAATGCAGGGGTGATTTTGTATCCAGAATGCCTTTGCAAAGTTTTAAGCCTGGAGACATGGGCCAGACATTTCCTGGCCGATCATGTCAGCGGGATTCTCTGGTCCCGCTGCAGTGAACGGAGATTTGGCTGAGTGCCAAATTCTCCGTCCTCACTTGCAGCGGCAACGGGGCTTGAACAGGTGAGAAGTTCTGGCTTTGATATAGTTGTTATGTACACAAGCCAGGTTACCTGCCCTTCAGTGGCCACCTCTGCAGCAGCTCGTTGTTCGTTCTAAAAAGAAAAAGCTAATTTCAGAGGCCATTTTGAATAAAGTTTACAGGAAGTTTCCCTTCCTGCCAGCCACAGAAAACATCATCTTTTAAGAACAAAGAACAGTACAGCACAGGAATGGGCACTTCAGCTCACCAAGTCTGTGCTGACACAAATGCCTCTCTAATCTAATATTCTCCTGTGTCTACGTGGTCCATATCCCTCTGTTCCCTGCCCATTCATGTATCTACCCGGATGCCTCTAGAACATTGCTATAGAATCTGCTTCCACCATCTCCGCCGGCAGCGCATTCCAAGCATTTAACACCCCCTGTATGAAAAACTTGCCACTTCCATCTCTTTTAATCTTTCCCCCTCTCACTTTCTATCTTTGTTCCTGAGTTATTGACGCTTAGATCCTGGGAGAAAGACTCTGACTATCCACTCTATCCAAACCTGTCATAATCTTGTAAACCCCTACCAAGTTCCTCCTCCTCCCCCCACCCCCCCCATCCTCTGATGCTCCACTGAAAAGAATCCAAGTTTGTTCAACCTTTCTTCATAGTCCATATCCTCCAAACCAGGCAACATCCTGATTTTTTACCTTTCTTTACTTCTCAAGAGTTATATATCTTTGAAACATTAACTGTTTCTGTCTTCACAGATGCTGCCAGACTTAGAATCATAGAACCCTGCCAGCACAGAAGCAGGCCACTTAGCCCATTGGTCCTGCATCCACTACAATCTCACCCAGACCCTATCCCCATAACTCTACGTATTTACCCTGTTAGTTCCCCCTCCTAACACTAAGAGGCAATTTAGCATGGCTAATCAACCTAACCTGCACATCGTTGGCCTGTGGGAGGAAACTGGAGCACCCGGAGGAAACTCATGCAGACACGGGGAAAATGTGCAAACTACACGCAGACAGTCACCCAAGGCTGGAATTGAACTCTGGTTCATGGCACTGTGAGGCACCACTGTGCAGCCCTGATATGATGAATATTCTAGAAATTTCCGTCATTATTTGTTGTTTGCCCTCTTCCTATTCTCAGTCATTGCCTTATTTAAGGAGATCCATGTAGATGGTCCCCTTGTCTATCTCTGTACAGATAAATCATCTGATATCAAAGCGCAACACCAATCAAAGTCCCACTCAGCTATAGATTCAACACTGTTACTGCAATTCTGGGTCCCTTCCATGCAAGGAGGCTAATGTGGGGGAATGAAACAATCTGTTGACAGTATCTTATTTAAAGTTTGTTCATTAGTGTTACAAGTAGGCTTACATTAACACTACAGTGAAGTTACTGTGAAAATTCCCTAGTCGCCACATTCCAGCGCCTGTTTGGGTACACTGAGGGAGAATTTAGCATGGTCAATGCACAAAACCAGCATATCTTTTGGACTGTGGGAGGAAACTGAAGCACACGGAGGAAACCCACACAGATACGGGGAGAACGTGCAGACTCCGCACAGACAATGACCCGATTTGGGAATCGAACCGCGGTCCCTGATACTGTGAGGCAGCAGTGCTAACCACTGTGCCACCATGTCGCCCCATCTATGCTCTATGTCAGTTTGCTGAGTTTGTCAAATGTCCCTGACCACAAGGTCTTCCTGTAATTCAATGCAGCTTTCTTTCTGTGTCAGGAGTGTTGCTTCTATGGGCAGCTTTGCCCTGTCATTCTCACCCAAACACCATGAGCTGCAGCCTCAGATCAAGTCACTGCTCAAAATGGCCTTTAGATTCTCCTCAATCAAATAACGTACCAGTCAGTAACAGAGCTGGCTGGTCTCTAATCTAGGTGTCAGCATCAATCGCTCACAAACCAGGTGTCGCACTGTTTAGATTCAAAGCAGAAGCCTTCGATTTTCTGAACCCCAAGAAAGGCACCTTAACTCCAGACTCAGGAACAGCGACACCCCGACTGTGCCCATGTAGCATTTCCATTTCTCGTGTCAGCTCACCCTTGTCATTTCTCTGAATGAGGTTGGCAATTTAGTATCAATTTCTTGTTGAATTACAGCAGCTTTGCAGCCTGCACTTCAAACTGCTCAAACTTGGCTGAGGCAGCTCCAAGCTAATTTCACTCAGATCTGTCGAAGCCTGTGGAGAGAAGAGACTTTAATCTCATCTTCTGGGCTCGGAATCAAACCAAGGTCCCAGAGATTCCAACGCACCGCACTACCCAATCCCTTCCATTTCTTCTCATTTTTGAAATGTGCTTTTACTTTCCCCCCAGCTATGGGATCCATATTCCGATTGCCGAACAACCGTGAATTATTCAAAGGGTTATATTTTAAATAGAGCTGTTGTAGCATGTTCTATTTTATTTTTTTTTACTGCCTTCGGAATACACTCTTGTCAGGTTTTGGCAGGGTTCTTGTGATTAGACAACAGTTGATCAAAAGCTTCCTATTCCTTTCACGTTCGCAACTTATGGAATCCTGTGAGTCAGTTTTGATTCTTCCTCTGCACGTCACATTTTACCCATACTTGTAACTAACATTCCTTTAACTATCGGGGTGCTATTTTGGCTGGTGCCAGATGAAAAGGTTTACGTTGATTAGTGATTAAAGCCTCTAAATATCAGTTGAGACATTTTGTAGCATGCTCAACTCCATCTTGGCCTAAGGGCTGGTGCAACCATTTGGTAAACAGAGCAGTTACTGACAGCGGCAACATCTTTTCTTGTAGGGGAGGGGGAGGGGGAGGTGGGGGAAGCAACAGGCACAGCAAGAAATTGAATGAACTATTCATGTAACTACTTAAGTAAACAAACATTCTTCAGGAGTGAGAATAAAAGGCCTAGCTCCACTGATATAAATCCACAAATGCTGATGAATATATAGGGCAGAATTTTACACTTCCCTCAAGGCCGGCGCATAATATATAATGGGCGGGATTCCCACCTAACCACAGATACAATTTCACCCTCGGGTGGACAGGGTCTTGTGTGAGACAACCCACCCAATTGCCTATTAAGGCCCATTCATAATGGCCGCTTTAGGGCCTGATCTCACCCGGCCTCAATTTTTGCTGGATTGGGTACAGGGAAGGTGGGAGAGCAATATTGGCACATTTCCCCATCTTGGGCAGGCAGGGGGCGGGTAGGTGTTGCCTCAAAGTTGGGGTGCTGTCCCCCTCGGGACGTTGACGCTCTGGGAACTCCTCCCTCTCTCTGGCCTACACACCCCCCCCCCCCTCCCCCACCCAAATCCGCCACCCACTGTCAATCAATGCTCAAGTGAGCGTTAAGTGGCAATGGGAATGCAACGGTTGGCAACTGCTTCAAATTCTACCCTTAGACTTCCATGTATTCACATTTCAACCTTTCCCAAACTTTGATGCTATATATTCTCCATTCAGTTCAAGTGACAATTTGCAAATTTACACGCCTACATGATTAGTCTAAAAATTCAAACAAGTAAATGGTATCAAATGATGTAATTGAATCTAGATCACTCGTAATGATAGTTTATTGCGTAAATTGTGCATAAAATCATCTAGTGACCATCTAGAGCAAATAATATAACATCATGTGGATCATTTTACACATTATTTTACACATTATAAACATCCGTGTGTTAGCATGGGATAGAGGATTGCTTATCTAACAGCAAGCAAAGTGTGGGGGTAAATGGGTGCTTTTCTGGTTGGAGAACAGTGACTAGTGGTGTGCCTCAGGGATCACTGTTGGGTCTGCAATTGTTTACAATTTACATAGATGATTTGGAGTTGGGGGCAAGTGTACTGTGTCAAAGTTCTTAGATGACACTAAGATGAGAGGTAGAGCAAAGTGTGCAAAGGACATTGAATATCTGCAAAGGGATATAAATTGTTTAAGTGAGTGAGCAAAGGGTCTGGCAGATGGAGTACAATGTTGGTAAATGTGAGATCATCCATTTTGGTAGGAATAATAGCAAAATGGACTATTATTTAAATGGAAAAAAGTTGCAGTATGCTGCTATGCAGAGGGACCTGGGTGTCCTTGTGCATGAATCACAAAAAGTTAGTTTGCAGGTGCAGCAGAAGGCAAATGGAATTTTGTCCTTATTTGCTAGAGGGATGAGTTTAAAAACAGAGATTATATTGCAGCTGTATGAGGTACTGGTGAGGCCACACCTGGAGTACTGTGTACAGTTTTGGTCTCTTTACTTGAGAATGGATACTGGACCTGGAGGGGGTGCAGAGGAGATTCACTAGGTTGATTCCTGAGTTGAGAGAGTTGACTTATGAGGAAAGATTGGAGTTTAGAAAAATGAGGGAAGATCTTATGGAAACATATAAAGTTATGAAGGGAATAGATAGAAGTATAGATACCTGATAGGAATGTATAAGATGTAGATCGGGTGGATTCTCAGAGGCTTTTCGCAAGGGCTGGAATGGTTGCTATGAGAGAACACAGGTTTAAGGTGCTGGGGAGTAGGTTCAGAGGAAATATCAGGGGTACGTTTTTCACTCAGGGTGGTGGTGAGTGGAATCGGCTGCCATTGGTGGTGGTGGAGGCAAATTCGATAGGATCTTTCAAGAGACTTCTGGATGAGTACGGGGAGCTTAATAGAATTGAGGGTTATAGGTAAGCCTAGTAGGTAGGGATATCATTGGCGCAACTTGTGGGTCAAAGGGCCTGTTTGTGCTGTAGATTTTCTGTGTTCTATGTTCTAGTAGATAAGATAGAAGCAGGGAGGTTGTTTCCACTGGCAGGTGAGACTAGAACTAGGGGGCATGGCCTCAAAATGAGGGGCAGCAGATTGAGGACAGCATTTCTTCACCCAAAGGGTTGTGAATCTGTGAAATTCCCTGCCCAGTGAAGCAATTGGGGTTACCTCACTGAATGTTTTTAAGGAAAGGATGGATAAATTTTTGAGCAGTAAAGGAATTAAAAATTATGGTGAATGGGCAGATAAGTGGCGCTGAGCCATCGTCTCATTGAATAGCAGAGCAGGCTCAAGGGGCCAAATGGCCTACTCCTGCTCCTAGTTCTCATGTTCTTGTTATAACGTGCATTTCTTCCACGACACAGCCTGGGAAAAGAGTAGAATAATGAGAATGTGCAATCAGTATCATAATATTCTCATTTTTCATGCAAAATAAATCTGCAATTATAAGTGCAGAATTTTTATTCATGCTAATGCACAATATTCATTTTTGATTGTTAATTGTGGAGGGAATACAATGCTGAAGGTTTGCCTGGGGCACCTAATACTCTGTCACTGGCTCTGGTTGGCACCTATTAAGTAAACACAGATATTCTCATATGCTACTGGCTAAAATTGGGCTTCAAACAGAATGTTTAATTTGATAAGACAAACGATGGGACGGGATTCTCGGCCTCCCAGCCGTATGTTACTGTGGTGGGAGGTTGCATGGTGTTGACTGGGTGGCGGGATTCTGTTGCTCCTCAATGGGATTTCCCACTGAGGCCACCCCACGCTGCCAGGAAATTTGCAGGCATGGATTCACTGCTGGTGGGGCCAGAGAATTCTGCTGGTGTGAATGGCTGGAGAATTTTAGCATGGTTTTGAACAATTGACTTTTGGAGAGCACTGTTCAAATGCTGAAAAATATTGCAATGAAACCCTCTCCCAACTTGTGCAAGAAATACCAGGAGAGTTATTAAATATATATCAGTCAGACATGGCACTCCCTGGTTGATTTTTCTTTTACCCTGCTTAACCTAAAAAAAAGCAGAGATTGAATATTTTTGCTAAATTTAGTTGACTTCCCACAGATGGGATTAATTCTGGGATCTAGGTAACTCTAAGGCTCATTTTAAACAGTGTCCCCAAATAAAGGAGAGCGTGCAACTTTTTTTATTCATTCGTCGGACATGAGCGTCACTGGCTGGCCAGCATTTATTGCCCATCCCTAGTTGTCCGAGGACAGCTGAGAATCAACCACATTGCTGTGGCTCTGGAGTCACATGTAGGCCAGACCAGGTAAGGATGGCAGATTTACTTCCCTAAAGGACATTAGTGAACCAGTTGGGATTTTCTAACAATCGACAATGGTTTCATTAGATTCTTAGTTCCAGATTTCTTTTATTGAATTCAAATTCCACCATCTGCCGTGGCGGGATTCGAACCCAGCTCCCCAGAACATTAGTTGAGTTTCTGGATTAATAGTCTTGTGACAATAGCACTTGGTCCTTGCGTCCCCTAAGGAATTAAGAAACATTACATGGTGGGCCCAAGTTTACCATTGCATCGCGCCTGTTTTCGGGCGTGAAAACATCGTAAAGTCGGGTGTGAGGCCATTAATCTGATCCATGTCTGCACCCGTGCAGATGGCCACTTTATCGAGGCCCGGGAATGGCCACAATCTGATTCACACCCAAAAATGGGCCCAACGGCGATTGAAATGCATTTCAGTTGAATTAATAAACTGCCGGCCCAACTTTACCAGCGTTTCCCCCTTTACCAATGTATTCACTGATCTGGAAACAGGGCGAAATAAACATGCTAAATAGAAGTCTGTTTCGGGAGCTCCAGCTGCTGAAGAGGTAAGTTCAGAACTTCCAATGGCTCTCTGGCTCAGATCGGTGGTGGAGAGGGAGGGAGGCGGGTCAGGTCATTCTCTTGGTGAGGGGGGGAGGGAGGGAGAAGGGTAGATTGTTGTCTGGCTGGGGCTCGGGGGGGGGGGGGGGGAAGATGGGCCAGACCATTCTCTGGTGAGGGGAGGGAGGCCTGATTGTTTTCTGATGGGGAGTGGGGAGGGAGGAGGGCAGATCGTTGTCTGGTGGAGGAGAGGGTGGAAGGAGGAGCTGGATCAGATGTACTTTTTGGGGGCGGGAGGGTTGGGTGAGGCCAGATGGATCTCTGATGTTGGGGACGGGGAGGGAAGGGCACGGGGGTCCACTGCTAGTCTGTGGGCAATCGGTGTGGAGGAGGGAGGCAGGGGGTCACGATCAGGATAGCAGGGGGATGGGTGGAGAAGGGGGGCAGTGATGTCGGTGGGGGCCATCGCTCCAGCTTTTTGCTCCTGGGTCGCTTTCTCCACTTTCTGCGGCTCAGGAGCGATCTGACATGGGCGCACTTTTTCAAATTTTTTTCTTACTGCACATGCGCAGTTCAAAGCTCCGATCGTTTTGGGCGCGATAAGCCCCACCCACCACACAATTCAGACCCACGATTTTTTTCAAGCTAAGCGCGTTTCAGGGCACCTGAAAGCAGATTTCCAAGTCGGATCTGAACTGTATCCAAATTCAGCACTTAGAATCAAAATGGTAAAATCAGACCCGGTGTAGCATAAGCCTAGCAGTGTATGAAGCGCGGAGGGTATGCAACTAAGTGAGTGCTAAAACAAAACGGCATTGGTTAACAGTGCCTTCAACCTTTGACAGACAAAAATTATGGCTGGAATCTTCCCACTGTTCACGCCGGTGGGGTTTTCCTATCCCGTTACAGTCAACGGAGATTTGGCTGACTGGCAAATTCTCCAAAATTCCTGCAAAGGGAGCGTAGCTGAACAGCGGACAAGATCATGTGCCTTGTATAAATCTTCTGTCTCCTTTGCGGCTGGGATTTTCTGGTGCTGCTGAATGGAGTTTTGGCTGGAATGCCAAATTTTCCATTCTCACTTGCAATAGGTCCTGCAAGGCTGGAGAATCCCACGCTCTATATATAATAACCAATAACATTTATATAGCTTGTTTTCTCACTTTGCTTTTGCTCCTGTCTCTGTCTCTCTCTCTCTCTCTCTCTCTCTCTCCAAATTGTTCTGTTGCTGTGTAAATTAGTTTGGATGCATGCAACATCTGTGGAGAATCAGGCAGGAAGGTTTTCCCATTTGTAAGGCAGTCTGGTTATTTAAAGAGAAATTAAGATGCTCTTGTGAAATCCTCAGTAGACAATTTTTCTCTATGTGCTGTGCTCTTACAATTTAATATGGCCAGAGTACAAGAGCTTTTACCTGTTACTTAAGTACAGAGATCCAGACTTAGGCTTGATGCTATCGTACAATTATCTCCCAAATGGTCAATTTGAGATGTCTGTCAGGAGCTTAGGAATGAGCATTGACTGAGATCTTCCTGCTTAACTCATATCATCTTTTTTGGAGTGCTGTCCACCAATAAGTATCTTCTTTCTTGAGCATGTATTCATGAGACATCTCCAGGGGTTGACATACAGAATATCATTTTTGCTTACACAATTGTCTTCTGGCTGCAGCTTGGTTAGTTGGGTACATCATGGACTGTTGCTTGGTTAGTCCCTTCTCAAGGTGTCTTCCACTGACTTAATCTCAATTTCATAGTTACCAGTGCAGAAGGAAGCCATTTGACCCATCGAGTCTTCACTGGCAATAGTTCCACACAGGCCCTATCCCCATAACCCCACTATTTATCCTGCTAACCCCCTGACACTAAGGAGCAACTGAGTGTGGCCAGTCAACCCAACCTGTGCATTTTTGGACTGTCTGATGGAAACAGGGGCACCCGGAGGAAACTCAAACAGACAGTAACCCGAGACCGGAATTGAACCCAGGTCTCTGGCGCTGAGAGACAGCAGTGCTAACTACTGTGCCACCGTGTCGCCCATCTTGATTCAGCCATATCAGGGCATCTTTCTGTTCCATTGTGATTGCCTGTCTAGTTTTGCTCATTTTGCTGTGATTATTCTATTTCAATGTAAGTTCACTTATTCAGTTCAACAGCATCATTGCAATTAAGAAGCATTGATGTAATCAGCAAGTATCGGACCCATCCAATCTCCACGTAACGAACAATGCTCTGAACTCATACCCAATCAGTTAACCCTTTTCATGCAAGAAAAACATCCTAGAAACCATAACATGTGATAGAATTGGTGGAGGTAGCATAAGAACATTTCTATATGAAGTTGTATACATAAAGTCACACTTGACTAATTTAATTGATCCATGCAAAGGATTCACAGACTATGTGTAATTAAGGGATTTGCATCTCCAATAAGATCTTTTATAAAAGATTCTTCATAAATATCATGGTGTATTTGGTTAAACTGAATGTAATCATGGAAAAAGAAATGTCCAGGATCAGAGTAGATGTGTTTTGCTTTGTTGAAATATGAATAGCAATGTGCTTCATGTATTCATGCTGGGATTCCTTTACCACCCATAAAAAATACTTAGACATGGCTTCAAGATGAACTTCATCCATGTTTGTTCATACAATCAAAAATAGACAGGGTGACAAAGAGAAGAGATTGCAAGAAAAGTCACATTCAGAGCATGAAGCAATGACGAATGCAATTAAATGCAAATAAATATAGATCTTTAATCTTGTAAATGTGGCAAAAAAACCCATAAAGAAGACAAGTGTCATTCTGTGTTTTTTACATGTAACATTTGATATAAAAGCAAGGAAGTGGTGTTCAATCTGTGGAATACATTCATGAAGTGACGATTGCAATACCGCTGAAATTCTTCCAACACTGGGTTAAAGTCCAATAGTTTTATTTGGAATCATGAGCTTTCAGAGCACTGCTCCTTCATCAGGTGACTGGAGACATCTAATGAAGGAGCAGCCCTCCAAAAGCTTGTGATTCCAAATAAATCAAGTGCATTTTAACCTGGTGATGTGAGACTTCTTAATGTGTCCACGCCAGTCCAATGATAGCATCTCCAATCATTGAAATTCTTGATTAGAGGAAAGATATGAGACATGTGGAAGAAATTTCCTAGACAATTATACAAAAAAATTACAATTTTAAAAATGCATGCTTTTCGAACTAAAATATGAAAAATCAAGAAGGAATCTAATGAAAATTTCTGAAGGAGTAAGGAAAGAAAGATAGTTGCCAAATTGATAGCAAGGGCACAGATTGTGTCTTATCACTCAAAATGACAAAGGGTGTCTTAGGCAGCATTGCAAAGCACATGTTTACAGCTGTTTCTGTGGCTTGTTTATCCTGGAACAGGTCACTAACGTGAAGCTATGGCTTGAGGACACTACTTTGCTTCAAGCGTGGCTGGCCAGGAGTTTCCATCTCACTGCCTGCCGTATATACATTGGAAGTGTTTGGGATTTGCAGATTGATAATCAACCTGTTTGGCAACATCTTGAATGTACCTTCCTTGGCCATCAAATCCTGAAGTGAGACTTGAACCCAGAGGCAGCGATGCTATTCACTGTGCCACTAGACCTCAGTGAAGTTAGAAGAAAATATTTATCCAGAGAACATGTGTACCGAAACAGGATCTATAACACAGAAGGAAATTGGACAACTATTTCAGAAGGAAGAATGTGAAAACTTGGCAAAAGGGCAACACAATTGATTGAGTAACCATGTTGAAGAATTATCTTTAGCGTTAGTGACTTGCTGAAGTATCTCCACTTCTGTTGAAATGTATTTGATTGCAAATGGTATACCACATAGCTAGGAGTGTAGTGCATACAGGATAACACAGCTCAGCCAGTGACCTGGAGAAAACCACCATCTTGTATAGTACAAATAAGCAGGATCCAAACTTCATTCTTGGTCTGATGCAGCTCTACTCAGGGAGGTAGTCAAGAATGCCGCAGTCGGCTTTTAAAAAATTTTGCAGCACCTTAGTGATAAAGTATCAACCCTACCCAATTCATCAAATATACTCTGTACAACGGCAAGTCTTGGAGACAAAGCACTGAGGGAGAGAAACTGTTGGCACGTAAAGAAGTGGGCAATGTTACTGATCAATACCACACAAAATTGGATGGGATTTTCTAGTTGCACTCACCCGAAAACTGAAAAAATCCCACCCGAGGTCGACGGACGTTTCCATGGTCTGCCCCTTGCCTGTTATGTTTTCTGTGGTGGACAGAATGGGAAAATTTGCCCCCATCAAGTTCAATTTGGTTTTTCATTTGATTTGATTATTGTCACATGTATTGTTTCTTGCATGCTATACAGACAAAGTATACCATTCGTAGAGAAGGAAAGGAAAGGTGCGGAATGTGGAGTTAGATAGTCATGGATAGGTGTAGAGAAAGATCAACTTAATATAAGG
Source organism: Carcharhinus amblyrhynchos (assembly GCF_965287045.1). Lineage (NCBI taxonomy): Eukaryota > Metazoa > Chordata > Chondrichthyes > Carcharhiniformes > Carcharhinidae > Carcharhinus > Carcharhinus amblyrhynchos. The sequence continues at coordinate 9,892,021 of NC_137347.1, read as the reverse complement.
TAGGTTATATTATGCTGGCTGCTTTTCCAAGGCAGAGGGAAGTGTAGACAGTCAATGGATGGGAGGCTGGTTTGCGTGGACTGGGCTTTGTTCACAATCCTTGTAGTTTCTTATGGTCTTCGACAAAGTAGAAGCCACACCAATCCATAATACATGCAGAAAGGTTGCTTTCTCTGGTGCACCTGTGGAAGTTGATGAGAGTCATAGCGGACGTGCCCAAATTTCCTTAACCTCCTGATAAAGTAGAGGCTTTGGTGGTATGTGAAGGTATCCCTGTTATAATTGAACAGGGAAGTTAATCAAGAAGCAAAGGCAATACTAAACAATGGAGCTTTTTCAGTGTGAGAGGTTAGGTTGGAAGGCAATTATTCATCGGTTTGAATTATAATCAGAAACTTCAAGCTGGCACTCATGGATTCGCAAGAAAAACCAAAGTAAATTTTAGTTTTTGACAGACAAGGGAATTAAGGGTTATGGGGAGAAAGCGGGAAAGTGGAACTGATCCACTTAAGATCAGCCATGATCTTATTGAATGGCAGGGCAGGCTTAAAGGGCTAGATGGCCTACTCCTGCTCCTATTTCTTATGTTCTTAAATAGGTACCTCAGACAGAAATTTAGCAAAAAGGTTGGAAAACATATGGAGCAAGCTATCAGTGCAGATGGCCAAACAGGAAACCTCTCATGTAATTTTGTTCTTTATCGTTGGGAGGGATGTTAACACTGGGGAATGGAATACTTGTCATTTCACACTCCCAGTGTACACAAGAGGCACTGTGAATAGATTAACTTGCTTGGTGTGGTTTTAAGCATAAGCATTAACACAAAGATTTAAAAAAAGATTAGTGTGTTCAGTATAATGGTGTTAAGTATTTCTCTGCTTGCAGTTTCGTAGGGAACATATAGCCCTGACGTTTTGCCCATCCTCACTGTTTCTGTTCCCTTATTGTGTCTACACTATTCTCCTACTCCGCACATATCTCTGATTCTTATATTCCAGTACGCCAGAATTACTTCATCAACCATTGGATTCTCTCAGCAGTTCTTTTCCTCTATTGATCTCCAAGTGCTGTCTTTTCCTGTAACAATATTTCCAACTCCACACATTTTAAATGTGTCTGTGCCCCCGCCCCCCAGGCCCCTGAGCACCAAGCTGGAGGGATGAAAAAGAAAGCTGCTCCAGTTTCTGGATTTCTGAAGCGCACATTAAAAATATAAATCGATGATGTGAAAGCCTTGGGCAGCTCAGCATCAGCAATCCTGACACACTGCGCCACCTCCCCCACCTCCCTTGGCCATACTACACCCAACCACACCACACCACCGCCCCCCACACCATCGATGCCCTGAAACCACAGAAACTTCATAATCCTCTTCAATAACTTGACAGGTATCAAAAATTCTATGTCATTTGTTCATTCCTCAGTTTTTTTTTTAAATTCTCTTTGCTTCTCCTCCAAGTTTTTGGGTCATTCGTGCTGCCTTTAAACTGCTTTTCAAAACTTACCTTTTATTTTCTGTGGCAGATTTTTCTCGTTCAAAGCCTGAGCTCCTGTAACAGCTCCACTTTCTTTCCTGTTGTCAATCTGCCCACGTTCTCCCCCTTGAGCATTCTCATCTGACTCTAACCCACTCCAGGACCTTTCTTATGTAAGATTTTTTTCCTTTATGTTCTAACTTCACTTCTTTTTTAGATTTGTGTTCTGACTGAGCGAGTTATTCAAATTCACGTACTCCTCTCAGCCTCGGCTCGCTCTCGGTTACAGCTCCTTAGGTGACAAATGTACTCCTTTAAATTTTTACATTGAAACAAACTCAGCAATCGAGCGTCTTGCTGTCACATGTTTCTTTTCTTTCCCCAGTGGTCAATTTTGTGCTCACCCAGACAGCTAATGCCAGTGCTCGGAATATCAAATATTTCTTGATTTTTGATGCACAGGAAGTGTTTTCCGGTCAGGTACTTATTATTGCAAGAGAAGGAATAAAGTTCCTTCTCTCCTGCCTCAGTCTCAGAAATTCAGATGTCCTGTAACAGTGTGAATACCTAGAAAAAGAACAAAGACAAACAAGTACGGTATGGGACAGGCCCTCTAACCCTCCATGTCTGTACTGATCATAATGCCCTAACTAAAAAAAAAAACCTTCTGCCCTTACTCGGTCAGTATCTCTCCATTCTCTCCCTATTCATGTACTCACCCAGTTGCCTCTTCAATGTTGCTAATGTGCCTGCTTCCACTGCTGCCTCTGGCAGCGTGTTCCAGGCAGCCACCCTGCAGGTACAACAGGTAGTGAAGAAAGTAAATGGTATGTTGTTCTTCTTGCCAGAGAACTTGAGTGTAGGGATAGGGATGTTTTGCTGCAATGTTGGTGAGACCACATCTGGAGTGTCGTGTGCTGTTTTGGTGTCCTCACCTGAGGAAGGATGTCCTTTCTATAGAGGGAGTACAGATTTGCCAGGCTGATTTCTGGGATGGCAAGTCAGTCATATGAGGAGAAACTAAGTCGGTTAGGAGTACATTCACTGGAGTTTAGAAGAGTGAGAGGGAGCTTCATAGAAACTTGTAAAAATTCTGACAGGGTAGATTCCGAAAGAATGTTCCCAATTGTGGGGGAGTCCAGAACTAGGGGTCATAGTTTGAGGATAAGGGGTTAGCCTTTTAGGACTGAGGTGAGGAGGAATGTTTTCATCAGAGGATTGTGAATGTGTGAAATTCACTACCATAGAATGTAATTGAGGCCAAAACGTCTGATTTCAAAAGGAAATTAGATATAGCTCTTAGGGGTAAAGAGATCAAGGGATATGGGGGAAAGGGGGATCAGGATATTGAATTTGATGATCAGCCAAGATCAAAATGAATGGCAGAACAGGCTCAAAGGGCCAAATGGCCTATTTCTGCTTGTATTTTCTATGTTTTGATGTAACATATGAACTTCTTAGAGGGTCTAACTGGGAATGTGCTGAGAAAATATTTCCCTTAGCTCATGAGTCTCAAATTAGGTGTCACAATTTTATAATAAGATGTCAGCCATTTAGGACTGAGATGTGAATTTCTTTTTACTCAGGATTTTGGAAGTTTGGAAATCTCTACCCCAGAGTGCTGTTGATGCTTAGTCATTGAATGTATTCAAGAGGCTGAATCATAGAATTTTAGGTATGAAGGGAATCAAGGTATGGTGGGGATAGGGCAGGAAATTGGAATTGATATTAAAAAAAGCCATGATTTTATTGAATGCTGGAACATCCTTGGGCAGGAATGGTCTTCTCCTGCTACTTCCCATATTCTTATTTGCTATCATCCAATCATTCTGCCTTGAAGGAGGCCATTTGGCCAATAATGCTTGCTCTAACCCTTTGAATGAGTTATCCAATTAGTTCCACTCCCCCAACTCTTTCTCCATAAATTTTCAAATCTTTGCTTTTCAAGTAGGAATCCAATTTCTTTGTCAAAGTTTCTGCTTCCTTCAACTTTCATGTAATGCATTCCAGATCATGTAAACTCACTGCATTGAAATATTTCTCCTCATCTCCCATCAGACTCTATTTTATTAATCATTCATGGCACATGGGCATCGCTGGCTGGCCAGCATTCATTGCCCATCCCTAGTTGCCCAAGAGCAGTTGAGAGTCAACCATAGTTGTTGGTCCGAAGTCATGAGTAGGACAGACCAGGTAAGGATAGCAAATTTCCTTCCCTAAAGGGCATTAGTGAACCAGATTTCCATCAATCAACAATGGTAGATTCTTAATTCCAGATTTTTTTTTATGTTGAATTCAAATTCCACCATCTTCGTGGCGGGATTCGAACCCGAGTCCCTGGTGCTGAGCTGAGTTTCTGGATTGATAGTCTAGCGATAATGCCACTAGGCCATCATTGCCCCTCAGGATCATTTTGATCATGAAACAGACTGTGGGCAGAAAATCAGGGCCACTCCCACCATCAGGGTCTTCTGAACCCATTGGAATCAATGGGCCTTTGCTGGCTGGTTGCATTTTTCCATTCCGTCCCCACCACCGCAGGACTACAAAGTTCATAGCCCTGTCGGCAGTATTTAAATTTACTCTGCCCATCTATTGTGAACATTTTCTGTTGTATGGAGACCTCCCAAAATATGGATATGCGTCATAATCACCTGAGATGTTCTTATTTTTGCAAACTGATACAAAAATAAACTGCTATGTTTGACTTTAAAGTTGCCTCAGACGTGACTCAAACTATTGAAGGACATTGATTGAAAAAAAAGTTTGGAATAAAAATTTGTCATACTAAGCAGTGAACTTAGGGAATATGATTCAGATCCATATTTCTGCTTAATGTCTGTGTGTGATGCATATACAATTATCTTTATTCATGCTAATATGTCCGCAAAGGCCCTTAAAATATTTTCCTAATGGAATAATAAGAAAATTGGCACATTTAGAATGAGTTATTGCATTTATAACATATATTATCATGTTCTCAAAATGTCCCAAAGCCCTTTACATCAACTGAAGTACTTTCAAAATGCAAACACTGGTATTGTAGAGACAAACATTACAGTCAATTTGCACACAGCAGGGTCCCACAATGAAATAAACGACCATTTCATCTAAATTTAAATTCAGGAAGCTCTGCCACTCCCAAGAATGCTTTTTAAAGGTGGAAGGAATACATTGCTTACTTCGTACAGGAGGGACAATATTATTTCATGTTGAAAGCTCCATCGTGTTCATTGATCAGAACGTTGAATACAGGAATTGGGACATCTTGTTGAAATTGTACAAGACATTGGTGAGTCCACACTTGGAGTAAGAACATAAGAACATAAGAAATAGGAGCAGAAGTAGGCCATCTGGCCCTTCGAGCCTGCCCCGCCATTCAATAAGATCATGGCTGATCTGTCGTGGCTCAGTTCCACTTTCCCGCCCTCTCCCCATAACCCTTAATCCCTTCTCTTATCAAAAACCCATCAACCCGCTTCTTAAAAATATTTAGCGAGGCAGCCTCCACCACTTCAACGGGCAGAGAATTCCAGAGATTCACCACCCTTTGAGTGAAGAAGTTCCTCCTCAACTCCGTTCTGAACCGCCCCCCCTTTATCTTGAGGCTGTGCCCCCTAGTCCTACTGTCTTTTTTGAGCGGGAAGAGTCTTTCCACCTCTATCCTATCCATCCCATTCATCATCTTATATGTCTCAATGAGATCTCCCCTCATTCTTCTAAACTCTAACGAGTACAAGCCTAGTTTATTCAGCCTCTCCTCATAGCTCAACCCCCTCAACTCCGGTATCAGCCTAGTAAACCTCCTCTGCACTCCCTCCAAGGCCAAAATATCCTTGCGCAGGTGCGGCGCCCAAAACTGCACACAGTACTCCAGCTGCGGCCTCACCAATGCCCTATACAGCTGCAGCAAGACCTCCCTACTTTTATATTCAATCCCCCTCGCTATGAAGGCCAGCATCCCATTCGCCTTCCTGACCACCTGCTGCACCTGCAGGCTGGGTTTTTGCGACTCATGCACAAGGACCCCGAGGTCCCTCTGCACCGTCGCCTGCTGCAGTTTTTCGCCACGTAAGTAATAGTCCTTCCTACCATTCTTCCTACCAAAGTGGACCACCTCACACTTGCCAACATTAAATTCCATTTGCCATTTCCTGGCCCATTCGCCCAGCCTATCTAGATCCTTCTGCAGACTCTCCACACCCTCCGCACAATTTGCCTTTCCCCCAATCTTGGTGTCATCAGCAAATTTCGACACCCTACACTCGGTTCCCTCCTCCAGATCATCTATATAAATGGTAAATAGCTGAGGCCCCAGCACCGACCCCTGGGGCACCCTGGAGTACTGTGTACAGTTCTGATCACCCTATTATAGAAAGGATATTAGTAAACCAGAGAGAGTGCAAAAAAGATGCTATGAGGACTTGATGGTTTGAGTTATAAGGAGAGACTGGATAGACTGGGACTTTTTTTTCCCCCTAGAGCTTAGGAGTGATCTTATAGGGTTCTGTAATATAATGACGGGCATAGACAGTTAACATCTTTTCCCGAAGGTAGGGGAGTCTAAAACTAGAGGGCATAGGTTTGAGGTGAAAGGGGAGAGATGCAAAAGTGTCCAGAGGGGCAATTTTTTCAGTGTCTGGAACAAGCTGCCAGAGGTGGTACTAGAGGGGGTACAATTTTGTCTTTTAAAAAGCATTTAGACAGTTACATGTGGTAAGATGAGTAAAGAGGGATATGGGCCAAATGTGGGCAATTGGCAATAGCTTAGTGGTAAAAACTGGGTGGTATGGGCAAATTGGGCCGAAGATGCTGTAAACATCTATGACTCTATGGGCTGAATTTTACAAGCATGCCTGCCCGAAGTTTGTACGATCCCTCCCGGGACAATGGAGAATGCCATTCTCCGAGCTTTGCCTGCTCCTGGGGTCAGGGTGGGCATGCCAGTAAAATTCCAGCCCACGACTTGATGTCTCAGAAGGTAAATATGCTGACTGGTCAACACTGAATTATAGAGACCAGGTTCAATCCCTCACTTGTGACAATTAGTTGATCTCAACTAATTCAGAATTAGAGTTTTACAATTAAATAGAGCCATATATTAGGTAGAATGCATAACTCTGAAATCGACCTTCAAGCCCAACTGGAGCGTACTCTTCTTTATGATCCACATGAACCTTACCCCACTCCTTTTCATTTCAACTAATTAAGATAATCTTCTATTCCTTACACCCTACTTTCCTCAGAAATGCACCTGTGCCAATGAACCCAAGCATTCCTTGGGCACTGAGTTCCACATCTATTGCTCTTTTGATAAAGTAGTTTCTGCTGTTGACTTATCAGCAAAAGTTGGTTGGGCTTATTTCCACTGGAGTTTAGAAGAATGGGGAGTGGGGCAGGAGGTGGCAAGAGAGGGGGGAGGGGCAGGGGTGAGGTGACTTGATTTGAAATATATTGGATCCTGAACAGTCTTGACAAGGTGGGCGTGGAAATTAAATTATGATAAACAACTCTGTTAAGTAATGGAAAATGATTGTTAGCCAAATAGGCCTTCAGTGAGGCCAATGCTTATGAACTCAGTAAGAGACTAATCTAACCTTATGTCAGTTTAATAAACACTGCATTCCAGATTAGGTCACAGGATGAAAGCAAAGAACAAGTTACAATGACAATTACCAAATAACAAGGCATGTTGGCACAATTATGCTAATAAGGGAGATGGTTTTCTATTGGATAAGAAAGGGCAAAAATCCATGCTGTGATTGGTAGACTATGTATGCAAATGAAGGATTAGAAAGTGGCTGATTTCTCATTTGCTGTAATTCACAATAATAATCCATTAACTACACTTCCTGCTGCCTCGGCAAAGCAGCCACATAATTAAGGACTGCACGCACCCTGGACATTCTCTCTTCCACCTTCTTCCATAGAGAAAAAGATACAAAATTCTGAGGTCACGTACCAACTGATTCAAGAACAGTTTCTTCCCTGCTACTGTGAGACTTTTGAATGGATCTATCTTGCATTAAGTTGATCTTTCTCTGTACCCTGGCTATGACTGTAACACTACATCCTGCGCTCTCTCTTTTCCTTCTCTATGAACAGTATGTTTTGTCTGTATAGTGCGCAAGAAACAATACTTTTCACTGTATGTTAATACATGTGACAATAATAAATCAAATCAAAACTACTAAGTGTCTTTATGATTCAACAGAACGCAATTATGAAATTCACTGTTAACTATGTCTGTTCTTGCCAGCACATTAATAAAAAAAACTTGAAAGATTTGAACACTCACCATGCATTATTTGGCTTAACCTTCAACAAAGGATGTTTCATCTTGTGGGTTAGTCCAGAACTAGAGGACATTGCTTTAAAATTAGGGGTCACCCTTTTGGAACAGGGTAAAGAGTTTTTTCCTCTCGAGATGCTTGTGTGATTTTGGGTCTCTCTGCCTTAGAAGGTGGTGGGGTGGGGTCATTGAATATCTTTAAGGCAAAGGTAAATAGATTTTTTGTTAGGCCAAGGAATCAACGGTTATTGGGATAGATGAAAATGTAGAACACACAACACAAGCAGATCAGTCATGATCTTTATTGAATGGCAGAACAAACTCGAGGGACCGAATGGCCAGGTTCTATTTCATATGCTGTAATTTCCAGTTGTGTTTTTCTTTTGGTTTTCTGGACTGGCGTTGTAAGTCTTAATAATAAATGAACCCTATCGGAAATTGTAGGCATTTTGGAAATCGATGAATGTATGTTGGGTGCTGAATGTAAGGTTCCGTTAGAGATGAAAGCCCAAGCAACAGTTCTTGTCCAGATACACAGCTGAAAAATAAGCAGCAGACAACGGGTTGAAGATGTTTCTGTAGCCGATGATAACTGGCATAAACTAGTGGTGGAGAGAGGAGGCAATGCGTCCCAATGTGCTGACTGAATGCAACAGATGCAAAACTGCACATTTTCCCCTATCAGCTATCACTGTGGCCCAGGCTAGCCCGGCGAAACTTTCACAGAGTTAATGCTTCAGTCTGAAGACTATCGTCATCGAGCTATTACTATGATCCACCTCCATGCTGTGGCAGTTAAACCTTGTAGCATACAAATGCCATTTTTGAAATGATCATTAGCCTACGCAGCGGGAAGTATTTTATCTTAGAGACATTTACTGGCTGCCTGCAGAGAGCAAAACAGCTTCCTCAGATCAGAAATGTCATTTAAGAATTTCTTCCCTGTGTGGAACAGCTGTTCTACAAATTAAGAATCCCAGGTTTTACAAACTTGGACACATAATATTTCCTAACTTCCTATACTTTGATATGTGCTGTACATTTATATTAACAAAAAAGACTGAGGAATGGGAATTGGCTGAGCAAATTAACACTGCATATTTTCATTATTTAAACAGTGAAAACCATTTGTAAATGACCAGATTTAATTGTAATTGCGGATAGAGTGCAGAATCTGGATATTAGTCTGTGATGCAAACACCGCTACAACAGCGACAGAGAAGGGCCTCTCTTACACAATCAGAGCTTCAATGCAATCCTTGTTATTTGAAGAACTTGCTGGCGTTTCCATCATTTGATTGCTGCTCATAGTTAATTGCTCTTGAGCTAAGTTATACATTGTCAGGTGGAAAAAAGCATAATACAGGGAAGGATTTTCCAGCCACACTCGCTCTGAAACCAGAAAAATCCCACCCGAGATCAACAGACCATTCCATGGTCCGCCCCTCGTCTGTTACGATTCCCATGGTGGGTGGAAGAGAAAAATTTTGGCCTGAAATATGCAGATTAAAAATTGTCAGGGTGCACATTGTGTCACATGAAGAATAAAACCAAGGAAGCAGAACTTCAATCTCATTCTTCGAAGTGACACTCCACCCTTCCTCAGCATTCAATGAACAGCATTTCTTAATAAACTTGAAAAGTTACCTCCTCATCTTGTCACTTGCCTGAAATTACCTGCAATTTCAAACACAGAATTAGGTCCAAGCAGAATCATGTACAAGTTTGGCACGGTGGCACTCTGAGTTTGATTCCCGGCTTGGGCCACTGTCTGTGAGGAGTTTGCACATTCTGCGCGGGTTTCCTCCGGGTGCTCTGGTTTCCTCCCACAGTCCAGAGACATGCGGTTAGGTGGATTGGCCATGCTAAATTGCTCTTTAGTGTCAGGGGGACTGGCAGGGTAAATGTATGGGGATACAGGGATTGGAGCTGGGATGGATTGTGGTCAGTGCAGTCTTGAAGGGCTGAATGGCCTCTTTATGCATTGTAGAGATTCTATGATTCGTGTCCTGAACATTGAGTTTATTTACAGTGTACAGTAAAAGAGTATTATAACAATAAAACATCTACTTTTTGGATTAATGTGTTCAGTCAGTTACATTTGCTGAATCTGGTCCTTACTCAAACTAAAATGGTGATCTGGTTACAGTGATTTTTTTTGAGTTTTTTTATTTTATTCTATGTTAAGATATTATTCATAGAAAGATGCAGGATTTATATGTGATAATGTGCTTGAGCTCCCACAGAGTGGTAATCCAAGTCGGATTGTCGCACTACTCCTATTTTCTTTCCTGAAACTTTTTTCCCACCTTTGACGAACGATATGGCTCAGGCTGCGAGAGATCCGGGCCGGGCAGCGCAGCATGAGCTCCATGCTTAATGTTGAGAGCAACTCAGTCAGACGTATGGAGGCCAGGCTCCATTTCTTTTTAACCAAACCAGTTGCCATAAACTGTTTAGAGTGCAGTCAGATTTCAAGGTCCTTGACAGGCTAGGGAGAATGGAAATACATCAGTGAGTGGGTAGGATTTGGGAGAGGGGTCAGGTCAGGTGGGGCCTCGGGGGCAATGAAATTCAGGAGTCGGGCCTTGGGATGGGATTCCAACGTGGGGAAGGCTGGATCCTGGCTCCTGGTGTCAGGGCCTGGGGGTGGGGAAGAGAATCCTATGGGGGCTGGGTTGCTTTCTGGGGAGGCAGTATATCCTGCCTGGGTAGGGCGTATTTCCCCTGGGTGGGGAGCTTAAGTCTTTATGGGGAGTGCACCTGCGGAAGTGGGAAGCAGTGTGGGGTGGGGGATTGGTATTGTGGGAGGTGTCCTGCTGAGGGAGGATAGAGCACGGTGGGGGTGGGGGATGTTGAGGGGACTGGTGCATCATGGAACTTTACTTCTTAGCCAGAAGCTAGAAGTGGTTTTAATTTTTCTAACCTTTTCTAACTATTAACGTAACACAGTCAGAACCATCTGAAGTTTGCAATTTAAATCATATTTTAAATCAGATTTTTGGATGGTTTTCAGGGAAAGGCAAAGATTATACTTCTCAGACAATGGTTGTGCAAACGTTAGCCGGGAACCTCTGCAGGGCTGGAGTTCATGATGTGGAGATGCTGGCGTTGGACTGGGGGCAAACACAGTAAGAAGTCTCACAACACCAGGTTTATTCGATAGCAAACACCACTAGCTTTCGGGGCTCTGCCCTTTCGTCAGGTGAGTGGGGAATTCTGATCACAAACAGGGTGTATAAAAACGTACACAATTTACAGAATACTGATTAGAATGTGAGTCTTCACAGCTAATCAAACCCCTTTAAGACTTGATTAGCTGTAAAGACTCACTTTCTAATCAATATTCTGTAAACTGAGTGTGTGACTTTATACATCCTGTCCATGATCCAAATGCCCCACTCACCTGACAAAGGAGCAGAGCTCCGAAAGCTAGTGGTGTTTGCTATCAAATAAACCTGTTGGACTTTAACCTGGTGTTGTGAGACATATTTTTGGGGTACCCTCCTCCCTCTCCAGTTGTTCTGCCCTGGTGTGCGGAAGTTACGGCACTAATTGTCCTTTGCCTCTGCTGTGAAGAAAGACTTGTAATTCCATAGTGACTTTTACAACCTGAGGCGATCCGAACGTGCTTTACAATCAATGAAATGCTTTCTGACTTTTAGGACAGTCTACTGCAAAGTAGAAAACTCATCAATCGATTCCCAAACCACGAGATGGCAAAAGCAGCACTGAGACAATGGGACGAATATTCCGGATAAAAGCAAATTATTGCGGATGCTGGAATCTGAAACCAAAAGTGAAAATGCTGGAAAATCCCAGCAGGTCTGGCAGCATCAGTAAAGGGACAAAAGAGCTGACCCTTTGTCAAAGCTAAAAGGAATAGAAAGTTAGAGATATTTATACTGGATGGTGAGGGAATGAAAGATGAGTCATAGCCACAAAAACAAGGGGAAAGGCTGCTAATGGCAGTCCAATGAAAAGAATAACAGGCACCTGTCACAGCTTACCCTCTGATTTTAGTTTCTCTACCATTTGGCGTTTCGCATCTTTAATTCTCTCTCTGGCCTACCATTAACAGCCTTTCCCCTTGTTTTTTCCCCTTGCATCTCCATACAGATGCTGCCAGACCTAGCGAGATTTTCCAGCATTTTCTCTTTTGGGATGAATATGCAGGGTTAGGTGGATTGCCATACTAAATTGCACCAAGTGTGTAGGTGAGGTGGGTTAGTTGCGATCGATGTGCACGGTTGCAGGGATGGGACAGGGGTTTGGTGGAACTGGGTGGGATGTAGTCCCTGTACTATAGAGAATCTATGATTCTATGATTGCAATTGCTTCAAAATCTCTGTCCTTAATGCAACCTAACCATTCCAACATCAAGCAAGAAACATTTGCTTTGTGTTTGGAATTATGCATTTTCATACCTAATCAATTTGACAAAAGCTTTGTGGTAGACATTGACCACAAGACACTAGGGGTGATTTAGTGCCAAGATTGCAACATCTCCTGAAAAAGAAGTCAAGGTTGTGGCTATGAGATTAGACACAAGACACATGGTTACATCAGGTACACATTGCAGGTTGACATTGAGGTAGAAGATGTTGTCCAGATTGATCTGGTACATTATACACAATGAAAATGCCAGCAGCTACAATAAGAAATTGTGAAAGATTGCAGAATACAGAAACTGTGGAAAACCATCAATGAAGGGTGTCTTGATTCAAGTTGTTCACAAAAACGAGGCCATTTTGACCTCAATGGAATGATTTGGGCATTTCCTGAGGAGGCAGGAAAGTCAGCATACCGGCATCTTTGTGACCTAATATTCTTCAACTACTTCATCACCCACATATGGGCATAAATTGGGTGAGAAGACTGAAGAGAAGACACTCTATTGACTGAGGATGAACAAAAACTTTGTAGGGCATATCAATAACATTCGCCAAGCCAGCACAAAACACCATTAATTACACATGATGTTCCTACCCATCCTTAGTCCAAAATCACAGCTCTTTCAAGTCCATGACACTGGCTTCATCATCATTGTCGACGACTTTCCCAAGTACATTTTCATTTGACAATTGTACAATACAACAAGCACTACACACAATCTCAGTGCAATTTTCAGTTTACCTTGCAAAATCATAACAGATAATGATTCATTGTTCATTGGAAAGCCACTTGGACAGTGGAAGGAAACCAGAGAACTTGGAGGAAACCCACGGTTTGCCTGTTTTGTAGCATGCATGCTTCCAGACCTTTCTGTGAGGCGTGTATCCCCCAAAGTAGTTAGCTTCCTGTAATAGTGTGCCCCCTTTAAGGGGGCTATCCTAGACAGCAACATGATTGGGCCGGATTATATATAGTGTTGGGTTAGGAAGTCAAGCCAATCGGGAGCATAGGGGCATACCCTGGGAGGGAGGGTGGGGGGTGGTGGGATCCTCAGTTGGAGTCAGGGAGCGGTGAAGAATAGTCACATTGTGAGTTCAGTCAGTTTTTTTTTGTTGTGAATAAGTACTTATCATTGGCAATAATCCCTTTGACCCACATCGAATCACCCTCGATTTATTACACTGACAACGAGGAAAAATATTCAAAGACATTGCGGATCGGAGTGAGGATCTAGAGTGGGTGGAGACTTAAGCACAAAGCTATGAAGAAGCAAGTTACATACGTATTTCAAAATGACCTTGATTGGAAAGACTGAGCCATTTGAACTGAAGTGGAAAACTGGGGTCAGTATATTGAAAGACTGTGTTGCTTCCGTGTAGCAAATGAACTAACAGCTGAAGAAGAGCAAAAAGGTTATTCTGCTCATGGTCTGTGGCCCACAGACTCAAAGCTTCATGAGAAGTTTAACATCATCTGACACTTCACACACAAAGGAGGCTATCTTAGCAAAAAAAATCCTAAGTGCCAAACAAGCCTGAAAACAGGAGAAATATGTGCCGTTCTTTTGGGCAACTTGAAAATCGAATCTTACCACACTCTGCCCGAACTGATCACAATCCCCCCCTCCCACCGATTGCCACTACTGCAGAGCGGCAGCAGTCCCTGCCCTTCACCCCCTCCTGAACGGCCCAATTCTACTTGCGAGGCCATCACGTCTGGTCCCCATTTTATCAGTATATTTATGGATGACTTCTCACAATAATATTGGATTACAAGTGGTGGTTAGGTTTATTCAGAGATGATAAGTCAGTATTGCCAATTGCCTCTGCAAGGATGGGCTCCATTGTTAGCAACGTATAGTTATAGACTCCAGCACCATCCAGGGACACAAATATCAGCTGTTTGCCACAGACAATAGCACCACCTCTGATCCCACAAGAGATAACGCTGGCATTGCAGCTGATAGAGTCTTCGCCAGTCTCAGCTAAGCACATCAAGAGGTGATCCAAAAGAGACTCAGTGTTATCAAAAGTTAAGATGGTGATGCAAGGGGTGACATTCTGATAAGTCAGAGCTGCTTAAACCTTCCCAATAAAGAAAAACAAAGGATGGAGTTTTGTTTTGTGGGGGGCTCGTGTTATAGTCCAATTCCAGGAGAGATCAATTTTATGACAGGAATTACACACATCAAGGACAAAGCAGGGTGGAAGCACTGGGCTGAAATTATATTTGGCGGCTGGGCATTGATAACAAAATCAAAAGAATGGTCAGCCAATGCCTTATTTATGAAGCTCAACAGTCACTGCCACCACTGACAAATTGAGGAAAATTTTTATCATCCCTGGCATCCCAGAGTCTTAGTGTCAGATTATGGCACATCATTCACATCATGGTTTTTGCCTTCATGGATTTTCACACTAACTTCACCGCAATGTTAATGTAAGCCTACTTGTAACACTAATAAATAAACTTTAAACTTTGACCTTCCTCCTTGTTTTATTCAATTTATTGCCCAGCAACTTCCGAAACCCTCTGTTCGAATCGCAACATTCTCTGGTTTGGTTTTCATGAGTGATTTTGGTTTTATTTTTATTTGACTCTCTGTGTATCCGGCTGACAACCTGGTGACTCACCTTCCTGACTGAGCTAACCCGGTGGTGGTCCTCTCAACACACAATCCCACTCACCAATTCACCATGCTAAGCACTGCAATCACACCATGAGCGATCCATCTGCTTACCCACTCTTTATTCGAGCACTGTGTCTTCAAAACTGTTCCGTGCAGTCACTACGCTGTGTTTCAACACTCTTCAATGTTGTGTCTTCCTTGCAGTCTGACAAAAGCTTCCAGGGTCTTCTCGGGTCGCTGTCTGTGTGGAGTTTGCACACTCTCCTCGTGTCTGCGTGGGTTTCCTCTGGGTACTCTGGTTTCCTCCCACGGTCCAAAGATGTGCAGGTTAGGCTAATTGGCCATGCTAAGAAATTGTCCCTTAAGTGTCCAGGGATGTGTAGGTTAGAGGGATTAGTGGGTATAATATGTAGGGATATGGGGGTAGGGCCTGGGTGGGATTGTATTTGATGCAGACTCGATGGGCCGAAGGGCTTCTTTCTGCACTGTAGGGTTCTATGATTATATCATACAGCATGATTTAAAACTGTTTTTGTGATACCTTTACCTAGTCTTGCCACCGTTGAACACCATGGGTGCGATTTTCTTATGCTAGTTGGTCAGGAAATTTAAATGGGAGGCCATAAGTGATTACAATCTTCTCGGGGAATGGCCTAAGGCTGATTTAATTATGTATATCTCCATTTGAATTGCTTGAGTGACCCCAAGATGTAATCGTAAAGGTTGCCACCAGTGGGGAACACAGATGGTCTCCAGCTATCAGGACCAGGCATGATGGCCTTTCTGGTGGGACTGGAGGCCATTGAGGACTCCCCTGGGGAGGTTGGGGGCAGGAGAGATGCCCCTTTGACATTGCCATCCTGGCACCCTGGCATGGTGCTGTTCCGTAAAGGCATATTATAACACTGTTGAGGCACAAAAATAATTATTCTTTTCTCAGACCCAACATCCAAAAATCTATTTTGACAGAAGGCAGAATTTGAATGACATTAACTCAGTTATGTGAAAGGAATTGTGCATGCAAATGGGTTGAGGTAGGTAATATCAGAACCTGTGCACATGTACCAAATTAAATCTTTTACATAATTTAATGAATGCGCTTCCTTACCTATCATTGCTGTATGGAGCAATTACACAATGAAATCTTACAAAGCAAACCATTAACATCATAGACAAAAGACACTCTTTCCTCACATAATGAATGTATGATTATACTGAACCTCATAATAGAAAATAAAATTTCACATGAACAGTGTCACAAAATATATCAGTTGCTATGATATGTTATATACTGGAGTGAGTGCCTAGATCGTAATTTTGAAGGGGTGAGATCTTTTGTGATATTTCTGAGCTGTTTTCTATGATAGCACGGTAGCACTGCTGCTTCACAGCTCCAGGGACTTGGGTTTGAATCCCAGCTCGGGTCACTGTCTGTGTGGAGTTTGCATGTTCTCCCTGTGTCTGTGTGGGTTTTCTCTGGGTGCTCCGGTTTCCTCCCAAAGTCCAAAGATGTGCTGGATAGGTTGATTCGCCATTCTAAGTTGCCCGAGTGTCCCGGGATGCATAGGTTAGAGGGATTAGTGGGTAAGTATGTAAGGGTGTGGGGATAGGGCCTGGGTAGGATTATGATTGGTGCAGACTTGATGGGCCGAATGACCTCTTTCTGCGCCGTAGGATTGTATGATTCTAGATGAGCTTATAAGTATATAAAATTCAAACTGTTACTCAAGCTAATAAGCTAAAACAAACTTTCATAATACCCGTGATTCTCTTTCAAAACTATAGTTTCTTACAATTGTAAATCGTTGGATTTTAACAGGTAAATGCATTGGGAGATGTTATAATTTAGGTCAGAAAATCCAAAGTGTTTTGTGAAGTCCTCCTGGATCATAAGTTTTGCAATTTGAATTTGGCTAGGGTGAGCAATCACTTCAGATATGATTCAACTGATCCACTAAGGAGCTTTTATCAAACAAAGGCAATTTAAGAATACAGTTAAGATATAGCAATAGCTTTTACCAGTTACATACAAGAAAGCAAAGCAACCATAATATTGTATAATCCTTAATAAATATATGAAACATTCCAATGAAACAAACTTTCCTATACAAAATCCTTGTCACAGTTTTAGTACAGAAAACACGAATGCTCATGTGATGCTGGAACACAGTCCCTTGGTTGGACAATTGAAACTTTGACTTTTCAGCAATGTAACTTCCAGCAGCTGTCTTTATGCACACGTTGGGAAACTGTTCTGACTTCATATTTGCCTAAGTACCAGGGAGATGGAGAGCCTTAAGTTACTAGCTAGCAACCATCAACCACAGAGTTTTCATTCCAGAAGAGGCCAAGTCATCTGCTTCCAGCTAGCCAGAAGAATCTATAATACCATAGAGTCATAGAGGTTTACAGCATGGAAACAGGCCCTTCGGCCTAACTTGTCCATGCCACCCTTATTTTTTTTAAAACCTCTAAGCTAATCCCTATTGCCCGCATTTGGCCCATATCTCTCTATACCCATCGTAACCACGTAACTATCTAAATGCTTTTTAAAAGATAAAATTGTAACCACCCATCCTACTATCTCTGGCAGCTTGTTCCAGATACTCACCACCTCTGTGTGAAAAAATTGCCCCTCTGGACACTTTTGTATCTCTCCCCTTTCACCTTAAACCTACGCCCTCTACTTTTAGACTCTGCTACCTTTGGGAAAAGATATTGACTATCTACCTTGTCTGTGCCCCTCATGATTTTATAGACCTCTATAAGATCACCCCTCAGCTCCTACGCTCCAGAGAAAAAGTCCCAGTCTATTCAGCCTCTCCTTATAACTCAATCCATCAAGTACTGATAGAATCCTAGTAAGTCTTTTCTGCACTCTTTCTAGTTTAATAATATCCTTTCTATAATAGGGTGACCAGGATTGCACACAGTATTCCAAGTGTGGCCTTACCAATGTCTTGTACAACTTCAACAAGACGTCCCAACTCCTGTATTCAATGCTCTGACAGATGAAACCAGGCATGCCGAATGTCCTCTTCACTAATATGTCCACCTGTGAGTCCACTTTCAAGGATCTATGAACATGTATCCCTAGATCTCTTTGTTTTG
The DNA here is from genome assembly GCF_965287045.1 of Carcharhinus amblyrhynchos. Lineage (NCBI taxonomy): Eukaryota > Metazoa > Chordata > Chondrichthyes > Carcharhiniformes > Carcharhinidae > Carcharhinus > Carcharhinus amblyrhynchos. Next base: position 9,874,119 of record NC_137347.1, on the reverse strand, counting down.
TAGCTCTCCCCAATGCCCTACCATTAACTGAGTAAGTCCTGCCCTCGTTCAATCTACCAAAATGCATTATCTCGCATTTGTCTAAATTAAACTCCATCTGCCATTCGTCAGCCCACTGGCCCAATTGATCAAGATCCCGCTGCAATTGGAGATAACTTTCCTCACTGTCCACCATGCCACTAATCTTAGTGTCATCTGCAAACTCACTAACCATGCCCCCTAATTCTCATCCAAACCATTAACATAAATGACAAACAACAGTGGGCCCAGCACTGATCCCTGAGGCACACAGCTGGTCACAGACCTCCAGTTTGAAGAACAACTCTCTACAACCACCCTCTGGCTTCTATCAAGAAGCCAATTTTGTATCCATTTAGATACCTCACCCTGGATCCCATGAGATTTAACTTTATGCAGCAACTTACTATGTGGTACCTTGTCAAAGGCCTTGCTAAAGTCCATGTAGATAACATCAGCTGCACTGCCCTCATCTACCTTCTTGGTTCCCCCTTCAAAAGACTCAATTAAATTTGTGAGACATGATTTTCCACTCTCAAAGCCATGTTAACTGTCCCTAATCAGTCCTTGCATCTCTAAATGCCTGTAGATCCTATCTTTCAAAATAGGTTCCGACAATTTACCCACCACAGATGTGAGGCTCACTGACCTGTAGTTCCCAGGCTTTTTCCTGCAGCCCTTTTTAAACAAAGGCACAAAATTTGCCACTCTCCAATCTTCAGGCACCTCACCCGTGACTATCTATGATCCAAATATCTTGGCTAAGGGACCCGCAATTTCCTTCCTAGCCTCCCACAATGACCTGGGATACACCTCATCAGGTCCTGCAGATTTATCTATCTTGATGTGCTTTAAGACTTCCAGCAGCACTTCCTCTGTAATATGTACACTCCTCAAGACATTAATATTTAATTCCCCAAGTTCCGAACAAGGAACAAAGAACAACACAGCACAGGAAACTGGCCCTTTGGCCCTACAAGCCTGTGCCGCCCATTTTAACAAACTCAGTGAGTGCCTTATTTGAGTCTTTACGTCACTCATCGATGTTTTTGTCTACCTCTAGTGGAACTTCACAATAAAGGGGATGGAAATTTAGGGAATTGTATGTACAGATTAAGGGAGATCCAATTAAGGGACAATTTATTGATGCCAATCAGCCTAAAAAGCATGTTTTTGGGCTGTGGGAGGAAACTGGAGTACCCAGAGAAAACCCATGCAAACACGGGGAGAATGTGCAAACTCCCACAGACATTGATCCAAGCCGGAGATCCGACCCGGGTCCCTGTAACTGTACAGCAGACAGTAATAGTCACTGAGCTGACATGTTGCCGGTCAGTTGGTCCAGTTTAAGCGTACACTAACGGACGTGAAGCACTAGGCAGCTCTCGGAGCAACATCCAAGAGCAGCCCTCGCGTGACCCACCGCGTGTATGCACCTTATTGGCCAACAAGGTGGACCGAATCACCTGTGGATGTAAAAGGAGACATCAATAAACATAAATAGACATACGACAGGCTATACAGACAATGATGGGGTCCTCCATATAAGTTTATATGGCCTCCTGGCGGGCTGTGAGCCCTACGGTCTGACAAGTGATAAGCTTGTCTAACAAGCTAACATCCATGCTTTTCTCAACAGTAGAGAAATCTTCATTTAGGATCTCACCCATCTCTTATGGATCTGCACACAGATGACCTTGTTGATCCTTAAGAGGCCCTACTCTCTCCCTTGTTACTCTTTATGTATTCGTTGAAGCTCCTTGGATTCTCCTTTGCCTATACCAGGGAGAAAGACAGAGCGAGACAAAAAGTCTCAACTCTGAGTTTTGTTTGCCTGGAATTGTAAAATCAGGTCGGGCCAAGGTGAATGGTAAATTCATCAATCAGGATCTGAAGCATCCTCGGTCACTGTTGCATTCACTGTTACTGCAACAACTCGCTGCCCTGATTTTACTGACAGCGCCTGAAATCCGATGGCCCAGGAGACCATTTACTGGGCACCACGCTGGGTGCCAAGACTTCCAAAAGTCTCCGACTGCCAGATTTCTGGCTCCCTCAGCTCTGGACCAGAAATCAGCATGGAACTGTATAAATTTTGCAGATGCTGATTTCAATGTAATTTACATTTCATTAGTGAGCCTGGGACTGAAGTCTCCTTCCCAGTGGGTGTTTCACTCCAGTGGGGTTTTACAATAGCTCCACAATAGCGAGGAGCTAGCAGCCCAACCCCGCTGGAATGATGTGAATGAAGATGGAGGCCCATCGGAGGGTTGGGGCTGAGGGGGGGGGGGGGGTGCTCCCTGGGCATTGGCAGCATGGCAGTGCCAACTTGGCTCCTTGGCACTGCCCAAGGGGCAAAATGGCAAAGCCCAGGTGTACTTTAGCACTGCCCATCGGGCAGTATCAAGGAGCGGGATGGCGATCGGTGAGGGTGGGGGTCCCGCTGCCACTCTGCACTTTGGATCAGTGACAGAGGAAGGGAGGCCAGCCATCAGGGCTGGCCATTGAGGTGGTAGTGGTGGGGGGGTAAGGGTTAGCGGGGGAAGTCAGCCTGCTGGGGGGCGGGGGGTGGAACTGCCAGCGGCAGGGGGCGGTCAGGAGGTCAGGGCTGCCGGGGAGTGGGTGGGAGACCTTGGTGCTGATGGATTGGCACATGCACATTAGCCCACTCAGTGCTGGTGTCTCCAGTGGGAATAGGCCCTGCCCACTGATTTTTCGTGAGATTCATGTTCATGCTGTCTGTGATGCACAGTGTAGGTAATTCATTTTGAAAATCCCATTGGGGGAAAAAAAAGCAGTGTGATTTACTCCAGTTTTTACATGAATTTGGCACTTGAAATATTTTTGGGAGAATCCCATCCATTGCTTCCTACGCACTATTTGGACAAAGCATACTGTTCATAAAGTACATAGAGGAGAAGGAAACGAGAGAGTGCAGAATGTAATGTTACAGTCATAGCAAGGGTGTAGAGAAAGATCAACTTAATATCAGGTAGGTCCATTCAAAAGTCTGATAGCAGCAGGGAAGAAGTTGGCTGGTACGTGATCTCAGACTTTTGTATCTTTTTCCCAATGGAAAAAGATGGAAGTCCGGGTTGCAGTGTCTTTTATTATGCTGGATGCTTTTACGAGGCAGCGAGAAGTATAGATGGAGTCAATGGAGGGGAAGCTGGTTTGTGTGATGGACTGGACTTTGTTCACAACTCTTTGCAGTTTTTTGTGGTTTTGGTCAGAGTAGGAGCCATAGTAAGCTGAGATACATCTAGAAAGAATGCTTCCTATGGTACATCTGTAAAAGTTGGACTTCATCAACTGATTATCCAGACATTTTGAGCGTGTGTCCATAAAATCAGAAACAGATACCCCACTAATTGTCCTTCAAAGTCGATATGTGTTCCTGCCCAGGGTCTGCCTGGCCACTTACAGAGATGCATATCAACTGGTGGCACAAAGCCTGTTGACACCTGGGACAATAACCAACCATCCTTTTTATTTCTCTATCCAGGCCTGGCCACCATGCATAACTTCTGGCCAGTGATTTCATTTTGCTTTGACCTGGATGTGAGCTGTGCAGCTCTTGCAACCAGATACGTCTTCCTTGCGGTGGGACTATAACACAAAACACTCTCCCCCCCCAATAAAAACACCCCATCTTCACAAGTTATCTCCATCTTCCTTTGCTGGTAGGGCTGTTTTTGCTGTGTCAACCTACATTTGTGTCGCTGGGTGGGTAATGATGAAAAGTGCATTGTATGCAACCAGTAAGAGAGGCTACCTCTGCACTCTTGTCAAAGTGATTGGTGGCACTGACATATCTTCTCTGAACACGCTCAGCAAATGTCTTGTGGTCCAAAACTTTTGTAAAATGCAGACCATAAATTTACTGATGTGACTTTTTGACTGCATTTCTGACACCAAGCTCCCCTTGCCGACAACTTAGAGTCACAGGTGGACTGGATGGTGAAGAAGGCATTCGGCATGCTTGGTTTCATCAGTCAGAACATTGAATACAGGAGTTGGGATGTCTTGTTGAAGTTGTACAAGACATTGGTAAGGCCACACTTGTAATACTGTGTACAGTTCTTGTCACCCTATTATAGAAAGGATATTATTAAACTAGAAAGAGTGCAGAAAAGATTAACTAGGATGCTTCCGTGACTTGATGGTTTGAGTAATAAGGAGAGGTTGGATAGACTGGGACTTTTTTCTCTGGAGCATAGGAGGCTGAGGGGTGATCTTATAGAGGTTTATAAAATAATGAGGGGCATAGATCAGCTAGATAGTCAATATCTTTTCCCAAATTTAGGGGAGTCTAAAACTAAGGGGCATAGGTTTAAGGTGATAGGGGAGAGATACAAAAGTGTCCAGAGGAGCAATTTTTTCACACAGAGGGTGATGAGTGTCTGGAACAAGCTGCCAGAGGTATTAGTAGAGGCAGCTACAATTTTGTCTTTTAAAAAGCATTTGGACAGTTACATGGGTGAGATGGGTATAGAGGGATATGGGCCAAGTGCAGGCAATTGGGATTAGTTTAGGGGTTTAAAAAAAGGTGCATGAACAAGTTGGGCCAAAGGGCCTGTTTCCATGCTGTAAACCTCTATTACTCTACGACTGCAGAACATCTTTAGTTTTTGAGAATGCTTCTTTTTTGCCTTCTCCTCACCTCCAATTTTGATGTTTCTTTAACAATTGTAAAGTTTATTTATTAGTCACAAGTAAGGTTTACACTGCAATGAAGTTACTGTGAAATTCCCCAAGTCGACACACTCTGGTGCCTGTTCAGGTCAATGCACCTAACCAGCACATCTTTCAGACTGTGGGAGGAAACTGGAGAACCTGAAGGAAACCCACACAGACACAGGGGAGAACCTGCAAACTCCACACAGTGAGTCAAGCTGGGAATTGAACCCAGATCCCTGGCACTGTGAGGCAGCATTGCTAACCACTGTGCCACTATGCTGCCCATTGGTGGAATGGTCTAAGGTGGTAGGTATATTTGGTAGAAACCCACCATCGTAGTTCACCGTTCCAAGAGATGATTTTAATTCAGAGGTGTTTGTTGGATGCTGAGCCTCTTTTATGTCTTTTTTTCTTGTCTTCAAAGGAATGCATTTCTTTCATGTCCACCCTAGAACCCAAATATATAAGTTTCCCTGCTTTGGAAGTACATTTTCCCATTTCAGCTGAAGTCCTGCTTCTTTAAATCACTTCAAAGCTTTCTCTAAAACTGCCGTGTGTTCTTCAGGTGAGGTTTTGATAATTGAAATATCATCGAGATAAACCATTACATTCAGGATGCCTTGCAATAGACTTTCCAGTGTATATTAGAAAATGGTGCAGGCTGATGAGATTCCGGTAGATAGGTGCATATATTGGTACAAACCCTTGTCAACGCTTATGATTACCAATCTTAGCGAATCTTCGTCCAATTCCAGTTTGCGTGATGGACTCACAGAGATTGGTAACCAGTCTGAGGTCCTTCTGGAATTAACAAAATGTCTGCTCCCTTATGACTGTAGCCACAACCCCTGTATTGACTTCCATAGCCACAGGGGCTGCGGTTGCAGTCATAGGTGAGCAAGCATTTAGTTACCTTCGAAAAGGCCTCAGACCTTTGAGATTAAATGATTCTGGGGCTATATTGTCTACCTGTACCGGAGAGGTTTGCCGATTATCATCAAGGTTATCTCTATGGCAGCGGGGACGGCGGGGGGGGCCAAGTTAATCACTTGGACCTCGTTTAAGGTAAATGACTCGGATCGCAGGAACTTCTTTGCAGTGTTTATGTAATTTGACTTGTGACACTAATAAATAAACTTTAAATTTTACCGAGCCTACTTTGAGAAATCTGATGGTTAGATTTCCCTGGTTCGTGCTTAAATGGTTAATGAGGCTGATGTTTTAAAAATTTTTAAAAATCCTCAAAATCAGGAAGAGTTTTCCTTCAGCAATTTCTGTCCAGCATGAATCCATTAGCATTAATGAATGCAGACTGACCTTTAAGGGCCCATTTATAATCACGATGCTTTCTCACCTCCCAGGGAGTTTGCAAACCTATCTGCAAAGAAAGGGTTGACAACCCTCTATGATTGGCATGAAGTGGCAGGAATGGAAGCTCAATCTCCAGGACACTGCTGTGTTCAATTCTGGAGAAAAATCATCCGGACGTTCATTTAACATAAAAAAAACTCTTTGGACATTTCTGTTCCAAATATTGAAATATTGAAAACGGAGAAATAAAGAGTGGTCGGCACGGTGGCACTGCAGTTAGCACTGTTACTTCACAGTGCCAGGGTCCTGGTTTCGATTCCTGGCTTGGGTCAGTGTCTGTGTGGGTTTCCTCTGGATGTTCTGGTTTCCTCCCACAGACAGAAAGTTGTACTGGTTGGGTGCATTGGCCATGCTTAAAATCTCCCTCAGTGTACCCAAATAGGCACTGGAGTGTGGCGACTAGGGGATTTTCCCTCATTTATTTATGACACAAATAAATAAACTTTAAGGCCAGAATTTTACCAGCCCCTGCCCACTCGCCACAGGAAGCGGAGCGGGTGAGGAGCGGAACATGGAAAGGCCTGTTGACCTCAGACGGGATTTTATAATTTTGGGACGATTGAGGCCATAAAATCCCGTCCTGTGACTTTAAACAATATGGCTGTTTGACTGACAGTCAAGCATCCATCAATTGGGTGATGAGTCTTTTTGCTTTCCGAATGATGCAGGAAGGCAGAACGTCGCAAAAGTGGATTTGGTAGTTGACTAATGGCTGGAAACGGGGCAAGTGATGAAATATCCAGAGTACATTTTGTTTTAGTTGGCAATCTTCTGCACAGACTGGTATATAAATAATGGGGTAGAAATTCATCTTGGGTGGGAAGTAAAACAGGCAGTGGTTATTGTCCTCCTGTCATTTGTAAAGTACAATGTTCAATTCCATTGATGTCTGGTATATAATGACAGGCCAATGCAATATGTCCTATCGTGGAAACTACCCAATGTAGGTTTTTGCCTGAATGCATCCACATCCTTTGAACTACTCTGAGTCAGCCAGGACTTAATCTGATCCCTATTATCTACCTGTGCCAGACCACGGGAGCAATTCTCCCAGCCCACTGCACCGCTTGAGCAGTGCAGTGGGCTGGGAGGCATCAGTGGAGGCAATTTTGCAGGCTTTTTGCTGGGTGCCATAGGCTCTGCGGTCTCCTAGGCAAAGATTTCCAGAGTAATCAGCTCTACGCCGGAAATTGGTATTTCAATATCCCGGCCCACCAGCGTCTCCCTGCTCTCGCCAGGGGTAGTTCACTCCAGTGGAGTCTACAACTGCTCCCCACTAACAGTGAACAGGTGGCCCACCCTACTTGAGGGAACACAGGCAATTGAGATCCTTCCTGAGGAGGTCATGGGTAACAGGGGGCGTGCAGCTTGGGCAGTGCCAGCCTAGCAGTGTCAGCCTGGTACCCTGGCACTGCCCAAGGGGCAAACTATCACTGCCAAAGGGACACCTTGGCAATGCCCACCAGGCATCAGACAGTGCCAAGGGGCAGGGTCAGAGGGCACAGGGTATATTGCGATGGTGGGGACAATTGGTGGGGGCGGGTTCGCAAGCAGTGGGGGGCGTGGAAGAAGATTGGGGCTGGCCATCTGGGTGAAAGGGGAGCTGGGGGCAGGATGGTCAGTCTGTCATGGGGGTGTGGTTGGGGCTTCTGGGGGTTGGGAGTCGGGGATCGAGAGATTGGAACTGACTGGGTGGGGACGGAGGGTTTGGGGAGACCGGGGCTTGCCCAGGGAGGTCTGGGAGGGTGGGGATCTCTGCTGGGTCAGCACTGGGGAGGGTTGCAGGGCTGGCCAGCGTTGGGGGGTTGCAGGGCTGGCCAGCGTTGGGGGTTTGCAGGGCTGGCCAGCGTTGGGGGTTTGCAGAGCTGGCCAGCTATGCATAGAGTATTGGAGATTCGCTCTGAAAATCACACAAAAAAAACACCAGGAGTTAATCCCATTTTCTCCAAATTGGGGAATTCAAATTTTTTTGAGAGAATCCCAGCCCATATTCTAACTGCTGTTCCAGATCCAATCCAGGTGAACCACTTTGATCAGTCTGCGCCCATTCTGCTGCCAACCCGACCCAATGAAATGCCCACTGTCAACTTAATGACTGCTGCATTCAAACTATACCTGCCTGCCTCTCTCTCTTATCACTGACCCAATTAACTCATGCTGCTGCTGGAAGTGAATTCAATGTATATTATCAACAGTTACCCACCCCAATACTCACTGCCAGAATAGATCCAACTCACCTGCAAATATCAACCTGTCCCAGATCTGAATTGAAAATTAGTGCTAACTGAACCAACCTGGGTTAGCTGCTTGGTGTGGATGTGCCGGCGTTGGACTGGGGTAAACACAATAAAAAGTCTGACAACACCAGGTTTTAGTCCAACCGATTTATTTGATAGTAAACGCACAAGCTTTCGAGGTTTCCCACTTCGTCAGGTGAATGGAGAGTTCTGGCCTCAGACAGAGCATATAAAGCACAGACAGTTTAGAGATTACCCAGTCTTCAGGAGAACAGTGACCACAACACCACACAACTTTGCCGCAGCAACCTCTGTAAGACATGCCGGATCATCGACATGGATACCATCATCACACGTGAGAATACCATCCACCAGGTACATGGTAAATACTCTTGCAACTCGGCCAACATTGTCTACCTGATACATTGCAAGAAAGGATGTCCCGAAGCATGGTACATTGGGGAGAACATGCAGACGCTACGACAAAGGATGAATGAACATCGCTCGACAATCACCAGGCAAGACTGTTCCCTTCCTGTTGGCGAACACTTCAGTGGTCACGGGCATTCAGCCTCTGACCTTCGGGTAAGCATTCTCCAAGGCAGCCTTCACGACACACGACAGCGCAGAGTCACTGAGCAGAGACTGATAGCCAAGTTCCGCACACATGAGGACAGTCTCAACAGGGATCTTGGGTTCATGTCACACTATCTGTAACCCCCATGACTTGCCTGGGCTTGCAAAACCTCACTCACTGTGCTGTCTGGAGACAATACACATCTCCTTAAGCTGTGATCAGTGCTCCTTCCACTCACATTGTCGGCCACTTTAGGACTTGAACAGCAGGTTAGGTGTAAAGATTTGCATTCTAATCAGTAATCTCTGAACTGTCTGTGCTTTATATGCTCTGTCTGAGGCTAGAACTCTCCATTCACCTGACGAAGAGGGAAACCTTGAAAGCTTGTGCATTTACTATCAAATAAATCGGTTGGACTAAAACCTGGTGTTGTCAGACTTTTCACTGTAGCTGCTTGGACCATACCCAACTACAGGTGTCAACATTTGCCCAACGTTATACTCACTACTAGCCTGGACCACTGCTACCATTGACATAGAATGGTGGAATCATACAACACAGTAGAGGCTTTTTGGCCCATCAAGTCTGCATCAACACATGAGAAACACCTGAACTCCCACCCAATCCCCATTATCAGCACTTAGCCTATAACCCCAGATGTTACCATACAATCATAGAATCCCTACAGTGCAGAAAAAGGCCATTTGGCCCATTGAGTCTGCACTGACCACAATCTCTCCCATCCCCTATTTCTGTAGCCCCACTTATGAGCTCTCTTGACACTAAGTGGCTATTTAGCATAGCCAATCAACCTAACCCTCACATCTTTGGACTTTGGATTGTGGGAGGAAACTAGAGCACCCGGGGGAAACCCATGCAGACATGGGGACAATGTGCAAACTCCATACAGATAGTCACCCAAGCTGGGAATTGAACCCGGGTCCCCGGCGCTATGAGACAGCAGTGCTAACTACTGTGCCACCTTGCTGCCATGTTATGATGTGTCAAGTGCTCATCCAAGTACTTTTTAAGGGATATAAGGCAACCCGCCTCCATCACATTCCCAGCCGGCACATTCCAGACCGTCGTCACCCTCTGAGGGAAAAAGTTTTTCCTCACATCCTCCTAAACTTCCTGCCACCTCGCCTTGAACTATGTCACCTCATGACTGACCCTTCAACTAAAGGGAACAGCTGCTCCTTATCCACTCTGTCCATCTCCCTCCTAATCTTGTACACCTAGATCAGGTCGCCCCTCAGTCTTCTCTGCTCCGATGAAAGCATGTGCCCAAGCTATCTCCTATCGCCAGCCCAGACTAACACAGAGTCTGCTCCCAACTTGTACCTGACCTGATTCCTCTTGCTAGCCAAGTCAGCTCATGCTGTTAGCCCACGCCTAACCTCATCGCAGCTGTTAGCAAGGACATCCTAGCTTTCGGCTGCCACAATCACCTCTTGCCAACATTTCACTCAATGAAATGAAAGTACTTGTATTGATAAAATGGAGATGGAAAGGGGAAGCTAGTCGTGTGATTTTAATCTGAAAGGGAGAACGTTTCATTCGATTCAATCAGTTTCAGTATAATTTCAATCCATGTTCAGGAGGTGAAAAAGTAGGTTTTCCTACTAACTGAAACTGGAAAAATTTAATCACAATCTGTGTCCCGATACATTTTCACCGGTGTCAGCATCTAGAAACAATAATGGGAATCGGCGAAGCAAGACAGGAGGAATAAATGTATTCTCTTTGAAAGGGATCTGGTTGTATACCAGTGTAATGATAACTCCAAAGCCTTGGACTTCGGCTTTAACAAGTGCTCAAATCTTCACTCTACCTTATCTTTATTTTAAGTTTGTGAATTCACATCTCAGTACTTGAAGAGCTCACTTGTTGGACAGGAAGCCGTTGTCAATCCTTTTATTTTGAGTCTGTATTTTGTACATTATTTTGGACTAATTTTAAATTTGTCCAGAGTGCCAGTGGGTTGGGGGTGTGGTTAAAATGGTGGCTGGGCGCCCCCCACAGAGTTCCTGACGGGTCCGTGCCCAATGTTGTTTTAATTCCTCGGGTTCCGGCTGCATTGGGCCTGGTGGGAGGTCTCATTCATGTGTCAATATAAAACCAAATGATGTCTTGTTCCCCACTACCCAAACCCGCCCTCAAACCCATTCCTGCCCCCTTACTCACATACCCACCCTCTTACACAAACCCACCCCCAAACCCGCACCCACCCACCTTTGGAACGATTTGAACTGTTGGTTTTGACAGTGACACCAGCTGGCAGAGGGTAAGCACCAGGCCAGAAGGAGTCAGCAGAAGCTTTAATTTTCAACTTAATTTTAAAGTATCTTTGTCAGCTCGGATGTGAAAATTCTATCCCCCTATGACTGGATTGGAAACATTTGTCTTGATGCATATTCCTTCTGTTTTCCCACCAGTGTGCAAATTACCTCAATGTGAGATGAGGCTTGATCTCAATTTTAATCTGTTTTCTTTCACAGTAAATTGAACATACAGAGCAACGTTTCATATTAGAGATACATAGTTCAATCAGTGAAATTTAACTTGATTTACTGATATTGAAATAATGATATTGTTGGACTATCCCACTCTACTGACTTAACGAGGGATAAATCCCCTGGATCCAATCCTCCAGCCTAAAAAGCAATCTTCTCTCTCTCAAATCTCTTGGCTCTACTATTCCTCTCCGAAGCCCCGTATCAACTTGTATACTATTAGGTAACCCTGGGATTTAAAACTAATAAGGTTACTAAATAGGGGAAATTAACTTAAAATAAGGACCACAATGTGCCTTATACTTATTTTATACAATGGTATTACTTGCATAGACATACTTAACTACTGTTATTGAAATCAAACATTTATTTTAGATTTAAATAAGTATTTTTCAATGTATTGGGCACCTTGGCCAAAATGCAAACTGCCCGGGAGCATAATGGGAAGAACATAAGAAATAGGAGCAGGAGTAGGCCATCTAGCCCTTCGAGCCTGCCCCGCCATTCAATAAGATCATGGCTGATCTGAAGTGGCTCAGTTCCACTTTCCCGCTTTTTCCCCATAACCCTTAATTCCCTTGTCTGTCAAAAACCTATCTACCCATGTCTTAAATATATTTAGCGAGGTAGCTTCCACCACTTCAACGGGCAGAGAATTCCAAAGATTCACCACCCTTTGAGTGAAGAAGTTCCTCCTCAACTCCGTTCTAAACTGCTCTCCCCCCCCCCCCCCCCCCCGTATCTTGAGGCTGTGCCCTCTAGTCCTGCTGTCCTTTCTGAGCGGGAAGAATCTCTCTACCTCTACCCTATCCATCCCTTTCATACAGAGAGTTGAACAAGACAGGCTACATTCTTGGGAACAATAAGCCACAAAATACAGTTATGTTATCAGAAGAAAGTCACGGAGAGTGCAAATTCTCAGACTTCAGTAAATGAATAGAAGCATTCACAAAGTATATAAGGTATTGAATTCCTACTGATAATGAAGCAGAGTGAGATAGTGGGAATGTCATCTTTTCATTCCTGTGGCTTACTGTTATGGTTCAGGTCAGAAACTCCAAAGTTTTTATGTAGCCCGCCTGGATCATAAGTTTTGCATCTTAAATTTGACTAGGATAAGCATGCTATGTTTCACCTCAGGTGTAATTCAAATGACCCACTAGGGAGCTTTATTCAAACAGAGTTTATTTAAGAATATAGTTAACATGTATAGTAAGAAAATTAGCAAGAACACTTATCAATTACAAAGAATAAAATAACCACTATAATGTACAACCCTTAACAAATATGCATAATGTGTTCCAATTAAACCAATCCCATAGACAAAAGATGTTTTTCACAGATTTAACACAGCAAAGACTAATGCTCACATAGTACTGGACTTGAGACCTTTGAATGAAGACTGCAGTTCTCTGGAAATGCTCAGAACACCTTGCCAAAACACAAGAGACTCTAGGTAAGCCACAAACAGCTGATTCCACCCTTCAGGAAGGAAAGACCTTGCATTCAGCTAACCAGCAAAATTTCCAAAACCAGTGAGAGAGGGAGGGACTTATTTTCAGCTTGATGCTCCTTCTAAAACAAAAAACTCCAACTGCAGCTCCAAGCTGAAAATGAAAGAATTCCTGTCACCTTGACCTGCCAACTAGGTTTTTCCCTAACAATGCAGAGTAAAAAACATCCCAGTAAAAATAAACAAACTCCCATTTAAGCAGCAATAATAGAGTCGTAGACATCTCAGCAACAATGAGAAAAACAATCTGAAAAAGCTTGCTTACAACCACAACTTAAGAAAAACTTCTTAAAGATACAGTAACTTCACACTTATGGTATGAAAGCAACCTTTTGAACCTTACGGATTTATGTAAGTGATGTTGCTTAGTAACAGTGCGTAGGAACTTCTGGGTCTTATAAATGAATGGATTCCTAATTCTGCTAGAAGCTAGGATACAATTGGCTGGGGTAATAATGTGCACTGATGTGACTGGAGCATCCAGTTAGGATGATAGGTTAGACAAGTTTCAAAATTGTATAACTATTTTGCCATTGCATTGCAAACTTCAGAAAGGAGTTGGCACATCAGGCTGCCTTTCTCGCAGCACGTGTTAGTCAATAAGGAACAATTTTAACCAGCATACTGTTTTTCACGAGCCTTTGTATTTAGCTGTTCAGCTCAATACTTAGCGTCTGAGAGAAAACCCTCATTTTTCATACCTTTATTCTCTCCATACAGGGGGCTGTAAGTTTGTTCATAACCCTATTCCATCATTAGACCTGACTTGAGTCATTGTGAGTTACAGTGAAGGTACATAACTAAAGAACCAGAACATCCCTGCAGTACGGAAAAATGTTATTCGGCCCATTGAGTCTGTACCAACTCTCTGAAAGAGCATTCCACCCTATCCCCATAACCAGTGCATTTAATATGGCTAATCCACCTAACCTACACACCTTTCGACTGTGGGAGGAAGCCGGAGCACCCACAGGAAAACTACGCAGACACGGGGAAAATGTGCACACTTTAATGCAGGTTTGTGAAATGCCAGGAGCCTGTGACCTGCAGGTGCAATTCTGTGCCAATCTGTTTTGTTTTTAAAATCCAACACTTAAAATTGGTTTATTCCAATACACTTCATTAACAAATGGCCAGACAAATCCAGAAGAGGGACTGTGCAAGGAGGCTAAGAATCATTTCAGAAGCTGCCAGTGATTGAATCAAAATTTGCCTCATCGGCAACAGAATAACTGTGAATAACAGCCAACCACTGATTCACCATTCGAAGAATTGTGTCAAGGGTCTCAATCATTTATAAGAATCTGTCTGATGACAAAGTGGTAATTATCTGCTACGAAAGTGCCTCCCTGAGCTGTATAAGCAAGCTCCCTCTAGTTGCAAGCAAGGGTACTCCGTTCTATCAGTTTACAGCTAATGCACATTTAGCACTCCTAATTTGTCTTTTAAAAATGGCATACTGAACAACATTGTGTTAATAAGGATCACTTTCCCATAAGAACATATGCATTAAGAGTGGATTACGATTCTGACCTGTAATTTATATATTAAAACACTATCTCTGCCTTGAACCTCACAAAAATCCATTGACTAATTAACTCTTAGCAACGTACTCTTTCTATTTTACTCCCACTCACTGCAGCCAGCTCTCGACCCTCCCCCTCAGCAATTTCCACTTCCCAATTCTGACTTCACTGCTTGCTGCTTCCCAATCCAGACCTGTCCACTCGCTGCTTCTTGCTTCCCTCTACCAGCTCTCTCACCGGTTCCCACTCCTTCCCTCCCATTTGCTGCCCTCTCACTCTATCCATCACTTCCTCCCCTTCGCCCCACCCCTCCACTTTTAACAAGGACTCTGAAGGGGGGTGGCAGGGACAGGGGCAGCAAGCGAGGTGACGAGTCAGAAGCAGCAAGGGTTTTTTAAATTTGATTTATTATTGTCACATGTTTTAGTACACAATGAAAAGTATTGTTTCTTGCATACTATACAGACAAGCATGCTGTTCATAAAGAAGGAAAGGAGACAGTGCAGAATGTAATGTTACAGTCATAGCTAGGGTGTAGAAGAAGATCAGCTTAATATAAGATAGGTCCATGTAGGTCAAAAGTTTGATGGCAGGAGGAAAGGAGCTGTTCTTGATTCAGGTGGTACATGTCCTCAGGCAGGGAAAACAGTGATTTAGTTTAAAAGAGGGCAGAGTGCACAGCAACAGTGCTAAAATAGAAATGGAGGAAGAGTTATTCAGGGAACTTCCCTAATTTACAAATCATGCTAAAACTGAAACACGCTATTAAAATATTCTTTAAATGGCAACACCTGGACTTAACAGCATTTGAGAGAGTAAATTTGTATCTCTCAGATCTGGGGGCTAAAATCTGGATAAAGTCAGTTAGTGGATACATGGACAGTGATGGAGCTAATGCAGACAGCATACAACCTTCATGTTTATCTCCATGTTGTGGTGTGCAGCTCAGCATTAAGCCTATTGATGAGTGGCTGTATGTTCAGCAAGTGGCTTATGATCAAGTGAGGTTAGCAGCGACTAAGGCGAGACTGCACTCCTTATGGCCAGGCTGCACCTCTTAAAAGGGAGTGCAATCTGGCTGCAGCAGGAAGTGATGGGAGATTGAAAGGGTTAAAAATTACGTAAACTGCTGTGAAAAACAAAGGCCTTCTTCTGTGAGGCTTCACAGATAGGCACCAAGGTCAGAGATTAAATCAGAGATCTGGAACTATGATAATTTATAACAGTGATGTATTAAGTCTTCATACTGATTACATATTACAATGAAGCAAGCGTTAAGTCATTGTAATTGGTGTATGCTAATTACTTGTCATTGAATTTGAAAACTATAATTATCTATGTATCTTGGAATATGCCACTCTGGCTGGCTACTGGGATGTGAACTGTAGCTTTCCAGAGTCCTGGCTATAGTTTGCATTAAACCAGCTGTTTAAGAGAACTCTGTGGCTTGGTCTGGTTACTTGAAGAGTAAAGTTGTGATCAATTAAAAGATGACATTAAAGCCCTCAATGGAGATGCTTCTATAAATGAGCTATAAATTTTGGCCCAGCCAGAATTCATCAGCCACTCATTCCTTCCTGACAGCGAGAATGGAGATTTTGACGTTCTGCCAAAGCTCTGTTCACTGCGGCAGGAGTGGGAAGTCCCAGCCTAGGCCCCCTATAAAAGATGAGAAAAATATGTGCAGGAAATAGCTGAATGACCTACTACACTGATACAGCACACAGAATCATTGCAACATAGAAGGAGGCCATTCAGCCCATAATACACTGACTTGCCCAAAGAACAGTTCATTTAGTGCTACTCTCCTGCCTTCTCCCTAGAACCCTGCATATTGCTCCTTTTCAAATAACTGTCTAATTCTTTTTTGAATGCCTCGATTGAGTTTGCTTCCAACACACTTCACAGCTGACCCATTAACAATACTTAGCAATCAGGACACATACCTGTCATTCATATGCTCTGTATCACCCTTACTCACTTACCATTCCCTCAAGACTTACATGCATCTCTTGCAGTTTCCATGTACTTCTAATTATTCAGCAAAGGCAAGTACATCATCCAAACATATTGCAACATAATCACTGACCCACTTCTTTTTCTTTTGCAGGACAAAGCGGTACATAACAGGAGGGAGAAGCAGAGATCTGGGGTGGTGGGAGCTGTATGGCTATATCTTATTATTAAATATTTATTAATGTCACACGTAGGCTTACATTAACACTGCAATGAAGTTACTGTGAAAATCACTGAGTCACCACACTCCAGCACCTGTTTGGGTACACCGAGGGAGAATTTAGCATGGCCAGTGCACCTAAACAGCACATCTTTTTGGACTGTGTGAGGAACCGGAAGAAACCCATGCAGACACAGAGAATGTGCAGATTCTGCACAGACAGTGACCCAAGCCAGGAATTGAACCCAGGTCCCTGGCACCGTGAGGCAGCAGTGCCACCATGCCGACCTTTTGTAAGAGATGATAGTCTGCATTATTGGTGTGGTAGTTACAGAAGTTATTGCAATCGGCTTTGCTGAAGTCCCTGCCATATGCATCTTATCAAATTCCATTTAACCCTCATGTTGGTATTTGGTAAGAAGTACAATCTACAGATGATTTAAACATTCACTTCATATTTTCCATCCGCATGTTTTCCCTCACCTCAAACCTTCTATTTTATACTTTGAGGCCTCAGCCCTGCCAGCTGGGATGCCAGTTGTGCCAGATGATGAAGATTGAGAAGAAGACCACAGACATCAAGTAGCACCATCACTTAACCAAACACTCACAGCCACCACCTCAGACATGGACCTACTTCAGAGGTTATGCAGAGGTGGGATTTGCACATGATGGGTGTAATTTAATCCAGCCCATTATGGCGGGAAACATGGTAACTGGGAGAAGCAGTGTGTCAGATTCCCAGCAGTGGGGGGGTCCTCTTGCACTTGAATCAGATGTGGGAAGGGGCCCAGGTAGGAAATCCATTGCGTGATGTCAAGTGGACTCATTAATGAGACAACTGATAACATTATTCCTGAACCTACTGGAATTTAGTGATGATTAGTGGATTAAATGGGAGTTGCACAGTATTCCTGCATCTCCTAAAGATGTGTGAAGATAAATCTAATGGTGGGACATCTAATCTCTACCCTGTTTCTTGCCTATTGCCTACAATTCATTTGTCAAATACATCATACCCTTTCAAGACATATAATGATAGACAAATGTATAAGATACAAATCCTTAAAGGAATATGCATATCATATCACAACTTCCTCTTTTATATAATCACTAGAGTGCAGAAAAGACCTTTTGGCCCTTCAAGTCTGCACCAGCTCTCAGGCAAAGTACCTTAGGATGTGGAGATGAAGGCGTTGGACTGGGGTAAACATAGTAAGAAGTCTCACAACACCAAATTAAAGTCCAACAGGTTTATTTGGTAGCAAACACCACTAGCTTTCAGGTCTTTGCCCCAAAAGCTGTTGGATTTTAACCTGGTGTTGTGAGACTTCTTACAAAGTACCTCACCCAGGCCTCTCTCCTCTGCCCTATCCCTGTAACCCCACACATTTACCAAGACTAATCCCAGTCAATTTATACATCTTGGGCAATTTATTGTGAGCAATCCACCTAACCTGCACATCTTTGGACTGTGGGAGCAAACTGCAGCACCCAGAGGAAACCCACACAGACCCAGGGAGAATGTGCAAACTCCACATAGGCAGTTACCCAATGCCAGAGTGTGTTTTAATACAGATGGATAAATTTATGGGTGTTTGAAATGGATCAGCCGTAAGCTATCCATCCAAACTTGGTTGTGCCGATCGTTACTGGGAGCTGTTGTAAGTTTCCCAAATGTTGCTTGGGGATTGCTTTGTTTATCCTGCATCTTGGATTGTGTTCCAGTTACAGCAGGATTGCTCTCAGTTTTGAGTTATGGTTCTGCTTTGATTTGGCATCTGTTTCGTCACACTGTCATGCTGTTTGGCGCTTATACTTGGTGCGATCTTGGTTCTGAGCGTATGCTGGCAATTTCTGCTGGATTCCAGGTGCCATCAATTGGCTGTTAGACTCAAACTCGAGTTCCATGTTCAAGTTGGGCAATTCGTTACCCATATGTCGGTCATGGGCATCTTTTGACTTCCCCCTGTTGATTGAGTATGCATCATGTGCTCCTGAGAGTACCAATAGATGATGACTCAGGAGTTTGCCTGCACTTGTCTGCTGAATGTTAATTCTGCGTTGATTCTACAATCGGAAGTTTGCAAGTTCAGAATGGGTATACAAAGTCAGCTCAAACAGGATTGTGTAGCCTATTGGTTGATTATCTGCAGTGCAGAGTGATATCATAGAGTTTCATAGAATCCCTGCAGTGCAGATGGAGGCCATTCAGCCCATTGAGTCTGCACTGACAACAATCCCACCCAGCCCCTATCCCCGTAACCCCTTGTATTTACTCTACTGACCCTCTGAAACTGAGGGTCAATTTAGCATGGCTAATCAACCTAACATGCACAGTTTTGGACTGTGGAAGGAAATTGGAGCACCCGGAGGAAATCCATGCAGGCACAGGGAAAATGTTCAAACTCCACACATCACTTACCCGAAGCCAGAATTGAAGCTGGGTCTCTGGAGCTGTGAGGCATCAATGCTAACCATTGTGTCACCGTGCTGCTCGTATCCTCAGAATTTAAACACAAGTTTCCTAATGGTGCTCCTTGTGGTTCTTGTTTAAGGGTTACTGAAAGGGTCACAGGCTCAGTTTGGTTGAGAATCACACAAACTGTGAGCTGTGAGTTTACAGTCAAGGACACAAACTGCAAGCCATTAGTTCTCAGGCACAAGCATCATAGGTGGGAGCTCTCAAAGATTGTAAAACAATATGGGACTGCACTACCATTTGCTGTGGTACCAAATGGTCTGGAGATAATAGCAGGGAGGCGATAATACTTACAGCTCAGACATAGTGTTTATTTGTGTGTTGAGCATCCTTACCCTTGGAAAACTCATTAAACACTAGGGACACCGGACAAGGGAGGATAATTGATAAACATGGTTCATTAAGAAATTAGACTAGATAACACGTACAAGCCTTTACACTGATTGGATATTATAATCATGTAGATGTGCACTTGTTGTGATGAGTTAGTTGTACTCATTCCCCATGCATGATGTAAACCTAATCAATAGTCATAGATCACCAAAAACAATGTGCACCTTTGATCCGTATACGCTAATTTCTTGTAAATGAACCCAAAAATATAATTGCATATGTAAGCCTTTAATCAGGGCTCCAAGGGTGCACTAGAGCTTTTGCTATATTTCACAATAAAGTTTATTTTTAAACTCCAAAGCTTCATCTGGTCTCTACAGGAGAGTAAGGAACAGAGTAGCTTCTATTCTTACTAGCCATTATTTTCCTGCAACAGTGTCACTGTCTTGACAATGCCAAGAATGATGACCATGGACAGGTCCTTGTACACTGGTAGGTAGGTATACAATCACTCAACCTCTGATGGACACAACATAAAATATCTGGGATGACCAAGATGAGTTTTTGTAGCAACACTTGAGCATAATGGATCCCAGGGATGGCCAATGTAGGTGATGGATTTGGCATTTTTTGCTTTAAGTGTACTTCTCTGAGTACAAAGTTTAAAGTGGAAGAGCGTTGGCATCTTCATTGTTGTCCAGTTTTGCATATGGATTTTATTGAACATTCATTTGTAGGCATTTAATCTGGATGGTGGTAAAACTTCTTTTGATCCCACTGTGCCAATACACTCTTTGATGTTCACTGTGCTGAATCCCAGCAGAAAACTTTCCATGACATTTGACATCATTTGTTTTTATGCTAAAGTAAAATGTTTAGTTAAATGGTAAATGGTAGCAAAGTTTTGTATTTATAACATTACTTTTGTTCAATACTTTCCATTAAACTACAAAATTCTATTAATGCTTTATTGAAACAAAACAAACATTTAAATATGAAATTATACAAATGCTTTGTTGATACATACAGAACAGTTAAATATGAGAATTATAAATGAAGTAAGTAAGGCAGAAGAAAACTAATGATAAACAATCTAGATTTTCCATGGCCCAAAATGTGAACTCTCCTTTGGTTGCTCTCATACAGGTATCCAAATCGTGGTTTAAACTGTTCTTTAATATCAGCTGCTCTCAATTGCAATAAATTTGTCGTCGTTTGATTTAACTGACACTCACCAACAATCATTTGGCTATTGTTTTATTTTCCCTCGGAATTGAACATTTAGCTTTCATTTTCACACAGAATCATAACTGCGATGCCAAATGATAATTATCAACCAACATCAATGTCGTCAATTTGCCGTGATCACAATGAAATGTGTCTATATGCAGCCAAATGTTTCCTAAGTCCCAGCTGATTATGTAGGTAATGGTTAGGGACACACTCCCTCCTTCAATATATTCTGTCTCTCTTTCCTCTTGCTCCCCTCCCTCCTACAGCACCCCTTATTTCCCTCCCCAGACAGCAATAAAACCTTGGCCTCTAACTCCCTATCGCCCGCGGACATTTGCCCAAAATAGAAGAAACTTTTGCATACTTACGTTCCCTGAGAAGTTCTGTTGAAACTGCCAATGTGTGCAGTAGCCTCCAATCCTCAGAGCAGCCAACTAACCAGGCCCTACTGCAAAGCAAGAGAATCCTAACCATTAATGACACGGCAAGACTGGGAACATCCATTGAGATCCAGATTCCAAAAGGCAGTTTTGCAGTGAAAAAGGGATCTCCTGATCTTATAAAGGATATGTACTTGTAATTCTTCTTTTTTGCTATTTCTTTTTAGTTATTCCCACAGTAATTGGCTCACTCAAACTGTATAATTTTAATTTTAATTATTAAACATGAGTATTATTTAATACGTATGAATAAAAATGTTTCATTTGTTTTAAATTTGTGGAAGTATTATTTAGAATCATAGAATCCTTATAATGCAGAAGACATTGTCCATTGAACCTGCACCAACAACAATTCCACCCAGGTACTATCCCTGTAACACCATGTATTTATGTTGCTAATCCCCCTGACACTAAAGGGCAATTTAGCATGGCCAAATCACCTAACCCTCATCTCTTTGGACGCTGGGAAGAAACCGGAGCACCCGGAGACAACCCACACAGGCATGGGGAGAATGTGCAAACTCCACACAGTCACCCAAGGCTGGAATTGAACACGGGTCTCTGAGTCTGTGAGACAGCGGTGCTAACCACTGTGCCACCTTGTCACCCTTAATTATGTGTATTTTAATATGTGAGGCATGCTTATAAATGTTCGTGTGTTTGACTTTAGAACATGATCAGAACTTCTTAAACCAAAATTTGGATGCCTGTATGAGAGCGACCAAAGGAGAGTTCACATTTTGGACCATGAAAAATCTAGATGTGTTTATTATTAGTATTCTTCTGCCTTGCTTACTTCATTTATAATTCTCATATTTAACTGCTCTGTATGTTTCAATAAAGCACTTGTATAATTTCATATTTAAATGTTTGTTTTGTTTCAGTAAAGCATTCATAGAATTTTGTGGTTTAATGGAAAATATTTAGTAACAGAAGTAATGTTATAAATACAAAACTTCGCTACCCATTTATCATTTAACTAAACATTTTACTTTAGCGTAAAAACAAATTACTGTGGATGCTGGAATCTGAAACCAAAGCGAAAATGCTGGAAAATCTCAGCAGGTCTGGCAGCATTTGTAAGGAGAGAAAAGAACTGGTGTTTCGAGCCCAGATGACCGTTTGTCAAAGCTTTGATGTTGCATCAGGGAGATTCTTAAAATTGGGTTAAAAACTGGTTGAAATATCTTGCAAAATCCAAATTCTGCAATTCATTCCAAACATTATTCACTTTGTTATATATGAAAAAATATTTTTCCTGGAATCAGTTGCCATGACAAAGTTGTAAAAATAATCATTCTTTCACTTCTATTTCACACATATACTAAACAACTTTTAAAAACATGTACAAAACAAAACCCACCCAAAGAATGTCTGCTCTTACTCACTGCAGTTAGGCCAAAAAGTGAAAGGGCAATAAGTAGGGGCAAAATTCACCTAACAGCGCAAGTGACAGAGCTTTTGGCACAATTGCGGTGCAGCGTGTCAGTACGGCAACTTTCAGAACCTCGGTCGGAGGTTCAAAATTGGTGCACTTTCAGCGCACATGCGCCGGGACTTCTGTGATGTCTGGCATAAAATCAACTTAACCCGGCATTCGGACCAAAAGTTACACCCCACTAAAACCATCCATGGCAATTATCTCTGCTCCACCTCCATGTCATGTACTCCAAGAGCAATTGCTGCCATGACCAAGAGCAGTTTTTCTCTTCAGAGGCCCTTCAAACCCACAGAGCACTCCTTGCAAATTCCAGTGCCACACCCTTCACCTTGAAGGAATTTATGTGAAGAAGTTGTCCAACAACAAAATACATTGTACTTAGCTTTGCACCAGGGAAAGAAAGTCAAAGGCATGTCACCTGGATGATACATGGTCATCCTTTTAAGTAGTAGTAGTGGGAATGTCTGTTGTACGGCTTAATGCATGTACAGCTGAGTGTTTAAGAGAGGGCTCTAACAGGAGCTGCAAGGCCCAAAATGGCAGCAGATTAGCCTGACATCATGAGCTGCCAACTTACCTTGATTCTGGGATGTCTGCACTATTGTCTTTCCAAACAGGGTAATTGGTGTAGGCCGTACTAGGAGTCATTGGGAGTAGAGTTCCATCATGTTTTTCTTCTCTGTCAAAACCTGGGGGTGCTCTAGAGTTAATGGTGCCCTGACTCCTAAATCCAGTGTAATCCTTTCTCACTTGGTCATGGTGCTGCAGCTGAGTAAATTACATTGATTCCAGTTCTGTGCTGAAGAAATGCCACACTGCTGGAGGTACTATCATTTGGATATTTTGCCCTTTCAGATAGATGAAAAAAAAGCTCATTACACTATGTGAAAAGCAAGAGTTTTGGTTTCTGGTGTCCTGGTCAGCATATTCCTTTTGTCCAACATCAGTAAAGTGATTATCCGGCAATTAACAATAATTCATTACTGTTAATCACCAGAATTGCAAGTTCCTTGTTTGTATAGTGGTTAGTGTCCCTGCCTGTTACGCAGGACATCAGGGTTCAATTCTCTGACTGGGAGTTACATAGTTTGACAGCGCGCTGGTAGAGTGTCCTTTTTAGAGTGGCACAGTAGTTAGTCATCTGCCTCACAGTGTCAGGGACATGGGTTCAATTCTGGCCTTAGGTGACTGTGTGGACTTTGTACGTTCTCCCCATATCTGTATGGGTTTAATCGGGGTGCTCTGGTTTCCTCCCACAACCCAAAGATGTGGAGATTATGTGTATTGGTCATGGTAAATTGCCCCTTAGTGTCGGGGGATTAGCAGGTTACGGGGATAGGGAATTGTTGTCAGTGCAGGCTTGATGGGCTGAATGGCCTCCTTTCACACTGTAAGGATTCTATGATTCTATGATAATGGCTGTTAATTGATGTTTGTGTGAATTTGCTGTGTGCCAACCTGCTGCTGCACTTCCTACATTACAACAGTGATCCACTGAGAAATGTATTTCATTGGCTGGAAAGCTCTATGGAGGTTATAAAAAGTGCTACATGAATCCGTAGAATCTATAGAACAACTACAGTGTAGAAAGAGGCCATTCGGCCCACTGAATCTACACCGGTTCTCCGACATAGCATCCCACCCAGGCTCACCACCTTTACTATCCGCACAACCCCACACATTTACCCTGCTAATCCCTCTGACCCAAATATCTTTGGACACAAAGGGACAATTTAGCACGGCCAATCCACCTAAACCACGCGTCTTTGGAATGTGGGAGGAAACTGAAGCATCCGGAGAAACCCACGCAGACACAGAGAAGGGAATTTTCCCATCCCACCCACCAAGGGAATCACAGTGGGTGGGGTGTGGACCATGCAAAGATTCGTTGACCTCGGGTGGAATTTTCCAGTTTTGGGGCAAACGCGGCAATAAAATCCCACCTAGACAGACTGTGTAAACTCCAGACAGACAATCACCAAAAGCTGGAATTGAATCTGGGTTCCTGGCACTCTGAGGTGGCAGTGCTAACCACTGTGCCACCGTGCCACTCCGTTGAAACTTCAAACTGGGGATAGAATTCCAGGTGCAAACATGGTCTGGAAAAGGATGCATGAAAGGTAATGTAAGGAACTTCAAATCCTGTAGACTATAAATCTTTTTCTTTCCAGTTCCTCACTGGAGGTATTTTGTTCCATCTGTTGTAACAGTGAAAAATACACCACTGTTGCATCATCATTTTAACCAATCCCTTTTGAGATTGCTAAAGGGGTACAATAAATAGTAAGGGCATCTGTTGCTCAGCTTTAAGTATGGACTATATCCCTTGAGGGAAAAGAAAACCAGCATGTGAGATAAATGGTAATAGTGCAATACACAGTGTTCTAATTATAACCAGCATAAATTTATTTCTGATGAGAGCTCATTTATTTGTAATTTTGTTGGTCGAGTGTAATGTCCCACTTTTCTACAACCATGATTTGCCTTTCGAAAGCAATTTTTCAACAGGACATCACACAATTGATACCGAATTAAAGAAGGGGACGCTTTGACACACAAAACCAAAGCTATGCTCATAGACGCAGGTTTTATGCATTATCTTTAGAGTGGTCAGTCCAAATAGTTTGGAGTGGGAATTCCAGACACCAGGGCCTAGATCACTGAAGCTCAAGGTGGAATCAAAAAAGTGGTGGATATACAAGAGAACAGAGTTGCAGGAATGCCTAGTTGTTGAGCAGGGAGCGGTGACAAAAATAATGACGATGAGGTTGGAGAGATGGAAGTCAAGAATTTTAAAACTGAATGAAATGACAGAGATAATGTCCTCATCTTTAGCTCAAGCCTCTCTGAAGTATCTTGCTATGATTTTTGAATTTAAAAGTGCTACAAAAATGAAAGTTCTACTTTAAAAATTCCTATTATGGACAGAGTAAAAAGTCTCACAACACCACATTAAATTCCAACAGCTTTATTTGGAATCACAAGCTTTCAGAGCACTGTTCCTTCATCAGCTGAGTGGGGCAATGCACAGTGTATTGATGAATACACTTGATGAAGGAGAAGCACTTCCAAAGCTTGTGATTGCAAATAAACCTGTTGGACTCTAACCTAGTGTTGTGAGACTTCTTACTGTGCGCACCCCAGTCCAACTCAGGCATCTTCACAACTGGTCACCCCCATTCATTCAAGCTTGTAAAATATAGCTCAGTGCAAGTGTTATAACATATATGTAAAATTCCTTCCATTAATTTTAGCAGAAGTTTTCAAACGTAACTATATGAGAGAGGACCTATAAACATTGCCACACTAAGATACATCAGATGCTAGAATTTGAAACAAATTTTATGACAGAAAATGCTGGAAAATCTCAGCATGTCTGACAGCATCTGTGCGGAGAGAACGGAGCCGATGTTTTGTGTTTTATGTCAGAAAATGTTGGAAAACTTTTCCTCGAAATGTCAGCTCTATTCTCTCCCCACAGATGCTGTCAGACCTGCTGAAGTTTTCCAGCATTTTCTGTTTTTGTGAATGTTGACACACTGTTGTGGACAATTTGCAAGCATTACTGCGCAAATGAGATAAGATCTTTGAGTCCCATCGTGTCTGGGAATGGATAGAATGATCTCCCAAAATACTGACACTTCACTCTTATTCCTGTGCAGACACCCGACATTAAGAATAGAGTAGGCCACTCGGCCTGTAGAGCCTGTTCCACCATTCAATGAGATCATGGCTGATCTGATTGTAACCTCAGCCCCACATACCTGCCTAACCCTGATAACCAGTCATCCCCTTGGTAAAGAAAAATTCTATTGAACTCTGCCTTAGAAATATTCTAAAACTCTGCTTCTTCTGTCTTTCCATAGAATCACAGAACCCTATAGTGCCATTTGGCCCATTGAGTCTATACCGACCACAATCCCACCCAGGTCCTATTCCTGTAACCCCCCCACATTTACCCTGCTAATCCCCCTGACACTACAGTTAATTTAGCTTGGCCAATCAACCTAACCCGCTCATCTTTGGACTATGGGAGGAAACCGGAGCTCCCGGAGGAAACACACACAGACACTGGGAGAATGTGCAAACTCCATACAGACTGTGACCTGAGCCCGGTATTGAACCCAGGTCCCTGGTGCTGTGAGGCAGCAGTGCTAACCACTGAACCACTGTGCCGCCACAAGGGGCATTTTGAAATAGAGAGTTCCAGAGATTCACAATATTCTGAGAGAAAAAAATCTTTCCTCATCTCTGTCTTAAATGAGTGACCCCTTGTATTTATATTGTGATCTCAAGTTCTAGACTCTCCGACAAGAGGAACCACCCTCCCCACATTCACTGTGTCAGTACCCTCAGGATCTTAAGTGTTTCAATAAATTCACCTCTTACTCTTCGAAACAAATCTAACCTCTGCAAACTTTCCTCATAAGACAACACATCCATGCCTGGCATACGTCTAGTAACCTTCTTTCAACTATTTCTAACACATTTACATCTTTCCTTAGATAAGGGTACCAATACTATACACCATACTCCAATGTGGTTTCACCAATGCCTTATACAATTGAAGCATAAACTCCCTACTTTTGTTAACAATTCCCCTCATAATAAACAGTAACATTCGGTCAACTTTCTTAATTACTTTTACCTGTATACACGCCTTCTGTGATTCATGCACTGGGTAGAGGAAATGGCAGAACCCTGCATTGATAGGCAGAGGGACCTGGGTGTACAGGTACACAGGTCACTGAAATGGCAACACAGGTGGAGAAGGTAGTCAAGAAGGCATACAGCATGCTTGCCTTCATCAGCCAGGGCATTGAGTTTAAAAATTGGCAGCTTTACAGAAACTTAGTTAGGCCACATTTGAAATATAGTGTTCAAGTCTGGTCACCATACTACCAGAAGAATGTGGAGGCTTTGGGGAGGAGGCAGAAAAGATTTACCAGAATGTTGCCTGGTATGGAGGCATTAATTATGAGGAGAGGTTGGAGAAGCTTGGTTTGTTCTCACTGGAATGATGGAGGTTGAGGGTCGACCTGATAGAAGTTTAAAGATTATGAGGGGCGTGGACAGAATGGATAGTCAGAAGCTTTTCCTTAGGGTGGAAGAGTCAATTACTAGGGGGTATAG
The DNA here is from genome assembly GCF_965287045.1 of Carcharhinus amblyrhynchos. Lineage (NCBI taxonomy): Eukaryota > Metazoa > Chordata > Chondrichthyes > Carcharhiniformes > Carcharhinidae > Carcharhinus > Carcharhinus amblyrhynchos. The sequence continues at coordinate 9,846,443 of NC_137347.1, read as the reverse complement.
GTTTAAGGTGCAAGGGGCAAGGTTTAAAGGAGATGTATGAGGGAAGTTTTTTATGCAGATGGTGGCGGGTGCTGGAACTCGCTGCAAAGCGAGGTAATGGACACATATATGATGGTGACTTTTAAGAGGCTTCTTGACAAACACATGAATAGGATGGGAATAGAGGGATATGGTCCCTGGTAGTGTAGGGGGGTTTTAGTTTTGTTGGGCAGTATGATTGGTGCAGGCTTGGAGACCTGAAGGGCCTGTTCCTGTGCTGTAACTTTATTTGTTTTTCGTTCTTGATAGTTTCTGAAACTCTCGTGTTCAATGAATGTAGCCCTATCCTCTGTGTCACAATTCCTGTGAGTGATCCTCCCTGCCTAGTCTGTAATTATTGAATGAATTCTCTCCCCAGGAAGAGCTGAGCCTCCTCAGTAACTCTGTGTAAAACATTCATTATCCTACATAATTTCATACCACTGGTTGGAAGATATCTGAATATTGAAAAATGATTAGGCTTTTCCACTCACATTAAATAAGTCACTGTTTTGGGGTGTAGGAATGGCAATGCTGGCATAATCAATAGGATCTTATATTTATTTAGTGGTTTAGCTGGAGTTGCCAAACACTCTTGAAATTGACGTAGGCCTTGTGGTGGAAGATGGTACCTGTTACCTCAATGATGCCTGTAAGTGACATACAGGCAGAGATAGAATGGCTACGTTTGTTTCTTCCGAGAGTGCTGTTTGCTGCATAAATGGCAGCAGTTCTGGTTTCAGGAGGGCAGCATAGTGGCACAGTGGTTAGCACTGCTGCCTCACAGCGCAAGGGACCCAGGTTCAATTCCACCCTTGGACCCTGGTTCGTGTGGAGTTTGCTCATTCTCCCCGTGTCTGCATGAGTTTCCTCCCACACTCCAAAGATGTGCTGGCTAGCTTGATTAGCCACGCTAAATTGACCCTAGTGTCGGGGATTAGCAGGGTAAATATGTGGGGTTATGGGAGTAGGTCCTGGATGGGATTGTGGTTGGTGCAGACTTGATGGGCAGAATGGTCTTCTTCTGCATTGTAGGGATGTTATGTTGTTATGAGGACCTGACACAGGTGTGAGGTGAGATCCATGTCATGGTATGGGTCCAAATACATGAGCAGCAATCTCTTACTGTTTCTCCTTACCTCTCTTCCTACTCTAAAATACAATTAACAAAGTAGGTGTGCCAAGGAGACTTGCTGGATTCCCTAATCTCATCTGAAATGGGTTTGGGGACTGTAGTAACTCAAGGCGACTCAATGTGGCAGGGAACAAACTCAATCATTTATTGATTGAGAAAACCATATCCAATGAAGGGTTTAACAGCACAATTACATAGGTCTACTCCTAGCAACACCCTGACTCCAACTGTAGTCTTCCAGCCCCAAGCATGCATGCCCTCACTACTGATTGGCCCAGGTTCACGTGCTCGCATTCCTTTGGTTACGCCTGGCCATATGCCCCGTGATGGATTGTCCATTAAAGGGGCCACACTACCACAGGAAATGTGGATTGAAAATAAGCCTGGTCAGAGTGGTTCACGGCTATTTGGCTTAATATATGTTGGAGAACTGGGTTGCCAGCAGAGGTCACCATACTGGTGATTGAGGGATAGGGGAAGGTGTGTTGATGTGATGCCAAAGCTGGCAAGAAAATGCCTGCAGTGGCATGAAGCAATGTTATGGAGCTGGAAGGAGCAGTGTTGCTACCAGATTGATTCCTGGGATGGCAGGTCTGTCATCTGAGGAGACATTAAGTCAGTTGGGATTATATTCTCTGGAGTTCAGAAGAGTGAGAGAAGATCTTAGAGAAAGTTATAAAATTCTAACAGGGTTAGACAGCGTAGGTTCAGAAAGAATGTTTCCAATGGTGGGGGAGTCCAGAACTAGGGGTCATAGTTTGTGGATAAAGGGTAAACCTTTTAGAACTGAGGTGAGGAGAAATGTCTTCACCCAGATGATGGTGAGTGTATGGAATTCACTATCACAGAATGTAGTTGAGGCTAAAACATTGTCTGATTTCAAGAATAAATTAGATAAAGCTTTTGGGGCTAAAGGGATCAAGGGATGTGGGAGGAAGGGGGGATCAGGATATTGAATTCGATGATCTGCCATGTTCAAAATGAATGGTGGAGCAGGCTCGAAGGGCTGAATGGCCTAGTGCTGATTCTAGTTTCTATGTTTCTATATTTCTTTTTAAAAATCCATTTATAAGATTGTTGTAACTTCCAGGTCAGGACTCCAGTGAACATGTACACTGTCTTCACATCCTAAGATCTACCCCAGTGCTACGTAAAATGGTGATCAAAGCCCTGGCTATTCCACCAGCGTTGAGTTTTCATAAAAAGCAGTGCTTGTTCCATGTTTCTGGCAGGCATGTTAGCCAGCCAGCTGTGAGACCTCTGTGAAAATAACAGCAGGAGGGCTCATTGGGATTATTGAGGATGAAGGCCCATCAAGTCTACTTTAGCCCCCACTGTCGCTTTATCACTAATTTTCCTCAAACAAAAATTGGTCCCAATGATCTTTGATGACATATCATAATTATTACTGTCGTAGCTCTCGAGAACTTTCTGTGATGTTGAATTAGAATGTAAACCAATCATTGGGTGTCCAGTGGTCTTTTTTTCACCATCTTTGTTTCTCAATAGTTTTAGCTGGACTGCAGGTTACAATTCCAGATCAAACAAATGGAAACAAGACATTAAGTCTGAAGTTAGTTGCTGGCCCTCTGTCTGAGCTTACTTTCCCTACAAAGTTGAGTCCTGAGGAAGGCTCTTTCTTCCACTTGAAGTCATTAGTCGCTGTAAAATTTTCAATACTATTCAAAGTGAGGTGAACAGTTTAGAATGATGAGATGAATGAAAACTTGTCCTGTGTGTCCCAATTTTCTGAATGTTTAACACAGTCTCCGTGTCTGCCTATCTCCTCGCACCAATAACAAGGTAAACAAGCCCTAATTAACATAATTCCTATCAATTAAATCACCCCATGCTTGGTTTCATTGATAGAGAATACAAAACCTGAGCTAAGTCCCACAGGAAACACAAAGCTTATAGATGAAAAACAAAATAATCAGGCTACTATAATTGAGTCATTTCTAAATCTTTTGGTGTGACAGTCTTATTCCGGCAGGAGCTTGAGTTTATTAAACAGTAACGCTCGAGAAGCTCTGAAATTATTTAGCTCTTCCCTAAACTGGGATTTATTTATCTCCTAGAGAGATTGAGTATCGGAACATCTACACAAAAGTGTTGAGGGTCTATAAAGCTATTAAATATGAGTGCAGAAAGCTTATTATAATGATCTTATTATGTTAAATCAGTTCAAAAAATACCTTGCAATATGTTTCTTCATTAATTGATTATTTGAGAAGTCTTGGTACCAGTTGCAGCACCCAGCAATGTTGCTAATCATTTCTCATCAGAGGACCTCAGGTACTTTTGGATTTGAGATACAGTATACCCCTACGTCATGGTCCTTTGGATATTCAATATGCTGTTCTGTTCAAATCAAATATTTGAAAAATGATTTAGGTGAGTTCCATTGAGGATAGGAAAATAAGCAGTTTTATCTACAGTCCTGTTTGATTTAATTTGATTTCATAGAAACCCTGCAGTGCAGAAAGAAGCCATTAGACCCATCGAGTCTGTGCCAGCAGCAACCCCACCTAGGCCTTATTCCTGTTACCCCACACACTTCATAGAGTCATAGAGGTTTACAACATGGAAACACCCCCTGACACTCGGGTCAATTTAGCATGGCCAATCAAGCTAACTCGTACACCTTTGGATTGTGGGAGGGAACCGGAGCACCCGGAGGAAACCTATGCAAACACGGGGAGAAAGTGCAAACTCCACACAGTCAGTGACCCGAGGCCAGAATTGAACCTGGGTCCCTGGCACTATGAAGCAGCAGTGTTAACCACTGTGCCACCATGCTGTTATTATTGTTATTGTAACAATGTCACATGTATTGGGATACAGTGAAAAGTATTACATCTTGCATGCTAAACAAACAAAACATACCATTAATAGAGTACATAGGGACGATGGAAAGCAGGGATTGCAGAATATAGTGTTATAGCTATAGCTAGGGTGTAGAGAAAAATCAACTTAATACATGGTAGGTCCATTCAAAAGTCTGATGGCCCCAGGGAAGTTGTTCTTGTGTCAATTAGTACATAATCTCAGACTTTTGTATCTTTTTCCCAATGGAAGAAGATGGAACAGAGAATGTCCGTGGTACATGGGGTCCTTGATTACGCTATCAGCTTTTCTGAAGCAGCGGGGAGTATAGACAGAGTCAATGAATGGGAGGCTGGTTTGCATGATGAACTGGGCTTCGCTCACAACACTTTATAGTTTCCTACAGCCTTGGTCAGAGCAGGATCCGTACCAAGCTGTGAAACATCCAGAAAGAATGCTTTCTATGGTGCATCTGTAAGAATTGGTGAGAGTTCTAGTGGACACACATTGGTGGGCTTTCTTAGCTGTAGCATCAGCGTGGATGAACCAGGACAGTTTGTTGGTGATCTGGACACCTACAAACTTAAAGTTCTCATCCATTTTCATTTAATCACTGTTGATGTAGACAGGGGCATGTCTTCCACTACAATTCCTGAAATCGACGACTGTCTCCTTTGTTTTACTGACATTGAGGGAGAGATTATTGTTGCTGCATCAGTTCACCAGGTGCTCTATCTCTTTCCTGTACTACATCTCAACATTTGAGATTCGACCCACTATGGTGATGTCAACAGCAAATTGGAACTGAGTTGGAGTGGAATTTGGCCACACAGTCACAGGTGAACAGGGAGTATAGTAAGGGGCTGAGGACACAGGGCACCGGTGCTGAAGATTATCGTGGAGGAGGTGCTGTTTCTTATCCTTTCTGATTGCAGTCTGTGGATTTGGAAGTCTCCAAGTTCACAGGCTGCAATCAGTAAGGATAGTCCACAGTGTGTGTGTGTGTGTGTGTGTGTGTGTGTGTGTGTGTGTGTGTGTGTGTGTGTGTGTGTGTGTGTGTGTGTTTATGCTCGCGTGCATGCACGTTGTAACGAATGAAGACAAGGCAAGCACATATTGGTCTATTAGAGTGCAGATTAGGTTAAACCAAGTTGGATCTATTCAACCACAACAGCTAGATCTCCAATTGCAGCAACAAATTAAACATTACCTTATACTTCCCTGCACACCTCTTCTGACTCTCAGTCCCTTCTTCTCCAAACTCATTACACGGGAAGCCATTCAGCAAGGTGGGCCTATTTTCTTTGGGATTTAGCAGAATGAGAGGTGACCTTATTGAAAGATTCTGAGGGACTTTGACTGGGTAGATACTGGGAGATGTCTCTCCTTGTTGGTGAATCTAGAACTGGGGGGGGTGGGGGGCACCATTTAAAGATAAAGGGAGTTATTTTCCCATTCTGCCCACCACAGAAATTGTAGTAGGTTGTTGGGGGAGGAAGGGGGAATCATGCAAAGTTGAACTTGGGTGGGATTTTCCGGTTTTGGGGCAAGTGCAGCCACAAAATCCCACTCATAGGCAGTAATTTTACCGGCTCGCTCACCATGGGAATTGGAGCAGGCGAGGGGTGAAGCACGGGAAAGTCTGTTGATCTCGGATGGGATTTTCTGGTTTTGGGGTGAGCTTGGCCAGAAAATCCTGTCCATAGAGTCTCTAATTTAAGATGGATCTGCGGAGGAATTTCTTCTCTCAGTAGGTCATTAATCTTTGGAATTCTCTTCCTCAGGTATCAGTGGAGGCTGAATCATTGGATATATTCAAGGTTGAATTATAGAGATCTACGAGCTAGGGAGTCAAGAGTTGTGGGGTATAGTTGGGAAAGTCGAGTTAAGACTACAGTTAGATCAGTCATGATCTCAATGAATGGTGAAGCAGGCTTGAGGGGCCGAATGGTCTACTCCTGCTCCTGTATCTTATGATATTTGGGGCGGCGATGGTCTAGTGGTATTATCACTAGATATTAATCTAGAAACTCAGCTCATGTTCTGGGGACCTGGCTTCGAATCCCGCCACGGCAGATGTGGAATTTGAATTCAATAAAAAAAAGTCTGGAATCAAGAAGCTACTGATGACCATGAAATCATTGTCGGAAAAGCCCATCTGATTCACAAACGTCCTTTAGGGAAGTAAATCTACTGTTCTTACCTGGCCTGGCCTACATGTGACTCCAGAGCCATAGTAATGTGATTGGCTCTCAATGGCACTGAGCAAGGGTGATTAGAGATGGGCATTAAATGCTGCCAGCCAGTGATGCCCATGTCCCGTGAATGAGTAAAAACAATCTCTCCACAGCTGAACTATTAGCCTGGCTTTTATCCTTCCATGATGACCTTTTCTTTAACTTCTAAAGGACATACCCCTTTCACAATACAGAGCCTTCAAAAGACTATGGTTCATGTATCATATCTCTCCCAATCTCATATAATATCATAACTCCTGAGGCATTCTTCTGGAGTGTGTTCATGGTTTATAGAGCCTGACCACAACTTCTCACCACAACTCTCTTGAGCTACTCGTAAATTTCTGAGCTCAATTTGTAGACAGCAAATTGATGTGAGGTTTCAGGCTGGAGGCTAGAAGATAGTACAGGATTAAAAACTTCAATCCTTTTCTCTCTTTAGCGAAATATTTTGTAATTGCAATGTCACTGATATTGCATATTTATGACAACAAAAAACCTTGTGATCTGCTTCCCCTGATTTGCATGGAGTGGTAACAGACTCTCCAAATTCTCCCTACTGAGATCTCAATTACTGACCATGGGTCAAACAGAGGCCAAAGACCTCACATGACCAGCTTTGCAGATCACATTGTCCTTCAGATGAAGCGCCAACGCTACCAACAAGTCAGATCTGCCATTTCCCTTTACATCACCAGGGAGTAAAACAGTGGATATAATCAGAAAAGAACAGAAAAGCTTATGGCTGGGAGTTGTCCCAAGTGTCAAATTTGCATTAAATCTAGAGTAATCCTGTTGGTTTTTCAGCGGGGTTTTCAAAATGAATCTGCTATATCTGTGCACTGCAGAGTGCGCTTGTGTGAATCGCGATAAAAGTGTAGGGCGGGGTCTATTCCTGCTGGAGAAGCCGGCAGCTTAGTGCTGAGTGGGCCACTGCGCATGCGCTGATCCGTCAACATGGAGATCAGCACATGTGCTGTAGCCCCACACTGCCAGCCTCCTGATTGCTGGTCAGCACCCCACGGCCACGCATCGCCAGCCGTGCGAACCCCCCTCCCCATCCACCCACCAATCATTGGCCTACCGGACATGTCCGGGCCAGCCCCTTCCAAACCTCCCCTGCAGCCACAACCTCCCTCTCCCACCTTATGGCCAGCCTCCATCGCTGTCCACCCTCCCTCTTTCACTGATTCTGACTGCAGAGTGGCAGCAGGACCCCCCCCCCGCCCCACCCACACTGATCACCCCAGAGTCCACACCCCGATAAGTGCCCCCCCCCCTCCTTAGCACTGCCCGATGCCCAATAGACAGTGACAGAGTGCCCCTTGGGCATTGTCACTTTGCCCTTTGGATAGTGCCGGGACCAAACTGGCACTGCCAAGCTGGCAACACCCAGAGGGCATCCTTCACCCTTACACCAGGCTGCCTGGGGATCTGTTGTAAACCCGGCTGGAGTGAACCACTCCTGGCGCAGGGTGGGGGGAAGGCTAGCGGGCCCGGAGAATTCAAATATTCAATTTGGCTCCACACCGATTTTGGCATGGAGCTGACGATGTCGGAAATCCGGTGGCTGGAGATGCGTGGAAGCCGTGGTGCCCGGGGGTAGTCTACTCCCGGCCCACTGCCCTAGTTACCCCCTATATTTATCTACCACTTTTCTCAACCTCAGGACATTCCAAAATGTTCCATGGTCCAAGATGTGCTTTTGACAACAGCACTCATTGTCAGGTGGGGAAATAAATGCAGCAACTATTTTGGGCACAGAAAGCTTCCATAAACATGGACCATCAAATGAATCTCCAGACAAATGTGGACAGAAATATTGCTGGAGAAAACCCAATCTTGTTGACGTGTACCTGAGAGCGCAGGTCCAAGTACCTGAGGTTTGGGTTAGTATCTCACCTGAAAGGAATTGATCCCAATATTTACTAGGGTGAGGTTTTGAAGCAGTGGGGCAGAGTTTACTTCAGGTTTTCACAGAGGTTGATGGCATCCTTGTTTCGTTTCCCACAGATCCCTCACCTGGTAACCAGCCTGGCCCGGCTTTGGTCAGGGAGCACTGCAAAACCAACTGCAGCCCAGGGGTAGGTAGAAAGCGTCACACTGAGTGAGGGTCCCTTGAGCTGAGGGGTTAAAGCCGGCAGGGGGGGATAACAACCCATATTTTCACTCCTGGATCGGGTGCACAGAGTCAGGGCATTTTTCAGTTCTGGGAACCCAACCTGGAAATAAAAGCCAGAGGAATTTAGATTTTAGTTCCGGAGCCAGCTGGATTAGAGATCTGGCTGGATGTCACAGGATCAAGGGCAGAGGCTGCCATGTGCAATGTTGGGCTGGCCAGAAGGCAAGCTGAAATGTCAGTCTCTGCGTTCATGTACCATGTGAAAGATTGAAACCCAACACACTTCCCATACGCCCTCATCCATGCCAGTCCATGCCAACTCATGCCCCTTTATCTTCTCTCATGGACTCCCATTCCCTCCATTGCAACAAATGCCACTGTACCCACCATCTGCCCTCCATATCCCCCATGTTAACCTATGCCTCATGTACCTAGGAAAGGCATTTGTTTTCACACTCCATACATTTTTTTTTAATTATAAGACAGGTCTACTAAATGCCTTGGCAGCTCACTTTCACATTTGATTTTGACAGTTCCAATGTGCTTGAGAATATTGACACTTTATGCACATTCATACCTCCTTTTAGCAATTCCAAAGAGCACCTTCGCTTCCCGAAAGATAAACCAGAAACAGATCTAAGGGGATATCTTATTTTTCCAAAAGGGTACCCTGTTTATCCAAGCAAATCCACCAGTTATTAACTCGTCTATGCTACATCTTTCAGGGCGATCTACCAAAATTCCCCTTCTGTGGAGGTAGGGGGTTGGGGGGGTAGTTTAACTGAGGCAGTGGGGGTCTTGGCAGCCAGTAGGAGCGCTAGCATGAGACCCGCATTGCCTCCTTCATAGAAGGCACTCTGAAACTATGCACCACTCAACGGTGAGCCTTCCAATGGGCCACAAAGTCCTGCCCACCAAGAGTTCTCAGCCAATCAGACACTAGCAGCTCCTTTGCTCAGGTGTGCTGCTGGGGGTGTGGTGGCCACTGCAGGAACAACATCCAGCAGGGGCTCAAGATGGCAGGGACCCAGGTCAAAGGTAAGTGATGGCAGGAGGTGGTTTAGGATCACGATAAAAGGGATGTAGGGGTGCAGTGCACGGGTATGGCTCTTATTGTCCATCCCATCCGTGATGGCGGGTTACTTGATCAGGCACTGAGTGCCTTTGTAAGAGGAACCGTTTCCTAGGAGCCCATATTGTAGCTGCATAGATTTGAATGACGTTCTCCCTGCATAACAACATGCCCACCTGCCATGGGGTTAATACATGTGGCAGCTGAGTGAGACCTTTAAGTGTGCATTAATAGGCCACTTAAGGGTCTTAATCGTCATTAATGTAGGTTAGAATGTATTGGAAAAGCTTGCTGCTTGGACAGGTTATAATTCCAAACTGCACTGTCTTTCCACAGCGATGCAGTGTGGAGAATGTGTGGGAAGTGTTCAGTGAGCTGGTTACCCATTAGTGAAATCACACAGGCTATGAGAGCTTTGGAGGGGGCAGCAAACATAACTGACGGAGGCACATTACGTCATTCACATTTAACCCTCTCCTTACCACAGGAAGCTCTTCAACTTTCTTTAAGGCTACCACTTTTTTTTCTTTTCCTTGTATCTGAGACCTAGAACTTCTGGACAATGCAGGCCTTTTTCTTTTGTCTCCTGTTGGACTTGTGCCATTTTTGTTCAGAAAGGTATCGTGTATTGTCAAAGATGATTGGAATTTTCCAGCTCTGGCTCAGTGGGTCCCGACAATGGCAGTTGTAGAAACTCAAGCAATGGTCCATTGGCATTGAGTGGACCTGACGAACCCACTGACAGGAAGGTCTGACAAACCGCGCCCGATTACCTTTTATATCCCTGCGTTATCTGCTCGGGAATTACATCAGCACATCTACCAGTACACAAAGAAGCAGCCTCCATTTTGAACCAATTTCTGGCAGTACTAACTATTGTTTGCTGGAACATAGTATTTTAAATCTCTTCTCATTGGAATGAGATTGACCTCCTAACAATGCGTGATCACTTCAATAGTCAGCCCATTGTGTCAGCAGCATCATGCACAGGTTGCAGTGTTGATATTAGAAATACTGAGACTTCAGGGGCTATATGTGAGCACACACTCCCAAAAGGAGGGAGCTTGTATTCCGAGGTGACCCCTAACTTAAACATTGACCATCATTTCTAGGCTTTCTTCGAATATCAGTTATGTTCTGGGCAACCATCTCATTGTGGAAATCTAATTTGCTTTACTCTCAATGTCTTTTGAGTTAAATCATGAGACAATGAAAGAATGAAACCACAACGTGGAACATGCTTCACAAAAAACATGTAAGATCCCTGAAGTTAGGTGTTACCATGTATAATCTAGACTCTGCCTCTGCAGCAGCCATAGGAAAATGTTTTCAACCCAACTTTGCAAATGATACAGGGATTTCATGCCACCAGATTCTTATTAGATTCATCTCCGATTCTTCCTCAAAAACATCTCCTCTTTCCCTTTGTAGCAGGTCCATTATCATAGGATTATTAAATCCCTACAGTGCAGGAAGAGACCATTCAGCCCATTGAGTCTGCACTGACTCTCTGACAGAGTAGCTTACCCAGGCCCTCTCCCCTGCCCTATCCCCGTAACCATGGCTAATCCATCTAATCTCGACATCTTGGGGCACTAAAGGGTAATTTAGCCCGGCCAATCCACCAGAGCTGCACATCTTTGGAGTATGGGAAGAAACTAGAGCATCGGACGAAACCCACACAGACATGGGGCGAGCATGCAAACTCTCCATCTATGGCTGGAATCGAACACTGGCACTGTGATCCTGCTTATGATTCAGATTCTGCTTGTTTTACCTCCATGTCCTTGGCTCACTTGGTAACACTTTCACTGCTGTGGTTTTGGTTTGTTGCAATGGATTACTGGCTGAAAAACCACTGACTGAGTTTTAAAGTGATTAAAGCATCAAGCTAGTAACTTGACGAGCAAGTGAATTTTGTATTTTCTATACAAACGCATAGGCCTGTGGAAAGATCTTAATTAAATGATCCTGGATAGAGTGTTCCCCCTTGAATAGACATGTTTAGGCCTTTCCAGTTGTGGAAATTACACCTCCTGTTGTCTGTGTGTTTGCAGAAATTAAACATCCACTGACTCCAAGTCTTGCAGTTTCCAAGCTCAGTTTTTAATAAATAGTGTGGCAGAGAAACAATATCATCATAAGTAGGTGTGAACAGCCACCATGCATCCCAATTTTGTTGCAATGGCTTCTAAATTTGAATCATTTTTGTGGAAATTGGAAATAATGATCATGTGATCACATGATTAAAACAGGCTTTTGATTAAAACATCTTATTTATTCTAAAGAACAGGGAGGAACAAGCCAGTTTGAAAATGAACCAGAGTACCCTATGGGTACTTTCCCTTTCTCTCTACCTATTTTATAAATTTGAGCCCTGTCTGCCATTTGACTATCAATGAGGAGGCAGTGGCGTTGTCACTGAGCAAGTAATCCAGAGACCCAGGCTCATTCTCCAGGTGTGGAAATTAAGTTATGACAAACAATCCTGTTAAGTAATGGAAAATGGTTACTAGTCAACAAGGCCTTCAGTGAGGCCAGCGCTAATGTAATCAAGACAAGAGGCTAATCTAACCTTGCGTCAGTTTCATAAACACTGCATTTCAGGCTAGGACACAGGATGAAAACAAAGCCAAGTTACCATGACAATTACCAAAATAACAAGATATGATGCTAATGATTGAGACTGTTTTCTGTTGGATAAGAAAGGGCAAAAGCCTATGCTATGATTGGTGAATTATGTATGCAAACTGAAGGATTAGAAAGTTGCTTGTTTCTCATTTGCTGTAATTAACAATAACTGCTAATTATCTGCATGAACCGACAAAGCATCATAAGTGAAATTCACTGTTCATTGTGTCTGTTCTCCTTGTTAGCAAAAAAACAACTTGAAAGATTTGAGTACTCACCGTGCATTATTTGGGTTAATCCACAACGCAGGTACCTGGGGGTCAAATCTCACCATGGCAGAGGGCAACATTTGAATTCAATAAAAATCTGGAATTAAAAGTCTACGAATGACTATGAAACCATTCTTGATTCTGGTTCACTAGTGACCTTTGGGAAAGGAAACCTGCTGTCCTTACCCAATCTGGCCTACATGTGACTCCAAGCCCAAGCAATGTGGTTGACTCTTAAATGCCCTCAGGGATGGGCGATAAATGCTGGCTCAGCCAGTGATGCCCACATTGCATTGATACATTTTTAAAAATGTGTTGCAAGTAGATCTTTTAGAAGAACTCAAGCTGCAGTTTCCAGAAGAACAGATAAATCTTCTATCTACTTGTTTAATGTGAAAACCAAACTGACCGCTGATTCCAGCCTGGATTCACAAAAGTCATCAACATACAAGAATTGTATCACATTACTCTTTATCAAACTTTGGACTTTCAGAAAACGTTTGACAAAGTCCCAGATAAGAGGTTATCGTGCAAGATTCAAGCATCTGCAGCATTTTGCTTGTATCCACCTTAAAAATATTTCACGGACTATAAAGCAGTGGCCATGAACAGCACAATATAAATGTAAGTCTGTCTTTCTTGTTTTCAATACACAGACGGGGCCAGTTAGTATAAAAGTAAGTTGCTGCAGATACTGGAATGCTGGATGCTCTGACGAAGGGTCATCTGGACTCGAAACGTTGGCGCTACTCTCTCTCCACAGATGCTGTCAGACCTGCTGAGATTTTCCAGCATTCTTCTGTTTTTGTTGGAGCCAGTTAATGTTTCTGAAGCACTGAGTGTTCATACACACAGCAGGCAAGGCCAGCTGGTTCACGTATTCTTCAGGCACACTGCTCCTGATGAATTGAGTAGGCAGTGAATTTACTGGACTGTGTCTCCTTGCACCCAGCAGCTGGTGAAGGGCTGCTGGAGCTTTGAAATCTTCCAGTTTATGAGTATGGGGTTGGAGGCGGAGGTAAGGAGGGGGCCAGTGTTGCTGGAAAACCGGAATCATTTGCTTCATTCCCCAACCCCCCTCTCCTCACACAGCTCCTTCAGCGTAGGCAATCTGTCGGATCGAGGATGGCTTTACTTCCGCTCTAGTTGGATGGGGTTCTGAGATATCTGATGGGAGATATCTGATAGGTACAATGTGTGATCTGCAGATTCTGTCACATGCGGGCTCAAAGGGTGGGTTACACGTGTCAATTTGGAAGTTTATGCACTCCACCCGTTACCTCAACTTCACTGCTGCCTGTCCCCGACAAAGTGTTTCAATGTGTCCGGTGCCTTGCCAAATGAGCCTTCCCCTTTTTGGCCAATCACAAGGTAGTATCCCACATGAATTGGTGGGAATGCTGATGGATGGCACAGTGGCACAGTGGTTAGCACTGCTGCCTCACAGCTCCAGGGACCCAGGTTCAATTCCAGCCTCAGGTCACTGTGTAGAGTTTGCATGTTCTCCCCATGCCTGCGTGGGTTTCTTCCCAGTGCTCTGGTTTCCCCCCCACAGTCCAAAGATGTACAGGTTAGGTAGATTGTCTACACTAAATTGCCCCTCCATTTCTCAAGATTGCAGGTTAGATGGATTAGCCATGGGAAATTTGTTGGTTACACGGATACAGTGGAGGAAAGGCCTGATATTCAACTGGTGCAGACATGATGGGCCAAATGGCCTCTTCTGCACTGAAAGGATTCTATGCTCCCTTCAGGGAAGCTTTGAGGACACCTCTAAGCCATTCTTGCCATCCTCCTGAGAGTCTTCTACCAACACTGAGTTCTGAAAAGAGCAAGCAACATGTACCGCTCCGGAGGAGTGGTGTTTGAGTGATCATTGCCTCGATGTGGGCATACTGATTCAGGAGATGAGGCTGCTGCCGCAGCCCCCACCCCCCCTTGCTCCCCCTCCACCCCCTGTACCCCTCCGCCTGCCTCCTATACTTGCTACTGGATTGGGAAGATCATACAGAGGTGGCGACAATTCTCCAGTGCTTTGAGATGTCTGCTGCATATTGTCCAAGCTCTCTGCAGGATAGGGGAGCACGGGGATCCCTGCTGCCTGGAAAACCATTGGCTTAGTCCTGAGTTTGAGACTCTGGCCCTCAAGTGCACCACACAACACATGAGAAGTGAATCTTCTATCAGCCCAGCTCTCAGTGTGTACGCATCTAATTCTCATCTGCATTCCCATGCCCAGAGTGTCGGGTGCATAACCTGCGTTTTTTGGAAGTTAAAGCAGGTTGTTCGATATTGCCAACTTATGGAAACTTCAGTGAGTTTCAAAATCTGTTCCAGCAATGATTCTCCATCTGAGTTCTGATTCTCAATAGTTTGATTTGGGGTGGGTTTACACCACCTGCTGGCTGTTTACTGCAGTGCAGTTCGGAGGCGAAGTTGGGAATTGCTTTTGACCAGTGGAGAGTGTGAATATATCTCACTCCTGCAAATATAGTTTAATTGGTTATATATGTGAACTGTATGTATTGTGCAATGTGTGTGTGTGTAAATGCTTTAAATTATTTATAACACACACACACACACACACACACACAACCAGTGAGAGCAGGAGTGAGACTTGCAGGAAAAATTAGTTGCAAATCCAATGAAATTAAACTGATGGTTTTACATTAGAAAGAGTTATTTCTTTAATAGTAATACGTCTCTCTCCTGAGGACCGACAGCTATGTTGGTCCTGTTAAGGATCAATCTGCAGAATGAGGTCTCGCGATCCAGGGAACTAATCAGGGTGCAGGATGGGGGGAATCACCCTGGTAAGATCAGGCTTCTGTACCTACAGTCATCTCAGGAGCTGATAGTTTTAATCAATAAATAAACGAGATTGTTTTCCCCAAGCTGCTGCCTCACAGCACTAGTGACCCAAGATTGACTCCTGGCTTGGGTCACCGCACGTTCTCCCTGTGTCTGCGTGGGTTTCCTCCGGGTGCTCTGGTTTCTTTCCACAGTCCAAAGATATGCAGGTTAGGTGGATTGGCCACGCTAAATTGCCTGTTAGTATCAGGAGACTAGCTAGGGTAACTGTATGGGGATAGGGCCTGGGTGGGATTGATATTGGTGCAGACTTGATGGGTTGAATGGCCCTCCTTCTGCACTGTAGGGATTCTATGGTGAATGTTAACACTCTCTGACTTCATAAGCTATAATCAATTTGTTCCAGATACGGATGACTGGTTTCAACCAGCTCCCAGCCATTTTGACCTACATAACACAGTCGGTAAACTTTCCACAATATCTGAACTTGGAACGGAAGTTACTTAAGTTGCTGGGTTACTCCACTGTGGCAGTTGCAATGAATTGTTCCTGCTAAGAGTTGCAGCCCAAAGTATTACTGAGGGGTGAACCTGTTCTAAAGATTTATATGTATGTTAAGTATTTACGTATCACCATGCCATTGTGTGTGAATGTTTTAGGAATATCTATCCTTCACGTACACAACCAATCCACCTGCTGCTCACTTCCCATCACAGCTGCCCAGTTTTAATCTGTAACGCCAGCATTGGCCTGTCCTTACCCATTTCTACATTCACCTTTTTGCAGCAAATTGTCACAAGTAGGTCCTTATAGGGAACCTGGACTGTGGGTGTGGTGCACCAAAATCAATGACTCACAGCATTGAAGGCTGCCCTCTGAGAGAGTTCCATTTATAGCCACTGCGGAACAATTGCTTGGCTCGATGATTACTGCACATGTTAAAGCAAATGCCATTTGTATTTAAAAACATCGGATCCAATATTGCCTCCACCCCCACCTCTAAATATTCAGCATTTTCTGGAAGGTCTTTCTGGTGTGGAGAACGACCATCTTGGAGCATGGTGTCAATTCAAAGGTACCAGTTGGGATTTGCCACTGCGCTGGTCATGTGGCAGAGAAGCTCTTTTACTCAGGGCTTCCTGAAGCTTCTGGCAGCCATGGATTTTGAAATTCATTCTCGGTATGTGGGCGTCACTGGCAAGGCTGGCACTTGTGTTCTTTTGAAGCTTGGCAAATTGGTAATCTCAACTTGGATCTCTTTGTTACAACTTGGCTGATCTTCAGTGGAGGCTGCCGTATTTGGTGTTTGTCTGTTTAAGGTTCAGCACTTGATACTTTCCTTCTCCTCCTTGGTGTTGTACTTCTTCCCATCAGTAGTTTCCGCTTCTTGGTTGGACGTCATGAGTTATTTCCTTTCTTTATATTGAGTCTGCGCCTATCCTTGCTTATTGAATTGACACTCGTTATTTTTAACAATTTTGTCCGCCATACTTTGTCAATAGAATGATAACTCTGTGTAGACCCTCGTTCCTGAAGTTTTGGATTATTGTCCTTTGAGGTGAGGAATGCATTTGATTGACATTTTGCTGTCTGTCTAACTGTTGTTTAGTAGGAAGGTCAGTATCCTCTAACATAGAGGCTGTGGACCTCACCTGATGCAATTCTGTTTCTAGCTCTGAAACCATTTAGTCATTTGCATCCTGGGCCACAAGTTCTGGTGGATGGATTGCTGTGGATACATTTATAAAGGGGTCAAGATTGACAGATGAATGTGGGATTTCCAATAACTTGGGCATTGACTTTGATCTTCTCGGACGATTAGCTGAGGGATGAAGATGCATAGTCACACTCAGGTACTTGTTGATTCAGCTGATCCATTTCCTCTTCAGTCTGGAGAAGGTTGCCTTCATCCATTTGGGAAGGAGCTGGATTATCTGCCTCAGAAAAGAATGTTGGAGGTTTTGCACTGTAATCCTTGTCAAGGTCATCCGCGATGTCGGACGGTTTGAGGGTCTCCAGCTTGGTACTGTACACTCAATGGCTGTCTGCTCCTTGATATGTTCCACTGTTTTGATAGGGTTAAGGGCAATAGATGTGTATTGGCTGAAGAGAATAAATTTTTGATTATGATCACATACAGCATATTCAGTATTTACTTATTTCCATATTAAAAATGTTCTAGAAACATATCTATAACTGGTAGTCTAATCTCTCCAAAGCCATATACTAATATGTCTCTTGTCCACAGCCAGAGATTGGCTGGCCACAGTTCTCTACTTGCCAGAACTGATACACTTGCTCCTGTATTGAATTTAAAATTGAACATTTGCCCCATTGACACATATGTCAGTATTTGTGAAGTTACATCTGGAATCATTAATCTCATCTCAGAAGTAGTGTTGTTCTTCAATTTGGTGTGACTCTTCTATTTCATCGATGGCCTTTTGTGAAAAGATTCATTGTTGATCCTTTGTACGTTTAGAGGTTTTAATCTGCATATATTCCCAAAGCGTCCCAGCTTTTAACAATGTAAACATTCTGCCATGCTTGGAAGACACTATTTGAGCCTGTTAGGCTTTTTTGACATCACACTGCTGGCATGGTTAACTGCCATCTTGAGTTTTAATTGCATCCGGTCTTCTTTGCTCTGGAGTGCCTTTTGCCTTTCATTGTTCAATGAGCTGTACTGTCACTGGGGGTGTTCTGTACCATGGTTTATCTTCCTCACTCAGTATAAATTTATTTTGCTGACACACCTCAGATGGTCTGATAACCTGTACTGTTTTCTCCAGAGTTAAATCTTCTTTGGATTGAAGCAGGTCAGGAAGGGTATCATGAGTTACCCCAACTAATTTGCACCCTTGTATCAGTTCAGACCTACTATCACCATAGTCACAACCTCCAGGCAACTGATACAGATCACTGAGGAAGATGTCCACAAGTTCTCCAGGCTTTTGGATTCTTCACTCATTCCAAAGTGTTGTTGCTGCTCGGGTAAAAGTAACTGTCACAGGATTTTATAATTTTGTTGAATTTATCAGACGATTCATTAATCCCTGATCTAACTATCACATCATCGACAATTGCACCAATTGAATATAAAAATATACTAACTTGGCTAGTCTCTGATTTATTAGTTAATTCTGATGCATATCTTAAAAATGTCCTCCTCCATAGTGCCAAATGCTGTGTCTGGCCTGGCCCTTCCATCCGCAAAGCAAAATCTGAATCCATCGCTGTCTTCAGGAAAGGATTGCCTCAAATGTTTTAACGTTGCCGCAGTTTTCCCATGCCATCGGGGTTTATTGGATACCCACCGCAGTTACTGACTCCTCTCCCTAATCACAAGAAAAACCATCAAAGCAATCATTGAGACCTTAGTTGCCTCTGGTGGGTGGAATTTAGTAGCTAATTTTTTTCACCTTTTATCTCACCCACATGGTCGCTACCTGTAATGACACCAACTGTGGACTCAGGCTGTGGCATCTTTCAAGCCTTGTAATTAAAAGGGAAGTGTTTCCCAGCGCTACCTCTTCACTGTGCCTTGTTTGGAAGCCTTATAAAGCCTTGTTATAAAACCTGTTCTCCCTTCCTCGCTCGGTTCTTTGACTCTGCTTTTCATTTGGAATTTTCAATCAACCCCCATGTTCTATGGTGGAAACCACTTGAGCAGCATAATCAATATTTTCTCTGCTTTTCAGCTTTGGAGCTTTCCTGGGGATTTCCAACAATTACATCAAAGAATTCCATTTTGGCACTTTGCTTTCTTTTCAGTTCAGAGAGTAGATGCTTTAATTTTTATTTTCAGAGATTTTGAAGTGCTTCCTCTGCTGCCACCATGTTGTATAGTGTTGCCGGTAAAGAGTAAATAGTTCAGAAGCATTCAAACATTAACTACTTATTGTAGAACAGATATACAAGACAGTAGGCTCCTTCAGTCCAAACCATAAGCTTTCTCCATTCAGGCTATCTCAAGTCATGTGACTCCCCTTACGGCATGAGGTGGATGGTGCTGTTCCCCCAGTTCCATATTCTCATTGGCAGTGGTCATGGTTGCGAACGGCTGGAGAACTCTGGCTCTAATTGTTTTGGAAGCAGTTCAAGGAAGGTTCACTGGACCCATTGCTGGGATGAAGGGGTTGTCTCATGAAGAAATGGGTTGGGTCTCTACCCTGAGGAATGAGAGATGAAACTTATAAAGTCCTGCAAGGATAGAAGTTAATACTGCAGATGCTGGAATCTGAAGCAAAAACAGAAAATAGTGGAAAATCTCAGCGGGTCTGATGGCATCTGTGGAGAGAGAATAGAGCCAACGTTTCGAGTGAGACTTGAAGGGTAGGATTTTACAGCATCGCTTGTCCCAAAACTGTAATCTCCTGCCTGATGTCAATGGACCTTCCCATGGTCTGCCCCTCGCTCACTCTGATCCCCGTGGTGGGCGGGGTAGGGGTTAGATTCCAGTAAAAACGCCTGATCCTGAGGGGCCTGGACTGACTGGACACCCCGAGGATATTTCCTCTTGTGGGGAGACTAAAGAACTGGGGGAGATAGTGTAAAAATAGGAGGCCTCCCTTTCAATACAGGGAATTTTCTCCCACAGGTTTGTCGGAATGTGGAAATCTCTTTCCCGTAGGTTCTGGAGGCTGAGTGATTGAACTTATTCAAGGCAGAGTTAAGAGCTTTTTTGACAAACAAAGCAGTCCAGGGTTTATGAGGGGCAGAGACCATAACCAGATCAGCCATGACCTTATTGAATGGTGAAGCAGGCTCGAAAGGCCAAATGCAATTTATGTTACTACATCATAGGAACCATAGAACCCTACAGTGCAGAAAGAGGCCCTTCAGCCCATCAAGTCTCCACCAAACACAATCCCACCCAGGTCCTACCCCCATATCCCTACATATTATACCCACTAATCCCTCTAACCTACACATCCCTAGACACTAAGGGGCAATTTCTTAGCATGGTCAATCAACCTAACCCGCACATCTTTGGACTGTGGGAGGAAACCAGAGCACCCGGAGGAAACCCACGCAGACACGAGGAGAATGTGCAAACTCCACACAGACAGTGACCCGAGCTGGGAATCGAACCCAGGACCCTGGAGCTGTGAAGCAGCAGTGCTAACCACTGTGCTACCATGACCTCCTCTTGCTCCTATGTTCCCATGTTCCCGTGTAATCTCACATAGATAAATTCTGCAGAAACCCTGCAATCGCTGAAAAAATTGTAGCTGTTGTGAAAAATAAAATCTTAAAATGCAAGTTGTACTTTTTGTCTGACGCTTCCGCTATGATTTTCACCTGTAGGGATTGTGCTCATCGAAGGGTAGGATGTCAGTACAGAGGAGGGGAGCGTTGTCCTTTCCCTGCAACATTTTGATTCCCCAAAGCAATCAGCCACAACCTCGAGTTAACTCTGAGCGAGACCATCAGATTCACATTAATTAGCACCAAGTTTACAATCAGTCTTGTGCTGGGAATTCACCCTCACATCGCCCAGGTTGAGGCTTCCCACGCTTTAATTTCACGTAGACCAACTGAGAGTGAAGGCTAACAGCCTATTAATCCATTTGGTTCGAACCCAAGTTTCAAAGGTGAGGGACAGTGTGCAATTTTTCTGTTGCCTAAAATACATTCCATCAGCTTGGTTCATTTGTCTGCTGTGTTTGAATTCCCATTCAGGTATTTGGACATATAATGGAAGCTGATAATTCCCTTCCTTACTGTGGAAGTTAGTAATCGAGGCGTTCCTAACCTAACATTTTAATGGTCGCTCGTAGTCGTTAAAACTCTCATATCACTGCTCCAGAATGAGTCCTCG
Source organism: Carcharhinus amblyrhynchos (assembly GCF_965287045.1). NCBI lineage: Eukaryota > Metazoa > Chordata > Chondrichthyes > Carcharhiniformes > Carcharhinidae > Carcharhinus > Carcharhinus amblyrhynchos. The sequence continues at coordinate 9,825,498 of NC_137347.1, read as the reverse complement.
CAGCCCCGAACCAATGCTGCTCTTTTAATCAACAGCGTCAGCTTGAGTATTGTGTGCAGCTATGCAATCCATATTATAGGAGGGATGTGATAGCATCGGAAAGGGTGTAGAGATTTTTTAGCATGTTGCCTGGGCTGGAGTGCTTAAATTATGAAGACAGGTATGATTGATCTGTCAAACGTATTGAGATACAGTGAAAGGTATTGTTTCTTGTGCACTATACGGATAAAGCATACCATTCATAGAGTTAACAGGGGAAAAGGAAAAGAGAGGGTGCAGAATATGGTGTTACAGGGTAGGCTGTAGAGAAAGATCAACTTAATATAAAGTAGGTCCATTCAAGACTCTGATGGCAGCAGAGTAAAGGCTGTTCTTGAGTCAATTGGTATGTGATCTCAGAATTTTGTACCTTTTTCCTGATGAAAGAAGGTGGAAGAGAGTATGTTCTGGGTGCGTGGGATCTTTGATTATGTTGGCCGCTTTTCTGAAGCAGCAGGAAGTGTAAATGCAGTCAATGATGGGAGGCTGGTTTGTGTGATGGACTGGGTAACGTTCACAATGCTTGGTAGTTTCTTGCTGTCTTATTCAGAGCAGGAGCCGTACCAAGATAAGATGCCTTTTTTTTGGTGCACACGCAAAAAATTGAGAGTTGACTGGGTTGTTTTCCTAGGAGCAGAAGAGACATGGGGGGAGGGGGGTGCTGTCGGTGGGTGGGGGGAGGTGCGGAACATGTTTGAGATGTACAAAATCACGAGGGGCATAGATAGAGTAGACAGGAAGAAACGTTTCCCCCTCATGAAAGGATTAATGTTCGGGGGGATAGATTTAAGGTAAGCGGGATGGGTTTAGAGGGGATGTGAGGAAAAACATTTTCACTGAAAAGGTGTTGGGAATCTGGAACTCACTGCCTGAAGGGGTGGTGGAGACTGAGATCTTCATGTCATTTAACAAGTACTTAGATGTGCACTTGCGCTGCCAAGTCATACAAGGCTATAACTAAGTGCTGGAAAACGGGATTAGAATAGTTAGACGGTTTGTCTTTGACCAGTGCAGACATGATGGGCCAAAGGGTCTTTTTCCTGTGTTGCATGCCCCGATGATTCTATGAATAAACCAATTCATTCTTCACCCACCTTGCTGCTCAACAAAATGGTTGATGCATTTGCTTACATAGCAACAGGAATTGTTTATCAACATAACTCTTCTGAAGTGCGATATAATGTCAATCCCTTTCTGTCAACAAAAGTTAACCTCGAGAGTAAAACACTTAGCACAAAATGAATCAAACTATTGACAATTTGCACGTATTCTCAATTAAAAACTTTGCTTCTGCAAGATTTCTTCAACCATCTTTCTCCTCTTTTCATAAATATTAAGGATTGGAGAAGGATCCAAATAATCATAGAACCCTACAGTGCAGAAAGAGGCCCTTCGGCCCATCGAGTCTGCACCGACCACAATCCCACCCAGGCCCCATCCCCATATCCCTACACATTATACCCACTAACTCCTACATGGCCAATCAACTTAACCTGCACATCTTCGGACTGTGGGAGGAAACCGGAGCACCTGGAGGGAACCCACGCAGACACGAGGAGAATGTGCAAACTCCACACAGACAGTAACCCAAGCTGGGAACTGAACCCAGGACCCTGGAGCTGTGAAGCAGCAGTGCTAACCACTGTGCTACTGTGCCGCCCGTACTTTAAAGCAAGGACAAAAAAAATCAAAAGGTCTGACAGAATCTGTGGAGAGAGAAACAGTTGGCACGGTGGTTAGTACGGTTGCCTCACAGCACCAGAGAACTTAGGTTCAATTCCCCGCTTGGGTCACTGTCTGTGCGGAGTCTGCACATTCTCCCCGTGCCTGTGTGGGTTTCGTCCGAGTACTCCGGTTTCCTCCCTCAGTCTGAAAGATGCGCTGGTTAGATGGATTGGCCATGCTAAATTCTCCTTCAGTGTACCCGAAACAAGCCCCAGAGTCTGGCGACTAGGGGATTGTCCCAGTAACTTCCTTGCAGCGTTAATGTAAGCTTTCTCGTGACACTAATAAATAAAGTTAAACCTCTCACCCAGAGCAGTTTGTTCGGAACTTGTTCTCAATCCGTACTTGTACCCGACTGTTAATTAGAATGGACAACATGTCCTTCATATCATACTGTAGAAGAAGTTTGTCAAGACCTCCAATCTATACTGTAAGACTGAACAGTGCTTCTTCTTTGCTGGTCAGTCAACTTTGGGAATGATCACAATTGAGTTCAATCGTACTGTCCACACATGAACACTTCCATGATCACTGTGCATTGAAACTAGAAGTAGTGGCCCTTGCCAAATTTCTCTCTCTAGAAAATGGACATTGATGCAAACATTCAGAATCATTCTGCTTATCTTAACTGTTTATTCAACACAGGCTAGAAAGGAAATCGTGGACCTTGCTGCGCTATGTGACTGCAACTCACACTAATTGTTAAACTAATGGCTATTTTGTAACCAATACTACCATTATTCAGTGTAAGAATATAATTATTAAATTCTGCAAGCAGAATTGGTTTGGCCAAATCTTGCTCATTCTGATTAAAAGTATAATCATATTGATATACTTCATCAAAAAGTAAGTAGCAAATCCAAGAATCAAACTAATGAGCTTGACAATCTGATTCACTTCATTTGATCTGAAGGTTCACTTCTGACATCAGCTACAGCGGATAAAATGAGAGATTTTGAAACATTTCCAACTGAGCCCTTAATTCACACACATCTTTGATTTTGAGATGTTTTATAGTGTGTGAGAGAGAGAGAGAGATCAAGCCATCAATGTCAGAAACACTGTTTCCTCAACTTTTTCTACCCAAAAGCTAATGAAGTAATGAAAAATATGGGCGGATAATTGTTCGATCTTGCCAGGCCTGGGGCAGATCATACCAATTCCAAAAAATAGAGTGTAGGCCGAAAATTCCTGGCACCAAACCGTTTCCAATCATTCTGGTCCCTTCACAACGGTGCAAACTGAATTACGCCCAGAATGGGTGTGAGGCCAATCGGCATATTTAAAGTAGGATGCATGGGCGGAGCCTAATCAAGCCAGGAAGCCAGTTACTGAGCTCTAGAGGCGCCATTGTGCAGGTGCCCCATCTTCCAGTGCATTATGCAGTTGACCCTCTCTGATCACCAGTCCAGCTAATTGTCACACCCTGATGACCACCTTAGCCAATTGCTGCCCCCACACTCGCGTGCGTCACCCCAGCCGATTGCCACAACCCCCCCAGTCACTGCTCCCACCCCGGATGCAGAATAACCACCCCCCCCCCCCCACCTCCCTATGCAGCTCCCCCCTACCTCCCTGACATGGCCCGGCTCCGACATGACCCCACGCCTTCAGGTCACACCCTCTTCATGCTCCATACTCACCACAGGCCCTGCCCTGGCACTGTTCAGCTCTGCTCCCAACCACCCGGGGGTGGGGTGGGGGGGGGTGGGGGGGCTTCAGTTGCTCCAGTCCCATTGGCAAGGCCATCATGATGGTGGGCACCATTTGTGATTCTTGCTGGTGATGACCGCAACAGGCGAGGGGGCTAAGGTAACTGAGCCTATATGATAGCAGCCAGGGCTTGTTAACAATGTGCAAATCATGTCATTAATATTGAGATCAGTCTCATGCCCTCACTGAGTGCGAGGCTGATTTTGCCCACAAAACAAGGGAAAATTCCACGTACAGTGCAGCCCCGTTATAACGCGATGGTTGGAGTCCATAAAATGTTATCGCAAAAAAAGTGGGGTTGCACTGAATCGGGGTGCTGTAGTTACGTTACGGCGTCCGTCAGAGCTCTGTTTGTTTATACAATCACTACACGCTTCATTACCTTTTACAAACCTTTTGATTGGCAGGTCCAGGCTAGTTTAAAACAGGCACTGGTGGTATTTATTTACACAAACACCTTCATGGTCCATTAACTGTGAAGTACTTCCTCTTTTGAACAACTGTGTAATGCATTCTTTTTTCTCTAATTGAGAACCCCTTTTATCTGAACTGGGCAAGGGTGGGGGGAAGTAAGTGTTTTCTGTCCACAATTTCTTTCCAAAGCAGATAATTTTCACTTCAGAAATAGATTGCAGTAACTAAAAACTTTTCAGTTCCCTGGAAAGAGCAAAAAAAAAAGGTCCAGTGATTCATCGTGTTACATCCGAATTTGCACTAAATCGGGGAGCGTAAAATCGGAGAGACACTGTACTATTTTTATATTTGGTTGAATGTTTATGCCTATAAAGGTGCAATTGATGCAACACGTTGAATAAAGCGATAACAGAGCAGTGATAGTGTAAGTCTTATTGTGTATTGGATGGCATCATTGCCTCTGAGCCAGAAGGTCTGGATTCAAGCCATGACTCAGGCTTGATGGCCAAGGAAGGCACATACATAATGAAGCAAAACAGATTGAATTTCAACTTGTAAATCTCTCCAACACAATGACAGGTGGCAAGAGTGAGAGTGATACCTATTTGGTCATATGATGGAAAGAAAGTTGCAGCCTCTACCATCACTATCCGTGGCTCCGGGCTACAACAAGTATATAAGAAGGGTATAATATTAAATAATTTGGACTTCTTGTGGGGCGAGCAGGGGGGTTGGGGGCTGCAGTTGGCTGGATGGCTGATGTGGATCAGATTGGCGCCAACAGCATGAGGTTTAATCCCTGCGTTTGGGATGTGTCTCCTTGCCCTACCTGTGGTGATGGTTGAGAATTGTTGGTTGGATCTGCCTTTAGGTAAAGAACTGAAGGAGAAGGTAGTAATGATCCACAAAAGGGTTTCTAAGCAATGGCTATTTGCCCTTGTTTAAAAGATTTGTTCCTGTGTCACAAACAGGTGTACAGGTTGGTGTTGAATTATCTTCTTGGGTGAAATGAATTGGATACATCAGTGTAGTTATCGGAGTAGCTTTTTTTAAGTATTACATTCAGTTCTTGTTTGAAGAGACATGGTGACAAAATATTGCAGCTGATTTATCATCACAAGGACAGCTGGAAATGAGAAAGATCATTTAACTCGCCCACTAACAAACTATCCAACTGTTCCTGCAATTATTCTGTCTTTTGGCATAGGTTTGGGAGTCTGTTCAACACGTTGATCATTTTTTGCAAGAGGAAGAACTGCCTGATCAGTCCTTAATTTCTCTGCCACAAGCTTATGGCTCTTTAAACTCCGGAATTCAATTGGAAGTAACGTTTTATGTTTACCTTTCCTCCACAATGTCTACTGTCAGTCATTTCTACAGCAACAAGGGACAAGTTTTTCTCATCCCTTTACAGTTTTTGACTACCAGAGTCAATCATTTTGGCTCTTCTCATTAGTGTCCACAAGACTGTGCCTCAGTGACCAGTAGTGACCCTACCACTCCAGATATTAGGGCAAATTTTCCTATTCTGCCCACCACAGGAATCAGAGCAGGCGAGGGTCGGAGCATAAGAAGGTCTGTTGACCTCGAGAGGCAATTTCTGGTCTCGGGGAGAGCGCGGCTGGAAAATCCGGCCCATTGTCTTGTCTGACATGATTTAAATGAGAACACAATACTGTGGGCCGGGGTGCTGACTCAGGATCTAGAATCATAGAAACCGTACAGTACAGAAAGAGGCCATTCAGCCCATCAAGTCTGCACTGACCACAATCCCACCCAGGCCCCTATCCCCGAATCCCTACATATTTTACCCACCAATCCCTCTAACCTATGCATCTCAGGACACTAAGGGGCAATTTTAGCATGGCCAAACAACCTAACCTGCACATCTTTGGACTGAGGGAGGAAACCCACACAGGCATGAGGAGAATGTGCAAATTCCACACAGACAGTGACCCAAGCCGGGAATAGAACCCAGGTCCCTGGAGCTGCGAAGCGGCAGTGCCAACCACTGTGCTACCATGCCGCCCATGATGGATGTAATACTAATCCATGGTAAGGTACAAATTTGTGACCATTCAGGCCCATGCAGTTTTACTCATTTTAGCCTGGGAAAAAGACCAAATGGATATTTAGTCCTGTTCAGCTGAAGAAAGTTAAGGTTGAATTACAAGATTACAAGAAACGCACAAGATTAGGAGATGGAGCAGCTGTTCGCCTTAGTTGAAGGGTCAGCCAAGAGGGGACGTAGGTTCAAGGTAGGAGGCAAGATGTTGAGGAATGATGTGAGGAAAAGCTTTTTTACCCAAAGGATAGTGATGGCCTGGAATGCTCTGCCTGGGAGGGCAGTGGAGGTGGGTTGCCTCACACCCTTTAAAAAATGCCTAGACAGACACTTGGCACACCATACAAGGCTATGGACCAAGTGCTGGTAAATAGGATTAGATGGGAGGTCAGGTGTTTCTCATGTGTTGGTGCAGGCTTGATAGGCCAAAGGGCCTCTTCTGAACTGTGATTCAATGAATTAAAAATATAAGCTGGTTGCCTGCAAGTTTTTTCTTAAATTTGGAATATTTGCTGATGAAGGTGGCCCCCTATGAAGATCTAAGGATGATCAGATCCAGGTGCTTAAAAATATTAAACATGACGAAACAATTCCTCTGGTAGTGGAGTCAAAAACAAGAACATCATCCTAAAGTTAAGGCTAGGTGATACAAGCACTAAATTACGAAACACCTTTACACACAGACAAGGTAATGAAAATCTGCAATTGTCTGTCGATAAGCAATGGAAACTGGGGCATTTGGGACTTTCCAGACTGTGATAGATCTTGTGAGTAAGATATGAAGGGACATGGAACAAAGATGAGAAAATCGGGTGGAGAAACATGTCAGCCTTGCTTTAACTGAATGGTGGTTGAAGGTCTTTTCCTGTTGCGAACATCATTATGTGAGAAAATGTGTTGACAAAGAGGGGAGAAAGGATCTCTTGACAGATTAGCTGATAAACATTAATGCATATTCAGGGAGGAGGTGATGGTCTAGTGGTACTATCTTGATGCCATAAATCCAGAACCTCAGCTAATGTTCTGGGGACCCAGGTTCGAATCCCACCATGGCAAATGGTGGAATTTGAATTCAATGAAAACTATTTGGAATTAAGAATCTACTGATGATCATGAAACCATTGTCGGTTGTTGGAAAAATCCATCTGATTCACTAATGTCCTCAAGGGAAGGAAATCTGTCATCTTTACCTGGTTTGGCCTACATGTAACTCCAGAGCCACAACAGTGTGGTTGGCTTCAACTGCCGTCGGGCAACTAGGGATGGGCAATAAATGATGGCCAGCCAGCGACGTTGTTGTCCCTCGAATGAATAAAAAAAATTGCATTATGCAAACCATCCTCAATCTGTGCCAAGTGAGCTTATATAAACCAATGGCAACATTTGGGACAGTAGAATTGGCCCCATATTCCTGGGCAAACCATAGAACCCTACAGTGCAGAAAGAGGGCCTGTTGAGTCTGCATTGAACACAATCCCACCCAGGCCGTACCCCCATGTTCCTACATATTACACCCACTAATCCCTCTAACCTACACATTCCTGGACACTAAGGGGTAACTTCTTAGCATGGCCAATCAACCTAACCTGCACATCTTTGGGCTGTGGGACGAAATCGGAGTACCCAGAGAAAACCCACGCAGACACAAGGAGAATGTGCAAACTCCACACAGACAGAGACCCAAGCCAGAAATTGAACCCAGGACCCTGGAGCTGTGAAGCAGCACTGCTAACCACTGTGCTACCGTGCTGCCCACAGAGATAACAGAGATTTCCCATTCCTTTCTCTATTCTCTATCCTATGATCTCTAATGGATGTGTCTAAATATTGGTAAGGATGGAATCGAACATAATTGTGATACCGCACTATGGTCAATGAACTGGGAGATGTTCCTTCTACACTGATGCCAAAGAACCAATGTTCCTGCTCCTAATTTCATTTATATCAGGGATAGACAGGAAAATAGAATTGAGTTTACAGTCAGATATTGAATGGTAATGCAATTTGTTTGGGCAACATGTGCTGACCAGTCAATGATGCCCTTGTCCCATGAACGAATATAAAAAAATTGGAGTCATGCAAGCCATCCCCAATCTATGCCAAGTTAGCTTATCTGAACCAATGGTGACATATGGGACAGTAGAATTAGCCCTGAATTCCGGGGCTGAGTGGCCTACTCCTGCTTCCTAATTCCTTTGTTCATATGTTTGTCCACAAACTGAGGGAGGGGACATGATAGACAAATTCCAAGTTCATGCATGAGATTCTCCGGCCTCCTATATGTGTGTTTCCCACTGGCAGGAGGTGGTGTGTTCTTTGGCAGCAGTGAGACTCTCTGGTCCCACCACTGTCAATGGGAATTCCCATCGATGTCACTTCACACCGGCGGGAAACCCGGGGGCGGGGGTGCGTTGCCAGTGGGACCGGAGAATCTTGCCGGCATGAATGGCTGGAGAATTCTGGCCCAAATCTTATTTGGAATAATCACCTAGAATCTTTCTTACTCCTTCAAAGATATCAAAGGGAGCAGTGGAACATTATCTAAGGCAATCATTCTGGCAAAAGAAATATAGAGCGTAGGTCAATTTGAAAATAAAAGCATTTGATGTTGCAATCTATTCACAGCTGAACTGATCAGGATGCGTTTGGAGACCATTAAAACTAACAAAATAATGAATTGTTTCACCAATTAGTTAATATGTTCACTGAGAATGTCCAGAGGGTCAATCAACTTGACAGCTCTTGATGTTATCATCAGAGAAGGCAACTTTAAAATTGGTACATCAATTGATTAGGGTTTTATCAACTGCTTCAAAGATGAAGCACACTCAGATAGTCTATTACAACTGTTGGCAGGCCATTTATTCCTGATAGGATTAGCACAGTTTAGGGATGCACATGCTTTCTTGGTGCTGAGATGGGGATTGGAGATTAGGAGGATCGATGCAACATCTACTCAAATTAGAGAACAGCATTAATCGGAACTGAATGAATCTGGTGTCCAGCTGGTCAAATTAATTCAGTCGGTCTATGCTCTAAGACACATGAAAGATTGGCTAACCTTACTAACTGGATAGCTGCTAAATTCATTTTCTCACTCAATGCAATGCATCTAATACATCCTATTAGGAATCTGTTCCAGTAAGTGTGCTGGTTTCCTCGACTCAGTTTTATCCACCCTCAGGTAAGTTTTAGGAATTTGGGCGTCGTGCAGAGTTTCTCATGAGAGGTGCTTATATCTGGAATTACATGTGGGGGCCAGTGTGTAAAGGAAGTGGCACATTTATTGATGAAATTGAGGTGTTAATTCAACTAATAATGTAAAATCAATCCACATTATTCAGCACTTGAAACAGTGCCAGGAAACTCTTGAACTTTTGAAACTATTGGGGCGGCACGGTGGCAAATTGGATAGCACTGCTGCTTCATACTGCCAGGGGCCTGGGTTCAATTCCCGGCTTGGGTCACTGTCTGTGTGGAGTTTGCATATTCTCCTTGTGTCTGCGTGGATTTCCTTCAGGTGCTCCGGTTTCCTCCCACAGTCCAAAGATGTGCAGGTTAGGTTGATTTGCCAGGCTGAACTGTCCCTTAGTATCAGGGGGACTAGCTAGGGTAAATGCATGGGGTTATGGGGATAGGATTTGGGTGGGATTGTGGTTGGTGCAGACTCGATGGGCTGAATGACCTCCTTCTGCACGTAGGAGGTCAGTGACATGAAAAATGCAGGAGCTCATTAAAAATAGACATTGAATGCCTTACTGGTGAAAGACAAACACATGTAAGAAGCCGAACGATAAAGAATATGGGCCTCAAGAATTTAAGAAAAGATTGATAAGAATTTGATTTTAAAAAATGTTTTGTAGAATGTATTGAACAATGCCAGCCTGTTCTTTGAACCTCAGAGACAAAGCCCATGCCTTCAGAAAATTAAGAGACACACAGCCACAGTCACCTTTAGGAGTCAAAGGATTTTGCTGCCTTACTTATCCCGAAAACGTAAGATCCTGTTCATGGTCAACAGACCTTCCCATTGCCCATCCCTCCTGCTCCAATTCCCGTGACAGGCGGGGTGGTAACATTCCAGCCAAAGGGTTCAATTCTGAGAGAGTTCCTGCTGAAGGTTGAAACAAGGACACTCCATACGATTCAGTGATTACTCTGGATTGTGAGTACAATCTTCTTCAAGGCTGAAAATTGGCAAGTTATGTTGCAGCTTTATAGAACCTTAGGTGGCACTTGGAATATAGCCTTCAATTTTGGTAGCCACACTACCAGAAGGTTGTGGAGGCTTTGGAGAGGGTACAGAAAAGATTTAACAGAGCATTGCCTGGTATGGAGGGCATTAGCCATGAGGAGAGGTTAGAGAAACTTGGTTTGTTCTCACTGGAACAGCAGAAGTTGAGGGCACGGACAGAGTGGATAGTCAGAAGGGTGGAAGAGTCAATTACTAAGGGGCATAGGTTTAAGGTGCAAGGGGCAAGGTTTAAAGGGCATGTACGAGACAAGATTTTTTTTACACAGAGGGTAGTGGGTGCCTGGAACTCACTGCCAGTGGAGGTAGTGGAAGCAGATACAATAGTGACTTTTAAGGGGCATCTTGACAAATACATGGATAAGATGGGAATAGAGGGATATGGTCCCTGGAAAGGTGGGTAGTTTTAGTTCAGTCGGACAGCATGGTTGATGCAGGCTTAGAGGGCTGAAAACCTGTTCCTGTGCTGTAATTTTCTTTATTTTTATTCTTCAAATCGATATTAGTTTGAATATTCAAATTGTCTCTTAAGATTGATTTAAAAATAATCAGTAATTAGAAGTAGAATTGCCATGCTATATTTATCACCATCTACTCTATGACATTGACTGGAATTTTCCAAAGAAACTCCATACGATTCAGGAATTCCAAAGAAAATTCTAAGTATCAAATTTGGATGCAAACTGGAGTAATTCACGCTGGGTTTTTCAGTGGGAGTTCACACTAGAATCTCCCACACTCTGTGCATTGCAGAGACCGCCAGCGTGAATATCACTTTAAATCAGTGAGCAGGACCCATTCTCGCACAGGAGGCTGAAATCAGTGGGCCTCTGCACATGTGCAGTGGTCCTGTACCATCAGCCTCCCGAGTGCTGGCCCCCACGATGTTGTCAGTCCGATCCCCACTCCCCTTCCCATGACCTGATTACAGGTCTCCCGATTCCCGACCCAGCCCCAAATCCCACCCCACCATCCCAGATGGGAGATGCAGGCGAGGTGCGACCTCTCACACAAATCCCGCGCATCCCCCCCACCCCCCAGGTGTGATTCTCCCAGCCCACTGCACTAATTATCTAGCGCACTGGGATGGGGAGAATCATGGACATAATATTCATTTCTCTATGATTCAATGATTTCTATAATGTAATCAATGATTGATCCGTATAATAAATGTTTATAAGCAAATAATGAAGAGTTGTAAGCTCATATTTATATCTTCACAAGCCACATATACATAACAATATCCTAGAATTCTTCAGTTAGGACTGCAACTATCGATATTGGTGAAAGTTAAAAATGATTTCATTTATTATTGTCACATGTATTAGTATACAGTGAAAAGTATTATTTCTTGTGTGTATACAGACAAAGCATACTGTTCAGAGAGAAGGAAAGGAGAGGGTGCAGAATATAGTATTACAGTTATAGCTAGGGTGCAGAGAAAGATCAACTTAATATAAGCTAGGTCCAAATTTCTTTCTGCTATAATATCCTGTAGATATATTTGACTTTGAGTTCATTGTGCAGATTGAAAACTGCTAGGCTGGAGGTCAGTTTATTTCAGCATCCAGTCAATAGCCAGCAAAGCTGATGAGATTCTTTTAATGACCTAAAATGTCGTTAAGGTTTTAAACAAACAGTAATGTTGCCTGGGTAGACTCAGAGATAAAGACAAATGGTCCCCATAAGATATATTGCCCACTGAGACAAAATTCGCTGTCTAATTTTTCAATCAAATCTACTCTGGAATATTTGCATCTGGGTGATGTTCTGATGTAATGTAATTGATGAATGTCTACACTTGTCAAGTCTTAAAGAAAATCTCCTTCCCAGCTCCATAAGAGTCTCAACTCAGAATGCAGGCTGAAATTTAGTGCGTGCTGAGAGCTTGAGCTCTTTTTCGCAGATTACAGATTCAAGGGAAACCTCCTGGTTGGAACTTTAATGTTTGAATTCAGTAACTCAATGAAATAAACATAAGGGCCATTACTGAACATCTTTGCCTTGGTAGATGTGGATAGCAGATGGGTTACATTGAACTATGGAGCTGATTCATGTGATCCATGCTCACATCTATTAAGGCTTTCTGTGAGGAATGTAGCCTCATAGTATAAGCCTTATAGTTTGTACTACTTTATTGAATAATAAGCAATGAATGCATCAGAATAGGCAATGGATTACTGTGATGGTTTAAGTATTTGAACTGCATGTCTATTCTGCTCCACATCTGCAGAGAAATAGCTTGGAATATTTTAAAGGGCAGAGCTAAAACACGCATGTGTTCACTGAGCAGCTGAAGGAACAGAAAGCTTAAGAGGAATACTCGTTTAAAAAAAAATTGGGTGGGATTCTCTGCCCACACTGGCCTCAAAACCAGAGAATCCCACGCGAGGTCAATGAACCTTTGCATGGTCCGCCCTCCGCCACTCGCTATAATCCCCGAAGCGGGCAAAATGGGAGAACTCCAGCTGTTATTGTTATAAATTGAGCGGGAGGGTTATGCAGAATGGAGGGAGATAATTCCAGAGGGCTGTCGTGGAATGATTGAGTCAACAACCACTGAAGTGGAACAGAGGGAGTGGAGTAGAAGGGATAGCGCAATGCCAGAGGAACAGAAGGAGTGCCTGGGACATGGGGTCCATTACTGAATCAAACCACATTAGGTCCTCAAACTGCTTGCTTCAGAGCAAACTTTTTTTTTGCTTTGATAAACTGGATTTGTATCATTGTATTGTTAATGTAACGGTTTGTAAAATCACAACTATGTTACTTATTGTGGGTGTTAACAAACAGAAAAGAATGTGGTTTGCACACTTGGATTCAAACTAACAACAGCAGAATCATTCTCGGAGCTTTTACCAGTATATAGTACAAACTGATAGTAAAGCAGCAGCCTGTGGTAACACCCAAATGACACTGCCATCAAATCATGTGGTCAGCTCTTCAGGCGAACATGCAACCCATTTTAATATATCACACAATTATGCTCTAAACCACTGGAACAGAAATGGTAATTAGTTAATTAATATTAGATCTTCCCAATGTTGTATTTGATGAGCTGTGGTAGTTCTCCTTTAAGTGATGGATTGTGCTGCATTATTGCAGACTGCAATCAGATCCAGGCTATATGTTCCACATCTCGTTTAATCTGAAATCTGCGTTTATTTTTTAATATCTTCACATCACCATTATACTGGCGGGCGATTGCTTTCCGACAGCGTTTTGATACAATAAAGGTAATGAAACAAGCAAAGAATCTAATGATCTGAGGTGAATCATTTTGCTTGAGGAACGTGTGACAGAGACTATTTTGCTTTTCGCTCTGTGCCACGGGTTAAATTACTGTCTGAAATTTTTGCTGGAATGACAATCATGTGAGAAAATCAGCTTGCTGCTGTACTATGATGGGCTAAACATCTGCCTCCTACTGCAGCTTGTGCTGTTCATTAAGAGATCGTTTGAGTTGACGTAACAGGATAATGGAAGATATTTTTCCTTCCGTCTGCACCTGGTAACAATTAAGCATTCTGTTGTCACGTATATTACTGTTCGGCACCGATACTATTCATCAGCAATTGCCATGGCAATGCGGCCCAAGACTCAAAAAAGTAATAACGCCTGCATTAGCTGATATGCTCAAATTCATTTCCAACCTAATAGAGCTGAAAGTGTCAAGTGGATCAGGCTATAATGTGAAACCCCTGGTGTCGGACGTAGAATAGACTCCCAGCTCCTGTTCAAACAGGACACCTCGCAGTTGCAAATCAAATGGGGAAGGGGAAATAGTGTGGCATACCAGGTTACTGTTGCACTCTCTCCCCTATCTATGGATGTGAAGTTTGCAATTATTCAGGCAAAACCTGTCCTGTGCCAAAGGCCGAGGGCAAATTCTTGGATGTGGAATCAAACTCTTGTTTATTATAGCTTGCAATTCACAGATATGAATGGTCGACAGCAAGGTCACAAACGATGCTTTGCATCAGCAGAAACCTACATCACCTCTTAACCCGCCAAGTATCTCCTTTCACAATCTTATATATAGCTCTTGGAGCTAAAGGGATATGAGGGGGAGGAGGGATCAGGATACTGAATTTGATGATCACCCATGATCAAAATAAATGGTGGAGCATGATCGAAGGACCGAATGGCCTACTTCTCCTTCTATTTTCTATGTTTTTATGTTTACTATCTTTACTGCATTGGCATCTGCATTCCATAATCCCCGTACCCATTTTTAATACAAGTCACCATCAAGATCTCCCTCCCCTCTGTGGGTTAGCAGAACATATGGACCCCTCCATGTCGAAGCTTTATTGGTGAGGTCCTCCAGACATCTACTGGCCCTTCATCACAGGATGGATCTCTAGGTCATCAACAGCATTGAAACCTTAAACCTTTACGTTATAAAACCTGTCCTAAAAATCCATCTCTGCAGAGACCCTGTTTGTTTGCATTTGTGTGTGTGTGTGTGCATGTGAATGTGTGTGTGTATGTGTGTGTGCACATGTAGACATGTGTATGTGTGTGTGTGTGTATGTGTGTGTGTGTGCACATGCATGCACATGTGCTTTTGATTTGATTTATTATTGTCACATGTGAAAAGTATTGTTTCTGGTGCACTATACAAAGCATACCATTCACAGAGAAGGGAAGGAGAGAGTGCAGAATGTCGTGTTACAGTCACAGATAGGATGCAGGGAAAAATCACCGTCAGTGGTGGTGGAAGCAAATTCGTTAGGGTCTTTCAAGAGACTTCTGGATGACTACATGGAACTTAATAGAATTGAGGGTTATAGGTAAGCCGAGTAGGTATGGATATCATCGGAACAACTTGTGGGCTGAAGGGTCTGTTTTTGCTGTAGTTTTTCTATGTTCTATATTCTAATGTGAGGTAGGTCTATTCAAAAGTCCTTGTTCTTAGATTTTGAGGACTGGACAATTCCTATTTCCTTAATAGCGAAGTCATTTCCCAAGTGAGGTTAAAAACACAGGAAATTTGCCCAGGACCAATTAAAGCAAACTTTGGAAAATTCCTCATTTATCCCCCTCAAGCAATCAAAATTAGTTCAACAGGTCACATGGGTCACGTGCCTTTGAACATTAAATTCACTCACTCTGTCGTAGCCAAGGACAGATCCAGCTCCCTGGTCAAGATGTACAGTCAGCATCAACCAGCTAGTGACTCAATACAGAGTCCACTAGTCTCCCGGGGGGAGAAAAGAATTGCATCCCTGCAGAGTAGGGGGTTGGGGGTTGTGTGTGTGTGTGTGTGGTGTGTGTGTGCGCGTGTGTATGTGTGTATGTGCATGCGTGTGCGCATGCGCGGACAATGTGTATGCAGAGTTTTTTTTAAGGGATAGATAACTCTACGTCCAGAGAACTATCGTGTAAAATAGTTCTTGCAACTTCTTTTAATAAAGAAATTTTGTTTTACAAATATCAATCATTCTGAAAGATTATTGGAAGAAGCCCTGCTAAACTCTCTTATTCTGGGTCCAACTGTGATAAAGGTAAATAATTGGCCATTTTAGTGAGTGAGCGACCCTGTTGAGTCCTGGATAAATTGTGCACTTCTCCCATCCTGGCTGTAACAAGAGGAGATTGTTTTGCAGTGTTGTGGCCTATATTCATTTCCCCATGCCTAAGGTGAAGTGCATTAGCTCATTATCTATCTTATTTGTCTTCTTCTGAACTCTTCCTCTGTAAGAAATGGCTTCTGCTTTTCTCTAAATAGCAACAGCAATTGCACTTCAGAAATAACTAATTTGATGTAAAGCCCTTTGGGATACCCCGAGGAGCTTGCAATATACTACGAGGAATTAGTTTGAAATTTGCCTCTGCACTGCCTCAAATTAGCTTAGATCAGACAATACAATTCAATACAAAGTGACGCTATTGCTCAGACAGTCTTTAAGGATAACTGGTGTAAAGAAATAGCAAAGCTTCCAAAGAAACATAGCAGAGATGGGAATAGAGCATGATGTCCAAACTGTGTGCCAAAATGTTTTGAAGTGATTCATTATTTAGTGCTCATTTGCACCATTAAAACATTAATAAACCCAAACCAAAATTATTTTGTACATTCCAGAGTGCTCTTAGACTTTTGATGCATGTTACATGTTAGGGACATATGGGGTGGGATTTTTCAGCCACACTTGCCCCAAGATTAGAAAATCCCACCCAAGCTCTTTGCATAGTCCTATCCCACCCACTTTGATTCCTGCAGTGGACAGGGTGGGAAAATTCCTTTCTGTTATTCTTATCCTATAATATGATATCCAACCATTATCTTGCAATTAAGTCTTTGTTTATATATGCCATGTTAGTGAAATGTACCTCTCCGCTCACCTGATGAAGGGGCAGCGCTCCAAAAGCTCGTGATTCCAAATAAACCTGTTGGACTTTAACCTGGTATTGTGAGACCTCTTACTGTACAACCCCACTCCAACGCTGGCATCTCCACATCATACTTATCCTAAGTATGAAGTCTGCTTCTTATGTAGTCTTTGACACAATCTGGTACCTGTAGACACTGTAGGGATACAATTCTTTCCTCCTCCCAGGAGACTAGTAGACTCTGTAATGACTTGCTAGCTGGTTGATGCTGACTTTGTACATCTTGACCAAGGAGCTGGATCTGTCCATGGCTACAGCAGAATGAGTGGGTTTAATGTTCAAAGTCATGTGATCTGTTGAACTGGTATTGGTTGCTTGGGGGGGAGGGGAAGGTGCATGAAATTTTCCAAAGTTTACTTTAATTGGTCCTGGGGAAATTTTTTATATTTTTAACCTTATTTGGGAAGTGACATCAATACTAAGGGGGCAGGAGTTGTCCAGTCCTCAACATCTAAGATTGCACTGGGTCGCTGCTGAGAATCTGACACTCCTGCTCAGGGAGGGTGGTCAGGCACTGGTATGTCTTCACACCCAGATAGCAAACCCCCGCCTTCAGACCATGCAGCAATACTTTCATATTGAACCCCCTCTCAGATGGTGAGCCCTGCTGATGGATTTTTTCCACCAGAGGCACAGCCTGAATTATACTGTACAATTCTTGGTGTATAGACTTGAGGAGCCTTCGTGACTCCGTATAGACATTGCCCGTCTTTTATCAGGGCGTGATTAAAAGCTGGAGCACGATCGCCCCACTCCGCAATTCTCACCATCAGGAAGCGCAGCTCAGGAGTCCAAACCTCCACGGCTAAAGCTTCAGATGGCTGGCAGAGAGGAGAGCTCTGGCTGGTGGGGTGACCGGAATCAGGAATGTACTGGATGACCCATTTTGAACCTCTTTATGGTCCTGCTCCTGGGCTTGGCCAAGCTGGGCATTAACAGATGCAGGCAGCGGGCGGTCAAGGGAGCTGTCCACCGTGACTGCCCGCCCCTTTTCTCTGGGCAAATTTGCTGCTGGGTGTCCCTGAACAGGTAACGTGCAGTGTCTGCTGGCACTATGGCAGCCCTTCATACCCAGCGGGCATCACAGGGCCTGGTGGTGTTTTTCCTTTGAGATTCCTAATTTATTGCAGTATCACTTTCAGCAGCCGCCTTTTAATTTATCCCTCAATTTATTGATTTTCTTTATTTAGTTAACCCAAAAGGAGAATACAGCTCTGCAACTTTAAAGCCTTCAGGCTTTTGGTCTCTGTATAAATAGTCCCACGTGCCAATGGTTGGAATAAATGAACTCAAAACATGTTTACACAATCCCTTGTGAGCAGTAGGTGCTTTTTATTATTAAATAAACACAACTCTGATTATCATTGCCAGTGATGGTTTCAGATGATCTTCTCAAGGACAATAGACATTCTTAAATAAGAAGAAACAAAACTACAAATAATGGAAATATGAAATAAGAGATATAATGACAGTGTACAGCATACATATCACCATCTATAGAGAGAGAAGACAAAATATTGATGATCCGAGTGTGCTTCCTTCCATCAAAATGGGCAGCACGGTAACACAATGGTTAGCATTGCTACCCCACAGTGCCAGGGACCCGGGTTCAATTCCGGCTTCAGGTCACTGTCTGTGTGGAGTTTGCACATTCTCCCCAAGTTTGTGAGGGTTTCCGCTGAGTGCTGCGGTATCCTCCCACTGTCTAAAGATGTGCAGGTTAGGTGGATTAGTCATGCTAAGTTCACCCTAATAGCAGGGTAAATATGAGAGGTTACAGGAATAGGACTTGGGTGAGGTTGTGGCCAGTGCAGACCCGATGGGCCGAATGGCCACCTTCTGCACTGTAGGGATTCTATGATGATGATTCTGTTCTTCTAAAACCAATCCAATATGTAAGTACAAATAAAACAAGAAGCTTCTCAAGATAAGCAGTATCCTACTATTTTGAACCACAATTAGCTAATATATGGATTTACCTATAGCTGATAGTGCTTTATATTCCACACAGCAATCCAAACATCAGCCTCCATTTTAATTTCATGCTTTACTCTAAAATTGCTGTGGTCCTTCATTACAAATATTGCGGAATTCTGTTCCTCTTGGATTTATAAAGAAGTTAGCAGCTTGAATTGCAAACCCAATTGTTAGTTCCCCCCAAGTTGTCGTCTGCGCTGAGAGCAGTCAAGATAGAAGACGCAGCTCATAGCTCGGTTATGCAAATGGGCAGACAAACAGCAAACTGAAAATAATGCTCACAGAATCATAGAATCCCGACAGTGAAGAAATGGCCATTCGGCCCATCAAATCTGCACCAACTCTCTGGCACTGCATCATGGCATGGTGTCACTGGGGTGGCACAGTGGTTAGCACTGCTGCCTCACAGCAGCAGGGACCCAGATTCAAATCCCAGCTTGTGTTACGTCTGTGCACAGTTTGCACATTCTCCCCATGTCTGTGTGGGTTTCCTCCGGGTGTTCCAGTTTCCTCCCACAGTCCGAAAGACGTGCTGGTTAGGTGCATTTGCCATGCTACATTCTCCCTCAGTGCACCGGAGTTTGGTGACTAGGGGATTTTCACAGTAACTTCACTGAGGATTAGTCATTAGTTAGACTGCATGCTTCAGCTAAAAAGAAACACAAAATTCCTGAAAATGTGAACTGGTAACATTTCAGCAAGGAAAACAGAATACCTTGAATCTGCATCAACAGGGCAACTAACAGAGTGTCCTTCTTAGTCAATAGGCTCAAATTGGACAGCAAAATTTGGATATTTCACTACATCCAGCTATGATATGATGTATGTCTACCTTTGAGAAAGTGTGTCTTAATTCCAACACTCTTCCTGTAACTAGTGGTACACCAAGGCAGACTTATATCAGTTTCCATAGCTAGTTATTCCGTACCTAGGAATAGGTCATTACTCTGTCAACGGGGGAATGCATCTTAAACTGTCGTCAGTCACTACCACCTCGACAAGATGCAATGCATTAGCCCCAAGAGTTGTATTCAGTCTACAGCATCAGATGGTGGAAGTAAAACGTGTATACTTATCCTCTGAGTTAACTTTACTTGTAATCTTCAAATATAGAACCCAAGCTTTTGTCCTGCCAATCTGTGTCATATGATTGGTGCATTTTGTCTGAGAGAAATACATAACAGCCACACCTGAAGTTGCTGCGCTGATTTGCACAAACAACAGGGAGCACCACTGACCTCATTGTTATTTTGAAAGCAGCCATGTCATTGAGGTATGGAAAATACTAGCTGGTATAAATAAGGGAAAGAAATTTGGTGGGATTTTGCAGTTTCACTCATCCCGAAACTGTAAAATCCCACCTGAGGTCAATGGATCTTTCCATGGTCTGCACCTCATTGACTCTGATTCCCGTGGTGGTCAGGATAGTAAAATTCCAGCCACAGACTCTGAAATTCCTCAGGCTACAATCCTAGCCATGATGCTGGGATTATGCCTGACCTTCCATCCTGAAGTGGCCTTGAGGATTCCTGCATGCTCGCTGTGCAAATATATCTTGAACACTGCTGCTGCTTATAGCTATTCTGACCTGGAGACCTGCTGTCATGGTACATCACGCTTGTCTATCTTGCTCCATCCTCACACATCTATCATAGTTCACCTGCAACCACTCTGTGACATTCATCATCCAATTACCCCGAGGTCAAGCCTTCTTTTTGCTGCCCTCCTCTTTGCCCTCTGGAAGAGATCTCTGTAGCTTTTCTGTTCCAATTATGACCGAAACCTTGAAATTTTCCTTCTGGGTGTCACTGTTTTGAGTTCTTTTATTCTTGCAATTTCAAGCAGTTCTTTAATTGCCTTGTGGTCTGTATGTGGAACCTTGGGGCAAAATTACTGGCACGTCCACCCAACGCTTACATGATCCCACCCGAGGCCAACAGAGAATGCCGTTCTCTGAGCTTCTGAGAATCGGGGCTGGCGTGCCAGTAAAATTTCAGCCCTGGACAGAGAAAGAAACTCAGAACACAGAAACCAGTTTTACTTGCCCGCCTGCTGTTCCAGTCACTCATTCCAGACTGCCGGTTGGCCTTTTTCCATGCTTTATATGTTAGCATGGGTCCAGAGTCTTTGATTGAGATGAATATATCCTTAGACACATTGAAATAGAATTTATAGCATAGAAAAAGACTTTTTGTTCCAACTGATCTATGCTGGTGTTTATGCTTCACACAGGCCTCCAATCATTTTACTTCATCTCATCCTATCATCATATCCTTCAATTCCTTTCTCCATCCTGCATTTAGCTAACTTTCCCTTAAATGCATCATGTTACTATAGAATAAGAATACAACATAGGAAGAAGGCATTCATGCCATTGTTCCTGGTGCTCTGTTAAAGCAGTCCAATTATTCCCAATCCCTGGCTCTTTCACTGTAAATCCAGTAAATCTTTCCTTTTCAAGTGTACATCCAATTCTCTTTCAGGCTGTGCATCTCGGGTTATAGCAATTCTCCACTAAAATGAATCTCCTCATCTCTCCTGGCTTTCTTTTGTCAATTATCTTTGCTTTCTGATCACTGACCTCCTACCAGTGAAAACAGTTTCCCCTTATCCATTGTATCATAACTTTGAACGCCTTTATAACCTCCCTAACTTTCTCTGCTCTATGGAGAACAATTCCAGCTCTCCTGTCACTCCATTCTCAGTGCAGCCACAAAGCGATTAGGTTGGGAGAGATGGCGGATTTGTGGGGTTAACTTCAATGAACTGAAAGTCCGCATTGTAGTATCTGAGAGACTGAAAATGAAAATGGCACAATTTCACCACAAATCCAACAGTTTTGTTGCCAAAAGCTTAAACTTCAAAACAATACCAGATGATTTAAAACATGCCATTACCCAGTGGTTAGTCCAACGAGATTGATTACAGGCCAACTGGATATAAGCTGATGAGGAACGACCAGCTTCCAGTGGAACTTCTCCAGTTGATGGTTTCTGCTCATAGCACCGCCATCCCGAAGAGGGTTCTTAACCTGATTTTGTGTTCTGACTGCAACAGCAACTATTCTCATGCTCAATCTCTCCAAGCTACTCCATTGGCTGCATCTGACTGGTTCAGAGAATCATATAATCCCCTCAGTGCAAGAAGAGACCACTCTGGCCATTGAGCCGCACCAACAACAATCCCACCCAGACCCCATTCCTGCAATCTTATGTGTTTTACCCTGCTAATCACCCTAACACTAAGGGGCAATCCAGCACGGCCAATCCATCTTTTCTGCACATCTTTGGACACTAAGGGGCAATTTAGCATAGCCAATCAACCTAACTCACGCATCGTTGGACAGTGGGAGGAAACCGGAGCACCTGGAGGAAACCCACACAGACATGGGGAGAACATGCAAACTCCACACAGACAGTGACCCCAGGCCAGGATCAAACCCCGGTTCCTAACACTGTGAGACAGCAGTGCTAACCACTGTGCTGCCCTAGGCAGAGCAGTTAAGGATGACAGATTTCCTTCCCTAAAGTTAATGAACCAGACAGGTTTTTTAATTATGACAATTGACAAGTTTCATGATCTTCATTAGGCTTACAATTGTCCAATGACAATGCCATTCCTGCAGGCCATTTGGCCCCCTGAGGCGGTTCAGTAATTCGATAAGATCATGACTGTTCTAATTGTGGCCTCCTCGTCACATTCCTACCAATTACGAAGCTGTCTAACATGATCTCACCCACAATGCTGAAAAGACAGCTCCCTGGTTTAGCTTTTACTGGTAGAGGGATTGAAATTCGGAGCTGTGAGATCATGTTGCCACTGTACAAAACTCTGGTGCGGCTGCACTTAGAGTATTGTGTACAGTTCTACATAAGAACGTAACATAAGAACATAAGAAATAGGAGCAGGCGTAGGCCACCTAGCCCTTCGAGCCTGCCCCGCCATTCAGTAAGATCATGGCTGATCTGTCGTGGCTCAGTTCCACATTCCCGCCCTTTCTCCATAACCCTTAATCCCCTCTCTTATCAAAAACCCATCAACCCGCGTCTTAAAAATATTTAGCGAGGCAGCCTCCACCACTTCAACGGGCAGAGAATTCCAGAGATTCACCACCCTTTGAGTGAAGAAGTTCCTCCTCAACTCCGTTCTAAACCGCCCCCCCTTTATCTTGAGACTGTGCCCCCTAGTCCTATTGTCCTTTCTGAGCGGGAAGAGTCTCTCCACCTCTATCCTATCCATCCCATTCATCATCTTATACGTCTCAATTAGATCTCCCCTCATTCTTCTAAACTCTAACGAGTACAAGCCTAGTTTATTCAGCCTCTCCTCATAGCTCAACCCCCTCAACTCCGGCATCAGCCTAGTAAACCTCCTCTGCACTCCCTCTAAGGCCAAAATATCCTTGCGCAAGTACGGTGCCCAAAACTGCACACAGTACTCCAGTTGCGGCCTCACCAATGCCCTATATAGCCGCAGCAAGACCTCCCTACTTTTATATTCAATCCCCCTCGCTATGAAGGCCAGCATCCCATTCGCCTTCCTGACCACCTGCTGCACCTGCAAGCTGGGTTTTTGCGACTCATGCACAAGGACCCCGAGGTCCCTCTGCACCGTCGCCCGCTGCAGTTTTTCGCCCCGTAAGTAATAACCCTTCCTACCATTATTTATAAGAAAGATGTGGAAGCATTGGAAAGGGTGCAGAGGAGGTTTACCAGGATGTTGCCTGGTATGGTGGGTAGGTCTTATGAGGAAAGGCTGAGGGGCTTGAGGTTGTTTTCGTTAGAGAGAAGGTTAAGAGGTGACCTAATTGAGGCATACAAGATGATCAGAGGGTTAGATAGGGTGGACAGTAAGAGCCTTTTTCCTTGGATGGTGATGGCTGAGATGAGGGGACATAGCTTTAAATTGAGGGATGATAAATATAGGACGGATGTCAGAGGTAGGTTCTTTACTCAGAGGGTAGTAAGGGTGTGGAATGCTCTGCCTGCAGCAGTTGTGGACTCGCCAACTTTAAGGGCGTTCAAATGGTCGGTGGATAGGCATATGAATAACATTGGAATAGTTTAGGTTAGAGGTTCATTAGATTCGTTCCACTGGTCGGCGCAACATCGAGGGCCGAAGGGCCTTTACTGCGCTGTTCTATGTTCTGGTACTTCATGCATGCCGGTTATATCGATGATACAAGACAATAGGATTCCCTCAAGTTGTGGACCTTTAACAAAAGAATGATACGCTGGTCATGTGCCAACGGATCTCAAGGACATTTGTATGACACTTTGTCCTCAGCCCCCATGCATATTCCTTCTATTAAATGCACACTGCGGGACCATTCACTGGAAAGGCCATCATGTTACAGAAGGTAATTTTACAACGTATCATATTATTCACAGATTATTGTAGTCGAGATTCATTACATGAATCCTTACAGTATCCATTTTATTTGATCATTAAACGTACACTGTGAACATCTGCATATCAAGCAGTTTCCCTGCATTAAACGGTACACAGTTCATTAGAGAATTAAACTAATTGCATTGCTGATGTGGTTCGTTCTGTTGGTCTACAAAAAAGAATAGCCACTCAGAACCATGGTGCTTCAGACTACATTGGAAAATGGTTGTGCTTTTGAATGACTTTGCAATAGACCCAATTGTTTTGCTAAGTATTTTTTGGGACTTTTTTTTGTAACATGTAGCAGCAAGTAACATAGTAAACCGTCCCAAAATGATTCAGAATGTTTCACAGGAGTATTATCAAACAAATTTTGACGCTGAGCCACACAAGGGAGATCATTAGGACAGGTGACAAAATGCTTGGGAGTAGAGGTAGACTCAAAGGGGAGGGGAGTGATAGACAGGTGAGGAGATTTAAGGAAGAAATTCCATTGTCCAAGGCTCAGGAATTTGAAGGTAACAATGATGGACTGATTGTAATTGGGGATGCGCAAATGGCGAGAAGTGAAGACAGGATTTGAGGGCTGGAGGAAAGATAGGGAGGGATAACACTGGTTGTAATGACTCAAGGTGACTCAATGTGGCAGATAAATAACTGAAAGGCTATTGATAAGAAGAACCAGGTCGATGAAGGGTCCAACACGACAGCTAATACAGGTCTACTGCTAAGAGTGCTCTATTTACAACTGAAGCCCTCTAGCCCCAAGACTGCCTGTCTTCACTCTCATTGGCCCATGTTCACACACTCACCCTCCATTGACTCCAGGCTGGCCACGTGGTCCACGAGGCATCGTCCCTAACAGAGGGGCCACACTACTACACTGTTAAATATGTCCCCTCAGTGCAGTAACAAGCATCAAAGCCACTTTGACAAAGAATAAAGAAAGGAAATGGGTTCAGTCGAAACCACAACCACGGGTATGTCTTCAGGCACAGGCATTTCAGTTCCATCTGTTTCCATGGGGATGTCAGTCGCCCATGTAACAGGGTGACCTGATACTTCAACGCTTGAATAATCAATGACATTCCCAATTGACAACATAGCTCCTGATGATAGTACTGGCTGCTGGTGCAACTCTCGCTCCAATTCACCAGTTAGGCAAATAACAACTGCAATGTTTATTTATACATAACTGCAAAACAGAGGCTTGCAGACTCATGGCTGTCAGTCAGACTCCAAGAAGTTTCTGGGACAGAAATCCCTGCTTACCAGGCTAATCCACCACCCAGCTACATGATTGTTTCACTTGATCCTTAAAGGGACAATCACCTCAATACGGTTGGTTAAAGCAGGAGATAAACAGGTGTTGGTGTAACAGGATGGAGAGAAAGAAAGGGAAGCAAGAATAGAAAAATCATTAGATACTTAATAGAGCATCATTGACAGAAAAATTGCCTTTTCTCATTCCATTAGTGATGCACTGAAGAGTTTCATGCCAGTTTGCCATTGGTCCACAGAAATGCAAAGTTAAAATGAAGTTAAAAAAAAACTCTATCTTCCAAATTGCTAATTTCTAGCACTGGGGTCCTAAGTTGTGCTTCACCCAGAAAGTATGAACAAGTCATATTTATAAAACAAGTAGACTTTATTCAGCAAGATTTTTACATACACTTAACAAGAAACTGTGAAAACAACTTAGAAGTTTCTCATTGCTAGAATGTGACCAATGATAACATTGGATTTGTTGGAGTGACCAATAGTAACGTGTTGTAAGGGTCAGTTGATCCAGTAAACAATGTAGCCAATGACAAAATGATGCGGTGGTCAGCTGACCAGCTGACTCAGTGTAAATAAGAAGCTGCTGGGACTTGTGGGAACTTGGAAGGGTTTAGGGTGAGGCCTGAGCTCTTGGAATGTTGATGGGTCTTTATCAAACATTTTTTTCTTTGATTTATCTGTTGGAGTAGGTTTTGTTTGACTTTATTGTCTACAACTAAAGAGTTCCTTCTGCTGAATCAACACTCATCTCTTAAGAGTTTAGAATTTCTTGGTGTTGCCAGCACAGGCAATGTTTCTTTCCCTTGTCTTTGAAATGATGCTGAAATGTGTCTAGAAGAGCCAGAACTCAGAAGCCATGGGATCACTGTATGTGAACCTGCTCCTGGGCCTGGTGAAACGTGCCATTTACAAGTCTAGGTAGTGGGTGATTGAGGGGGCTGTCCATCGTGACTGTCTGCCCCTCTACTGTGGCTATGTTTGTGGCCAGGTGTCCCTGGAGAGGGAGCATGTGGTGTCTGTGGGCACAATCAATGCCTTTCATGCCTGCTGGGCACTGTAGGGGCTGAGGTGCGTTACAGACCCTGACAATCACATTTTGATTTGATGTGTCTTAAGTTTCCTTTGTGCTTTTGTTTTTGTTCTGGCTGTTCCCCTTCCTTTTTGGGGAACTGCCCCTTTTACTTTGTGCTAATTTAATTTGAGTTTGTCTATTTGGTTTGACCTTTAAAAGAGGACAAAAACTATCATCTCTCAGCTTTTATCACCCAGTCTCTCATCCTATCTCTCTTTTTGGGGGGGTACCAAATTCACTTCTCATGCTGTCTATAGCATACAAACCCTTTTGTGTCATCCTACCTCTCTAACTGGAGCCAGGTAAACTAAAGACAAGTATTCATCCATTTTCCCCAGGACCCCCTCAGGCTTACACTACATCACACACAAATAATACATTCCTTCCAAATGCAGAGAAATTATTAATAAAGTCACATTCTCTTGTCAATACATTTTAACCCAAGCCCCACACTAAAGCTATTAAGATTAACAATTCAGAATACTGCTGGTCATAATTAAGAGAATAAAAGTCCCCATTTGTTACGGATCAATGAAAGAAAAGAGATGGTTTTGTTTAAACATAGTTCATTCTAATTTTATTGAACTCAATGTTGCCAACTATTTTTTAAACAATTATTTTATTAGTGTCACAAGTAGGCTTACATTAACACTGCAATGAAGTTACTGCAAAAATTCCCCTAGTCACCGAACTCTTGTGCCTGTTCGGGGATACTGAAGGAAAACTTGGCATGGCCAATATACCTAACCAGTACATCTTTGTCCCTGTGTGGGTTTCCTCCCACAGTTCAAATGTTAAGACTCCACACAGACAGTGACCCAAACCAGGGATCAAACTCAGGCATCTCATGCTGTGAGGCAGCAGTGCTAACCACTGTGCCACCGTGCTGCCCACAGATATTCCTTCAAAGTAGAAAGCTCCTACAGAATTGGCAGTTCATGTTGTTGTACTTGACTCATGAAGCTCCTGAAGCTGTATCACCTCTGACCTTCCTCTGGGCATATCAGATGGTGTGGGTTTTAGCTTAAATAGTGCTTGGAGAATGCTGAACCAAATTTCAGTACGTGCCTGCACATGGGATGTTCAGCTCGATTGTTGCTCCAAAAGGGATGATCTGCAATGCAGGCGATTGTAAAGGTCTTTTCTTGAGTGTCCCTGTATCATTTGGTCTGACCATCTTAATGCCATTGCCCTGAGAGTACTCCGCATAGAAAGTTTGTTTGGGGATTCTATAATGATCCATGTGGGATGAGTCTGGAGGGACTCTCTATGTTGTTGAGCCCACCAAAATGAAGGACCTCATTGTTTGTGATTTCATAGAATCCTTACAGTGTAGAAGGAGGCCGTTCAGCCCATCAAGTTTGCACCAACCACAATCCCACTCAATGTAACACCATGCATTTACCCTAGCCAGGCCCCCTGACACTATTTGGCAATTTAGTTTGGCCAGTCCACCTACACATATTTGGACTGTGGGAGGGAACCGGAGTCCCAGAGGAAACCCATGCAGATATGGGGAGAATGTGCAGACTTCACACAAACAGTGATCCAACTTGGATATTAAACCTGGGTCCCTGGTGCTATGAGGCAGCAGTACTAACCAGCCAGCAAATTCTTGAGTCTTTTTGATGGAAGTGTTCCAGAGCAATGGCAGATCCAGGATTCTGCTCCATATACAGCAGACTGTTAAAGACAATGGGTGGGATTTTCTTGTCACGCTTGTCTGAAAACCGGAAAACCTTGCCCGAGGTCAACAGACCTTTCCATGGTCTGTCCTCAGCCCACTATGATTCCGGTGGCGGATGAAATGGGAAAATTCCCCCCAGTGGCTAGGGTTTGATTTTAGTCTTATGCTTAACCATGCTGCTTCTAGGCACAATCTTGGACTCAGTCTTCAGCAGAAATAGCTCTCTGGATAAATGCACTTCATCAATAGGGGCCTCCCCAGAGAACATAACACTAAGATGGTACCAGCCTCAAGGTTTTGGATAAAAAAATTCTCATTCCATTACTTTTATGTCACCATAAAAATGTAGTCCTGTACTTCATTCCCTGAAATAATTTTTTGTTTGGTGTGTAATGTCTTCAGTACCATAATTGCAATGTTGGTGAATTATCTTCTTTGTTGCACTGTGACACAGCTGACTAGCTTCCTAGCCCACACACAGTGCAATAATAGGACTCGAGTTACATGCAGGCCATCCCAAGCAAGGATGGTAGGTCCCTTTTAAGTGAGGACATTAGGGAACAGGTTGCAAACTTTTGTTAAAGCAGCAGTTCTTAGCTTGCTTTTCAGATTTTAAAGATGTTCTAGATTTTGTTTAAAACTGTATTCAAATTCTCAAAACTATTATGGCTGAACATGAATCCATCTTCCCTGTTGCAAAACCAGTACACTAGCATTGCCGTTCCATTGACAACACCTTGCTATTGATATCACTTCAGCATCAGATGGCAACTGTTGGATCTCAATCAAGGGGAAAGCATATTAGTGCTGTCTTGTTCCATTATAATGACATCCATCTGCAAGCAACCAAAACCAATTGCCTGTTGCATCATTAACACACTAATATCCTGTCGATGTTTCTATCTCAACACAGAGTTACAGTAATTAGACAATACCTAGCATTCAGCTGATGGTAACAGAGCAGGAGCCCGGTGACTTTGGGAAGGTAATAGAGATTATGGCGGGATTTTCTACCCCCCTCCCCCAACCCGTGGTGTGTTTCATACTGGCAGGAGGCAGCTTGCCAGTAGCTGGAAACAGAGTCCTCTCATCCTGATGTTGTCAATGGGAAAAAAGATACAGAAGTCCAAGGACAGACACCAACCAATTCAAGGACAGCTTCTTTCCTGCTGCCACCAGACTTTTGAATGAAGCTATCTTGCAATAATTTGATCTTTCTCTACACCCTAGCTATGTCTGTAGCACGACATTCTGCACTGTTTCATTTCCTTCTCTATGAACGGTATGCTTTGTTTGTATAGCGTGCAAGAAACAGTATTTTTCACTGTATGCTAATACATGTGACAGTAATAAATCAAAACAAATCAAATCAAATCAAAGATTCCCCACTGAATGCACCCCTTGCCATTGAGAAAACCGTGGTGGAGTGTGCAGTCGGCAGGATCTTAAAGGGTCCTGCTGATGTGAATTGACAGAAAACCCTGTCCTAAGTTTACTATAGGTGGCCGGCCAGTGAATCTTGGCATCTTTACAGCAAATGATTATCTGCTCCAATGCCAATTTGTTAACCTCCACTCCATGCCAGAAGCGATTCAGAATGTCTTTCAGCTTAAAGCTACAAGAATCTCACATGAGTCATGGTAGCACAGTGGTTAGCACTGCTGCCTCACAGCTCCAGGGACCTGGGTTCAATTCCCAGCTCGGGTCACTGTCTGTGTGGAGTTTGCACATTCTCCTTGTATCTGTGTGGGTTTCCTCTGCTTTCCTCCCACAGTCCAAAGATGTGTGGATTAGGTTGATTGGCCGCGTTAAAATTGCCCTTTAGTGTCCTGAGATGCTTAGGTTAGAGAGATTAGCGGGTAAAATATGCAGGGATATGGGATTGTGGTCGGTGCAGACTTGATGGGCCAAAGGGCCTCTTTCTGCACTGTAGGGTTCTATGAGTCAGAAGTGTTTTAGAAGAACACTCGAGCTTTTGTTCTGTTATCACACAACTGGACGATGCCAAAGTAAGATTAATGTTTCCTTCTCTTGCAGCACAGCACATTGTAACTGTGAAGGGTACAAGGGTAGCTTTTACACATTCACATTTCTAGCAGAGATCCATGCAGAATGTTGAGAAATATTGTTGTTATGGTTTTGTAATGACATAAAAGCACCAAAAATTGATAAAGGAATGTACAAAACGCATTGTGGGTTCATCTCTTGAGAACTGGGGACATTTATACAGAGCTAGAAGGCTTGAAGACAAATCAGCAGTAAAGCTGTGTGTGCTGTGTTCTTCTGAAACAAAAGTGAAACTGAAACTGGATCGTATGACCAACTTCCTTCTTGTGATGTTGTGCTGCAGCCCCTTAAAGACATATTAGAACACAAAGCATTCCATTTCTTCGCATGACTTTCCATCCACTAATTGGACTATAAACTTGCGAAAGCTACCCTGATACTTTTTAACAAGAGAAACATGGAAAACAGGAGGAGGAATAGGCCATTCGGCCCTTCGAGCCTGGTCTGCTATTCAATTTGATCATAGTTGATCACCAAATTCAACATCCTGATCCCACCTTCCCTCCATATCCCTTGATCACTTTAGCCCCAAGATCTATCTCAGGTTTCTTCTTGAAATCACACAACAATAAGTTGAAAATGTTTTCAGGCAATTGATTTTATTGGTGAACCATGGGTTTAGCATAACACTGCATTACTTTAGTAACATTGGGAGGTGAAATCGTGGTAAGAGCTTCTAATTGCTTGGAATCTTGCTCAATGCTAGCTGAAAGCATTGGTACTTTTGTCCAAATGTTGCAGAATGGTGGGACCTTAAGGAGTATCGTGGAACAGAGGGATGTTGGAGTTCTGGTGCACGGTCCCTAAAGGTGGAGTCACAGGTAGATAGGACAATGAAAAAGGCTTCTGGCACGCTGGCCTTCATCAGCCACTGCACTGTGTAGAGAAGTTGGGAAGTTATGTTCAGTTGTGCGGGACATTAGTGACGCCCCATCTGGAGCATTGTGTTCAGTTTTGATCACTTGCTATTGGAAAGCTGTTACTAAACTGGAGAGAATGCAGAAGAGATTTACAAGGAAGTCACCAGGACTCAAGGGACTGAGTTATAGAGAGAGATTGAACAGGCTAGAACTTTTGTCTTTGGAGTGTAGGAGACTGAGGGGTGATCTTATAGAGGTCTTATAAGATGATAAGAGGCATGGATAGGGTGAATGCACTCAGTCTTTTTTCCCAGTGTTGGGGAATTGAGAACTAGAGGACGTAGGTTTAAGAGGGGAAAAAATTAATGGGAACCTGAGGAGCAACTTTTTTACACGGCGGGTGACACACATGTAGAAATGGTTAAGACAGGGACATTGACAATATTTAAAATGCATTTGGACAGATACATGGATAGGAAAGATTGAGAGGAATATGGGCCAAATGCAGGCAAATGGAGTTAACTTAGGTGAGCTTTGGGCTTGGCATGGACCAGTTTGAGCTGAAAGCCCTGTCTTGGTGCTATACCTTCTCTGAGAATTCATAAATGCTGAAATGGTTGACCTGCAAAATGCAAGTCCGGGGAGCGCAGTCCCAAAATTACAGCTAGGCCATTCAGAAGTGCAATCCAGAACCATTTTTTCAAGTGGAAACCTGGCAGCCTCAAAAGACTGTCAGTGTTGGGTCAATTGAAATTTTCGTGACTGAAACTGATGGATTTTTGTTTGGTCAGGATATCAAGGAATATGGATCAAAGGTAGACAAACTTGGGGTATAGATAAACCATAACCTAAGAGAATTAAGGAATAGTCTTCAGGAACTGAATAGCCTAGCCTTCTTCCTATGGATGGCTTGCTGATCGTAATCTAATGGACAAAGACTGCTGACAGGATAACACAAGAAATTAATAAACATTTACGGTAAACAGGTAGCAATGAATAAAAGCCCATTCTGATTAAGATTCATTGAAGTGAAGCTTTGTTACTCTATTACCTGTAGGCAGGATCTTCTGGACCAATCCAGAGTGGGACCAGAAATTTGCATCTGAATTTTCCATCTCATCTGTGACGATTCTTTCAGTGGGCAGGATTGTAAAATGGGGAAGCAATGACCTAAGGGTATTATCGTCAGATTATTAATCCAGAAACTCAACTAATGTTCTGTGGATCCAGGTTCGAATCCCACCATGGCAGATGGTGAAATTTGAATCCAATAAAAATTATCTGAAATTAAGAATCTACTGATGACCACGAAACCACTATCGATGGTTTCAGAAAAACCCATCTGGTTCACCAATGCCCTTGAGGGAAAGAAATCTGCCTAAGATGATGGGATGTTAAAATATTCAGGCTGGTCTGGCTTACATGTGACTCCAGAGCCACAACACTATGGTTGATTCTCAATTGCCCTCTGAAATGGCCTAGCAAGTAGCACAGTGGTTAGCACTTTTTTTTTTCACAACACCAGGGACCCAGGCTTAATTCCAGCCTCAGGTGTGCGGGATTTGTATGTTCTCCCTGTATCCACATGGATTTCCTCCAGTTGCCCCGGTTTCCTCCCACATTCCAAAGATATGCAGGTTGGGTGGATTGGCCATGCTAAATTGACCCTTAATCTCGGGGAGATTAGCAGGATAAATACAAGGAGTTATGAGGCAAGGGGCTGGGTGGGATTGTTGTTGGTGTAGACTTGATGGGCCAAATGGCCTCCATCTGCACTATAAGGATTCTATGATTCCAAACCACTCAATCCAAGGGCAATTGAGGATGGGCAATAAATGCTGACTAGACAGCGATGCCAATGTCCCATTAATTAATTGAAAAAAAATTCTGTGACTCTCTCTCCCCACAGATGCTGTCCAATCTGTTGAGTATTTCTCACGTTCTGTTTTTATTTCCAATTTCCAGCATCGATAGCACCTGGATCTTCAGAAAGTAGAATGCATTGAATATTTGCTTTTTAATATTTAGCTAAAATTAAAACAATTCATTCATACGCAAGAAGTTAATAAATAGAAGGAAGATGACTAATGCTCATGCTGCTGACACTGTCAGGCTGGCAACCTGCTGCACACTCACAGTCACAGCGGTTGGCTAAGAATTACTAACACTTCGCTTGGATTCCTATATTATGAGGAACACAAGATAGCAATCACACCTCAGTGTTCTGAGTCAAACTGAATATATAGAGCTCGGATTCAGAGGTTGGGTGGAAGTTGATGAGATTCAAAGATGATATGAAGTTGGGGAAGGGGTTAGTTGAGGCTGTGGAAGAAATAGGAAGGTACAAAAGGAGTTATTTTCAATCTGTAAATTGGCAGAAGATGTGATATCATTAAATAAATGTACACTAGTGCACTCAAGTGGAAAGAATGAAGGTTGTGCAAACGTTATGGTGTAAAACAAGCTAAGGGTAAAGTTGAAAAAATTATTTGGAGCTGTTAGTTAGCTTGGCATTTCATATGGTTATACCTTTAAGATGATAATTATTTAAACTCTAACAATAATAAGCTGTATCGATAAGTCGTACATTGAGTATCATTCAGTGCAATATAAGGTGGCGGCACGGTGACAAAATGCTTAGTACTGCTGCCTCACGCTGCTGGGGAACTGGGTTTGATTCTTGCTTGGGTCACAGTGTGGAATCTACACGTTCTCCCCGTGTCTGCATGGGTTTTCTCTGGGTGCTCCGGTTTTCTCCCACAGTCTGAAAGATGTGCTGGTTTGGTGCATTGGCCATCCTAAATTCTCCCTCGGTGTACCCGAACAGGAGCTGTAGCATGGCTTCATTGCAGTGTTAATGTAAGCTTACTTGTGACACTACTAAAAATAAAATTTTAAAGAAGTCAGTTAATGTCTTTGTCGTTGTTGCTACCTTTCCCCTCTTCTGGCTAGCTTTATACAACGATAGATGCGCTTGTAAGGTTATAATCATGTTATTGTGCAG
Organism: Carcharhinus amblyrhynchos; assembly: GCF_965287045.1. Taxonomy (NCBI): domain Eukaryota; kingdom Metazoa; phylum Chordata; class Chondrichthyes; order Carcharhiniformes; family Carcharhinidae; genus Carcharhinus; species Carcharhinus amblyrhynchos. The sequence goes on along the minus strand of NC_137347.1, from coordinate 9,791,555 downwards.
TCATCCCTTCACCAGTTCTTAACCACGGGAATTAAAGTTGTCGCAAAGATATTGGGTGGGTTCCTGAGCTCAGACCCTTCCTGCGCGGAGTTGCCAGCGGGGGCGCAAAATCCAGAGAGAACCGGAAATCGCGCCGGCGAGATTGCGATTCCGGATTTTGTCTGCCTCATCACTGGTGACCGTAATGGGCATGAATCTGATCTGAAAACATTTGAATGCATTTAAATTTGATTATCTATCTCCCTCACCACATGGTTCATTATCTCAGTGACATGACATCAGGCGGAGTGGGAGGAGCCACTAATACTTCTGTGGTGGGGGTGTAAGATGGGGGAGGGCTTGGGGGAAGTTAATTTTCATTTCTGATTGAGCCACTCTTTAAAGGTGGTCCCCTCATCTCTGTGGAGCCTTTTACCGGCTCTAAGATTCCCCGTCCCACCAGAGTCATGGCATAAGCCACACCTGCTCATTTTATTTTCTTTAAGGAGGCACAAAATCTGGTGAGAAACCTGATCCATGCAACTAGAGGGTTACACACCTGCTTTCTGACCTGACCCTGAAGCTTTGACAAATTCTGCAATGATCGCCCCCAATGTTATGATTCTATTTAATTGAACAGTTATTTGATTACCCTTTATTAGATTTAAGAATACAATGATGTGGAGATATCGGCGTTGGACTGGGTTGGATGCAGTAAGAAGTCTCACAACACCAGATTAAAGCCCAACAGGTTTATCTGGAAGCGTGGCTGTTATTGTTACTTCTTACTGTCAAGAATACAAGATAGGGCGGCATGTTGGCACAGTGGTTAGCACTGCTGCCTCACAGCACCAGCAACCTGGGTTCAATTCCAGCCTTGGGTAACTGTGTGGAGTTCTCCCTGTGTCTGTGTGGGTTTTCCTCCGGGTGCTCCGGTTTCCTCCCACAATCCAGAGATGTGTGGGTTAGGTAACTTGGCCATGCTCAATTGTCCTTTAGTATCCCAAGCTGTGTAGGTTAGAGGCATTCTTGGGATAAATAAGTATGGTTGTGGGCTTAGGACCTGCATTAGATGCTCTGTCAGAAAACTGATGTTGGTTGTTGATCAGGTATGAAAACAAGTTTGGACTGTGGCTGTACCAATGCATATCGTAGCATCATACAATGCCACAGTGCAGAAGGAGGCCATTCGGACCATCGAGACTGCACCAGCAACAATTCCACTCAGGCCCAATGCCTGTAACCCCACAAATTTATACTGCTAATCCCCCTGACCCTAAGGGGCAATTTAGGATGGTGAATTAACCTAACTTGCACTTCTTGGAATACTAAGTGGTAATTTAGTATGGCCAATCCACCCAACCCGCACATCTTTAGACTGTGGGACGAAACTGGAGCACCTGGAGGAAATCCATGCAGGCACGGGGAGAATGTGCACACTCCACACAGATAGTGACCCAAGCTGGGAATTGAACCGGGTCCCTGGCACTGTAAGGCAGCAGTGCTAACCACTGTGCCACCGTGCTACCCTTCTTCTTTTTTATAGTTAATAAATACCTACTCTTGAATTATGTAAGACTATGGATACCTAAATAAGACCTACCAAAACTATTCCTGCTACAGGAGTCGTGTGAATGCTTATCAGTGTTAAATACTTGCACAAGTGCATCCATCTCCGAGATAGAGGAAAAGCTGGTGATATTGTCTGTGGTATGAGGGGTCAGAGTCCTTAATTGGCTGTTGGAGCTGGAGAAAGAAGATTGGCCAATTGTATTTTAATCTGTAATGAATAACTTGAACAACAAACAAGCTGGGATATCTGGGGTTGCTTGTCTCTTCTCTTTGGAGATAGCTACACAGCAAGGGTGGAAAACGCTCACGGCTAAATAGGAAGAAACCTCAGAAGATAGATAATTATGAAATATTCATGCCGTTTGAGTTTCTGAAATGTTGTAACTTATGATTATTTATTCATCTTCTTATTTAATTTAATTTCATTGCATTAATTATTAACTATATGTGGCTAAACTTTGAGACACTACAAACTTGATTTAAACAATCCTATGTAGCAAAAAGAAGTCCGTATCATGTTTTTTTAATTCATTCTTGGGATGTGGATGTCGATGGCTAGGCCAACATTTATTGTCCATCCCTAGTTGTCCTTGAAAAGATGTTGGTTATTGAACCACAGCAGTGCACGTGGTGCAGGTACACACACTGTCTATTAGGGAGAGAATTCCCTGATTTTGATCCATAGACTGTGGAAGGAACAGTGATATAATTCCAAGGGCAGCACAGTAGCACAGTGGTTAGCACTGCTGCTTTACAGCGCCAGGGACCCGGGTTTGATTCCTGGCTTGGATCACCCTCTGTGTGGAGTTTGCACATTCCCCTCGTGTCTGTGTGGGTTTCCTCGGGATGCTCTGATTTCCTCCTGCTTTCTGAAAGATGTGCTGGTTAGGTGCACAGGCACCGGACAGTGGCGACTAGGGGAATTCCACAGTAACTTCATTGCAGTGTTAATGTAAGCTTTACTTGTGACTAATAAATAAAATGTTACTCTACTTAAGTCGGTATAGTGAGTGGCTCGGGGATGGGGGGGGGGGTGGTGGTGCGGTCGGGGGGGTAGTGATTGGGGGGGGTGTCGTCCAGGTGTGGCGATCCCTTGCGTTTGCTGTCCTCATGCTTCTAGATGGTAGTCATTATGAGTTTGTAAAGTGCTGTCTAAGAGACTTGGTGAGTTTGTGCAGTGCACCTAGGGGATGGTACACACTGTGCGATCTTATGACATTATGGGATCAAATTTGAATGCCTTCACCTGACTTTATTTGAGTGGTAATGTCTACAAGATGGGGTCAGTCATCATACTTCTCTGTAACTGCAGTTACGTAGCTGCCCCACCATTCTGAAAGGGGCCTATCCTGGATGTCCAAAGCATCCGTCTGTTCAGGCAATAAAGCTCTTTTAATGTAGAAGCCAATGCCGGAAGTATTGTCAGTTCCACTGGCGACGGCCCACCATAGTGAAGTCTTGAATTATCTTTGAGGCACCAACAAGCCCCAAGACTTAGCCTGCTGGCTGCTGTCAGACTGCATTCATGTGTCAAATCTGGCACACTGCATTATTCTGCCTGTTTGCTGCCCGTTATGTGAATATAGATGACTCTGGAGCCTCAAACTCGCTGGGACTAGGTAGCCAATCAGTGCATCCCCAATGCAGCCACCCAACCGTCAACATCTATCTTATATTTCCAGCCGGGATTAAAGGAACAAAAGCCTCTTTCTCTGGTGGCTGTCAGGATCCCTGATGAAATGAGTGTTAATTCCTTTCACATTGGTCCCAGTTGGTAGAAATACAGATCGTGCATTTCCTCGGAAGTGGGCACTCACTTGGCAGTCTGATTCAGAACCTTGCTATAAAGGGTGATGTGAGAATCAAAATGTCCAGGGCCTACTGGCTTCAGGGGCTATTTTTTGGAGCAGTGTGAAGATTCTTTAACCAACATTACACTCAAAAAAGATGATGCATGGCATTGTTAAATGTGGGATCATGTTTTGTATAAATTGACTGCTGATTTTTCCCACAGTACAACTGTACATTGCAAAAATTCTCCATTGGCTGTAAGGAATAATTTAGGTTGTCATGAGGTTCTGAAAGCTTTATTTCACTTTAAAATACTTATAACCTGGCCAATATTTGTCACTCAATCAACATTTTCTGGCAGAAGCAATAGGGTCAATTCTGCCCTGTTAAATCTGAACCTGTGGCATGGTGGCGCAGTGGTTAGCAGTGCAGCTTCACAGCGCCAGGGACCCAGCTTCGATTCCAGTCTTGGAGCGTGCACATTCTCCCTGTGTCTGTGTGAGTTTTCTTTGGGTGCTCCGGTTTTCTCCCATAGTGCAAAGATGGTAGATTGGCCATGGTAACTTGCTCCAAGTTGTCTAGGGAAAATGAATTAGGGGTAATGGGGATTGGGTGGATTTGTGGGCCTGGCTGAGATGCTAAGTCAGTGCAGACTCGATGGGCTGAATGGCCTCCTCTACACTGCATGGATTCTATGCCATTGTTAGTCACAAAAGCAGGAGAGGTATCTCTGATAGTCCTGGCAAATAGTTACCCCTCAATCAACATCATGAAAAAGTAGGTTACCTGGTCATTAGCACATTGTTGGGAAATTGCTGTAGGTAGGAATATCAGGATTTGGGAATATTGGTCCTCTGAGCTTTCTCCTTCATTCAATAAGATCATGGCTGCCTGGTTGTGGTCAACTCTGTTTTGTTGTCCCTCCCCCAATACCCTAACTGCCCTCTCTGTAAAAATCCATCTAACTCTGCCTTGATTAAATTCAGTGACCCCAGCCTCCACTGCTTCCTGGGAAAGAGAATTCCACATGCTGATGAGTCTTTGAGAGGAAACAAATTTTCCTTCTCTTTGTTCTAAGTGGTAGCCCCCTTATTCTTAAATCATGTTGCCTTGTTCTAGCCTGTCCCATAAGTGGGTGGCATAGTGGCACATCAGTTGTTATCAGTTAGCACTGCTGCCTCACTGTGCCAGGGACCCGGGTTCGATTCCGGTTTGGGTCACTGTTTGTGTGGAGTTTGCACATTCTCCCCATGTCTGTATGGGTTTCTTCTGGGTGCTCCTGTTTCCTCCACAGTCCAAAGATGTGTGGGTTAGGTGACTTGGCCATACTAAATTACCCAGCTGGGGTAAATGCATGGGGTTATGGGGATGTGGACCGGGTGGGATTGTGGTCAGTGCAGACTCAATGAGCCGAATGGCCTCCTTCTGCACTATAGGTTTCTATGACAATGACTTCTCTCTGCCTGGTATGCACCCTATCAAATCCACGCAGGGTCTTATTTATTTCAATAAGATCATCTCTCATTCTTCCAAACTCCAGTGGGTATAGGCCCAAACTCTTCAATTGTTCTGTGGTTATACCTCATAGAATTTTACAGTACAAAATTCTTTACAGCCCACCCTATCTGTGCTGGCCATCAAGCACTTGTCTATTTTAATCAAATTTTCCAGCAGTGAGTCAGGAACCTTGTATGCAACGGTGTTTCAAGTGCTCACCTAAATGTTTCTTCAATGTGAGAGTCCCCGCCTCCACCACCATTTCAGGCAGTGAGTTCCAGATTCCCACCATCCTCTGGATGAGAAAGTGTCTCCTCAAATCTGCTCTAAATCACCTGTCCCTTACCTTGACTCTAACCCTTAATTACTGACCACTCTACTGAGGGAAAAGTTCCTTCTTATCTTTGTTCCTCATAATTTTATGCACCTCAGTCAAGTCCCCACTCTGCTCTGAGAAAAGCAACTCCAGCCTAACCAGCCTCCCTTAGCTGAAATGCAGGCAACATGCTGGTCAGTCATCACTTACTACCCAGCCTTGATTGGAATGGGAAGCTGTTAAACATGATACATTATCCAGAAACAAATTGTCTTAAGGAAAGGTTGACATTTGGAAAAGGCTCTATACATTGAAAGCAATACCTTTGCACAAAGACACACAGCAAATCCAAAGCAGCAGTCTTACAATCCAGAATTATTTGCCTGTAAGACGCTTTCTGAAATTTCATTCACACATCTTTGCAATTTAATTTGAATCTATTTGTGGAAGAGTTTATGAAAAAGTTAGTTTCTTTTAAAATTATGTAACGAATGAAACACATTGCTGCATGTATTGGATGTAGTTCCTTTAATAAAGCACCTCTTCAAGAGGATCTCGAGGATGCAGTCTTCTCTCTACTAATTATTTAAGTTGCTAACTTGTCACTTTGTGCTATGTGGCTGCTTAATCTAGTTCCCCATTAATTAAAAATCTGTTGATTTTAGGAAATTGCTCGTTGTTTTATCCAAGTGACCAGCGGGACAGTTTCTGATGATAGATGCCTCCTCAGAGTATAGCTGAGCTACACATTGTGAATTATCATTTTGCAATGCCAATTTTCTGATATCCAAATTCATTTAACTGCTGCCTGCACCCATGTATCAGTCACTTCCAGAGTCTGAATGGTAATTTGAGGAGATCAGGTTTTAATTATTCCTTGCACTGAGTGGCAGTGTTTGAACAATGCTAGGCTAGGTGAACATCAGGTGAAAGCAGGACCCGAACATGGGCAGAAGTGCCTGGAAGCATGGGCAAAAGGAGAGCACAGAGGCAGTCAGCAGCACCTAGTAGAGTTATTCCAGTGGCATGGTGGCACAGCGATTAGCATTGTTGTCTCAATCATCAGGGTCCTGGATTCAGTTCTGACCTCAGATAACTGTATGTGTGGAGTTTACACATTCTCTCCATATCTACATGGGTTTCCTTTGGGTGCTCTTGTTTCCTCCCACAGTCCAAAGATGTGCAGGTTAGATGAATTGGAAATGCTATATTGCCCCTTTCGGGCAGGCTTTGACAAAGGGTCATCTGGATTCAAGACATCAGCTCTTTTCCCTCCTTATAGATACTGCCAGACTACTTGGATTTTCCAGCATTTTCCCCTTTGGTTTCAGATTCCAGCATCTGCAGTAATTTGCTTTTACCTAAATGCCCGTAGCAATCAAAACAACGTAAATGAGTTGACGGCACAAATCATCAGAAATGAGTGTGATTTAGTGAAAATTACAGGGGCATGGTTGCAGGGTGGTCACAGCTAGGAGTTAAAAATCCAGGGGTGTCAGACTATTCAGGACAGAGGGTAAGGTAAGAGAGGTGGTGTGGCTCTGATATTTATGGATGACATCAGGGCGATAGTGAGAGGTGATAAAGGTTCTTTGGAGAAAAAGGTTGAATCTATTTAGGTGCAAATTAGAAATAGTAAGGAGAAAAGGTCATTGATAAGTGTAGTCTATAGGCCACCAAATAATGACACCACAGTGGGTTAGGCAAGAAAATAAGAAATAACTGATGCATGTAAAAATGGTACAGCAATTATCATGGAGTCTTCAATCTACATGTGTGTCAAAGCTTGCAGACGACACCTAGATGATGATGAATGAAGTGTGCAGAGGACACTGAATGTCTGCAAAGAGATATAAATAGTTTAAGTGAATGGGCAAGGGTCTGGCAGATGGCGTAGAATATTGGTAAATGTGAAGTCATCTACATGTCGATTGGCGAAACCAGGTCAGTGAAGGCAACATTGAGGAGAGGAGTACATAGAATGTATCTGCAATTGTCTCCTTGAACAGTATGTAATAGAACCTACGAGAGAGGAAGCTATCCTAGGTCTGGTCCTGTGTAATGAGGCAGGAACAAATAATGATCTCATAGTTAGGGATCCTCTTGGAAGGAATAATCCCAGTACGGATAAATTTAAAATACAGATCGAGGGTGAGAAGGTAAAATCCAATACCTGTGTCCTGTGCTTCAGCAAAGAAGATTACAATGAGATAAAGGAGGAGTTGGCTAAGTTAGACTGGGAGCAAAGACTTTATGGTGGGATAATTGAGGAACAATGGAGGATTTTCAAAGCGATTTTTCACACTGCTCAGTGTAAGTATATACCAGTGAGAAAGAAGGACTGTAGGAAAAGGGATAATCAACCATGGATATCTAAGAAAATAAAGGAGGGTATCAAATCGAACGTAAAAGCATACAAAGTGTCAAAGATTAGTGGGAAACTAAAGAATTGGGAAATCTTCAAAGGTCAACAGAAAGCCACGAAAAAAGCTGTAACGAAAACTAAGATTATGACGGTAAACCAGCTCAGAATATAAAAACAGATAGCAAAGGTTTCTACAAATATGTAAAATGAAAAAGAGTTGCTAAAGTAAATATTGGTCCTTTGGAGGATGAGAAGGAGGATGTAATAATGGGAAACGAGGAAATGGCCCAGGCATTGAACAGGTATTTTGTGTCAGTCTTCAGAGTGGAAGACCCAAATAACAAACAATGATAAATAACAAAGAGGCTATGGCAGATGGAGACCTAGAAACAATCTTTATCACGAAAGAAGCTGTGTTGGACAAGCTGATGGGATTAAAGGTAGACAAGTCTCCTGACCCTGATGGAATGCATCCCACAGGACTAAAAGAGATGGAGGGGGAAATAGCAAATGCACTCATGGTAATTTATTAATATTCACTGGAGTCTGGGGCAATTCTGGCAGAACGGAAAACAGCAAATGTGACACCACTGTTTGAAAAAAGAAGGTAGACAAGAGGCGATAACTATAGGCCACTTAGTTTAACTTCTGTAATGGGGAAAATGCTTCAATCTATCATCAAAAAAGAAAGAAACATCTGGATCGAAATTATCCCATTGGGCAGACACAGCATGGGTTCATGAAAGACAGGTCATGTGTAACTAATTTACTGGAAGTCTTTGAGGACGTCATGAGCATGGTGGACAACGTGGAACTGGTGGATATGATATACCTGGATTTCCAGAAAGCATTCAACAAGTTGCCATACAAAAAGTTGCTGCATAAGATACAGGTGCACCATGTGACGGGTAATGTATTAGCATTGATAGAGGATTGGTTAACTAACAGAAAGCAAAGAGTTGGGGTAAATGGGTGTTTTTCTGATTGGCGATCGGTGACTAGTGGTGTGCCTCAGTGATCAGTGTTGGGACCGCAATTGTCAGGGAAGATTCGTTAGGTTGATTCCGGAGTTGAGAGAGTTGGCTTCTTAGGCGAGACTGAGTAGACTGAAGCTACACTCATTGGAATTAAGAAAAATGAGGGGGTGGGGGGGGGGGGGGGAGGAACCTTATAGAAACATATAAAATTATGAAGGGAACAGATAAGATAGAAGCAGGGAAGTTGTTTCCACTGGCAGAAACCAGAACAGAGGGCATAGCCTCAAAATAAGTTGGATGGTGGTGGTGGTGGTGGTGGTGGGGGCGGTGGTGGACGGGGGCTGTTGCAGATTTAGGACTGAGTTGAGGAATTTCTTCACCCAAACGGTTGTGAATCTGTGGAATTTCCTGTCCAGTGAAACAGTTGAGGCTACCTCACTGAATGTTTTAAGTGTAAAGATAGGAAGGTTTTTGAACAGTAAATGAATTAAGGATTATGGTGAGCAGGCGGGTCAGTAGAGTTGAGTCCACAATCAGATCAGCCATGATCTTTTTGAATGGCGGAACAGGCTCAAGGGGCCAGATGGGCTACTCCTTCTCCCAGTTCTTATATTCTTATGTTGGTGAATTTTTCCTCCTTCATCTTTGTTTATTCATAACTGTATTAGTTATAGGAAGGCTTACTAGCCGTAGTAAAAGTTACTAGAAGTATTGTGTCAGACTCTTATTTATTGACTACAGCTCAGCCTTCAACATATTATTCCTACAAAACTCATCTCCAAACTGTGTGACCTGGAGCTTGGTCCTCTCTCTGTGATTGGATCTTGGACTTCCTAACCCACAGACCGCAATCAGTAATAATTAGGCAAAAGCACCTCTTCCACGATTATCCTCAATGCCGGTGCCCCACAAGGCTGTGCCCTCAGCTCCTTACTACACTCCTTAATCACCTCTGACTGTGTGGCCAAATTCCCCTCCAACTTGATATTCAAGTTTGCTGATGACATCACCATAGTGGGTCAGCTCTCAAAGGTGAGATGGAGTAGAGGAGAGAGACAGAGAATCTGGTGAACTGGTGCAATGACAATAATCTCTCCTCAATGTCAGTAAAATGAAAGAGATAATCATCAATTTCAGGATGCGTAGTGGAGAACATGCCCCTGTCTACATCAATGGGAATGAAGTTGAAATAGTTAAATGCTTCATGTTTCGAGGTGGCAAGACCACCAACAACCTGTCCTGCTCCCTCTCCGATGCTATAGTTAAGAAAGCCCACCAAAGCCTCTAGCTTTCTTAGAAAGCAAAGGAAATTTGGCATGCCCACAATGACTCTCACCAACTTTTACAGATGCCCCATAGAAAATGTTCTAACCAGCTGGATCACAGCTTTGTATGGCTCCTGTTGCATCCAAGACCACAAGGAACTAAAAAAGATTGTGAACGTAGAATAGTCCATCACGCAGACCAGTCTCCCATTCATTGACTCTGTCTGCACTTTACACTACCTCGGAAAAGTAACCAGCATAATTAAGGACCCTTCGCACTCTGGACATTCTCTATTCCACCTTCTTACATTGGGAAAAAGATACAAAAGCTTCAGGTCACGCACCAACTGACTCATGATCAGCTTTTTCCCTGCTGCCATCAGACTTTTAAATAGACCTACCTTATATTATGTTGTTCTTTCTTTACACCCTAGCTATAATGTAACACCACATTCTGTCCTATCTCCTTTCCTTCTTTATGAATGGTATGTTTTGTTTGTTTAGCACGAAAAAAAATCTCTTCACTGTATACTTATGCATGTGACAACAACAAATCAAATCAAAGTAGCAGCACTTATTCATTATAATTTAATTAAGAAGATTGAATTAATCAACACATAATATATGGCAGACCAGGTGATGTGTTGTAACTGTGAGAATGTGGAACTTGTGGACACTAGAGTGATTCAGGGCAAACATGTCTCTGGTTTGAGCAGATATGGCTCAAAGTCATTGAACTAGAGGCTGAACTGCAGAAACTGCTTCAGGGAGGGGGATCATTACCTGGATACATTGTTCCAGGAAGCAATCAAGCCCCTTTGAATAGGATTGGTCAGTGGGCAGTGACAGGAGGGTTTGACTGCGAGTGGGGCAAGTAAATGAATCAAGAATGTAGAAGTGATGGTACCTTAATCTTGTATTTGTCCATTGTTGGATGTTCTTGCAACTTATATGGAAGAAAGCTAGGTGGATAAATGAACTGAGCATGACACCATGGTACAGAAAGACATTCAAGGAAGAAAGCTGAAGATGAGGGAATCTTCCTTTCATGAGTCTGTGGAATTCTTTTTCCCAGAGTAGTAGAGATAGAGTAATAGAGTTGTAGAGGTTTACAGAATGGAAACCGGCCTTTTGACCCAATTTGTCCATGGCTCCCTTTTGTTTTAAACCCCTAAGCTAATCCCAATTGTCTGCATTTGGTCCATTTCCCTCTATGCCCATCGTAGCCATGTAACTATCTAACTGCTTTTTAGAAGACAACATTGTACCCACCTCTACTACTACTAGGTAGGTTCATTAATATTTTTAAGGTGGGGATAGTTAGATTTGTGTTGAATAAGGGGGGTCAAAGATTATTGGGAGTAAGTGTGAATGTGGAGTTGAGGTGGCAATCAGATCAGCCATGATCTTATTAAATGCAGACCAAGCTTGAAGGGCTGAATGGTCTTCTCCTAGTCTAATTCATACAGTTCATAGAGTCCCTATGGCCATTCGGCCATCAAGTCTGCACTGACCACAATCCCTAGGCCCTATTCCACAACACCACATATTTACACTGTTAATTCCTCTAACCTACGCATCCCACGACACTAAGTGGCAATTTAGCATGGCCAATCCACCTAATCCTCACATCTTTGGACTGTGGGAGGAAACTGGAGCACCCAGAGGAAATCCATGCAGACATGGGAAGAACATACAAACTCCACACAGACAGTCACCCAAGCCGGGAATCAAACTCAGGTTCCAGGAACTGTGAGGCAGCAATGCTAACCACTGTGCCACCCTGTTCCTATATTTGTGCATTTGTAGGTGTCATGCAGATGACTGTTAGGTAAATATACCTTAATCCTTAACTCAGCTCTCAATGCAATAATTTTCCCATTGCCCTAACCATCAATTATTTAGCCATTCTGTGCTGTATTGTCAATTCCTATATCCGTTGTGGATTAACATTTCCTAGGAGCTGGGTTGAAATTCTTGAGTATGTAGGATATTTACAATGAGAGAGAAAGAGAGGTTTTAAGCACATCAGTGCCAATGGAATTTGGATGTAGCTACAATGTTAACATAACACTCTAACCCACTGGCCCAACTCATCTCCCAAAGTCAAATATACTCTCCCTACAGATTTGCTCCTGTATATATTCCTCACGGATGGCTGAGAAACAAATTCTTTAACACCTAAGGGAACATTAGGAATGGACATACCCTCTCAAACTTGCTCTGTTATTATTGTTAGATCACAGTTGATCTGCGCTTCAACCCTTTATACACACTTTTGCTCCATACCCTTTTGTGTCCTAACCAAACAGAGGTGTATCCCTCCATGGATACATCCTCTCTACAAGATCCTCCAGTCCTATAACCCTTTCACCAAGGTGGTGGCATAGTGGTATTGTCACTGAATACTTTGTCCGGAGATGCAGGATAATGTTCTGGGGACCTGGGTATAAATCCCACCAAAACAGATGGTGGAATTTGAATTCAATAAAAATCTACGATTGAAAGTCTGTAAAACCATTGTTCTAAAAGTTGGTCCCTTTTGGGAAGGAAATCTGCCATCCCTGTCTGGCCTACACATGACTCCAGACCCGCACCCACATGGTTGGCTGACCACACCATTTTGTTCGAGGGCAATTAGGAATGGGTAGAAGTGTTGGTCTAGCCAGCAAAACCCACATCTCATGAATAAAAACAAATCTACATTCCTCCAATTCTTGGCTCTTGTGTATCAGGAACTTCCTTTGCTTCATCTTTGGTAACTGTACCTTCAACTGTCATGACTCAGCTTTGGAATTCTCCTCCCCAAACTGTTACGTTTCACCAGCTCTCTGTCCGTCTTTAAGACAGCCCTTAAAACTTACCTCCTTAACCACCTTATCTCTCTCACCCATTTCTAATGCCATTGCTCTGGGGGAGGCAGCTTGTTATCAGTTTTGCCTGATGATGCCATTTGGAACATTTAACAATGTTAAAGGTGCTATATAAATGCAAGTTGATGTTACTGTGCTCGGGAGAAAATGTTTCTTCCCCGCAGCCTGAGACTGGTGTATCCTGTAGTATTGTTTCTCCTTCAGTAGTAATGAGCTTGCTGCGTTTCAGCAGGTTTGTGATTGATCTGACCTTCCAGGTAGCAGATGCCTCTGGCACTAAGTCTCGATGGAAAGAAAAGAGGCAGAACAACTATAAGCAGCTGTTGGCACTCCTTCCTTCTGCTGAAACATGCTACCAGGACTGCAGGAGGTCAAGATTCAGTGTCTGCTAGTTGTGTTGTGGCACTATGATAGATCTTCTTCCTGCCAGTTAGTTTGCAGTCAAACTGACGGTACATAATTTTTGTTGGGGGCTGTGTGGAGATGGGCTAATATTTCTAGAAGTGTCCTCCAGTTGGAAGAGGTCATTCAGTGGCAGCATGGTGGCACAGTGGGTAACACTGCTGTCTCACAGCAGCAGGGACCCAGGTTTGATTCCGGATTCGGGTCACTGTCTGTGTGGAGTTTGTACATTCTCCCTGTGCTTCTCTCCTCTCTTTCTCTCTACCTTATTAAACATTTTTTGCAGCAAAAATGTATCAATTTTTGAACAGTAAAAATTAAGGGTTATGTGAGCGGATGGGCAAATGGAGCTGAGTCCACAAAAAGATCAGCCATATTTTTATTGAATGGCGGAATAGGCTCAAATGGCCAGGTGGCCTACTCTTGCTCCTAGTTCTTATGTGTCTGCGTGAATTTTCTCTGGATGCTCTGGTTTCCTCCCACAGTCCAAAAGACATGTTGGTTAGTTGCATTGGCCATGCTAAATTCTCCCTCAGTGTACCCAAACAGACGCCGGAGTGTGGCGAGTAGGGGATTTTCATAGTGACTTTACTGCAGTGTTAATGTAAGCCGATACTAATAAATAAACTTTTAAAACCTTAAACTGAAGGGAAAGGCAAATGGGGAGAGGTGTATAGATATCATCCATTTTCACACAACTATTATCTCCAAAGAAAGTTATGCACCTTCATCAAACCAGGAAAAAGAAACAAAATGGAAGAAGGATGATAGAAAAGAACAGTAATAAAAAAAGAATACTTTACCTAAATAGCCAAAATAACCCAATCATTATAGTGTGGGTGGGCTAGAATAGACTGTCGCCCTGAGTGAAGGACAAAAGAGAGCAAGCAGGAGGAGAAATATCACTTCCCAGTCAAACTTTCTGATCTTTAGTTTTAATAATTTCATCACTAACCTTTGATTTTTACCTGAATTCAAAAGATTACACTCAAATATGAATATTATAGATGCAAAGTTGAACAGCTGTCAAAAGACAGGCACGGGGCTAGCAGTGTGTGATGATCTTGCTCCTGTTCAATGTGATGCACCATGATTCTAAAGTGCAGCTAGGGTGAGCAACCCGTCAAATGGTTGCATTCACCTTCGTAGAGGTGGGGGAAGAGTGACATAAAGTTGTGAGAGGCTTGAATCAGTTAATGCCAGCCCGCACTGTTTATATGGGAGAGTTTTTTATTTCAAAAACTCATTGATTTGATCAACACAAACTATAGAATATAACCAGAGAATCTGTGCCGTGCCTAAAGAGGCCACTGGCCTATGGGGCCTGCACCGACTGTCCCCCTGAGGAAGGCTCACCCTGACTCGGCTGGGTGCGCTGCCTCTTCCCCCTCACAGACCGAGAGCCGCTGGAACACTGCGGCATTTTCTGTTTTGGCTTCAGATTCCAGCATCCGCAGTGATTTGCTTTTATCCACCGCCCTATTCTCATAACTTGTATAAGTCACTCTGTTGTGGAAAATAACTAAATCATAGCATAACATGAGAAAGGGGGCTGGATTTTCACCCTGGATGCAGGCAGCAGGAGTTGGAGAATGTGTTGGGCTTAGCAGCCACTTTAGGAAGTGTGGGCGTTAACTGGAATCAGGCCCACAACCTCTTGAAAGAATTTGGAGCCATCCACAGAAGCTGCTGTTTAAAAAGCTCTGGGGTTTTGTTCAATGGTAACAGAATGGTAAATAAAAAATAACCCTCTAACCCTCACCCTTCAATCTGCACATACTCCCCATGTCCCACTCATGACAATTCATTCCACTTCATGCCTCTCTACCCATTCCCATGGCCCCTCGTAACTTCCATACCAAGTTATGCCTCTTCACCCATCTGCTATCACCTCCATGCCAAGCTATTGGCACTAATATACCATTCACTCAGTGTGCAGAACAAATAGCCCTATGTTCATAAATATAGGAAGGCTTTTAAAAAACAGTCATCATTCATAACCTTCTACTTTCTTAAACTGAAACTACTTTTACTACTCTCAGCCAAGATTCATTATGCATTTTTCATGATAGCACAGACATCCACTAGTCTTTTGAAATACTTGCACCCAATTCATCCTCAAATGGTGCGGCATGGTAGAACAGTGGTTAGCAGTGCTGCTTCATAACTCCAGGGACGTGGGTTCAATTCCCAGCTTGGGCCACTGTGAGGAGTTTGCACATTCTCCTCGTGTCTGCGTGGGTTTTCTCTGGGTGCATTGGTTTCCCCCCACAGTCCAAAGATGTGTGGGTTAGGTTGATTGGCCATGCTAAAATTGTCCTTATCGTCCTGATATGCATAGGTTAGAAGGATTAGTGGATAAATATGTAGGGATATGAAGGTAGGGCTTGGGTAGGATTGTGGTCGGTGCAGACTCGATGGGCTGAATGGCCTCTTTCTGTGCTGTAGGGTTTCTATGATTTCTATGAAATGCTCTGTCTCACCAAAAGGATAACTATTCTCAGACTCTGGTCAACATACCACTCATCAATCAGCTTCACTCTTCTACCAAAAATCTCTCTCAAGTTGGCCTCATATCAAAAATGCTGCCCTTTACCCTCAACACTGTTTTAGTTGGAAGATGGAAGGGAGCCTTCAGTCATGTGTACAGGGGATATTACCTGCCTCCAAACAGCCAGCCTCTGGCTCTTTGCTGTCACCCAAAGATGGCAAGAACAGCAAACTGCCTCAAGGCAAAGACATCGTGGTTGATGCCAGGAAAGTAGGCATTCAACAACATGATGGTTTGATCATGGGCACATACCAACTATACAATAATGGAGTGAAATCCTTTGAGGTTCCTCCATCTCTCCCTGTTTACAGACAGGGCCCACAGAGCTCCGTGCATGCAATTTACAACCCCCTGCACCACTGGAACCATGTCTCTTTCTGCGTGTATTTCTCTGAGTGAGGAATCGATGATATCTCCTTTCTTAATGTGCAGGGACTTGCCTGTCTCTGAAATGAAGCAATGAATGACAAAGCAGGATATTGTTTCAAATGTCACCTGCTGCCACCTGGATAGAATCTGGTTGTGTGGAAGTTGAGAGCGACGGTGACTTAACAGCCACCAGAACTGTCCTCATCTCGCTGTGAGTTTATATGTCCCATTGAAGGACATGGCACAGTTCCATGACCACTTCTTTGGTGAATCTCACCATCTGAGGCATTGCTCCTGGCTGCGATGGAGGTCAGTTAAATGATCCCTGAAAACCCCATGGGTGGGTAGGCCTCTCTGTGGAGGACCTCCCACCCCTGCCAACAACTGCTCCCTCTGTGCAGATCTACCCTTCTCTGAGTCCTCAGGAATTTGGAGATGAGTCTTGTAGGAATAACGATGTTGGGGGCTGAGCTGTAGTCGATAAATAGGAGTCTGACATAGGTGTCTTTGTCATCTAAGTGTTCTAGCATTGAGTGCAGGACCAGGGAGATGGCGTCTGCAGTGGACCCGTTGCAGTAGTAGGCACACTGTTGTGGATCCAGGCGATCTGGGAGTTGATTCACGTCATGACTAACCTTTTGAAGCACTTCAGAATGATGGATGTCAGAGCCACTAAATGATAGTCATTAAGGCATGCTGCCTAGCTTTTATTTGATGCTGGGATGATAGTCATCTCCTTGAACGAGGTAAGGACCACAGATCATTGTAAAGTGAGGTTGAAGATGTCTGCGAATATCTCCGGCAGCTGGTATGCATAGGATTTGAGTGGTCATCTGGGACACTACGACACTGTGGGGCAATTTAACATGGCCAATCCATCTAACCTACACAGCTTTGGAGTGTGGGAGGAAACCGGAGCATCCGGAGAGAATCCTGCTTAAATGTCTTCATGACAGAACAAAGCACTGTATTAAATCATCTATTAAATCATCTCACTCATTAATTTCTAGCAATTATGTTTTTTACCTTGATGATCTTTTCCCTACCCATTGGCACTTGATGCAGTGAATCTGTCCCCTGCCAGGCGACCAGCTGTTTAAGCGGGGGAATGTGCAAACTCTACACAGACAGTCCACCCAAGGCCAGAATTTGACCTGGGTCCCTGGTACTGTGAGGCAGCAATGTTAACAAATGTGCCACTGTGCCACCCCATAAGATTAGTGTTCTCTGCACAAATCTCTGTGCATCACAGCATCAAGCTGAGTATAACACTAAAGCTAGGACTCATTCTTTTGAACTAATTAATGAGTTCAATCCAAACCCCAGGTGCCTTCCCTGTTGGTCTGAGATGAAAACTGACTAAATATTTGCTTCTAGTTTATTGAAAGTTTGATTAATGCTTGGGATTGCTGTAGAATGATTGAAAATGTAAAGTGCTCCAGATACCTGCATTATTTCTCATTTCCCTACCTTAGACGATTGCATACCACAGGGAGATGGGATTCGTAGAGTTGGATGACCTCCATTAACATAGCTCCCTAGCCAGGGTCATTCGAATGGCGCCAAAAATGCTTCAGTAATTAGTCACCGCAAGGCGATCTCATCTGCGGTCGAGCTGAAAACTGACACAATCCATCTCACTGAGGCAGACTGGGGTCAAATAATAACTGACTCCCACTTTCATTCTTCCAGCCTCCTTTCTGGGAGCCAGGGTTTTGACTTCTTGAGCTGCAGGACATGATGCAGCTTTAAATTGAGGTGTTTGCCGTATCAGCACCTCTGTGTTCACACTCAATACTTTGTTATTTTGTGGCAAATTGCTTTCTGTTGCTTTGTGCTCCTATCTTCCTGTTTACAATGGCCTTCTTGCTTTAAGTATGAATGTGCAAGGTGAGCACATTGCATTTCAATCTCAGAGCAGAGAATTCCCATCTTCTCCCTGGAACTGCTCATCTCCAGATGCTGATTGTTTTAATGCATCCTTTGTGAAGACATTGATTGAGAGAGGCAGCTCACTGACTTTCGGCGTGATGTTTGTATTATTTAATTGCAATGTTTGTTAATGAGCCTTCCCTTCCGTCAATCCAGAGTCACAAGCTATTTGAGGATTCGTGCCTGTGCTGTGCTGATCTATTGCAACGTGTTGTGAAAAGTGTCAGAAGCAAAATACTGCAATCGCACATTGACACTTTGAATTGCGTGAAAGGTGGATGTCTGTTCAGTGTTTTTTATACTGTTATAAACCACTTTCAAAAAGTTTATTTCAAAATATATTTAGAAAATATTAGTCTTAAAATTGCAGATGGCTACATCAGTGGATGAACAGTTAATGTTTTGTATCATCTTTAGCCTGCCCACGTATAATTCATGCCTTTTATTTTAGCTTATCCAGTTTCAATGGATTAATGTCTTCATTACTAAACAAAGTACTGTATTAAATCATCTATTCACTCATCTCGCTCGCTAATTTTTATCAATTATGTTTTTTTTTACCCTGATTATCTTTTCCCTACCCATTGGCACTTGATGCAAGAATCTGTCCCCTGTCAGGCAACCAGCTGGTTAAGTGGGGAGACGATGGCCTAGTGGTATTATCGCCAGACTATTAATCTGGAAACTCAACTAATGTTCTGCGGACCTGGGTTCAAATCTCCCCATGGCTGGCGGGGGGATTTGAATTCAATATAAGAATTATCTAGGATTAAGAATCTACTGATGATCATGAAGCCATTGTCGATTGTCGAAAAAGCCCATCTGCTCCTTTAGGGAAGGAAATCTGCCATCCACACCTGGTCTGACCTACATGTGATCCAGATGTAGTTGACTCTCAACTTCCCTTGGGCAACTAGGGATGGGCAATAAATGCTGGCCAGCCAGCGACCGCCCAAGTTCCATGCATGAATAAAAAAAATTCAGATCAGGATACGAGACAATGATTTATTTACAAAATAAGTCATTCAGTGTGGGAGTAGATGTGAAAATCAGCCTTCTTCCCCATTGGCCCCAATGGAAGGTTCTTGTGTTTGTATTGTCCACTTCCTGCCTCATGAAATATGTAAGCATGGGAAACGCGCCATCTTGCTGGCGGGTAGCCTCTGATTTGTCTGCCACATGAGGACATTACTGCTTCCTCATTCTGGCCACCATATTTAAACTGCAGCTGGTGCACATTTCTCATTGCTTCCAGATTGTTCCAGTGAAAACATGGCTCGGAAAGGCAAGTGGAGTGCAACCCCCGGATTCGGTGACGAGTTCCTGGCGTTCCTTCTGAACATAGTGGAAGCCTGCTGTGATGTCCTTGACTCCCACTCTGGCAACAGGAGCTCTAGTAATAGGCTGCCATGGTGGCACTGTGGTTAACATTGCTGCTTCACAACGCCAGGGGCCCGGGTTCAATTCTGGACTCAGGTCACTGTCTGTGTGGAGTTTGCATGTCCTCCCCATGC
Organism: Carcharhinus amblyrhynchos; assembly: GCF_965287045.1. NCBI lineage: Eukaryota > Metazoa > Chordata > Chondrichthyes > Carcharhiniformes > Carcharhinidae > Carcharhinus > Carcharhinus amblyrhynchos. The sequence goes on along the minus strand of NC_137347.1, from coordinate 9,772,152 downwards.
CTGTGCGGGTTTCCTTTGGTGCTCCGATTTCCTCTCACAGTCCTAAGTGTGCAGGTTAGGTTGATTAGCCATGCTAAATTGTCCATTAATGTCCCAAGATGTGTAGATTAGGAGCATTAGTACGGTAAATACATGAGATTACAGCAAAGTGCCTGGGTGGATCGATTGTCAAAGAGTTGGTGCAGGCTCGATGGGCTGAATGGACACCTTCTGCGCTGTATGGATTCTATAATACTTGATTCCATGAATCTCAGGTTTGCAAGGCAGTGCCAAAACTGCACAGAAGATATTGTCCATTCAGTGCAGAAAGAATGAATGATCTCATCCATGCTGCCAGGGTAAGTCAACCATCTCTTCATTCTAAACTCACAAACCCATCACACATTCACTGGCATCTCACTCACTGCAACTCAACGGACACCACCAATCACTCTCCTACACACACCCTCACATCCTCATCTGACCTCATTGCCTCTGTAGGTCACCCCAACCATGGCTCCACTTAGCACCATGGCTCCATTCAATACACACATACACAGAGTATCTTCTTTTTGATTTGATTTGATTTTGATTAGATTTATTATTGTCACATGTACTAGTGTACTGTGAAAAGTATTGTTTCTTGTGTGCTGTACAGACAAAGCATGCCGTTTATAGAGAAGGAAAGGAAAGGGTGCAGAATATATTGTTATAGTCATAGCTAGGGTATAGCGAAAGATCAACTTAATGTGAGGTAAGTTCATTCAAATGTCTGATCACGGCAGGGAAGAAACTGTTCTTGAGTCAGTTGCTACACAAGATTGTCACTGAGTTCATTGGTAGAAACAGCAAAACATGGATATATCTTCACAGAGTAATAGGATTTCCCCAAAGTGCCAACCTTTCATTACTCAAGGTTTATTTTTCATGATATTTTAATGTCCACTTCTTAAACCCCAGAAAAATCACTGCATGTAGTTTCGCTGACTTTCTTAGTCATTACTTACCCCAGCCAGACCAACATGCTGCAATTTGAAAAAGATTGTCATTAATAATTGGAACAAGACCATAATTACAATGAGACAATCTGCCCAGAAGCCTTGTACAAATAACATGAGGAATGGGAATTCCACATGAAAAAGAAATGACGAGCTGAACACGGCTTAGAGAAACAAGATTTATTACTTAATTAGATCAAGATATCCATCACAAAAATAATGTTTACCTTTTTTACAAAGAAATTTATACACAATTCATCATGTTCCCAGCACATTTAAAAAAGAATTTATGAAATTATGAAATGTAGGTATTATATTATAGCTCTTAAAGAAGAGCAGCACGATGGCACAGTGGTTAGCACTGCTGCCTCACAGCACCGGGCCTGGTTCGATTCCTGTCTTGGGTCACTGTCGGTGTGAAGTTTGCACATTCTCCCTGGGTCTGTGTTTGTCTCCTCTGGGTGCTCCAGTTTCCTCCCACAGTCTTGAAGATGTGCTGTTTAAGTGCATTGGCCATGCTGAATTCTCCCTCAGTGTACCTGAATAGGTGCCAGAGTGTGGCGACTAGAGGATTTTCATACTAACTTCATTGCAATGTTAATGTAAGCCTACTTGTGGCACTAGTAATAAATAAACTTATCACTAGTGCAGGGCCTATCATATAGCTCCATGCTTATTGTTTGCAGTATGATCGCTACATTGGTTTCCTGTACCTGCTTGGTCCAAATCTGATATTGGCACATTGAGTTATTTGGATTGTGCGACGTCATTCACAGCCTTCCTGTGCGTGCTCAGGATATATCCCCACATGAGACCCTTTCCCAACAGAATACCACACAGGGCATACAGGAAATGGCTGACAATGCACCACACCCCAGCAATTTAGTAATAGGTTAAGCTTTAGGATATGGAGCTCTCATCAGGCAATGTTCCTTAGATCAATTTGGGGCTGTGGAATTGCCATTGAGAATCTTTCTACAGAGGCTGTGAGGAGAGGTGGAGTTCATTGCAACCCTTTAAGCAGTTACGGGGGGGACTGTGTTATACACATATTAGCCATTTTCTTTCATGGCCATTGATTGACAGGTGTTGCCCAGGCAAAGTGAGATATTTTGCTTCCTGCGACCAGCTTAAGGATTTGTCCAATTCTCTTTATGTATAGGGGAACAAATGCAAGAATCCTCCAGAGAGATATATACCAATTCAATCTATAATTTATATTGGGAATGCTGATCGAGGTTTAATGCTGAGACAATCACCTTCGAGGAATCATCATCTCCTGACCCACTCTCCTAATATCCAGATGACACCGATATATTTACCTGAGTGCGGAACAAGGCATAACATACAAAATCTATGGACAATAGACTCTGGCTGAGAAGAGAACTCTTCCAGCCATAATCTAATCATGTCTAAGCTATGGACCGGAATTAACTTGCTCTGGCCATATTTGGGTAACTGTTCAGTTGATAAGAAGAAGTCACGTGATGAACTAGCTAGTCATCTTTGTGTTTAAGATTCTATTTTTCTTGAGACTGGTCAGAACAGAAGAAGAAATACAGAAACGAAGGTTCCAGCACAAGAACTCATGTGTTCAAGTGTGAACTCTTGATTGCATGTGTGTGTCAAAGTCAGAGAATTTGTGTTATTCTCATTTAGATTTGGTGTAAATTACAATAAATACATTCTATTTGCTTTTATAAATTTACAAAAGGATCTACCTTTGTTATGCCTTTTACATTTAAAGCACTTAAATGGTTAAACATGTGCTAAATTGACAAGTATATTCTTGTTAAATAAACTATTGTGGCCAAATGAGGAGTGGGGACAGAGAGGTCATTATCCCTCCCCTCACCTTCTGATAACACCAAATAATCAGAGGGATAAACCTTTGTTAGGGCACATAGCTCCCCTGCTTGTCCTTACAACAGTGGAATGCAATCCTTTCCATCCATCAGGGAGGATTTTGTTGTAATATCTCAACAGAAAGATAGAATTTCTGGCAGTGGAATATTCTTTCAGTACAGCACTGGAGTACAACACTTCATGCTCCCAGCTCTGGGGTGGGACTTGAACACACAACTTTTTAAGTCTGAGGCAGGACTGCTGACATGCAGATGATGCCCAACAAATCATTTGAGCTCTTGGTCATATCATTACCTTGTAATAACCATTATCCTCCACGTAGCCACTTGTCCCAGTGAGGTGACGTTTTCATGAGTGATGCCAATTATTAATTTCGCTGACTGATCAAACATTTATTGAACTCTTCAACAAGAATTTTTAAAGAGAAAAAGAAAGACATTGATTCAAGATGGCTGCCTCAAGTCCCCTGACATTCAGTGCTGCCAGTAAGCACTTTCTGGGTGGTTCCACTGTGGACTTACAATTCAAACACTGCAAACTGAATCGAGAGAGAGCAAACTTCTTCGAAGGGGAAGGTTGCATTCTGAGTAATCCAGAGACCCATCAAAACTGTCTAAGGAAATGTCATTAAAAATGCAAAGCACTGAATATTGAAACAATAACTGCCACAGACATCCACCCAAACCTATTGGAAACATACAATTGTTGAAGTATCAGAAGATAAGGTTCCAGGCACTAGAGAGAGATTGCTGGGATTTCAGCAGAGAAAATTTAAGGGTAAGACTCTTAGCAGTGTGGAAGATCAGAAGGATCTTGGGGTCCGGGTTCATAGGACTCTCAAATCAGTTTTGCAAGTAGAGGATGTGGTTAAGAAGGCGTGTGGTGTACTGGCCTTCATCAATCGAGGAAATGAGTTTAGCAGTCGGGAGATAATGCTGCAGCTGTATAAGACTCTGGTCAGACCCCACTTGGAGTGCTGTGCTCAGTTCTGGTCGCCTCATTACAGGAAGGAGGTGGAAACCATTGAAAGGGTGCAGAGGAGATTTACAAGGATGCTACCTGGATTGGGTGGCATGCCTCATGAGGATAGGTTGAGAGAGCTTGGTCTTTTCCCCTTGGAGAGACAAAGGATGAGAGGTGACCTAATAGAGGTGTATAATATGTTGAGAGGTATTGATCGGATGGATTCTCAGAGGCTTTTTCCCAGGGCTGAAATGGTTGTCACAAGAGGACACAGGTTTAAGGTGTTGGGGAGTAGGTACAAAGGAGATGTCAGGGTAAGTTTTACATTCAGAGAGTGGTGAGTGCATGGAATTGGCTGCCAGCGGTGGTGGTGGAGGCGGATTCGACAGGGTCTTTTAAGAGACTTTTGGATGAGTCCATGACACTGAGTAAGATAGAGGGTTATAGGTAATCCCAGTAGGTAGAGATGTGTTTGGCGCAACTTGTGGGCCGAAGGGCCTGTTTGTGTTGTAGTTCTTCTATGTTCTATGTTCTAAAACAGGTTAAAAATCTACACTTTCTCCCTCTTTCTTACTTCTTCTCCTGTCACTGCCCCTTCTGGATAAAGTGTGTGTCACTGGTTTGAATCCTACCAATAAACTGAGATCTCATAACAATTGCAACATCTTCTACATCTGACTGCAAAATCTTTGCCTGACTGGTTCCCTATTGCTCACTGTACAAACAGTTGAATGTATTCTGAATTAAGCAAAAAAAAACATATCCTCGTTGTTGAAACCCTCACCAGATCCAAGGGGAATCATTGATTGATCTCCCTGTGGGGCTCGGTGAGCATGAACAGTGGCCTGCCCAGGTAGAACTCAGTAAATGAGCCTTTTATAAAGCAGGTCCAGGACTGGGCCTGCTGAACTACTTGACAGTAAGAAGTCTAACAACACCATGTTTAAGTCCAACCGATTTATTTGATAGTAAACTCGCAAGCTTTCAGGGGTAGAAGGGGTAAACCCCGAAAGCTTGTGAGTTTACTATCAAATAAACCGGTTGGACTTAAACCTGGTGTTGTCAGACTTCTTACTGTGTTTATCCCAGTCCAATACCGGCATCTCCACATCATGAACTACTTGACCCCAGGTAGGCACTGCTGTGTGTATACCACAGTAGTATTTTACTTTGTATTCCGTAATAAACTATGTTCCTTTCCAATCTGGCTTCCTGAGTTAGTGCACTCGGCGAACAATTGAGCAGAATAAATAGAAAGGAGCTGGTTCACCCCATTTCACCTGGCTGTAACACCCTTATCTGCACACAGTCAACCAAGCTGGAGTACTGTGTGCAGTTTTGGTCGCCATACTTACGCAAGGATATTTTGGCCCTGGAGGGAGTGCAGAGGAGGTTTACTAGGCTGATGCCGGAGTTGAGGGGGTTGAGCTATGAGGAGAGGCTGAATAAACTAGGCTTGTACTCGTTAGAGTTTAGAAGAATGAGGGGAGATCTCATTGAGACATATAAGATGGTGAATGGGATGGATACGATAGAGGTGGAGAGACTATTCCCGCTCAGAAAGGACAGTTGGACTAGGGGGCACAGCCTCAAGATAAAGGGGGGGCGGTTTAGAACGGAGTTGAGGAGGAACTTCTTCACTCAAAGGGTGGTGAATCTCTGGAATTCTCTGCCCGTTGAGGTGGTGGAGGCTGCCTCGCTAAATATTTTTAAGACGCGGGTTGATGGGTTTTTGATAAGCGAGGGGATTAAGGGTTATGGGGAGAGGGCGGGAATGTGGAACTGAGCCACGACAGATCAGCCATGATCTTATTGAATGGCGGGGCAGGCTCGAAGGGCTAGATGGCCTACTCCTGCTCCTATTTCTTATGTTCTTAAGATGGTCAATGAAAAAATGTATCAGCTGCCAAGTTTTCAATTGAACCACCTAGTGGCAATAATCTGACTATTAGAAACCCATTTAAATTCAAATTTTCATGGAGACATTTCAGTCCTGTTGTAGAAAATAATTGCTTGGCCTGGGACCAACTGGGTGACATTTGGAAGTAAATAAAAGGATTATTTATGGCCCTTGCTAATTGAACATCTTCAGAAAAGAACAGGAGTAATAAAATTGGATGATGCCATCAGGCCGAGACAATGACAAAAATATGCCACTCCTGTGGGATACAATTATGTGACTTTTGTCGTCTTCTTGTTTGCTAATTTAAAACTACAGAATCATTTTCACTTCAATGCACTTTCCAATTTGCAAACCCATTTTCCTCATTTTAGTCTAATTCATAAATGTCATTTTACTAAGATAGATGGAAATAAACCTTGCACATCAGCAACATTATAACACTCCACCCATAGTTTCAGCTGGGCTGTGGCAATCTTAGAGAGGCATCGGTTTGTGTTGCAAATTTCTTTCAAAGTGATTGAAATGCAGCATTGTTTAACTTCTGACATTCACCTCCTGGAGAAAAGTTTGAATGACGACCTTAAAGGTCAATGCTGGGGTCATTTGGGTTCTCACATTATGCTCATCCGTACTGACACCAGCACGATGGCACAGTGGGGTGGCATGGTGTCCCAGTGGTTGGCACTGCTGCCTTACAGTGCCAGAGACCCGGATTCGATTCCTGGCTTGGGTCACCGGCTGTGTGGAGTCTGCACATTCTCCCTGTGTCTGCGTGGGTTTCCTCTGGCTGCTCCGGTTTCCTCCCGAGCAACTTACGACTCACCATCCGTAAGAACAACTACCAAAACGGTCTTCACGTGGCTGCTCTTTATCAGGCTGGTGCTATTCTGAAGACAGACATCAGTCATGGTCAAGAAGAAGTGTACCCATTCTACCACAAGTGCATAAACTTATAAAAGATTTGACATGATTCACAATAAAGGCAAGTTTAAAACAAAATCAGCAATGTGATAATGAGATAACCTATTTGAGCGGTGTTGATTAAGGAATAATTGTTGATCAGGACATTGGTAAACTATTCCTTTTCAGTTTTGTCAAATCTTTCATGTCCATCTGAGAGGGCAGATGGAGCATTAAGTTGGACATCCCATCCAGGAGGCAGTATTGTCTGCAGTGCAGCACCCCCTTCATTGTCAGTTTTGATTTTTGAGCCCAGATCTTAGATAGGAGCCCCTGTTTCACTGCCTGACATAACCAAGACCAGGACTGGTGCTGGTATCAGCCGTGATCCATTGGGTAGCACCTTTGTCATTCAGGCAGGAATTTGTGTGTTCAAGTCCCAGGTGATACTCCTGTGCGGTATTGTGGAAGCACTGCACTGCATGGAGGTATGGGTCCAAGGCTCTGTCTGTCCTCTCAGGAGAATATAAACAATATTAATTATACATGTATTCTAATGATGACTTCACAAGGTAATCAAATTGACTGGGTTCAACAAGGATCAACTAATATCTGCACCCTGAGGGTGGCATGGTGGCACAGTGTTTAGCACTGCTGCCTCACAGCACCAGAGACGCGGGTTCAATTCCCGGCTTGGGTCACTGTCTGGAGTTGGACTCCAACTGCTGTGTAGAGTTTGCACATTCTCCCAGAGTCAGCATGGGTTTCATAGAAATCATAGAAACCTTACAGCACAGAAAGAGGCCATTTGGCCCATCGAGTCTGCACCGACCACAATCCCACCCAGGCCCCACCCTCATATCCCCATATATTTACCCACTAATCCCTCTAACCTATACATTTAGGACACTAGGGACATTTTTTTTTAGCATGGCAAATCAACCTAACCTGCACGTCTTTGGACTGTGGGAGGAAACCGGAGCACCCGGAGGAAACCCACGCAGACACGAGAAGAATGTGCAAATTCCACAGACAGTGACCCAGGCTGGGAATCGAACCCAGGGTTTCCTCCAGGTGTTCTGGTTTCCTCCCACAGTCCGAGTGATGTGCTGGTTAGGTGCATTGGGCATGCTAAATTCTCTCTCAGGTGCCGGAGCGTGGTGACTAGGGAATTTTCACAGTGATTTCATTGCGGTGTTAACGTAAGCCTACTTGTGACACTAATCAATAAACAGAAACTTCCAGTGTAATATCTCCACTTCATGATGCTTTCTGTATATCTTGCATTTGAGTGACATTGCACTTAATGTGACATTTCTCTGATAAATTGCAAACAAATAAAACAAATACATTACAGCATTGCACCTGATTGAACCTGTTCCTAACAATGGCACAAGCACCACTTCCGCAATGCTCGCTAGTGTTAATGATGAGGGTTTACTGCAACATGGTTTCCATCCTCATGATCTGTTTGCTTCTATTCCAATATTCTGACAGTCCTGTACACACCTTCTAATATTCCAGATTATGAGTGTGGGGATTTTCTGGCTGCCCCCTTTCCCGTGGCGGGATGCTGTTCTTCGGCAGCGGGGCCTTCACTCCAGCCCGCGTTGTCAGGAAACACATAGCGGGGATACGCCATCAGCAGGACCACAAGATCCTGCCGGCATGAACAAACAGAACTCTCTCCCCTGAGCGCTGTGCTCACCTCTGAGCTCATTTGGGAATATCGCTCGCTAGGTGCACGCCCTCTGAGACCAGTCATCCCGGTCTGACATCACGCTGCCATAGATGCATTATTTAACGGACGGGCTATATGTGATTTCAGTGTATGGGCCCAATAATGATAGGCTGATGTGTCACAATGAGCCTCCTTTTGGGGGACTGCGGGAAAAATGGTCCACCACTGAGGTTGGGGGGGGCGGGGTTGATGGTGGTGAGGGGTTGGGGGGATCTCTTCCTGCTTTTACGTCATCATGAAACAAGACTTTGGCGTTCTCGCCATATTTTCCCCCCTTTGCCATCCGAAAGACGGTGCATTGGCCATGCTAAACTCCCCCTCAGAACAGGCACCAGAGTGCGACGACGGCGGTGGGGGCTGGGGGGTGGGGGGGTGGTGTGAAATTTTCACAGTAACTTCATTGCAGTGTTAGTGTAAGCTTATTTGTGACTAATGAATAAACTTTACAGCCCATTCAAGTGGGGACCGAAAATCTTAGTTTAACAGACTAAAAGTTTCATTCTGAATTGCAAATGGTTTAAGTATTGACAACTCTCTGGATAAAATGGCGCACTTGAACCCATTCTTTTGTACGTTTGGTTTCCTAGGTATTGAACATTCCTGGGGACGGGGAGGGGGGGAGCTGAGGAGCAACTTTGTCATTCATGGGTTCCTAATATTATTGCAAGCCAATGGATGTCATGGTGGATGCTGTGAATCATGTGGATTCCGTACCCCAATCCATTGCTCCCAGTGAGGGCTCCAACTTCAAGAAAATTGCTGAAAAGTGTCTTCGCCCTGCACTCACTTCAAGTGCAGCTCACTCCCTGCGCACGGGCTCAGTGAATTTACCCTTGTGCTGTGTATGCAGAATGCAAGCCGCACTGCAGGATTAAGATTTGTAATGTAATCACTGGCAGCACACCAAATTATGATGTTCAATTGATTACTTGTAAATAGCAGAGTGAATATATATTGAACAAGGGAAAAAGAACATTAACTCTGAATGGGAGCTGACTCATATCTCATCATTCTTGCCACTTAGATTGCTGGCACATCCTCCAATTTAGATATATATATATAGAAAAGCTTGCTCAGATTGGTAGCATTACATATTTGAAGGCTTCACTCACTTGTCTGCCTTTTATCACAGCCTGAGTTACATTACTCCTGATTAAAACCAATTCTGTAGTCAGAAAATAGTTAAAATATTTAAGAGAAGTCAAGGGGTCCATTCTGGTTTGCTAAGCTGCTTACTTAATGCAATTTCATCTCAGCTTCAAATGCATGGCCCAGTTTAATGGTCGATAGCAAATGACAATGTGAGAAGTTATACTTTTATATTTCACCTTTTTAGATCATAAATTTGTAATTGCCAATTCATACTTGCTAACCAATATTTACATCTACAATTGGAATCATTCCAACCATTGGGATGCAATTGGTAATGATTATGGGGAGAAGGCAGGAATTTGGGGATGATGAGCATATCAGCCGTGATCGAATGGCAGAGTGAGCTATATGGACTGAATAGCTTAATTCTGATCCTATATCTTACGATATATAGGCCTTTACATTTATATTTGCTGGCGCAGGTGTGATGGGCTGAATGGCTTCTTTCTACGCATTACTTTGCTATGGCTCTATATTATTGCAAGTTTCATAAGATATACAGGAGCAGAATTAGGCTCATCAAGTCTGCTCTGCCGTTCGATCATTGCTGATATGCTCCTCATCCCCATTTTCCTGCCTTTCCCCCCCCATAACATTTCAACCCATTACCAATTAAAAATCCACCAAATGTGTCAAGTTTCAATTTGATATTCTTGATGATACAACCATTGATATTGTAAGGGGTTCAATCTGTTGCACTGTCAGCCTTCTGTCCCATTCTAGATACACCAGTGCAGTGCTGATAGAGAGCTGCACTATTAGAGGTCCCAACTTTCCAATGAGATCTTAAACCGGGCACCTAACTGTCTACTAATGTGGACATGGAAGACCCTATTTTGATGAAGAGCAGGGAAATTCTTCCTGGAGTCCTGACCAATATTTATCGCCCAAGCCAAAATCATGAAATAAAATGGATGATCTGGTCAGTTATTACCTTGCTCTGGATGGGACCTGGAGATGCACGGAATTGTCTGCTGCACTTCCTATGCCACAAAGGTAATTTTTATTTCAAAGATACTTCAATGTTTACACAAATAAAAGTCGATAATGCAAAGCACTCTGGCGTGTCCTAAGATTATGAAAGATCCTATACATACAAAGGTTCCCTTCTTTGCTGCAAAAAAAATAATTCAAGGGGTTTGAAGGAGAATCGGGCCCTTAGGTTCAGAGGAGATGTCATCTTGACATCACATGGGCAAGGCTGATTGCGTCTTCATGTTTTTGCTTTCCGTGCCTTACTTTATTTCCCAGACAGATTGTGGTGTGGGAACAGAAGAAATAACATTATGACAGAGGTGTCATGTTTCAGCCAATGTGTATCTTATGAGTATGCAACTGATACTGAGACATGAAATAACTCCACAAAGGCAGATGTAATTGCTGTGCCTTGTACAGCAGTCCCTGCCAGGCTAGTTAAAATTCCTGGGAAAAATGAAATTGCTAAATGATTTTAATTAAAAAAACGTTTCTCCAGTACATCTGCCAATGTCCTAGTAGTTGCCTGATTCAATAATAATGGCATTATTGACTAATCATAGTGACTATTCTTCAACAATTAGTTGACAGTGGGCCCAGACATGATATGGAGAAAACTCCAATGGTGGAGAACTTTGGGAATCATAGATCAGAGGTCACCTGTTTCTCACTGTTCCTTCTATCCATGGACTCATGATACCTGCTTAGTGGAAAGATTGTTGTCAAGTTCTGGTATCTGCTTAACACTTGCTTATTAGCACTGCAGCATCACAGGTTACAGATGGGATGGGAGGTAGGTTGAGGTGGGATGGGAGGTATGTTAGAGGTGGGTTGGGGGAGAGGTGGGGTGGGAGATGGGTTAGAGGTGGGGTGGGAGATGGGTTAGGGATGGGGTGGGAGGTGGATTAGAGATGGAGTGGGTTAGAGATGGGGTGGTAGGTGGATTAGAGGAAGGGTGGGGGAGAGGTGGGATGGGAAGTGGGTTAGGGGTGAGGTGGGGGAGAGGAAAGGGGTGGAAAGGGTAAGGTGCTCGGGTCTGGCGGTTGCACACCTGAGCAGAAAGTACAGACTCACTGGGTCCTTACAGTTTCCTCTCCTACGCTTTGCCCCTGACATCAGCCCCTACCTCTCTTTTTTAAAGTTTAAAGTTAAAGTTAAACTAAATCCATCTCAGCTGATTGCAGTCACCAACAGTGTGTCCTACTGAACGTTCTCATTTACCTTTTTACAAAGTCTGATGAATGATCCTCTTTTGTTTCATTTGATTCTGCTCCTGTGAAACCTTGTTGAAGATTTCCCCATGTTAAAGGTGCTTTAGAAAAACATGTTGTAGTTGTTGCAGTGCTTGAATCACTCAACATTGAAATTCATCTGCATTAGTCTGTCCAATGCCCAAAGTCACTGTCGAGATTTGTACTTGAGAGGAGTGATGTAGTTTGCAAACTAAATACGCACAACTGTTTTTCTTATTCCCATTGAAATAACTATTTATCAGTTTGGAAAAATGCTGTCACTTTTTAAATAAAAAGCAACAGTTGAATTCAAGCAAGAATTCCCACAGGGCAGATGCAGGCCATTCAGCCCATCAGGTCTGCACAGGCTCATCTTACCCAGAGCCTGTCCCCTTAGACCCATGTACTTACCCTGCTAATCCCGCTAACCTGCACATCTTGGGAGTCTAAGGGGCAATTTAGCATGGCCAATCAACCTAACTGTGACATCTTTGGACTGTGGGAGGAAACCAGAGCACCCAGAAGAAACACATGGACACCTGAGGCTGGAATTGAACCTGGACCGCTGGCGCTGCGAAACAGCAATGCTAACCATTGTGCCACTGTGCTGCCCGCAGGTTTAGATAAATTGAGTGAGTGGGCAAATGCACGGGAGATGCAATATACCAATGATATGTGTGAAGTTGTGCACTTCGGTAGGAAAAGCAGAATGGCAGAGTATTACTTAAATAGTGTTTGATTGGGAAATGTTGGTGTACATGGAGACTTGGGTGTCCTTGTACACCAATCACTGAAAGCAAGAATGTAGGTGCAGCAAATAGTTAGGAAAGCAAATGGTATGTTGGCCTTCATTGCAAAAGGATTTGAGTACAGGGGCAAGATATCTTTCCACAGCTATACAGGCCTTTGGTCTACAGAGACCATACCTGGAACAGTTTTGGTTGCCCTACCTAAGAAAGAATATACTTGCCATTGAGAGAGTGCAGCAAATGTTCACCACACTGATTCCTGGGATGGCAGGATTGTCATATTGTCATATAGATTGGGTCAGCTGGACCAGTACTCATTTGAATTTAGAAGAATAAGAGGGAATCTCTTTGAAATGCATAAAATTCTGTGAGATCTGGACAGACTGGATGTAGGGATGATGTTCCCTTAAATGGGGGTAACATGCAGGCAGCACAGCGGCACAATGGTTAGCGCTGTTCAGCTGCTAGCTTGGATCACTGTCTGTGTGGAGTTTGCACATTCTCCCCGTGTCTGCGTGGGTTTCCTCTGGGTGCCCTGATTTCCTCCCACAATCCAAAGATGTGCAAGATAGGTGGATTGGCCATGCTAAAGTGACCTACTTTCAGAAGGATTAGCAGAGTAAATATATACGGTTACAGGAATAGGATGGGATTGCTCCTATTTATTGACTACAGCTCAGCCTTCAAAACCATTATTCCTACATAACCCATCTCCAAACTCCGATGCCTAGGCCTCAGCTCCTCCCTCTGCAACTGAATCCTGAACAATCAGTAAGGATAACCAACAACACCTCCTCTACAGACATCCTCAACACCGATGCCCCACAAGGCTGTATTCTCAGCCCCTTACTATACTCCTTATACACCAATGACTGTGTGGCCAAATTCCCCTCCAACTCCATTTTCAAGTTTGCTGTGGACACCACCATAGTGGGTCGGATCTCAAACAATGATGAGACAGAGTACAAGAATGAGAAGAGGGCCTCGTTTTACCAATTTGATTCTAAGTGCTTGGCCAACTCAGAACTATGAGTGTTTCATTTCTGACTTTTAGACCCGTTCTCAGGTACTTCCATACGCACTTTGCAATTTCGAATCGCGTTACAGAAGCCTGTGGGTGGGGCTTAATGTGCCCAAAATCCTGCAGCTCCGATTGGTACATGAGCAGAAGAAAATGATGCAATGCGGCTTCCCTGCCACATCCTCCTGTGTCGGATAATGCCTCCGTCTGCCCTCCACGGACATTGCCCCACCTCCCCCACAACATTACTGACCCTCTTATCCCCCATCCCCTCCACCACCCAGACTTTCCCCCCCCCCTTCCCCTCACTGATCTCAGGCAGAGTGGCAGCAGATCCCTCCCTCACCCGCCCCCCCACTCCACATCCTTTCCCGTCCCTCCAGCCACCCCTCCACCAATCTCAAGCAAAGAGCCGCCAGATGTTTGGCATTTACCTCCTCGCTAACTGGAGTGCCTAAATCGGGTTTTTGTGGAGAATGTTTGTTTGGTGCTGATTCTGGATGGGCGAACATGGTGATAAAGGAGGAAGTGCTGGTAAGGTTGGGCGTGCAGCCCAAAGAGAAAGATACAGAAGTCTGAGGTCCCATACCAACTGACTCAAGAACAGCTTTTCCCCTGCTGCCATCAGACTTTTGAATGGACCTACCTCACACTAAGTTGATCTTTCTCTACACCCTAGCTATGACTGTGACACTATATTCTGCACTCTCTCGTCTCCTTCTTTATGAACGGTATGCTTTGTTTGCACAGCGCGCAACAAATAATACTTTTCACTGTATACTAATACACGTGACAATAATAAATCAAATCAAATTGTTGTCAGTGCAGGCTTGGTGGGCTGAATGGCCTCCTTCTGTACTGTCAGAATTCTATGATTCTATGAACCTGGGGTCATAGCCTCAGGATACAGATTTAAGACTAAGACAAGGAGAAAATTCTTCATTTGGGGGTGGTGAACTTGTGGAATTCTCTTCCACAGAAGGCTTTGGAGGCCAAATCACTTAATATATTGAAGAAGAAAGGAGGGAAATGTCTAAAAGCTGAAGAGGTCAAGAGATTTGGAGAGAGCAGGAGTCTGGTTTTGAGATAGAGGATCAGTGATGATCATGTTGAATGGTAAAGCAGACTCAAGAGTCCAAATTGCCTACTCCTGCTCTTATTTTTTCAGGTTTTAATGTATCACCCAAAATCTTACGTTCCTTTTCACAAATCCGTTCCAGATGAGCACCCGAAGAATTGCTACCTAATTAATGCAATTGGACTGTTTTCGCCGTTAGTTTCAACATTTATAAAATATATTCATGGGCTTTGTCAAGGGCAAATGATGAATATTTAACTGAGTGGGAATAAAGCTTTTAATGATCCCTTACGGGATGAAGTATAAGCTTTGGAGATGTAGAACAGCAGTGGATTATGACACTATCAAATCTAAAAGGGATAGATCTAAAACGTATTTCATTTAAACTATCAAATGACTTGGAATATATAAATATTCTCTGCTAGCAATCTATGGAATATTACGATCAAGAAGTGATTACCTAAGAAGCAGTGTCTGAGGGTTTAAAGAACGGTTAATAATTGATCAGATATAGAAAATCCATCCACTCTTTCACTTCTAGTGTAAGGTCAGAAGTGTGAGCGTTGGTGATGATATAACTGTTCAGTACCATTCATGGCACCTACACTACTGAAACAGTCTGTGCCCACAGGCAAAAGCACAAGGACAAATGTACAGGCTTGGGCTGAAAAGTGACATGGGATACTCACAACAAGCTATAAAAGGCAATGACCACCTCCAAAAAGAAAAAAAAAATCTAACCATCTCCCCTTGACATTTTGGAGGTTGTGAGTTTTAAGATGTGGCTTGCACATATAGCTTTAAACTAACAACAGATTTTCTAGGACTTCTTCGTAGAATTAACAGTGCAGAAGGAGGCCATTCAGCCCATCAAGTCTGCACTGACCACAATCCCACCCAAGCCCCCTCATATTTACTCTGTTAATCCCCCTGACAGGAAGGGACAATTTAAGAACATAAGAACTAAGAGCAGGAGTAGGCCATCTGGCCCCTCGAGCCTACTCCACCATTCATTAACATAATGGCTGATCTTTTTGTAGACTCAGCTCCACTTAACTGCCAGCTCATCATAATCCTTAATTCCTTTGTTGTTCAAAAATTTATCTATCCTTGCCTTAAAAACATTCAATGAGGTAGCCTCAACTGTTTCACTAGACAGGGAATTCCACAGATTCATAATCCTTTGTGTGAAGAAGTTCCTCCTCATCTCAGTTCTAAATCTGCTTCCCCTTATTTTGAGGCTATGCCCCCCGGTTCTAGTTTCACCTGCCAGTGGAAACAACTTCCCTGCTTTATTTTATCTATTCTCTTCATAATCTTATATGTTTCTATAAGATCTCCCCTCATGCTTCTGAATTCCAATGAGTATAACCCCAGTCTACTCAGTCTCTCCTCATGAACCAACCTTCTCAACTCCGGAATCAACCTAGTGAATCTCCTCTGTACCCCTCCAGTGCCAGTGTATTCTTTCTCAAGAAAGGAGACCAAAACTGTACACAGTACTCCAGGTGTGGCCTCACCAGCATCTTAAACAGCTGCAACATAATCTCTCTGTTTTTAAGATCCATCCCTCCAGCAATAAAGGACAACCAACTCCTTGAGATTCCTGCACAAGGACACCCAGGTCCCTCTGCACAGCAGCATGCTGCAATTTTTTACCATTTAAATAGTAGCCCATTTTGCTGTTATTCCTGCCAAAATAGATGACCTTACATTTACTAACATTGTACTCCATCTGCCAGACCCTCGCCCATAGACTATTTATATCCCTTTGCAGACTTTCAGCAACCTCTGCACACTTTGCTCTGCTACACATCTTAGTGTCATCTGCGAATTTTGACACTCTACATTTGGTCCCCAACTCCAAATCAACTATATAAATCATAAACAATTGCAGTCCCAACACTGATCCCTGAGGCACACTACTAGTCACTGATAAGTAACCTGAAAAACACTATTTACCCCCACTCTGCTTTCTGTTGGTTAACCAATCCTTTACCCTTGCTAATACATTACCCATAACACCACACACCTTTAACTTATGTAGCTGTCTTTAGTGTGGCACCTTGTCAAATGCTTTCTGGAAATCCAGATACAGCACATCCACAGACTCCCCATTGTCCACTACACATGTAATGTTCTCAAAGAATTCCACTAAATTAGTCAAACATGACCTTTCCTTCATGAACCCATGGTGTGTCTTACCAATTGGACAATGTATTTCCAGACATCTCACTATTTCTTCCTTGATGATAGATTCAAGTATTTTCCCTAGCACAGAAGTTAAGCTAAGCGGCCTAACTAAGTTAGCACACCTAATCAACTTAACCCGTACATCTTTGGACTGTGGGAGGAAATCAGAGCACCCAGGGAAACCCAAGCAGGCACAGGGAGAACATGCAGATCCCACATAGACAGTGACCCGAGGCCAGAATTGAACCCGGATCCCTGGCACTGTGCTATCATGCTGCCTCTTCTCTATAGGGAGCACAAACTGAAACTAAAATGGCAGCCTGCGAGGGTGGTGAAGGGTGGGGGGAGAAGTGAGGGTTGGAGGGGAGGGGGGGGGGGGGGGTTGCATCCAGAGTACCCCTCCCTCTATCTTTCAAACTGAAAAAACAGCATAATTAAAAGAAGTATTTGGCATGATTTCTACAAAGACTGTGAAAGTATGTTTCAGTTTCACCTATCAAAAATTAGTCTCCTGGAGAATCAAGATTCTCGATGGACCATTTACCATTCAGATTTAATTTTTGATCATTCCATTCTTTAATTTTGTAAAATTTTGTCCCCTTTCCTGTAGAGAACAAGGGTGGAAATTCTCCCATCTCGTCCGCCGTGGGAATTGTAGTGGGCGAGACAGAGATTTAGATAGACTAATCATCTCGAGCTCGGAATTTCTGGGCTGGGGATGCCAGCAGCTGGAGAATCCCACTCACCAGGAATAAAACAAAAGAAAAGAAAGCTCTCTTTAATAGTTGTCTTTATACAACCAGAAGATAAGAGGTTCCAAATGTGAGCTGCTAAACAAAGCAGAGAACTTTTAAACCATCTTTACATCTTGTGGCTTTAAGACAGCAAGTTTGCTCAGTAATTATGAATATTTTTGCCTAGACCACTTTCTATTTGTTGCACAGTGCGACAGCCAGGGAGACACACTTTACCTTTGAGAATACCCCCTCTAAATGAGGAAAAATAGAAACAGAATGTCGCTTTAAATAATTAAACGCTAATGCATTAAAAAGCAATTGGTGCATTCCAGATCTCCAAAGAACATAGAACTACCATCAAGGATGCACTTAAGTTTTAATTTTCAGATTCAGGATCGTGGATTTTCAATTCCAGTTTGTTCCTAAAATGGGGAGGGGTAACAAATCATAGAAATATTTAGTGTCACAAGTAGGCTTCCATTAACACTGCAATGAAGTTACTGTGAAAATCTCCTAGTCACCTCACTGGCAACTGTTTGGGTACACCAAGAGAGAATTTAGCATGACCAATGCACCTAACCTGCACATCTTTTGGCCTGTGGGAGGAAACCCACGCAGACACAGGAAGAACGAGCAGACTACACAGACACAGTGACCCAAGCTGGGAATTGAACCTGGGGCCCCGGCACTGTGAGGCTGTAGCGCTAACCACTATGCTGCCACCTGTAAGGAAACCCTACATTAGGGCGGAGGGCAAAAGTGATTGAATGACAAAAATGTTGATAGTGTAAAGCGAAACCAGGTGGTAATAGAAACAATAAAAATACAAAGTTGGATTTACTCTACCACAATCATTTATACCTTTACACCGTCTGTCTTATTCTGAAGTGATTTCCAGCACTTCTTAATTCCTAATAATGAGTCCAGTTGACAGAAAGATAAAAGTTTCCCTGGCAAAATATTAACAGGAAATGCTGGAAATTTTCAAGCCAGGCAGCTTTGCTGGAAAAAGAGGAAGCACAGAGAAAATGGCTGGAATTTTACCGCCCCGTCCATCACAGGAATTGGAATGGGAAAGGGATGGATCATGGAAAAGTCTGTTGACCTCAGGCGGGATGAGAGATGCCGTAAAATCCCACCAATGTTTCAGGTCAAACGACCTTTCAACAGAACTGGAAGAAGTTAGATATGTAAGTGCTGGATGTACAGTTAGTTATTGTTTCTTCTGCAAATATCTCTCTCTCAGGTCCAGCACAGATTGCCTCTTAGGCATTTTCCATTTTTAACTAACAATTCTGGATCATATAAGAATGTCACCCAGCTACCTAGAACACAAAAGATAGCAGGCATTTAAAAAAAACACTTAGAGCTCTGAATAGGGGCTAGATAAATCCACTAGGGGAGGAATTGGACAACATATGGAAACAGACACTCAGATCGCAATCTGCGATGAACCCATGCCCAATGGTTGCAGTACAGGCAACATACAAACCCCATGCTGCCTGGTAATTTTACACAATAGCAATATGAAGCTTATATTTTTTAAAAAAAGCACTTTGTAAATAGCCACATACCTCAACAGTGGGCTCAAGTTTCTACAAGATTGGTAAGGCTTAAGGTTACCCTGCTTTATCTCTTAAAGAGAACATGAGTTTGGCTGTCACACATGCTAGAAGTGATTGGGGAAGACTAGTTGGACCTGAAGGAAAGAGAAAGTAGCTCAAAAGGGCAAAAAGGTCCTCCAAGCTTGTTTGACGCACCAATGGATGCCTTAATGTCAGATATAATGCTATCACTCAATATAACCCTATCACTCAATCTCATGCAACAGCCATTAACACTGACACTGTGGATTCTTTAGAGGGCAACTCAGAGATGGGATCTGTAGGTTGTAATTCATCAGGCATGACTATGTTCAGGTTTGGACCAAAGGGTTGCACAAATGCCAGCTCATTGGATGGCAAGGTCACACAGAAGTTCTGCCTCACAGAACGCAGGTGAAAACTTTGATGGGGTTGCATTTGGAAAAAGAACTGATGGGGCTTGTAGAATGAAACGTTTGGTGTAGTTGTGGACTCTCGCTGTCAAGGGGTTTGGCACCAACTTGACACAGGACTTTACAGAGATCTTAGAGTCCAAACTTTCCAGTATGAAAGTGATTGCTAAATCCACAAAAGCATTTTCTAACCAGTTTCTGATTGCTTCATCATGTACTGCAGCACAATATTTGAGTGCTTCTGAATCACAGGTTTGTTACAGCGAGGGACGAGGCCATTCAACCCATTGTGCCTGCATCAGCTCTCCAAGGGAGCGTTTCACCTGGTGACATTCTCCTGCCTTATCCCCATCATCTTACAGATGGTTTGGGGGAGGAGGGGTGGGCTTGGGGGATGAAGGTTGCACAACCAAGCCTTCTACAGCCCAAGCTGCTTGAGGTCATCCACCAAGGGCATCGACAGTCTCCCGCAGTGAAAGTCAACAGCTTTCCACCAGCAATGCTGCAGTCACTGTGGAACAGCGCAGCATTGGAGACACAAATGTCAAAGAAGCATCCCAAACCAGGTTTAACAAACAGGGCCATTAAAAATATACACAGATGTCAATTAGTCACATTTGTTCATTGCCTTATTGCCCCCACTGTGAGTTCCTTTTCTTGTCTTGGTGCTCCAATGCTGTGGAGGTCCTTCCATGTTCACTGGTTGAAGTGAAGAGGTTAGCTGGGTTAAAAATGGCAACGCTGGTATCAGATCAGCATTATGTTTGATGCTGTAACTATGGGAACCGCAGAGACAGATCACTTGCCATTCACACAACCATTCTATGTTATTCAAGCAGATTTTTTTTTAAATACTCAGAACCTGTCAAGATTTCATTCTTTGGGAACATGTTTTGTGAAAAATGTAATCTTAGTTTTACGCTGCATTAAAATAAACCTGTTGTAGGGTGTAATTTGCTTTTCTTCACAGACAATACAGCAACATCAACATTGCTGAGGATGAATAAGCAAAGGATTGAATAATAAATTCAGAGGTTCCATGCTCTGGGCAATCAAGCTCCCCTTTGCTTGAAAGGTCGCAGATATGAAACATTAACTTTCTTTCTCTCTCCACAGCTGTTGCCAGACCTGCTGAGAGTTTCCAGCAGTTTCTGTTTTTGAGCCAATCTTTCCTGATTGGAATTGGAATCTATGTTTGTGATGGTACTGCTTCTTCCACCTGTCCTTCTGTTGGGTGGGCGCAGTGGCACAGTGGTCAGCACTGCTGCCTTGCAACAACAGGTTCCTGGGTTCAACTCCGGGTTGGGTCACTGTCTGTGTGGAGTTTGTACATTCTCCCTGCGGCTGTGTGGGTTTCCTCTGGATGCTCCAGTTTCCTCCTACAGTCCAAAGGGGTGAAAATTAGATGGATTGACCATGCTAAATTGCCCCTTAGTGTCAGGGGGATTAGCAGGCTAAAGATGGGGTAGGGCTTGGGTAGGATTGTTGTTGGTGCAGACTTGATGGGCTGAATGGCCTCCTTCTGCACTGTAAGGATGCTATGATTCCCTGTTAGGAGTGGCTCTTTCTCTATAACAAAGGAAGCTATTGATAGCTTTTTCCTTTGCCTAGAACAAGACCTGCAACTAAGGAGTGACATCAGCACCACATAACTGTTATGATATACTCTTAAGTGAATGTGGCTATGTTTTCTATTTACATTACTAGAGGGGGAATGATGCAATATATCATGTGATTCAGGCAGTCTCAGTTTGCTCTGTGGAAGGTAACAACTCAGTTACATGTACAAGTTCTCCAATTGTGTGAAAAGGCTACCAACTTCACAAATCCTTAATGAATGAACTGGCATATTTTTGTGTTAACCAATCCCTTACATGTGGTTGGTGTCTTGATGTTTATCTGCTAAGCGAGCACAAGGAGGAGAAAGTCGTAACAACATTTTGTCACAATAAGGTTGGAAGCTTTCAAAGCAAAGTCATTGTAAATTTTAAATCTGTGCCTTTCCTATACCAGCAATTGAGATATGGAATGTACTTACCATGATGTGGGGCCATGGCCCCCTCCCTTTTGTACGTGGAAGGTAGAGTCGTCAGAGTTCTGGATGACCGTAGGCTGCTCTCCCTTTGAGGGACAGAGCTGACTGGTGGCAATTTAACCTGAAAGCTCGGGTTAAGAGGTTGAAAATGAATAACCTCAGCCAGTACAGGAATTGAACTCACGCAGTTGGCATTAGGCTGCATCACAAACCAGTCACCCAGCCATTTGAGCTAACCCCCTGTTTAAACAGCATTGAGACTTTTCAAAATAAGATTGGAAAATTGATCATGATTCTGCTCAGCACTTATCACAACACGGTGTTGACCCTGATGGTCCTATATGTGCTCCAACTGTCCCCTATCTTATGATATGAAAGTAGGCAAATGGTATGTTGGCCTTCATAGCGAGAGGATTTAAGTATAGGGATAGGGATGTTTTGCTGCAATTGCATAGGGCATTAGTGAGGCCACATCTGGAATATTGTGTGCAGGTTTGGTGTCCTTGTCTGAGGAAAGCATGTCCTTGCTATAGAGTACGATGAAGGTTTAACAGGCTGATTCCTGGGATGGCAGGTCTGTCATATGAGGAGTAATTAAATTGGTTAGGATTATATTCACTAGAATTTAGAAGAATGAGAGGGGATCTCATAGAAATTTATAAAATTCTAACAGGATTGGATAGGATAAAAGAATGTTCCCAATGGTTGGCGAGTCCTGAACTAGGGGTCATAGTTTGAGTATAAGAAGTAAACCTTTTAGGGTGAGACGTGAGGAGAAATTTCTTCACCCAGAGGGAGTGAATGTGTGGAATTCACTACCACAGAAGGCAGTTGAGGCCAAAACACTGTGTGATTTCAAGAAGAAATTAAATATAGCTCTTAGGGCTAAAAGGATCAAGGCATTTGAGAGGAACGGGGGATCGGGATATTGAATTCGATGATCAGCCATGATCAAAATAAATAGCGGAACAGGCTTGAAGGATTGAATGCTTCCATTTTCAATGCTTCTATGTTTCAATGCCAACTCTTGCACATAATTGGCCTACTTGTTATTGGTGACATCTGTCACTTGACCAGAAATTTCTTCCAAGGTAATTTTGAAATCTACTTACTCACCTCCGTTCCTGTCCAAATGCCTCCACTGTAGATGTGTTCTAATTGTATGTTGAGGGTGGATCAGTTGCATAGTTGCACGCAATAACCCTTTGTGGAAGGTTGTGTCAAACTGCAATGAAACTTGCCATGTGCATGTAGGCTGAACGCCGAAAAACCCCACTGAAATTCAACAGACCTTTGCATGGCTTGTGTCTCACCCGCTATGGTTCATGTGGTAGACAAAATGGGAAAATTCCATTGCTGCTTCACCGTCTCAGTGTTATCAATTGGAGCATTTTAAAGAGAAGTTTAGTTGTATTGTCAGCTCCATACCAGCTGAATATCATGAATGCACAGAAGTTGGCCACAGACTACCGAACCCTTTCTCTGTAAGAACATAAGAACATAAGAAATAGGAGCAGGAGTAGGCCATCCAGCCCTTCGAGCCTGCCCCACCATTCAATAAGATCATGGCTGATCTGTCGTGGCTCAGTTCCACTTTCCCGCCCTCTCCCCATAACCCTTAATCCCCTCGCTTATCAAAAACCCATCAACCCGCGTCTTAAAAATATTTAGCGAGGCAGCCTCCACCACTTCAACGGGCAGAGAATTCCAGAGATTCACCACCCTTTGAGTGAAGAAGTTCCTCCTCAACTCCGTTCTAAACCGCCCCCCTTTTATCTTGAGGCTGTGCCCCCTAGTCCTACTGTCTTTTTTGAGCGGGAAGAGTCTCTCCACCTCTATCCTATCCATCCCATTCATCATCTTATACATCTCAATGAGACCTCCCCTCATTCTTCTAAACTCTAACGAGTACAAGCCCAGTTTATTCAGCCTCTCCTCATAGCTCAACCCCCTCAACTCCGGTATCAGCCTAGTAAACCTCCTCTGCACTCCCTCCAAGGCCAAAATATCTTTGCGCAATATTTCTCTGTAATATTGCCTACTGCAACCAAACCAATTTCCATCTGGGTTATCAAGAAAGCAAGAGCTTGTTGCGGACTTTTACACCATTGATTTAGCTTCCATTCCATATCTACCATGTGAAGTTGGAATAACAAGATCACTGTCTGTAATAATGCTAATCTACACCCTGAGCTCATCCTTTGACTCCTCACAACCTTTCCACCACATATCAGGCACAAATCAGGAGTGTGATGGAGTGTTCTGCACCTGTCAGGATGAGTACAACTCCACCAACATTCAGGAATCTGGACATTGTCCAGGGCCAAAGAAGATTGCTTCATTAACAGCTTAACCATCACCATAAGCATTCTCTTTCTCCACCACTGGGTCACTGTGGCTACAGTGTCCATCATCTCCACATGGCACTGCCATAACTTACCAAGGCTTCTGGACCGTACCTCTCAAACATGCAACCTCTACCACCAAGAAGAACAAGCACAGTAGGTGCATTGGAACACCATCAGCCCCATGCTCTGTTTCATGTAATACAGCATCCTGACTTGGACATATGTTGCCAATTCTTCATCATCCCTGGGTTAAAATCCTGGAACTTTCTACCTAACAACTGTAGGAGCATCTTTACTATATGGACTACAGCTGTGCAACGCACTCACGCACACACAGTGGCACCGTGGTCAGCTTTGCTGCCTCATAGTGCCAGGGACCGGGGTTCGATTCCCGGCCTGGATCACTGTGCAGAGTCCGCATGTTCTCTCCGTGTCTGCGTGGATTTCTTCCGGGTGCTCTGGTTTCCTCCCACAGTCTGAAAGACATGCTGGTTAGGTGCATTGGCTGTGCTAAATTCTGTCTCAGTGTACCCGAACAGGTGCTGGAGTGTGGTGACTAGGGGATTCTCACAATACCTTCATTGCAGTGTTAATGTAATCCTAAAAATGTGCTACTGATGCCTACTAATGTAATGTTAATGTAAGAAACTAATAAATAAACTTAAAATAAAACACACTAATTGAGACCATGGCTTGGCTTGCTTGGAAAGGAGACAAATAATGCCCTTGGCACGATCAAAGCCTTCTATGCCTGGTGGGCACCGCGGAACCAAAGGCATTTTACCAACCCCTTAAACCACATTGTGTGCTGGTATTTCAAGTTCCCTTTGAGATTCTATTTAGTTTGATGCCGTCTCCCTTTAAGGGGCTACCTTCTCATTTATCCTTCAATTTGCTTGATTTAGTTAATTTTATCCAAGAGAAGCACGCTAATTGAGAGCCACTTCATCATGGAGAATGGGAAGTAAGTAACATGAAGTAAGTGACCATAATTCTATCTGTGACCATAATTCTATCTTGTGACCATAATTCTATCTCCTTCACAATTGCGTTGGAACGAGATAGGATCAGGCAGGCTAGGAAGGTGTTTGTCTGGGGTAAGGGGAGATACGAAGAAGTCAGGAAGTTACTTGGACAAATAAACTGGAAGGAGGCGTTCTTAGGGAAAAGTACTGAAGGAAGGTGGCAGATATTCAAGGAATGTGTGTCTGGAGCTCTGAATGACAACGTTCCGATGAGACAAGGGGGTTTTGGTAGGTCGAGGGAACCATGGTGCACAAAGGCTGTGTTGAACCTAGTCAGGAGGAAAAGGAAGGTGTACAAGAGGTTCAGGGAATTAGGAGAGGTTAAAGATCTTGAGGAGTATAAGGACTGTAGGAAGGAACTTAAAAGGGAAATTAGGAGAGCCAGAAGGGGTCATGAGAAGACCTTGGCGGGTAAGATTAAGGAGAATCCCAAGGCCTTCTATAAATATGTGAAAGGTAAAAGGATAAGAAGAGAAGGGATAGGACCTATAAAAGGTGAGGGGGGAAAGGTTTGTGTGGAACCAGAAGAAATGGCAGAGGTGCTTAACGAGTACTTCGCCTCAGTATTCACAGTGGAAGCCTATCTGGGAGATTTTGTTATGGATTTCCAGCAGATGGAAAGGATTGAGTACGTGAATATTAAGGAGGAGGATGTGTTGGAACTTTTGAATTCCATCAAGGTAGATAAGTCGCCGGGACCAGATGGGATGTACCCCAGGATACTGTGGGAGGCGAGGGAAGAGATTGCAGAGCCCCTGGCGATGATCTTTGCGTCGTCAATGGAGACAGGAGAGGTTCCGGAGGATTGGAGGATTGCGGATGTAGTTCCTATTTTCAAGAAAGGGAACAGAGATAGCCTGGGAAATTACCGACCGGTGAGTCTAACCTCAGTGGTTGGTAAGCTGATGGAGAGGCTTCTGAGGGACAAGATTTACGAACATTTGGAGAGGTTTGACATGATCAGGAATAGTCAGCATGGATTTGTCAAGGGCAGGTCGTGCCTTACAAGCCTAGTTGAGTTCTTCGATAATGTGACTGAACACATTGACGAAGGAAGTGCCGTGGACGTAGTGTACATGGACTTCAGCAAGGCGTTTGATAAGGTCCCCCATGCAAGACTTCTTGAGAAGGTGAGAGGCCATGGGATCCAAGGGCCTTTGGCCTTGTGGATCCAGAACTGGCTTGCCTGCAGAAGGCAGAGAGTGGTTGTGGATGGGGCTTTTTCTGAATGGAGGTCAGTCACCAGCGGAGTGCCTCAAGGATCTGTTCTGGGACCCTTGTTGTTTGTCATTTTCATAAATGACCTGGATGAGGAAGTGGAGGGATGGGTAAGTAAGTTCGCTGATGACACAAAGGTTGGTCGTGTTGTGGATGGTCTGGAAGGATGGCAAAAGTTGCAGCAGGACGTAGATAGGATGCAGGACTGGGCGGAGAAGTGGCAGATGGACTTCAACGCAGATAAATGTGTAGTCGTCCATTTTGGCAGAACCAACGGGATGAACGAGTACACTATCAAGGGCAGAAGTCTGAGTAGTGTTGAAGAGCAGAAGGATCTTGGGGTCCGGGTCCACAGGACTCTTAAATCGGCCTCGCAGGTGGAGGAGGTGGTCAAGAAGGCGTATGGTGTACTGGCCTTCATTAATCGAGGGATTGAGTTTAGGAGTCGGGAGGTAATGCTGCAACTTTATAAGACCCTTGTCAGGCCTCATTTAGAGTATTGTGCGCAGTTCTGGTCGCCTCACTATAGGAAAGATGTAGAAGCTATTGAGAGGGTACAGAGGAGATTTACAAGGATGTTGCCTGGACTGGGAGGCATGCCTTATGAAGTTAGGTTGAGGGAGCTGGGACTCTTTTCCCTGGAGAGACGAAGGTTGAGAGGCAACCTGATAGAAGTTTACAAAATGTTGAGAGGAATAGATAGGGTGGACTCTCAGAGGCTATTTCCCCAGGTTGAAATGGTTGCTACGAGAGGACACAGATTTAAGGTGCGGGGAGGGAGGTTCAGAAGTGATGTTAGGGGTAAGTTTTTCACTCAGAGGGTGGTGAGTGAATGGAATCGGCTGCTGTCAGTGGTGGTGGAGGTGAACTCGCTGGGGTCTTTTAAAAGACTTCTGGATGAGTATATGGGGTTTAATGAGATTGAGGGTTATAGATAGGTCTGTAGGTTGGTAGGTGTTGATGTGATCGGCGCAACTCGTGGGCCGAAGGGCCTGTTTGTGCTGTAGTGTTCTATGTTCTATGTTCTAACATACCCACTTGCTTCTAGTTTTGCTCCTGTGACAAGCTCAATTATGCTGAGTAAGACATTTTGATAATGTGCTGAGAAAAGGCAAGCCCGAACTCCACAGCTGGCAACGTATCGTCTGGCATCAGGAAAGATGTGGTGTGAAATACAATTAAAAGTGACAAAAAGACCCGATACCTGCACCAGCCTCGATGCTTTAGCATGTGAGAATATCTGCACATCTCTCTTTTCCAAATAATGTTTTGCCTACTCTCCATCTTGAGTTCTAACCTTGAAACGAGCCATGTTGAAAGCGTACCCTCTTAAAATATGTTGTTGTCTGTCAATGGCGACTCGGAATCTCCTCGAAGATCACATTTGCTCCACAGTGTTAGATTTTATTCTGAGCACATTATTTCATATCATGGGTGGAATTTTACTGGTTCACCCCACCACCAACTGACGGAGCGAGCCGGTAAAATTGCTCGAGAGACGAGAAATCAGGATCACACCCGATTTCTCAACTTTCACGATCTAGGACGAAGGAGAAGGAGTCAGGAACTTCAAGTTTTTAGGTGCCTGGATCACCAACAAACTATCCTGGTTCCCCCCATACCGACAGTATAGTTAAGAAAGCCCACCAATGCTTTTACTTTCTCAGAAGACTAAGGAAATTTGGCATGTCAGCTACAACTCTCACTAACTTTTATAGATGCACCATTGAAAGCATTCTTTCTAGTAGTATCACAACTTGGTGTGCCTCCTGCTCTGCTCAAGACTGCAAGGAACCACAAAAAGTTGTGAATGTAGCCCAATCCATCACACAAACCAGCCTCCCATCCATTGGCACTGTCTATACTTCTCGCTGCCTTGGCAAAGCAGCCAGCATAATTAAAGACCCCACACACCCCAGATATTCTGTCTTCCACCTCCTTCCATTGGGAAAAAGATACAAAAGTCTGAGGTCACGTACCAACCGACTCAACAACTGCTTTTTCCCTGCTGCTCTCAGACTTTTGAATAGATTTAGCTTGCATTAAATTGATCTTTCTCTACACCCTAGCTCTGACATTACATTACAATCTATGCTCTCTCCTTTCCTTCTCTAAGAACAGTATGCTTAGTCTGTATACTATGCAAGAAACAATATTTTTAACAGTGTGTTAATACATGTGATAATAATAAATCAAATCAAATCAAATCTTACCAGTGCAGAAGGAGCCATTTGCCTCATTGGGTCTGCACCCACTCTCTGCCAGAGCATCTTCCCCAGGCCCTATCTCTATATCCCCATGCATTTACTCTCTATACATGTTGGGACACTAAGGGGCAATTTAGCATGGCCCATCAACCTAACATGACATCTTTGGACTATAGGAGGAAACTGGAGCACCCAGAGGAAATCCACGCAGACACATGGAAAATGTGCAAACTCCACACAGTGACTCGAAGCCGGAATTGAACCAGAATCTCTGGTGCTATGTGACAGCAGTGTTAACCATTGTGCTGCCCTAATATTAACTTAATCATGGAGTTAATAAAAACACACTGGGTGGAATTTTAAATGAAAAATTCTAAGTGTCTAGCCAGCATTATAATGGGAGAGTTGTAGATCCATGTTTTGGATGAGTTTTTACACCTAATCTTGTGCACATAGCACATGAAAAATTAGGCTGGACTGTTTCTAACTACTAAAACAGTGGGCGGGACTTCATTCACCAGTCAGCAGCAGAAGGAGTTGTTATGAATATGCTATGTCTGCACATGCGCAATTTCAACAGCAGAGGCCTGACAGAGAGAGAGAGCTTTCAAACCTCTGATGCTGGAGTCAGCCTGAACTGACCACCCCATCCCTCACTGTTCCTCTGCAATTGCGGGGGCCTACAGCTGATTGCGAGACCCACACCACTCAAAAAGGTAGACCCTGCAGCAATCCCCAGTGGCTAGACTGACCATGCCTTCTCCCTCCCTACACTGACGATAGGCAGAACAGCAGCACGTTCCCTCCCTTCCATGTTTGGACTGGAGGTACACTGCCACCTGGAGCCTAATGACCCTGGCTGAACCCAAAGTGGGTGCCAGGGTACAGTTTATTAGTGAATATATGTCACTTGGAATCACTGCCAATTCCATCTTCTATCACTTTGCTGATGATTGAGAGTAAACTGATGGAGTGGTGATTGGCCATTGGGATTTTTCCCTGCATTTAGTAGATAAAGAATGCTTGGGCATTCTTCTATATTTTCAGGTGGAGGCCGTGTTGTAGCCATTCTGGAACAGCTGGACTAGGAGTGCAGTAAGTTGCGGACTGCAAATCTACGATGTTGTCAGGACCCATGATCTTAGCTGTATCCAGTCGTTCCTGATATCCCATGGAATGTATTGAATTAGTTGAAGACGAGCATTGTGATGTCAAAGAAGGTGTCCGAGGTAAATAATCCAGTTTAACATTTATTAGTGGTACAAATACGCTTACATTAACACCTCAGTGAAGTTACTGTGAAAATCCCCTAGTCGCCACACTCCGGTGCACTGAGGGAGAATTTAGCATGGCAAATGCACCTAACTAGCATGTCTTTCAGACTGTAGGAGGAAACCAGAGCACCCAAAGGAAACCCAAGCAGATACGGGGAGAACATGTGGACTTTGCACAGAAGTGACCCAAGTTGGGAATCGAACCCGGTCTCTGGCATTGTGTCGCAGCACTGTGCCACCGTACCGCCCCACCACTCACTGCTTTTGGCTACAGGTGGTTGAAAACATTTCAGCCTTCACTTTTGCACTGATGAGCTGGGCTGCCCCATTATTGAGGATGGGGATATTTGTGGGGCCCCCTCCCCCAGCAAATTGTTTAATTGTCCACCATGACTCAGGACCAGATGTGGAGGAACTCTAGTTTCGTAATGATCTGTTGGTTGTGGGATCACTTAGTTCTATCTATAATATGACGCTTCCACTGATCAGCACGCATGTAGTCCTGAGTTTTAGCTTCCTCAGATTGACACTTTAGGTATGTTTGGTGCTGTTCATAGCATTTTCTCCTATATATGACATATTTCTTCAT
This sequence comes from Carcharhinus amblyrhynchos, assembly GCF_965287045.1. Classification (NCBI taxonomy): domain Eukaryota; kingdom Metazoa; phylum Chordata; class Chondrichthyes; order Carcharhiniformes; family Carcharhinidae; genus Carcharhinus; species Carcharhinus amblyrhynchos. The sequence goes on along the minus strand of NC_137347.1, from coordinate 9,741,973 downwards.
AATCAATGTTTGCAGTGCCCTTTCCTGGTTAATTAAGATGATAATGAATTATTTGTTAATCTGAGAGTTTAATCTTTTATTTGATGCTAATGAAATATTAAATTATTGCTACATTGTGCAGTACTCAGATCCATTCCAGCATTCTTTAGTAGATGATGCAAAGGTGTTTGGTTCAAACATCATAGCTGAAAAATGGAACTTTGTTCTCGTAATTAAATAATCTAATTAATTTGAAAAGGCAGTCAAAATGTGTGCAAACATTCTGAAAAAAAGCACCTAGTAATTTGAATACAAATTGCCTTGAGATGCCTCACTATCACATGGTGGGATTTGAACCTATGTCCCCAGAGCATTAACCTGGGTCTGCTGGATTAAAAGTCCAGTGACATTACCACTACACCATCGTCTCTCCACAATGGACTGCTCCAATTACGTTTCTGGTCAACAGTGAGCCCCAGAATGTTGATGGTGGAGGGGTTCAATGTTGATAATGTCACTGAATGTTATTGGGGTGGTTAGATTCCTGTTTGTTGGCGATCACCTGGTCCTGAGTCATGGTGGACAATTAAACACTTCGCTGGGGGAGGGGGCTGCACAAATATCCCCATCCTCAATGATGGGGCAGCCCAGCTCATGAATGCAAAAGTTAAGGCTGAAATGTTCTCAACCACCTGCAGCCAAAAGCAGTGAGTAGTGGAGTAGCACAGTGGCACAGTGCTATGACACAATGCCAGGGACCGGGTTCGATTCCTGACTTGGCTCACTTCTGTGCAAAGTCTGCACATTCTCCCCGTATCTGCTGGGGCTTCTTTTGGGTGTTCTGGTTTCCTCCCACAGTCCGAAAGAAGTGTTGGTTAGGTGCATTTGCCATGCTAAGTTCTCCTTCAGTGCGTCGGAGTGTGGCGACAAGGGGATTTTCACAATAACTTCACTGAGGTATTAATGGAAACGTACTTGTACCACTAATAAACATTAAACTGGCTTATTTGCCACGGACACTTCCTGAGGTCTTTGACATCACAATGGGAACAAGCATCATGTGTGCGGGTTGTACAATTCATGTACTTCACATCAGTCTGTGGAAGAATCAGTTTTGTATTGCTTTTTTTGAGTTTTGAATAAATTCTGACTTATATGTCAAGTTTAGTGAGATCCTGACCTGAGAAGTGTATACATGACAAGGGATATATCTTTACTAGAATCCCTACAGTCCAGAAGACCATTCAGCCCATCAAATCTGCACCAACCACAATCCTACCCAATCCCAGCCCCATAATCCCATGCATTGACCCTCCCTAGACCCCCTGACATTACTGGGCAATTTAGCATAGCCAACCAACCTAACCTGCACATCTTTGGACTGTGAGAGGAAACTGGAACACCCGGAGGAAACCCATGCAGACATGGGGAGAATGTGCAAACTCCACACAGGCAGTGACCTGAGGCTGGAATTGAACCCGGGTCCCTGGTGCTGTGAGGCAGCAGCATCAACCATTGTGCCACCGTGCCGCTTTATCAGTATTGGAATCTGAGGACTGATTCGAAATAGTGGAAACAGAAACAATGTGGTCTTGCGAGAAAGGTGTATATTCAGAAAGTTACATATGAGAGGGTAGAAATTTCGCCATGAGAATTGTAGTGGGTGGGACAGGCCAATGCAAATTCTGTTGACCTCGGGTGGGATTTTCCAGCCTTGGGGTGAGCGTGGCCTGAAAACGCAACCCTCTCTCTGGGCAGATTTTGGACAAGTTCAGGTGTGAACCCTTAATGCACATCACAATCCCATCATGCACCCTAAGGACTAATCATAGACTGGTCATGTGATCAAGAAGCAGAATGATGCTGCAACCTGGAGTCCAATCACAAGGAGAGGAAGGATGATGCATGTGGAATTGCTGACTCTGAAGTTGTATAAAAAGAGCAAGCCAAAACCCTTGTATATTAGAGAAGGACAAAGGACAAACTGCAGCAGCACAAAATATGCTAAAAGCAAGAGGAGGCTGTGTCATGAGTATTAACATAGTCATATGGTCATAAAGGTTCACAGCAGGGAAACAGGTCCTTGGGCCAACTTGTCCATGCTGCCCAGTTTTTACCATTAAGGCAGGCCCAATTGCTCATGTTTGGCCCATGTACCTCTGTACCTATCTTATCCATGCAATTGTCCAAATGCTTTTTAAAAGACAAAATTGTACCTGCCTCTACAACTACCTCTAGCAACTTGTTCCAGACACTCACCACCTGATTGTGAACAAATTGCTCCTCTGGACCCTTTTGTATCTCTTGCCTCACACGTTAAGCCTATGCCCTCTAGTTTTAGACTCCTCTAACTTTGTGAAATGATGTTGACCTTATCTATTGCCCTTTATTATCTTATAGACCTCGATAAGATCACCCTAGACCTCCTATACTCAAGGGAAAAAGTCCCAGTCTATTCAACCTCTCCTTATAACCTAAACTACCAACTTTTGGGCAGACCTCATTCTCCATAACTATTTTAAAACTAATGGAATTATGGTCATTGGTCCCAAAGTGATCCCTCACTAACACTTTTATCTGTCCTTCTTTATTTCCCAAGAGGAAGTCAAGCGTTGTCCCTTTTCTTGTTTGGGCCATCCACAAACTGAAAGCCATGCCCCCTTTGTACTGCACTAGCTTCCAGAAAGATGTTTAAAGGGACAATTTAAAGGGAGAAGAGAAGTTTCATAGCCAAATGGTTTAGACAATCGGGGAGAGAGTGGGAGGGAGAGGGGTAGGGGGTTAGTGGATCGGATTGGACTGGAAGAGCGGGGACCAACTTGGACTGGAGGGGGGGGTGGTTTCATACTGCAGGGAGGTGGGGTGTTGTCAGGTCAGCCAGAGAGTGAGAGAGGGTCAGGCCAGGAGGGAGTTGGTGTTGGGCCAGGAAGTGAGGGGGTTAGACCGGGAGTGGGGAGGTTGGGTTGGACCAGGAGTGTGGGGGCTGGTGGCAGAGGTCAGGCCAAGGGTGTGCAGTGGCTTGCTTAGGGGTTGTGTATGTGAGGGGCGTCCCGTGTGAGGCTCAGTCTGAATTATTTTTAGTTACTTTGGAGTTAGCTGTGATTTTTTTTCCTTTCTAACTGTTTCACTGCAAGTGTCAGGGTAAAACTGGCAGAACCATCCACAGTTGATGGTTCCCAGGTTGTGGATAATCTTTGATGTTGGAACGCATTTGCATTGATTAACTCAAGGACCTTTCACAGTGAACCTGTTAACCAAATTTCTTCCAAGAAGAAATGAAATCTTCCTTCAGATTCTGACCCTCTAACAGAATGGAAATGGTGCTTGGCAAAACTCATAACAGTGCGAATAGTACAGTTGGGGGTGGTGTGGGGGGTCGGTGGTGACTGAATGACTCTAAGGACTAAGGCAGGCTATTCTTCAAACAACACTATGATTGAAACCTAGGAAGTAAAGAGAATCGCCAGAACCACCCTTGTGAATTTGCTGGCAGTTACATTTCCTTGTTTTGTGAGGCAGTGTGGCAAAGTTCAGCAAGCTGCAGGGGACAAGATTACATTCTGTGTGTCTACGGCTGAGTGGAATTGAATAGTCTCTGTAGCATCATGTGTGCTGAGGTCCCATACCGGGTATTACATTTCTTGGCAGTTTGATGCAAACACTGACTGTTTTCCACAGAAACCTCAAATTAAGTTAATTGGAACGATGTTGGAGAGAATAAAAAGAATACTCAGATTTGCAGCAGAGTCCAGTTATTTAAAGGTGGTTTACAAGGTCAAGTTCCCAACTTGCACAGTGGTTTGCACCGCTGCTTCACAGTGCCAGAGACCTGGGTTCAGTTCCCGGTTTGGGTCACTGTCTGTGTGGAGTTTGCATGTTCTCCCCCTGTCTGCATGAGTTTCCTCCAGCTGCTCCAGTTTCCTCCCACAGTCTGAAAGACATGCAGGTTAGGTGTGTTGGCCATGCCAAATTCTCCCTCAGTATACCCGAACAGGCACCAGAGTGTGGTGACTAGGCAGCAACTTCATTGCAGCATTAACGTAAGCCTACTTGTAACACTAATAAATAAAATTACTGTTAAATTTTAAAAATTACAATCCATCCTTGCCTGTCCCCTCTGCAGTGGTGAAAATGGTGGTTGCCAGGCTCGTGAATGGGATCTTCAGCAACAGTTTGACTGAGGTGTGGAACCCTTCTGACTTCACCAAACATAAGGCACCATTTTCAAAATAGACAAATGTCCAGCTCCTTCATAATCAGCTGCAAATAAAGGAAAGTTTAGGAAACTGCAATGGTGGCTTCTTGCAAGTTGACCTTATTTTGATAAATTCCCTCAGGTGAAAGTTTGAGAGACAGCACAAAGCAAGGCCAAGTACTTCCAAGACTGCCCGGTGCTCATTGTGACGAGAATATAAAACAGGCAATAACAACTCAATAAACACCTCTGTTAAAATTCCATTTTCAGTTGATTTATGAAGCTTATACTTATGAAGAGAGATGGTTAGCTTATGAAGAGGGATTGAATAGAATGGGTCTGTATCATTAGAGTTTAGAAGGATGAGGGGGGATCTTATAGAGACCTACAAGATAATGAAGGGGCTAGATCGGGTAGAGGTAGAGAGATTCTTCCCGCTTAGAAAGGATAGCAGAATTAGACGGCACAGCCTCAAAATAAGCGGCGGGGGGGGGGGGAGCAGTTTAGTACGGAGTTGAGGAGGAACTTCTTCACTCAAAGGGTGGTGAATCTCTGGAATTCTCTGCCCATTGAAGTGGTGGAGGCTATCTCGTTGACGATATTTAAGTCACGGGTAGATAGATTTCTGATAGACAGGGGAATTAAGGGTTATGGGAAGCAGGTGGGAAAGTGGAACTGATCCACTTCAGATCAGCCATGATCTTACTGAATGGTGGGGCAGGCTCGAAGGGCTAGATGGCTTACTCCTGCTCCTATTTCTTATGTTATAGAACATAGAACATAGAACACTACAGCACAAACAGGCCCTTCAGCCCACGAGTTGCGCCGATCACATCAACACCTACCAATCCATAGGCCTATCTATAACCCCCAATCCCATTAAATCCCATATACTCATCCAGGAGTCTTTTAAAAGACCCCAGCGAGTTCGCCTCCACCACCACTGACGGCAGCTGATTCCATTCACTCACCACCCTCTGAGTGAAAAACTTACCCCTAACATCACTTCTGTACTTGCCTCCCCGCACCTTAAATCTGTGTCCTCTCGTAGCGACCATTTCAACCTGGAGAAATGGCCTCTGAGAATCCACCCTATCTATTCCTCTCAACATTTTATAAACTTCTATCAGGTCGCCTCTCAACCTTCGTCTCTCCAGGGAAAAGAGTCCCAGCTCCCTCAACCTAACTTCATAAGGCATGCCTCCCAGTCCAGGCAACATCCTTGTAAATCTCCTCTGTACCCTTTCAATAGCTTCTACGTCCTTCCTATAGTGAGGCGATCAGAACTGTGCATGTTCTTATGACTTCAGGTGTCGAGGTGTGTTCAGCTGGGGAGGGTGGACAAGTTAATGCTGCACCTTTCATGCCATTGTCCGAGATCAAAATGACCCATATTGTGTGCAATTAGGATTGACAGTGTGCACGCCAGGATGAGAAGTAGGTTGTTCTGTGATTATTCAGCACTGGAATACAACATACCAGGGCTTTGCAGTTTGAAGGACACTGATGCAGTGAGTGAGCTGAGAATTCAGGGGTTTGGCATTCTCTTTGGGGATTTTGGTGAAGCAGCGCATTCAGACAGAAAGGTTTCAACCATGCATGTCAGCTTTGTAAGTACGGGTAATACATTTTTATTGTCCGTGCTTATTATTTGTTTAGCAAGGACAAATTCTAGAGAAATATATGAACCCTGTGCCAGTGCCTCATCGTGTATCGCTGAGGGCAATCCAGCAGAATACTGCTCCTTTTTCTGTATCGCTTCAATTACCATAAATTGACATTTGCAACAAGAGCAGTCAAGCATTTGTTTCAAGATTCTGAATGTTTATGTAATAATGAGTTACAGGAGTACAAGTGGAAAATAACTGACATTGAGTTGCGTCAATCCTGAATGAGCGAGAATGTTTCAGCCTCAGGCTATCGACATGCCTAGCGATTCAGTGTTGTAAATTGCAGACAGGTTATGAGGTCCTTTCACAATTTGGGAAAGGCTTTTCAAACACCATCCTGTCAATCCAACAGCCCGCTGACAGTCTTGGTAAATAAACTGCATTTTCCTCACAGGCTGCAATCTGATGTTTTTCTGGCTGATGAAGTTGCATGTTCAGATCCGTCAGAGATAGAATATAAAAGCAGGGAGGTCTTGCTGCAACTGTACAGGGCACTGGTGAGGCCGCAGCTGGAGTACTGTGTGCAGTTTTGGTCGCTGCATTTGCGCAAGGATATTTTGGCCTTGGGGGGAGTGCAGAGGAGGTTCACTAGGCTGATACCAGAGATGAGGGGGTTGGACTATGAAGAGAGGCTGAATAGACTGGGTCTGTACTCGTTGGAGTTTAGAAGGATGAGGGGGGATCTGATAGAGACGTATAAGATAATGAAGGGGATGGATAGGGTAGAGGTAGAGAGATTCTTCCCGCTCAGAAAGGACAGCAGGACTGGAGGGCACAGCCTCAACATAAGGAGGGGGCAGTTTAGAACAGAGTTGAGGAGGAATTTCTTCACTCAAAGGGTGATGAATCTCTGGAATTCTCTGCCCATTGAAGTGGTGGAGGCTACCTCGCTAAATATATTTAAGACACGGGTAGATAGGTTTTTGGTAGGCAAGGGAATTAAGGGTTATGGGGAGAAAGCGGGAAAATGGAACTGAGCCACTTCAGATCAGCCATGATCTTATTGAATGGTGGGGCAGGCTCGAAGGGCTAGATGGCCTACTCCCGCTCTTATTTCTTATGTTCTTAGATAACGTGCAGATACACTGCAGAAAATCACCAAAGGTCCTTAGACAGCACTTTCCAAACTCACAAACACTTCCACCTACAAGGGCAAGGGCAGCAGATACATGGGAACATCACTACTTGCAAGCCACTCACCAGCCTGGATGAATCGCCATTCCTTCATGGTCACTGGGTCAAAATGCTGGAATTTCCTCCCTAACGGCATTGTGGTCAATCCACAGTACGTGGACTGCAGCTGTTGAAAAAGACAGCTCACCACCACCTCCTCAAAGGCAACTAGAGATGGGCAATGAATGCTGGCCAGCCAGTGACACCCATGTCCCACAAATGAATTTTTAATAAATGAGTTGTGTGGTATTAGTTGCATGCAGATGGGTGTGCCTTACTTTCATGAGAATGGCAATGTAACACTAGTTATAATAATAGTATCTGATCAATATTGTTGAATCTGCACGTACACCTTGTAAGGTCCATTCATTCATTCGAATAGACAAGGGGACAGCACGTGATACAAATTTTAAAATTGTATTCTTTTATTGAACAAAACTTAAAAACAATTAACATGACAGAAGCAAGAAGAAAGCAAACCTGGAGACTGGCTTCACAACCAGGCCCTGTACAAAAACATGTACTGAAAAAGCAAAATCTGAGACCTGAACTGCTCTTGAAAACAAACTGAAAACTGAACACAATGTTCCAAACTATATTTCACTTAGCTTGTTATTGGAAATGTTTTTTGCAGTCTGTCTTTGTCTGGAAAAACAATTCTTGCAGCTGCTGTCGTTTGCCTGAATTGTGTACCCTTCAGGGATGCAGTCATTTTTTAGCTAACCTTTAGCCTTCTGAGTTTTAAAATGTAGTCAGTTTAGAGGTCAATTTTTTTAAGCTTAACAGAGTTAGTTGCATAGGCAGAAATATCTTAAAATGAAGCCTTTGTGTAGACAGACACAGTGCTAAGCATACACAGAATCTCTCGCACTTCTTCAATGTTTTCAGAATTACGCCACCCAAACAAACAATTGGTGAGCTAAGGTCTGATGTGAATAATGAAGTTGCTTTATTTCACAGCACATGAATATTCAGAAGAATATTTATAATCAGATTTACATAGTTCAATCGATAAAACCCATCCCCATAAGTCTGGGTGAACTAGTTGCGTGGATGAATTTATAGTCTTCTATATATTTCCTGAACCTTTCACTATCAAAGTGTGAACCATTGCTGAAGTGGCAAGATCTGGAATGCCAAGTGAGTTGGTCCATGAATATGTCTAACCTTGATCCATTTGGAGTTATGGTTAACATGAGAGATGCCTTCCCCTTGATCTCAAATAGGTCCATTCCAGGATCTTCCCAAGGTTTCAATGGAAGTGATAATACCATCAAAATTTCTTGCTGCTCTTGATGATGAGTTGGACAGATGATGCAGCTCAACATCATGTCTGCCAGTGACTTTGAAATATTCCCAGTTATTGGACTGAGTTGATGCCCTAGCATGATATTTTGTAATGCCTAGGTGACCTTCATGTATTCTTTGAACAATTTTGAACTCTTGGTAAACAAAGTACCACCTCCCACCAGCAGGAAACAGGCAGCTAGTAGGACAGAGAATCTTGCCCTACATGTTCACACATCAACTTCTAATGAGAGGAAGTTCTGTCTAGTACAGCCCTGACCTCGGACACTGTCACCAACTCAACACAGCAAATGATGATGTAGTGACTGAATCTCCCTCACCCTGGAGTTCCCAATCACGGTAGTGGTTGATGGCTAAGCCTATCAGCAGTGGCCATTAAGCAAAGAGAGATCAGAGTGGGGAGGCAGTGGCATAGTGGTATTGTCACTGGACTAATAATCCAGACACCCCCCCAGGCTAATACTCTGAGGACCCCACCTCTGAATCCCACCGTGGCAGCTGGTGAAACTTGGTTTCAATAAAAATCTGGAATTAAAAGTCTAATGATGACCATGGAACCATTGTTGATTATTGTAAAAACCCATCTGGTTAACCCATGACTGTTAGGAAAGAAATCTGCTGTCCTTACCTGATCTGGTCTCCATCTGATTATCAGAATTGCAAAATCATCTGGAATCCTAAACAAGACCATCCCAGTTAGATTTTTGATCAGCCTTTTTGCTTGGGAACAGAGTGCAGTTGGGTTTGGGGGTATACTGAGAGTGAGGGGATTAGGTAACTGCCTTAGCCCCTTCTTTCAGTTTGGTCATCCCACTTGGTTTTCCACATGCATAGGCAGGTATGCAAATGATCGAGGTGCCAATGCACCCTTTGTCAAGAAGGCAGCCCCCCCCCATGCGCACCATACACAGGTGGCAGTCAGTGTATTGGAAAGCATCAGGGGGTAGAAACAACTGGTGGGAGTTTCAGACCATTGTACATTGAAGCACAGCATTTAAAAACCCAAACAGCAGCATGGTGGCACAGTGATTAACACTGGTGCCTCACAGCAACAAGTCTGACAACACCAGGTTTAAGTCCAACCGATTTATTTGGTAGTAAACTCACAGTGCCAGGGATCAAGGTTCGATTCTGACCTTAGGTGACTGTCTGCGTGGAGTTTGCACGTCCTCTCTTTGCCTGTGTGGGTTTCCCCTGGGTGCTCCAGTTTCCTCCCACATTCCAAAGCTATGCGGGTTAGGTGGATTGACCATGCTAAATTGTCCCTTAGTGTTCCGATATGTGCTGGTTAGATGGGTTAGCCATGGTGAACGTGTGGGGTTACACATCACATATGTGCAGGGAGAGCACCTGGGAAAGACACTCTGTTCGAGAGTCAGTGCAGATTGATAGGCCGAATGGCCTCCTTCTGCACTGTAGGGATTCTATAATTTCTCCAAATTTATTCTCTTGGAAATTAATTTTTAAAAAGCCCTGAAATATTAACTGGCTTTGGAACTTTGGAACACAAATCTAAATTAACTGGCAGTAAGTTAATTGATAGCGATTGGAATTCAAAAAGATTTCAAAATACATATTCAGGCCATTGAACGACCGAAAATATCATGCAGATGGATACAAACTGAACCAGCTCATTCTCTTCACTTATAGATAGCGTTATGATCCCAGGTGATGTCAGAACTGGAGGGGAAGACCCCAGAGTAGAACCCTGTGTCAAAAGACCGTAATTTTACTTTTTTTAGATAAAACATGGAGGTACAGAATCATAGGACCGCTACCTTGTGTTAACAACAGGAAAAAGTATATCAAACATTAAAAAATTAAATTACAATGCAATACTCCTTTATTTCCCCCTTAGTTTAATGAATACACACAGATTTTAAGGTTAGTATGGATGACAGAGTACATCTTAAACTACAATAGTCTCGTTAACACAAAAAGCCCTTTTTAAGCACACAAATGACTGTGGTCAGACACGCTCCTCTCTGAACTCAAATGAATATCTTTGGATTTCTCCTCAAAATCCCGACAGATAACTGTTATAATGTGAGTCACTTTGTCTCACTGATCTTCGGCTTCTACACGAGTGATTTCAAATTCCACTTTCCAATCTTCTTTTAAATTATATTTTCCCTCTGCTGCTTCCACTGAGGATTCACTTTCAGGTTGTACACCTCTCCCTTCTGGTTCCCTTTGCCTTAAAAACTTTTACACAAACTCTGAGGTCCAACCACAGATTTCCACCATTATTTCAATAATGAGCGAAACTTTATACCCAAAACCATAAAATCTCATCTGAAGTCAACAGACCTTCCCATTGTCTTCTCTTCACCCACTCTGATTTCTATGGTGGACGGGGCAGTAACATTCCAGCCAATGTCTCCCAAACTGTTATAATTTCTCACAAAACTTAGCACTGCTGCAGATGTCTTTCTGGCCTTTCACGATCCAATGTATTTTCAATTAACTCTCTGTGACTTTAATGAACACTGACTTGTTCTAGTTCCCAGTTTCCTCTGTCCCATTAATTCCAGATTCTTTCTCTAGTTTCCCTAATTAGTTGAACTTAGATTTCTGACATCTGTCTGCTTAACTATTGCCCTATAGTATGGCTTTGCTTCTAGTAAGGCTGAGAGAAATGTTCCCTCCTGAGCCTTCTTAAACCACTTGCTTCAACCAGAGCTGTGAGAGCTGCCTTCTCTCTCACTATCTATCTCCAACTACAAGCAAATCAACTAAACTAAAACTTACAAGCATCTCTATATTGCAAGATCCCAATTACTATTAACCACTGCTGGTTTATGTACTCTTCATGCTGTAGTTCTCTCTAAGCACAATAGATTCACAGTTGAAATTGAAACCAATCCCCACATGTACAAACACTTATGTCCAGCATGAATCTAACCATAGATTTTATCCTTCCAGACCCAGAAACATTGAACTAACCCCACTTAAAACTATACCTTATTTCTAATGTTTACCAATATAAATGTAAACCTTTAAAAAACCCCTTTGTTTTCCTAATAGTGGACATAAGAATCATACTACAGTACAATTAATTTAAAAATACTTCTATCACACATTGTCCATTCAAACTCACTGTTCATTCCATTCTTTCTTACATCACTTCAAACGCCCTTCGCTATTTCCCTCAAGAATGTATTAGCTAAATGTTCATAGCATTGAAAAACCTGAAGAAATTTTGTAAGTTTAAGACCCTGGGGCAATATTCTCCCTCCCTAAACTCCTTTAAAGAAGAAAGTTAGTTCAGTGTCACAGATGCCAGATATCCTATAATATTACCACCAATGATACAATGGGAAGACTTCTTTGATTTGATTTAATTTATTCAGGCCAGTGGGTCGGTCTGCCAGCTCCTCGTTAGTGAGGAGCTGTTGGAGAGAGGTTAGTAGGTCTGGAGATTTCAGTTCTGAACCCCACTAATAAGATTTAAAATCAAATGTAAATACAACACCAGAATTCCGGCAGCTGGAGGCACACGAAGGCTGTGGTGCCCAACGGGAAACCTGCTACACGGTCTCCATTTATGTCTTCCGGCCCACTGCAATGGGCTGGGAGAATCACCTTTGTAACATGCCTGAGCTGAGCCGAAAGCAGATTGAGGTAACAATTCACCTTGGGGAGGTATCATTAGCCAGGTGGCAATATGTCTGTCACTAGTTATAGAAAAGGAAGGTGTTATGACCCAGGTCAGAAAATCCAAGGTGTTTTATGAAGTCAGCCTAGACCATAATTTTTGCACTTTGAATTTGGAATGAGTGAGCATAAGGTGTTCCACTCCAGGTATGATTCAAATGACTCACTCGGAAGCTTTTTTAAACAAGGTTTATTTAAGAACACAGTTAACGTATGATAAAAAGAATTAGCATAACTTTTACCAATTACAAAAACGAACAATCATGATATTGTATGAACCTTAACAACTAAGTATACTGTTCCAAATCAAACAACCCCCACAAACATACACCCCTTTCCATGCTTGGCACAGAAAACAAATACACTCACCTGATTCAGGACCTTGCAGTTTTCCAACATCTGCTGTAGATTACTCCATAGGAATGTTGAATTGAGAATGTTGGGACTTTCCCAATCCTGGAACTCCCAGCACACCTTAAGAGAGACAAAGATGCTGCTTGCCTCCAGCTTCTAGTTGCACCTCACAAACAGCAGAATTTTTACTCCAGAGAGAGACAGAGAACTCTGCAGCCCAGGACAGCCTCTGATTTTCCTGCCCCACCAGCAGCTTAATCAGCTGAGGCCAGCCCAATGCACAGAGAGCAAAAGAGTTCACTTTGGACCACCACCACACTCCCCGCCCAACCCTGCATGAGCACTACCACTGTCACTACTCAGGCACTGCTCCCTGCACCATCACCGCCACCAAGCCCAGACACAACCCTTTCCCCTGAGCACTGCACTCACCTGATCTCACTTGAGAGGTCTGCTGGCCAGGCGCATGCCTTGGGAGACCAGTTGTGATTCATGCCACTCTGCCATCATGCTGGCGTAGATGGATTTTCTGATGGAGTGAAGCAGATGATTTGGGTGTAGGAGTCTGACAATTAAATATCCATGTATTCAAATAATTAATTGGGACGGCATGGCAGCACAGTGGTCAGCACTGCTGCCTCACAGCACCAGGGACCCAGGTTCGATTCCCAGCTTGGGTCCCTGGTGCTGTGAGGCAGCAGTACTAACCACTGTCCTGTCTGTGTGAAGTCCTTGCGTCTGCGTACGTTTCCTCCGGGTGCTCCAGTTTCTTCCCTCAGTCCGAAAGATGTTCTGGTTAGGTGCATTGGCCATGCTAAATTCTCCCTCAGTGTACCCGATCAGGCGCCGGAGTTTGGTGACGAGGGGACTTTCACAGTAACTTCATTGCACTGTTAATGAAAGTCTATTTGCGATACAAATAAATAAATATAAACGGTGTTCCTGACATTCAGTGATGGGAAAGGCACCCCATTATTGGCAGGGGAAGAGACAACACTTTTATACCGACATGAATGCAATTTTCCAATTCATGCAACATTTTCCCTTCCCATTCCTGAAATCACCTGACAGAATAGGGAATGGAAAATCCCGGCTCTATAAATGAAATCTTTTCTCTTTTCGTATAGAGGGTGGTGAGTGTCTGGAACAAGCTGTTAGAAATAGTAGAAGTGGATACAATCTTTTTCTTTTTTAAAAACATTCAGATAGTTACATGAGTAAGATGGGCATAGAGGGATGTGGGCCAAACACGGGAAACTGGGACTAGTGGTTAAAAAAGGGCAGCATGGACAAGTTGGGCCAAGGGGCCTGTTTCCATGATGTAACCCCAATGACAGACTCTAATCATAGAATTACAAAATCCCTATTGTGCAGAAGGAGGCCATTCAGCCCACAATCCCAACCAGGCCCTATCCCCATAACCCCACGTATTTGTCCTACTATTTCCCCTAAAACTATGGGGCAATTTACCATCGCCAGTCAACCTAACCCATAGATCTTTCGATTTATTCAAATGTATAATGCACCTCTCTAGCTGAAATGATTACAGGCCCATTTTTGACATCCATAAACACAGATAACAAGAGTTTTTGCCTTAAGTTATTCATCAGTGCTTATTTACTCGAGAGAATATATTGCTTTTATTTGTAAGTGTGTTGCATTGTAATTTTACAACCAAGCCACTACTGTTCACAGTTCTGTTATAATACATGGTTGCTCTAACTGAATTCAAGTCAATTTGTTTCCCTGACCTCATTTGTTTTGACAGCAACCTCTTGTTTATGAGATTTTTCTTGAATCATATCCTTGTGCTTGTCATCATTATGGTACTGAGAAGAGAGTAGGTCAATTCCAAGGTTTATTTCCACACAGGTTTAAGTGGTTGCAGACATCACTGAGGAAAACACGCTCATTTTTATTGACGCAGGCTCCAATGTAAATTGTTTGCGTGTGACCAAAATGAGAATATCACCTTGAATTTGAGAAGAGACAATCTGCGCTTCAGACAATTCTAACCTGGAAATCATTATCCTTAACATCAATCAAGCAATTCGAAACAACAGGGGGAATTCTCCCGTCCTGCCCACCAATCGCAGCGGGTGGGGGGATTGACCACGGAAAGGTCAAATGACTTTGGGTGGGATTTTCCGGTTTTTGGGCCAGTGTGGCCGGAGAATCCCACCCTATGAGTTTGCAATCTCTTTGAAAGATGCAACTGATTTCTACAGCATTCCACGTTTAACAATATGATGTGAATGATGTTGCACATAATCAACTATACCTTTCAGATCAATTTGTGGGACAAGGACATTGTGGGCTGGCCAGCATCTGTTGCCCATCCCTACTTGCCCGAGGACAGTTGAGAGTCAACCACACTGCTGTGGCTCAGGAGTCACATTTAAGTTCATTCATTGGTGTCACAATTAGGCTTACATTAACACTGCAATGAAGTCACCCTGATAATCCCCTAGTCACCACTCTTTGAACCTGTTTGGGTACACTGAAGGAAAACTTAGCTTAGGTTTCCTCTGGGTGCTCTGGTTTCCTCCCACAGTCCGAAAATTGTGCTGGATTGGCTATGCTAAATTTTCCCTCAGTGTACCCGAACACACACCTGAAAGTGGCTATTAGGGGATTTTCACAGTAACTTCATTGCAGTGTTAATGTAAGCCTACTTGTGACAATAATAAATGATAAACTTAAATGTGACTCCAGAACCACAGCAATGTGGTTGGCTCTCAACTGTTCTCGGGCAACCAGGGATGGGCAATAAATACTGGCCAGCCAGCGATGTCCTTGTTCCACACATTAATAAAAAAAGGTATAGTAGATCATCTGCAGACATGGGGAGAACGTGCAAGCTCCATACAAACAATGACCCAAGCCGAGATTTGAACCCAGGTCACTGGCGCTGTGAGGCAGCTATGCTAGCCACTATGCCACTGTGTTGCCCCATGTAGGCCAAACCAGGAAGGATGGCAAATTTTTTCCCCAAAAGGTCATTAGTGAACCAGATGGGTTTTCCCAACTATCAATAATAGCTTCATGGTCATCAGTAGATTCTTAATTCTAGATATTTTGTATTGAATTCAAATTTGACCATCTGCCATGGCAGGATTCGAACCCGTGTCCCCAGAACATTAATTGAGTTTCTGGATTAATAATTGAGTGAAAGTACCATTGGCCATCATCTCCCTCAAATGCATATTGTCCGCCAGATGTGCTTACTCATGCCGATATCATGCCTCAAATCAAAAACCAATCAGTAAGATTCAAGTGAACCACTCCTAGAACAACGTAATGTCTTGGGTGCTCGCTTAGTCTGCACATTGTTATTCCTCACCTTGGCACTTCCACTTCATCTTTCTCATTTTTAATTGAAGGATTGATCACACGCTGTCCATTCTTCAAACTCATGACATGCATTCTCTGGAGTACTAATATATGTACTGATACCTCAGATAGGCAGCGCGTTTGGCACTAGTTGTTGTAACTGTGTCAGACCTTCTGCTCTGTTTCCTTTACCAGTTGGAGCTCATATACCAAGCCCTTTATAAAGCTGGCCCCTGAGCGGCTCCATTATTGTATTGTCCCTATTAGGACTTGTTTGTGTTTATCACAGGTTTGTGGTTTTAGTTTTACTGTATTTTGTGCAATAAAACACTCCTCCTTTCCAGTCGACTACTGGAGTTATTATACTCACGCAATTGAAAATGTAGAAATTTTTTATTTATTCATCCATGGAACATGGGCATCGCTGGCTGATCAGCATTTATTGCCCTTCCTTAGTGGCCATTTGAGGGCAGTTGAAAATCAACCACATTGCTGTGGCTCTGGAGTCATGTGTATGCCAGACCAGGTAAGGACAGCAGATTTCCTTCCCTAATGGACGAAATGAGTTTTCCTGACAATCGACAATGGTTTCAGGGTCATCAGTGGATTCCTAATCCCAGAGATTTTTTATTGAATTCAAATTCTCCACCTGCCATGCCTGGATTTGAACCTGAGTCCCCAGAACATTAGCTGAGTTCCTGGATTAAAGATAATGCCACTGGGCCACCCCACTCTTTCAACTGAAAGAATGCTTCAGCCTCAACAATTAAAATGTACAAAGCTGAACTGGATAGATTTTTCTCCATTGAATGTATTAGGGGTGACAGAACCAAGGCGAGCAAATGGAGGTATGATGCAGATAAGCCGTGATCTAATTGAATGGCAGAGCAGGCTTGTAAAATTAAATGGCCTATTCCTATCTCCCCTGTCTTCAAAATCTGAGGGGGCTGCATGAACTGGCATTGCGTGAAAGCTGAATGGGGTCAGCTATGATGCCCACACAAATGGATCACTTCATTGCAAATTGTTTCAGGTCAAAGGTAAAAAGTAGATAGCCCGGATGAGAGTCAGCACCTTGTAAAGGGGAGATGACAGATGGGGAAACGGCAACTTACACTGCGCGATATATTTGCAAACTTTGAGTTTTTACCTGCTGGCCTGATATGATTAAACCTGAAGTCAATAATGCCAGTTGACAAAGGCCTGCTCACCAAAGCAGGAGCAGTGTAAAGATAACCCTATATATCTGTCTGATCGACTTAGCCACCCATTCTGTATCCTAATGTTCCAGGATCAGAGTTTCTTCATTCTATTTTGCTCTCAAAGCTCATTTAATCCTGTTTGCTTTAACACAAGGTTTACATGAGACACTTTACGCCGGTATCTATTAACCTTTATGTTATGTAACCATGTAAACAAAGAATGTTAAATGTTCATTTCATTCAGGTAATCTGGAGAGATCTGATTATACTGAGAGCTTCAGGCCTCTGTTGACAAGGACATGAGTATTGTTTCTGACTGCTTTATCTCTAAGTAAGAATTGTAATAACCCACGAATGCTCTTGCCCCAAGTCAGACACACAGCAGTGCTTTCTACTTATCAATTCCAGTACCACTCCAATTGACACAATGGAATATCACAGGATTACAGTTGTCATCCCCAGTAAGGATGGAGATTTCTCATCTAAATCAGAAAAATTGTTTCTTTCAAAAAGTAATAATGCGCTTGTAAATGCACATTGAACTCATTTGAAGATGACATTTGAACTGGGTACATTTCCAGAATGCTAAATAAAGCCTGCCTTTGACTTACTCCTTTCAAGGGATAGAAATACAAATTCAGTGCAGTGGGATCCAATCTACATCTCTACAAAGCAACCTACCTGGAGATTATTAAAGAACTGGAATACTTTCTAAGAACTGTACTACAGCTTGTGACTGACTCTCACCCACATGTTGTGCAGCTCAGCACAACTTTAGTTATTATTACGCTGTGTTTGTGATGTAAATTATCCCCTGTTGCCCATATCCTAACACAAATTGGGGCAGGATTTACCAAGCAACCCATCACATAATTCTGGGGGGCAGGAAGCAGCCACCCATTAGCCAGCAGTGGAATCTTCCAGTCCTGCCATTGTCAATAGGGTTTCCTGTTGGTTGTACCCTTTGCTGCCTTGAAACTCGCAGCAAGGGTGCACTGCTGTCGGCGCGATTAGAAAATCCCACCTGCTTGAAAGGCTGGAAAATCTCGCCCAAATTCCAGTCGCTTATCACCATTGTGTTCACTGATCTACAGGGTCTCCCTGTCTGGCAACACCACTCTTTTAATCTTGTTTTCTCTTTTAATCTCTTAATCTTGTTTTCAAAAACCCCCCTCTTGCTTCTAAAACCTCCTCTGGCCCAACAAACCTCAGAGATCTCAATACTTTGCCAACTTGAAGACATTGTAAATCCCCTGTTATTGAGCATTACTTGTTACTTCTTCCATTAAATAACACCTAGGAAGAGTATACTACATTAAAGGTGCTATATAAATTCATATGATGGTTTCTGTGATTTCTCTTACCTCCTGCAGAACCAGAAAGAGATTATGGTATCCTAATAAACAAATCACCAAAGGCTAATACCAGATGCAAAAAAAATCAAAGAAAACTTACAATGTAGAAGAAGGCCATTCGGCCCACCAAGCCTGCACTGATAACAATCCCACCCAGACCCTATCCCCATAACCCCATATTTCCCCTGCTACTCCCTCTGACCTAAGCATCCTGGGACACTAAGGGGCAATTTAGCGTGGCCAATCAACCGAACCTGAACATCTTTGGACTGTGGGAGGAAATTGGAGCCTCTGCAACCCTCTGTGATTAAGAATGCCACAGATTCACTACCCCCTGAAAGAAGAAATTCATAAGAACATAAGAACCAGGAGTAGGCCCCTCGAGCCTGCTCCGCCATTCAATAATATCTTTTCGTGGATTCAGCTCCACTTACCTGCCTGCTCACCATAATCCTTAATTCCTTTACAGTTCAAAAATTTATCCATCCTTGCCTTAAAAACATTCAATGAGGTAGCCTCAACTGCTTTACTGGGCAGGAAATTCCACAGATTCACAATCCTTTGGGTGAAGAAGTTCTTCCTCAACTCATTCCTAAATTTGCTTCCCCAAATTTTGAGGCCATGCCTCCTAGTTCTAGTTTCACAGCCAGTGGAAACAACTTCCCTGTTTCTAGCTTATCTATTCCCTTCATAATCTTGTATGTTTCTATAAGATGATGAATGGGATGGATAGGATAGAGGTGGAGAGACTCTTCCCGCTCAAAAAAGACAGTAGGACTAGGGGGCACAGCCTCAAGATAAAGGGGAGGCGGTTTAGAACGGAGTTGAGGAGGAACTTCTTCACTCAAAGGGTGGTGAATCTCTGGAATTCTCTGCCCGTTGAAGTGGTGGAGGCTGCCTCGCTAAATATTTTTAAGAAGCGGGTTGATGGGTTCTTGATAAGAGAGGGGATTAAGGGTTATGGGGAGAGGGCGGGAAAGTGGAACTGAGCCACAACAGATCAGCCATGATCTTATTGAATGGCGGGGCAGGCTCGAAGGGCTAGATGGCCTACTCCTGCTCCTATTTCTTATGTTCTTATGTTCTTATGTTCTTAAGATCGCCCCTCATTCTTCTGAATTCCAATGAGTATAGCCTTAATCTACTCAGTCTCTCCTTGAAAGCCAATGCGCTCAACTCCGGAATCAATCTACCCAAATTCCTCTTCATCTCTGCCCTAAATGGGTGACTGCTTCCTCTGTGATCATGGCTTCTGGCCCTGGACTCACCCACAAGGGGAAACACCCCAGGGAAGGTGATGTTTATAATGTTCAATTGGTCTCTTGTTTGGTGTGTGTCTGGTATCGGTTTTCTGCGTGTAATTAGTTAAGGCTGAGTGTGATGAGTGAGAAAGAGAGGCTGAACTGAAGCCAGCAGTTATTAGAATGAGAGCAGGCATTTGAAAACATTGAATAAAGCTCCTGTTCAGACCTGTAGGGTGGGATTTACAACATGACCCACTGCACTTTGTAGCAGTGAGAGATGCTCTGCCATTGACCATTGGCGGGATCTTCCAGTCCTGCTGTTGTTAACAGGGTTTCCTATTGAATGTACTCCTCACCACAGTCAGCAGAGAGTCTTAACAACCTTATATTTTAATGGCATTCCTCTCAGCTCCAAAGTACCTGGTCATTTTATGAGAGGCACAACTGACGTCTCTGTGAAAATGGATAGAAGTGAACTGCCTTTGCCTGCTGTGGTTTTGTCTGGAAGTGTCCCAGACAAAGAAACTATGCTGCTCCAGAAGGATTCAGGAACAGCCTGAAAGTTATATTAAGTTATAATTGACTAAATTCATATATTAAATTTTTAAGTATCTTGTGCAGTGTAAATTGAGTGTTGATATTTGTATAAAAGGACTAAGAGGGAGAGGGATGAGGTGATTGTCCCTTTAAGTATCAATCTGTAGAATAAGGGTCTCATGACCCAGTGAAACAATGGGGAGCAGGGTGGAGTTCTACACTCATAGTCGTCTCAGGAACTGATTGCAGCCACTAGGCTGCAAGCCTCTGTAGAGTTTTACCCTGTAAATAAATGAATTGTGTTTTCCCTACACTGCTGAATGAGCATCTTCAGAACACCTTACAATTGGACCATCATGAAGTCCTAGAGGACCTTCAAACCCCAGGCATATTCTTTCCACTCCATCACCTTCAGCTCTGGACAATAAATCATTACTAAGCATCAAAACTAACTACTCTCCAAAGTGCAAAAAGGTGTCAGCTGTGGCTCCTTGGCACAATGCTCATATCTGATTCAGTACATTGTGCCTTCACCTCCACTCCAGAGACATGTGTTTATAATCTGTGTTGTCAGTCTGGTGCAATTTTGAAGGATAGAGGGGTTCTGCCTTGCCAATGAAGTATTCAACAGAGCCACCCGCTCAGATGGATATAAACTGTGGTATTATTTCAAAGGAGAGTAGGAAACGTAGGAGCAGTTTAACGTCTGTTGTAGGAAAAATGTTAGAATCCGTGATCAAGGAGAAAATAGCGAGGCATCTTGAGGAGAATTGTTTGGTAGAGCAGACGCAGCACGGTTTCGTTAAGGGGAAGTCGTGTCTGACGAACTTATTGGAGTTCTATGAGGATGTGTCTAGGGCGGTGGATAGAGGAGAGCCAGTGGATGTGGTCTTTCTTGATTTTCAGAAGGCGTTTGACAAGGTGTCTCACAAGAAGTTATTACAGAAGGTCAGGGGGCATGGAGTTGGGGGTAGGGTGTTAGCGTGGATAGAAGATTGGCTGTCAAATAGGAGGCAGAGAGTGGGGGTCAAGGGGTGCTATTCGGATTGGCGGTTGGTGACTAGTGGAGTGCCCCAGGGGTCGGTGCTGGGGCGTCAGCTATTTACCATTTATATAGATGATCTGGAGGAGGGAACCGAGTGTATGGTGTCGAAATTTGCTGATGACACCAAGATTGGTCGAATGGCAAATTGTGCGGAGGGTGTGGAGTGTCTGCAGAAGGATCTAGGTAGGCTGGGCAAATGGGCCAGGAGCTGGCAAATGGAATTTAATGTTGGCAAGTGCGAGGTGGTCCACTTTGGTAGGAATAATGGTAGGAAGGACTATTACTTACGTGGCGAAAAACTGCAACATGCAACGGTGCAGAGGGACCTCGGGGTCCTTGTGCATGAGTCGCAAAAACCCAGCTTGCAGGTGCAGCAGGTGGTCAGGAAGGCAAATGGGATGCTGGCCTTCATAGTGAGGGGGATTGAATATAAAAGTAGGGAGGTCTTGCTGCAGCTGTATAGTGCACTGGTGAGGCCACAGCTGGAGTGCTGTGTGCAGTTTTGGTCACCGCACTTACGCAAGGATATTTTGGCCTTGGAGGGAGTGCAGAGGAGGTTTACTAGGCTGATTCTGGAGTTGAGGGGGTTGAACTATGAGGAGAGGCTGAATAAACTAGGCTTGTACTCGTTAGAGTTTAGAAGAATGAGGGGAGATCTCATTGAGACGTATAAGATGATGAATGGGATGGATAGGATAGAGGTGGAGAGGCTCCTCCCACTCAGAAAGGACAGTAGGACTAGAGGGCACAGCCTCAAGATAAAGGGGGGGGTGGTTTAGAACAGAGTTGAGGAGGAACTTCTCCACTCAAAGGGTGGTGAATCTCTGGAATTCTCTGCCCGTTGAAGTGGTGGAGGATGCCTCACTCAATATTTTTAAGACGTGGGTTGATAGGTTTTTGATAGGCAAGGGGATTAAGAGTTATGGGGAGAGGGCGGGAATGTGGAACTGAACCACAACAGATCAGCTATGATCTTATTGAATGGCGGGGCAGGCTCGAAGGGCTAGATGGCCTACTCCTGCTCCTATTTCTTATGTTCTAAACGTAGAAACATAGAAGATGGGAGGAGGAGGAGGCCATTTGGCCCTTTGAGCCTGCTCCGCCACTCATTACGATCATGATTGATCATCCAACTCAAAAGCCTAATTCTGCTTTTGCCCCATAACCTTTGATCCCATTCACCCTAAGTGCTATATCCAGCCGCCTCTTGAATACATTCAACATTTTAGCATCAGCTACTTCCTGTGGCAATGAATTCCACAGGCTCACCACTCTTTGGGTGAAGAAATGTCTCCTCAACTCCATCCTAAATGATCTATGCTGAGCAGTGTTCTTCCCATCGTCCAGGCCAATATTTATCCAGTAGCCCAATCACTAAGAGGGTGGTAAAGAGGCACAATGGTTAGGAATGCTGCCTCACAGCGGCGGGGACCTGGGTTCAATTCTGGCCTTGGTTGACTGTCTGTGTGGAACTTGCACTTTCTCCCTGTGTCTGCGTGGGTTTCCTCTGGGAGCTCCAGTTTCCTCCCATATTCTAAAGGTGTGCAGGTTAGGTTGATTGGGCATGCAAAATTGTCCTTTAGTATCAGAGGATTAGCAGCATACATATATGGAGTAGGGCCTAAGTGAGATTGTTTTCGGTGTAGACTCAATGAACCAAATGGCCTCCTTCTGCACTGCAAGGATTCCATGATACAGTGAGGTTACCTGTTAACTATCTCTTGATATATGAAAAATGGCTGCTAATATTTCCTCCATTACAGCTGTTACTTAGATTTCAATAGCACTTCATCACTGTAAAGCTCTTTGAGATGTCCTGAGATCATGAAAGACGGTATATAAATACAATTCTTTCTTTAAAAAAAAAACAAATAAATTAATATTGTTGATCTGGAATTTACTAGTGAATTGCCTATCAGCAAACCTCCTCCAACATTATTCAGTCATCTTCAATTGTCCCCAAGAGCCGGGTCTTTATTGTAATTAAACTTAAAAGGGACAGCACACTTTAAAGTGAACTCCACATTAGCAGCAAAATCCTACATGGTATATCACTTCATTCATCAAAGTTATTGCTACCCATGACAGTTCAGTTCATTTAACAAAAATTTTTAAAATAGTTGGAGGGTACTGATTAAATTTTTCCTTTCATCCCTTGACCTTTCTTCTAGACATTGCAAAAAAACCTCACTTATTTCCTCTCTGCGCTGCTGTTACTAAAATATTGATCCGAGTATATTTTTTCCAAAGCTGTGAGACGATTACTGAACGGTACAGGAACGAGTGAGGGAATGGAGCTAATTGGATAATGTCTTTATAGTTCCGTCTCCCACCAGGATATTTTGAGGGTTAGCTTCTTCCTTGAATGAAGACACAACCAATCTCACCTTTACCTGACTGAATTACTCTCACTTTAACTTCTCTTTTAACTCCACTCGCTTCCAACAAATAAAACACATTGCCATGGAGACCTGCATGGATTCTAGCCATTGCCTGTCTTTCTTTGGTGGGGTTTATGAAACATTCTTTGTTCCAGCCTTACTAGGGCCCACTCGTTTACATCTTTTTTGCAACACATTGGAATTCCCTCCCGAACGGTATTGTGGGCCAATCCACAGAACATGGACTGCTCACCTCCACCTTCTCAAGGGCAACTAGGAATTGGCAATCAATGCTGGCCAGCCAGTAATGCGCATGTCCCACAAATGAATGAAAAAAAAAAGAAAAATTGATGACTGCATCGATGCCATTTCCTGCTATTGCTCTGAACTGGAAAATGTCATCAACTCTGCTTCCAATTTTCCTCCTCCTCCTGACTGACATTATCCATCCCTGACTCTTCACTTCCCTTCCTTGACTTCCCTGTTTCCATTTCTTGGGCGAACTTATCAGCAAAGATTCACTCTAAGCCCATTGACTCCCACAGCTACCCAAACCATATCCCTTCACACTCTCCTCCATTTAGGCCTCCATTTCATTCTCCCACTTTTACTATCACCATGGCGATTGTTCTGATGATGACGCCTCCTTCAACATTGCTCCCCCAACTCTTTTGCCATTTAATCTCTCCTACCTTCTGCCCCATCACAGACCTTCCCTTCTGTTCTTTATCCATGTTATTTGCTGAAAACCTATTGTATTTCTTGCATTTCCCAATTCTGAAGGAATCCTTGGCCTGAAAGATTAACTGCATTCTTGCTTCCAGCATTTTCTGCTTCTATTTCAGATTTCCCACATCCACCGTATTTTGCTTTTGATTGATTTAAAGAGCTGGTGCTTCCAGCAATTTCCAGTTTTGATCGTTGAACATCACATTTGCAACTCATGTTAGTGAGGGTGGGCAAATCAAGGCTGTTGTTCTGTCATTGCGATCCCATAAATATTATGATGTGCCTCAGAGATAGGAGTAAGTGGGCCACCTCTCCTACTTGAGTTCACATGCTCGAGCCACAGATTGATTTACTCAATAATGTGGCTTTGAAGATTTATCCATCACCGAAATTGCTTTGACGACAGCCACAGATGTCATTTCCTGCTCTAGCTCTGAACTGGAAAATGTCATCAACTGTGCTTCCAATTTCCACTCTCCTCTTGTCTGACATGACCCATTTCTGGCTCCTCGCTCCCCTTCCTTGATTTTCCAACCCGACTTGGAAATATATCACCGTTCTTTCAGAGTTGCCAGGTCAAAATCTTGGAATTCCCTCCCAAATGGCATTGAGGGGCAACCCACAGCATTTGCACTGCAGCGATTCAAGAAGGCAGCTCACCACCACCTTCTCAAGGGCAGCTAGGGATGGGCTATAAACGTTGGCCAGCCAGCGATGCCCATGTATCACGAATGAATGAAAAAAGATGCAGCATAGCAAATGTCAAAGCATCTTGCTGTAACTAGGTTTTGCACTTCATCTCCATTGCATTCAGTGAAGTTTCAAATGAAGCCAAGCATTTAAAAAAAATTAATCTGTCGGATATGGGGGTCGCTGACTGGCCAACATTTATTGCCCATCGCTAGTTTATAGAATCATTGAATCCCAACAGTGCAGAAGGAGGCCATTCGGCCCATTGCGCCTGCACTGACAACAATCCCACCCAAACCTTATCCCCTTAACCCCACATATTACCCAGGTAATCCCCCTGACAGTAGGGGACATTTTAGCAAGGCCAATCAAACTAACCTGTGCATTTTTGGAGTGTGGGAGGAATCCAGAGTACCCGGAGGAAACCCACGCAGGCATGGGGAGAATGTGCAAACTGCACAGATAGTGACCTGAGGCTGGAATTGAACCCGGGTCCCTGGTGCTATGAGGCTAACCACTGTGTCACCGTGCCGCCCCATTCAGTTGTCCTTGTTCAGAGGGCAGTTGAGAGTCAGCCACATTGCTGTTGCTCTGGTGTCACATGTAGGCCAGACCGGATAAGGACAACAGATTTCCTTCCCTAAAGGACATTAGACTGGTTTTTCCAACGATCAACAATGATTTCATGGTCATTGGTAGATTATTAATTCCCAATATTTTTTATTGAATTCAAATTCTACCAACTGCTGTGGCAGGATTCAAACCTGAGTCCCCAGAATATTAGTTGAGTTTTTGGATTAATAGTTTGGTGATAATACCACTAGGCCATCACCTCCCCTTCACCACAAATGAATCCTCTTGGCAACAAGCAAACCACCTGGTTCACTAATGAGAGGAATCTATAAGAATAGGAGGAATACATTCTACCATTCATTTAGATCCTGACTGACCTATACCTCAACTCTATTGAATGACCTCTGATCTATAGCTCTTTAATACCCTTTTCTTGCAAAAACCTGTTGATCTCAGATGAGGAGAATGCAGTTAATTTTACAGTAAGTGGGGATAGAGCCCTTTTTTAAAAAAATTATTCATAGGATCTCACCATCATTGGCTGAGTCAATATTTATTGCACGCCACTAATTGCCCTTGAATTGAGTTGCTTGCTAGGCCGTTTCAGAGGGGCAGTTAAAGATCAACCACATTGCTGTGGGTCTCAAGTCAAATGTAGATCAGGCTGGGTAAGGATGCCGGATTTCCTTCCCTAAAGGACATTAGTAAATGACAATCGACAATGGTTTCATGGTCATCATTAGACTTTTAGTTCCAGATTTTTGAATTCCAATTTCAATATCTACCATAATGGGATTGGAAGCAGAGCATTACCATAGGACTCTGGGTCATTAGCCTAATGACAATATCACTATGCCTTAGCCTCCCCAGAGTTCTGTCCTGTATAACTTCACCGTAGCAAGCTGGGCTCGAAGCCATTGGACAGCACATATTTCAATATTGCATGCAACACTTGGATAATTCAAGCCACATTCTTATAGACAAGGATGGATGGGGTTCATGTACAGGAGTGAAACATCATGTCTCACACTTTATGCAGCTTGTTGAACCTTACATTTGCAGGTTGGATAAAATGTCAAAGTCAATCTGCAGTGAGTGCTGCTTCCCCTACGCAAATGAATGCGTGCACACAGAAATGCTGTTCATACACCCACTAGGAGCACTGCACCTACCTAACTCCGACAGTGAGTGACATGTTCATGCATCAGGCTGTTAGGGTCATGTGCCCTGCCAGTCTTCCCACTGTGGAATTCAGAATCTCAGCAAGGGACAACATGACAGGCATGTCATATGAAGCCGGCTCCTCTCTGAACTTGAATCAAGAGCTGTAAGAGGGAGGATTTGCTGAAAGTGCAACCTCGAAGATGTTATCAGCCCTGTTGTATATGACTGTCTCCAGGGCTGAATGGGTGTGGAGCATGAGAGTAAAACAAGACAAGCGACGCATTGTATGAAGTTTGAGGTTAATGTTGGCATTGAATGGGTTAATGCCGCCATTATACCTCACACCAATACATTAAACCTTCTCCAGCTATTATACCCAGCAGTAATTTCTAGTCTATTATTATGAAAATTTTATAAATTGCATCTGACTGACCTCATTGGGGAATGACCTCAGTGTCACCTCTTACACCATTATAAATGGCACAATCCAATCACATCGCCCGCAAACCCAATGCCTTATTTCCCAGAGTGAACACATTTTAAACCTTGATTATCACTCTGCTACTCTCTGATTTAAATAGAACACTACAGAATGCTTCTCTCTTTTATCTTAAGGAAGGAAATATCCCGAGCACAGAATGAAACAGAAGACTTCACCCGACAAGGTCTTGTGAGGGAACGACATCTGTTCGGTGTTGTTCATGTGTTATTTAGTGTGAGCTGAAACACGTCCATTTTTCATCAACGTGTTCCTGTTGAATGTTTCCTTTGATTTGCCCTCCTCTGCGCTCTGTACCTTCCCTTCTTCGATCTCAAACTACCCACATAATTAAAAACCTCAGTATGCGCCTCTCACACTTGCATGATTAGTTCAAATAACCATACTCATACAGAGGAAACGACTCGCTGGAACTGAAGTACTGATTGCCTGAAATGTTATTAAATGAAGAAGGATGTGGGACAGGGGGAAGGGAGAAATGTGGCCTAGCGAAGCAAGCAGCAACAATAGGAATTAGAGAACCTGAAGACTGGACTTTGGAACCACACCAGAGCAGGTTGGCAGGGGGAGCGGCCCACTAAGGTTTACCACTGGTATGGGTGGCGCCTTGAGGTCCACCTATCAGCCGATTGAGGTCCTAAAGTGGCTACTGGTCACTTAAGGGACCTATCAGCTGGGAATTACCAATAGCATGAGGATCCCACGCCAAATGCCCAAGCTGGCAGCTTTTACCTGTCACTGTGTGGGCTCACGGCAAACAAGGGAGGTGTGAGAGGAGGATTTCTACATCAGTGGTCCCGACCTGTCAATTTTGCTCCCACACCCCCATACCCCCACTCATCCCCTTCTTCTCCTGGATATCCTTTCAATCTGAACTGTCCACCTCTTCCCTCCACCTTACCTCACAAGTATCATCAGAGATTGTTAAGAACATAAGAACTAGGAGCAGGAGTAGGCCATCTGGCCCCTCGAGCCTGCTCCGCCATTCAATAAGATCATGACTGATCTTTTTGTGGACTCAGCTCCACTTACCTGCCTGCTCACCATAACCCTTAATTCCTTAAAAACATTCAATGAGGTAGCCTCAGCTGCTCCACTGGGCAGGAAATTCCACAGATTCCCAACCCTTGTGTGAAGAAGTTCCTCCTCAACTCAGTCCTAAATCTGCTTCCCCTTATTTTGAGGCCATGCCCCCTAGTTCTAGTTTCACCCGCCAGTGGAAACAACTCCCCTGCTTCTATCTTATCTATTCCCTTCATAATCGTATATGTTTCTCTAAGATCTCCCCTCATTCTTCTGAATTTCAATGAGTATAGTCTACTCAGTCTCTCTTCATAAGCCAACTTTCTCAACTCCGGAATCAACCTAGTGAATCTCCTCTGCAGCCCCTGGCCTGGCCTTACCAAACTCACCAACCCACCCCGTCCCCTCCCCAGCCCCAGTTTACTTCCCATTAGTTCCAGTTCCACGGTCCCTGGTCACTGGGGGCTTGACACATTCCCATCGTTGGCCACTGTTTTTGATGCTCTGCTGGCATCAGAGAGCAGCTGGCCATTTGATTGGGCAGCAGCTCTCAGAGGCACAGCACTCTCCCCTCATAAGGTTGGATGTCCCTTCTTAAACCAAGGAACAGCTGGAGCATCCTTAACGTTTTTACTGGGGGTTGTGAGGTCCCAGCATGCCATTAAATCTAGTTTAAAGTTTATTTATTAGTGTCACAAATCATCTTTCATTAACACTGCAATGAAGTTGTTACTATGAAAACTCCCTTATCGCTACACTCTGACGCCTGTTCGGGCCCTCTGAGTAGGAACTTAGCATGGCCAGTGTACCTAACCAGCGCGTCTTTCGGACTGTGGGAAGAAACCAGAGCACCCGGAGGGAATCCATGCAGACATGAGGACAATGTACAGATTCCATGCAGACAGAGACCCACGCCAGGAATTGAACACACGTCCCTGGCTCTGTGTAGTGCTCACCACTGTGCCACCATGCTAGCCCATGGAATTGGAGAATGGTCAGAGTACAGAGGAGAGCATTCGACCCAGTGGCCGAAAATTTCCCATCTCTCCCATCATGGGAATAATAGTGGGGCATGGCAGAAAATTGGGTAACCATTTAATGGTCTGTTGAGCTGGGGGGGGGCGCAATTTCTGACCTTGGGGCGTGTGTTGCCAGAAAATCCCACCCTATGTTTCCATGCTGGTTCTCCCCAAGAGCTAATCAATTAATCCTGTTCCCTTTTCCTTTTCTATAACCCTTCATTTTTTTTTTGTCTTTGGCCACTTATCCAATTTCATTTTGAAAACCATGATTGTATCTGCCTCAACCACATCTCAGGCAGTGCATTGCAGTTCCACTGTGTTGTAAAGTTCCTCATGTCTCTATTGGTCCGTAATTCTTGTTCTTAACTCTTCTGAGAATGGGAACAGTTTCTTCCTCTCTGCTTCATGCTGTTGGACAAATCTTCTCTCAACTTGCCCTCAACTCTCAACTTCTGAGGAGAACATCCCTTTCTCCAATCTATCCCTGAAATAATTTCCATAAATCTTTTTCTCACCCTAACAAATGCCTTCTCATCCTTCCCGTCCTCACAATTGGACACTCCAGTTTAGGTCAAACTGGTTTATTCTATATTAAGTTTTATGATAACTTCCTCGTTTTTCATTCAGTCCCTCTATTCATAAATGCAAGAATCCTGTATGTCTTTTTAACCACTTCCTCAACATTTTCTACAAAGATGCCCCCAGCTGTCTTTGATCTTGTGCCCCTTAGAACTGTACCCATTATTTTATGTTGCATCTTCTTATTCTTACTACCAATTGGTACCACTTCACGCCTCTTTGCATTAAATGTAATTTGCTATCTGTATGTCCATTCTACCAACCTGTTTACACCCTCTTGCAGTTTATCACTATCCATTACAGATTTCACAATACTTAGAAGTAGAACATCGAATATGATGTGCCAAACATGACGTCAAATTAAACTAATCCCTTCTGCCTGCCCTTGGTCCATATCCCGCTATTTCTTGCATATTCATGTGCTTATCTAAAAGCCACTTAAACACCCCTAACATCTGCCACCAACATAACCTCTAGCTGTGCGTTCTAAGCCTATTAAGGTGGTATTTTATTAAATATCTTTCAGAAGCCTATGCTAATAAACTATTAGAAATGAATGGATGGGACCATTCCAAACTTTTTTTTAAGCTTCTTAAGCGAGTGAATGATATATCATTAAAAGTAAAATTTCTGATACAATTTGGCTAAAATCTTAAATAATTTGAAACATGAAACTTTCCCAGAATGTTTTTCTTTTGTTTAAAGAACCAGTGTTTTTCTCTCTGTGGTATTACTAATACTACATTTTCAAAACCAGCACTGGCTTCCAGCTGAGATGGATGTAGATTATGCACTGGACTACTCAGCCGCCTTAGAACTTAGTTTTACAGTGGAAGCAATTCACCCGCAACTCCAAGGGACAGTCTAAGGGAGAGAAGAGAGGGGATACTTCACAAGGTTGTAGACTAGTTATCCCAAAATTCTGCCTTGAACAATAGGAGTGGGGCAGCAGCAGTGAATTTACAAACAGCAATTCATTGCAGATTCTTTAAATGGTCAGTTTTGGAGTCTTAAAGCACAGTCCTTCAAATTTACACTGACAAATAGGAGATTTACAAGGATGTTGCCTGGATTGGGTGGCATGCCTTATGAGGAGAGGTTGAGGGAGCTAGTTCTTTTCTCCCTGGAGAGACAAAGGATGAGAGGCGACCTGATAGAGGTTTATAAAATGTTGACAGGTATAGATAGGGTGGATTCTCGGAGGCTATTTCCCAGGGCTGAAGTGGTCGCTACGAGAGGACACAGGTTTAAGGTGCTGGGGATTAGGTACAGAGGAGATGTCAGGGGTAAGTTTTTCACTCAGAGGGTGGTGAGTGAGTGGAATCGGCTGCTGTCAGTCGTGGTGAAGGTGAACTCGTTGGGGTCTTTTAAGAGACTTCTGGATGAGTACATGGGATTTAATGGGATTGAGGGTTATAGATAGGCCTGGTAGGTAGGGATATGATCTGTGCAACTTGTGGGCCAAAGGGCCTATCTGTGCAGTAGTGTTCTATGTTCTACGTTCAAATGCAAAAATGCTTTTTTCCTACACTTCAGCCTTCCATGGAAATAAAGCTTTATTTCAAATTTTGCAGATCGCACTTTATTCTGGTTGGAAATGTTCCTGGAGGTTTCATCATGTGACCTCAGCTCCAATGACCTCTCTCCCATGTCAACCTTTGGTCAATCAACGTGCCCATACTTGCAAAGCCCTGCCTTCCCATGCCAACAGGAAGAGGTTACCTGATTGGATGCTAGTTCATGACAAGTCAAGCAGCTTTCTTCCCCTTCTTCAGCATTTTGATGATTAATAAATTAAGGTATTAAAAAAAATAATAAATCTATATTTTTAATGCCCTCCATGATTGCTGACATGAGATGAATCTGGAATTTCTGGAGCATCTAGTACAATCCGAAATGATTAATATCCCCTTGGACCTTCCCAGCGTTATATTAAATGAGGAAGCGTCATAGAATTAGAGGCTCTTGGAGCAAAGTATACAGCGTCTACATTAGATAAGCTGTGGTACAATATACTTATCTGGTAAATTATTTAAGATTATTACTATCTATCTGACATAGGGGAGGTCGAGTGGTATTGTCACTAGAATATTAATCCAGAAATTCAGCTAACGTTCTAATGATCTGGATTAGAACCCCACCTTGGCAAAAGCTGGAATTTGAATTCCATAAAAAAAATCTGGAATTATTAACCTACTGATGACCACGAAACCACTGTCGATTGTTGGAAAAACCCATCTGGGGTTCACTAATGCACTTTAGGGAAGGAAATCTGCTGTCCTCACCTGGTCTGGCCTACATGTGACTCCAGAGACACAGTAGTGTGGTTCACTGTCAACTGTCCTTGGGCAATTAAGGATGGGCAATAAATGCTGGCCAGCCAGTGGTGCCCATGTCTCACAAATGAATAAAAAATAATAAACATAATAATCTCCTTCTTCCCTTGATATCTTTACCGCACTCCCTCATTTCCCATCTCCTCAGCTGGCTATGCTACGCTCCCCAAATTAAAATTGGCCACAATTGCATGGACAGCATGATGGCATAGTGGTTAGCACTGCTGCCTCACAGTGCCAGGGACCCGGGTTCAATTCCAACCTTGAGTAACTGACTGCGCAAAGTCTGCATGTTCTCTCCGTGTCTGCGTGGGTTTCCTCCAGGTGCTCTGGTTTCCTCCCATAGTCCGAAAGACGTGCTGGTTAGGTGCATTGGCCACGCTAAATTCTCCCTAAGTGTATCCGAACAGGCATCGAAGCGTGGCGAGTAGGGGGGCTTTCACAGTAACTTCATTGCAGTGTTAATGTAAGCCCACTTGTGACACTAATAATAAACTTTAATTGGGTTCCAGATCCTCGACTAACTGTGAGCAAATCCAATAACAGGCCAGTGAGTGGATGCTACGTTGGTGATATTTCTAAACTACCAGCTTCACATCAAAATCCCACAATGGGCTATCCGAGTTCGAATCTCACTGGGCACAGGCTGGCAACACTTCTATGCATTGCCAGTTTTCATTTTGTCACCGGCTGGCATGTTCAAATATATTAAATGTGTCTCTTCTTGTCACTTTTGGATGCCCCATTGTAGCGGTTTGATGATTGCTCCTAAAGATGCTGATATGAGAGAGACTGAATGATGTAATGGGTTAGCATAAAGGAATGAATGATTATTTCACCCTTCCCAGTTTTAGGTATTCCGAACTTGATACAAGTGTAAAATTTGATGATGATATTCCTATTTAAGACCAAAACCGTCATGTTCTCCTTAAAAAAAAGCTAAGCTACAACTTGAATAAGTGTCTTTTATAATGATATTTCAGGTTTGGAAAAATTTAACAGAGGGAAACAGGAATCAAATATGATCTGCATTGAGGCAGAGTGCCACGTGACAAAAATTGTATCACTTTTAAATGGTTCTCTCATTCTCCAACATCTTCTATAAATTATATACAGGCCTTGTAAATTTATAATGACCATTTTTAAAGGAGCAATTTGACAAAATGCTGGTACAAATCAATCTTATTAAATGGGATGCCCCAGTTGAAATGAAATCGCTCGATATATCACCCAATAAAGAAATCTCATCATTGCTGATTGCAGTTGGCACCACTGCAGTCTGTTAGTTGTAATATGCTATCATGCAAGATTAAAGGATTCCTTACATTTACATTTTAACAGTAATTTAATGCAATGTGAATCATTCATCTCCGTGCAGTATTTAGACCAAGCAATAATAATCCTTTCAGAATTTGCAGGCTGAGAAATTAGATTCATCTGAGCCATTTATGTGAATGCTACAACTGCCCATAAAGCTCCAAAATATCTCAGAGCAGGGTAAGGGCTGTACTTCCAGTGGCGGTGAAGGTGACAAAGGCAATTCACTTTTATTTATCACTCCTCCCAGCTATGAGATATCTGCAACTTTGCACAACTTGACTTTCACCCTGAAGTAAGGGAGGCTGTGGCAGTGTATTGTTTACTATCTCTCATTCCTTCTTGTCAAAGAGAAGCAGGAAGAGTGAGCACTTGGCATCGCAAGGATTACAAGTTTCCTCCAGTGAGGCACTGACTCATTTTGTAGGTGCCCTATATCAGCAAGCCCTTTACAGGAAATGAAAGTGATTCTGTCCCCTCAACATCCAACACGGGCGGATGAATATCCAGTATCTTAGCAGTACCCCTGATGATTTCATTCCACAATAGACCATAGGAAACCTGGGCAGGATTAGACCATTCAGCTCTTCAAGACTACTCTGCCATTTAATGAAACCACAGCTGATCTAACACTCACTAAGTCCCCTTTCCTGCCTTCTCTCCATGACCCTTAATTCCCTGACTGATTAAAAACCTATAGATCTCAGCCTTGGAAATGTTCAAGGACTCAACTTCCTGAGGTAAAGCATCCCAAAGATTCATCACTCATTGAGAGAAGAAATTCTTCCACAAATCCATCTTAAAAGAGCACCCCTTTATTCTGTGACTATGCCCTCTGCTCCTACACTCTCCCAAGAGTGGAAACATCCTCCCAACATTTACCCTCTCTAATCCCTTAAGAATCTTCTTTCAATCATGTCACCTTGAGTCATAGAGTCATAGAGGTTTACAGCATGGAAACAGGCCCTTCAGCTCAACTTGTTCTTGCCGCCCATTTTTTAAAACCCCTAAGCTACCTCAATTGCCCACATTTGGCCCATATCCCTCCATACCTATCTTATTCATGAAACATCTCATTCTTCTGAAATCCAAGGAGTGCAAACCCAACCTGTTTAATTTTTCCTCATACAGCAGTGCCTCCATACTCTCAATCATTCCAGCAAACCTTCTGTGTACTGCCTCCAGTGATAAGAAATCTTTCCTCAAATAAGGGAACCAAAACTGTACACAATATTCAAAATTTGGCCTCACCAGCACCTTGCACTATTGCAACAATATCTCTTTTTACTCCAGCCCCCATGAAATAAAAGGCAGCATTCCATTTGTCTTCCCTATTTTCTTCTGATTTCATGAACAAGGGCCCTCAAGCCCCTTTTTCCTGCAGCTTTCTGCAGTCTCTCTCCATTTAAATAATAATCCACCTTCTCATTTTTTTTTTCCAAAATGGACAATGTCACATTTTCTCACATTGAATTTCTTTCCAAGTCAGCTGAAAACCACTAGCAACCAAGAGTTATCTGCTGACCGCATGGCTAATGGCTTTGACATGTATCCCTCCCACATGCATGCAAAGAAAACCATTCTGTCACACAAAAAGTGATAATGCAGACCACTGGTATGCTGACACCTTGCTTTTGGTTCCCTGACTGTTCTGGAGGAGCCCTGCGCTACAGAACGTAGTAGCTATCAAGATTCATAGTGGTCTGCCACACATGCTGCACAATCCCACCATTACATGGGAGCACTATGCAGTCCGCAATTGAGGAACAGCAGAATGAGGAGAAAGACAGTCAGGAAAAAGTGGGGTTGGTAGAGGAAGGGAGGAGATGGTCGAGATAGCCCCTCTCTGTTGTAAAGAACTCATTCAAATGCAGTAGATATTATCAGGAATTTTCCTCAGAATACTCAGTTAGGCTAAATTACTTCTTAAACTATTGTCCTGCACCTCACCTACCACTCCATGATGATCTGTTCAGCATACCTATAACCCACTTTCCACCACAGGGCCTATATGAAGCAATCTCCCAACAGACATAATTTGGCCTCACTCATCCCGAAACTGCAAATACCACCTGAGGCCAACGGAATTTTCTAGTGTCCACCCCTCACCCGCTCTGATTCATGTGGCGGGTGGGGTGGTAAAATTCAGTGAAGATGTCAGTAATAAGTTCCTTGTGCCAAACTTCATCTGTTGAATGGGAGGTCTTGAACTACCACAGTGAGAGTGATCTTTGCTAAACATCTTCAGGTCAGACCTGGGCCCTTGTGCAGCTGTCTCCACTGTTGGGGCTTTAGTACAAAACCCTGAAACACCTGTGGAAAGGCACAAGCAATGTTGCACATTGTCAAGGAGTGTTCCTTTTACGAACTGAGTGATGGAATAAAGACCTAAAACTGAGCAAGTGAAAAGCCTATCACTTAACTTTTGAGGATTTGCTTTTGCTAAATAAAATAATAAATCAGAATACTGACTAATGGAGGACCCTGTAAAGTTGGCATAGACATACATTCATCCTTCTCTCATGCCCTGTTCTTCCTACTTTCTCCCGTTTCACCTTCCTTTATCTCAGATATTCAGACCCTTTTCTTTCTCTCATGGTCTACATGCTTTGCCCCGTTACTCTTTCCCACTTTTTTTCTTCAATAGTGGTGGCATTTATACAGAAACGTTGGAATAAAAATGTGACTGTTCTATTATTCAGTCCAATCAAGGATGATCTGAATCCAAACTCCAACCACCTGTTTTGACCCGTTAGGTGGAATTTTCCAAAAAAAGAAACCAAGTGAAGCCATGATGAGAAGACTGAAGCGATGTGCGTTGGTTCATCAGGCGCACTTTGCACCTCAATCAGCAATCGTCACACATGCAGTCACCTTTTGGGAGAGTAGTGAATTGCTTGCTGGTATGGGGTGGGAGTGGAGCTAAACACGCTGGTGAGCCAGGCTGCAGTGCACTTGGGCACCATTTTGAAAGGATGCCCAGATCTCACAGTGCACTGGGAGACCCCCTCCCTTCCCTCACGGACAATGGGATTGCGACCCCTCCCATCCCCATTTGTGGCATGTTTTCCCAACTCCCGGACACGATTTGCTGGCATTGGACCATCAGGGCACCTCCCAATGGGTTCCCCTGCCTGACCACTTACCTGCCCCCCTACTCCCTTTTTACAACCCCCTGACATGCATAACATGTCATAACACCCGACACGACCTTCCATCAGGACCCCTGACATAAGCCCCCAACATAGCCACCCTCCCCCACCATAACCACCCCGACATAGCCCATCCCTGACATAGCCCATCCCTGACATAGCCTCTCCCACAGCATGGCCTCCCCCAAGACATGGCACCACCCACCCCACCACTGACATAGCCCCTCCAGGCATAGTTCCCCTGTCAAAGCCCCCACTCAGCCTCCACTGCCTTGGCACTGCCTCAGCGCACTGGCAGTGCCAAGATGTCCGGTGGGTACTGCCGAACCATTCCCCCGACCACCCGAGGGCTTTGGTGGCCTCTGATGCGGCCAGCGAGCTTGGTCCCTGCTAGTGGAGACTAGCATTCACTCACACACATCCGACGTCCTGCCGAAGAGGTGGGAACATTCTGGAAGTTGGAACGAACACATGTCAAGCTCACTAATGAGATTGGGATCCAGTCAAATTCACGCAAATCAGCCTAGCGACCTTTCTGGGTTCAATTTGGTTTGTGCCAGTGGAAAGGGGCCGGGACGATTGCAAACCATTTAGCACCAGGCATGGAACCGATTGTTAGTCCCGCACTCCATTTTCCAGGATTGGTGCAATCTGAAACAGGCACGGTAAGGTCAGAAAATCACCCCTTATGTCTTTTCATGCCCCTTGTCTAACAAACTCAAACTGAAATTATTCATTGAGTTAGCAGCTGTTGCAGTTTTTGGGAGAAATTTCCACACCCCTACTGTCCTGTCTCTTTAATTACCTGGTTCTAATTTAAGGTTATGATGCCTCATCTGTACTCTGTCATCTGTGGATAAATTTTTTTCTCTTTCTATCCTATCACTTCCTTTCAATACCCTAAAAATCTCAGTTAAGTCAATCCTTAAACTTTTATATTCCAAGCCTTGGTGACATTCTCGTGAATCTGTGCGACACTTCTTCCAAAACCATAGAGGACATTGCCCAAAATTCTAATAGTCCAGATGTGGTCTAACCAGAGCTTTTCCAGATGTGCTCTAATCAGAGCAATTCCTGATGTGGTCTAGCCAGAGTGTATTAAGATCTGGTTTAGCCAGAGCTATGTTTGGCTGCTGCAAATCATCCATCCTTTTATATTATAAATCTTTGGCTATTACTGCTTACATTCCATTAGTCTTTCTGATTTGCTTTTATTCTTGTTCAGCTATATTTCAGTGATTTGTGTACATAGGCACTTAAATTTCCTCAGACGTCCATTATTTTTAAATTTTCACTGATTAAATACAATTCTGCTATGTCCTGTTTTGATTCAAAAATGGATTTACACATTTATCTCCGCATGGCATCACTAAGAGGCTATCACTTATTATTTATTCCTATTGCCCCCTTTCAGAAAGGGTTGGTGAGCCACATTCTGCATCGAGCAGTTTAAAATTCAGCAAAGGAGGACAAAGCGATTGATTAAGGATGGAAAAATAGAGTATGAAAGTAAGCTGGCAGAAAACAGAAAAACTGTAAAGTTTCTATAGACATGTAAAGAGAAAAAGATTGACAAAAATGAATGGAGGTCCATACAGTCAGAAACTGCAGAATTCATGACAGGGAATAACGAAATGGCTGAGGAATTAAGTTTATACTTTGCTTCAGTCTTCACAAAGAAAGATATGTAAAATTTGCCAGAAGTGCTCAGAGAAAACATGTTTCAGTGAGGAGCTAAAGGAAATCAGCATTAGTAGAGAAATGGTTTTGGGGAAATTGATGGGACTGAAGTTGGATAAACCTCCAGGTCCCGATAATCTTCATCCCAGACTACTTAAGGAAGTGGCCCTGGAAATAATAGATCCATTGGTGGTTATTTTCCAAAATTCTTTAGACTCTGGAGTAGCTCCTACAGATTGGAGAGAAGCTAATGTAAGCCCGCTATTCAAAAAGGGAAGTAGAGAGAAAGCAGGGAGCTACAGACCAGAAAGCCTAACGTCAGTACTGGGGAAGTTGCAAGAGTCTATTATCACGGATTTCAGAACTCAGCATTTGGAAGGCAGTGGTATAATCAGACAAAGTCAGCATGGATTTACAAAAGGGAAATCATTCTTGATGGAGCTATTGGAATTTTTTGAGGATGTAAGCAGTAGAGTTGACCAAGAAGAATCAGTAGATGTTGTTTATTTAGACTTTCAGAAGGCTTTTGACAAGGTCTCACATAACAGACTGTCATGTAAAGTTAAAACACATAGGATTGCAGGTAATGTCTTAGAATGGATAGAAAGCTGGTTAGCAGACAGGAAGCAAAGAGTCTGGCAGTGTCCAACATGGCAGTAATTAATCCTTATGTGCGCTTTAAATTTTTTAAGAAGTCAATTCCCAATAATAAAATTCCAGTATGAAAATGGAACCTGCTGGAAGTGCACAGCAAGTGTGGGAGCATCTGTGGAGAGAGAAACAGAGTTAACATGCTCCTGAGGAAGGGTCAAAACTTTAACTGTTCCTTTCTCCACAGATGCTGGCAACCTGCTGAAGGCTTCCAGCATTTGCTGTTATTATTTCCGATTTCCCAGCATCCACAGTATTTTGTTTTTGTGATAACATTCCACAGCCTGGTGAAAGAGAACATTCTTAGATAGTAACCATGAGAGAAGTTGTGTCTGTTCCTAATGAGTGAGGATAGATGCTAAGCTGTAGGCAGGAAGATTTATGTCCTCACATTCACAAGAGAACTTCAAACTGAGCACACTGGTGTGTAAACCAGTTCTCCTCAGTGTCAATGATGGATGAGTCCGCACCTCAAACATTTCAATAAAAAAAACATAATCAGTACTTTTTGTCTGTGATCAGAAGAGAAATGCATCCTTTTACGTTCTTACTGATAAATTCTACCATTGCGTTAATGTAATGTAAATAGTTGTGGACATGAACAGCTTCTTCCTACACACTTCTTTTTGTTCCAATGTTACAGCGGTCAAATAATGAATCAATGTTTCCTTACTGGTCATGGAGATGGTTAGAGAGCACCAAAAATAATTAAAGATGAGGTTAAAAATACATTTCTGTATATGGAAGATAATTAGACTGCTTAAGTCTCTATTATGATGGTACAGTGGTTAGCACTGCTGCCTCACAGCACTGGGAATCTGGATTCAATTCTTGGCTCGGGTCACTGTGTGGTGTGTGCACATTCACCCTGTCTGTGCATGGGTTTCCTCTGGGTGCTCTGGTTTCCTCCCAAAGTCCAAAGATGTGCTGGTTATGTGCATTCACCATGCTAAATTCTCCCTCAATGTATCCGAAACAGGCGCCGGAGTACAGCAGCTAGAGGATTTTCACAGTAACTTCATTGCAGCGTTAACATAAGCCTACTAATAAATAAACTTAAACTTACTGATATAATAAAGCAATTAAATAGCTGCTATTGCAAAACAAAAAGAATATTTAAGGACACGGGGAGTGAGCAAGAGAGTAGAATGAGATGGCTGGTGTTGAGTCAAATGGCTTGTTTCTGTGCTATAACTTTCTATTATTCAATGAATATTACAGAGAGCTGAGTGAAGTGGGGTTCTTCAGATCGAGTTTCTGAAGAGATACTGTACCGTGCTTTTAATATGCGATATTGCCACAGGGGTAAGCCAATGCTGACAGATCTGATAGATTCAGAAAGAAGAGTGGTGTTCAGCGCACAGCTGGGGGGATTGCTTGTAGTGCAGTTCTCCCTTCATTTGGCAAACTTGCCTTTGTGCTTGGGTTCATGGCATGTCTTGTTGAGCTGGTGTTTCAGGCTCTCCATCAAAAAAAACCGAGAAGAAAGCTATTGCAGTCTTCTCATAACAAATGAGAAAGTCCAATAAAAAGTACAACTGGATCCATTAACTTATTATTTTTCTTTCTTGCTTGAAGGGACGGAATCAAAGCCTGGCCTTCCTTTAGAAACTGTTCAGTTGGATGGTTACTATCAAAGGCCTGAATTATTTTAGGGATATTGCAACATCCCTAAGAGGGGCTCTTGCATGGGCAATTGAAGTCTGCTTCCTTATGTTGACCTGGTATGCATGTTTCAAGGAATCCATTCAACTACGGTGGCAATGATGGTACAGTGATTAGCCCTGATGCTTCATAGCGCCAGGGACCTGGGTTCCATTCCCAACTTGGCTTATTGTCTGTGTGGAGTTTGTATATTCTCCCTGTGTCAGCATGGGTTTCCTCCGGGTGCTCCGGTTTCCTCCAACAGTCCAAAGATGTGCAGGCACGGTGGATTAGCCATGCTAAAATTGCCCCTTAGTGTCAGGAGGACTAGCTAGGGTAAATGCATGGGGTTATGAGGATAGAGCTTGGGTGGGAGTGTGGTCGGTGCAGATTCGATGGGCCAAATGGCCTCCTTCTGCTCTATAGAA
This sequence comes from Carcharhinus amblyrhynchos, assembly GCF_965287045.1. Taxonomy (NCBI): domain Eukaryota; kingdom Metazoa; phylum Chordata; class Chondrichthyes; order Carcharhiniformes; family Carcharhinidae; genus Carcharhinus; species Carcharhinus amblyrhynchos. The sequence goes on along the minus strand of NC_137347.1, from coordinate 9,701,053 downwards.
GTCTATGATTCAATGCCACCTCATTCATTCACATTGTAACTCTCATCACTGTTCTAGTACAACTTCAAGTGACTGAAGGCATATCAACAGCATGAACAATCTGTGTGCACTCTGCATAAAAGCAAAAGTGAAACTAAACTCTATTGTCTCTCCCCACCCCACCCCCCACCCCCATCCTATCAGGAAGTCTAGCCCAAGTGTTGACTACTATGTGAAGAACTCCCTGACATCCTTCTCTTTTACTCGTTTTAACTTTTCCTATCTCATAATTTTATTTGAATGTGTGGCTGGTACTTTTTTATTGAAGGTGAGGAACATTTTAAACGTGGAGAATGGCTAATGCAAATGGAGGTGGACTTTCTAATGTAAATGGTGTCACTAATGAGGTGAATCATTCTGGCGGCCATTGACGTGTTGCATCATTAACCAGAATGTCAGCGACTGCTCCCAAGAAACAGATTGACATGACTCATTCAATAACACCACCAGACTAACCTGAAGAGGAGTAGTAAATCAGCAACCCCGCTTAAACAAGATCCTTGTTTAAAATTTAAAGATTTTTCCTAAAAGCTTATTTATTAGTGTCACAAATAGGTTTACATTAACACCACAATGAAGTTACTGTGAAAATCCCCAAGTCACCACACGCCAGTCCCTGTTTGGATACAATGAGGGAGAATTTAGCACGGCCACACCAGCATGTTATTCCAATTGTGGGAGGAAACCGGAGCACCTTGAGGAAATACAAGCCGACACAGGGAGAACGTGCAAACTCCACACAGACAGCGACCCAAGTTGGGAATTGAACCTGGGGCCTTGGCGCTGTGAGGCAGCAGTACTAATGACTGTGCTACCATGCTTATCACCTGTTTTGCTCCACCTCCTAACATTGGAACAGGAGGCAACCATTTAACCCCTTGAGCCAGTTCCACCAGCCAATGAGATCATGACTGCTCTGCAACCTAAGTCCACCCATCTTTGTCCATATTCACTCATATCTTTAGTTAACATAAATCCATCAATCTCAGATTTAAAATTTGCAATGACTCTGGCATGAATTCCTATTTGTGGAAGAGAGTTTTAAACTGTTACCAATCTTTATGGCTGGAACCTCACTCCAGATTGGTTGACTCTCATTTTTAGACTTTGTCACCATTTCTGGACTTGCCCGCCATCTGAAATAATTTCTGCCTATCTGCCCAATCTGTCCTTTTAATATCTTAAAAGGTTCAAAATTGTAGGAAAAATAAAGTTTGCCCAAATCACTCCTCATTATTTAGTCATTGGAGTCGAAGTAGCATTCTGGAAAATATGTGCTGCACTCCATTCATGGCCAATATGTCCTTCCTAGGGTGAGATGCCCAGACCTGCTCATGGTATAGTAGGCATGGCTGAACCAGAGTTTGTACAAGTGAAGAGTGATGCCCACATGGCCCCTTCCTTTATTATCATCCTCCTGATATAAAGGACAACATTACTTTAGCATTTTTGATTGTTTTCTGTGCCTTCTCATGACATTCTAATGAGTTGTGTACCTGGACCCCCAAGTTTCCTTGGAACTCCATTGTTTTCATTTTTCCACCATTTGGAAAATACCCTGTGCCACTCTTTCTGGGTCCAAAGTGCATGAACCTCATGCTTGCCTATGTTGAAATCCATTTGCCAATGTTGCCCATTTATTTTACAGATTGCCTACTCATTTGTAATTTTATGCATCTATCTGCAGTGCTAACAATGCTGCCTTCCTGCTACCATCACCAAATCTGTAAAAATGACTTTGTTTCCCATCATCTAATTCATTAATAAACACGGTGAATAGATCATCTGCTTTCATAGAATCCCTACAATGCAGTAGAGGCCATTTGATCCATTAAGTCTGCACAGTCTCTCTGACAGAATATCTTACCCAGACCCTCTTCTCTGCCTTATCCCTGTAATTCCATACATTTAGCATGGCCAATCCACCTAACCCACATATCTTTGCACTGTGGGAGAAAACTGGATCACCCGGAGGAAGCCCATGCCGACATGGGGAGAATGTGCAAATCTACACAGACAGTTAACCAAAGCCAGAACTGAACCTGGATTCCTGGCACTGTGAGGCAGCAGTGCTAACCGCTGCGCCACCGTGCCGCCCCATGGTGAAACAGTTGATCTGGAGATCAATTTCTTCCTCAAGGCTTTCACATATTTTAGCTATGATTTCTCCTAATCTGCCTACTTTTTGTGTTACTTTAGCCTTTTCAACATTTTTTCACCCTATCTTAGAGTTTTATAGTTTTTTCAAACTCCATTCCTCCGTATGTTACATGTTTTTGCCCCTTCTCCTTTTTTCATGTGTTGTCCCTCTTTAATGCTCTGTAGCTGTCACATTGTTCAGCCAAAGTCAGTGTTCGTAGCTGAAAAGCCAATTGACTTGGTTTGTTTCCCTCTGAAAAAATGCAGTTGGACTAGCTGACTGCATTTGATATTTTTCAATGATTTTCAAGCTCTCCTAGAAGGTGGTTTACATAGAATCATAGAATCTCTGCAGCACAGAAGAAAGCAATTTAGCCCATCGAGCCTGCACTGATGACAATTCCACCCAGGTCCTATTCCCATAAACCCACATATTTACCCTGCTAATCCCCCTGATACCGAGGGATAATTTAGTACATCCAATCATCCTAACCCACATATTTTTGGCTTGTGGGAGGAGGATAAATGTCAGGCTAGGAGGGAAGTTCTAATTCTGATACAGGTAATCAAATGCACTGTAAAATCTAGCATTCACTGATACTGGGAGTGTGGTGATGTCCTGCCAATTAAAGGAAAGTTTATTTATTAGTCTTACATTCACACGGCAATGAAGTTGCTGTGAAAATCCCCTTGTCGCCACACTCTGGTGCCTGTTTGGGTAAACTGAGGGAAAATTTAGCATGGCTAATGCAACTAACCAATATGTCTTTTGGACCGTTGGAGGAAACTGGAGCACCCAGAGGAAACCCACACAGACATGGGGAGAACGTGCAGACTCTGCACAGACAGCGACCTAAGCCAGGGATAGAATCCGCGTCCCTGGTCTTGTGAGACAGCAGTGTTAACCACTGTGCCACTGTGCTTCAGGCAGCTGGTGAAGTATGAACGGTGCGAGATGCGAGATTTGATGGATGGGGTTTCGCATAGGAAGAAAAACATTTGGTGAACTTTTCCTGAGACATTTGAAATGTTTGAGTCGAGTCCATAATAGACCGATTGGTCAATGTTTGCTGAGGGAGCTTTTTGAACTGATTTGATTTATTATTGTCACATATATTGGTATACTGTGAAAAGTATTGTTTCTTATGCACTATACTGACAAAGCATGCCATTCATAGAGAAGGAAATGAGAGAGTGCAGAATGTAGTGTTACCGTCATGGCTAGGGTATAGAGAAAGATCAATTTAATGTGAGGTAAGTCCATCCAAAAGTCTGTTGGCAGCAGGGAAGAAACTGTTCTTGATTCATTTGATACATGACCTCAGGCTTTTGTATCTTTTTCCCAAAGGAAGAAGGTGGAAGAAAGAATGTCCGACCTGCATGGGGTCCTTAATTATGCTGGCTGCTTTTCCAAGGCAGCAGGAAGTGTAGAGCCAATTGGCGGGAGACAAAGGATCTCACTCCTGTACTGATGTCTCTGCTGCTAATGCCAGAAGTGTGGACACACTGGGCCTATACGCAGGTAAGAAGCCCTTCAGATTGGAACCATCTTTGCTAAAATCTGGTCTGATCTTGAATCTCAGAAATAGTTTCCTATTTCACACTGGTGACATTGTGATTTGACAGGGCATGGTAGTTTAGTGATTATGTTGCTGCTAATTCACAAACATGAAGGAGGCCCAGGGCCAGATTACTGTCTGGTTCAATCGAGCCATTTCCTGAAGTTGTGGTCTCGTCTATTAACATTGAAGTCAATGGCAATTTGTATGGCCTGTCCATCCTACCAATGGGGAACACACAATGGGCATTGACTACAACATAACCAAAAGATCTCGCAGGCGGAAAGGGCCAGAAGAGACTGCTCTTGGGCTTCAGGCGAGCATTCATAATCAGGCCATCTGCAATCAGTCACATGTTTAACCAGCTGTTGTTGATAAAGTCACCAGATGGCAAATTTTGAATATTTGGCTGACTTCCCCCAAGGTTCATGAACTGATTTACCTGGTATAGCTTGCGCAGTCTTGAAGGATACATCTGCTTCCATGAAAATAGCCATGATATGGAGAATTGAACTCATTTAAATATCTGCTCCAATAACAGTTAAACAACAATGTCCTTGTTAGTGACTGTAACTTCCTGGTTAGTGCAGTGGTTAGTATTCCACCCTGTCTCCGGGGTTAAGCTCCTCAACGGGGAGCTGCCAAGTTCCATCACAACACGGCCGCAATGTTTGTTTTGATTTGGGGTGGCACGGTAACACAGTGTTTAGCGCTGCTGCCTCACAGTGCCAGGAACCTGGGTTCAAACCCCAGCTTTGGTCACTATGTGGAGTTTGCACGTTCTCCCTGTGCCTGCGTAGGTTTCCTCCGGGTGTTCCGGTTTTCTCCCACAGTCCAAAGGTGTGCGGTTTACGTGGATTGACTGTGCTAAACTGCCTCTTACTGTCAGGGAGACTAGCTAGGGTAAATGCAAAGGGGTTACGGTGATAGAGCCTGTGTGGGATTATGGCTGGTGCAGACTCAATGGGCCAAATAGCCTCCTTTTCCACTGGAGGATACAATGAAATAGCGAAGCTGACATCACTTAAGGTGGGAATCAGACTGAAACCCAGCATATTTCCCAACCCAGTGAAGATGGTGGGTGGCAAGAGTCAGAGGGTAAATGCAGCCCTGCACACCTCCTGTTTCTACCTCCCCATTAGGGTTTTCTCAGCATCAGGAGGTAGAAATGCATCCTCCTTCTACTTAATTTGGAAAGAAAGGGGGTTATTTTGATGAAAGGGTGACAGCAGGTATTAAGTGGCCAGCACTGCTGCCTCACAGTGCGAGGGACCCAGGTTCGATTCCAGCCTTGGGTCACTGTCTGTGTGGAGTTAACACATTCTCTCCATATCTGCGTGGGTTTCCTCTGGGTGCTCCGGTTTCCTCCCACAATCTAAAGATGTGCAGGTTAGGTTGATTGGCCATGTTAAATTGACCCTTTGCGTCAGGGGGATTAGGAGAGTAATTATATAGGGTTGTGGGGATAGGAGCTGGGGGGATTGTTGGCAGTGCAGACTCGATGGGCCAAATGGCATCCTTCTGCACTGTAGATTCTATGATTCTATGAAGTGGGGACGGTGCTAAGAGGACAGTCAATAGTTCAATAGTCAGATTTTAACCTGTAGTTTTGGGCGATTTAATCACTGCCATGATTGGGCGGCATGGTGGCACAATGGTTAGCACTGCCGCCTCACAGCTCCAGGGGCCTGGGTTCAATTCCCAGCTCGGGTCACTGTCTGTGTGTGGTTTGCACATTCTCCCTGTGTTTGCATGGGTTTCCTCCAGGTGCTCCAGTTTCCTCCCACAGTCCAAATATGTGTGGGTTATGTTGATTGGACGTGTTAAATTAATTCTTAGTGTCCTGGGATGTGATAGGTTAGAGGGATTAGCAGAGTAACTAAACGGGGATAGGGCCTTGGTGGGACTGTGCTCGGTGCAGACTTGATGGGCCGAATAGCCCTTTTCTACACTGTAGGGATTCTATGATTCTATTCTAAAATTATCCCTTAGTGTCCTGGGATGCGTAGCTTACAGGGATTAGTGAGTAAATATGTAGGGATATGGGGCTAGGGCCTGGGTGGGATAGTGGTCAGTGCAGACTCGATGGGCCGAATGGCCCTTTTCTGCACCGTAGGGTTTCTATGATTCTATGATTTGAATTTACCTGCTGCTACTGAACCAGAAACCTGCTGGGTTAACGCATGAGCGTTAACTGGAAAAAATTTTCCTGGCACCTCCAGACACCCAATTGATCTGAAGGTATGGAGACCACCAGGTGACCATTCAATAGAACGCTGTGATAGATTATGGATTGAAAAGCAGGGCACGCGGGTCCTCAGACATGTGCCGGAATTTTATCATCTCACCCACGCCAGAATCGGGGCAGACGAATCTCGTAGAATGGCATTCTCCGTTGGCCTCAGGCAGGATCTTAACGAGGGGGGTGCAGGTAAAGATGCTCAACTTTTCATCACATCGATGCTCATAGAATACAATCCCTACAGTGCAGAAAGAGGCTCTTCAGCCCATCGAGTCTGCACTGACCACAATCCCACCCAGGCCCTACATATTTTACCCTCCAGTCCCTCTAACCTAATCATCTTAGGATACTAAGGGGCAATTTTAGCATGGCCAATCAACCTAACCTGCACATCTCGGGATTTTGGTCAGTTATTGAACTAGTCTTTTCTGCCTTGTTGACTTTTAAAATGGATGTTTACCATTTTTTCTGCTGCTCTGTCTGGTCTCATGCCCTCCACCCCAAATATTTCACTCGTATCCACCAAGGAAGGGAACTTGCCACGCTGATTCAATCTAGTGTATGTGTGACTCCAGTACATTCAGTGCAATTTACTCTCAACTTATCTCGTGTGGCACACAGAAAGCCACCTTCTCAGGGCATCTAGGAATAGGCAACAGGTGCAGCAATGTCCACAGTCTAAAAATAGAAGTTTCCCTTTTAAGCTGCTCTAGCTTAATAGCAAAAGTAATTTTCCCAGACAATGGATTACTGATTCAAGCCACTTGTGCAACAATACCGGGTGATCAGACCTTTTATCGTTTGTTCAGACGCTGACAGTGGCGTTCTTGTCAGTTATTTGACTAGCCTTTCCTGCCTTGTTGAGTTTTGAAATGGATGTGCATTGATTAAACTCCCCAGAACATCAGCAGATGCCAATCAGCCCATTACTTTAAAAAAAAAGAGTCAGCGGTACAAAGAATATTGTGTGTGATCCACTTCGCGAGGTGTAAACAGTAAATCAAAGCACCATTTGCAGATCTAATATGAAAGCCAAATCCTGCAGGTTCTGCAAGTCTGAAATAAAGCAATTCTCAGCAAAGTAGACCAGGCCCCATCTGTGGAATGAAACAGAAATCAAGCTTCAATCAGGGTGACCAGCCGTCAAAGCTGGAGTGTTAAACTCTGTTTCTTTTTATTCCTCTCTCCACACAACTTGACCTGTTGAGGTTCTTTTTTTCTAACTTACTCTTTCATGAAATTTATTTATCATTTATTAGTGTCGCAAGTAGACTTACATTAACATTGCAATGAAATTATTGTGAAAATCCCTTCGTCGCCACACTCTGGCACCTGCTCAGGTACACTGAGGGAGAATTTAGCATGGCCAACGCACCTTACCAGCACGTCTTTTGGACTGTGAGAGAAAACCAGAGCACCCAGAGGCACGGGCATTGCTGTCTGGACCAGCATTTATTGCGCATCCCTTCTTTCCCTTGGGAAGATAGTGATGAGCTACCTTCTTGAAGCGCCGCTGTACATAAGACCATATGATATAGGAGCAGAACTAAGCCATTGGACCCATCGGATCTGCTCTGCCATTCAATCATGGTTGATAAGTTTCTCAACCCCGTTCTCTGGTTTTTCCCCCTATCCTTTGATCCCCTTACCTATCAAGAACCTATCTACCTTCGCCTTAAATACACTCAATAACCTGGCCTCCACAGGCTTCTGTGGTAATGAATTCCAGAGATTCATCATTCTCTGGCAGAATAAATTCCGCCTCATCTCAGTTCTAAAGGGTCGCCCGTTTACTTTGAGGCTGTGGCCTCGGATCCTGGTCTTGTCTACTAATGAAAACACCTTCCCCATCTCCACTCGATTCAGGCCTTTTCAGTATTCTGTAACTTTCAGTGAGATCCCCCCCCATCCTTCTAAACTCCATCGAGTGCAGAGCCGAGTTCTCAAATGCTCATCACATGTCAGTCAAGCTTTACGTTCCACAGTGCTGTTAGGAAAGGATTTTGACCCAGTGACAGTGTAGGAACGGTTCTTTTCTCAGACCTAATCTGCATTGCAAAGTGACCATTTCTCAATGTTTGCCAATATTGCATGAGGATATAAGGTTCACCTATCCTGAGCATATCTTTAATGACCAATTAGATTAGTAAATTGGATGTAGATTCTTAATCTTGCCCGATTGACAACACTGGTTTTGTTTCATTATGAAATGTTAATACTCTGCACTGCATAATAGATCTGGCAGGAAAGGCTTTTATACAGACCACTGAATGTAAACCATTTAAACTTAAAGAAGGTCACCTATCAGGGCTGCTAGGTGTTCAATGAGATTCCCTGAAAAAGGTTAATTTTCTTTTCAGTGCTGTGCTCTTTCACTGTGTCTCCAGATACCCAGTCAAATCTGCATATAGATGGAATGAAAATGTTACAGAGTTTTGGTTCAGGGACAGTAGATCCTCATTTTCTACCTTGTGATCGGCTTTATGAAGCGTGGTTATCCTTAAAATGGGCACGCAGTCCAAGTTCCAACCTGATTGATTAATCACAAGACACGAAGCTGAGTTTCACGGTGTCCATGAGGACACCCAGCATCCCGACCTGTAAAATAGGATATGATAACGTTGGAAGGGGTTCCTGATGGCATCTCATCACATCGTGACATTCAGGGAGTGCCTGAATGTTGGCAGCACACCCAGCCTCGATTAAAGGGCAATTAAATCGATAATGGAGTGCAATTTTAAAAGGCATCTTTACACTGGGGGCACAGACTAAATGGCAAGTGGGGGATGCCCAACATGCTTCTTCCAAATCTAGGGTGGGATATGAGGGTGAGGTTGAAGCATGGGGTAAGGATGTGAAAGAATCATTGAATCCCTACAATCCAGATGGAGGTTATTCAGCCCATCAGGCCTACACCATCAACAATCCCACCCAGGCCCTATCCCTGTAACCCCACATACTAGTCCCCTTGACACCAAGGGTCAATTTATCATAGCCCCATCAACCTAGCCTGCATATCTTTGGACTGTGGGAAGAAACTGGAGTACTCCGAGGAAACCCATGCAGGTACAGGGAGAATGTGCAAGCTCCACACAGACTGTGACCCAAAGCCAGAATTGAACCCGGGACCCTAATGCTGTGAGACAGCAGTGCTAACCACTGTGCCGCCCTGCCATCCTGTAGAGTAGACATGTCTTTTGTGAGTCTGGAGGACTGTCGCATGACAAAATTGACAACAAAATATTTTTTAAAAAGACAGAGAACTAACACAGGAAATTAAAGGCCAGTTAGTCTGGCTTCAGTTTTGGAGAAACTGACAATCTACAATAAAGGGTGAAATTACCAAACATTTGGAGAAACAACTTAGACCATTCATGGCAAAAAAAATAATGGTTTCTGAACTTATGGGAAATCTCTCACATGAGTGAGATAAGGCTGGAGGTCAGAAAGCAGTTATCATAAAGGACATTTCTCAAATTGACACATAAATGAGTGATATTCTACAGGACTTTATGATAGGGACATGGTCACTGTTTGTTTGTGTTGCACTTGAGAATTGAAGAAATATTATTGGAAGATGTTCATGACACCGTGGCAAATTGTCAGGAATTTTCTTCGAGACTGGCGTGGAGATAGCGTTGGTGGATACGATTCAATTTTGAAACAAAATATAAAATAATGTAGATAATATAACATCAGATATAAATTTCAAATGGATTAGAGAAGCGATGGGAGTTTTTAAAGTCTTTTTATTAGCATCACAAGCAGGCTTACATTAACACTGCAATGAAGTTATTTTGAAAATCCCTGAGCCGCCACACTCCAGCACCTGTTCGGGTACACTGAGGGAGAATTTAGTGTGGCCAATGCACCTAACCAGCACAACTTTTGGATTAAGAGAGGAAACCGGAGCAGCCAGAGGAAACCCATGCAGACACGGGTAGAATGTGCAGACTCTGCACAGACAGTGACCCAAGCCAAGAATCAAACCCAGGTGCTTCGTGCTGTGAGGAAGCAGTGCTAACTATTGTGTTATTGTGCCACTGTGCCATCCCTTGGGAAACCTTGGTTTGTGGGTATGTCAGTAGTTAAGTTGGATAATCCTCAAAACTGGCACAAGAATTTTAGAATAGGATAGAATCCCAAGTGCCGAGGGGGCCATTCGGCCCATTGAGCCTGCCCCATCAAATTGCCCAATTTGGGAAAATTCCACCCAAGAGTTTCTGATCTTTCCAAACTTAAAGCGTGATTATCAACAACATCTGGGAATCAGGAGACAAAACGAACATATTGCAGCTATCAACATCAAAAGGTGTCACAGCAGTCTAGCAACCTACCCTCCAACGCATCGCTGGGCTGCTACCCTAGGGGAGTGGCAGAGGCTTCATGGAACACAAACCATGAACCTGCCCTCTCTCAGGAAGGCAGCATTCACCTTCTTCCTGCTGTCAATTCACCAATGCCATTACTGTTGTCCAGTCAACACACATTTCTGCCTCCAGTGCTGAGAAGGTGCTATCTGAAGCTGGGCTGCTCAAAGGCATCATCCTGGGCTACTTGTAATCTACCTCCACTGAACGGTATTATAGTACAGGACATCGGCACAGGCACACAAGCAGGAAGAAAATGCACACAAGAGTGATTAATATCATCTTGTTTGCAACATGCTGAGATTTAATTTATCAATTATTTTGGAATGCATATTTTGTATTCACTTTTGTTGTTGTCTTCTGGTCAAGAAGATTATGCAATGATCCACAACAAGAGGGAAGGTGGGGTGTGTGTAAATGTTGGTGAATCGGGACAAGATGTTGAGGTTATTGCATCACAGTTGAATTACTTCTTCAAGTACATCCAGGGCAGAAAGTAGATGCAGCATCCCTTAATCTTCCTTATGTGTCATCTCCTCCCACCCATATCCTCTCCTTTCTCTTCCTCCTCCTCCTCTTCATGCTCCTGTTCCTCAGTGTCTCACCTGGACATTTCTGGCAAGTGTTGTGCCATTACACTTGCACAGCATGCAGTAGCTACCCCAAATTGTGTGACCCACATGAGCTCCCTCAAAGAGATCCAGTCAGAGTGATTGCTGCTTCAGGATGCTGAGATAGCGAACCAGAGTCATGGCTAACCCATGAACCACATCAAAGAGCAGCCACCCATGGGTTTGCCACCTTGAGTGAAATACAATGACCGCAATCTTTCCAGGAATCAGTCAAAAGGCTTTCACTAATTTAGAATATTACAACCCAGAAGGAGGCCATTTGGCCGATTCTGAAGGAGCCACGTTGTAGAATCCCAACATTGCACCAACTCTCTGACAAGAACATCATACCCAGGCCCCCTCCTTATCCCACCCAACCCTATCCCCATTAGCCCACAAATTTCAGGGGCAATTTAACAAGCTAATCCACCTATCCTTTGGACTGTGGAAGGAAACTGGAGCACTCGGAAGCACCCCACACAGGCATGGGGAGAACGTGCACACTCCATACAGACAGTGACCGAGGCTGGAATTGAACCCAGGTCCTTGGCACTGTGAGGCAACAGAGCTAACCACTGTGCCACCATGCCACCCACAAAGATATCAAAGATATCCCCATGCCTTAAGAATTTTCTCACATTCTAATTTCTGATGTGGAGACGCTGGCATTGGATTGGGATGGACACAGTAAGAAGTCTCACAACACATCAGGTTAAGGTCCAACACAATGATTCACCTGATGAAGGAGCAGTGCTCTGAAAGCTCGTGATTTCAAATAAACTTGTTGGACTGTAATCTGGTATTCTAATTTCTAATGTTGGGTTTTAATATTTCAAAAATGCACAGCTAGCTCAAAAGCGTCTAGCTTTGATTCTATGATCTATAAAAAGAGAAAATGATTAGTGAATGCTTGACTCAAACCCTCCATCAGAATTCTAATTCTGTTTCGATTATATTGATTCACTTTTATCCTTCATAAGCCAATTTGCAGTAATTTACCGAAGATTTATTAATTTCTTTCAATTGAGGTAATCTCATGCTTGCTGCTAGGCTATGACAAGGAAAGATGCAATTGTGAGCAAATTTTGGTCATGTTTTGAAAAAGTATTTTCTTGTCAGGATTATTTAAGATGCATGTGGTGAAATAATTTACTTCACAAATTAGCATGTTATATCTGAAATAATATTCCATTGAATTCTCTCAAGTTCCTATAACATTGAATTTCATATTTAAAATATTTATATTTATAAATAAATATTTATAACCTTTCCATGAGGAAGTATAATTTGATATGAAAGGCAATTTACTATTTACTAGGTTCTAAACGGCTAGAAAATACACAAAGAATATTCAGCAGGAAGATATACCACATTAGATCTAGTTCAAACCCAAATCTCATGTCTTCAGCCTAATCCTCCTGCTATGATTTCTAAAAAAATTTCAAATCAATTCATGGGCTGTGGACTCGGCCAGCATTTATTGTCCATCCCTGATTGCCCTTGGGAAGTTGAGCTGCCTTCTTGAACCACTGCAGTCTATGTGGTATAGCTATACCCACACTGTTGAGTGGTTCAATTCAACTAAGAGGCTTGCTAGACCATTTCAGAGGGCGTTTAGAATTCAATTACATTGAAGTGGATCTGGAATCTCATATCAGCCAGACCATGTAAAGATGGCAGCTTTCCTTCCCTAAAGAACCAGATGGGTTTTTACAACAGTTTATTTAAAGATAAAGTTTATTTATTAGTCACAAGTAGGCTTACATTCACACTGCAATGAAGTTACTGTGAAAATCTCCTGATTGTCACACTCCGGCACCTGTTCGGGTACACTTAAGGGAGAATTTAACATGGTCAATTCACCTAACCAGCACATCTTTCGGACTGTGGGAGGAAACCGGAACACTCGGAGGAAAGCCACGCAGACAAGGGGAGGACGTGCAGACTCTGCACAGACAGTGACCCAAGCCAGGAACCGAAGCCAGGTCCCTGGCACTGAGGCAGCGATGCTACTGTGCCACTGTGCCACCTGTTAATGGTTTCATGGTCATCATTAGACTTTTAGTTCTAGGGTTAGAATTCTCTATCCTTGCCCACAGATGGGATTCTCTAGTCCTGGTGCAGTGAATGGAGATTTCATTGAATAGCAAGTTCTCCATTTTCACTGGCAGTGGCTGTGGGATGTGCAAGACCAGAGAATTCTGACTCAGATATCTATTGAATTCAAAATCTGCCATCTGTCATGCTGGGATTTGAATGCAGGTCCCCTGTGTCCCTATTATCCAAGATGTCTAGGTTATTGCCTCTACAATTAATATAATCGAATAGTAATTTGTCTACGTGTCACTGCATCATTAGTGTGAATCTTTCTCTTGACAACTCCAAAGACTCATCAGCTTGGGTGGGAATTTTTGGTCTCACCAAGCAAAGCCATAAAATCCCACCCTTTATTTTTCAATCATTTTTCTAGCTTCCTAATATTTGTTTTCAGGACTTCATCGCCTTTCCTACCTAAATCATTGATACTATGATCTCTGGCTTGTCATCCTTCCTGAGAAGAACATCTGCAGTCTTTCCATGATATCCTTAAGCCTGGCAGCAGGGGGGCAAACTACCATTCTGTATTCACATCTACTGCCTATCTCTTCCCTGAACTAATGAGTCCCCCATCACTATTGCTCTCTGCCTCTTCTTTCACCCCTCCTGCACAGCAGAGCAACCTGTGGTGCCGCAACTTTTTTCTGACTGCACTCCTCTGAGAACCAATGCCCCAATCATTATCCAAAGTAGAAAACCAATCAAGCATAGCATACATTTACCAGCATGGTGTGACAAGGGTTGTAACACATCAACCACACATTTCACCTTTGTGGCTCCAATATATTCCAGCATTGAGACACTGTGCCCACAAAGCAGCATGCAGCAGCCTGTTGCCCTGGCAAAGCCACTTGCATGTTCACCTGCTTCTGGTCAGAGAGAATAAAATAAGCTCTCCTGTGAAGATTACCTGTCACCTCATTGATTGGTGAACTTGGAGATTTTAGATATTTGCCTATTCCAACCTGGAATGATCCTACAATTCAGGGCGATGGATACCTCCAGTACCATGGACAGTGCCATCCTCACCTTGTTCTGAGGCAGCAGTTCTGGTAGCAAGAGGTAGCAAACGCCTTTCAGCACTGCTTAGGTGGAGGTATGAGGATTGCTCTTGGAAGGTCCTATAACCTCCCTGTTAACCCTTCACCCTCCTTTGCCTTCTTCAGTGTCTCCTTTTGTTGCCTTTGCGACACCTGTCCCTTGCTGCAACCCCAGAGGGACTGCAGCCATAACACCAATAACCGAGCCCTTGCTGCCACGACCAACATCATCCCCACATGCAGCACCACTCACTTCAGATTACACCAACTTTAACACTCCTAGAAGCAATGTGCACTCCCCCAAGCTCAAATGGAGCCCGTTAAAAGTAAACGCAATCAAACCTGCAAGTTGATGGTCCTTTTAAATTGCATTGGTGGGGTGGGATGGTGAAGTGGGGGTGTGTGAGGGGAAGGGTAGGTGTCTCTTCCTGCTTTGAATGCAAGTTCAATGGTTTTTAAGTGGGGCTGACAAAGAGGTGTGGGTCGGTGCTCGAAATGAGGCTGGGGTATTAAAGTTGACACCAAGCTGATGGAGGAATATTTGAAAATAACAATCTGAAACTGCATTTTGATTTGAAATTATTTAGTTGTTCTCAACAAGTTATGGAACAAGAGAGCTAAACTACAGCTTAGTTGACTTCAGGAGATGCATATTATACTACAAATCTGCCTCCCCAACACTCCTTCATTACAGAATTACCAATATTAACAAATATGCATCTTGTTTTGCAACACGGCAGTTTGTTACACATGCTGAACAGAATGATAGCCATCTATCTGATCACATTGGAGTTTGTTGGAATAAGTAACTGCCATTGCAAGGACTTTCTGAACTCCTATATCACCCCATTGAAACTGGATTCAATCCAAACGCTTCTGTCACCCTAACCAGCCATTCTAGCTGTGGAGTGACACATGCAACACTGTGCATGGTCATCTTAAAATCAGATGGAACAGAAATCAAACAAAATTATATTTGAATAAACAGGAAACTTGGTGAGAGCAGGCAGCATGCAAAGAACCCTGCCCAGTTTGGTCAAGTGTCTGACAAGTGTTGTATATTCAGTAAGTTCTCAATAAACAATGTGCAGCAAACCCATGTCAGGAAAGAAAGGATGGAAAAAGGAAGGGATGGAAGGAAGAAAGTAAGGAAGGAAGGAAGAGAGTGAGGAAGGAAATGAGGAAAGGAGGTAGGAAGGAAGGAAGGAAAGGAGGGAAGGAGGGAGGGAGGGATCATTTTTATTATTATATAACAGGATGTGGGGGCCACTGCAAAAGTCAACATTTGCTACCCATCTCTATAATTACCCTTATTTGTGGTTGATGAAAGTGATCGATGAGCTGCCTTCTTGAACTAAGCAGCCAGACTTAGATCTGGCAAATGATCATCTGCGACCTGAGGTAGATGATGGCCAGAATTCTCTGGTCTTGCACGCCCCACTACCGCTGCCAGTGAGAATGGAGAATTTGGTGCACAGCCAAATCTCCATTCACAGCAACGGGACCAGAGAATCCCAGCTGTGAACAAGGTCGGACAATCCGGCCTGATGAATCTAAGTGATATTTGACTATTGCAGTTTTATAGGCTGCTATTGGCATTCCTTCAACAGCCAAAATTGTCGAAGGGGTGACAAATGTAATTTTGCAAGATATTGTGGGAATAGTGGGCAATTTGGAAGTGGTTTTTCAGTTTCAAATAGACAGACCCATGATGACAGACTGAATAAGGTGTTCCGACACTTGGAATAGAATCATAGATCCTTACAGTGCAGAAGCAGGCCATTCGGCCCATCGAGTCTGCACTGACCACAATCCCACCCAGGCCCTTTTTCCATAACCCCACATGTTTACCCTGCTAACCCCCCTGACACTAGGGTCAATTTAGCATGGACAATCCACCTAACCTGCACATCTTTGGACTATGGGAGGAAACCAGAACATCCAGAAGAAACCAATGGGGAGAGTGTGCAGACTCCACACAGACAGTGACCCGAGGCTGGATTTGAACCTGGATCCCTGGCGGTGTGAGGCAACAGTGATAACCACCATGCCACGCAAAGCATGAGGTTCAGACAAAGGCACACAAATGTGAAATGTTTCAAAACTTTGTACAGGATTTGGGTCATCGGGTAGACGAAGATGAGTTGCATCCCACCAGGAAAAATGTTTCAGAAATAAGAAATGTGCCACAGCCTCAAAATATCCCTGAATAAGAATATTTTTTGGGTTTATTTTTTTTTTAAATTCCTGTGTATTAAACTCTACAACAATCATATTGAAAAGCAGTACAGAAATTAGCTTACAGTGCGACACTGATTTAATAAAATCACATTTGCAGGAGAAAAATAAAGAACAGAAAAAGAAAAAGAAAGTGTAGGAAGAAGTAAAAAGGAAAATAGATGCAAAGTAAAGCTTTCCTAGTCCCAAACAACAAAAAAAGAAAATCAACCACAATCATTGGACAGATATAGTTTCACGTGATATAATATATACAACCTAATAAGCATCACTTACAGAGTCATAGAGATATACAGCACAGAAAGAGGCCCTTCAGCCCAACTTGTCAATGCCGACCAGGTTTCCTCACCTGAACTAGGCCAATTTGTCCATACCTCCAAAACATTCCTATCCATTTGTCTATCCAGATGTATTTTAACTGTTGTAATTGTTCCCACCTCTACCAATTCCTCTGGCAGCTAATTCCATTTACGCACAACCCTCTGTGTGAAAGAGTTGCCCCTCAGGTCCCTTTTAAATCTTTCCCCTTTCATCCTAAACCCGTACCTGTGGGAAAAGCCCTTGACTATTCACCTTATCTCTGCCCCTCATGATTTTATAAACCTCTAAAAGGTCAACTTTCGTTTTCCTACACTCCAACGAAAAAAGTCCCAGACTATTCAGCCTCTCCTTATAATGCAAACCTTATCCCGGTAACATCCTTGTAAATCTATTTTGCACCCTTTCCAGTTTAATAACATCCTTTCTATAGCAGGTTGACCAGAATTGTATCCAAATATGGCCTTATCAATGTCTTGTACAGTTGTATCATAACTCAACTCCTGCACTCAATGCTCTGGTCAATGAAGGCAATCTGCAGGTGCCATGGTGGCATAGTGGCTAGTCTCACAGCACCAGGGACCCGGGCACAATTCTGTTATTGGGTTGCTGTGTCTGTGGAATTTGCACATTCTCCCCATGTTTGTGTGGGTTTCCTTTGGGCACTCCAATTTCCTCCCATACTCCAAAAATGTGCAGTTTAGGTGGATTGCCCCTTCATATCAGGAGGTTAGCAAGCTAAATACTTGGGGTTACGGGGATAGGGCCTGGGTGGAATTGTTGTTACTGCAGGCTCACTGGGCCTCCTTCTGCATTGTAGGGATTCTATGAAACCAGTGACACCACATTCAAGGAATTATGTGCCTGCACCCCTAGTTCTCTCAGTTCGACAACACTCCTCACAACCCTACCATTAACTGTACAAGTCCTGCCCCCTGGTTTGTCTTACCAAAATGCAGCGCCACACATTTATCTGAATTGAACTCCATCTTCCATTCCTCAGCCCACTAGCCCAGTTGGTCAAGATCGTGTTGCAGTCTTAGATAATCTTCTTCACTATCCACTACACTACCAGTTTTGATGTCATCTGCAAACTTATTAACCACTCCTGCTATATTCTCATCCAAATTCTTTATATAAATGACAAACAACAGTGAACTAATCCAATAATAATCTCTCCCTCAATGTCAACAAAATGAAGGAGATTGTCATTGACTTCAGAAAATGTAAAGGAGAACATGCCTCTGTCTACATCAATGGGGACAAAGTAGAAAGGGTCAAGGCTTCAAGTTTTTAGGTGTCCAGATCACCAACAACCTTTCCTGGTCCCCCCATGCCGACACTATAGCTAAGAAAGCTCATCAACGCTTCTACTTTCTCAGAAGACTAAGGAAATTTGGCATGTCAGCTATGACTCTCACCAACTTTTACAGATGCAACATAGAAAGCGTTCTTTCTGGCTGTATCACAGCTTGCTATGGCTCCTGCTTTGCCCAAGATTGCAAAGAACTACAAACCGTCGTGAACATAGCCCAATCCATCACACAAACCAGCCTCCATCCATTGACTCTGTCTACACTTCCCGCTGTCTCGGCAAAGCAGCCAGCATAATTAAGAACCCCACCCACCCCGGACCTTCTCTCTTCCACCTTCTTCCTTCAGGAAAAAGATACAGAAGTCTGAGGTCACGCACCAAACAATTCAAGACTAGCTTCTTCCCTGCTGCTGTCAGACTTCTGAAGGGATTTGCCTTGCATTAAGTTGATCTTTCTCTACACCCTAGCTATGACTGTAACACTACATTCTGCACTCTCTCGTTTCCTCCTCTATGAATGGTATGTTTTGTCTGTATAGTGTGCAAGAAACAATACTTTTCACTGTATGTTAATACATGTAAAATAATAAATCAAATCAATCCCTGTGGGTTTCACTTTCACTGATATGAAAGTACAGAGCTATAGCTCCTCAAAATTATTTAGGAAAGTTTGCCAAGCCACATAAAAACCACTGATGGAGACTTTTTAATTTTTCAAGTATAAAATTCTGCGCAAGGTCACATATCCAATTTGTTAAAAAGGATGGGGCAGACTGCTTCCAATATCATGGAATAATATGCCTAGACAGTAATGTTGAAAAGGTGACCATCTCAGTCTGAATGTTTTGTAAGAGGGCGGTCATTTTGTTCCACTCCAAAGACTGTTGTATCAGGAGAAGGTTCAATGTTCTTTAAAATATATGAGAGCGATGTAAAACTTTTGTCTGAAAGGAGGCCAATTGAGGACACACCAGTATATATGAATTAGGGAGGCTGGGGCAGTAAGGCATTTAACACAGGTTAGATTTGGATGAATCTCAGATAATTTAAATCTGAATAATTAGAGATAGTGTAAGATTTTAAGCTGCAGCAGCCCATATCTTGCACATACAGATGGTGAATGTGCATGAGACAGAAAAGACTTGCAGCTCTCGTCTGAGAAATCTGAATCAAAATCTTGCTGCCAAAGAGTTGAAAGTGAAAGGCAGTGTAGTGAAAAGTTTCGAGAGTATAATTCGGAAGTGAAATTCTTCCAGTGTCTGTGTGCGTTTCCTCCAGATGCCCTGATTTCCTCCCACAGCCCAAAGATGTGGGGGTTAGGTGGATTGGTCATGCTAAATTGCCTCTGACTACTGAGGGTAAATGCATGGAGTTATGGGGATAGCGCCTCGGTGGGATTGTGGTTGCTGCAGACTTGAAGAGCCAAATGGCCTCCTTGTGCAGTGTAGGATTCTACAATGCTATGAAACCCCTGACATAAGGATTTAGTTCTAATCTAATATCAATCAGTGATTCGGAGGTAATCATGGAAAGGGGGTGTTTTTTGTCAGTTGCAAAAGAAATGTGTGCAGAGTAATCAAAAGAAGCAAAACTCTTATCTCTAAGCTTTAGTGAATCACGACAGTAAATTCATACTAAAATGTGGCAACATTTATTCAATGAACTCTTGAGGAAGAGTTCCATGGAATTGGACAATGGAGTGTGACAAAGTATTCCAGTGCGTAAAACTCAATTAGTAGATGGTTCAAGGTTCATACGTAACAATGTGTGCAAAAAGATTAAATTAGTATATGATGCCCCTCTATACAGTGTAGGTTTTGTGATCTCTCATGTTGGATAATGATGAGGAGAGACCAACTGTATTTGCCTCATACACCCTGAGTGCCAGTGATTGGAATCATGCTCAGATTGAACATGAAGCTTTGTCTTTGATTTTTGGAGTAAGAAGATTTGTAAAAACTTATGGTATGTTTGGGGTTTCACAATCAAAATGGAATATAAGCCATTGACAGCTATCTTAAATCCCCAGTATCCATTCTAGCTTCAACCTAAATGCAGAAATGAGCTTTGATTTTGTCTGCTTCTCGGTACGACTTTAAGTACAGACGATCGGAAGATTATTGCAATAATAATGCGATGTCTTGATTAGCATCCCCATCGGAGGCAGAGGGAAACAGGGGAGATATCTTTTTCTTTTCATTCATAAATAAGTTGTCAGCCACAGCAGATGATATTGGTAAAACAAGTCATTTGGATCCTGTATTGACGAGGGTGTAAAACTAGCGGGTTGCCAACACAAGCATTGGATTTAGAAATCTGACCGTTTTTAATGCATGAGGATAAGTTGTCAGCTGATAAAAGATGTGTTTTGTGGCGAGCCAGAGTTGCAGTTCCTGAAAGGTACAAATCATAGCTGTTATGTTGAACTTCATGTTCAACACTTAGGGATGAGTTTGACAAGAAGCTATTTTTGATGGCAAGGTAAGGATATAGAAAACACAGTGAAATAGTATAGAGCATGTCAAACACAGTACAGAGCATGACAAGCTGCTGAAAAGATGTTGCCATTGATATCTTTGCAACCAAAGAAATGGGCAGCTAGAGTTTGGCAGAAGTTGCACATAGGTTTTTCAAAACTTGGAGGGCAACGTTGTGATAACTTGTCATTCAACGTGGGGTTGAGGAGTTTTCAGTTTATCAAACCATAACTGGCAAACTCTTGATGTCTTGGCTAATTTGGTTGCTACTTATGGCTTCCCAAAGGAAGCTGGCTCAAACAATGGATCCCAGATTTTCAACTGAAGAAAATATAAAATTTATGAGAACGAATGGGGTGAAACACACTAAAATTCCACCATTGCATTCTGTTTAAAATGGAGAACCATTTGCATAGGACAAATAGTCAAACATGCTGTTGTTAAACAAATGTTGTAGGGTTAGGGTGGCACAGTGGCACAATGGTTAGCATTGCTGCCTCACAGCACCAGGTGCCCGGGTTCAATTCCCAGCTTGCGTCACTGTCTATCCGTAGTTTGTACGTTCTCCCATATCTGCATGGATTTCCTCCGGATGCTCCAGTTTCCTCCCACAGTTCAAAAAATATGCTGGTTAGGTGCATTGGCCATACTAAATTCTCCTTCAGTGTACCTGAACAGGTGCCAGTGTGGCGACCAGAGGATGTTCACAGTAACTTAATTGCAGTGTTAATGTAAGCCTACTTGCGACACTATTAAATAAATGTGAACTTAAAATCTAATTGGAAGAAATGTCAGATATCATGGAAACACAAACTATTGTTTTTTTTGTTTATTCACATCTTACAACAATACCAGCAGCATGCCTGCTGAATTATTTCTTATAAGATGGCCTAGGACAAGGTTTTCATTGCTGAAGCCATGTTTAGCATAATTAGTATCAAACTAACAATCCAGGCAGAAAGCATTATGATAGGGGTAGAGTAAGGCAAAGAAGTCTGAAGTTGAGCCAAAAGCTTGAAGGGAAAGATCATCATACATGTTGAAATGGTTACCAGAAAGAGTTGCGAAAATGTGTTGCAATTGTACATATTTGGTTAAGATGGTTGGCAGCAGAAAGGTGAGATTTCTAATATTGATCATGTTTTACCTTCAGAGGTTTATGAAGAAGAATTAAAGTGGGAGAGTTTAGTGAATTGGATACTGTGTTACAAGTGGTGCATCAATGGTCACTTCAAAATAAGTTGTGCCTGGACTTAGTACAGAGCCAAAGTGAGACAGATGTATCTGATCAAATGAAGAATTCAATTCAGGGTCAAGGGCAAAATCCATCTTTGGAGAAGACTTCTCCTCAGACTCAGATCAAGATGAGTCAAGGTCCTTCCCCAAATTCTGACAGTTCGGGTCAAGAAAAGAGGTTTAGCAATTGGAAAGAAATGGTTAAATTTGAGTTATAAATAAATGAAGAGCAAAGATGTATATAAATTGTATGGAATTTGAACTTTTTGTAAATTTTTGATTCCGCAAGATAGAGCCTAGTAGCACCCTCTTTTGGCTGTTTGCGTATGTAACTAAATCAAAACTATAATAATTCAGTTCACTGTGTACATGAACTCATGGCCTCTTTTTATCCTGCAAATAAATGTTTCTTTTCCCAAAGTGGCTTTCAAAACCTCAGAATGCCGAAAGGTGCTTTAGATTCAATTAAGTTCTTTTAAAGTGTAGTCATTGCTGTTGTCTTGAGGAATTTACATATAGCAAGGTGTTCCAGGCAGCAAAGATGATCTATTTTGGTCATGTTGGCAGAGGCCAGGAGTCTGGACAAGGCTGATGGGACTTGGGTTTCATGTCTTGTTTGAAAGTCGCCACAGTGCAGCTCTCTCTCAGCTCTTTACATTATCAGCCTGGGTTGTCGCCTCCAGATTTGAGAGCATGACAATAAATTGTAATCTTCTGATTCAGAAGCAAGAATACTCTCACTGAAGTGCGGCTTATGGCTTCCCAGAGGAAGTCAAACAACAGTCCTTAGTTTTTCTCTTGAAGAAATTGTAAAATTTATGAAAATGAATGGGGTAAAACACTCTAAAGTTCCATTATAGCATTCTGCTTAAAATGGAGACCCAGAATGCATAGGACAAATTGGTAGACATGCTTTTGTTAAACAAGTGCAGGAAAATGCACACTGGAGCCAGACAATAATCACACCTTTCTAATTCAGAAGGAAGAATGTGTTATAATTCAGGTCAGAAAATCCAAAGTGTTTTATGAAGTCTGTCTGGATCATAAGTTTTGCATTTTGAATTTGGCTAGGGTGAGCATGAGATATTTCACTTCAGGTATGACTCAACTGATCCACTCGGAAGCTTTTATCAAACAAAGTTTATTTAAGAATACAGTTAACATGTGTAGAAAGAAAAGCAGCAATAACCTTTAGCAATTACAAACCAGAAAAACAATCATGATGTTGTATATGAAATGTTCCAATTAAACACAGCAAATGCAAATGCTCATGTGATGCTGGAACTTAGTCCTTTGGGTGGAGAATTGAAGCTCTGATTTCCCAAATCTTGTAACTTCTAGCAGCCCTCTAGATATATACCTAAAACAGCTTGAGGTCAGAAAAGTTTCCCAAAACACCAGGGAGTGAGAGGCAAGGCAATCGCCAACAGCAGATTTTCCACTCCAGGAAGGCCAGGGACCTGCTTCCAGCTAGCCAGCAGACTCTATACCAGGGGGAGGGAGAGAGAGGGAGATTTCCAGTCTGATGGTCACCCCCTTCGAAACTAAACACAACTCAAAACTGGAAATTAAAGAGTTCCTGTCACCTGACCTTTCAACTATATGTCTTCCTAACAATGCAGGGTCATAAAACAAATCCCAGAATGTACCTGAGACCCAGAGTAAAAATAAATAAAACCCCATTTAAGCCACTGAAGCAAAAATTCAATATAGCCCAGCAATAATGAAAAATACACTAAAACTGTGATAGCTGTAGAGAACATGATTTTAAAAAATTCTCAAAGCTGCACTAACATCACACCTCCCCTTTAAAAAAAGAACCATCAGCATTTAAACCCTTTTAGTTTCACGCTACGAGTACACTACAATAAATATCCGTATGTTTTACAAAATCAAACAGTCCGTTTCAGTCTTTGTCTTCCACCATTGAACACTCCTCCTTCTTACCACATTTGTGACAAACTGCTTCACCTTTAAGATTCTCCTACAGTCCTTAATCCTGCTTTCATTCAAAATCCTCACTTAATTTTGTCATTATGATGATAAATTAGCTCTGGTAATGTCCTCAGAGAACTAAACATGATCAGTGGAATAACGCAATACATGTGTGTATTCAAGGCCATTCAGAAAGGTCATTTTACTTCTGTCCTTTTTCTTGTTTATTGGCCTTAGCTCCTCCTTTGCTAAGCAATTTGATTCCTTTGTTTGTTCTTGATCTGCACCATCACGTACAGCACACTTTTTGGCAAATCACACAGTAGATTGTTTTCCTTGGTGTCAGAACCCATTTCAACTATAAGCTCAGAAATCACTGTGACATTTATGCTGTTGTGAAAACCACTGTAATTTATTTAAACTCCAGCTGTGTACAGTGCTGTTTCACTGGATGTCCACATCACTGCACACCATGCAGAACCATTATGCCATCAGTTCATTTTAGATGATGGTACCATTTTAGCAAATGGTCTGATCTCACATTGCTGTCCTTCCCATTCATCCACACTCCTCAATCTCCTTTTTGGGATTGCACATGACTGTTGATTCATCCAACACTTTGCTTTGCATAGATAATAAACTGTTCCTGACAGCCCTGCAATTTATGTCAGGCAATTTGAACAGCTCAGGAATACAATCCAAAACAGTCAACTTTACTTGTATCTATCTCACTTTCTTTAGTTACACTATTAGCCATTAACTGGTTCTCCTTCTCCACCTTCACCAGTTTTGTGTGATTGATCGAGACTTTTGGCATCTCAGACTGAGTAACCTTCAGCTTTTCCATTTGAAACTATACCAACTTGAAAAGGTCATGTTTGCAAGGATGTTATTTAATTGGAACAGCATTTTCTACAGCTATCTCACTCCCAATTATTTTACTACTTCCCAACTTATTTCAACATAATTCTCCATGAGTTATTAATAACAGTTTCAGGTCAGTTCCATTTCCCTCTGGAAGGTAACTCAATAATTTATCCCAATCTTTAATAACGTCCTCATTATCCAATTTAATTTGAGGAATGTCAAACTCAGAGTCTTCTGGATTCAATTTTTCACTCTGAGTTATAACGACCCAAATGTTCTACTTCTGCTTTCCTTTCCTATCAAAATATCTTTTAAGCATATTCACATGACACACTTTGTGAGTTTTCCTCCTATCTGGCATCTATGTCAAATAATTTACTTTACTCAATTTCCTTTCAATTTGATAAGGCCCACTAAACCTTGCTTTTAAAGGTTCAGTACTAAGACTTCATCCCCATTCACAAAACTGTGAACTTTTGTTTCTTATCTGCTTCCTGTTTCATTAGATGCTGTGCCACTTTTATAAGTTGTCCAGTCAATTTCCCTGTTCTATTCAACCTTCCCCTATAATTTGACACATAGTCCAACAATGTATTCTCAGAACGCTGACTCACCGGATATAATTTAAGTAGTCGTCTTAATCATAACCAAAAATCAATTCAAATGGACTGAATTTGGTTGACTCATTAAGTGTGTCCATAATTGCAAAGAGTACAAATGGAATTCCTTCATTTTAATCCTCTGGATAATCATGACAATAATCCCTCAACATTGTCTTTAAGGTTTGATGCCACCGTTGCTTGTGATGCTGGATGGTACATAGTTGATTTAAATAGTTTTACTCCTAAGCTATCAATAACCTCCTCGAACAACTTTGGAGTAAAATTTGATCCTTGATCTGATTGTATTTCTGTGTGTATCCATATCTAGTAAAAAAAACTAACTCACTACAATCCTTTTAGCCATTATATTGTGTAAGGGAATGGCCCCTGGACACAGGAAGAAGGTGCAAACTCCACATGGACAGTGACCTGAAGTTGGAATTGAACCCCTGGCATTGTGAAGCAGCAGTGCTAAGCGCTGTGGCACCATGCCTATCCTATAGGGAGGGTTTAGAAAGAGAATTCCACATCTTTGGGCTTAGGCGACTGAAACTACAACCAGCAATGGTGGAGCAATGAAAAGTGAGAGATGTGGAAGAAGAAAGGAATGACGGAATTGTTTCAATGCAGCAAGATGCCAACTGACCTGTGGTATCGGTACCGGTTCCCTGAAAGAGCAACTCACCAAATGTTATGCATTGGAGCTGCACAAATATCTCAGAGGACAGTAGGGTTGAAGGAAAGTGCAGAGATAGGAGAAGGGATGAGACCTTGGAGGATTTTAAGAGCAATAATGAGAATGTTAACAATCCAGGCAGCATCCTCTTTGTCTTCAGTGTCCAGTCATAGCTAACATGATGAATGTGCCTTCATATCTGCCCATGAGCGCCCATAAAATGTATGTGGTACATTTCTCCTCAGCTCAAGAAAGCTGACATCGCATTGAGCTGACTTCTCAACGTCAGTGAGACCTCAGTCCTGCAAGCGGAGGGAAAAAAAATCAAGGAAGCGGTTCTCTTCCTCGGCCGCCTTGCAGATTTTTTTTCTCCCTCTGTGTGCTGAAAGTTGTTTTCCAGAACTGTCATTCACACGACAGATTCTGAAATTCAATTTGGGGTTTGTCAGGTTAGTAAATGACATCCTTTGGATTGTTTCCCCAGTAAATATACTCAAACATAGAATAAAATGAAATTTCAGGCAGAGAGAGAGTAGGTTATGTGGATTCGAAGCATCTTGGTGAAATGTTTATCTCATTGATATTCAGAGACTGCCGGTCCAGTGTTGTGGTCTTCAGCATTCAGGACAAGCACACATTCGTTGGGTTTTTTGAAGACTTGGATGTGGAGATCTAAACTGGCTGCACTCATTATTTGAGTATTTTCCAGGACATGCCTGCAAACTGGCATTACTCCAGATATTAAGAAATCTTATTGCCCCAACTCCCTTGATGATTATAGTTGAAAGTTATTTTCTTAGTTTGGATATAAACATGAATCCATCCCACATTTATAAAGAATAGCCCTAAAGTTGCTTAAAATTGGTGATCGATTATTGACTGAAGTCATCTTGAGCCTATAAATTAATCCTTAATTTAAAATATATGCCATGCTTCCTGACATATCAATTATACTTTCAACTTTATAAGTATATATAATTGTATATTTATAACTGTATAAAAGCAGACCTATTTTATAATTAATCAAATTTAACACTGTTGTATTGTGACTGGCATAATTCTGACATCTGGGCTCATAAAGATATGATTTACATTGTCTGATCTGATGACTAAAATGCACAGTTTTATTTTCTTAATCCCATTCTGTCCCCACCTCTATTTTTGCTTCTTCCTATTACTGACCCAATACTCAATTTGTATTGCAGGGACCATGCATATGGAACAAACCTGTCACTCAATGGGCCATATTTAGCACTGGGTAACTGGTCTAAAGTGTGCAGTGGGAATAATTTACGCTTCCAGCTTCATGCTATAGAAAGTAGACGTCTTTGCAGGTTGATGTGCCTGCTTTCATGCCTCAACTAATTGTCCTCTGACAGTAAGTGCAGCCAGGTAACTGCAACAGAGGTGGATGAAGACTCTTGCTTTGGACACCAATGAAGTAGGCTTCAAAGTCTTGCATATTTTTAAAAGTTTATTTATTTATTAATGTTACACGAGGGTTTACATTAACACTGCGATGAAGTTACTGTGAGAATCCCCTAGTTGCCACACTCCGACACCTGTTTGGGTAAACTGCGGGAGAATTTAGCTTGGCCAATGCACCTAACCAGCACATCTTTTGGACTGTGGGACGAAACTGGAGTATCCGTCAGAAACCCCACGCAGACACGGGGAGGGCATGTAGACTCCGCACAGACAGTGACCTAAGCTAGGAATCGAACTTGGGTCCCTGGCGCTATGAGGTAGCGGTACTAACCATTGTGCCACTGTATCACCCACAGTGAAGTCTTTGTTAACAATTCATAAGTATGTACATATTTACAGTAGAAGGTACAGATGTGGAGCTGAATCCAATCCAGGATTTTATCCATCTCTAGGCTGACCCTAGATATAGAATTACTTTAGCTTACTTCCATGACAAATGTGGCTATGAGTCGTATGCATTGTCTTCATTGTTACAGTCTTAATCTTATACTAACATTTTTGTGATGACATGGTTAACATTAATAACATTCTCACTACCCCATCTCTCCCCTTCCACAGGTTCCTCATAATCTTCAAAGTTCACAAGTAGCAAGCCCGCAGTTCTTCTCCAAGATTGCGACTCGTAACGCAATGCCACTGAATGAAATAAGTTAAGAGCCAACTGACCTTCACCCCCATTGCAGACCCTTCGCCTTCAGGCAGATGCATGCCGCCACCATGTTGAAAATTCTGCTATACTTTGAGATCCACTGGGCTTCACCTATGACCCTGACCAGGCACAGAATTGAAGCCTTTGGAGAAGATTTTCAAGATACAGAACTCAACCAACTCGCCCACCATGGCGACCGTCCAACAACGGAAATCTCTGTTGACCTCGGACGGGAATTTCTGGTCTTGCCTGAACGAGGCCGTAAAATCCCACCTATAGGATAGACGATACATGTATGGGGCTGACTCCATCCTAGATCATAAAATCCCTACAGTGCAGAAAAGGCCTTTCGG
Source organism: Carcharhinus amblyrhynchos (assembly GCF_965287045.1). Lineage (NCBI taxonomy): Eukaryota > Metazoa > Chordata > Chondrichthyes > Carcharhiniformes > Carcharhinidae > Carcharhinus > Carcharhinus amblyrhynchos. Next base: position 9,672,802 of record NC_137347.1, on the reverse strand, counting down.
CCCATTGAGTCCGCACTGACTCTCTGACAGAGTATTTCACCTCGGCCCTCTCCCCCCCACCCTATCCCTGTAACCCCACACATTTTCCATGGCTAATCCCCCATTTGGAGTGTGGGAAGAAACTGAGCACAGGGTTGTCTGTGTGGCAACCATCCTTCTTGCCTTGTGATATACAGAGACCTTGTTGGACATGGGGAATAATGATCTGTTTGACAGATAGGAATCCTTCAATCAGGTAATGATGAGGTTACCAGTTGGTTAGGAAAGGTCATGCCTTGGGAGAACGGACAAGGCGAGTGACCAATAGCAGTGGTGTGGGGGTGGTGCAGTTTGAAGCAGAAGATAACACCTTCAGGAACCAGAGTGGACAATCCTAGCTGTATCGCTGGTGGCATCTAGCCTCTGTATCGGCTAAGTGTATGTTGAATATCCACTTCACTAGTATAAACACACCTCCAGGTTGATGCTTCACTTCAATACTGAGGGAGTGCTGTGCCTATCTGAGGCTGACCCAGGCCATTTTTAATCTTATCGTCATTTTTGACAATGAGTTAAACATCCACCCACATTTTAGCTCCATTAGCAACACTGCATCTTTCCATTTCTGACCCTACACCAGGTTAACCACTGCTGGAAGCCTCATTCACACCTTTGCTACTTCTTAAATGTCAACAATGGCTCATATAGCAGCACTCTACACTGCAGGACTGGAATACAAAAGTCTGTGTTGAGGGTGTGATACACAGTCAGAGGTACCATTTTTCACATGTGGCATTCAACTGAGGGCCTGTCTGCCCCCCAAGGTTGATGCCATTTTGATGGCAAAGAAAGGTGATATTCCAAGTGTCTTGGATGCTATTTATTCCTCAGTGGGCAAAAGGAGACCATTCAGCCCATTGAGTGTACTCCAACTCACCAAAAGAGCATCTCACCCAGGCCCTTCCGTCCACCCTATCCCCACAACCTTGTTCATTTACCATGGCTAATCCATCTAACCTACACAACTTTGGACTATGGGAGGAAACTGACCGCCTGGAGGAAACCCACACAGACATGGGGGGAATGTGCAAACTCCACGCAGTCAGCCAAGGCCAGAATTAAACCCAGGTCCTTGGCGTTGTGAGGCAGCAGTGCTAACTGCTGCCTTGGCACCTTGGACACCTCTATTACCTCTTTGAACATCTCTATTAAATCCCTTCACAATCGTAACATTTTTAAGGAGAACACCAGATAGATTCTCTAATCCATCCACGTAACTAAAATCCTGTTAGCTCCCTTGAGGCAGTGGCATAGTAGCATTGTTGCTGGACTAGTAATCCAGAGACCTAGGAAAATGCTTCTGGGGATCTGGGTTCAAATCCCACTATAGCAGATGACAAAACTCAAATTCACAGAAATCTGGACTTAAAAGTATAATGATGACCACAAAACCATTGTCGATTGTCGTAAAAACCCATCTGGTGTTCACTAATATCTTACGTGATCTGGCCCAACATGCGAGTCACAGCAATGTGTTTGACTCTCAATTGCCCTCAGGGGTGGGTAATCAATTTTAGCAGAGCCAGCAGCACCCACATTCCATGAATGAATAAAAAAGCTGGCAAGTTACTTACTGTGCTCCTGCTAAGTAGGTGGAAAAATGGCAGACTGAGGTTTTTCAGTACAACAAGGCAATATTACTGGTGCCACCAGCAAGGGGATTATGTCACATGACTTCCTGTTTGAGTTGCCAAAGAGTGTGTATCCCTTTTGTCTGGGTCCCTGAGATTGTTGATGTTCCAGCCAATAAGTTTTGGAAGGGAGGTTGCAGGGTCCATTGTTCTACCAAATGACTAAGCTGTGGTTGGCTTATGAAATGTAGATGGCCTTTGAATAGTTCTCATTGAATTTGGGCTCTGCGGCCCACAGAAGGTTATTAGCATCTCTTCAGAGATAATGAGGTATCGGGTTCTGCGAAACCGCCATATTAGGTCCTGTTCACAGGTCACAGACAGACATAGTATTAGCCATTTTAGAAAGGTCTTTATAGAGTGTTAGAAATTAGCCATGTGAATATCTTCATATATGTTTAAGAAAAAATCTAGAGTGTGAGATTATAGCCCCCTGATACTAAAAGAAAGGTATACTTTCCCCCAGTGGCCTCGATGGCCTCCAGTCCTACCGGCAAGGCCATCAAGACAGCTCCCCATTGCAGGGGACCATAGAAGATCCCCGCCGGTTAGGACATTCACCAGCGAGGCTGCTAAGGTTAGTGAGCCCAGAAGATTGCATCCTGGACTCACTCGTAATGTTCAAACTCAATTAAAATACGATTAAATTTAAAAAGTGCATGTGGCTGATCTTGCTGGATATCTGGGCTCGGAAAGATCGCGATAGGCCAGAAACCATGCGCACTCCAGATTTTTCGCACCTCAGGCGATCTTACTGGCTTGCCCCACCCATCGACTGGCAGGATGAGAAGGCAAGACCACCCCCGATATTTCCCCTTATGAGAGAATCTACTCAGGAATGCAGATTGAAAATAGTCTTTGATTTATGATAGCAATGAGGTGATTTTTTTTCTCTCAGGAGGTTATTAGTCTTTTGAATTCTCATCCCTAGGCAGCAGTGGAGACTAGGTCAATGAATATTTTTAAGCTTGATTGTGAGGTACAAGTGTGAGGTAACGCATTTTGGAAGGTCTAATACAGATAGGAAAGATACAGTAAACGGCAGAACCCTTAAGAGTGTTGATAGGCAGAGGGATCTGGGTGTACAGGCTACACTGAAAATGGCAATGCAGTTGGAGAAGGTATTCAAGAAGGCACATGGCATGCTTGCCTTCATCGGCTGACCTCATATTCTCATGTTTTTCACCAACCTCCAGATCCAGACACATGCTGGTTATAGGCTGAGCTGATAAGGATCATCTTGGGTTTCCAACAGTCTGGCAATTTTTAATGATTTAACCAATACCCTCCTCCTGCTCCCTCCTGCCTCCACTCACCACCGCTATGTTGGGACCTGCCCCCAATCCCCAGGCCTTGCAATGTTAAAATTCTGTTCAAATTTTCAAGGGGCAGAGTGATTCTCCCAGCCTGCTGTTCTTCTAGAGCAGCGCAGCAAGCAGCGAGGCATAATGGAGGCCATGTAGTGGGCTTTCCACTGGGCGCCATGGCATGCACGATTCTCCACTTGCCGGATTTCCGGCATTGTCAGCTCCAGGCCAGAAATCGGCACGGATCTCAATGAGTTATTTACATTACAATTTGCATTTCATTGATGGGCCCGGGACTGAAATCTCTAGGCCCACTTGTGTCCCCCCACCAGGAGTGTTTCAATCCAGTGGGGTTTCCAACAGATCCCCACTAACGGGCAGATAGGCAGCCTGACGCCGTTGGAATGAAAGAGGGCAATGGAGGTTCCCCCCGACAGTCCGGTGTACTGGGGGGGGGGGGGGGTTGTCCCCTGGGCATTGCCAGTGTGTCAGTGCCAGCCTATGCCCCGACACTGCCCAAGTGCGAAACGGCAATGCCCCAGCACTGCCCAGGGGGCACATTGGCACTGCCACAGAGGGAATGAGGCTGGTGATTGGAGCTGGCCATTGGTGGGAGGGTGGTGGGCATTTGCAGGCTGCCGATCAGGGTTAAGGGGGTTCGGGATGGGGTCAGGGAGATTGAGACTGCTGAGGGAGAGCGATTGAGGTGAGCCGGGAGTGGGGTTTCGGGGCTGGAGGCCAGCAATTGGGCATTGTGGCGGGCGGGGGGGGGGGTGGGGGGGGGGAGCGAAATTGGTGGGGGGGGGGGGCAGCTATGCAAGGTCATGGGATTGGCCAGCAATCATGAGGCTGGCAGAGTGGGGCTACAGCCCATGCGCCGATCTCCACTCTGACAGATCAGCGCATGCATAATGGCCCACTCAGAGCTATGCAGCCAGCCTCTCCAGTGGGAATAGGCCCTGCCACTGATTTTTAATGCGATTCATGCTAAGGCACTCTGTGATGATAGAATGTGGGAGATTCATTTTGAAAATCCTGCTGAAAAAAACAACGGGATTTACTCCAGCTTTTATGCGATTTTTAGATTTTTTGGGGGAGAATTCCACCCAACATATTTCCTATCAGCCCCTCTTGGGATCTTGTACATGTCTATGAGATTGCCTTTCATTCTTCTGAACTCCAAAGAGCACAGTCCCATTCCTCTCAACATCTTGTTAAATGACAACCCTCTCAGCCCAAGAATCAATGGAGAATCATTTGCTGCAACTTCTCTGCAGCGGAAACACCCTTTCTTTGGTAAGAGCAAAACAGTCAGTTGTGTACTACCAAAACCCTGTACAATTACAGCAACATTTCCTTAGCGTTATACTCCAACCCATTCACAAAAAAAGATAGTTCTCTATCTCAAGCAAGGAATGATTGTGAAGGACCTTTAGCAAGGCTGTGCCCCTTTAATTTAGCTGGAGCACTTGCTACTAATAATTACTTGGAAGTAATTGGCAAATTAGTAGCAGACACCAAATTGCTTAGACACGTAATTACTCAGGAAAAGATTAAAAAAAAGACCGAGAACCAACAGGAAACAATTATTGAGGGTGAGATTAAAATTATTGATTTACCATAAGGAATTATAATAGTGCTCCAATCAGTCTGCAGGGTGTAAACACTTACAAATAGTTCTCAGTGCAGACAGGTGCTGCCAGGGAGTGTGGCTCAGTGCAGGTTTTGAGGAAGTACGCTTGCTTTAGAGTCACATGTTTGTGGTGTCAAACCCATATCAGGGAGCTGAACAGCAAGCCAGATGGTCCCGCCAGTGACCTGACCAATTGTTTTCCCTCAGCAGGTACGTCTGTGCGGCAGAAACAGAGAATGCTGGAAAATCTCAGCAGGTCTGACAGCATCTGTGGAGAGGCAATGGAGGCAATGTTTCGAGTCTGGACGGTGTCCTTCGTCAGGGCTGAAGACAGTGGAAAATAGAATGAGATGACAGTGAGGAGGGGGGAGATGGATTTGACAAAGATATCATGGACAAAAAGGCAATGGGCGGGGTTTTCCAGCCACGCTCGCCCCAAAGCCAGTAATTCCCTCCCGAGGTCAACAGACCTTTGCCTGGTCGGCCAAATTTTTGTCCCACACACTATGATTCCTGATGGGAAAATTCACCCAAAGAGAACGTACATGGTGGTGATCTTAGCTGAGGAGGCCGCTGAAAGCAGCCATGAAGAAATCACAATGTGTAAATGGCAAAACAAAAGTAAGCAGAATGTCAAAGGACAGCCTGAAACATGTAACAGATGGCCCTGGTGAGGGGAGGGGAAACCATGCGGGGGGTGTTGGGGTTGATAATTAAGAACCCCATACACCCCGGATATTCTCTCTTCCACCTTCTTCTGTCGAGGAAAGGATACAAAAGTCTGAGGACACGTACCACTCGACTCGAGAGTAGCTTCTTCCCTACTGCCATCAGGCTTTTGAATGGACTCTTTTGCATTAAGTTGATCTTTCTCTGCACCCTAGCTATGACTGTAACACTACATTCTGCATAGTCTCATTTCCTTCTCTATGAACAGTGTGTTTTGTCTGTATAGCGCGCAGGGGACAATACTTTTCACTGTATGCTAATACATGCAACAATAAAAAAATCAAATCAAATCAAGATAGAAAGTGAGATTTTAAATGCAGAAAAATGAAATGATGGAAAAACTGAAAATAAACATTAAATAAAACGAAATAAAATATAATTAGAGGAAATGGGGAGGATAACGTTTATGCTCTGAACTCAATCTTCAGTCCGGAAGGATATAAAGTGCCTAATTGGAATCTAAGGTGCCATTCCTTTATGCTGGGCTTCAGTGGGATATTGTAACAGGCCAATTGGGTATCAAACACCATGCAATCAGATCCACTCCCGTCATCCAGCTCCTTGGGGAACTGGGTGACTCAGTTAGCTGAAGCAGCATACATGTTTACGAACATATTGTATCTGGATCTGTGGATAGTTATAGAAGAGATTCCAATTTGTTTCCATCACATGGCTGACCAGGAATCTGCCCCACTGTTGCCATCTTCTATTGGTACACATTGGTATTCAACAATCTATATTTTTAAACGTATTTATGGGATGTGGGCATCGCTGGCTAGGTCAGCATTTATTGTCCATCCCTAGATGCCTTTGAGAAGGTGATAGTGAACTGTCTTCTTGAATCACTTTGATCTCTGAGATGTAGGTACACCCACAGTGCTGTTAGAGAGAGAGTTCCAGGGTTTTGACCCAGTGATAGTGAAGGAATGGTGATATATTTTCAAGTCAGGATGGTGAGTGACTTGGAGGGTAACCTCGGGGTGGTGGTGTTCCCAGTTATCTGCTACTCTTGTCCTTTGAGATGGTTAAAGTTGTGGATTTGGAAGATGCTGCCCAAGGAGCCTTGTAGATGGTGCATACTGCTGCTACTGTTTGTCAGTGGCAGAGGGATTGAATGTTTGTGGAAGGAGTAGCAATCAAGTGGGCTGCTTTGTCCTGGATGGTGTTAAGCTTGTTTCGTGTTGTTGGCGCTGTTTTCATCCAGGCAAGTGGAGAGTATTCTGTCTCTCTCTTGACTGTATCTTGTAGATTGGCTTTGGGGAGTCAAGAAGTGGGTTACTTGCTGCTGCATACCCAACCTTTCATCTGTTCTTGTAGACTCAGCATTTATATGGCTGGTCCAGTTCAGTTTCTGGTTAGTAGTAGCTCTTTCCATCCAGTGGGGGATTCAGTGATGGTAATGTCATTGAATGTCAAGGGGTGATGGTTAGATTGTCCCTCGTTGGCTGCATTTTGTACACACCTTCAATTGCCAACAATTCATAGAATCATAGCATCCTACAGAAGGAAGCCATTTGGCCCATCAAGTCAGCACCGACCACGATCCCACCCAGGTCCAACTCCTGTAACCCCCATTTACACTGCCTGACACTAGGGTCAAGTTAGCATGACCAATTAGCCTAACCCACACATCTTTGGACTGTGGGAGAAAACCACAGCACCCGGAGGAAACCCATGCAGATATGGGGAGAATGTGCAAACTCCAACAGACAGTGACCCAAACTGGGAATCAAACAGGCTGTGAGGCAGAAGTGCTAATCACTGTGCCACCGTCCTGCCCCTATTCCGAGAGTTAGACTTGAATCTGGAGCTTTTGCCTCAGAAACAGGGGCCAGGATTTTCCGACATCGCTCGGGTGAGACTCAGGCGGGCATGCTGGTAAAATTCCAACTAGGGACTCTAGGCATTGCACCACAAGATCCTCACAACAGTAACGATACTCCAAATCTTGTTCACTGCTGTATAATGCTTTATGAAAATTTGCTATGTACAAAATGGCTACTATTTTTTCTGCATTAATGACATTGATTAGATTCCAGAAATATGTTATTGGCTTTAATGTGCTTTCAGATATTCCAACCTAATAAAAGGGCAACATATGTGCAAGTCTTTATCTATTTCTCTATTCTTTTTAATCCAGATCATTCTACCACGTATGTACCACTAACAAGTACAGAGATGTATTCATTTCTATATTCAAACACAATGATTAAATCTTGATGGTATGCAGGGGAGAAGGGATATAGCTTTAATGCACCCAAACTCAATGGGAAGAGAGTTGAGTTTGAATTAGATGTCTGTCCTGAATCTATTGGGTTGGTCAAGTTGAAATGAAGGCTTATTGAAATCATTCCTCTGAGGCTGGTGTCCCTTCACCAAATTCAGATTCCGCACTCAAATAGATACTTCCTCATACATAGTATAAAACCGGTGTGCCAGTAACCCTGACACTCCACATTAGATACACAGGCAGGGCTCCCTGACTGGACAAGCCATCAGTGCCTTAATCAGGGAGCTTGTATTCTAAGAGGGTCACATCGTAGGTCTGTTAGAGTCATTACACTTGTATTTTGTTTTTGCCATCCAATATGTATTGAACTCAAAGCGGAACATTGAATCATTCCTAATCACTGGTTGACTTTTCCCATTGAAGTCCAAATCCAATGTTAGACTAATTACAGTGTCGATAAACCATGTGGCTGAACCGGGGGGGCAGTGCTGTGGGTGGTGCCGGGGTACTGCCCAGGAGTGTGACTGGGGTTTGTACTTACTTTTGCACACTCGCATGGTCCCTTCACTTGATTCATATTGATCCAGACTCTACATTTGAGTGGGAAATCCAAATGCGTGGGACAACACAGCAGGGAAGCCAACTAATGACATAACAAGGTATATAAATGAGGGTCCCTGACCTTCCTGGGCATGAGTCACATGGCAGTGGGGGTGGGGACATTCGTGCTTCACGATTCTCATTTTTGGCCTCTTGTAAGATTTTACACCTACATCACCGTTGGCATCCCAGATTTCTCCCTGCCATTAATGCTGTTTCTCTCTCCACAGATGCTGCCAGACTTCTTCCAACATTTCTTATTTTTATTTTCTTTCCTGCCTCCAAGCTTGGCTCCAAGTTGCTGTGAAAATTACCCCCCACTGGGTGCTTCTGCCCCACAAAACATTCATTATTTACAGGTTAGTCATACTTATATTTTTGCAACGAGGATCTTAAGCATTGGCAATTCATCTTTGGGCAAGAAGTGCAAAACAAGTCACAACAAATGATGTCTCAAGTTGGATTCATGTTAATGACCAGTTAATTAAAAGCATTAGCTGCCTCCATCATTTTATGACACATCCCATCAAGGGTAAACACTTGCATGTATCTTTTATTTGGTCTGGTCTGAATTAGCCCCATTTAATTGGAATGTTTAAGGGAAGGTGGTGACAGCTAGAGGAATTTAATTTCAGTTAATAAATCTGATATTATAAAGTTAGCCACAGTAATGGTCACTGTGAAAATGTAATCAAATGATGTAAAACCCCATCTGGTTCACTAATGTCCTTTAGGGAAGGAAATCTGCTGTCCTTACCTGACCTGGCCTACATGTCACTCCCAACTCACCACGATGTGGTAGACTCTTAACTGTTCTCTGACAAGGCCTAGAAAGCCATTCACTTCAAGGGCAATTGGGGCCTTGCAACAAATGCTAGCCTTGCCAGTAATGCCCGCGTCGTATGAAAGAATAAGTAAAAACACACATCAACACATTACATTATCTTGAAAGTTTGTGATTTACCTTATAACAGCTACCATAAAAATGCAAACATAATCTGTGAAAGATTGGAGGTGACTTGATGTGGCTCCAATGGTGATAAGGATTTATTTGACGTAAATAATAACTCTTTACAATGGATCTGACTGAACAAATACACGGGTCTACTTTCTTCTTCTCCCTGTTTTAAAGTTTATTTATTGGTGTCACCAATAGACTTACATTGAAGTTATCATGAAAATCCCCCAGTCACCACACTCTGGCACCTATTCAGGTGCACTGAGGGAGAAGTTAGCACGGCCAGTGCACCTAAGCAGCACGTCTTTCAGACTATGGGAGGAAACCAGAGTACATGGAGGAACAGAGGGAGGATGTGTGAACTCCACACAGACTGTGACCCAAGCCAGGAATCAAACCTGGATCCCTAGCACTGTGAGGCAGCAGTGCTATCCACTGTGCCATCCTTGTCTTCAGCTGAGCTCCTTCCAGTCCCTGGACTCACACCCTCACTCTGGATCGGCCTGGCTTCTCACACTTCGATTCCATCGGGTCTGGCCTGATCCCGTGGCCTACGCTGGATTGCCCCTTAAATGGGCAACATCACCACATGATTTTCATACAAATGGAAGAAAGATAAATTAAAATAGTTTTGTTAAGAACTCTGAAAATAGTTCTCTAAATTGGGAGTTTGTTAACAGCAGTTCCTGGCGGGAAAGGAACGCCTGCGCACGTGTGGGTTAGGAACAGACTACACTTACCCACACGCTGCAGTCATGTGCTGAGGAACAAATGTATGTGTCTATCAGTCACCTGACGTGGTGATGCTGGTGTTGGACTGGGGTAAACACAGTAAGAAGTCTCACAAACCAGGTTAAAGTCCAACAAGGTTATTTAGTAGCAGAAACCACCAGCTTTCGGAGCATGATGTCTTTATATGCCCTGTTTGTGAACAGAACTCCCACTTACCTGATGAAGGAGCAGCGCTCCGAAAGCTAGTGACTTGTGCTACCAAATGAACCTGTTGGACTTTATCCTGGTGTTGTGAGACTTCTTACTGTATCAGTCGCCTACCATGAGGAGTGCAGCAACTAATACACCCTGTGAAACCCCAGCCTTTGAGTTTAATGTGTAATTGCTTTTAACTTAAGGAAACCAGAAGACAACATTGTGACAGTGGGTGCCTGGCAATAAAACATGAAAATATTCGAACCGAATTTAATGCTGAATTAGTTTGAAAAATCACCAAATGAGCGCTAGATAGAGTGAAAAACTGAATAAATTGTATGAAAATAAAATGGCTACCACAGCAATAAACATACAAAGGCACTGGCCAAGAGGAAAGGATTTGCTACTTCCTTTTGTAAATAGGAGAAAAACAGTTAAATTTGTTTGGCAGCTGATTTGATTTGATTATTGCCACATGTATTAGTATACAGTGAAAAGTATTGTTTCTTATGCACTATACAGACAATGCATACCATTCATAGAGAAGGAAAAGAGAGGGTGCAGAATGTAGTGTTACAGTCATAACTAGGTTATAGAGAAAGATCAACTTAATATGAGGTAGGCCTATTCAAAAGCCTGATGGCAGCAGGGAAGGAGCTGTTCTCGGGTCGATTAGAACATGACCTCCGGATTTTGTGTCTTTTTCTCGACAGAAGAAAATGGAAAAGAGGATGTCCGGGATGTGTGGGGTCCTTGATTATGCAGGTTGCTTTTCCATGGCAGCGGGAAGTGTAGACAGAGTCAATGGATGGGAGGCTGGTTTGCATGATGAACTGGGCTTCGTTCGCGACTCTTTGTAGTTTCTTGCAGCTTTGGACAGAGTAGGAGCCATACCAAGATATGATACAACCAGAAAGAATGCTTTCTATGGTGCATCTATAAAGGTTGGTGAGAGTCATAGTGGAGAAAGTAGAGGCATTGACGGGCTTTCTTTATGATAATGTCCGCATGGAGGGACCAGGACAGGTTATTGGTGATCTGGGCATCTAGTCACTTGAAGCTCTCGACCATTTCTACTTTGTCACCATTAATGTAGGGGCATGTCCTATACTACGCTTCCTGAAGTCAATGACAATCTCCTTCATTTTGTTGACATTGATTATTGTTGCTGCACCAGTTCACCAGGTTCTCTATCTCATTCCTGTACTCTGTCTCGTCATTGTTTGAGATCCGACCCACTATAGTGGTGTCATCAGCAAATTTGGAAATCTAGTTGGAGGGGAATTTGACCAGAGAGTCAGAAGTGTACAAGGAGTATAGTAAGGAGCTGAAGACACATCCCTATGGAGCACCGGTGTTGAGGATAATTATGGAGGAGGTGTTGTTGCCTAATCTTACCGATTGCAGTCTGTGGGTTTAGAAGTTCAGGATCTAGTCGCAGAGGGAGGAGCCGAGCCCCAGTCCATGGAGTTTGGAGCTGAATTCCGTAGGAATAATGGTGCTGAAGGCTGAGCTGTAGTTGATAAATAGGAGTCTGACATAGGTGTCTTTGTTATCTAGGAGTTCCAATTTTGAGTGTAGGGCTAGGGAGGTGAGCATTTTCTTTGGACCTGTTGCAGTGATAGGTGAACAGTAGTGGATCCAGGCAACCTGGGAGGCCGGAGTTGATCCATGCCATGACTAACTTTTCAAAGCACTTCATAATGATTGATGTCAGAGCCACTGGACAACAGTCATTAAGGCACACTGCCTGGCTTTTCTTTGGCAGAACGTACACTAAGGGAAATAATCTGCATTGCCCCAGCCCTGAGGGGTGTGGGTGGGATATTGTGAGAGCTAGTGCTGTCAGTTTCAGAATGAGGTGACCAATAGGACCATGCAGCATCCCTGTGACTTGGGAGACAATTGAAAGTTGTCAAGCTGCACACATTCTAGTTAAAATCCTCGTCATCCCAGGTGTTAACTCACTGGGAAGGAGATAATTTTGTTTATCATGTTTTCCACTGTCATTTGATGCAAACATTTAATCCCACCGTCATTTCCAAAGGAAATTTGTAAAGGGACCATCACTAAGATTGCCAGATAACTTGTCTAATGACAATATCATGAACTGGACATTCACATAACATGAATATATATTTTAAAAAAGGGGAAGCAGAGTAATTTACAGGTACCTAAATGGCAAAAAGCAATTAAACAAATCCCTGTGAATTAGCAAAATAACATCTGATCTGTTTGCTCTCTTTTTAAACTGTATCTATACACTAAATCGATTCATGTTTAGGATCTCTTCTGTTCTGCTCCTAATGGGAGCTTTAGTGGTTAAATGGAAGCTGGGTGTGGGAGATTTCTTGGGTGGGGGGGTGTCTCATATCTGTATGTAGACAAAATAAGAGTGATTGCTGTCCAGACAAGAGATCAATGGAGACACTTCCTGGTTCACCCACAGACTGGACAGAAAAAGCTGCAGAGAGTTAACTGCTGGCACTAACCTGGTGAAAGAGAGAAAATGAGGCAGAAATGCAAAATCTTTAGCAGCAAGCAAGGATATTTAACACACAAAGGCAAAGAATGTAACTAATGGAGAAAGCGGCCAGCGATTTATTCTGCCTTGTGGCTAATATATCATTGCTGCTACATTTACGCTCAATGCATCCTCTGGTCTTCTCATAATTTCCAAGGTTATTGTACTGGAAGCTTCTCAAGTGGAACGCATGATTTCAGTTTATCACAGCGTTGCTGCAGATAATCAGCTATGAAGATATAAATTGCCTGCAACGCTGATTTACTGATTCACTGATAAACATTTAGATCAGATTTCTATGCTTGGCTAGTGTTTCCACAGTCATCCTATACACACTTGAGACCCCAGTATTGTACACTGAGGGCTGAGATTCCTGCAACCATTTGTATCTACAGCAGACTTCAGGAGCATGTGACATTTATTTTAGCCACCACCAAAGCAATAAACAAAGACGTATTAAATAGATATCTGGAGCATTTGTCTGCCAAAGGATCCAGTGGTAGCCTACGCTGATTAGTTATCTGCCTGTTGTATCTGGTATGTATATCCCTGTACAATATGCCCAATATTTACAGGGAAGTGGGAGAGTGCACAGGAGGTCAAATCCTGATGGAAAACCCAGCAAGGCCAGGGAAGGAAAGTCCTGCCAACTTAACAGCAGAACATCATTCCCATATTTAGCTCCATTTCCACCCAGCAGCCAGTGCAATAGGCAGCCTGGTTGATGCATAAGAGGAGACATCAATGGCAGAAAGTCATAGTTTACGGTGGGGTTCTCAACATTTGTAGAGGCAGGAGAGAACACAGTCAAGAAGTGGAATGAGGTCATAACCCGGAGAAGGGTGAGACCCTTGTGTCATGAAGAGGGAAAAGAGGAGACAGAGGGAGTAATGTGGCATAGTGGCAAGTGGTTGCATTTTTGCTCACAACATCAGGGACCTGGGTTCGATTCCGGCCTTGGGTGACTCTGTGTGGAGTTTGCACGTTCCCTTTCTCTGCCTGGGTTTCCTCCCTAATGACACTACCAGCAAATCGTGTGATCAGCTCTTAAAGCAACATGCAAGCCTTTCAAATATATAACAATATTGAATTATATTTTTATTGGAGTCAAACATTTCTAAAATTCTATATTTTAAAAGTGTCCTCTCAGATTTGCATTCTAACCAGTGGGGTTAAAATGTTCCTTTGCGTATGGTAATAAAAGTCCTAAGTATGCAGCCCCAATGCAATATAAATCCCAGGGTCAAAGTTGCTCATTCATTGGCAATTACAGTCTAAGAGGTCATATTATGGTCAACAAACAGAGAGAAAGGAATAGAAGAATATGTTGTTAAGGTTAGATTAAGATAGTTGGCAAAAGACAAATATAGAACACAAACATCTGCATGAAATGGTTGGGCCGAATGGCCTGTTGCTATGCTGTAAATTCCATACTATTCCACAAATTGGGAATGATAATACTGACTCGTACTAGTTCTTAGGAAATCTGAGTGAAAATAAAGAGTTAAGATTCACTCTAATCTTCGTCTGTATCAGAATACCAAACACGTCCTTCAAACTGATGCTTAGAATTGCACTACAAATGCCAAGTACAGAAAACCTTCAAACTGTCCCCCTCCAGCCTGAATTTTATTTCGTCCGCGTGAAAAACAACCCATGCTGCATTCGACCTCAGAGTGTTTGGTGTCAATGTTGTTTAAAGGTTTTAATTTCTGAATACATTCTGACATGCATTGATTTTCTACTATTTTTGCTCGAGCGATGAAATGACCCGGTGTAATTACACACCCAGAAAGGGCGACAGAATGAGCGTTAATGCTTAAGGTGCGGATAATTCTGCAGTCTCTGTATTAGTAACAGGGCAAATATCTGTTAACATGTAAATACACTATTAGCATGGGAGTTATGTGAATGACAAAAGTGCTGGCTGGATCTTGACGTTGTGGGCTAAACTCCAGTCAGTGGGCTGACTCACATCTCTTCCAGTTGTGACTGGCATTGATTTCAATGGATGTAAAACAGGATACTGATTTTCTGTCGCCCGTTTTACAGTAATGCGCAGAGACAAGATCTACTCCACTGATTTTGATGGTTCATTAGGGAGAAGGTCCAGATCCCCAGCAGTTGTTGGTTAAGGGGAGATCATTATTTAGGCATGCTGCGGTCTGCTGGTTGACTGTCAGCAGATGTTTGAATTGTTCCACTTGGGTCTTGTTTCCCAGCAAGCTAATCTTGAATCTGTTGTGCTTGGTGAACCACAGACGTCACTGCTGCAATGCCAATGGAGAGCTCAGAATATATTTGCTTACATTCACGGTTGGGTAGAGGTCTTAACTCTTTGAACTGTTTGGTTCAAACGTGGGCATGAAGGAGCTGTGCAATAATAAAGGGTAAAAATCCTTAGAGGAATGACTAGTTTCAACATGTTAGTGGCAAATCACATCGGATCTGAACCACTCTTTTTATTGTTTTGCCTTCTGGGAAAACATGAACCTGACCTCATTTAACCATTGGTTTCTTATTTACTTTTTCTTCTTATAAAAGCGACAGGGTGGCACAATGTTTAGCACTGCTGCCTCACAGCTCCAGAGACCTCAGTTTAGTTCCAGACTTGGGTCACTCTCTGTGTGGAGTTTGCACATTCTCCCTGTGCCTGCGTGGGTTTCCTCCGGGTGCTCCGGTTTCCTCCCACACTCCAATGTTGTGCAGGTTAGGTAGCTTGCTATGCTAAATTTCCCCTTGATGTCCAAAGATGTGTAGGTTGGGTATGTTCACAGAAATTCTACAGTGCAGGAGGAGGCCATTCAGCCCATCAAGTCTGCATGGACCACAATCTCACCCAGGCCTCAACCCCATAACCCCACATATCTGCCCTGCCAATCCCCCTGACACTCGATTCAATTTAGCATGGCTAATCCCGCACTTATGCCATGGCCAACCCACCTAACCACCATGGCCAATCAATGATTAGGTTTTGAGGAGGGGGAGGGAGGTATTGATGGGTTCTTTGGGAGAATCAGTGGTCAGTGCAGACTTGGGTTGGATGGCCTTCTCCTGCACTGTAGGGATTCTATGTTTCTCTGCTTAACCTGGATAGCAGCGTACACAAGGAGTCTTGGCCTAGCTTTTTAATGAATTTATTTCTTATCTTAAAGAATGCTCCTAAAATAAGGCTTAACAAAGCCATCTTTCATGTTTTTATTTCTTTATTCATTCGTGGACTTGGGTGTCACTGGCTGGTCAGCATTTATCACCCACCCCTAGTTTCCCTCGAACTAACTGTTTTGCTCAGCCATTTCAGAGGGCAGTTGAGAATCAACCACATTGCTGTGGCTTTGGAGTCACACCTAGGCCAGTCCAGATGAGGACGGCAGGTTTCCTTCCCTAAGGGACAAGAGGGAACCGGATGAGTTTTTTCTGACAATCGACAATAGTTTCATGGTGATCAGTAGACAGAGTTTCTGGATTAATAGTCCAGCCATCATACCACTTGGCCATCATTTCCCTTTTACCAATAAATACAATCAAGCAGCATAATGCATTCTTTTGGTTCCTTTTCCATGAATTACTTGATATATGTCAAAAGAGTAAACAGATGCAAGGACCTGGGTTCGATTCCCGGCTCGGGTCACTGTCTGTGTGGAGTTTGCACATTCTCCTCGTGTCTGCGTGGGTTTCCTCCGGGTGCTCTGGTTTCCTCCCACAGTCTAAAGATGTGCGAGTTAGGTTGATTGGCTGTGCTAAAATTGCCCCTTAGTGTCCTGGGGTGTGTAGGTTAGAGGGATTAGAGGGTAAATGTGTAGGGATATGGGGTTAGAGCCTGGGTGGGATTGTGGTCAGTGCAGACTCGATGGGACGAAGGGCCTGTGTTCTGCGCTGTAGGGTACTATGTTCCATGTTCTAAATGCAGTTTGATAACGTTCTGACAGAAGATCATTGATCTGGTACGTTGTGCGGGGTTTTCCAGCCGGGCTCTTTCTGTCCTGCCAATGGCACCCCACCTCTCCAACCCCCGCCATAGCTTCCCTGGCAGTGAAGAGTGCAAACAACAGGAAAATCACCGGCAGAAAATCATTCCGCAGCGGGGGGGTGGGGGGGGAGGGGGGGTTGGGGGGTGGTGGGGGCGGTGGGGGTGTGGCCAGGGATACCTGCCCAGCGACTGTTTTTCCAGGCACAGACACTGCCAAACCTGCTGGCCAGTTTCAGCATTTTGCTTTTCCTTGAAATTTAGTAAAACAGCTGTATCACCAGATCAGAGCACTTCTTAAAAATCACGTTACTTTAAATAAATGCTTGTTTCAGATCAGCCCTCCTCATATCATAACGTAAATTAATGACGTAAATTAATTAAAAATGACGTAAATTATCTGACGTAAATTAATTGAAAATGAGTTACAAAAACAGTACTTAACGATTTACCAGGTTCATCTTTTGGCACCACGGTGGTTAGCACCACCGCCCCACAGCGCCAGGGACCCAGGTTCAAACCCCAGCTCGGGTCACAGTCTGTGTGGAGTTTGCACATTCTCCCCGTGTCTGTGTGGGTTTCCTCCGGATGCTCCAATCCCCTCCCACAGTCCAAAGATGTGCAGATTAGGTGGATTGGCCGTACTACATTGTCCCTCAGTGTCGGGAGGATTAGCTAGGGTAAATGCAGTTATAGAGATGGGGCCTGGGTGGGATTGTGGTGGATGCAGACCCGATGGGCTGAATGGTCTCCTCCTGCACTGTAGAGATCCTATGATTCCACCTTGTTATCACGTATAAGGTTAAAATGTGGTGTTTGACAAATGTAAATATTGAAAAGAAATGCTCAGAAAACCAAAAGAAATCATATAGCTTTGTCTCTTTAAAAGGCATGTGGCTTTGTGCTTAGAATTTTAAACTGCAGAAAATAGGCTGCATAAGAAATAGGAAATAGGAGCAGGAGTAGGCCATCTAGCCCTTCGAGCCTGCCCCGCCATTCAATAAGGTCATGGCTGAGAAGTCAACTTTGCAATGTTTGTGTCCAAAGCAGCGGCCAGAATTCCAGCAGAGCAAAATAGACTTTGAATTGGGCCAATGATTTTAAAGCAAGCACTCAAACACACACAACCAATTGAAATCAAATCACTGCAGCCTCAGGTCACTCAAATTACAGGGATATTGTGAGGTAATTCTAGGAATTTAAACCCAGACAAGGGGAGGTAATGGTGAGGTTATGCTTGGGGGAAAGAGGGCAATTTTAATGTACGTCTTCATCAAATCACCATCTAAATGAAAGGAGGAACCAACTCAGAAAGTATTCCAGACTGAAATATCAGAAGAAAATCCATGCTCTCATCAGACGCCTGGTATTATATTATAGAGGGATCATATTCCATGAGGATTTATTTCATTATTCCTGAATGAGTCTTGTAATTGGAACAGCATTCTATTGGGGAGTTTATTCAGTTTGCTAATTGTTTTAATAAGGTTGTGGCCCAGTTTTGCTCGTTGGAGAGTGGCAGATCCATCCTCGATTTACCAAAATCAATAGTTTCCTCTATCTCATGCACACTTACTTAAGATTACAAGGCGAGGTATATCCCTTTGGGAGTTTCCGAAATCGCCAGAGGGAAACATCACTTCTGTGTTGTAACAAAATATATACACTCATCTGTTTTTGTAGCAGAAATATTTTTAGTATAAAAACTCTTGCAAAACTTACCTGACAAAGCCTTTGCACTGAAAGAAATATAATTTAACTTGACAAGCCTTCTTGAACCAGCACAATCTCCTAATTCTGAACAGAGGTGTGGTCAGTTTTGCAGACAAAGTTCGGATGAGCTGAATTTTGAGCCAGGGTAAAACATTAGAAAAAACATGACCCTCCATGGTTTTGGGCATCATTTGTCCAGGTTCAAATACCCCCAGTTTTTTTCTAGTGTTCGATCGATGTTTCCTGGATTTTTAAAAATTCATTTATGGGGCATGGGTGTCACTGGCTGTACCAGCATTTATTACCCATCCCTAACTGTCTCCTCCATTTCAGAGGGTATTCAGAACTACGGTTCTGCAGTCACATGTAGGCCAGACCAGGTAAGAATGGCAGATTTCCTTCCCTAAAGCACATTAGTGAACCAGGTGGGTTTTTATAACAATATGCAATGGTTTCACGGTCATCATTAGACTTTTAATTCCCGATTTTTATTGTATTCAAAATTCACCATCCACCATGGTGGGATTCAACCCTGGCTCCCCAGACCATTACCCTGGGCCTCCGGAATACTAATCCAGTGATAACACTATTATGCTACTGCCTCCTGGATTGCACTGATGTAATCAACAGAAACAACTGGGCAGTTTATTCCCTGACATCGAATCTCTGGTTTAGTCTGTAGCGATAACCCATATTTCTAATCTTGTGTTTGTCCATTGAGTTTGTTTTCCTTTCTTTTTAAATCTATGATTAAAGATTATATTCATTAAAACTCCATTTATTAAAATTGATGTGGCACACAGCAAAGTACATTGCAACCGCTTAAGTACTTTTGAAGTGTAGTCACTGCTGCAATGTAGGAAACAGACTCTACAGGAATAATTGACAATTGGTGGCCCTCCTAAATTTAGAGATAATTTTCATTGACCTGGTGGGAGTCCACCCACTGCCCAGTCTATAAGAAACAGGATATATAACATAATAATATATCAGTATCTCCTACTCACATAAATACTCTATCATACAAACTGCCCAACTCATGCTATCTGAATATAATTATCTTCAATTGCAGCATTGGTGTTACACTTACCGGTGTTAAGGGAACATCCCTTACGCCAACAGTGGTTAGCACAACTGCCTCATGGAGCAAGGGTGTTGGGTTCGATTCCACATGTGTGTCACTGTCCGTGCAGAGTCTGTACCTTCACAGGTCACAGGCATAAGTTGCAAGGCAGTAGATTTAACACTGAGATGAGGAGGAACTAATTCTCTCAGAGGGTGGTGAATTTGTGGAACTCGTTGCCCAGTAGTGCAGTGGAGTCTGAATCATTGGATGGTTTCAAGAAGGAGATAGATGTATTTCTGATTAAGATAAGGGGATATGGGGAACAGGTGGGGAGGTGGATTTGAGACCAGGGAGAGATCAGCCATGATCTAATTGAATGGCAGAGCAGGTTCAAAGGGCTGAATTTGCCTACTTCTGCTCCTAATTCCTATGTTCCTATATTCTCCCCGTGTCTGCGTGGGTTCCCTCTGGGTGCTCTGGTTTCCTCCCACAGTCTGAAGATGTGCTGATTAAGTGCATTGGCCACACTAAATTACCATAGAAACATAGAAAGTATCATAGAAACCTGACAGTACAGAAAGAGGCCATTCGGCCAATCGATTCTGCACCAACCACAATCCCACCCCATATCCCTTCACACTTACCCACTAATTCCTCTAACCTAAACACTAAGGGCAATTTTTTTTAGCATGGTCAACCAACCTAACCTGCACATCTTTGGACTGTGCGAGGAAACCGGAGCACCCGGAAGAAACGCACGCAGACACAAGGAGAATGTGCAAACTCCACACAGACAGTGACCCAAGCCAGGAATCGAACCCAGGTCCCTGGAGCTGCGAAGTAGCAGTGCTAACTACTGTGCTACCGTGCCATCCCTCAGTGTGCCTGAGCAGGCGCTGGAGTGTGGCAACTAGGGGATTTTAACAGAGTTTCTAAGCAGTGGAAGGGACCACCACCAACATGTTAAATAAAAAACACCCACCCATTCACCCAGTAACAGTGCAGTGTATTAAACTGAAATGAGTACAGGAAAACTATCATCCAGGATTTTACAGGCTGGTGGCTTCTTCTGCTGTTTGAAGTTTTAAGGCAATAGGCACTTACATCGAAACATTTTGTTGCTGTTCCTACTGCACAGTCTGTTTTTAACCTTATATGGTGGACAAACAATTGCGTGTCATCTTCTTGTTAGTACAGTAATATTTACCCACACATACAATTGATATTAATAATCACCCACCCAATCAATACTAAGTTATTTACAGAATCCTAAAGTTCAAGTTGAACACTAGACCTTGACTTAGCTTTTGCATGACTGGCAAGTCCCCAGGCAGAAATTGGCCTTTATCCGTGTGTTGGCCTCCATAGTTTTCTGCATAGTCTGATCCTCTGGTCTGGTCTGATATTTCGGCTCTGGGTCTTCCTTCCTTTATTTTGGTGTGGTGGCTCTCCTTGTGCTGGTTTTTGCTGGGGATGGTCATTGCTGTTGTCATTCATTGGGGGGAGAGAGAGAGAGATTCTGCTGCTCTGCAGCACCTTTTTTTCACCTAGTTGGTTTTGCACCCTTTTTAGTTATTGCCAATCAATTGATCAGGGCTGATCACCCTGATCAATAGAGTCTCATCGGGTGCTACCACACCGATCTCTGGGTGTCTCCACATCATGTGTACCCAGCAGCCATGCCTGTAGGTGCTGGAAACACATAGGTTATATGCCTCTCTCTCCCAAATAAGGGTTTGAGGCTACCCTGGTAGACAATCCAGTTTGACCAGAAAGTGTCCTTTGCCTTTGAGATAACCTACATCCCCTGTATTTGTAGTCTGAACTGCAGCCTGTTTATCTCTGTCCTTCAGGGCTGCAGCTTGTCCGTTTCTGTACTTGTTCAATTATCCCAGCATGCTTTATAAATCTCCATCTTAGGTGGCCCGTTTGGCCACAATACATAGAAAATAGAAGCAGGAGGAGGCCATTTGGTCCTTTGAGCCTGCTCGCGCATTCACTTTGACCATGGCTGATCATCAATTCTATAGCCTTCTCCCCGTATCCCTTGATCCCTGTAGCCCCAAAGGCTTCTTGACATCACATGACATTTTTTATAGCAGATAGTTTGGTTCAAGATCAGCTTTGCAAGTGTTAAACTAACCGAGCTTCAATCAACTTATTGACAATAATGGTTGATATTCCCGAAACAACATTGCACAGCTGCTGTCATAACCCAAAACTGGAGGTAACATTTTAATTATCATCGTCTAAATTACAGACTTGTCACTGGTGACAGTGAGTTATTACGGCTCTTATGTAACTGGCACTTATGAATTATAATGCTGATTTGCCAGAGTGAGACTATATGTGGAATAAGTATTCACCAGTGAGATCCTTTGTCTTTTTTTTCAAATTGGCCATGGTTAGAAAAGAAGTTTAACTTGGTTACAATCACTCTTTTCTATTCCTATTCCTTTGAAAGAAAATACAAACAAGGCATCATTTATGTTCTGGTGTCCAGTGCTGACAAGCCTTATTGATTAATTCAGCTTTTGTAATTGATGAGACTTATTAATTAATTCAGTGGTAATCGCCAAAGCTCGCTGCATCATTCCCAAGGCTTGTTAAACTTCTGTTTGTAAGTTGACACGACTTGTTTCGGAATGCCGTCCTTGTAATTGATGAGTTCAGCCGGGTCAGTTCCGAGAATTTGGTTTCTTGAAGCTCAGTGTTATTTGCCCCAGAACCGCTGAGTAACACTGTACGACAGAGATATGTACAACATTATTATAGTTAGTCGCAGTCTGAAAGAGTACAAAAGAAGGTAATATGTTAATTAGCTGTCTGGTTAGCAAAGCAGTAGTGCAATACTCCCAGCTCATGAATAATGCAAACTCAAGAATTCTCACACTAATAACATTTTTAGTTTAAATTGGAAGCAGAAAATGAAAATAAAGTAAATGTTTCAGCATCATACACACAGGCCAATTTCAGAAATTAAATGCATAATGTAACATTAGAAAAAAATATGATATAAATATATAAAACAGGTAGGTAAGGTATGTAACTGATCTTGTCCAGTAGTTTGAATGTGCACTATCTGGTAATATCTGGGGTGGCATGGTGAACTCACCTGACGAAGGAGCAAACCCCAAAAGCTAGTGGCGTTTACTACCAAATAAACCTATTGGACTTTAACCTGGAGACTTCTTGCTGTGTTTATCCCAGTCCAATGCCGGCATCTCCACATCATGGCACAGTGGTTAGCATTACTGCCTCAAGTGTCGGGGACCTGAGTTTGACTCCTGGCTTGGGTCACTGCCTGTGCACATTCTCCCCATGTCTGCTCGGGTTACCTCCGGGCATTTAAGCTTCCTCCCACAGTCCAAAAACGTACTGGTTAGCTGCACTGACCAAGTTAAACTCTCTTTTACTGTACCCGAACAGGCGCCAGAAAGTGGCGACAAGGGGATTTTCATAGTAACTTAATTGCAGTGTTAATGTGAGCCTACTTGTGACAGTAATAAATAACTACTGAAAAGCTGTGTTCAGGCAGCTGGGATGAATATACAAATAATGGCAGACAGGAAAAGTCACCACCTGCCTTCCAGGCTGTCAGCATTACAATTATATATCGCTTCCTCGGTGAAGCTGCGCAAACTCTAGAGGAGGTGAAAAATCAGATAGAAAATGTGGGCCAAGTAAAAGGGCAAAAAAAATCTGGTAAATTTCCTCTCCTTAGGTGGTGAAAACCAGTCCGGGCAATCATGTTGGAGCTAATAATTCCCTGCAGTTTCAAACCTTCATCAAAAAGTGATGTCTGCCTCAGTCAGAAACAGGTCCTGCTCTCATTGGAAGCAATCCAAGGGTTGACCGCACCACGGCAGCCTGTTCCAGTGATCCTCTGGGAAAACAGCTTTAGTTCAGGCCTGATATTTTAGTCTGTGGACCATCCTAATGCAGAAACAAACAAACACAATCTATTTCCTTCGACATCTTTAACCTCGATTAAATCATCCTAGATTTTGCTTTCTTTAAAGTGTAGTCATGATTCTTTGAGCCTATCCCTCAAATCGACATGGTGGTGTTCATCTGCACCTTTTCAAAGACCTCAATATGACCCAGCACGCGAGGAGACCAAATCTAGAGCAAATATTAACCAAATGTTTTCCCTTCTAAAACAGTGTAGGACAAGAGGTCATTGCTGGAGAGTAAGAAGGGGGAGTTTCAAGACAGAGATAAGGAGAAGCTACTTCCCACAGAGCCTTGTGAATCTATGGAACTCGCTGCCCCACAGTGCAGTGGATGCAGAATCAATCAATGGATTCAAGAAAGAGGTAGATAAATATTTGATTAAAAGCACAATTAAGGTTCTAGGGAAAAGGCAGGGAAGTGGAGTTAGGATGAGATGGAGATCAGCTATGATTATATAGAGTGCTCGAAGGCTAAATTGCCTACTCTCACTCCTAATTCCTATATTCTATTGTTTCAAGAAACAATATTCTCATCATTTGAGGATGTTTGCTGATAGCTCAGTGCACCCTTGTGGAAGCATGCCATCTCAGTCAAGCAGACATTGTTAAAATCCACAAAGCTACTGCAGGTGAATGAAAAATTCTGGCCACCTCTGATTTGATACATTTAGATTTCCGAAAACCATGGAACTCCAACTTGATCCAATTTCTCAAATGAGCAATAGCATTTCCTTCAGTCAATTTCATCCATTTCTTAGAGTTCCATGATTTTCACTGGGAACTTTATTTAATACTCTTTGGAACTCTAAACGCATCAAATCATACGGAGGCAGAACTTTTCATTCACTCGCGATGCCTTTGTAGGTGGGGTGGGGATAGGTGAACGTAAAATCTTTTGGAGACCCTCATGACGACCATGTACATTCCTCCTATTCATATCATTGCAGGACAAATACAAACACAGCAAGGTGAGTAGGTGCAGCCAGCCAGAATCATTCCCAAGCTCAGAGAATTAACCCTAGAGTTGGCAGGGGATGGGGAAGATCATTCCTGAGGTGCTGGTGAAGTGGGAGAAATGTGAGATTCCTTAAGAAACGCTGTCAGTCTTCAAGTCCTATGTGAGTAATCAGTGCTCCCTCTGTATCCCCTGTAATGCACTGATGCCACCTCCCTTCTCTTGCAGGCTAACCAGCCAAAAGGCTGGACCATCCTCACACCCTCCTGGACCTACAGACTCTAGCAACTCAGAGGGGGGCTTCTCCAACCCCACCATTGAAGAGGTGTCACAGCTATCACCCGCTCCCACCACCAGAGCAGATACTCACACCTCGGTGGGTTCAATAAGGAGACAGGCTTCTGGGTTGCACTGGCACTGTAGTAAAGAGGTGCTCCTGCTGGCATTCTCTCCCTCAGAACCCACCTCCAAAACCCCATCTATGGCAAGGTGAATCCCCTCGCTAACCTCCCCCCAGCCATCAAAGTGCACTCCTCTCATATCTAATATTGTTTTCTAGTGATCGCGAGGCCAGGGGCTGTTGAGATGCTGCCAGGGTGCCCGTCTCGGCTGTAAGATAGTTGTGAACACCAGGACCCCTGACGCGGGCGGGGTCTGTAGTAGCTGATGCTACCCATCCTGCGTTTCTGAGCCCTGTGATAAGCCCATCCGATGTCAGGATGTGTTAACCTGTCTGTCAGGCAGGAGTTAGACACATCGCTGAGGGTGAGAGAAGCATCGCTCTGTCCTCAATGCAAGTCATCATCATTCTCCCAATAGTCCGGCCAATAGCTTCAGCACCCTACCCATGTCGCCCAGCAACAACATGGACGCACGCTGCTGGCACCACATCACTGGTTAGATGTCAGTCCCCATGGTGGGAGTGCCAGTCAATCCTAAAATATAGTAAAGTTTATTTATTAGTCACAAGTAAGGCTTAAATTAACACTGCAATGAAGTTACTGTGAAATTCCCCTCATCGCCATACTCCAGCATCTGTTCAGTTTAATGCACCTAATCAGCAAGTCTTTCAGAGTGTGGGAAGAAACTGGAGCAAACCCACACAGACACGGGGAGAATGTGCACATTCCACGCAGACAGTTGGGAATCGAACCCGGGTCCCTGGCGCTGTGAGGCAGCAGTGCTAACCACTGTGCCAGTCCTGCTAATCCCTGAAGCAAGTCACTATGAGGCCATCCCTAGTGCATTGGCCCAGTCAGGCCCTGACCACTGCCTAGATTTCTTCCACCTCGTCAAATGCGTGTTCACCCTCGCCACTCTCCTCAATATCCTCCTCATTCGAGGGGAAGTGGCGCTCCTCCATCTCCTCCAGGTCCAGATGGTCTCCCCTCTGCAGCACCATCTTGTAAAGAGCACAACAGACTATAATGGCGCAGGAGGCACCATTGGGGGATCTATTGTAGGACACTCCCTGACCAATCCAGGCACCTGATCTTCAGCAGGACAATTGCCTGCTCAGCCAGCACGCACGTGAGGTGTGAGCCTCATTGTAACAAGTCTCTGCTAGTATTTGTGGCTTCTGTTTTGGCATCATCAGTTGTCTCCTGAATGTGTATCCCATGTCCATGCGGAGCCATCCCTCTAGCCGCTGGTCTCTGGTCACAGATGGCTCACACTTGAGAGCACCTCAAGATGTAGCTGTCATGAACATTCCCTGGAAAATAGGCCCTCATCCACATAAAGCGCAGCGTGCAAGCTCCACAAGTGACCCAAGCTAAGAATTGAACCCAGATCCTTGGCACTGAGAGGCAGCAGTGCTAACTACTGTGCCGCCGTGCTACCCTGCATGGTCCCATGTGTCCCCATATGAGGGACAAACCAGATCCGAGCTGACAAGACATTGTATCCCATCTTGAGCTCGATCAAACAGGATCCAAGCTGACAGGATGAGGCATTGCACCCCCTCCTGGGCTTGATCTGACGCTTCATCTTAGCAAAAAGACCGAGGTGGCATTGAAAAATTGCATCAGGTAAAGCCTCAGTTTAACCTTATTGGCTACACTGACCCTTTACCCTAGCTTAGGCAAACCACAATCGTAGGCGTCAGCACATCCCCACTGCAATGGGCTAGCCTCGTCCCTTGTCAGATCACGGTTCACCCCGTTTTGGAGACAACTAATTATGGGTGTCTAACAGCCCAGAGTAGACTGGAAGTAACTGAGTAGTGTGGCTGATATCTGGATTAAACTAATAAAGACAGTCATTCTCATCTCAGTGTCAGAACGAATGGACACAAAGTCCTACAAGTTGAAAGAATACAGTATGCAAGCTGGGAGAAGGGTGCTCAGGAGAGGATGGTAAATGGCCACGATTTGCATTATAAAATGAAGATTTTGAATTGAAAGTTGTGAGGAGGAGATGATAATGGCAGGGGCAGGAGTGGTTAAGTGAGTGCGGGGAATGACGATTAAAGGAGATTGATGAGGTGGAGTTTAAACAGGGTGAAACTCAAGAGACTGCAAAGGTCAGTGATGGAGAAATTGAGCTGGAAGCTGAGTGGTGAAACTTTCAACAATGGTGGAGTCATGACAGGGACTGAACTGATGATACAACACATCAATTCTAGCAGAGATTTTTCAATTAGATTTCCCTTTTTGTTTGCAAGAAAAGTAATTTTCAGATCTGTGTAGAACGTACCAAAAATGGAGAGAGGGCATCAAATAATTAACATTGAATTCAAACACTTTCTTTACACATTGATGGTAAATTTCTCACAAGTTGATAAATGTTACTGATCTACTACATAACCACATTGTCACCATCCTTAACTTATGGGCAAGCTGTGAATGAACTTTTTTTAAATTTAAAATAAAGCTCCTTAAAACCCTGCAATTTAATCAGTGTTAATGTGATGTCAGTAGGTTAAGCACAGGATGATTAGCAGATTAGGCAAATTCAATAACATACTCTGCCTTTAGGCTTTCTGTGTCAATAGATCTAGTTTATTAAAAAGAGCACTAATCAGTGTGTGGGTGATAGTTTACAGCGGGTCTGAAAGCATCTTTAGCCAATCACTGACGGATTAAGAATTGTTTAATCAAATTGGGATTCAGTTTTGAATAACGGACTTGTTTAGCTGCCCAAATAGCCGGGACGACTTTGGCAGCTCAAGCCTTGTTGTCTGAGTGTGTTACATTATGTTGAATATCCTCTTAAAATCCCCTCGTCAGCCTGTCACCAAATAAATATATGCTACGTGCATTGTGTACCATCTCATCACATTGAAGTGCTTCACACAATGAATTGCTTTTGGAGTGTAGCATTTTCTCCCATGTTATTCCATATCAGCAATCTCCCAGAAAAAGACAATGGGATGAATGGCCATTTTATCCATTTGTGGGGAAAATGGGCAGTGGTATGGATATTTGATTGCACCTTCCTTAATATCTTTAAAGTCCACTAGATAGGCAGGCAGGGTCTCTGTTTAATCTCTTCATCATGCACTCCCCATTTACTTAGCAACCTAGATAATGTTGGCACAATGGTTAGCACTGCTACCTCACAGCACCAGGGACTCGGGTTCGATTCTAGCCTTGGGTGATAATCTGTGGAGTTTGCATCTTCTCCCCATGTCTATGTATGTTTCCTATTTGACAGCCAATCCCCTATCCACGCTAACACCCTACCCCCAACTCCATGCCCCCTAACCTTCTGTAACGACCTATAACAACCTATAAAGGTGCAGTGGTTACAATGATATGAAATTGACTAAGGGACAGAAAGCAGAGAATAGTGGTGAACAATTGTTTTTCGAATGGGAGGGATTGTGCAGTGATGCCCCTCAGCAAGGATCAGTATTGGGAACACTGAACCTTTTGACATACATATCAACAACCTGGACTTCATAGAATCATAGAATCCCACAGTGCATAAGGACGGCATTCATCCCACCGAGTCTGCACCAACCACAATCCCACCCAGGCCCTATCCCCATTACCCCCTGCATTTACCCTAGCTAGTCCCCCTGATACTAAGAGATACCAAGGGACAATTTAGCATGACCAATGCACGTAACCCGCACATCTTTGGACTGTGGGAGGAAACCAGGGCACCCAGAGGAAACCCACACAGACATGGGGAGAACATGCAGACTCTACACAGACAGTGACCCAAGCTGGGAATCAAACCAGAGTCCCTGGTGCTGTGAGACAGCAGTGCTAACCACTGTGCCACTATGCCACCTAATGCATATGCACTTCCATGCACATGTTACAATTTCAATATTTGTACATGGCACAAAAATCAGAACTGTAATAAACAACAAAAATCAAATAGACATTAGGAGGACCTGGATAAGCAGGTAAAATGGACAGGCAAATGGCAGATAAAAGTTAATGCAATGAAATAAGAGTTGGTACATTAGATTGCTAGAATGAAGAGAGGCAATGCAAACTAAATGGTACATTCCTTAAGTGAGTACAAGGAGGATTTTATGTTCACAGGTTTTTGAAAATGGAAGGACAACTAGCAAAGGTTGGCAAAAAGGAATAAAGATCCTTGACTCCATCAGTGGAGGCACAAAAAACATCAGAAAAAAACAACCTGTGAAAAATCTTCATGAAAAAATGTTATGTAGTATCACAGCTACTTCTGGTCAAGGTCTTAGAGAGAATGATTTACAACAATGATACCAGGTATGAAATGTAAAGGACTGCAGATATAAATACAAAGCTATAAAATAATCCAGCTATAAATCAGGAGTCATCAGACAAAAAAATAAAGTGAGCCTCCTATGAAGTAGGGATTAAAACTTAAAAGCAGAGTTCAAATTAAATGCAATTTGTATCTACTGGACAAAGGGAAAGGAGTTAAAAAGGTGGTAAACATGCTTGTGTGCTCAAAGCCATCACCATCCTGTAGCATAGATTATGGTATATGCTATAATACAAGGAATCTCTGAAAAGAAAGGAACCTGGCCTTTATGTTACCCTAAGTAAGACATTAGTAAGTTGTAAGATACTACAATCTAATGACAGATAACCTTTAGAATGATCCTAAATAACTTGGTAACTGAATCTTGGAAACAGGATGTTACAGGTAAATGTCTGCTATCTGCATCTATTTGCTTGAAGGATATTTACAAAAGACAATGTATGTTGTCCAGCATGAGTGGAGAGCATCCTCCTGGCAGGTTTCCTTCATTGAGGGTATCAATATTGGCACTACATGGAAGATTCATTGGATTCACTCCAAGTTGGCTCAAGGTAAATGTAGCTGCTTCAGTATAGCGATGATAGTTCTGCCCTTAATTGGAATAAAGGCTTGTTTCAGTAGCTTTCTACTTCTTCCTTCCATGACAGGTTATTAAAGTTAACCCTTTATGGAACTTAGTCTAACATATCCCATTATACATAAACAGTGTTGCTGGTTACTCAGTTATTATGTGGAAATGCCGGCGTTGGACTGGGGTAAACACAATAAGAAGTCTGACAACGCCCAGTTTAAGTCCAACCGATTTATTTGATAGTAAACTCTAGCTTTGATAGTAAAGCTTGTGAGTTTACTATCAAATAAATCGGTTGGATTTAAACTTGGTGTTGTCAGACTTCTTACTCAGTTATTGGCAGCTCCTTTCTTTTTACGGAAATGTCTAAGTCACTTGTTTCATGCTGTGTAGCCGAGAGAAAATGTCATTGAACTTCATGTCACTCAGTTGCTACACTGCTCCTCCGCATTCAGAAGTGATTGTGATGACCACAGATCTGGCCATTCATCTCCCGCTGTTGCTGCAAGCGAGGATGGAGAATTTGGCATTCAGCCAAACCTCCATTCACTGCAATGGGACCAGGGAATCCCGCCGGCATGAACAGCCAGAAAATTCAGACTCTGTTTTAAATATCAGACCTCAATGTGGTATTTGAATACCCCTCTGATAATCAATCAGTGTTAACCATAATGGTCAGTTTGGTCTTCAGATTTTGGGAGCCGAAGTTCATGGGAGAGCAGCGTGAACAGTAAAAAGAGATGAATAATGTACAAACCTATTATTGTCATCACCACTGGTGTTGCTCTCAGTCTGGTGTCAGACTGTAGTCAAGGCAGTTAGAATCATAGGGTCCCTACAGTGCAGAAGGAGGGCATTCAGCCCATTGAGTTTGCACTGGCCACAATCCCACCCAGGTCCCATCTCCATAACCCCATGTATTTACCCTGCTAATGCCCCCTGACACTTAGGCATGGCCAATCAACCTAACCAGCACATCTTTGGACTCTGGGAGAAAACTGGAGCACCCAGAGGAAACCTATGCAGACACGGGGAGAATGTGCAAACTCCACCCAGACAGTCACTCAGGGCTGGAATTGAACCCGGATCCTTGGCAGTGTGAGGCAGCAGTGCTAGCCGCTGTGCCACCATGCTGCCCATTGATTGTCCATTGCTTACCCTGTCATAGAAATGGAACAAAGTGGCTGCTCAAACAGATATCCTGAAATAAATCATGTGGAAATTCAACATTCTGAACTTTGACATGCACACTCAATTTAGAACACTGGAATGTAGATGTCATGAACATAGTGGGCGGTGGCGAAGGGGCACAGTGGTTAGCACTGCTGCCTCACAGCGCCAGGGATCCGGGTTCAATTTTCAACTTGGATCACTGTCTGTGCATGTCCTCCCCATGTCTGATTGAAAGATGTGCTGGTTAGGTGCATTGGCCATGCTAAATTCTCCCTCAGTGTACCCAAACAGGCACTAGGATGTGGCGATTAGGGGATTTTCACAGCAATTTAATTGTAGTGTTAATGTAAGCCTGCTTCTGATACTAATAAATAAACTTTTGCGTGGTTATTTGTACACTGTTTTTCTTTGTATGTTTCTCTACATGTGTATAATTATTTTCACAAGTCTGTACAAAAATGCACAACTTTAAATTTGTCATCGTAAATGTCCTTCACATTAAGAGGGAACAGTTTTTCATGTGGCAGGTTCATATGTCAATAAGAGTGCTATATTTTCTCACTGGTACTTTTCGCAACTTCGGGTGCGTTCTTCCAGGCTGCTCATGTCATGTTCCCACAGCACTGAATGGAGAATTTGGCACCCAGCCAAATCTCTGTTCACTGCGGCAAGATGGGAGAATCCTGCTGGCAGAGCCGGTGATCGTAGACTCCCGTCAATCACCCTTATGTAGCCCACACCACCACATTGAGGCTGTATTTGCTTTACTGTTGAATTCCGGATGCTTTCTGATGGATCTTCTCCTTTTCCAGTGCCCAGAAGCTGAGTTGATCACAGTCTGCGATGTTTCCCCTAATTTTTTTGGTGCCTGTTGCACAATGTGTGGGTAGGCACGTCCACCCACTACCCACCCCCACCCCCAGCTCACTGCAGCTGGAAGCCTTTGTTGTGATTTTTCATTGTGTACAATGGTATAATTTTGTTAGCGTTTCTGAAATGTCCGTTGTTGCATGTGGGAGACATTTCATCCACAGCTGGATGAGCCATTCATCACTTATACCAGTTAACTTGCAATTATGCTGCTTGAGAAGCATGAAACAAGCTTCATTACAGAGGTAACTTAGGACCATTTAGTCTAATGATAGTTGTGGGCAAATTCTTAGAATCCTTAATTTGAAATCAAATTATTGAATATTTAGAAGTGGAGAACGTCATTGAGACGCGTTTAAGGCAAGCCCCGACAACTGCCTTAGCTGTTAAACAAATAACCGTCATTTCAAGTT
Source organism: Carcharhinus amblyrhynchos (assembly GCF_965287045.1). Taxonomy (NCBI): domain Eukaryota; kingdom Metazoa; phylum Chordata; class Chondrichthyes; order Carcharhiniformes; family Carcharhinidae; genus Carcharhinus; species Carcharhinus amblyrhynchos. The sequence continues at coordinate 9,640,827 of NC_137347.1, read as the reverse complement.
TCTACATCATGTACCTTTTTCAGTAATCAGAATATACATGGATTTTCAGAAGGTACGGCTTAAACCTAAATCTGTTCAAACCTTCAACAAACATCCTGTTATCCTATTATTGCTTTCTTTGTCTCAGTGTTTGTTTCCTTTTGATTATGCCTACTGAAGTAATTTAGGATTTCCTTCGACATCAAAGGTGCTATAGAAATGCAAATTGTTGCTGCTATTAATATTCAAGGTATTAAATATAGAAACATAGAAGATAAGAGCAGGAAGAGGCCATCTGGCCCTTCGAACCTGCTCTGTCGCCATTCATCACAATCATGGCTGATCATCCAACTTAATAGCCCGATCCTGCTTTCTCCCCATAATCTTGGGGGTGAATTCCATTCGCCCCCAAGTGCTATATCCAGCCACCTCTTGAATACACTCAATGTTTTGGCATCAACTACTTCCTGTGGTAATGAATTCTATAGGCCCACCACTCTTTGGGTGAAGAAATGACTCCTCATCTTCATCCTAAATGGTCTACCCCGAATTTTCAGACTGTGACCCCTGGTTCTGGACTCCCCCACCATGGGGAACATCCTCCCTGCATTTACCCTGTCTAGTCCTGTTAGAATTTTATAAGTCTCTATGAGTTCCCCCCTCATTCATCTGAACTCCAGCAGAAACTAACCTAACCTAGTCAATTCCCCCTCATACATAGCCCTGCCATTCCCGGAATCAGCCTGGTAAACCTTTGCTGCACTCCCTCGAGAGTAAGAACATCCTTCCTGAGAAAAGGAGACCAAAACTAGCCTCACCAAGACCCTGTATAATTGCAACAACACATCCATGCTCCTGCATGCAAAACCTCTTACAATTAAAGGATTAATTAATTAAAGGATAAGGGGCAAAGGCAAAGATATGGGGTGAAGTTTTCTGGCCACGCTCATCCAAAAACTGAAGGATCCCACTTGAGGTCAATGGATCTTTGTATTGTCCACTCCCTGCCGCCCGCTACAATTCCCATGGCGGGCGGCGTTGGAAAACTCTCCCTTCCCAAGGAGTCAGATCAACCATGATCTCTATTGAATGGGAAAGTTGGCTCTAAGAGCTAAATGGCTTACTCCTGTTCCTATGGCCAGAACTTTCCACCAGTCATGGGGGTGGGGATCACTGGCACTGGACCTGCAACCTTAAACCATTGGCTGGCACAGCCATTTTGAGGCTGGTCAGAGTCTGAATGGCTACAAATCCAGGACAGAGGCAAATAGCCAACAAAGGGGTCCATTCCCAAACAGCACGCAGATATTGTACACAAATCGGCAAGGGCATGAGGGGAGCTCTGATTAATCCTGTGAGAACACCTCACCTACCTCCACCCATCATCCCACATGGCCAATGTCTTGGTCATTAATTGGTTTCAAACAGGTGAGCTTGTCTGGAACATATCTTTACGGAGTTGGGAGGAAGCTGGAACTGGCCTCAATATCTGGCTCGCTAACCTAGAAACAAAACCGGATCATTCTTATTTTTAACCAAGAAAACATTCAGGTGACCATTGCCTGGGCAATGGAGCTCTAATTCAGGTAACCACTGACCGGGCAGTGGAGTTCTGATTCACGTGACTACTGTCTGGGCAATGGACGTCTAAACCTCAGAATGATCGGGTCCATTATTCTTGGGGAAGTTTGTGATGAGTCATTTCTTCCTTCTTGGCTGCTGCATTGTCTCCTTCTCCTGGATTCCTGTCTGGTATTCTGCTTCCCATTCATTTGTGCATTATATATTTTTGGCAGACAGGAGTAGGCCAAAGGCCTTTCGTGAGTATTGCACAGGCCCAAGTTCAAACATTGGCCCAATTTCTCTGGTCAGCTGCTTTGCCAAGGTGCATGCCGATGACCACAATTAGAACCACAGCCTTACCTTTCTTCCGCTGGAGGAATAGGATATGCCATTCCCAGCTGTAGGATTTGGGAAGGTAGCCATGAAGAGTACAGATTAACTGAGCCTCTTTGAAGTCATCTGGGGAGGGAGTGCCCCTCTCTGTGGTGGATAGTTGATTTAAATATTTAACTATCTCCTTAAGGTTGATTCCCTATGGGAGGAAGGAGGGATCAGGATATTGAATTCGACGATCAGCTATGATCAAAAGGCTGAATGGCTTCTTCTGTGTTTCTATCTGAAGCGGCTCCTCCCCACCGCTCCCCCCCACTCCTCTCCCTCCAAACCTCCCCCAGCAATCGTGGTCACCTGCTTCTTTGAGTTATCGAAACTGCGGGATCCACGCCCATAGAGAGGACTGGGAACTGGCAAAGCAACCCCCATGCCTCTATTGTGCCAGCCAGAGGGGTCCACCTGCAAGGTTACTCTAGGTTTTTGATTTTTACCCTAACTTCTCAATCCGTGCATTCCCTGGGCTGCCTCAGTAACACCCAGCTCTCCCAGTGTAGCTGCTGAAGGCAGCTGCTAGTCCTCTGATTTTTCAACAATACCTACATCCAGCCCTCATCCTTAATTGGATGGTAAGCCTAGAAGCAGCAAAGTTGTTCCCCATATTGCAAGATTGTACGACTAGTTATCGTGAATCATAGAACCTCTACAATGCAGAAGCAGACCATTCAGCCAATTGAGTCTGTACCAACCTCAATTCCACCTATACCCTATTCTCATAACCCCACGCGTTTACCCTGCTAATCCTCCTGACACTAGGTTCAATTTAACATGGCCAACCATCCTAAATTGCATATCTTTGGAGCATGGGAAGAAACCAGAGCACCCGAAGGAAACCCACGCAGGCACAGGGAGAAAGTGCAAATTCCACACAGACAGTGACCTGAGGCCAGGATTGAACCTGGGACTTGCTGTGAAGCAAGTGCTAACCACTGTGCCACCATACCATCAAGAGGGCACACTCTGGGGAAATAGCTGAGATGTTTTGCTGTTGGCAACTGTGGGCTCAAGATCACTAACTTTGCCCCAATATTGGGATTCTGGAGCCCATGACACAATTAGCTCAATGTTTCTGCTCAATGAGTTGAACTCTTTCCACAGGTACCACCAGGCCTGTCGAGCATTTTATGATTTGACATCAATTTCCAGCACCCACATTTGTGTTGCTCATTCTTAGCCCATTCTTGACTCATTCAATGAAAAAGACATATCAAAGTCTGCCAGCGTTCATTTTTTTCTTATTCTGGCACCTCATTTTTTGCTAATAAAGAAAGTAAACGTTTCCTCCCATAAATTCAATTTTCCAGAAAAAAAAGCTATCCCTTCCTAGCTGTTACATTGTCATCCCAGTTTGTTAAAAACTTCAACACTATCCAGGGAATTTGTACTTTGTTCTCCTTAAGAGACCAGACAAAGTTTGCAAAGTTTTAAATCGGCCTTTATTCTAGCAGGGAAGTCTTCCTTCCACGAGGTGGCGTACTGACTTCTTGATTGATGCATGGACAGAGCAATTATACTTTTGGTTATCTTACAAATAATTTGCATATACCAATCACAAGTATAAATTTGTTCTGAAGTTATTGATATTCAATTGTAACTAATTGTTCTAATTACTTCATTTATATCAAATGAATATAATTAACCAGCTACAGTCTCTAAACTCCTGTCTAAAAATAATATTCAATTACTAATGAAACATGCCTATATGGCTACACCATCCAAACATGCATACCTTTAATATGGGAATCGTTTGGCAATCTTGGTCATCAATTTGCACCCAGAATTTTTCCACAAACAGCTAATGGGATGAATGAATAAACTGTCTGTTTCTTTTTGTGGTGGTTTTGTTTGAGGATGGAGTGTTGGGTAAAGATGGTAGGAGAAGTTTCTCCTCTTTGTTGAGCAGAGATGTGGGATTTGTAACATCCCGTTGAACTGGAACACAGAGAACCCCAAAACTGTAACTCAGCTAAAAGACATCACCTCCAAATTCCAGCATACCTCTCAATATTTATGCGGCTTGAATCCTCAACTTTCTGATGGTGAGGATAGAGGGCTAGAGTCATGCTAATTCTTTGATAAGCACAGAAAGTTCATGGGAAAACAAATTTGTGTATGGTTCATTGGTGCGAAAAAATGTTTACGTTGAGGGCAATTGAGTCTGTCAGCAAATGGAAAATGGAGAACAAATGCAGGCGGTGGAGACTTTAAGGTACTTATTGAAATGTTTGTTTTCTACATGTACTTTTATGAATTCCCATCTAAATCTCCCTGACAGACTGATGTTTTAATCATAATATTTTGTAAAATTTATGATGGTGTGTAATGGTGTGTGGCATAAGATGGCAGATCATTTTAATCTTGATGGAACAACAATAGTAAAAGAACCATCAATCACTGGTGTGGGATGGTGCAGATTGATGGCATCATGTTCAGCTTACTGTCCTCGTGAAGTGTGCCAAAGAGGAGAATGACTCTCAGTGGGTCAGAAAGTAGACACTGGTCAGAATTTAAATTCGAATTCAATGATTTGTTTGGGATGTAAAAAGGACCAGAAAGCTCAGCCCATTCATAATGTGCGTGCTGTAATTTAACCATCCTGTTTTTAACATGCATTTATTAATCTCATTCCCTGGTTTGTAACACACATTTATACATGCATTGTCCTGTTTGTAATATGCATTTGTTAATTCCATTATCTTGTTGTAACATGCTTCATTAATCTCATTCCAATTTGTACCATGCACTCATTCATTGCGTGATTTGTACCGTGCATTTATTAATCTCATTATCCTTTTTGTACAGTTTATTCACTCAACCCCATTATCTTGTTTATAACTTGTATTCACTCACCTCATTGATTGCCTGTAACTTGCATTGACTACTCCTGTTACCTTGTTTGTAACATGCACTGGTTCATACAATTATGTTTATTTGTAGCAGCTGCCTGAAAACAATTAAAAGCAGAAAATACTGGGTATACTCAGCAGATCTGGCAGCATCTGTGAAGAGAGAAACAGAGTTGCCTGTATGGCTTCTACAAAACTCGGTCTACAAATCAATTAAGAGATGATCAGGAAAAAACATTAGTTGAATTAGTTTCTCATCAGAGGTAGGTTCCTGACCCAAAAACAAACTTGGCTTCTGTTTCTTACCTTGACGGTGAAAATTCATTCCAAGATCAAAAGGAATTCCCTTGCTGAGCCACAGTGCCTCTCTCACTCCATCTTCTGTCTTTAATCATTTCTTGCAACCTACCTCCTACAGCGAGCTTTAGATTATCTCTCTTAATATGGCTTGATATCAAATATGATTTGATACTGTACTATTCTAAAGATACTGTGTAAGTCCAGGTTGCTGTTGTGAGAAAAGTAGTAATTCACTGGGAATATAAAATAAAATATAAAGCCAGAAATGAGTCAAAAACGCACAAACTACATGCAGGTATTTAAATTAATTTTAATGAAAAAATGAGGTTTACCAAGTTGCTGTAGCAAACGCAATACAAACCTTGAAAAGACTCAGTAAAAATTCCAAACCAATCAATTGGGATTGATGAGTATCAATTGCTTCTTCTCTTCCCATTTCCAGCTGAACATGTCATCATGCATTTCAAGTACCAGTGACTGATTTCCATTGAAGCGTGTAACATAGGTCACACTGGAAAATGACATGTCTATGGACTGTAGCACCAGCAAACGGGCTGGTCGCTTTGAGACAGAATGGAGGAAATGCCAGAGACATTGCTGCCACACATCACCAGGGGCCTGGCCTGGGGTGACTGTCTGTTTGCGTATTCACCCAGTGCGTGGATTTCCTCTGGGTGCTCCGGTTTGCTCTCACATTCTGAAAGATATGAAGGTTAGGTTAGAATTGGCCATGCTAAATTTCCTCTTTGTGTCCAAGGATGCGTATAGGTTAGAGGATTAGCTGGGTAAATGTGTAGGGTTACAGGGATAGGGCCTGGGTAGGGTGCTCTTTTGGAGAGTCTGTGCAGAATCAATGGGCTGAATGGCCTCCTTCTGCACTGTAGGAATTCTATGAGCATGATTTTACAGTTTCACTCATCCCAAAACCATAAAATCTCGCCTGATGTCAACGGGCCTTCCCATTATCTATCCCTCGCCTGCTCCATTTTCTGTGGCAGGTGGGATGGTAAAATTCTGGCCTATACCTCTGCAACTGAACAAATATTGGGAGCGGAATTTTCCCATCCCACCTGTCACAGGAACTGGAAAGGTCTGTTGACTTTGGGTGAGATTTTCTGGTCTTGGGGCAACAACGGCCAGAAAATCCCACCCTTAGCGTCTGTCTTCACGGTAGGAGACACAAAGTACTTACCAGAAACGGAGGGTAACCAAGGGATTAATATCAGTGAGGAGCTTGAAGTAATTAATAACAGCAGAGCAAAGGAAAACTTGATGGACTAAAATCTGACAAATCTTCAGGACTTGATGGTTTACAACCTAGGGTTCTAAAGAATTGGCTGCAGCGAAATAGGGTACATTGGCTGTGACTTTTCAAAAAGCTCTATATTCTAGAATGGTTAACTTCAACTCTACTGGGGCTAATGTCAAGAAAAGAGGAAGAGAGAAAACGGGGGAGTACAGGCCAGTTAGCCGGGCATTAACCAAGGAAATGCTGCAATCCACTTGGAATATTAAATGGGGCCATAAAACTGTTTGCATATGCAGACAGCTAATTGCCTGTCTCGGACATACTTGCTTGGTTCCATTCACAGGCCTGTCCAAAAAAGACTCTGAGTAGGCCTCAGGCATTCAAGGCACATTCACTGTGTTGCCAACATTTTCAATTCCCAGGGCACTTTACCATCAAGGCATTTAAAATCTCGCCCCCCCCCCACCCCAACAACATCACTCCCCCCCGTGATAAATTTACAAACTGTCACCAACTACAATCATAAGAGTTTGAGAATTCTGACAAAGAGCAGCAAAAAAAAACTCCTGAGAAATAAAGCATACAAGTGTTTTCTATCTACTTTGCTGCACCTTCAAGTACATTAATCAGGGGTTGGTAGTTGTAAATTTGCCCTACTTACCTGGTATGTACAAATAAAAATGCACCGAAAAATTTAGAGCTTATCCATGCTGATGTATAAACACTTTTAACACTGCATTAAGTATTGATCAATGCTAAATAACCTGTTTTGCTCTGCAAATTCCTATATACAAGTATAGGATGGAATTCCTTGAGAAAAAATTTGAAGTGAACATGGGAGAGTTGCAGTTTTTTTGGGGGTCATAAAAACTCACCCAATCTTATGCACATAGTGCATGAAGAAAATGTCTAGACTATTTCTAGCTACAACAGACAGTGGGTGGGCCCACCAGCCAGCATAGCAGGAAGCTATTGCGCATGTGCAGACCTCTGTGTCTGAGTTTGTTTTGTATTTTCTTTGATTCCTGTCACCTGATGTCATCCCTTTTGTGCTGAACAGCAGAGGTGTTTATAACAGTGCAATATACAATGTCAATAACTCTCAAAGCCAAAATATATCCCAGCATCTTAAATGTCAATAATGACGGCTTATGATGCGCCTATTGTGATATGATCACGTTCTTAGTGTTCTCCGTCTTTCATTTCTCTCATCATGTTGCTCTATAGCTCAGGGTGAAGTAGAAGGTGTTCCCCAGTGTTCAATTGTTCAGTGTTTGATTGGGTATGTCTGTTGATCCTTCTCTGTGCTAGGTTCTGTTAGTCAAGCCTGTGTTCAGTTACAGAGAAAGAGAAACTAAACTGAAATAAGAAGCTGTAAGCATGAGGGCAGACATTTTAAAAGCACTGCGAGTATAACTCCTTCACAACCTCTGGTTGTCGTCTCTTCATATCTCTCAGGTATAAGTAATAACACATTTAAGATTAAAGGGGCATTCTGTCGTATTTCCAGGTGTATTGATGTAGCTCAAAAATGTTATGATAATCACATTTTTGTACCTGTGTGAAGTTTTTTTTGTAGGTTTAACCCATAAGATTGCACAGACAATTCTGTCATTGTTCACTCTCATTGGACTGCAAAATGGTCATCCTCAGAGTAATTGTTTTACTGCTGCTTTGGATAAGATGACTCATCGACTCTTCGGCATGAGTTTGCGACTCAATGGAACACTCTTGCCTCTGAAAGAGGCACAACCCAGCCACACAGAGATTGTGTGTCATCTTTAAAGGGCATCCCGATCATAACCAATATAAACCTCTCGCCAGCCCACCATACAGTTCTCAGGGGTTCCCCTCCTCACTGCCAGTTGGAATCAGTCCCTTCTCTCCCCCACTAATCATCCTCCCCTTCCCTCAGCCCCTTTGACTCTACCCCTCCCCCAGTCAGCACCCACCTCCAACCCCAACAGCTAACGTCAGCATCGCCATCTCCTTCATCCCCTCCTGACCACCACCACATCTAAATAATCACCCTCCCCCTTGAGACTCCCACTGAGGCCCATTGCTTGGCAGAGGTTGGCAGTGTTTTGGGCATGGTGCCAACCTAACTGTGCCAAGGGCAGTGCTGGAGGCATTGACAAAGCACTGCTTTTGCTATGTCCCTCTGCCCTGGAGCAATACTTACAATTCACCCCTTTGGGAAATGCCCATGACAGGTTTAGGTCTGAGTGAACCAGTTGTAAACCATACCCGCGCAATGTCACGATGTCAGTATACAGCAGCGTGTCAATATCTGGTGAGGGAGCAGGTTAATAACATTTAAATATATTCAAATGAATTTAAAACAGGTTTATTGCCTATTATAGGCATGAACCTGAAGATGTCGTCAGCTGGAGGTGGTGAAGGGTTGGAGGGATGTTGGGGGGGATCTGAAATCGCATTCTCGCTGTGAGATCTACGATTTCCAGATCTCATGGTCCGACCAGCATTCACCCAGACGGTGAATGGAACTTAAGATTACTCCCATGATTTGAAGTAAAGCAGGGGGTTGGGGGAAGAGATTCTTTCCAATGTTGTGGTAAATTTTTATCCCTCAGCCAACGTCATCAATAAAGATTCTTTGGGTGCTTAATTTGTGTTTGCTGTGTGCATCTTAAATGGAACATTCCATACAATACAACAGTCTATACATTTCAAAATTGGCTGCTCAGACTGTTTGAGATGTTCTGAGATTGTGAAGGACACTGTGCGGAATTTGCACACCCTCCCCATATCTGTGTGGGTTTCCTCTGGGCACCCTCCCAAAGTCTGAACGACATGCTAGTTAGGTGCATTGTCCATGCTAAATTCTCCCTCAGTGTACCTGAACATGAGTCAGAGCGTGGCGACTAGGGGATTTTCACAGTAACTTCATTGCAGTGTTAATGTAAGTCTCCTTGTGACACTAATAACTGAATTTCAAAACCCTATATAAATACAAGCTCTCTTTCCTCTTCTTACATTAGGTTAGACATTGATTGGGTCACAGTTAGGATCTTGACTGGATAAAAGCATATTTGGAGTTTGGATATCGGAAGGAGGATTAGAAAGGAAAACCCTGGGATCTCAACCATGATCAGCTGGGATCCATTTAATTGTGGTTCGCAAATTGGGACTTCAAATAAATCTTTGAGATGTGAAGCATATTTTATTTCCCTCGTTACATTCAGTTATCACTCTGCAGGGTAAAGCTCTGTACTGTCAGACAAAGCATCACTGATGGCCAAATAATATCACTGAGGCAACTGTGATAAGTGCAGTTGCCTAGGAGTACCAGTAGTTTACTGACATTGCCTGTGACCCTTTTCTGTGGAAAATGGCCTCTTCAGTAAATCAGATCATCAGTGTGGAGAGGTTTTGTCACTCACTTCATGCTCTGGAGTCACAGCCACAGCCAAGCTGACAAAGATTGGAGGTCACATCATAAAAACATTTGGTTTAACCCATGAGCCACAATCGTGCAGGGAAACTGTATTAGGGGTTGTACACTTTATTGAAAGGTTATTAGAAGGTGAGGGTAGAGTTGATGGATTCAAAGGTCTGAGATTATTTAGATTAGAAGTCAAAATATTTGGAAGGTTGCTTGTGGAGTGGAGAAGGAATGAAAAAAAAAATGCCAGCTTATATGTTGGCATTTTATCCAATGAGGATGTTTGGGACTCAAAGCGGAGCTGTTTCCCTTCATTGTACTCCTTGGCAGAATACTGATTCTCGTAACCCAGTCAGCTCACCTGATTGGATGGAATGAGTAGCAGGGCTACAAATGCTTTTCATATAGTTTGCATTACTGGTGTAAATTCTCAAGTTTGGAAAATCCCAATGAAATTCATTGAAATCAAAGCACGTTCAACAGGGACAAAGTGGAAATGGTCAAGAGCTTCATGTTCCGAGGTATCCAAATCACCAACAACCTGTCCTGGCCCCCCCACGCTCACACTATAGTGAAGAAAGCCCACCCACACCTCTACTTTCTCAGGAGGCTAAAGAAATTTGGATTCTACGACACTCTCCAACTTTTACAGATACATTGTAGCAAGCATTCTTTCTGATTGTATCACAGCTTGGTATGGCTCCTGATCTGGCCAAGATCACAGGAAACTACAATGCGTTGTAAATGAAGCCCAGTCCATCACACAAACCAGTCTCCCATCCATTGACTCTGTCTACACTTCCTGCTGCCTCGGAAAAGTAGCCAGCATAATCAAGGACCCCATGCACCCCGGACATACACTCTTCCACCTTCTTCTGTCAGGAAAAAGGTACAAAAGCCTGAGGTTATGTACCAACCAACTCAAGAAGACCTTCTTCCCTGTTGCCATCAAACTTCTGAATGGACCTACCTTTTATTGAAAGTTGATCTTTCTCTACACCCTAGCTATGATTATAACACTATATTCTGCACCTACTGCTTTCCTACTCCCCTATGTACTTATGAACACTATGTTTCATCTGTATAGCATGCAAGAAAACATACTTTTCACTGTATACGAATACACATGACAATAATAAATCCAATCAAATCAATTGAACTTCATCTTTTGGCTAAGATGAAGTGTCAGCTCAACCCAGGATAGGGTGCAATGCCTCATCTCGTCAGCTTGGATCTTGTTGGTTTCCCTTATTGGGACCATGGATTGAATTTAATTTGAATTTGGTTTTTTTTTGGATGAACGAAAAATTTGGATTGAACCACTGGAGAATTGGCAATCACCATCGGAATGTCAATCCACTCCTATTTAGTAACATTACACTGGAGCCCCACAGTCCTCACACAGACCTCTGAACCAGGCCTCCTCAGAAAGATGGAGTGTACCTTCCCCTGGAGCCCTTCCATCATTGCACAGGAGCATCAGGGAAAGCCTAGACTCTTCGCCCCCCACCCCCCTCCCCTTTTTATGGCTCCAGCTGTCACATATCAGTAAGTTTAGATGTCCCAAAGGCACTTTGACAGGCTGCTCAGCCTGAAGTACAGCAGCCAAAAGTCTTGGTCAAAACATTATGGTGGATGGTTACAAAATTCAGGTAATGAAGATACAAATGGAGGCATATGGCCGCAACAAGAAATTGATAAAGGTTGAGAAAGGAAACCAGTTACTGGACAATGATGTGAATAAGAAATGTGAAAGGGGTGGAGACAGATGCAGAAAATTGACTGATTTGGAACTTGTTCCTGAGTTGTTGAAATTAACTGAGCATAAACTGCAAGACTGTCAACAGCAACTCATCATTTGATGAAGAAAAATATAAATATCAGTCAGCAAAGAAATGTGATCTCAAGATGGAGATTGAGGAGCAGAACTATTTGTATTACCACACACAGAAGAAAAGGACGATGACATGAGGTAAGACTATTCAATGAAACAGTCCTATCATTTGAAATTAACTATTCATTCGTGGGACATGGGCATCACTGGCTGACCAGCATTTATTGCCCATCCCTTGTTCAGAGAGCAATTGAGAGTCAACCACGTTACTGTGGTTCTGGAGTCACATGTAGGCCAGTCTAGGTAAGGACAGCAGATTTCCTTCCCTCAAAGACAATAGTGAACCAGATGGGGTTTTCTGACAATTGTTTCATGGTCATCCATAGATTCTTAATTCTAGATATTGTTAAAAAAATATTGAATTCAAATTCCACTATCTGCTGTGGTGGGATTTGAATCTGTGTCCCCAGGACATTAACCACTACACCCAGAAACTCAGCTAGCAATAATACCACTAGGCCATCGCCTTCCCCCAAACTGCTGGGATACTGAATTTATACAGATTGCACAGACATCGATACTTAGGGAAACAGTAAATGAGTGAATTACAATGGTTTTAGCAACAACAAGGCTGCCACAATGATCGCTGAAACCATAACTACAACAAATCCTGACACCAAAGAGGCTTATGAGGGAAGACTGAGTAGACTGGGGCTATACTCATTGGAATTCAGAAAAATGAAGGGAAATCTTACAGAAACATATGAAATAATGAAGTGAACAGATAAGATAAAAGCAGGCAAGTTGGTTCCACTGGCAGGTGAAACTAGAATAAAAGGGGAGCAGATTTAGGACTGATTTGAGGAGGATCTTCTTCACCCAAAGGGTTGTGAATCTGTGGAATTCCCTGCCCAATGAAGCAATTGAGGTTACCTCATTGAGTGTTTTTAAGGCAAGGATAGATACATTTTTGAACAGTAATGGAATTAAGGGTTATGGTGAGGGGCTGGGTAAGTGTAGCTGAGTCCTCAAAGATCAGCCATGATCTTATTGAATGGTGGAACAGGCTCGAGGGGCCAGATGGTCTACTACTGCTCCTAATTCTCATATTCTTATGATATAGTTGGTGTGGGTAAGAGTGGGCGAGCCATTTATTGGAGCAAATTGCTTAAAAGATGGGAAGGAAGTATGCTCTTTGTGGGGTGCCCTGTGTGCTTCAAGGGATACTCCTCTTAAGATGATGCCCTCTCTCTGTTCTTCTCTGTCTGGCCTCCAAAAAGGCCAGATGAGAGAAGGTATCACATCGCACAAGAATACTTTTCACTATATCCCAATACATGTGACAATAATAAATCAAATCAAACATCCCCGGGTTCTCTTATCTTTCCCTGTCCAAAGGTTGGGACTTGCCTGTGTCTGAATGCCCCAGTTCTCCTCTTCCGTGGTCCTGCTTCCAGCCCTGGCAGCATCCATTACGGAATTCTAGCACGACTGGGACTGCTGGAGATGCTGGCCAATCCGATTGGCCTGCAGTTCTCAAAGATGGAACTTCTTCCAGGTGAAGGGTGGAAGCTCCACTCTCACCTCGTTCCTGCTTGGTTTCATTGGTCAGAACATTGAATACAGGAGTTGGGACGTCTTGTTGAAGTTATACAAGATATTGGTAATTCCACACTTGGAATACTGTGTACAGTTCTGGTCTCCCTATTATAGAAAGGATATTATTAAACTAGAAAGAGTGCAGAAAAGATTTACTAGGTTGCTGACCGGTACTTGATGGTTTGAGTTATAAGGAGAGGCTGGGTAGACTGGGACTTTTTTCCCTGGATTGTAGGAGACCTGGGGGTGATCTTGTAGAGGCCTATAAACTAGTGAGGGGCATAGATCAGCTAGATAGTCAACATCTTTTCCCAAAGGTAGGGGAGCCTAAAACTAGAGGGCATAGGTTTAAGATGAGAGGGAAGAGACACAAAAGGATCCAGAGGGTCATTTTTTTTCATACACAGGGTGGAGAGTGCCTGGAACAAGCTGCCAGAGGTAGTAGTTGAGACGAGTACAATTTTGTTATTTGAAAAGCATTTAGACAGTTACATGGGTAAGATGGCTATCAAAGGATATGGGCCAAACCTGGGCAACTGGGACTAGCTTAGTGGTTTAAACAAAAGGCAGCATGGACAAGTTGGGCTGACGGACCTGTTTCCATGCTATAAACTTCTGACTCTATGATGATGCAGACTATAAATTTACACATTTAACATTAATCCTTCATAATTACGTTATCATGACACTAAGTATGACTGCATTGTATTACATATCCTCCTTAAAGTCTTTATCTTTATCTCTGATTCACAGAGGTAAGTATTGTAGTGGTTTAATCAATCTCCCCAACCTTGTTTGTATCTTTTGAGAGGCTGCTTTGGATTCAAGATCTCCGTGTTTTCTATTGGACACTGGGTAGTTGCTTGTGTGTCTTCGAAGAGCATTGGTTCTCTATTCAGGTTGTCTTTCTGGTGGTACGGATCGTTAGCCAATTCAATTGATTGTCTTCCTGGTGGTATGGGTTTGTTCTGTGTCACTCTCTGTTTCAAGCAGATAAGATTTAGGTCTTGGTCTCATTTCCATCACTTACCCTTCATATTTGCTACACAAGTGTTGAAACCGGGACTTTAATGAATGGGGGTTAGTCTTTCTCAAATGATGATTTTTGTTCACATTTAGTAATTAAGCAAAAAGATAATGATTAAATTCAGTTTCTTTGAGGTTCAAACCGGGAGCAGCTGTAGCTAATTAATTAGGATGTTAGTTTAAGCCAGTTTCTGAGGCTCTGCTGAACTGACTCACCAGGGAGCTGGGGGGAGTTTTCCCGTTCCAGCTGGCACAGGAATTGTCGCTGGTGGGGACAGACCATGCAAAGGTTCATTGACCTTGGGCAGGATTTTGGGGCATGCGCGACCAGAAAATCCCACCCATTGTTTTTCAGAGAGTATAAACTTAGAGATCTCAGAGTGCTGCTGGAGTGCTCAGTGCTGAATCAGAGTTTAAGTGAAGGAATATGGTGAAGGAGAAACTATAACATTTATTTTTCTTAAATTAATTTATCGAGATAGTGCAGATATCAGAGGCAGGAATTCTTCGGCCGTTCGTGAACCACTGTCATTACTAGTGAGAACGGGGAATTTGGCACTCAGCCAAATCTTTGCTGCTCTAGCGGGATCAGAGAATCCCAGCTACGGGTGAAATCTTGGTTTCCAGCCTTAGGATCTGGAATGTGTCACAGCCAAATCATGTGGGAGTTTCTGGGTACACTGAAATGCTGGCAACCACATCTGCAGGGAACGTCTACAGCTTGAGAAGCTTTGGCTCAGAATGAATGAGCTGGAGGCTGAGCTGCAGACATCACGACACATCAGGGAAAGTTACTTGGATGATTTGTTCCAAAAGATAGTCATCGTGAGTTCTCCCTGATTTTAATTAATGATCAGGGCCAGAAGAGTATGACTATGAGATAGACAGACAGGTCTGGAGACCAAGAAGGTGGGAGTAGAAAAGTCCTTCCAGTTGACCAACAAGTTTGAAATTCTTGGATGGAAAAGAGCAAGGGTGATAGTGTGGATGTGCAGGCTGGTTAGGACACTATGGTCCTATTTGAAAGAAATCTTAGAGACAGTATAGTCAGAGGCATGGACATGGTCCTCTGCAGCTGAGTGTGAGTGTGTGGTGCCAGGGTTCAGGATAGGGTGGCGCAGTGGCTAGCACAGCTGTCTTACAGTGCCAGGGACCTGGGCTCAATTCCTTGGACCTGGGTTCAATTGCTTGGGTCACTGTCTGTATGGAGTTTGCATGTTCTCACTGTGTCTGCGTGGGTTTCCTCCAGATGCTCTGGTTTCCTCCCATGGTCCAAAGATGTGCGGGCTAAGGGGATTGGCATGCTAAATTGCCCCTTATTGTCAGTGGGATTAACAGGATAAATATGTGGGGTTATGGGAGATGGTCTGGGCGGGATTGTGGTCGGTGCAGACTTGATGGATCGAATGGCCTCCTACACTGTAGGGGTTCTATGATCTGCTCAGAGGTGGAGAGGAGCTTGCAGTGCGTGGGGGAGAATCCAGTTGTTGTGGTTCATGTAGTTACCAACAACATCTGCACAGGGAGAATGAGGAGCTGGGCACCAAATTAGAAAACAGAACGTCAAAGTTAATAGTCTCAGGATTACTACCTCAGCCATGTGCAAATTGGCACTGGTTAAATAAGATTAGAGAGACAAATGTGTGGCTCAAAAAAACTGGTGTGAGGAAAGTGGGTTCTGGTTCCAGGAGCATTTGCATCAGTAGTCGGGAAAGTGGTGGCTGTATTTTTGGGATAGGCTTCACCAGAACCATGTTGGACCATTGTCCTAGCAAGTCATATAACTGAGAAACTAGAGAGGGCTTCAAAATGGAGGAGAGAAAGGATCATGTAGAGGAAGATTGTGCAAATTAAAGGGAAATGACAAGGCAGCAATAAAGTTAATGATAATCACAGTACGACAGGAATGGCCAGCGATTGCAAGTTGTGTCAGCAGATAGGGCTAGAGCTTGCAAAAACAGTACAAAAGAACTGAATCAACGGCTCTGTATCTGAATGTCTGCAGTAAACAGATGAAATGTTAGCTTAAATAGAAATTCATATGTACAATCCAATGCAGTGACAAGCCACAAGGAAACAAAACCTGGGACCTGAATATCCAATGGTATGTGAAATACAGGAAGGACAGGAATCTGGGAAAAGGTGGTGGATAGTTCTGTTAATTAAAGAGGGTATTTGTACCGTAGCGAGAGATGAAATTTTTCCAAAGGTCAAAATGTAGAATTAATTTGGCTGCAATTAAACAGTTTTGTGCAAAAAACATTGGTGGGATTTGTTTATAGGCAACCAAACAACAATGATAATATAAATCACTATAAATCAGGAAATTAGAGGTATGTGTAACAAGGGTAATACAGTAATTGTGGGAGATTTCAAGCCACACATGTGGGTAAACCTAATTTTTACTAGTACTATGGAGGAAAAATTCTTGAAATTTATTGTAAGAAGTCTCAGAACACCAGATCCAACAGGTTTATTTGTTGGTATGAGCTTTAGAAGCGCTGCTCCTTCAGAGTGAAATTTATACACAGCAGTTTTCTAGAACAGTATGTAAAAAAAACAACTGATAAACTAATTATTTTTGACCTATATTGATCAACAATAAAAGCCTAATTAATAATATTGTTAGGAAAGACTTTTTAGGAAAGGGTGATCATAACATGTTCAAATTTTACATTAAGTTTCAAAATGATGTAGTTCAAACTGAATCTATGCAAAGGAAATTATGAAGGCGTGAGGAGCAATTCTGGTTCTCATGGGTTGGGGAACTATATTAAATGGTCTAATTCTTTGAAGGATGTTTAGTCTGAGGACTCTTGGTATAACTAAGCTCTCATCTTTGATTAATCTGTTGTCCACAACACTAAGATGTCTGTTATGCTCAAAGTGCTGTTTGAAGATGAGGTTGTTCAGAGCATATTCTGGCCATCCATTTTCACAGTATTCTCTGATTTCAGCACGTTCCTCCTGTTTGCTTTGTCAGGTATATTTCACTCAGTTTTGTGTGGTGGCTAGTTAGGATTTTCTCATAAGCGTGATCTATGACCCCATCTCCTCAGCAAGATTTATATCCTCCTTTTCGGACTTCCCAACAAGAATGTGGGACAATGTTGTTTGCTGCCTGCCTGGTACATATTCATTTGGTTCCTCCACCTCCATATTCCATGGATATCTTCCGTTTAGTTTCCTGTGTACCTTTCAATTCATCCCCTTCGGAGAGAAGTTGTAAATCTGTGCAAACTTTCCAGCTCAACAGCAATCTTGATTGTGAATCACAGGCAGAGTTTCTGTGATTTCTCTCCCTTTGTGCTGGAGTTTTGCCGTTGACTTTCCCTTCAGCCTCCTGAGTGATAGAGCCTTATCATGTGTTGGATAGAATTGAAATTCCACTGCTTAACTTCACATCTTATGTCCATTAACTATTTCAGGAAGGATGTGAAGTCATTAAAGAGGGTATAGAAACTCGAAGCAGGACTAGGCCCTTCGAGCCTGCTCCACCATTCATTTTGATCATGGCTGATCATCGAATTCAATATTCTGATTCCCTCTTCCTCCATATCCCTTGATCCCTTTAGCCCCAAGAGCTATATCTAATACATAAAAGACTCATGAGAATCGATCACAGAATGAGAAACTTTAGTTATGAAGATAGATTGGAGAAGTTAAGATCGTCTACCTTCAAGAAAAGAAGGTTGAGAGGAGATTTGATAGAGGTATTGAAATGCATAAAGGGTCATGACATCTATGTGACTTGGGGTTAGCTCAGTTGTCCAGGCAACTGGTTCATGATGTCAACAGTGCGGGTTCTTTTCCCAAACTGGTTGAGGTTATTCATGCCTTCTCAACCTTGCTCCTTGTCTAAGGTGTGGATCCTCAGGTTAAATAGCACCAGTCAGTGCTGGTAGTCATCTGGAACTATGGCGGTTTTACTTTTATGACTATTTGTTTGATAACATTCCTGTAAAGCAGATTGGGATACCTTCTTATGTTTAAGTTAATGTATTAATGCATTGGCTAGGGTATTTTTGTAAAAACCTTTTGGATTTCCAATCTTCTTATATGATCCCTCTTTGTTCTCTTGGTGTCTCTTTGCTAGCTTGTGAGATCTTTGATTTTTTTGTTGGTATTTTTCCTTTTTTATCAGTCGTTTTCTTTTTGAAATTTAGTTTTTGTTGGGACTTATATTTATTCGTACCTGTAGAACCACTTTAATGTGCCCCCAATATTTCTGTCAGAATGCATTTAACCTGTAGCACCTTTACCTAATACCTCTTAATACTGAACACTGCTTTGATCTGCTTTTTTTCCAAAGTATTACCAAGTTTCAATTCACCTTTAACACATTGCAATTAGTTTATTTCTAATCCAATGCTTTTATCTCAAATTTCTCACTTTCAAAATAAATTCTATTTTTAATTTGAACCCAATTAGGGGATGGTCACTATATTTAAAGTCTCCTCAGGTATTATTGTGCTGCTTTGTTAGACGCAGCTATCCGATACGCAGAAGTGGATGCTATGGTTCAGGAGGCAGTTGGCTGAAGGGGGAGTCAACAGCAAAACTCCAATACAAAGGGAGAAAAATCACAATCAAGAACGCTCACTGGGAAAGAATCTTTCTCAGTTCAACCTGACAAAACGATTATGGAAACCGTCCTCTATATATTCAGAGAACTCGTCTGAATTTCGATCTCAGGCTTCTCTCAGCTTATCTTTGGATTATTAAAATGTCCCACACAGTGTTCCCTTTAAGGCCATTAACTGTACTTACAAACCCATTAACTGTCCTTACAAGTCATATCCTCCATTTATTTCACATTTATTCAGCATTTTATAATGTTGAATTGTGAAGTTAGAATTTGGTGTTGGCAAAGATGTAAACAAAAATTGTAAAAATGCACGAGGGGTCACTTTAAAAGCTGTTGTTTTGTTTCAGTCCTCGGAGGTTTAAACTGCAGATGCACGTAGGGTCCCAGACTGAAGCATTTTGTGTCAAAAGCCTGGCATTAGGGTTGCTTTGGTAACAGGCTTCAGGCATTTGAATAGTTTTGAATTCAGCCTATCAATTTAAAACAGACGCTCTGATACAAAGAACCTATAATGTTTGAATTTGATATTGACAGCAATATCAGATGAATTCTATTATAGGAAAATTGATAGGTCGTCACAGGTATAAAAGAGGGTGCAAGGGGGGAAACAGGCGATAGCATCTGCCACCTCTCAAGCCTCGAGAGGGAGAGAATAAATGGCAGTTGCCAAGAGCTAAGTGTTCTCAGCTCTCAATTCTGCCAGCTCTATATATACAGTAAGAGAACGCACCATCTAACCAGCGAATGGTACCAAATCAGAAAGAAGTACAGACAGAGAAATCACCAAGAAACTCCAGAAGGTTCCAAAAAATACAAAACCTGGTTGTATTTTTTTTGAGAGTGATGAAATTCTATTATTCCGTTTTTGTTAATGAATGGATATTATATTTATTTGAATCATATTTTATTCAGTATATTGCTTGTTTAGTTAAATAAATAAATTGCTAAATGTTCTTTTTAAAGTGAGTATCAGTTAACCACTAAATGTTACTGAAGAACAGTTCATACCTTCCCACACATTTTTGACAGGTTACGAGGCAAGGTATTCCTCTGTAGGGGATTTGGCGTTATGTCTCAAAAGGGGAAAAATATCTGCGTCATAACGATATAGTTCTAATTTTAAAAAAAAGAAAAACTATTTATGTGGCATTTTTTATATCAGAACATTTCAAAATAGTTTGTAGCTAATGAAGCTTCTGAAGTGTAATCACTTTTGAAATGCAGGGAAATGCTGCAGCCAATTTGCACACAGCAAGATCCCAGGAACAGCAATGTGATAGTGATCATATAATCTGTTTCAGTAGTACAGGCTTCTAAATGTTGATTGGAGCAGAGTGAAGTTGCTGTTCTTGGTTGAAATGTGTCACGGGATCTTCTATACCCATCAGGTGGAACAGATGTGGTTTAAAGTGGTAACTTTGGTCTGCATATCAGTAAAAATAAACCCTTTTCAGCATTAGGGGAGATGATGACATAATGGTGATGGATTAGTGCTAATGTCACTGATAATCGTAGAATCACTACTGTACAGAACAGGCCATTTGGCCTATCAAATCTGCACCGATTCTCTGATATAGTATCTTATCCAGGCTCTTTCCCTGTAATCCCACACATTTACCATGGCTAATCCATCTGACCTACACATCTTGGGACACTAAGGGGCAATTTTTCATGACCAATTCACCAAACCTGCGTATTTTTGAACTGTGGGAGGAAACCGGATCACCCAGAGGAAACCCGTGCAGGCACGGGGAGAATAAGAGTTTGCACAATCTCCTCGTGTCTGCGTGGGTTTCCTCCGGGTGCTCCAGTTTCCTCCCACAGTTCAAAGATGTGCAGGCTAGGTTGATTGGCCATGCTAAAAAAAAAATACCCTTTAGAGTCCTGAGATGCACAGGTTAGAGGGATTAACAGGTAAATATGTAGGGATATGGGGGTTGGGCCTGGGTGGGATTGTGATTGGTGCAGACTCGATGGGCTGAATGGCCTCCTTCTGCACTGTAGGTTTTTTATGATTTTTATGATTGTATGAATGTACAAACTTCACACAGACAGTGACACAAGAACCCAGGTCCCTGGTGGTGTGAGGCAGTAGTGCTAAGTATTCTGCCACTGTGCCACCCAGTAAGTTCAGGCTAATTGTGACCATGAAATTATGACCATGGCAAGTGGTGGAATTTAAATGTAATGAAAGTCTCCAGTCATAGTCCATGATGGACCACATGAATCTCTCTCTCTGTTTTTCTATTAATGAGAGATAATTAGTTATATAGCTTGAGAGACATCAAGAATGGGACAAAATAATCCTCCATGAAATACTATAGCCAGTGGAGCAATTTATTCTGTACTGTAGTCATTCTGCACTGCCATTGAGCCAATGGAGTTATGGTCCTTACCAGTGATGCTCATAGTCCAGTAACCAATGAATAAATACATTTGGCTGAAGATAGCTGCAAATGCTTCAGTTTTGTCCTTTGGACTGAAGTGCCAAGATCAACATTCATTAAAGATTGGGATGCATTGGAGCATCCTCGTCCCATTAGTTGTTGAATTGTTCACCACCTTTCAAAGCTTTGCTATAATCCATAGGTTTTGTGATCATTGAGCTCTGTACCAGACAGGCCCTGTGTTGGCACCTTGGGTTGGTCCCTTACATTGATGGTATTGGTAGACAGAGTTATATGTTGGACCATTGGAGAAATAGAGGTAATTTCACTGGACTAGAAATCCATAGACCACAGCAGCTGGTGGAATTTAATTGCAATAAATAAATCTTGAATTCAAAGCCAACCTCAGTAATAGGATAGACCTACTGAATGCCAACAGTGCATAAAGAAGCCATTTGACTCATTGAATCTGCAGCAACTCTCTGAAAGAGCATCTAACCCACGGTCCCAACTCTCCCCCCACCACTCTGCGTAAGTTTATGAAGCTAAGGGGGGAGAAGGATTAATATATGGTACTCAAACTTATTATCTTTAATAATTATTTTGTTGTTAAAAGTTCATCGAAAGCCCTATGCTTCTCTTCCTCTATATTTTCCAAAAAAGGCAAACGTTATGGGGTGGGATTTTACAGCATAACTCATCCCACCTGAGGTCAACAGACCTTTCCATGGTCTGCCCCTCTCCCACTCCGGATCCCATGGAGGACAGGACGTTAAATTCCGGCCTTGATCTTTAGAGCCAGGGCTCCTTTGTGGAATCTTCCTGTTTAGTAATAACACCGCTGGGATTATAAAACTCTTTTCCGTCGTTGCTCTCCACGTTTCTAGTCCCGGCTAGAATTTCGGACGTCCAGCTTGGCCCGGGAAGATAGGAGCAGATTGTCAATCAGATAGTGATTGCCCCTCCTGGAAGAATTTGGGCCTCTGTCAGGCTGCTGTTCGAGTCTGTGGAACAGCAGTCCCAATTTTGGCACAAGTCCCCAGAACTTAGTGAGGCCAGCCGAATGTGCCTTGTTAATATTTTATTCATTCGTGGAGCATGGATGTCGCTTGCTGGCCAGCATTTATTGCCTATCTCTAGTTACCCTTGGCCCTGAAGTCACATAGGCCAGACTCGGTAAGGGTGACAGATTTCCTTCCCTCAAGGACATTAGTGAATCAGATGGATTTTTCCGACAATTGACAATGGCCATCAGTAGATTCTTAATTCTAGATGTTTTTTGCTTGAATACAAATTCCATGGCAGGATTCAAACCCAGATCCCCAGATCATTAGCTGAGTTTCAGGATTAAAATTCTAGCGATAATACCACTAGGCCATTGCCTCCCCCTAAATCCACATAGTTACAACAGTGATTACATGTAAAACGCACCTCATTGGTTGCAAAGCATAGAATCCTGCAGTGCAGAAGGAGGCCATTTGGCTCATCGAGTCTGCACTGAGCACAATCCCACCCAGGCCCTAACCCTATAAGCCCATGCATTTACCCTAGCTAGTCCCCCTGACACTAAGGGGCAAATCAGCATGGCCAATCCACCTAACCTGCACATCATCGGACTGTGGGGAGGAAGCTGGAGCATCTGGAGGAAACCCACACAAACATGGGGAAAATGTGCAAACTCCACACAGGCAGTGACCCAAAGCCAGGAATCAAACCCGGGTCCCTGACGCTGTGAGGTAGCAGTGCTAACCATTGTGCCACCATGCTGCTTGTTGTGTTGTTCCAAAGTTGCGAATGGTGCTTCAGAAATGCAAACCTGCCCATGATTGTTTTCCATTCTGGTTCAACTACAATTTTTCTTACACCTATTTATTAAGTACCTTGGGATGTATTATAAGCGCGCTAGGCACCAAGCAAATAGAATTTGTTGTATTATTGAACGCATTCCATGGCAGCAGATTTGTGGGATGATTTTATTTGTCGAAACAGATTCATTTCATTACTGTATATAAAAACTTTGGCAAACCCTTTTTATTGCTGGTGATTTATCTGCCATGTAAAATATCATTATGTTTGTCTGTGGAGTCCATTCAATACCAGTTAGTCCCTTACACTTGTCAAGCTTGGCAGTAAATCCAGCTTTAATTTTATTGTCTGAGAATGGGAAAAATCAAACCTGTTTCCAGTCAGTTCGGATAACGCAGTTGAAGGGGAATGTTCTAGATAATTTGACATCAGGGTCTGAGCCGCCGGCAAGCGTACCATGTGATTTATTTTTGCTGATAAGTTCACTGGAAATACTGGCTTGAATACAAAACAGGAGAAGCTCCATTCTTGTGTTCAGATTAACTGTTTTTCGTTAAAAAAAATCACAACATGAGATTTTTGCATCAAAAGCCTTTGGGCTTAATTTTCCCATGTGACATCGGAGCCATTTTTGTGTCTTGGTCCTGATGGCACCCAACCTCCGCAGGCCTCCACCGACATGATCTTAAGGAAGGCAGCTGATTAAGGAACTGTCTCCGCGTTCAGTGGTCAATTAAGAATGTTGGGCGGAAGAGATAAGCAGATGTCCATTTAAAAGACATGCAGTACTGTCTTTATTGTTTCTTCACTGCAGGTACAGTGTGTAGGTATGGCATGCAGGTACCGTATGCAGGTACGGCAAGGACAGTATGCAGGTACAGCATGCAGGTACAATATGCAGGCACAGCATGCAGGTATCACATGCAAGTGCAGTGTGCAAATACAATATCCAGGTACAGCGTGCAGATACGGCATGCAAGTACAATATGCAGGTGCAGTATGTGGGTACAGTGTGCAGGTACAGCATACAGATATGTCATGCAGGTACGGCATGCAGGTACAGTATGCAGGTACAGTGTGCAGATACGACATCCAGATAGAGTACGTAGGAACAGCATGCAGGTACAGCATGCAGGTGTGACATGCAGGCACAGTATACCAATATGGCATCCAGTGACAATATGAAGGTACAGTATGCAGGTACGAAATGCAGGTAAAAATGCAGATACAATATGCAGGTACAGTATGCAGGTACGGCATGCAGGTAGTGTGCAGGTACAGTGTGCAGGTACAGTATACCCATATGGCATGCAGGTATGGCATGTAAGTACAGTGTGCAGGTACGGTGTGCAGGTATGGTGTGCAGGTACAGCATGTAAGTACAGTGTGCAGGTACGGTGTGCAGGTACGGTGTGCAGGTACAGTGTGCAGGTACAGCATGCAGGTACCGGCATGTAATAAAGTAAGCAAATTGAATGTTAGCATTTGTTTCCAAAAGACCGGAGAATAAAAGTAAGAGAAGTGCTACTGCATCACAGAATCTTCCAGAAGCATGATTATCTGAAGTTCCCCACACACACCCTGCCTCCAAAGCTGACTCCGTGGGTTGCTTCTGTCCTTTCTGCCCTTCCTTCCAATGAAGTAGCATTGACAGAATTTAGACACAGTTTAAGAGTGTGAAAATAATTGTAATAATGCATGTGACCCAGTGTACTGAGGAAACTGTTAAGTTTCATTGAGCACAAAGCATTAATGTGCATCTTTGCTCTCCTCTCTTGTCTTGGCCTAATCAAACTTGGCTTACTCTGAATTTCCATTTGCCACCCTACCCTGCTCCCATCTTTTCTGAGTGAGATCTCCAGTATCATGTTATTGTGCTCTGCAAAGCCAAGTTCAGTACCTACGAATGAGGGATGACCCAATTTTTTTTATTATTCGTTTGTGGGATATGGTTGTCTCTGGTTGGCCAGCATTTATTGCCCATCCGTAGTTGCCTTTGAAACTGAGCGGCTTTCTAAGTCAGTTGAGAGTTAACCACATTGCTGTGGCTCTGGAGTCACATGTAGGCCAGACCAGGTTATGTTGGCAGATTTCCTTCCCAAAGGGACAGTAGTGACCCAGATGGCTTTTTCCAACAATCAACAATGGTTTCATGCTCATCAGTAGGTTCTTAATTCTAGATTTTTTTTTATTGAATTCAAATTCCAGCATCAGCTGTGGTGAGATTCGAACCCAGGTCCCCAGAACATTAGCTGCATTTCTGGATTAATAGTCTAGCTATAATATCACTAGGCCATCATCTCCCCATTGTATCACGTACAGTTCTAGCAATAGCAAGTTCTGTAAAGGCCATATGGACTTGAAACATTAACTGTGGCCAGCGTTCTCCATTCGCATACACTCTGCTACCAGTGCCATCAAGAATGGAGAGTTTGGCGCTCAGCCCAATCTTTGTTCACAGAAGCGGGACTGGATAACATCAGCAGAATTCTGGCCTGTGTTTTTCTCTCTCCTCAGATGCCACCGGGCCTGTCGGGCAGGATGTTCCAGTCACATCCACCCCAAGACCGGAAATTTCCACCGAGGTCAATGGACCTTTAAATTATCCATCAAATTTTCCGTCTCACCCTCAACGATTCCTGCGGCGGTGTGTGGGACTGGAAAATTTATTTGAGTGAGCTAATCCAGCATTTTCTGTTTTTATTTAGTTAAGATAGCCAATATCCACAGTATTTTGCTTTCATTTTAAGTGAAAATATATCATTTGTTCTATCAGTTTGGGTTGGACAGGATGGTAGCAAAGTGATTAGCACTGCTGCCTCACAGCTCCAGCAACCCCGGTTTGATTCCCAGCCCCGGGTCAGCGTCTGTGCAAGGTTTGCACATGCTCCCTGTATCTGCATGGGTTTCCTCCTACAGTCCAAAGGTGTGTGTGGGTTGGGTAGATTGGCCATGCGAAATTGCCCCTCAGTATCAGGGGCACTAACTAAGTTAAATGCATGAAGTTATGGGGATAGTACCTGGGTGGAATTGTGGTCAGTGCAGACTCGATGGACCAAACAGCCTCCTGCTGTGGTGTAGGATTCTATGATTTCAGGTACTTGAATTAGATATTGACTCTTCTCGATATTCAATTTTATTAAATACAATAGGGATATCTGGTGGAAATTATAATGATTGATTTGATGCTGCATGTGTTGCGCTAAAAATACTTAAGTCACAGTTTGAGATTTACAGTAGAGAAAAGATTTGTGATTGAATTGCGCTTAAGTATTCCATTTTTCGAAAGAGTAACCCAGTGAATTTCCACAGGTTTTGTGAGTGACAGGATGCTTCAGTTAGATGGCAAAAAACCTGTAGAATCAATGAGCCAGATACTGGGAAGGACGCATTAAGAATGTAATTATCCCACCTTAGACTTTCAGCAGGTATTCTATAGGCAATTCTGACATGTTATGCATGTAATATGGGCTCTGTATGCTGCTCTGGTGGTAGCCCATTGGTGAGATACTGTGCCTTGTGCATTTAAAAATAAACACCTTTATTAATAGGATTTAATTATTTACAATTCCAGGTATGGTCTTGCATGGTGTTGCTCTCACCTGGGCTTGCAAAACCTCACTAACTGCCCTGGCTGGAGACAATACACACCTCTGTGCTTAATCCCCTCTCCACTCACATTGTCTGTACCTGTAAAGACTTGATTACCTGTTAAGTCTCACGTTCCAACCATTATCTTGGAGTTTAGTTTGTGTCTATGTATACCCTGTTTGTGAACTCTTCACTCACCTGATGAAGGGGCAGGGCTCCGAAAGCTCATGCCACCAAATAAACTTGTTGGACTTTGACTTGGTGTTGTAAGACTACTTACTGTGCCCACGCCAGTCCAACACCGGCAACTCCAAATCCTGCTGGCTCACTGCTTACAGAGTGTTGCTGGATCATTCTCTGACCATGTGGCTACATAAATGAAACGGTGGGTGGTGCCACTCTGCAGTCCCATGTTAACCCAGCTGAGCACCTCCACATTACAGTTCACACCTTCGCAAATTCTACTTACACAGGCCACAAGGAGTTACCATCTGAGTTTATAGTCCTTCAAGAGGGACGAACTGACTTGCTTGGAAAACCTCTTAGTGAAGCCTGAAACAGGCTAAATATTTCAGAGACACTGAAACCCTCTGTTCCAGATGACAGAATGAACAGAAAGAGAAATATCCACCTTTACGGGGGCATTGGGGGTTGTGAAAAGGAGGATGGGAGATGAAGCAAGAGCAAGTGGCCAGGCTGTGTTTAGCTGAATTTTCTGGAGGTGTGGCGTTCACTCAACGGGAAGTACCATTGACAATCGCAAAATATCCCACCAACAGCGAACAGCGCATGGCCTCCTACTGTGAGAAACATGCCAAGGGAATCCCAGATACTCCTCCCTCCCCCCCCATTTTTCTCACTTTGTTGTATGAGCTTTGATTATAAACTGTTACCCACTTATACTGCAGACTGGAACCACTCACTTGTTAACTGTAAACCAAAGCAGCTTAGCAATGTATATCTGACTTTCATACAATTCTACAGTGCAGAAGAAGGCCATTTGGCCCATTGAGTCAGCACCAACTACAATCCCGCCCGGGCCCTATCCCCATAACCCTATATATTTACCTTAGCTAATCCCCCGATACTAAGGGACAACTTTAGTATGGCCAATCCACTTAACCCACACATTTTTGGACTGTGGGAGGAAATCGGAGCACCCAAAGGAAACCCACGCAGACACGGGGAGAATGTGCAAACTCCACACAGGCAGTGACCCAAGCTGGGAATCGAACTCAGGTCCCTGGTGCTGGGAGGCAGCACTGCTTACCTCTTTGTCTCACTTGCAGTTTTCACTCCATTTTGAAAATCCTTTGAGAGGCACGTGTGGTGAGATTTGGTTTAGATATCCAGGGACATCCTGGAGATGTTAATGTGTAACTCAATGGCTGCGCTCCTGACCAGTTGGCTGAAGCTGGTTTCAAAGCTTATGGCCAGGATTCTCTGAGCACACTAGCTCCCAACAAGAGTCACATTGGTGTGGACGTTGACCCATTATTTGAGCTTTGGAGGACAGATGCCCCTCTTTGCTATGGGCTTCGTGGTGCTGCTCTGGTCAGCAGAGGTGGGGAGAGGGGGGATGGGAGGATGGGAGGGTCACCATTTATGTTTTTGGGGAAGGGGGTTACCTTCGCTGACCACTAAGCCCTTTAAGAATGGCAGTCAGTCGAGCTGGCTGACAGGTTTCTTGGGATGTATAAATTTTTCCCACCTGATGCACGCTCATGGTGCCATTGGGAAACAGCCTGGTTTTCCCACTGGCATGGGCACTTAATCCCATTTCTGGAGAATCGCAGCCTATATTTTTTGCGACAGACCCTAACTGAAAAGACAAACTCAAAAGGGAGCTGGAGAAAGGAAACTGGCCCCTGCGTTTTTTCAGGAAGACTGCAGCTGAGTTTGGAAACCAAGACCTCAGGGAGTGGCTGAGATTGATGATTTCTGTGCTGAGTGGACAATTGAGCCTACTTGTATGATTTGTCTTGGCCGTTCTATCATGGTGGCACATTTGTTAGCACTGCTGACTCAAGCGCCAGAGACCGGGGTTTAATTCCCGGCTTAGGTCACTGCCTGTGTGGAGCTCACATGTTCTCCCCGAGTCTGCGTGGGCTTCTCCAGAGTGCTTCAGTTCCCTCTCACAGTCCAAAGGTGAACAGGTTAGATGCATTGGCCATGCTAAATTCTCCCTCAGTGTACCCAAACAGGTGTCAGAATGTGGCGACTAGGGGATTTTCACAATAGCTTCATTACAGTGTGAATGTAAGCCTTCTTATGACTAATAAGTAAAATTTGAACTATGAACTTTAATGTACAATTTATAATTTATATTTGATTTGCCTGTTAATCCATGTTTAACGTATATTGTTTCTAATTTTGGAGAATAGATGGTTATCCAATATAGCATTATTTTTTTTTCATTTGACTCTTGTATAGTAAAAAAAATGTTTTGTTTTAAACTGTGGGAACTTCTGGCTTCACTCTTTCAATAAAGAATTGGAATTATAGATTTTCTTTAAATACATTTCTGACTTTAACAGCAATTGTAACAAACACAAAGTAAATAGACCACTTCTCGAAGCCCCCATTACCAATACTAACAGACATGATGTGATGACATTTTAAAGTTTATTTATCATTGTCCCAAGTAGGCTTACATTAACACTGCAATGAAGTTACTGTGAAAATCCCCTAGTCGCCACACTCCAGCACCCTGTTTGGGTACACTGAGGGAAAATTTAGCATGGCCAATGCACTTAACCAGCCTGTCTTTTGGATCGTGTGAGGAAACTGGAGCACCCAGAGGAAACCCATGCAGATATGGGGAGAATGTGCCGATTTCACACAGACAGTTACCCAAGCCGGGAATCGAACGCAGGTCTCTGGCACCATGAGGCAGCTGTGCTAACCACTGTGCTACCATGCCACTCACGATCCAAACTTAATTACAGCTTGACTAATATTTTTGAAATTCATCCTGATTTTTGTTCAACTGAACAGGAAGCTTAAATAGTTTCAGTGGGATGGGTTAACACTTATTGGAAAACTAATGAATGGAGATTTTGGAAGAACATCTTGTTTGCAGCTAAATCCCCAAGTTCCTGCTCACTCTGTGCAGAATATCAGGGATCTCAGAGTATGGGCATAGAAATAATATGAAACCACATACTTAATGCATAAATATATTTTTCTGTGAGAAGATGAAACCATGCAGAATCGTATGGCTCTCACTTTATTTGCCCTGTCAGCAAAAGAAAAGGCATGTTGTTAATTCAAATAAGCATACTCAGTGTGAAAATCTATCAGGAGCTTTCTTTGAGGCAATGTGATATCATTTAAAATGTCTGGGTAATGAATCATGTGAAATATCAGCAATGTTACAAATGGTTTTCTTTTCAGACTATTAGTTTGTTTTTTGAGGGTTCTAATAGAAGACATGCTTCATTTAGATACCAGCATGTCCCGCAGCTACACAGAATAAATTGTATTTTTAATGGCTGCCTTCTCCAATGTTCTTATCAAAAGTATACTGTAATGTTACTGTATAGGTTATTACTTTCAACAACCGCTGCAGGCCTTCCACTATTGTTACAATACCGAGTCACTTCTTCATGCTCTGCCAAAACTGGTGTGTTCTGACATCTGAGGGCAGTCCTCTATTTTTCTCCCGTTATGCCATGGATTGTGTGTCTCGCTGTGAGTTCTGAGCTCGCCTGTATTTAAATCAGAGCGGAACCAGCGTCACGGGCTTTCGCTGACTTTGTCAGCCTGGCCGTCTTTTCTGCTTGCTCCCTTGGCAATATCCACCTGCTTTACTTAGCACAGTGGGCGGCTGAGACACATGTGAGCAGGCACGTGAAGTTTCAAAGCATCTCACTGAATTTGATTTGATTTATCAATTACTAATATTTATTTGATTTATGTGAAATTATAATTTCACATGTATTAATACACAGTGAAAAGTGTTGTTTCTTGCAACAAGGCATACCATTCACAGAGAAGGAAAGACGCAGAATGTAACATCACAGCCGTAGATAAGGTGTAGAGAAAGGTCGACTTAATGCGAGGTAGATCCATTCAAAAGTTTGATGGCACAGGAAGGCTTACCTTCAACATAATTACACTTCAAGTATTATTTCCGCCTCCCTTGAATGTTGGAGTGGGGTCCGTGGATGTGCAAATTGCCTGAACAGAAACACCCAGGCGCACTATCTCCCACAAGTATCTTCTATTTGTCCACTATAACTCCGGTTACATAAGGATTAAAAACTCGACCTCTCCTGCAATCTACAAATGTCTGATGGCCGGATGGACAATCACTTGAAGCTCGAGGATTTTTCACATCGTCTGCCTGTTATAATGAGAGTGCAGTGAAAAAGCTCAGTGTTGTGTTACAGGGATGAGATTGTCTCAGACTCCTCATGTGGCGTAGGCTGTGCAAAGCTGGTAAATGAGTAGCAGAGAACAATGAATGCATTAAGCATTTTTAATAAGTAGATATAGGCCGAGATTTTCCACTCCTACTGTTTGTGCTGGGTGGGTTCGGTGAAGAGAACGGAGGTGCAAATTTGCCTTTTACATTGGTGTGAAAGCATGGTGTGATTGCATCGTTCCCCTGACGGTGACAGGCCACATTCCGTGATTTCAACATCAGGAATATCATTATAATATCGTTATCAGGCCCAGTGTAATGATCTCAGTGAGGCTCATGAGGCGAGCCTCTTGGAGTATGAGCTCCCTGATTGAGGGAATAATTGCCTGCTCACTCAGGAAGTCTCACCTGTGTATATATTGAGGAGTGTCAGAGCCACTGACTGACATTCTGGATCCTGATTCTGGACCTGAAGCACTCTTTGGAATGGAAATAAGTTTGTAAATAAAGGGAATCTGGTGAAGGGACGCCAGCCTCTGAGGAGTTGTTTCGCCTGTATGTCAGAATCATTTGCTTATGTCAAAAAAAATCCATCCATTGCAGCAGGATGGCAGAATGAAGCATGATATATGGTGGAACGGTGGCACAGTGGTAACACTGCTGCCTCATAGCGCCAGGGACCCAGGCTTGGGTCACTGTCTGTGCGGAGTCTGCACATTCTCCTCGTGTCTGTGTGGGTTTCCTCCGGGTGCTCCGGTTTCCCCCCACAGTCCGAAAGACTTAATGGTTAGGTGAGTTGGCTGTGCAAAATTCTCTCAGTGTACCCAAACAGGCCCTGGAGTGTGATGACTCGGGGATTTTCACAGTAACTTAGTTGCAGTGTTAATGTAAGCCTACTTGTGACACTAATAAATAAACTTTAGAAAACTTTGTCCCTGAAGGTGTGCACCTGAAAAGGTGGACCTCCTGGTTGGGGGGGGGGGGGGGGGGGGGGGGGTGACCTCGGGTGAGTGCAGCACTCAAGGAGAAGTGTAAAATGCACTGTGGAGCAGCCTCACAATCAGAGGACAATGGTTAGTCAGATAGCAGCCATTCAAACTGGTTCGGTTTGATAAGCTCAGTTAGTCCAGGGGCGGCGCGGGCTCGTTGGGCCGAAGGGCCTGTTTCCCGTGCTGGGTTGTTCTTTGTATTCTTTGTAATTATAGGAGACTGTACCCCCATTATTGCAGGGACAAGTTCGTAATGCTTGAGAGCATAAATGTATGGGAGCACTTTCAAAAACTACTAAAAGGAATGGCTACATTTTAAACTCACTCACTGACCTGAAACAGTTTGTATCCAAGAACAAGAAATTTGTTAAAAGCAGACACCAAATGGGCACAGGAGCTGATTTCTGTGTCAGAGGACAGAGGGCTGGACACAGTGAGAAATTTGCCCTTCAGCTGCATCAAACAAGATACCAAATTAAATGGAAAGCTTAGTTACATTTGAAGTTAAAAAAGAAGCACATTACACTATCGTTGTATCCTTTAATGCAGGCAACTGTCACCAGTAAGTGGACAACCTCCCATCACACTTAAGCATAAGTTTCTGCTGAAGAATCTGATGTAGCCAAAGTTCACAAGGAGTCAAGGTTACTGCGTGGAGGTGACAAATGCAATATGTTCTCATGCAGGATACTTGGAAGCTCTCGCTGGGAATCAGTCACTTCACTGCTCACTCTGTAGATAAGTGCATAAAATTATATAAAACCCAGTGGACTGCACTAGTGCAATCATGCATGACACATGCGAGTTCCACAGTCTGAAGATTTAATGGCTTTATCTTTGACAAAAGTTGGGGAAGAGTGGAGGCAGGTAGGGTATCAATGTTAAGTATGACCAGAGCACTTTCACCTATATCCACGTTTAGTGTGGTAACGGTTATGAATGAGGCATCCTGAGGGGTAACAGTTTTGCCACCACAGTTTAATGTTAACGCGAGGCAGATCAGGCGAAATATTCAGCCGTTCATTGACTGTTTCTTTGTTCTTAGCTGTTCAGCTGAAAGCCATTCTCCAAGGGTGATTTCACGTTTGTGTGCTTCATGCCATGAATTCGACTGAGGGTTCAACTCCGACCTTGTGAACCAATGAGGCGTATGTTAGCTGGAAGTAAAAATGCTTCAATAATGTGGGGAAAGGCTAATGCTTTGAGGAATTTGAAAGTCTCTTAAAATGCCACTCATGGACTACTGGCTATATTGTCCTCTTGTCTAACACAAGAGAAATGTCAGCCTGAGTATAAATCAGGGAAGCCTAATTACCCTTATATTGCTTTCTGTGGCCAAAGGATAATACACCAGAACAGACTAGAGCTTATGACAAATTGAAATAAATATTTCTTCTAAGACATTACAAAACTGGTTCCTAATGTAGGGAACATTTTTAAGGACTTATTTCATCTTTCTAAGATAATAATGCAGAATAAAATGAATGCAAATAATTATCTGGAGCTGTGCATGAAATTGTAATGTGCAATGTAAGTCACATGCATTTGACATATTAAGTTAGAAGCAGGTATATGTGACGACTAGGGGATTTTCGCAGTAACTTCATTGCAGTGTTAATGTAAGCCTATTTGTGACACTAATAAATAAATAAACTTTCAACTTGAGATGGTGCTATCAAGTTTTAAAATTTATGTATTAGTCACAAGTAGGTTTACATTAACACTGCAATGAAGTTACTGTGAAAATTCCCTAGCTGCCACACTCCGGCACGTGTTCGGGTACACTGAGGGAGAATTTAGCGTGGCCAATGCATCTAACTAGCATGTCTTTCAGATGAAACCAGATCACCCAGACGAAACCCATGCAGACACAGGGAGAACATGCAGACTCTGCACAGACAGTGGCCCAAGACAAGAATCAAATCTTGGTCCCTGGTGCTGTGAAGCAGCAGTGCTAACTACTGTGCCACCGTACCACCCCAATATATATTCAGGGCTTTTGTCGCACTGTCACTTTAAGAATTTAGCCAAGTGGACTTTTTACCTGGTCTAGATCAAGCCTTTGTAGAGTCAACAGCTCATCAATAAACCTGCGATGCTGTTTCCACCCAGTGCCAATTCACGTTCTTTTATCCAACAAGTGCTGTAAATAACAGAGATTGACTGTATTTAGAGAGATCAAGAAGACCACAATTAGCTCATCAAAGGCATGGGGCCACTTGCTGTACTGAAAAAAAAATTGACTAAGTTACTCCCCAGTTCTCAGCGGATGTCTAAGCAAGGTGAAAATCCAGTCACGGATCCTGTTCCAAACGCAACACTGAAAAGTTTGAACCCATGCCCAGTGCGGCAGTGCAACAGTGTACGAGGCTAGAACCAGACTTTAATCTCTTCCAGTCAGTCAACTATTGTAGTGAATATGTGTAACTTTTCAGAGGGGGGGATGGGGGAATGGGGGTAGGGGAGTGGGGAAATGTGGGAGTGGGGAAACAAGTAGGGAATGATCTTACATCTTTTTCCTGCCCGACTTTCGGCGAGGTGAGGTGGTAAGATTGGGTGGAAGGTGAAAAATCAGAAACACGATTAGTTTTTCACCTCCCTCCATTGACCCGGCTCTATTTTGCCAGCGAAAGGACACAAAGGCTAGGGTCGTAGATGCTATCATTCAGGCTCACTTACTTTTACCACCACATTAATTGATGTTCTCCCCAACAGGAATCATGTATAATCACCCGCACCTCATCCACATCCTTATGGTGAGAATCACATCCTGCCACTTTTTTTGCACTGAGCACCATAAGATTGCATTTTCAAACTAGTCCAAAAACCAAGTCTGAAACTCTTCTGTTTTCTCGCTCATTTGGCACTTAGAAATGTTTTCATAAAATTCCGCCCATCGAGTTGAATGTTTTTTACCAAGTCAAATGCCAAGCAGAGCAAGAAAAGGATGACAATTTTAGTTGGATGTTTCTCTAATGAATGATGAAAACTCCCAATGTCAAGAAGCCCAATAACTCTTTTCTCAATAAAATGAAACATGGAAAGAAGTGAGAAAATGGAACAGTTTCTAACTTAAATAGAAACAGCTTTTTAGAATCAAATTTACAAGCCTTAAAATGTAATGGTCCACTACAACACTAGAAGATTTACTTAGTTGGAAAATGTCTTGCCCTTTCTTCTTGTCTAATTCCGAGTGAGCTGTTCTCACCCAGCACAAGGAACTGGAGCTCAGCAGATGAAGGAGACACTGTGAGGGTTCCTGCTTCCGTCCCTGATTGCTATCCGATAATCCCTGTTTCAAACTGTGCATAGTGACAGGATCTCTCTTAGCTGTGACGCTATTTGCAGCACACATGGCTATACTATTTTATCTGGAAGTTTATTCCAGCGATGGGTAGGGGCCTCCAAAAAGAGGAATGGAGGAGAATTGTCAAAACAAAAAGAAGAGTTGACATTATGTTAACGGTTAGTGCTGCTTTTAGGACTGGATTGGGAAGGTGGATAAATGATCACATTGGCTAGCATGAGACCAGGAACTATAATTAGATAACTATAATTTGAGTTGGGAAGCAGTCAAGGATGAAGATGACAAATAAACTGCGGAAAGAGGACAATTCCAGCTGAAGTGACTGAGAAATGGGGTTTGGGACTGTTATGTATGTTGGGGTATAGTCCATTTAAGGGAACAGGTCATGTGATTTTGTGTTTGGGTCAGTTGTTGGGATCCGCCCAGAGTGGGCAGTCAACATTTGCCTTGTGGAGCAAATAGACTTGATAAAGACCTGTATTCCCTGAACCCAGACTGTGTGATAGTGAGCAGAAGTCTCAGTTGAACAGGATTTAATGGAGACAGAAAATGCTGGAAAATCTCAACAGGTTTGACAGCATCTGTGGAGAGAGAATTGAACCAACATTTGGAGTCTGGATCCAGACTCAAGACATTGGCTCTATTGTCTCTCCAGAGATGCTGTCAGACCTGCTGAGATTTTCCAGCATTTTCTGTTTTTATTTCAGATTCCAGCATCCACAGAGTTTTGCTTCTATCTTAGGATTTAAGCAGGACTAGGGAGAGGAACCGGGCGTAACTGAGACAGACAAGTCAGTGATGTGATGATTGGAGAATATTGAAAATAAACACAATATAGAATTAGATAGTGTTGAAGCAGAGACATAAAGGGTTAAAGAGGCAAGGCAAAAATAACATTAAATAAGAACAGAAATTTATTCAGCTTTTTAAAAAATCATGAGGGGTGGGGGAGATTAGAATGTGCAAATCTAAATTAAAAATTTCCAAAAGGACGATTAAAACCGATAAGAGATAATTGGAAAATAAATTGTAAGGGGATTAAAAGGAATAAACAAAGGATTTTTGTGGGTATGTTTTTGATAAGTGAAGCATTAAAAAAGGATAATGGAGCACTTAGGAAAAAAGAACTCACATTCGCATGTGTTTCATCATGTCTAAAATTACTTCACCTACGACAGACTGCTTTGAAATGCAGTGACTGTTACAAAAGATAATGTTGATTGAGTGCACAGTAAGACCCCACAAACAAAAACACAATGAATTCAGTACCGGGCGAGCATACATTTCTTCCAGCTAAACACTGGAAAGACTGAAGCCTTCATCTTTGGTCCCTGTCACAGACGCTTCTGGTCCAGTAGCCGACTCCAACCCTCTTCCTGTCAACTGTTTGATTGTGAACTGGACTATTTATAATCTTCCTGTTGTTTTCAACCCAGAGGTCAGCTGGTGACCTCATCACTGTACCAAGGCAATCTACTTTCACCACCATGACAACACCTGACTCCATGTACCTTAGTTCATTTGCTGCTGAGACCTCCATCCATGCATGCCCTTGTGATTACTTGACTTGCCTAATCTAACATACTTGAAATGATCCAAGTCTTTATCTTCAAGATTCTAACTCACATCAATTTTCATTGACCCATTACCCCAGTGTTTACTGATATCCATTGACTCCTGGTTACCTGGTTTGAGGTTTGATGTCACTTTGCATAGTACTTGGATCTCTCATCGGATAACTTGTGACCTAATCTGTATTGTAAATAGTTTCACAACACCGGTTAAAGTCCAAGATTTATTTGGTAGCATGAGCTTTCGGAGCACCAATGCTTCATTAGGTGAGTGTCACCTGATGAAGGAGCAGTGCTCTGAAAGCTTGTGCTACTAAATAAACCTGTTGAACTTTAACCTGGTGTTGTGAGACGACTTACTGTGCCTACCCAGTCCTGTCCAACACCGGCAACTCCACATCATAACCTGTATTGGAAATATTTCCCTCTATTTATGAGTGACTTTGGTCTAACTCCAATAGGTTTCTTCAAACACTATTTAATTTATGCTGTAGTATATCACTAAGCTTTAAGCTGAACTTTTGTACAGCTATTCAATCTTAGCTCCCTAGTCTTAGGCTCATGTGTGTTGATGCCTGTGAGATTTTCCCTAAAAGTTAGTAGAGTTTTCAAAATCTTCAAATCACTGTCTCATTGCCATCACTATCAACTGTTACTTTTTTTTATTCATTCGTAGGACGTGGGTATTGCTGGCTGGCCAGCATTTATTGTCCATCCCTAATTGCCCTTGAGAAGGTGGTGGTGAGCTGCCTTCTTGAATCACTGCAGTCCACGTGCTGTGGGTTGACCCACAATGCTGTTAGGGAGAGAATTCCAGGATTTTGACACAGCGACCGTGAAGGAACGGTGACATATTTCCAAGTCAGGATGATGAGTGACTTGAAGGGGAATTTGCAGGTGGTGGTGTTCCCATGTACCTGCTGCCCTTGTCCTTCTGGATTGAAGTGGTCATGGGTTTGGAAGGTGCTGCCTTTCTCTGGTAAATTGCTGCAGTGCATACAGCTGATATTACCAATGGATACGTTCAATCACAGGGTGAAACCTGACTTGATAGCTCCAATCTTTGTTTTTAGAAGCCATGGAGGAACTTTATTGAACAAATTCGCAGCTGATGAACTTTTAACACAAAGAATAAAACATTTCTTAAACAAGAAAATTTACACTGGACAAGGAGATTGGTAAGATCTGAATGCCAACACAAGAAAATGATTCAAATATTCACTATTCCGTCACCCCAGCTACAGCTATACACCCATATACAAATTCAGAAAGTTAAAACAATTTACTGTGGCCAGAATTCTCCAACTGTTCATGTTCTGTTGCAAGCAAGGATGGAGAATTTGGCACTCAGCCAAATCTCTGTTCACTGCAACAGGACAAGAATATCCATCTGGAGTGAACAGCTGAAAAATTCCTTCCCGTATCTATCATACACTCTCATATTCAGAGTAAGTATGTAACATGTGACCCAACTGGCAAATTGTGATCAGACACACCACACTCAAAATTAAATGATAGATGCAACCAAAGCAGATTCTATGGATTTCTCAACAACCCAACCAAACGGTGGTCAGATTGTGAGCCAACTGGTCTCACTCAAACTCTGTCTTTCTCACAAGGATTTCCGATCTCTGCAGCTCAAGATCCTGTTTTGGGATTCTCTCCAAATGACACTTACACCCGGCCAGCTTCAACAAGCTTTCACCTCCGGAGTTTAAGTCTTATTTTCTAAGATTCTTCTTCCCCGGGTCTCCAAGGAATTTCAAGCTTCAACTTCCAAGAGCAATTTCAGGTTTTTGGCAGTGCCAACCAGAACACCACTGCTCCAAAATGAGTCAGCAATGGTTGGCTGCTTTCTTGTCTCTCCAGGACTTTTCTGAAGCCTGATTCACTTCCAGTTCTGCTCCTTATGGCTCTTTCTCTTTAACCCAAAGCCTATTTGTTGGCTCCTTTCTCTCACTTTACTTGGCAAGATCTGCTTCTGGCTGTTGTATTTGTCCCGTTCTGGAGCCCTCTGCTGGGACCCCTTTCTGCCCCACTCTTTGGTTTGGGACTTTTGCCCTGTCCTCCTCCCTAAGTCCTGCCCCTGTGACACCCTCAGCACAATGACGTTCCAGTTTAGGTGGTCTGACCTCCAGTTTTGTGCTGCACACATCTTTATTTTCATTCCTTTTGAGCAGGGGTTAGTTGTGGGCCTAAAGAATGTGAAAATCATTAACTGCATATGTGGCCAATTCCTGGCCAGTGCAGAATGAAGCCCAGCAGGAACTGTAATTCCCAGGCTCCAAACTCCCGATCTCTGACTTTCAGTTAATGTAAGCAAATCGGTGTTCATCACATGACCCATTATTCTCCGAACCAAAATCGCAATTTTAATAAAAACAACAAGTTATGGTAAAACTCAACAGGTCTGGCAGCATCTGTGGAGAGGGAAGCAGAGTTAGTAGGAGGATATACCTCCCTCTCCACAATGTATTTCACTGGCGGCAGGATCTTACAGTCTTGCCTTTGTCACTGGAGTTTTCTGTTGAAGGCACCCTTGCCACTGGGGAATCCATGGCTTGGGTGCTCTGTTGGCAGGACCACAAGGTCTCAAACAACAGCAAAATTTTGGCAAATGTTTCGCGTTCAATAACTCTAATTCGGCATTCCAAAGGAGAGTTATCTGACTCAAAGCATTAAGTCCATTTCTCTCTCCACGGATGCTGCCCAAACCGCTGAGTTTTAGCATGACGATTTTCATTTTACTTTTATCTCAATTTTAATGTTCTCATCCATTGTTTTTTTTTCTCAAATTCCTCCGAGGCCTTGCTCCTCCCTCCCCTATCACCCTCTGAAATAACTCTGCTCCTCCAACTCTCGATGTGGAGATGCCAGCATTGGACTGGGGTAAACACCCAACGAAGGGGCAAACCCCAAAAGCTTGTGAGTTTACTATCAAATGAATTGGTTGGACTTAAACCTGGTATTGTCAGACCTCCAACTCTCACCATTTGGCCATCTCTGACTTCAATTGCTCCACTGTTGGTGACATATTTTCAAATGTGTAGACTCTAAGTTCCAGAATTCCCTCCCTAAACATCCCCACTTGGCTACCTCTCTTTCCCCATTGAAGAAATTCTTTAATCCCTTAAGATTAAAGAGATGTCACAGTGATTAGCCCTGTTGCCTCACAGCGCCAGGGAGCCAGGTTCAAATCTGGTATTTGTGCATTCTCCCCGTGTCTACATAGGTTTCCTCCAGGTCTCCAGTCTCCTTCCACAGTCCAAAGATGTGCAGGTTAGGTGGATTGGCCATGCTAAATGTGCAAGGCTACAGGGATAGCGAGGGGGCCTGAGTAAAATACTCCATCAGAGGGCCAGTGCAGACCTGATCACCTTCTTCAGCAGACTTGGGATTCTATGATTCTATTAAAATCTATCTCCACCTGCTTCAATGAGATTAGGCATGGCTCAGTCCAACCCATTACACAAACCAGCCTCACATCCATTGATCCTGTCTACACTTCCTGCTGCCTCGGCAGAACAGCCAGCATAATTAAGGATCCCACGCACCCCGGACATTCTCTCTTCCATCTTCTTCCATCAGGAAAAAGATATGTGAGGTCACGTACCAACTAACTCAAGAACAGCTTCTTCCCTGCTGCCATCAGACTTTTGAATGGACCTACCTCGCACTAAGTCTATCTTTCTCTACACCTTAGCTATGGCAGTAACACCACACTCTGCACTCTCTTGTTTCCTTCTCTATGAACGGTACGCTTTGTCTGTACAGCACGCAAGAAATAATACTTTTCACTGTATACTAATACATGTGACAATAATAAATCAAATCAAATCAGTGTGAAAATGAAACAGAATGAGACATTTGACAACATTTGTGTGTTCTTTAAATGCAAGTTATTGAATCTCCGGTTAATTTGTTATTGGCACAACTCATTTACGGAGAACACCAGCAGAATTCCCTGATCATCTATCAATCATGTCATGTGACTTTAGCATCGACTGCACAGATAGGCATTTGTTACCTCAAAGACAGCGCTTCCAGCCAGCTTGAAGAAGACGGAGAAAACAACGGGAAAATTGTAATCTTCCGAGCCACTTCTGAAACAGAGTCAAATGTTTTGTCCTTTCAAATTGCCAAAGAACTGGAGTTTCATACCATCATTTGGTCTTCCTTCAGATGAATTAGTATTGCTATCTGCAAAGGAATATTCAACATATGGTGAGCATGTAAAACACGCTGGGCTGCAGAGATAGCAACAGGGAATCCATCTGCCAGTCAATCCCTCCAGGTTTCATCCAGGTCCCCGCAAAAAAGTGGAAATGGTTGTGGCAGAATAAGTAGCAACAAAGAGAAGTTTATCTCCATGTTGAATGCAAATTTACAAAGACCCCCTTCTCAGCCTCTTGGTGCTGCAAACATTCCAGCGACCGATGAAAGGGTTGCGAAAAGATCATCAAATCTATTCCCATTATTAAGCTGCACCTCCCTAACTTTCCCTTCCTACGACACAAATAGGCTTGCGCTCGTTACTCTGGATAAGTGTTGTAACACCACTGGAAGTTGGGAATCCAACAAATTTTTCATCAGACTAGTAATCAGTCAGTAGAAGCAAGCTTACTCGAAAGGGATATAACCATCTTTTTCCATGAGCTTAATCCCACAGAAGCAACGTGACCAGATGGCATTGTTCTAAAGTTTTCAAATCCCTATCTAGAGATGTATCTGGCTAATCAATTTTATGTCTCTGGAGAACAATGTTATCTCAATCATAAGAAGTCTCACAACACCAGGTTAGAGTCCAACAGGTCTATTTGGTATCACAAGATTTCGCTCCACTGCTCTGAAATCTCATGATACCAAATAAACTTATTGGACTTTAGCTTGGTGTTGTGAGACTTCTTACTGTGCTCCTTCCAGTCCAACGCTGGCATCTCCATATCATGCTTATCTCAATCTAATAGAAAATGTCATGTGATGTAAATTTGGTGTGCTAGAAAGTACCACAGTCAAGGCATGATGCCAAATGTTTTGTTTCTCACCAACACTGTGAAAGTTCATTATTGTGAATCAGAACCAACATGATAAGCCAGTGATAGTTAACTCTGTGAGGCTGAACATAATGGCCTCCAGCCCAATTTCCAGGGCTCAAGATCATGATACAGATTGACTCTTTAATGTTGTACTGAGAAGCTGCTGTGTTGCCAGAGGTTCCGACTCTTGATGAGGCATTAAATTGAGGTCCAATTCAACTATTCAAGTTGGGATAAAAGGTTCATGGCACTAATTGGAGATGATCAGGAAATTCTTTAATGTCTAGTGTTTCCTCCATCCTTCTCCCAATGCAAGCAACCTAGCTCGAATTGTCATTAAAATAAGTAAGTTACTGTTGAGGTGGGAATTTTAAACAGGAACAGAGAAAGCTGGAAGACTCAATAGGTGTGCGAGCATCCACCAGGAGAGTGAAGCAATTAATGTTTTAGGTCTGGACCCTTCTTCAGAATTGAATGGAGGGAGAATGTGTTTGAATAAAAGAAACTGCAATGTAAACTATCAACTTAAGAACAAATGACGGCCGGTTTAGTGGTGAGAGGGGGTGATGGGATGTTTTGGACTGAGGCAAGTGGCTGGTTAGCTCAGATGGTAAGAGCATGGTGCTGATAAAGATAAGGTCACGGGTTCCATCCCCATGTGGGCAAATGAAAAATCACTTTGACGGCCTCCACTATTTGGGCAGCACAGTGGTTAGCACTGCTACCTTGCAGCGATGAGAACCCGGGTTCAAATCCAACCTTGGGTGATTGTCTATGTGGAGTTTGCTCATTCTCCCCGTGTCTATGTGGGTTTCCTCTGTGTGCTCTAGTTTACTCCCACATGGATTGACCATGGTGAATTGTTGGTGGACCATGGTTAGGTGGATTGACCATGGTGAATTGCCCCTTAATGTCAAAAGATGTGCAGGTTAGGGGGCTTAGCCCTGGTAAATGTGTGGGGTTCCGGGATTGGAGCAGAGGGGAAGGCCTGGTCGGGGTGCTGAGGTGGTGCAGACTCAATGCACAGATTTCTGCGCTATGTGGATTCCACGCATTTAGAAATGAAATATAAAAATAAAGGCAGTTTAAAACGGAGAAGGAATATCAACGCCTGAAGTTGTCAAGTTCACAGTTGAATCCTAAGGACTGTAACGTGCACTGTCATTTGTCTCACTGCTGTTTATGAGAACTTGTGTGAGAATTGTCTGGCGGGTTAGCTGCTTTGGGAAATTCACACAATGAACTGAATGTTCCCATCCCGCCCACCATGGGAATCATAGCGCGTGGGACATGGACCATGCAAAGGTCCATTGACCTTAGGTGGGATTTTCTGCCATTGGGGCAAGTGCAGTCGGAAAATCCCACACACTGGTGCTATATAAATGAAAGCTATTTATTTGCATGCATGATCGGGATGGCTGAACCTCCTAAAATGACCTCACATCACCACCACCAGTGGTGTCTGGTTAAACAATTGCTGAAAGAGGTTGGAATTACTATAGGCTATTCCTACATTTGTCAACCTAATTCAAGGATGTGTTTGTTACATTGTACTTTATCAAATTTTTTTCTCTCTATGGGTGGGGTCCATCCCCACTGATGTGTTTCTGGCAGTGGAGGTGGATTGCCATTGACTGCTGGTGGATCCTCCAATCCTGCCAGTGGCCTAAGGAGTTTCACGTGACTTGCCCATCCTGATTTCAGG
The DNA here is from genome assembly GCF_965287045.1 of Carcharhinus amblyrhynchos. Taxonomy (NCBI): domain Eukaryota; kingdom Metazoa; phylum Chordata; class Chondrichthyes; order Carcharhiniformes; family Carcharhinidae; genus Carcharhinus; species Carcharhinus amblyrhynchos. The sequence continues at coordinate 9,597,286 of NC_137347.1, read as the reverse complement.
GGATTCACCGCAGAGGCCACAGTTGTTAGCACTTCTGCCTCACAGCGTCAGGACCAGGGTTCAATCTGCAGCTTGGGTCACTGTCTCTGTTGAGTCTTCATGCTCTCCCCGTGTCGGCGTGGGTTTCCTCAGGGTGCTCCAGTTTCCTTGTTGTCCAACAAGGGGCATACACGCAATGGGTCGTACGAGGGCTGCTCTTGGATGTTTTGAGAGTAGCCTCGTACTTCACGTCGTTAGTGTACGCTTAAACTGGACCAGATGCTGGGCAACACGACAGCTCAGTGACTGTCACTGTTTGCTGTGCAGATACATGGATTTGGGCCAGTGTCTGTGGGAGTTTGCGCATTCTCCCCGTGCTTGCGTGGGTTTTCTTTGGGAGCTCTGGTTTCCTCCCGCACCCCAACGATGTGCTCTTAGGCTGATTGGTGTAACAAATTATCCCTAAATTAATCTTCCCTCAATGTTGATTGCCATAAGCATAGATAAAGGCATGGTGGAGAGGGGACTCATAATGTTAAAATGGTGGCGCGGGCTCATTGGGCCGAAGGGCCTGTTTCCCGTGCTGTGTTGTTCTTTGTTCTTCCCACAGCCTGAAAGACGTGCTGGTTAGCGTGCATTGACCATGCTAAATTCTCCCTCAGTTTACCCGAACAGGCGCCGGAGTGTGTCAACGGGGGGATTTTCACAATAACTTCACTGCTTACTTGTGACACTAATAAATGAATAGATAAGTAAACAAAAAAAAATCAAACCTTTGGCAAGACCAGGAGATCCCCCTGTGGGAAGAGCCAGAAAATCCCACCCCCATGTAACATGAATAAATCTGGAACAAGAGCATAGCCTACATAAAGCCATCTACTTGGTGTCAAATTTTCTATCATTCTCAGTTATCAGGATTATTTACTTTCACTTCTGCAAGATTGGTGCATGGATCATTTTAATTGCCATAAATATTCCATTAATACTCAATAAATGTACATTTTTTTCAATGTTGCATGCTACTAACATTAACCGTGCTACAATGTCAGGTAGTTTTAAATGCATTTTATATTTAATAAGGCTGTGCTAAGGCAGAAAGGACTGTTGCATGACGAACTCCTGCAGGAATTATGCAGCTACTTCGAGGCAGTCATTCACCGTTTGGCTTCAAAGTGTTTTTCAGTGCGCACGCTGACAGTTGTTTAGTTGTCTCTTATTAGGGATCAATGTTGGTTCAAGTGTTAAATGGGAAGTGACAGGAATTTTGGGCTTTTTCATGCAGAACTGAATTAGGCCCCTTTTCATTTTTCAATTTTGATTCTTGTCCCATTCCCTTATAAATAGACGCGCCATTAATCATTCACATTATGTATCGGGCTGAAAGCATTGTAATAAAGCTGCGGATCCTTCTTTACGCTGCAAGTTGAGAATCCTTGCCTGTAAAATGGAATTCCTCTTATCCCTAATAAAGCAACATTGAAAGGTAAGGGCATCGTGACATCGGCTAGTCCTTGTAGGGTGTGGGTAAATGTATACGGTCAATGGGCAAGGCTTTGTGCATTCAGTAAATTGGCCCTGCAGGGATGTGTAATGTAATTGCATTGTCCCAGTTGTTAAGCTTGATGCCCAAGCTTCAAGCCTCAAGAAAACCATAAAAACTTACAATGGTAGAATTATACAGTACCAAAGGAAGCAATTTGGCCAAATAATGCCTGCACCTGCCTCTTTCAAAATCTATCCAAATAGTCCCACTCCCCTGATCTTCACACATTCTATCCCCTTTTTCTGTGCATTTATCTAATTTTCTTTTGAATGACATGATTGAATGTCCTTCCACTGTTCTTTCATGCTGTGCATTCCACGGGTGGGATTTTTTCGCCTTGCTCATCCCAAAACTATAAATTCCTGCCCGAGCTCAACGGACCTTTCCATGGTCCACCTACTGCCTACTCCAATTGTGGCGGGTGGGACAGTAGAATTCCGGTCTGTATCTCAATTACCCAATGCAGGGGAAAAAATGTGCTCGTCTCTCCTCCGGTTTCATAAACTCCCTGCAGAGCTGAAGAAGGCCATTTGGCCCATTGAGTCTGCACCGAGTCTCCAACAGAGCAGCCCACCCAGACCTGATGCCCATAATTTAACATATTTGCACTGCTAATTTGCACCCCCCAACCTACACATCTTGGGATACTAAATGGCAATTTAGCATGGCCAGTCCACCTGCTCTGTACATCTTTGGACTGTGGGAGGAAACTGGAGGAAACCCACGCAGACACAGGAAGAATGTGCAAACCCCACACAGACAGTGAACCAAAGCTGAAATTGAACCTATGTCCCTGCCGTTGTGAGGCTAACCACTGTGCCGCTCCAAGGTAAAAGTTGCTTTTATCAATTACCTTAAACCTACGTCGTCTGGTTACTGACCCTGCTGCCAGCAGAAATCATTTCTCTCCATGGATTCTGTGAAAGCATCTCAATATTTTTGAACATTTCCAATAAATTTGCCCTGAGCCTCTTCTCTGCCAATGAAAGCAACACCAACTTCTCTATATCCTCCACATCATTGAACCTTTACCCCTAGAACCAACGTGAACACATAATTCTACCATTTGTCAAAAATGAACTATTTTCCACAAGTATTTGTGATCTGCACTTCTGCATGTTTTACACAATTTGAAACCAACCCCACTTCAGTCACATGGCATCAGCAGTGGTCGTCTTCCGACCAGCCCTGGTATAACTTGCTGCAGAGTAAAGCCAGCAGAGTCCTGCACCAGATATCAAAGTTGTCCATCTACTGCATCTTCCATCCTCTGATTTTGTTTTCCAACTTGGGTGCAATGATCGGTCTGGAACGGTTTAATCTCACTTCATTCTTGAACCCTTGCAGGTAGCAGATGGGGACGCTTTCACTCTTTCAGCCTGGATTAAAACACGGATCACAGTTAGTGTGCTAATCCACTGTTTGATGCCCAGCCCCGCCGAAAGATTGACTTTCATCTTTAAGGGACATCAGCTTACGACTCGCGGAATCGCACAACACTATCGAGTGTTATGATTGAAACACACTGTGACTCTCTGCCCTGCAATTTCTACCATATGCTCACTGCCATCTGTCATTATGAAGGATGTTTCGTAAGAGTGCCACCAAAATGATGGCAATAACTTCGAAGTGTTGATGAGATGGAGCAGGAAAATGAAGAAAATGGCGAGGAGGTTCTCCCCACTTTCATTACAATTCCAATCCATTTTCTGGATAATGGACAGAAGCCAGAGATGCCAATCTTTAAAAAAAAAACAAGACCAACAAGAATTCTCTTCAGAGGTGGTGAAGATTCACGTATCTTCCTCACAAATACGACTGCAGAGCATTGATTGTTCTTTTCTGAGATGACGGTTGGCATCAAGAGTGGGAGAATTGAATTCAGAATTGGAGTGGGATCATAGATTCTCACAATTAGCATTGGAACTGGACCACAGCACGATCTGGATGGGGGAATCAAATCGAGATGCCGCAAAACATCTCACTTTCCATCTACAGGTGAACGAGTGGAGTATTGTTCAAACTCTAACCGCCTCTACACTCATAAACATGAAAATGTAAGTCCTATAAATAAAAATATAGCTTTGAAAGTTCACCTGTAGAGCAAAAACAAATGGTATTTTGAAGTGGAAGACTTTCAGCAAAGGGGAATTGTTTGATATTTGACCAAGGACGCATTAGCCCCTAAGTTAAGTACTTTGCACCAACACCTCCTTCCTATTTCACTTCATCTTCTTCTTTAAAGTCCCATTGCTGTTTTGCCAATTCTGGGGTCCTTGTTAGTCGGAGGTTTCTCCAAGAGCACCACTTACAACAAAGTTGGATTTTTCCAATCCCACCCACCACGGGAATCGTAGCAGGCGGGACACACACGATGCATAGATCTGTTGACCTCCAGTGGGATTTTCCAGTTTCAGGGTGAGTCCGGCTAGAACTGTGGCAACCCTGCCTCCATTTGGTTTTAAATAAAATTAGAGATTGGACACTGCTCACTTCTCCAGTTCCTTCTGACCTATGACTCGTACCGATGGGATTCAGCTCGTGGAGAACTGTACATGCTTGGGAAATTAAGAAAATCAGATTCCCTCGTTTGTTTGCTTTGCTGCATGGGCAAATCCTTAGGCCGGAATTCTTCGGTCTCGTACGCCCTGCCACAGGATAAAGAATCTGGCGCTCAGCCAGATCTCCATTCTTAGCAGCGACAACAAAAAAATCCCCCCTGCAGGCGAGATCGGAGAATTTTGGCCTCCATCACAGTTATTTTGCCTTTCAGAACACACTCAAACTCATTTGCAGTCATCATGATCATTGCAACAGTCACAAATGTCTGCACTCCACATTCGTACGCCTGCGGATCAAACTCTGCCAGCCTTACAGAGCTGCCAGCGAAGTAACTCAGCCGTGCAGAGATAGTAGGGCCCACCTCCTGAAAGATTGATGCACTTTGCAAAACAGTTAGAAACAGGACCGCATCTAATCATGATTGGTTACGACTGCAAAACCCTTTAGCCTAATTCATGGACTTATGGAAGGAAACAGGGAGTCAAAACTAATTCATGATGCTGTAAAGGAAATGTCCAACCAAGGATCAACTAAGAGATGCCATAGAGAGAAGCGGGCCTAAAAGAAAAGGCTGCAAAGCGATGTTCAAATTACTGCCTTGCAATGCTACATAATTGTTCTAAAATATAGTGTCACAACACTGAGTTAGAACATAGTTAGGTGTCAAATTTACGTCTCACTTGGGGAATGAAATGTTGAGAAATAAATTGTGTACAAACTCAAAGGCCAGTAAATCAGCTGAGATTTCAGGGAGTGATAAATCAGTAGGCATGGCGGGTCTTTGCTTTTATCTCATTTGTGTTGCAGTGAGGTGGTTTTTATCATTGTCCCGGTGAGCGGACTGTATGATCCAACAGCTTCACTGCCCCAACAACGAGGGCGCAATTCTCCCATTTTCAGGCCAAGGGTCCATGCAAGTGGGACAACAGGAGTGATTCCCGCTGGCACTGGCAGTCTCTGTCAGCTGGAATTCACCCAACTGAAAGATACTAATGAGCCCATCTCAGAGACTAGCCCCACTGGTTAGAGATTGGAGCACCATTTCTAAAGGCTGCCCCAATCTCCGCACTCAGAGACAGCACCCCCCTTGCCTCCAAAAATAATGAAATGGTCCACTTCTCACTTTTCAGGGGAGTATCATTAACTCCTCACCACAGAGGTGCATCCTTTCTCCCATCCTCAAATAATGAATATCGCTTCCCACATCATGCAGATATGAGGATGACCCGACCTGACCAACCTCCATCAGGCAACCTTCCCTTCAGATCCCCCCACACAGACTCCCATCCCCCTCAGACTTCCCACTGAGGTCCCCTTTCCTCTCAGAACCCCCCCCCCCAAAGTTCATCCCCTCTTCTCCCTCAGGCCCTTAATCATTCCCTCTTCCGGCCAAGAGCTTTGGCAGTGCCAACAATGTACTGCCACCTGGCACCTTGGCATTGAAACCCTGGCCTGGCATCTTGGGGCATAAGGGGGTTAAAGGAGGTGGGTCCAGTAACCATTTGTCCCTCTGCCACTGCTAAGATGCAGAAAAAGGGTCCCTAAAGGATCCTGGGGTTTGGGTGGACTCGGGCTGGGAATAAGGGGTTAACTGTGCTACTTCGCCTTGGGGTGACAGTCTTATGGCTGGACTGCCCCTATAATCCTGGCAGACCCCTGGAAAGGTGATTTCAGCCAGCCCTGTGATCAACATTGACATTCCTGCCTGTCAGCTGTGAAAATTTTAAAGTAGCCGAGTAACTTTAGCCTGCATTTCCCCTGGCAGGCTTTTAAATCACAGCAACACTTTCTATTCCGTAGCAGAGATTTGCCTTTCTCCCCATCAGAAGTTGCAGGTGTGAGCAGACCCCTTTGATGTCCTCTGACAGAGGGTATAAGACAACTTCACCTGTTGGAGGGGCATGGAGTGGAGGCAGGGTGGGGGGAGGGGGCAGTGGTGGCATCCATTCTGCACAGTTGGGCACTCAGCCACAGTACATTTCCACAACTTAGACTTGAAGTCTCTGAGGCTTTCTAGAAGGCTGAAGCCTTTGAATCCCTCTCTAGTCCATTGCAACCCTTTGATCGCAGTGAGTTTCTATATGATGCATTTTGAAATAGGCCTCCATTGATAGATTTATGAATTTCTCCTCACGTTCCAGTCAGTGGCATTTATCTTGATTTCCTTCATACTTGAATGCATCTCAATTACCTCCATTGTTCCTAACCACAATGTTTACAAAGAACCTAAGCCTGATTGGCATCTGTGGTTTGTTCAAAAGGAATAAGTGATTTGAATGGGGAGGGTGCCTTCTTTTCATTCGTGTTGGTGGAACTCCTTGGGGAGGCTGGGTGCCTGGCGGGGAGTTGGTTAATGGGCCATCAAACCCACTACTTGCATTACAATTAATAGGTTTGTAAAATTATCGGGTTGCTTTCAGTGCTGGGCAGGAACTTGATCAGGGCCGGCTGTCGGATCAGGGATTATAAACTGTGTAAAGACAGGTAGCAATGTTTAAAAAAAACTCTCTAAGGAGTAAGTATTTTAATTCATTTATAGAAGATCTGGACATTGCTGGTTAGAACAGCATTTATTGCCCATCCCTAATTTCCCTTGAGGAAGAGGCTGGTGAGCTGCCTTCTTGAACTGCTGCAGTTCCTGAGGAGTAGGTACACCCATAGTGATGTTAGGGAGGGAGTTCCATGGTTTTGAAATTGAAGAAACAGTGACATATTTTCAGGTCAGGATGGCGAGACACTTGGAGGGGAACTTCCAGGTAGTGATGTTCCCAAGTACCTACTGCTCTTCTCTTTCTAGATCGTAGCAATCTTGAGTTTAGAAGGATCTGTCCAAGAATTTTGATGCATTGTTGCAGTGCATCTTGTAGATGGTACACATTGCTGCCATTGTGTGTTGGTGGTGGAGGGAGTAAATGTGTGTGAAAGAGGTACCAATCAAGAAGGCTGCCTTGTCCTGGATGATGTCAATTTTCTTGAGTGATGTTGAGGTGCTAATCTTCTAGACAAATGGAGACCATCCCATTACACTCCTGGCCTGTGAGTTGTAGATGGTAGACAGGCTTTAGGGGGTGAGTAGGTAAGTACTCTCCACAGGACTCCCAGTTTCTGGCCTGTTCTGACAGCTACAGTATTTGCCTGGCTACCCAATTCAATTTCAGCAATGATAATGCTAATGAATGTATTGGATCTCACAGGGAAGAGGGAAGTGGAAGCCTTGGAGTGAGCTGTGCAGGTGTCATGAAGGCAAGACCAGGCAAGGGATGGATTAGCAGAGGAATAGGAGTAGTGGGGCAGGGAGATGGTGGCAGAATGAGACAGCAGGGCCACACCTTGGAGAGATTTGGAAAGGGCACCAGTGATACATGCATCCCCATACCTCTTCAGTGCGAGGCTCGAGCAGGATTATCTTCTTGGCCTCCCTCAAAATTGAACTCTTCCCGTCAACCTCAAAACTGAGCTGGAACGGAAGCTGCCTTGGAGTGTCAATAATTGGCCATTTAAGGTCCTCAATCTGGACAAGGGTTGGCAATCCACCCTCAGTTGCACCCTCCTGGAAAATTGCAGATGGATGAATAGCTGGTGGGTAAGTGGTAGAAAGGCCATGAAGATAATTTTACCAGACCCCCAAACTGCTAACCCATTGGTAGGTTCAAACCCGTAAAATGGCATCAAAAATCCATACTGTTCTGGAATGAATCACTCTCCCCCTCTTTAAGTGATTTTAAATGAATAATACGTGACAGATAAACACCTTTGAATTGTGTGAGTCATTATTAATTACTAATTTTATGAAAAAAAATACTGCTTGGTAAGAGATTTGTTTGAAGGAATGTATGAGTGTTTCAACCTATAGTAAGTAGGTGCAACCCAGTTAAAACTCAATATTGTAAATGGCCCACTCCAGAGACATGAGCAGAAGAATCTAAGGTCGGATTCTCTGACCTCACCAGCAGCTGGGGTTTTCCAGTCCCGCTGCAGTGAAGAGAGATTTGGCTGAGTGACAAATTGTCTATTCTCGATGGCAGCGGAGGTGGAGGGCGGGGTGGGGGCAGATGGTGGAGGGGGTGGTGGAATGGCTGTAGAATTCACTTCTATTCCAGAACTGAGTGAGCGCTACACTTCATTTTTTGATTTGCTCGTATGCAATCTGATTCAGAAAAATGGAGGATGTTCAACATAAACTAATTGCACCAGCAGTGAACTCAATTTAAAAAAAAGGCAGCCAAAATAAGTGTTTCGCCACCAGCACGCATCACTGAATTGAAATGCAGCAGACTAACCACTCTGAGTTGCCAAATGTCTTCTGTAACTTGCACATTGGTTAACTGTTAAATGTGAGGTTCCTTCAATCAAATGAAATGCTAAATCAAGGCTCCATCTGCAATCTCAGGTGGCCATAAAAGATTTAATTGAAGAAGATCAATGCACTCCTCACTGAAATGAGGTTTGTGGTGTGAGGAGTGGTTGAGGATTCTGGGTCTTTACCCACTGGAGTTTAGAAGGATGAGGGGGGATCTAATTGAAACTTACAGAATACTTAGAGGCCTAGATAGACTGGACACGGAGAGGATGTTTCCACTAGTGAGAGAGACTAGAACTCGTGGGCACAACCTCAGAGTGAAGGCACGCTCCTTTAAAACTGAGACAAAGGAGAATTTCTTCTGCCAGAGAGTGGTGAATGTGTGGAACTCATTGCCATAGAAGGCTGTGGAGGCCAGATCAAAGAGTGTCTTTAAGACAGAGATAGATAGGTTCTTGATCAATAAGGGGATCAAAGGGTTACAGGGAGAAGGCAGGAGAATGGCAATGAGAATCATCTCAGCCATGATTGAATTACAGAGCAGTCTCAATGGGCTGAATGGCCTAATTCTGTTCCTATATCTTATGGCCTTATGGTCCTAGATAGGTAGCTGATAAAGTTCAATGCAGAGAAGTGTGGGATGAAGCTTTTGGTAGGCAGAACATGGAGAGACAGCATAAAACAAAAGCTAAAATTCTAAAAGGAGTCTAGGAGCAGAGGAAACTACGTGTGTATTTGTGCACAGATCATTGAAGATGGCAGGACAGGTGGAGAGAACAGGTAATAAAGCATACAGCATTCTGGGTTTTATTAATAGAGTACAAGAGCAAGGAGGTAACACTGAACTTATACAAGACACTAATTAGACCTCAGTTGGAAGATGATGTACAGTTCTGAGTGGCACAATATAGGAAGGAAGTGAACACCTTGGAGAGAGTGCAGAAACGGATTATAGGGATAGTTCCAGGAATGAGAAACTTCAGTTATGAGTCGGGATCGGAGAGGTTGTGACTGTTCTCATAAAAAAGGAGAGACAAAGGCTAAGGGGAGATTTGATGGAGATGTTCAACACCATGAATGGGCTGCACAGAGTAGATTCCCCCTCATAAAAAGGTCAGGTACATAGAAACATAGGGAGTAGAAGCAGGAGTAGGCCATTCAGCCTGCCCCGCCATTCATTTTGATCATGGCTGCTCATTGAATTCAATTTCCTGATCCCCCCTTCCTCCCATATCTCTTGATCCAGTTAGCTCCGAGAGCTATATCTAATTTATTCTGGAAATCAGACGTTTTGGCCTCAACAGCTTTCTGTGGTAGTGAATTCCACACATTTACCACCCTCTGGGTAAAAGAAAAGTTCTCCTCATCTCAATTCTAAAAGGTTTACCCCTTATCCTCAAATTATGGGTGGAATTTTACAACCTCAGTGTGCCCATTTGGCAATGGGAAAAAAGTGGTAAAATTTGGCGTGGTGCAACTAACGGGAATGGCGGCCATTTTCAGACCCATTCTCCTTTTTCCAGGGAAAAAAAATCGGGACCCCACCCAAAATGGGTGAAACATCAATTTGTACTTTTTGCATCATCATATTAGTGAACTTCACTCCCAATCATCCCAGCTCACCTGCCTTAGCAACCTCGTTCGCTGCAGCTGGATCGGTCAGGAAAACACCTCCTGTATAAAAGTCGGATTCAGGCACTTGAGCAGTGAGGGTGAGCGCGGAGGTCAGTCTCTGCTTTCAATCTGCTACGTCCTACTTGGGGGGAGTTGTTTCATGGTGGCCATGCTGCATTTTGGGTCGGGGGGCCTGCGAGTTTGTAGGGGGTGATGGTGGGAGCTGCTAAGAACATAAGAACGTAAGAAATAGGAGCAGGAGTAGGCCATCCAGCCCCACAAGCCTGCCCTGCCATTCAATAAGATCATGGCTGATCTGAAGTGGATCACTTCCACTTTCCTGCTTTCTCTCCATAACCCTTAATTCCCTTGCCTGTCAAAAACCTATCTACCCGTGACTTAAATATATTTAACACGGTAGCCTCCACCACTTCAACGGGCAGAGAATTCCAGAGATTCACCACCCTTTGAGTGAAGAAGTTCCTCCTCAACTCCGTTCTAAACTGCCCCCCTTAACTTGAGGCTGTGCCCTCTAGTCCTGCTATCCTTTCTAAGCGGGAAGAATCTCTCTACCTCTACCCTATCCATCCCTTTCATTATCTTATATGTCTCTATAAAATCCCCCCTCATCCTTCTAAACTCCAATGAGTACAGACCCAGTCTATTTAGTCTCTCTTCATAGTCCAACCCCCTCATCTCCAGTATCAGCCTAGTTGTTTCTCATGGGGTCCGACTTCAGCTTCTCAGCATGTATCTGGGTCAGAGCGATGACCTCAGCTCTTAGCGCTGACTCTGGGCAGCAAGCAGAGTTCCTGGTGGGAGATGGGCTGCAAACTCTCTGAAGTGGCAGTGCTGCAGTCACAGGACTTGTTCAGCACCACTGTCACTTCAGAGAGTTTCCATCCCCAACAGCAATAGTGATGCTGTTGGGGCCATTACTGCATGGGTTCTGGATATTTGTGAGGGGGGGGGGGTGCAGAATGGGGTGGGGTTGTATTTCCATTCTGGGTTTTGTGGGGGAGCATGGGGATAGTGTGTTGCTGAGGGGCTGCTGGGGGTTATCGGGGGTATGTATTGCTGGGGGTGTGGGGGGTTTATCAGGAGTGTGCATTTCTGGGGTGTGGGGGAGGTGTGGGGAGTAAGTGTTGCTGGGAGTGTGTGTGGGGGTATGGGGAGTGTGTGTTGCTGGGGGTGTGTGGGGGGATTAGGAATGGAGAGTGTGTGTTGCTCTTGGAAAATGTTACCTCATTGCTATTCCTTAACTCTCACAACAGAACCTCAAGTTAAAAGTGAGAGATCCGCAGGCTGGGTGGGGCTAAGGGGGCATTTTGGGTGAGGGGAGGAATGGAGAGGGAGGGAGGCAGCCTTTCCAAGTCTTCCCTTAATCCCATTGATTATTTGCAGCCTCAGAAACCCTAATTGTTGAACTATTATAACACATGCCGGGCACTGGGGGACTAGCAGCAGCAAGGGTCAGGCATGTGACGGTGGCGAGGGAAGCTCTGATCACAATGTTCTTTTATCACTAGTTGCCGCATGTGGGTTCCATTTCCACCTCCCCTCCTTGGAGCATTATAATCTTCTGCAACATTATAACTCTAGCGTGGAGGGCCTGGGTACGCTGTATTAGCGAATTTCTGTGGCAGGCAGGAGGGTAATGATGAGTCACTATGTGCCACTGTGATGATGCCCTGGTGCAAACTAGCCTGACTCCTACCTGAGCTCTGCATGCACACTGGCACCTGGGCCCACACCTGGGCGATGGGTAAGGGAATACTAAGCCCCCATGCAGGGCTCCGGGACAGGTGGGCTGTTAGGGGGAAGGGAATCTTTAGTGAGTTCTGGGGTTGCCATGGCAGATCCTGTAAATCACTACAAATGCACACCACCCAGTGTAGCCAGTGAATTATTTAAGCACTTTGATTTTCTCAGTAACAGTGCGCAGATGGGCCTCCCCTACTGACATCAACATGCAGGGTCTCCCAGGTGACCATTGGGCTAAGCACATTCCTGTTAGAGGCTAATTGGAGACAAATTAGTCACGGGTGTGGGGTGAAATAATATTTATTGGTTCTGATAAAAGTGCAATCAAAATAATTGATAATATAAAAGCATGTGATTGTGAGACTTTAAAATGTCTAAAAATTCTAGCCACCTAGTTCTGCCCTTCACCCATGCCATCTTAGTGCCACTACAACTTCTTAACTTTATGTGGCCTACCACTACGTCTCAGTAGCTCCCCAGGATGTATATCAGAAGTGGAGGTGGCCAGCTGCCTAACGTGTCCCATTGCCTGTGATGTCCCTGGCGATAGTCTTCTGAGGCCCTGGAGCCCTGGCAGCTTTCAGGTGTCAGGGATGTATCCATGACACCCTTTTCATCCCACTGAGATGCCCCACTGTCAGAAAGGAGGGAGTCAGAAGATGTAGCTACAGCTGCAGTCTCCTAGATGGAAGGGCCTGGCACAGCTCAAACCCTTCCTCCTCCCTTCGGATTCCTGTAACCCCTGGGTCAATCCATGAGACGGTGGTGCTTCTGCAGTGAGCTCCTGAAGCTCCAATGTCACTTGGCCCTGCCGATTCTGGAGGACCACCTGTGTTCCTGGCACCTGTCAATGGCAGCAAGTGCCATCTGAGACTGGGACATGCTCTGCAGCCCCTCAGTCACGATACTCTGTGACTATGCCATATTCTCAAAGGTTGTGCTAGCCACTGTGTAAGTTTGGCATATATTGTCAAAGGCTGACAAGGTACATGTCACTGGCAGATCACCCAACTTTGTCTCTTTTCAAAGTATGCCTCAAGCAGAGAGATGTGAATGTTTATCATAGCTCATATTGAGAGGAGGGAAGGACACTATTGGTGGACAGTGATTGTGAGAAATATTTGTGAAAGGTCAGTAGACTGAGTGTGAGGGTCGGTTATTCAGATGGGGAAGGGAGAGGTGTGAGGTGTGTTGGTCTGAGGAGTGCTGTGCAGCGGAATGCTGAGCAAGTCAATTGGCATCTAAAGCTGTCATGGCATGCACTTTGCCTTGCCTTCCCGCCATTCCCGATCCTCTTGGCTGGAAGGAGCACATCCCATCTGTTCACTTCCTCAACCACTTCAATCAGTGCCTGTGTGGATAGTGAGGTTGGATTCCTCCTCCAGCTCTTGGGGAACATTGTCTCATTGCTGTCCCCTGGATCCCACAACAGAACATCCAGTTAAAAATGAGAGATCTGCAGGCTGGGTGGGGCTGGTGGGGGGCAATGTGGGTGAGGGGAGGGATGGAGAGGGAAGGGGGCAGTCTTCCCACGTCTCCCCTCCATCCCTTTGATTATTTGCAGCCTCAGCAACCCCAACTGGTGAACTATTATAACACATGCCATTTTTTTTATGATAAATCTTTTATACAGAATGGATAAATCATGTCACTCTCCTCCACTACTAGAATGCTACTGGGCCTTGATGGTTTGAGTTATGAGGAGAGGCTGGATACACTGTTTTTTACTTCCCTGAAGCGTGGGAGATTTAGGGGTCATTTTATAGAGGCCTATAAAGTAATGAGGGGCATAGATCAGCTAGATAGTCAACATCTTTTTCTAAGTGGTGTAGTCTAAAACTAAAGGGCATAGATTTAAGATGAGAAGGGAGAGATACAAAAGAGTCCTGAGGGGCAATTTCTTCACACAGAGGGTGGTGAGTGTCTGAAATGAGCTGCCAGAGGTAGTAGCAGAGGCAGGTACAATTTTGTCCTTTAAAAAGCATTTAAACAGTTACATAGGTTAGATGGATATAGAGGGATATGGGCCAAACGCGGGCAATTGGTATTAGCTTAGTAGTTAAAAAAAAGGGTGGAATGGACAAGTTGGGCTGTCGGTCCTGTTTCCATGCCTCGTTGATTCTATAACTCCCTAACTGGCTGAAGAGGAAGCCAATAGTTTTTTTTCTCTCTGGTGGAGAGCAACTGTTGACTGTGACATGCAGAAAATTAGACTCCAAATCCAAACATAATCCCATTGTTGCAGCAGGGATAAAAGTGATAAGATTCTGTCCAGTGTTTCTATATTGATCTCCATTAAATTCTTTTGCTTACTGAAGCAGCAGGGGATATATACGAGTTTATTCATTGTTAATGAGAACACTTCACCTTCACGTATTGTCCATTAGTACCTGCTGGATGAGGGTAATATAAATATGTTGAAGTGATGGTAAGCTATTATTCTCATTGTTGGTTATCCCTCAATCTGAAGATGGTATCCACTCAGGGTTGCAAATTTCTGCGAAGTGTCTTCATGTATCTGAACAGCCAATTCTCGATCGTTGGGTGGGACCTCACTCAACCCGAGGCCGTAATATCCCACCTGAAGTCAATGGAACTTCCCATCATCCGTCCCTTGCCAGCACCAATTCCCACGGCAGGCAGGGCAGTAGAATGCTATCATACAGGTCTTAAGACATATGGGGCAGGACGTCCTGTGGGGTACTTGAAATAAGTCAACAGAGGCTGGAGTTCCTCCACCAAGTTCCCTTTTATTTACAACCTCTTTTATAGTTCAAAGAATGTTACAAGTCCCATGTCAGTATCCATAGTGCGAAGAGACCTGACACTCTCAGTTATATATATGCAGAAAAGATTCCCTGATTGGGCAGGCAATAATGAGCTCAATCAGGGAGTTCATATTCCTAAAGGTCAAATTTTATGGTCTTATTGAAGTCATTACAGCAGTGGGATTCAGAGTGCAGGATTTGCTTCCTTTTCTGCCACCAGTCTGCCGAATAATCATTGTGCTGCAGTTAGATGGACAAGTTGTCAGCATCCTGAATGAATCCCCTCCCAGCCAATAACACCAATGTGCTGTGCTTCAAAGAGAGTTTCCCAAGTGTATCTGAAGTGTTTTCTTTGTCCTCCTCTGGATTGGTCCTTTCAAGAATTGGCATAATAGGACTGACTGGGGAGAGAATTTACTGTCTTCTGTCCAATCCAGCAAATCATAGAATCCCTACAGTGCAGAAGGAGGCCATTTGGCTCGCTGGGGTCTATACTGATTACAATCCCACCCAGGCCCTATCCCCATAGCCCCACGTATTTACCCTGCTAATCCCCCTGACACTAAGTGTGAATTTAGCGTGGCCAATCAACCTGACCTGCACATCTTTGGACTGTGGGAGGAAACCGGAGCACCCGGAGGAAACCCACACAGACATGGGGAGAATGTACAAACTCCATACAGACAGCGACCCAAGCTGGGAATCACACGCTGGTCACTGGCGCTGTGAGGCTGCACTGCTAACCGGTGTGCCGGCCCATTTTGATTTTGGAGGAGTTTTTGCTTGGGTGTTTGTGGAACTGGCTTCAAGAAGGACGATAGTGTTTGTTTGGTGTTCCTCCCATTGAATCGAGGGGATGCTGTGAGGACATGGCTGATAGGATTTCTCTAGCACTTGAATGTGTTGCTGATTTGGAGTCCAGGTCCGACTGCGACACAGGACCGTGGTGATGGTAAGTGCTCTGTACATTAAGACTTCTGTTGACCTGTGGAGGTCTGTGTTGTCAAACGTTTGTGACAGCAGTTTGTTGATGGTCGAACTGACACAGCTGATCCACTGTTGGGTCTCCCCTCACCTCTTTTCTCTGTATGAGTCATGTTGTCACAGGACAAATATTAAAAAAAATTTACAGCCAACAAAATATTTTTTCAGAATATAGGCACTGTTGTCAAGTCAGTCCATGTGGCAGCCAGCGTGAGCACTGCCAGCTCCCACAGACAGTGAAATAAGTGAAAGGCCATGGATGGGATTTTCCAGACCCCCCCAAGTGATCTTTCAGTCCCAGCGACATGTAATTTTCCGTGACTCACACCCTCCCAGAGAAGCCACCATGGGACTGACAGATCCTTCCAGTGAGAACGGCTGGAATATCCTAGCCCATCTCTTTTAGATTTGATCCTGAGAGAACTATTGTTATTCTTCATGCCGTCCCATGGGATCTTTTGCATCTTGATCAGAGGACAGACATTTTTCTCAATTCTGAAATAGCCAATGATCTAGGGGACAACAAAGAAAACACTTTGAAGGCACTGTGAAACTTCCTTTGAAACACAGCAAGCAATGATATTCATATCTGTGAGAAGCTTCATTCAGAATGCTGATAACTCACTCATCTGACTGCACCATTCTGTCAGGTCACAATGTCTTAATTGTTGGGTAGATGGGTGGCACAAAAGGAAAGGAAAGAAAGCAAATCCTGAATTCCGAATCCCAATACCTCAGGGATATCCTGCCCCTTGTGCCCAAAGATCTGTAGATGGAGAATCAGCTATTCAATTACATGGAGAACCACAGCAAAAACTTACAACCCTGAAGAGATGTCATCATCAAATTGAGGCATAGCTGATGACGAAGAAAGCAACTTAACATCTTCTGTACTTCCCCTTATCCAGTGGATGCTTGTTTAATGTCTTATCCATACTCAGCACCTCTGACACTGAAGCACACCCTTAGTACTGCACTGCAGCTGGATTATTATAAGACCATAAGATTTTGGAGTAGAATTAGACCATTTGGCCCATCAAGTATGCTCTGCCATTCAATGTTGGCTGATATGACTCTCATCCCATTCTCTTACCTTCTCCCCGTAACCCTTGATCCCCTTATTGATCAAGAACCTATCTGTCTTTGTTTAAAAGACACTCAATGACCTGGCCTCCACAGCCCTCTGTGGCAATGAGTTCCACATATTCACCACCCTATAGCTGAAGAAATTCCTCCTCATCTCGGTTTTAAAGAAGCGCCCCTTCACTCTGAGGTTGTGCCCTCGAGTTCTAGTCTCTCCTGCTAGTGGAAACATTCTCTCTGTCCGCTCTATCTAGGCCTCTCAGTATTCTGTAAGTTTCAGTGCAAAGATGTTACATAAATGCACAGTTTTCTGCTTGCAACAGTCTCTTTATATGCCATGCTGTTATTTGCTCCTCCACAGAAAAACAAAAGAATGATGTAGAAATGGAAAAGTTTGGCGCATTTTGTGTTAACTTTATTCTTAGAAGAAACCTTAACTGAAATAGATACCGATCGAGAGCAAGAAACTCACTGATGTGCCAGAATTATAGATTATAACTCTTTTCAAGCAAGATTACATAAATCAAAATGCAATAAATATAATTAATTGTATTAATATTGAATTTATTCCCTTCGTTTCTAACTGCTGAGAGTATGTCAGTACATGGCCTACTCCTGCTCCTATTTCTTATGTTCAAACAAGTCAACGACTTGTGCAGGAGGCAAGTGCCAATCTGTATTGTCCTCGGCAAACAAGTTGCTCCATCTTGCCCTTCCTACATCTGTGTTTAAAAAGCAGGATTTCTGGCATGTGTCAAAATGTTGAGCCCATTCTCTTAGTGCTTGAAATTAAATTCAACGGCAATAGAAGCTAATATGTTTTGCAGGCACTTCCTCAGAAGTGTGTGGAAGATCACAGAGCACTTAGGACATAGATCAGCGCAATTATTGTAACACTGCTGAACTAGCTTGTTGTCTACAATTTCCAATTAAATTCATTTTGTTGGCTGACAGGACAGATTAAAGAGTGTCTTCCTGAAAGTATGGCTTACTGCTACCACTGTAGGTATTTAATTGGCTGGTATCTCTAACAGAAGGTGCTAGCTCTTCAAGCTGCCCTCGAGATGAAAGACAAGTGACCATAAGCTGCTGCCAAGAGCATTGTATCATTTATGAGACTGAGGATTAGGAGAGTGTGTTAAGCACCATGTCAGATAAGATAAATTGCATTATTTTTTATTAACCAGGATTACAAAGTTAGCACAATATTGTTGCAATCATTACATTTCCTTCCCTTGTGTTCTCTTGGCTTTCCCTATATATATTTGGAATTTTATTTTCAACTTGAGAAAGTGCTTTGTTTTCTGTTTGCAGGAAGCTTACAATATATAAAAGGGAAAGAGTGCAGGTATTAGAAAGAAATTTATCTGGTTCTTTATCACAACTCCCAGAAGGTGAACGGCTGATTAACCTGTTGTTGACTTTGTGAAAAATATTGGGCAGGATGCAGGAGAATTCTCTGCTCTTGTTTAAATATCAACATGTAAGCTTTAATATTCACCTCTACAAATAGACATCCAGAGTGGAATTTTCCCTTCCTGCCTGCCATGGGAGTCGTAATGGGTGCAACAGGACATGGCAAAGATCTGTTGACGTCGGGGCTGAATTTGTTGGTCTGGGGCGAGCACAGCCGGAAAATCCCACCCCTAGTCTAACACTTTACCTGATAGGCAGCAGGCAGGATTGTACAGCCTCGATCAACCTGAGAAAACCCAGCCCGAGGTCAACCTCATTTCCATTGCCCATCCCTCGCCCGCTCTGATTCCATGGTGGATAGGGCAGGATAATTCTGGCATGCACCTCTATCTTGGAGCACTTGCTCAGGCCTGCACTGAAGTACTTGCTTTCAGTTCTTGGAATGGGATTTTAACCGAAATGGTAGATAAGATTCTCGCTAAGCAAGAAGGTAAACAGTTATGGAGGATAGGTTGTAATGTGGGGTTGAGGTTAGCCATGATGTGCTTGAGTGGCCTACTCCTGCTCCTAATTTACATGTTCATCTGATTGTACCATAACCAACACTGTCCAATAAAAAACAAACTGAAGAATTGTATTGGCCACCTACTTTAAGCCCCGTCCAATTTTCCTTTCAGTTGACCAATCTGATCCCATTTGGTGGTTTGGAATGAGAAGAGTAATAGAATTATAGAATCTTTAAAGTGCAGGAGGAGGTATTTGACCCATTCAGTCTGTATCGGCTATCCGACATAGCACCTGACCTAGGACCTATCCCCGTAACCCTGTATTTACCCCACTAATCCCCCCTAACCTACCCATCCAAGGAGGTGAGAATGACTAGAATGGATCTATGTGTGCCAGAGTTCAGAAAGATAAGGGGTGATTGTACTGGAAAAAAGAACATTCTTAGAGGTCGTCACAGGTGTAAAAGTTGTTGCAGGATCAGTTTATTGAAATAATTTGCAGGAATTCTATATGAGCATAAGATGTAGAAGCAGCAGTAGGTCTTTCAGCCCACTGAGTCTGCTCCATCGTTCAATGTGATCATGACTGATCTGATATGATAATCCTAAACTCTACTTTCCTGCCACGTCCCCACAACCATTGATTCCCTTACTGATTAAAAATATGTCTCAGCCTTCAACACACTTAATGATCCAACATTCATAACTCTCTGTGGTAAATAATTCCACAGATTCACTACCATCTTAGAGGAGAAATTCCTCCTCATCTCTGCCTCACATGGGTGACCCCTTACTCTGAGATGATGCCCTCTGGTCCTAGACTTTCCCACAAGGGGAAACAACCTCTCAGCATCTACCCTGTCAAGCCCCCTTGTCTCAAAAGGGTCACCTCTCCTTCTTCTAAACACCAATGTGTTCAGGTCCGAACTACCCATGCTCCTCATAAGAAAACCCCTCCATACCCAGTATAAACTTGTCAACCTTCTCTGGACTGCCTCCAATGCCAGTACATCTTTCCTGGAATAAGGGGACTAAAACTTTTTTTGTCGTCCAACTATATCATCCAGGTACATGGATGAGAGGGGTGTGGAGGAGTATGGTCCAGGTGCAGGTCAGTGGGACTAGGCAAAAAAATGGTTTGGCACAGTCAAGAAGGGCCAAAAGGCCTATTTCGGTGCTATAATGTTCTATGGTTCTATGGTTCTACTGCTTTGTATTGCTTAAGACTTCCCCACCTTTACACTCCATTCTCTTTGAAATAAAGGTCAACATTTCATTTACTTTCCTGATTATCTGCTGAACTTCCATGCTAGTTTTTTTGTGATTTATGCGCAAGGACACCAAATTCCTCTGTACTGTAGCTTTCTGCAGTCTGTCTCTATTTAAATGATGTTCATTTCCTTTAATCTTCCTGCCAAAGTGAATAACTTCACCTTTTCTTATATTTCATTCCATCTGCAACTCACTTCATCTGTCTATATCCTGCTTTAGACTTTCTGGGCTTGATTTTACCATTTTCATTCAAAGTGCTGAACCTGGGTGCAATTCTGATCTGACATGGAAATCTGCTTTCAGAAGCCCCGATACGCACTTAGCATGAAAAGAAAATCGTGGGTCTGAATCGCGTTGTGGGCGGTGTTTAGTGCACCTGAAGTGATCGGAGCTATGAACTCCCCTTTCACTCACATCGATCGCCTGCAGAGTGGCAGCGGACTCTTCCCTGCCCCTAACCCCCACACTGTCCCCACACTAGAGATCCATCTGGCCTCTCTCCCAGTATATTTCACATACTCACAGCTGAGCACAGTTTCACTCATTAAGTGCGCTTGCACTATTATAGCTGTGGAATCCCTTCTCTCTGCTCTCTGTACTTGCAAAATCCACTGAGGCAGTGCAATGAAACATAGGTGTGTGCACAAATAACCGTTACTTGCATCAACAACCTTTGCAATTGTGTTTGGCAACAACTGACTTGCAGTAAATTCTAAGAGCTGCATTTCCAAATTTAGAAGATAATTTGGGAAATGGTAATAAGATAATTTCTACTTCTTCTGAACTTGCAGGTGTAGGGGAAACAAAGCAACATTCATGGCAGGTGAAATATAATCTAAGTAGCATTTATAACAGGAATGATCAGAATTAGAAATGTAATGGGATAGAATTAACTCTCCCCCCGCCTCTCCTCCCCAACCCCAGAAAGGCCTCCCCTGACCACCAGACAATGATCAGGTCTCCCTCCTCCCTCCCACCACCCTCCCTCCCACAAGACCAACCATCATGATAAAATTGCCCCTTAATGCCAGGGAGATTAACAGGGTAAATATGTGAGGTTATAGGAATAGGACCTAGATGAGATTGTGGTCGGTGCAGACTTGATGGGTTAAATGGCCTCCTTCTACACTGTATGAACTCTATGAACTACACTCTATGAACCAAATCTGCTCTCGCTACTTTGTAATTACTCTTATTTAAGTTTAGCACATTTGTTGCTGACCCACTTTCAAATGAAATGCTACCTTCTATCATATTATGTTTTCTGTTACCTGGGGATCTTTTACATTGATTGCCTCATTCCATATTACCAGACCTAAAAATAACCGTATCCTGATTAGATCCACAATATATTGTTCTAGTAAACTGTCCAAAATACTCCCTATGAATTCTTCCTCATGGCTACTTATTTCAATTTGGTTTTCACATGAAGATTAGAATCACCCATGGTTAAAGTACTGCCTTTTTTACACACCCTTATTATCTCCTGATTTATGCCCATCCCTAATTACTCTTGAACTGAATGGTTTACTAAGCCATTTCGGAGGTTGGCATTTTGTACTGATCAACTGAACTAAGTGGCTTGCTAGGTCATTTATGAGAGTAGTTAAGAGTCAACAACATTACTGTGGCTCTGGAATCACACGTAGGTCAGACCAGGTAACAATGGCAGATTTCCTTCCCTGAAGGACATTAGTGAACCAGACTGGTTTTTATGACAATCGACAATGGTTTGATGGAACTACAAAAGGTTGTGAATGTAGCCCACTCCATCTGCAAACAAGCCTCTCATCCATTGACTCTGTCTACACTTCCCGCTGCCACAGCAAAGCAGCCAGCATAATAAAGAACCCCATGCACCCGGACATTCCCTCTTCCACCTTCTTTTGGGAAAAAGATACAAAAGTCTGAAGTCACGTACCAAGAACAGCTTCTTCCCTGCTGCTGTCAGACTTTTGAATGGACTTACCTTGCACTAAGTTGATCTTTTTCTACACCCTAGCTTTGACTTAACACTGCATTCTGCACTCTCTCGTTTCCTTCTCTATGAATGGTATGTTTTGTCTATATAGCACAAAAGAAACAAATTAACACTGTATGTTAATACATCTGGCAATAATAAATCTATTCAAAGTCATCATTTGACTTCTTTAATTCCAGATTTTTATTGAATTCAATCTCCAGGGTGGGATTTGAACCTGTGATGGGATTTGACCCCAGCATAACCCTAGGTCTCTGGATTACTAGTCTAATGACAATACCATTCCCCATAATGAGTGAAAGTATCGACTTGGCACTATTTCAGTGATACGTACAATACTGAGGAAAAACCAGTTCACAGCGCAGTGAGATACAGCATCAGAGAATACCCTAAAAAGCCTTTTGCTTCTTGATCAATGTATTTTTTGTCATGGTCGCAACATAGGAGCGCAAAACAAAATGTCTGCTTCCAGTGAAAAGCAGTTCTAAAATGGAACTACAAGATAAGAAAGTCAAACAGAACTCCCTTCATTACAATTCACATAATGGAACTGGAAATCCTTCCCTTTTACTTGTTTTATTTAATCATGTTTTTCAAGAATTTTCCCAAAATAGTGGTGAAATTAATCATTTGAATTCTATAATATCTGACTGAAAGAATGCAAGTTCAATATCTCTGCATTGTCTCCTGCATTGCTAAAATGCTTCTTCAGTACAGTGTGAGAGGAAGGAGGCTTGAAGCAGGTAACTTACCAAGCACAAGAGGATTAGATTTTATTCAGCTTAATATTTATTGTATATAAAAAAAGTAATTTCCCTTATAACATGAAGCTGAGCTGGCTCGCTGTAGGACGTGTTGTTGGAAATTGTAATGTGCCATTGTCATTTTCTTTCCTTCCATTTTATCAAGTGGAATATCTGTAGCTGTCAAACTCGGGGGAGCTTCAAACAGCTCCTGACGTGATTCACCTTGCCAAGAGATGACTTCTCCATGTTCTGAGAAATGGAAGAAAAAGTATGGATATTTTCAGCAGTGCTTGATTGACAGGCCGATCCATTCAATACATTATTCCAGCCTCGTGAAAGACTGCAGAGTGGGAGATTGGGGAGGTAGGGAGAGATCAAAATAATATGGGAACGCCTGCCAGTGAAGGTTATTACAAACAGTAACAGTCTACACAGCATAGCTTGCTTTAGCTTCAAGGGCAGTGCTTGTGACTGAAATATGCATGGAATATTTTCAACTTGGGAAAAATTCTGCATGCCAGCTTCACTTTTACTTTGCACTCAGTGTCTTCATGCTCATCGGGGGGATAGATTTCCTGTTTGTTATTTGCAAAGCGAAGGCACACTGGAGAATTGAAAGTGTGCTCTTGCTATTTTGTTACTGGCAGTAAATGTGTGAGGTATACAATGTGCTGCTCCTCCAACCTCACCCATTCCTGTATCCCGTCTGGAGCGAGATTGCGAACTGACTGCTTAATGTTGAACATGTATTTGTGCTGCGAACCTGTGCTTACGAAGAGATGGTGGGGTCCACTCAAACCTTAGGGATGAATCTCCGTGGGGCCCCTCCCTCTCACTGCCGCAACCTCCACCAAAGTCACAGGAGGGGGAGCCCCAAGGAAATTCAACTCCACCGCCACCCTCCCCCCCCCCCCCCCCCCCACCATGCTGTGAGCAGGTATTTTTTGACAGACACGGGGATGTTCACTCAACCTTTCCTATTCATACCTCAAAGATAAAGAGACATCATAAATTACTATTCCCCATGTGTGCTCCCACTGGCTTGACATTTTGATTTGATTTATTATTCTCACATGTATTGGTATGGAGTGAAAACTATTGTTTCTTGCGTGCTGTACAGACAAAGCATACCGTACATAGAGAAGGAAAAGAGAGAGTGCAGAATGTAGTGTTACAGTCATAGCTAGGGTGTAGATGAACTGAGTGCAAGATAGGTCCATACAAAAGTCTGATGGCGTCAACCATCTGTGAGAGAAAAAGAGATCATCATTGATTTAAGGTTCAGCAAAGTTTTAAAATTAACAAGACCTCTCCGTTCATCCAGATTTCTGGGTGATTTCACAGACTTGAAATCATTTTATGGTGTTGTTGGGTGGGTCATGTTCATTCAACTTCAGTCTTCAGTTCTGTTGGCACCACAGGAGATTAACTCTGAAGTGTTAACATCCCTACTGCGACCGCCACACTTTTATTAACAGATGATCAGCAGCTAATTACAATATACAATTAAGATTTTCTCAATGGGTTTTTAATTGAGTGATCTGCTGAAAATTATGGTCTAGATTTTCTGGCCATTCACACCGGCGGGATTCTCCAGCCTCGCTGCACTGAACAGAGGCTTGGCAGAGCGGCAGATTCTCTGTTCTTGTTTGCCACGGCTGTGGGGTGTAACCGGCTGAAAAATTCTGAGCATAAATATTTTTTGGGGCGTGGGAGTAGGGGGGGGATGAGTGATGGTGTGATGGTGCATTAGCAATGCTCCTTTGTGTTAAGACCATAAGACATAGGAGCAGAAGTAGACCATTCGGCCCATCAAGTCTGCTCCAACATTCAATCATGGCTGATATTTTTCTCATTCCCATTCTCCTGCCTTTTCCCCAAACCCCTCATCCCCTTATTAATCAAGAACCTATCTATCTCTGTCTTAAAGACACTCAATGACTTGACCTCCACAGCCTACTGCGGCAAAGAGTTCCACAGATTCACCACTCCCTGGCTGAAGAAACTATTTAAGCATTTGTTTCACACCCTTCCTCCTCCACTGCCTAGTGCTGGCTTACAAATGGAGTGATTCCTACTCAATGAGGCAAGTCTGGCAGCCGTGGCGATTTTTAAGTCATACGGTGTCAAAATTATTAAGAGGATGTCTCCACCTTGAAGCAATCTCTCACTCCATTCACTTAGAACTGAATAGTCTCATTAGCAATAGGCAACACGGTTTTGTACGAGGGAGGTCATGCCTCACAAATTTGGCTGAGTTTTTTTGAGGAGCTGACAAATATGATTGACGAGGGAAGGGTCGTGGATGTCATCTACGTGGATTTTAGTAAAGCACTTGACAAGACCCCTCATGGCAGGCTGGTGCAAAAGGCTGGGATCAAAGGTGAACTAGCTAGATGACTACAGAACTGACTTGGCCATAGAAGACAGAGGGTAGCAGTGGAGGGGTCTTTTTCTGATTGGAGGTCTGTGACTAGTGGTGTTCCACAGGGCTCTGTAATGGATCTCTGCTGTTTGTGATATATACAAATGATTTGGAAGAAGATATAGCTGGTCTGATTAGTAAGTTTGCGGATGACACAAAGATTGCTGGAGTTGCGGATAGTGATGAACATTGTCAGAGAATACAGCAGGATATAGATAGCTGGAAAATTGGGCGGAGAAATGGAAGATGGAATTTAATCCAGATAACTGCAAAGTGATGCATTTTGGTAAATCTAATGCAGGGGGGAGCTATACAATAAATGGCAGAACCATCAGGAGTATAGACGCACAGAGGGATCTGGGTGTGCAAGTCCACAGACCCTTCAAGGTGGCAGCACAGAAGGAAAAGGTCGTGAAGAAGGCATATGGCACGCTTGCCTTTATTGGACAGGGCATAGACTATAAAAGTTGGCATATGATGTTGCAGTTATATAGATCATTGGTTGGGCCACATTTGGAACACTGCGTCCAGTTCTGGTCGCCACACTACCAGAAGGACATGGAGGCTTTGGAGAGAGTGCAGAAAAGGTTTACCAGGATATTGCCTGGTATGGAAGGTATTAACTATGAGGTGAGATTGAGTAAACTCAGGTTGTTCTCCCTGGAAAGACAGAGATTGAGGGGCAACCTAATAGAAGTTTATAAAATTATGAAGGGCACAGATAGGGTGAACAGTTGGAAGCTTTTTCCCAGGTCGGAAATAACAAACACAAGGGGTCACAAGTTCAAGGTAAGGGGGGGTGGGGGGGGTGGGGGGGGGGTGCAATGTTCAATACAGGTATACAGGGGATGTATTTTACACAGACTGTGGTGGGGCCCTGCAATGTACTACCAAACAAGGTGGTTGAGGCAGACATACTAGGATCATTTAAGACTTATCTAGATAGCCACATGAGTAAACTGGGAATAGAGGAATACAAACCAATGGTCTAGTTAGGAACACATGATCAATGCAGGCTCGGAGGCCGAAGGGCCTGTTCCTGTGCTGTGTCGTTCTTTGTTCTTTGTTCCCTTACCTTGAATGCTAGACTGCAGCTCAGTCCCCCTGGAGGTCTCTGTGCACCTTTTGGCCATTAATCTGTCGTGATTAGAAAACGGGAAGGCACATTTGTCACGCTCACACCTTGCAAGGTAATGATTCAGTAATTATCCCAACAATTGGGGTCCATCCCCAGAAAAAAAAGTCAGCACATTATTTCTCTCATCACTTCTCCAGAGCTGTGTTTCTGATGATTTTATTATCTGTATGTGTCAAAGATTAAAACACAGGGGTAGGTCGTGCTACCAAATAAACCTGTTGGACTTCAACCTGGTGTTGGGAGACTTCTTACTGTGCCCACCCTAATCCAATGCCTGCAACTCCACATCAGTCCAAAAATATATGGGTTAGGTTGATTAGCCATGCTAAATTACCCCTTAGTGTCAGATGGACGAGGTATATGTGGGGGAGCTATGGGGATATGGCCTGGGCAGGATTGTGATTAGTTCAGACTCAATGGGCCAAATGGCCTCCTTCTGCACTGTAGAGATTCTATGGTTCTAGGTGGGGCAGTGAACTGCAGGAAATGTAACTGTTGCCTCTTTCTTGAGTGGCGTGTTCTGGGCATTCAGCTCATAGGGTCCCATGATTTATTTGAGAAATCTGAGTGAAAGGCACTGCAGGTGACACCATCAACGGTGATAGATACTGAACAGAAGAGAAGATATGTGAAAAAAGTATTAACAATTAGATCAGTCTGAGCGCTAGAAAAATAAAAATTGTTGCTGAGGGATTTCCACTACTTTGAGGTCACTGATGTAGATGTTGCAACAGCAGAGAGAGTGACAGTTTCCTCCAAAATGAAGCATTATTTTCCCATTACGAGAAGACTGTCTAAAGGAAACTTCCATTCTAAACTACTAGGTCAATACTCTGCTATGGCAAAAGGCTTTTACATGCGTAGCTGGAAAATGCAGAATCGTTTCACCCTACCTATGTCTAGTTATCACCTTTAACGGTGAGAAATAAAAACCAAAATCGGTTCTGAATAAGCAATTTCTAAATATAAAGCATTTCAACTAATGATAGTTGAAGTTTCCCTACGGTCCGACCATCTAACAACAGTATCTTGGGCTGTCGCTTTTTGTGACAGAAATTAGGTTGGCATTCCTCTGGTTTGACCTCAGTTTGATTTTTGATTTAGCTTGATAGTAATTTATCCAGTGGAAACGAAACACCAAAGGTAGGTTTACCTGGCCACGTGCCAGCAAGACTTCGTACCTACTGCTTTGCCAGCAGGTCAACATCACGGGACTCCTCACGTCTGACTGATTTTAATTACTTAAGCTGATCCAGGCAATGTTCAGCCCTAAGTAAGCCTGCCATTGGTAGTCTGCCACTATGGAGAGGAAAGGTAGAGGGAGAAGGTTGTGTCAGCCCTGTCACTTCCAGTTAGATGCCACAGTGAGTGGAGATTAGTATTGCATGTGGCTTGTTTCAGATTTAATCTTCTTTAAGGGCACACTTGTTCTCCAGAATGCCGTGTGTCTCTCTGCAGTCATCTTCACTGTGAAGTTCATTCTGTTCCTTGTCTCTTGCACAAACCTGTCAACTGATCTGTATTTTTCCAACAGATGCTGCAAGGCCTGTTGAGTGCCTTCAACATTCTTTCAGATTTTCAGTATTAGAAGTCTTCTCATTGAAGTACTTTAATCTGATTAATGTGGCTTCAACTCAAAACTTGGAGCTGGTGTTGGGGTAGGCGGGTGGTGGGAGGTGGGGGGGGAGACAGGGGGTTGGGGCTGAAAAATAGTGTCCTGATCTGCCATGTGTCTTTGACGTGGCATCCTATACTCATGAACTCCACTCGAAGCACAAGGTTCAAGAAAACACCATCATTTCTACATTCCCCTCTGAGTCATACATCATCAAAATTTGGATACATGTCACGATTCCTTCATCTTCACTGGGTCAAAATCCCGAACGTCCTACTTAACAGGACCGTACCTTTAGCACGCAGATGGCAGCAGTTCAAGACCACCACCACCCTGTCAAAAGGGCAATTAGGAATGGACAACAAATAGTGGCCTTGCCAGTAATGCCCACGTCCTCAGAATGCGTACAAGGAATCTCAGTCTCAATATTGATCCCACAATGTTTAACATAAATCTACGTTTGTTGTCCAGATTAAAATGTTGTGAGGATTGCAACACAGCAGAAGAGGGTTACCTGGCTTGAGGGACCAATTGGGAATGAAAGTGGGGTCCAGGAGGTGGAGTCCTCTCTTGGACAGAAGGCAGCCTGAAGACATGTAGAAGACATAAAGGGTTGGGGCAGCTCTAGGACAGCAGGGGGCTTGCCGGCTTCTACAGTCTCTCCTTAGGAAAAAATACTTTTTGCTCTCCGGACAAAGTCTGTGAGCATGTATCATAATTTTGTTAGATTTTGGGCAACTTTAAGTACGATTTTGGCAGAAAATGAGAGCATGGTTATTTGTCCAATGTCCTTGGAGCAATTTATCTGTTCATTCTGTAAGGAAAGAAAACATTTTATTCTGTAAGAAAACAAAACACTGCATCAAGATGACTTTATTTTTCATCGTTTTACACTGTTTCGGAAACACCTAGGTGGAAGCAGTTGTGCGAAATGTAAAGAATGGAAAAGGAAAGGGAGCATGTGAAAACACAGGGTTGATTTGTTGTGAACTTGTTTGGTACCACTGGTGTAGATCAATTTGTTTACAGTAAGTAAAATATTATAATGACACCTTAAACACCAGCCTTGGAATAAAAACCACCTTATAAAGTGTTCATGCGTCAAAAAAAGCAGAACAAAAAATGTGGCATTGGCATTTGGCAATATTGTCACGTTGCAATAAATTTTTAATTGAACGCAAAGGCAATGAAATAAAGGCCCATAAAAAATTTAACTTTACCTCTGCAATAACCAAGCACTTGCTTGAGAATGAGTATTTACTGTAACTTCACTGATAGCTGTTAACTTCCTTTACAAACAGATGGTAAAAGCTTTCATTTTTATTTTCATTCTTAACACTGAAGAATAGTGCAAACTTGCTTCATGGACGCATGCCTTCATTTTTCACTCTAACTTCACTATTTGGTTTTATTGACAATTGAGATTATTTTTCTCTTCCAAATGTTGCTCCTACTAAACTGTGCAAGAACTCACTGGATTTTCCAGATTGTGTTTCAATGCAAAATTAAGATATAACGCTCCAGATGTATCCATTCCTTCACAATGCATTTATACATTCCTTATGCATTTCCTTTGGGCCAGACGGTGGCACAGATGTCAGCATTGCTACCACACAGCGCCAGGGACCCGGGTTTGATTCCCGGCTTGGGTCACTGTCCGTGTGGAGTCTGCATGTTCTCCCCGCTGTTTGCGTAGACTTCCTCCGGGTGCCCTGGTTTCCTTCCGCAGTCCAAAAGATGTGCTGGTTGGGTGCATTGGCCATGCTAAATTCTCCCTCAGTGTACCCAAACAGGCGCTAGAGTGTGGCGGCTAGGAGTTTTTCCCAATAACTTCATTGCAGTGTTAGTTGTGACACTAACAAATAAACCTAAAAGCAAAGTACATGCTGTTTTGTTGGTTTGCAGAGTGTATCTGCATTTTTGTAAACCACTTTGAAATGCAGTTTCATGCTTACTAAACAATAGGTTGCTTAGAGGTGAAGTATCTTCTTTGTTCTGACCTAGCAATGTACTTTGTCACCAAATTCAGGAGGATGAATTTTATTGTACACTCTTATTTCCCGTTAGGAGGATAAGTTTTATTGTACATTCTCATTTCCAGTTAGGAGAACAAGTTTTATTGTACTTTCTCATTTTCCGTTAGGAGAATAAGTTTTATTGTACATTCTCGTTTCCTGTTAGGAGAACGAGTTTTATTATACATTCTCATTTCCCGTTAGGAGAACAAGTTTTATTGTACATTCTCATTTCCCGTTAGGAGAACAAGTTTTATTGTACTTTCTCATTTTCTGTTAGTAGAAGAAGTTTTATTATACATTCTCATTTCCCGTTAGGAGAACAAGTTTTATTATACATTCTCATTTCCCGTTAGGAGAACAAGTTTTATTGTACAGTCTCATTTCCTGTTGTGTTATAACCCCACCAGTGTTAATGCGGATGGTCTTTCCCTCCATGCATTTAAAAATTGGTGAAGTTACCACGTTTACGTGTTATTAATGAGGCCCCCATCGCTATTACTTTGCTGCTGCATTGATGTGTGTTCACCAGCTGCCCAGGCAATACGGACACTGCCTGGGAATGATCAGGGGGAACACGCTAAAAAAGGGAAAACTAAAAGGGCACAGAGGCACTGGAAAAGTTGCAAAACTGCTTTAGATGGGTGATACCAGGACGGAGAGATTAGAATTATCAGGAAAGGTTACTCAAACGGTGGGAGCTCTTTGTCTTAGGAAAAAGATGTTTGAGGTGCAGCCTGACATTAAAATTATGAAGGGATTTGATCAACGAGTCTAAATAGTTTTTAAGGGTTTTTCAGATTTTCTCAAAGACTATGGGCAGGATTTTCCAGCTGTGCTTGCTCCAAGACTGGAAACACTAATCCCCCCTCCCATCCTTCCCCAAGTTCAACAGATCTTTGCATGGTCCAGCCCCCACCTGCTATGGTGGGTGGGAAGGGAAAATTCTGCCCAACCTTTTGATTCTCATGCGTCAATTTCTTTTCATTCTTATTAACTCCATTATCACATGATGCAGTCATACATTACCTCTGTATTTGTGTTGATTTCTTGCCCCAAGTCCTCCTTCTTTGAATAGACGAGGTGGCACAAATATCAAGTGGGATGGAAAGACTTTGAGCGTCATCTCACCGGTCACGCACGCCACTGTCCCATTGCAGAGAAATCGGAGAATTTGTCACCTAACCAAATCTCTGTGCACTGCAGCAGGGTAGGAAAATCTCGTTGGTGGAGTGGGCTCTGCAATATATAGCAGCTCATCCAATCTCAAGCCGAATATTGATCAGATGAAGATGGTAGGCTAACCATTTGTCAACACTATAATCATATTCTGTCGCCTCTCCTGAGAAGATAGTGGTGAACCGCCTTCTTTAAGGCAACTGAGTGCCTTGGCTTGGCCATCTCGGAGTTAAGAGTCAACCAGACTGATAAAGGTTTGGAATCACTTATGTAGAATTACACAGTATTTACAGCATAGAGCAGGCTATTTGGCCCATTAAATCCATGCTGATATTAACGCTCCGCGTGAACTTCTTCTCATTTCTCTTCTTATCTCACCCTGTTAGCATTCCATTCTATTTATTTCTCCTTCATGTGTATATCCAGCTCTCCTTTAAGTGTATCTCTACCATTCAGCTCGACCGCTCTCTGTAAGATTTACATTCTCATCACTCTCCTGAGTAAAGTAGTTTCTCCTGAATCCTTTATTTGATTTTTTTTTCAGCGGTTACCTTACAATTTTATAACCCCTAGCTGTGATCTTCCCCAGAGCTATTTGCCTTAGCTACTTCACATGATTTTATGTTTATAAACATATGGAGGAAATATTACCACTTGGAGGAGGAGAAAAAGAACTAATCTCAAACATAAAACAGCAATTAATAAATTTAATAAGAAATTCAGGAAAAACTTCTTTACCCAGAGAGCGGTTAGGGGCGGCACGGTAGCACAGAGTGGCGGTACAGTGACACAGTGGTTAGCACTGCTGCCTCACAGCGCCAAGGACCCGGGTTTGATTCCAAGCTTGGGTCACTGTCTGTGCGGAGTCTGCACATTCTCCCCGTGTTTGCATGGGTTTCCTCCGGGTGCTCCGGTTTCCCTCGCAGTCCAAAAGACGTGCTGGTTAGGTGCCATGCTAAATTCTCCATCAGTGTACCGGAACAGGCATCAGAGAGTGGCAACTAGGGCATTTTCACCGGAAATACATTGCAGTGTTAATGTAAAGCTACTTGTGACTAATAAATATACTTTATGTTAAGGAATGGTGAACCCGTTAGCACATAGAGGGTGGCATTTTTCAGCTGTGCTGATCCCAAAACCGGAAAAACCCACCCAAGGTTAATGGACCTTTGCGTGGTTCGTCCCTGCACGCTTTCCCATGGCGGTGGGATGGGAAAAAAACCCCTGAGTGTCTGAGATGTACGGGATAGTGTCCAAAAGTGTGCAGATTAGATTGATTGGTCATGCTAAATGAATCCTAGGGTAAATAAATATGAGGGGTTATGGAAATAGGGCCTGGGTGGGATTGTGTTCGGTGGGCCAAATGGCCTCCTTCTGCACTGTAAGGATTCTATGGATATAATTACATACAAGGGGATATTAGATAAATACATGAGGAAGAAAATAGTGTAATTGAGTTGAAAGGAAGGTTGGTAAATTCTATATTATTATTTTTAATTATTATTAATAATAATCAAGGTTGGATTGAGTGAAAATCACAGGTCAGTTACTTTTTTAAAAAAAAATCTTTATTTATTTCTTCATTATTTGGAGAAAATGGCAGAGTGGACTTTCATTTAATGGGATAAGACAAAGGGAGCGCTGATGTGTTTTATTTTCAGTAATATTGTTCTTCTGGGATTGGAAGTGATTCGTGAACCATCCTACTGGGCAACATTGAGAGACACTCATCAAGGAGCTGGGGTAAAAAAAACTAACCTCAATTATAAAACAGCAATTAATAAATCCTGCAGATCCTGCAGATCTGGAGTCGTACCTTGTCCATCATTCAACATCAGTATCAGATATCTTAGGCTGTACTCCCATTCAAGACATGGGCAGCAAAGGTTGGAAATTTCCTGGCCCTGCCTGCCCACCTCGACAGAGAGTGCCCACTAAGGTGGGATTTTCATCCAGAGGGTGACATAGGATGCAAGTTGTGAATTGAATTCAGGTTCACCATTCCCAGAAAGAGTTAAGGGGCTGCCTATTCAACAGGCCCTCCTGGATGTTCTGGGACTTGTGCCAGTTTTAATAACACAGCAAGTCAAAGATCAGTTCCTCTAGTCCTCATTCCTCACTCCCCATATCGCATCCACACCACCTCATACCCTCCAGCACCCAACCACCATGGTGCCTCATACTCTCCATACCAAACTGTGCCCATTAAGTGAGAACTGGGGGCACGGGAAAATCCCAGAATTGGATTCCAGCCATTGTTATTTAATGTCCACCGAGTCACCTCAACTCCATGAAAATTCATCTGGATATTGTTAATGAACCATTCATCTGCACAAGTTACACTGGCTCTCAAATGATTTAACTTTTATGGAAACCAGATGTATATTTGTTACTACTATTTTTACAACAACCTGCACGGTGTTACTTCTAAAACAAAACAGCAAAGGGGAATGCCTGTTTTTGGGAGGAGGTAATGCAATGGTATTGCCATTAGACTAGTAATTCAGAGACCCAGGGTGATGCTTTGGAGACCCATGGTCAAATCCCATCATGGCAGAGGATAAGATGTTAATTCATAGAATCGTAGAATCCTACAGTGCAAAAGGAGGCCATTCAGCCCAACAAGTTGGCACCAACTACAATCCCACCCAAGCCCTATCCCCATGCATTTACCCTAGCTAATCCCCCTGAGACTAAAGGGAAATTTAGCATGGCCAATCCACCTAACCTTATTCAATAAATACCTGGAATCAAAATGACCCTGAAACCATTATTAATTGTCAAAAAAACCCACCTGGTTCACTAATGTTCTTTAGGAAAGGAAATCTGCCATTTTTACCTGGTCTGGCTTACAAGTGGCTCCAGATCCACAGCAATGGAGCTGACTTTTAACTACCCTCTGGAGTGGCCTAGCAAATCACTCAGTTCATCGATAGGCATTAACTGCTGGCCCAGACAGAGCCATGCACATCGCATGACTGAATGAGAAATTGGACATATATGTGTAGTCCATCTTCAAAATGTTACCATGACTACAGATTCAAGTATTCAATAAACACAACTTTCTGAGTGATTCCTGTCGGCATCGTGTAATAGCAAATCTCTACAAAGCCACTTGTGATGCTAACATACATGGTGCACAACTAACTGGAAACCTCAAGTTAGCTAGAAATTTGGCCTTGAGCCTCATTAACCTCATTAATATGGTATTGCCAAGTGGCAAAATAATAAATCCGCAAGGTAGACCACCCCCCGCCCCCCCACCATTCGTTTGCTAATATTTGGTTTTATAGGAAGGAAGAACAGAACTTTTGCTAGGCAAGAATTATTAAGAGTCTGCAACTAATGAACAGTTTTGAAACCTTTCACTACACCATGTCTGTTGTTTTGGGATCAGGAGACTCTTATTTAGTCACAAGAATTGCGAAGTACACAACAGTAAATTGATTGTTTTAATGGACTCCAAGGCATGTGTTTATCTTTGCCTGTTGTGACTTGTCTAAGACTGGTAGCTGTTAAGAATGATTTATTGCAATAGCCATGATGTGGAGAAACCAGCACTGGACTGGGGTAAACACAGTAAGAAGTCTCACAACACCAGGGTAAAGTCCAACAGGTTTATTTGGTAGTAAATGTCACAAGCTTTCGGGGCTCTGCCCCTTCGTCAGGTGAGTGGAGAGTTTAGATGAGTGAAGAGAGCAGAGTTTCTAATACCAGGGAGGAAGACAAATACACTGCATCCAGCCTAGAATCCAAACACCTTCTAACCAAAACTGAAAGTAAGAACTCTTATGAGAGAAAAAAAAGTGTTCTACCTGACCTGTCAATCATTCCCCCCCCTCAACAATTCAAAAGGGTTGTAAATGCGTAAAGCTCCGGGAGAGTGCATTAGGTCCAAATTGAAAATAAACAAAAACCCTATTATGTGACTCTAATAACAATAAAAGGTTATTGAGTCAGGCAGGTCGGCAACAAGCACAGAAGGCCTTCTTAAACCAGCTGCAGAGAAACATGATTGAAATACTGTTCTAAAAGGCATGGCACATCAAACCATCACCACCCTGTTTTATCTTAGATCATCACCCCTCTTGTCATTTAGTCTTTTCTGCCTTCCAAAATATCAGACCTTCCCTTTGAATCTCTCTTCCCCTCTCTTCCAATTCCTGTCACTGCACATGCAGAAAACCTGATACATCTCTAACTTTTATGAAATTACAATTTTTTTTAGAAAAAGTATGTACTCATTCCTTCATTCCTCCAGAGAAGAAATTTGTTTTTTTTTCTTGAACATTAACATTGCAGTTTTCTTGATTGATTTGACTGGCACTCTTTACTTCAAGAACCATAGAATCCCTACAGTGCCGAAGGAGGCCATTTGGCCCATCGGGTCTGCACTGACGCTCCAACAGAACATCTTACCCAGGCCCATCCCACGCCCTGTCTCTGTGACCCCACACATTTACCTTGCTAATTCCCCTAAACTACACAATAAAACATGGCCAATTCACATAACACCTGCACATTTTTGCTCACCTCTGCTCAACTCTCCAGAGTAAAAAGTCTCACA
This sequence comes from Carcharhinus amblyrhynchos, assembly GCF_965287045.1. Taxonomy (NCBI): domain Eukaryota; kingdom Metazoa; phylum Chordata; class Chondrichthyes; order Carcharhiniformes; family Carcharhinidae; genus Carcharhinus; species Carcharhinus amblyrhynchos. Next base: position 9,561,829 of record NC_137347.1, on the reverse strand, counting down.
ACACCAGGTTAAGGTCCAACCAGTTTATTTGATAGTGTCTGCACCTTTAAGACTTGAATAGCAGATTAGCTGTAAGACTCACATTCTAATCAGTATTCTATAAACTACGTGTGCCTTTATATGCCTTTCTCTGATCAGAACTTTCCACCCACTTGACAAAGGAACAGCGTTTCCTAAAGCTTGTGGGTTTACTATCAAATAAACTGATTGGACTTTAACCTGGTATTGTGAGACTTCTGACTGTGTTTACCCCAGTCCAATGCCGGCATCTCCACATCACAACTCTCCAGAGCCAGCTTTGTCAGTGTGATATGGATGTGCCGAAATTCAGCCAGAAGCAAACACTTTACACTAAAAAATTCATTGCACTAGTACTTTTCTGAGGAAACTGCAGGTTTCTTGTGTAATGCGTTAAATCCCATTTGACAAAGTAAATCATTGGAAACATCTGAATCTTAAATTCTAATTTAAAAATGTAATTAATTGTGATTGCAAAGGCAACATGTTGCTACCTAAACAAACCTGCCTGTATTGATTTTCTAGAGGGAGTATTACTGCTCTGTATGTAAAGCAGTTGTGCTGTGGGGTTTCTTGAGGCAAGAGGCTAGAATGTTTTAGTGCCACGTCTGATGTGCTTTACAGTCGCATTCACAGCTCCAGAGATCCACTTGGTGTCCACTCAGTTGTCAGGAAATTAGCTACAGTTGAATGATAAAGGATGCAGATAGGATAGTAATCGCGCAAGCATCGTTTGTTCATTTTAAGTAAATAGAAAAAGGCTAATATTACAAAGCAGTAGGATGAAAGAGGACAGAAAATTCAGCAACATCCTTGATGCCCTTATTGGCATGTAAAGAAAAACTGCTGAAGGACTACGCTAAAAAGTCACAGTGCAAAATTCCAAAGCTTCAGCCCCACAATGAATACTCACCTATAAAAACTGGATATTGTGACAGAGCCTCACCTCTTAAAGTAATCTTCTGAAAGGATGATAATGATTTCAGTTTCAGGTTAAAAACTGTATTTTCAAACACATTTTGCTCTCTGTTTCAGTTACTCTTCTTACCCAACATTCTGCCCATCTGATCAAACACCCAGGTCTTTTTATTCGACCATCACCATAAAGGGGAAGAACAAAAACTTTTAATGGCTGATGTCACACACATGCACCCTCACACACACTCTCGCTCTCATACACACTTTCACGCACACACACACACACACACACACTCCCTCACACACACATACATTCTCTCTCACACACACATATTCTCTCACACACATACATACACATTACACATTCTCTCTCTCACACACACACACCTACATCCTTTAACACTTACACTCTCAGACATTCCTTTGTGCGCTTGCACACACACACACACACACACACACACACACACACACACACACACACACACACACACACACACACACACACACTCGCTTTCTCTCATTCATAGAACCATTGAACCACAGAACACTACAGCACAGAAATAGGTCCTTTGGCCCGTCTCGGCTGTGCCGAACCATTTTTCTGCCTAGTTCCACTGACCTACACCTGGACCATATCCCTCCCCACCCCTCTCATCCATGTATCTGCCCAAGTTGTTCTTAAATGTTAAAAGTGAGCCCGCATTCACCACACTTCATCTGGCAGCGCATTCCACACTCCCACCACTCTCTGTGCGAAGAAGCCTCCCCCTAATATTCCCTTTAAACTTTTCCCCCTTCACTCTTAACCCATGTCCTCTAGTTTTTTTTCCCCTAACCTCAGTGGAAAAAGCCTGCTTGCATTCACTCTGCACACTCTGGCTGGAATTCTATCAAAAAAAAATTAATTGTTGAATCTGCAGGAAAGCTGGAGTAATTCACTCTGTTTTTTCAATGGGAGATCACACTAGAATCTCCCACACTCTGTGCAATGCTGTGGCCACAGTTGTGAATATCATTAGATTTCAGGGTTGGGGCCTATTACAACGTAAGAACATAAGAAATAGGAGCAGGAGTAGGCCATCTAGCCCTTCGAGCCTGCCCCGCCATTCAATAAGATCATGGCTGATCTGTCATGGCTCAGTTCCACATTCCCGCCCTCTCCCCATAACCCTTAATCCCCTCTCTTATCAAAAACCCATCAACCCGCGTCTTAAAAATATTTAGCGAGGCAGCCTCCACCACTTCAACGGGCAGAGAATTCCAGAGATTCACCACCCTCCTCAACTCCGTTCTAAACCGCGCCCCCCCTTTATCTTGAGGCTGTGCCCCCTAGTCCTACTGTCCTTTCTGAGCAGGAAGAGTCTCTCCACCTCTATCCTATCCATCCCATTCATCATCTTATATGTCTCAATGAGATCTCCCCTCATTCTTCTAAACTCTAACGAGTACAAGCCTAGTTTATTCAGCCTCTCCTCATAGCTGAACCCCCTCAACTCCGGTATCAGCCTAGTGAACCTCCTCTGCACTCCCTCCAAGGCCAAAATATCCTTGCGTAAGTGCAGCGACCAAAGCTGCACACAGTACTCCAGCTGCGGCCTCACCAATGCCCTATACAGCTGCAGCAAGACCTCCCTACTTTTATATTCAATCCCCCTCGCTATGAAGGCCAGCATCCCATTCGCCTTCCTGACCACCTGCTGCACCTGCAGGCTGGGTTTTTGCGACTCATGCACAAGGACCCCGAGGTCCCTCTGCACCGTCGCCTGCTGCAGTTTTTCGCCATGTAAGTAATAGTAACTATTAAGTAATAATAACTATTCCCGCCCGGGAGGCTGAAACCAGCGGCCTCTGTGCAATGTCCCCAAACTGTCAGCCTCCCATTTGCTGGCCAGCCCAGGAACCTGGCAATGCTGCCCCCCACCCCTCCTCCCCACAGACCAATCACAGCTTAATACCCATCGTCCCTGTCCCAGAGTACCCCGATCTCCAGCTCCTCCCCACCCTTCCCCGCAGCGCAGACCCCTCCACCCCGCGAGGCAGACACCACTCTAGCAGACCCACCCCTAGCCTTCCCCCATCGCTGGTCACCCTCCTGCCTTGACTGATCTCAATGGCAGAGTGGCAGTGGGAACCCTCACCCCCACCGATTGCTCCTGAGGACCCACCCATAGGCTCGTCCCAAAGCACACCCCCCCCCCCACCAACACACAGGCTATACCCCCTTGGCACTGCCCCATGCCCAGCCATCAGTGCCAAGGTACCCCTTGAGCACTGGTGCCTTGACCCTTGGGCAGTGGCAGGGGACACCAGGCTGGCGTTAGCAGGAAATACATGCCCAGGGAGCATCCTCCACCACCCAACCCCCCCCCTCCTCCCCCGGCCAGGGGGCGGGGGTGGGGGGGAGGAGGGGGAGGGACGTGCATGGTGGGGGAGGGGAGCAATTGTCCCACCTTCACTCCAGCGGGGTTGTCCTGATAGTTCTCCGAAAGTGAGGAGTTAGTGTAATCCCCACTGGAGTGAAACAGTCTGGTGGGTTGGGAGATGCTAGTGGGCCTGGAGAATTCAGTCCTGGGCCCACGAATTACATTCCAAATAGATTTAAAATCTATTAAAATTACTTAACTGGTCTTCCTGCCGGTTTCCAGCATGGATCTGATGGCACCATAAGTACGACGCTGGGAGATGCGCCCACGGCAGGACACATCCTGCGTGTGGCCAGTCGGTTGCAAGATTCTCCCACCCCACTGCACTAGCAAATGATCATGGCGTGGTGGGAGAACCGCCTTCTTCCCTCTCTTTCACACGCACACACACGCACAAACCTTTTCACACACACTCTCTCTCAGCCATACACATTCCCTCTCACGCACAGACTCTCTTTCTCTCACACATACATACACAATCTTTCATATGCAAGCACACACAATCTCTCAAACACTCTCTGACTCTCCGACATATATTCTCACATGCTCACATACACAGTCTGTCCCACACATGCACGTACACACACACACACACACACACACACACAGTTTGAAGAAAATAAAAAAGAGAAAAGCTCTACAATTGAAACCTAGAAAAGGCAACACATGAATATCATAAGCAGTAAAATCCCATGAGCAGTTACCTCAGCTATCCCTCCAGGTCTTTTTAACTGCCAGTGTCTCCAACAATGACATGTTTGTGTTTGTGGAGTCAATGCAAGGTCACATTATTCAAAAGGGATTGTTAAAAAAAAACAGTATTGCACTCGGCTGAAATAGTGATATGAAGAAGCTGCAGCAAAATATCTCTGCTGTTGTTGAGACCTTGCCTGGAAGTCACCCAATGCCGTTCACCCAGGGGTGGCGATGGCCTCGTGGTGTTATCGCTAGACTATGAATGCAGAAAATGTTCCAGGGACTTGGGTTCGAATACCACCACAACAGATGGTGGAATTTGAATTCAATGTAAAAAAATCTGGAATTAAGAATTTACTGATGACTATGAATCATTGCTGATTGTCAGAAAAACCCATCTGGTTCACTAATGTCCTTTAGGGATGGAAATCTGCCGTCCTTACCTGGTCTGGCCTATATGTGTCTCCAGGGCCACAGCAATGTGGTTGACTCTCAACTGCACTCGGGCAACTAGGTGTGGGCAATAAATACTGACCAGCCAGCAATGCCCGCGTCCCACAAATAAATAATCTCTGCAATCTCATTGGCATTCATCTGAGGAAAAATCAGAAAACATGAGGGTGTCCCATCGACCCTGGAATAAATTTGTGGTCCCACAGTATTCATTGTGGACATGGACCCCACGTCTTGCCACTCTTCCCCATCTATGTGGACTCTGCACACTTAAAGAGTAAAAAGAAAATAATATCTTGTTGATAATATGCAGCCATTGGGCTGTGCCGTCAGGTAGCACATTGGGTTTAACCTTCAGCACTTGTATCGGTGAATGGCCTTTCTCTCTGGTTCCCACTGGATATAAGATTAAGCAATCTAAGTAAAGTACATGCCACGTTCTGTATTATGGCAGAACATGAAAGTAACAGTTTGAATTGGGATCATGTTGTATTCCATTTTGTTACCTGTTATTGAGGCAATATACTGCAGCATTCTAGTGCCAATATATATTTACAGCATCAGCGACGTTAAGATGGTGCAAAAAATTCCAAAGCGCTTCACAGGACTGTTATTGGACAAAGTTAAACATGTAGCCACATCAGGAGATATGAGGACAGAAGACCTGAAGCTTGGTTGAAGATGCAGGTTTTAAGGAGCATCTTAAAGGCAGTGGAATTTTGCACAACCTCAAATTTTTGGAGAGTGGAATTGGGAGACCAGTCATAAGGATGTTGGAATAATTAAGTCAAAAAAAAAACAAATGTCTTGGCAGAGAGTTTCAGCAGCAGATGTGCTGAGGTAGGGGCCATCTGAGAATAGTACTACAATTCGGAGTTTACTGTTCATCAACGTTATAGCAAGAAATGAAAGAAACTGGGGTGGTGGTGGGGGAGGTGGGGGGGGGGGGGGGGGGGGGGGTGGAAGGGAGTGGTAATTGTGGCACTATGCAAGGGCCAGAACAAGTGTCAGGCTCACATAACTGCGGGGTCACAAAACCACTCACGATAGCTCCATATCTCAATCAGAATCCTAAGGATTATTGAATTTTCTGAACTCGCCTTGTCCTAGACGGTGTCTCAAGATACACAATGGCAGGCTTATATTTTTGATTTTTTGCTAGCTTATCATATAGGATTAGTATCAGCCATAATCAAACTGATTGACACAAGAGGCTCGGAATAAACTGGTCTACTGCTGTTCATAGTTTATACTGCATCAACCTGCCAAAGAATCATTGTATAGATTCACAAATGAAGTAGCAGAAAAAGGCTATGCTCAAAAGGCACCAGAAATGCCAGAAAACCAAGGCGCTCTCCAAATAGGGGCACGTTATCCCTCTGAATGTATATGTCACCATCTTAGAACCAGAGTCGTGTGCATTGGAAGTAGATTGCCTTTTGCAATCTTTCTCTTAACCTTTCCACACCTTTGATTTGATTTGACTTTGACTTGATTTATTATTGTTACATGTATTGAGATACAGTGGAAAGTATTGTTTATTGCGAACTATGCAGACAAAGCATACAGATCTGAGAGCACATAGAGGAGAAGGAAAGAAGAGGGTGCAGAATATAATGTTACAGTCATAGCTAGTGTGTAGCGAAAGATCAATTTAATATTAGGTAGGTCCATTCAAAAGTCTAATGGCAGCAGGAAAGAAGATGTTCTTGAGTTGGTTGGTCTGTGACCTCAGACTTTGTGACTTTTTCCTGACGGAAGAAGGTGGAAGAGAGTATGTCTGGGTGCATGGGATTGTTGATTATGTTGGTTGCTTTTCTGAGGTGGCAAGAAGTGTAGATGGAGTCAATGGATGGGATGCTGGATTGTGTGGATGGACTGGGATACGTTAACAACCCTTTGTAGTTTCTTGCAGTCTTGGTCAGAGCAGGAACCATACCATACTCATGGTGCATAGGTCAGACTTCCATCTGTTTTGGTGGGTGATTATCCCTGAAACAGGTCACTTGTCTGTTGCACGACATAAAGCATATACACACCACACACGCTAAAGGACAATTTAACGTGGCTAATCCGCCTAACCTTCACATCTTTGGAGTGTGGGAGGAAACCAAAGCATCCAGAAGAAACCATACAGACCATGGGGAAAATGTGCAAGCTCCACACAGACAGGTCACCCAAGGCCGGAATTGAACCCAGGTCTCTGACACTATGAGGCCGCAATGCTAACCACTGTGCCACCATGCCTCGATCACTGACTGCACAACATTATGTTATGAACTTGTCTGGAAGGGTTCTGCAAAGTCGAACTGTTTGACATTGCAATTTAAGAAAACAAAATTCTCTCCTTGTTTTGCCATTATCAGAGAATAAAAATGTTAAATCAAAACATGTTGGCAATGAATATTTATCGCCAGTACATTTGCTGTCTGACTGAATATGTAATGCATTAATATATATGTATAGAAAATTAAATGAAAACAAACTCTCTCGAGAGTTGACAGTGGAAGGTTCACTGCCAAAAGCAAGTCCACCGTCTCCTTCCATATACTCATAAATGGAACAATTCTCTATTTCTATCGCATGTTCTTTAATCCCTGAATGGCCCCATTCACATTCATTTCACTTAATGCTCCTTTTATGTTGTATGGCGGCTCTTCGTATGTTGGACAGCTCTACGTTGTAAAGATTTTTTTTAACAATTTAAGGCAACATTTAATATTAAATTGAAGGTAGTGGAGGGCTGCAGGATTTACTATTTCAAACACACTGTACATACAGTTTGCGCCCTCTCCTGGGAACCAACTCTTGAAAAACACGTAATACTGTCCGTATCCCGAATATTTATCCTTCCAACTTGCCCATCAAGCTGGACAATTTATTCTATCCCCTGTCGAGGAGGCGATAGCCCAGTGATATTACTGTTACACTATTAATCCAAAAACTCAGCTGATGTTCTGGGGACCCGGGTTCGAATCCCACCATAGCAGATGGTGGGATTTGAATTCAAAATATCTGGAATTAAGACTCGACTGATGACCATGAAACCATTGTCGGTTGTTGAAAAAGCCTATCTAGTTCACTAATGTCCTTTAGGGAAGGAAATCTGCCGACCTTACCCGTTCTAGCCTACGTGTGACTTCAGATCCACAGCAATGTGATTGACTCGCAACTGCCCTCCAAGGGGAACTAGGAATGGGCAATAAATGCTGGCCAGCCTGTGATACCCATGTCCTATGAATGAATGAATGAATAATATGACTGTATTCCTCCTTTCCTTGGCTCAACAATAGCACTCTATACCTGAATTGATACGTTGATTGATCAATACAGAATTGATACTCCCCATGTTGCCCAGGTTTGGATGAGGTAACATGTCATACTTGCCATTGTGGAAGCATGGGGAGTTCATTTATACATTTGTGCCTCCAGTACTTTTGGAATCTGGTGGAGGCCCATTGAATTCTGTACCCAAATTCCCATTATTTACATACAACATTTAAACCTTCAACACCATTATTCCCATGAGACTCATCTACAACCTCCATGGCCTGGATCTCAGCTCCTCCCTCTGCAACTGGATCCTCACCTTCCTAACCCACAAACCACAATCAGTAAGGATAGGCAACAACTCCTCCTCCACGATCATCCTCAACACTGGTGCTCCACAAGGCTGTGTTCTCAGCTTCTTGCTATATTCCTTATACACTTATGACTGTGTGGCCAAATTCTCCTCCAATTCGATTTCGAGTTTGCTGACGACACCACTGTGGTGGGTCGGATCTCAAACAACGATGAGACAGATTATAGGAATGAGATAGAAATTCTCGTGAACTGATGCAGTGCCAATAATCCCCCTCAATTCAACAAAACTAAGGAGATTGTCATCAGCCTCAGAAAGAGTGGAGGAGAACATGCCCCTGTCTACACCGACAGGGATGAGGTAGAAAGGATCAAGAGCTTCAAGTTTTTCGGTGTCCAGATCATCACAATCTGTCCTGGGCCCCCCATGCTGACACTATAGTTAAGAAAGCCCACCAAAGCCTCTAATTTTTCAGAAGACTAAGGAAATTTGGCATGTCAGCTACGATGCTCGCCAACTTTTACAGGCACACTATAGAAAGCATTCTTTCTGGTTGTATGAAAGTTTGGTATGGCTCTTGCTCTGCCCAAGACTATAAGAAACTACAAAAGATTGTAAATGTAGCCCAATCCATCACGCAAACCAGCCTCCCATCCATTGATTCTGGGCCTGATTTTACCATTTTGATTCTAGTCCGCTGAGCGGACTTGAAAATGGGATTCGACTTTTAGACCCGTTCTTGACTTTTAGACCCCCATACGCACTCTACCTGAAAAAATATCAGCGAGTTCGAATGACAGTGCAGAAGCCTGTGGGCAGGGCTTAACACATCTGAAACCACGCAGCTCTGATCAGCGCCTCCAACTGCACGTGTGAAGAAGAAAAGATAGAATGCGCAACTCTTGCCACATCTCTCCCTGGATAACACCTCTCCCCGGGCTCCCACAGACATTGCCCTGCTCCTACAACATTACTGACCCCCCCTTACCCCCCCCAACTCCTCTACCACCCAGACTGATTGTGACCCCCTCCCTGCCCTTCCAAACCACCAACCTCAAGGCAGAGTGGCAGCCCTACCTGTCCCTCACTCTACCTTCCCCCTCACTGATCTCAGACAGAGTGGCAGTGGATGCTGCCCAACCCCCACTGATCTCAAGCAGAGAGCCATCGGGCGCTCGGCACTTACCTCCTCACTAACTGGACACCCAAATTGGACTTTTGTAGAACATGTCTGTTCCGTGCCAATTCTGGATGGGCAAACGCAGTGATAAAGGGGGAAGTGCCAATAAGGTTGGGCGTGCATCCATTAAGTTAATTTAAATGCATGCAAATACATTTAAATGGCCATTACACCCATTTAGGGCACGGTCCCATTTTGGGGCCTTGGTAAAGGCTACTTTCCTCATGCCCGACTTTACCAAGTTTTCACGCCTGAAAACGGGCACAACTTGATGGTAAAATCCGGCCCTCTGCCAACATTTCCCACTGCCTCAGAAAAGCAGCCAGCATAATTAAGGACCCCATGCACTCCGGACATTCTCTCTTCCACTTTCTTCCATCAGGAAAAGATACAAAAATCTGAGGTCACGTACCGACCAATTCAAGAACAGCTTCTTCCCTGCTGCTGTCAGACTTTTGAATGGACCTACCTTGCATTAAGTTGTTCTTTCTCAACAGCCTAACAATGACTGTAACATGACATTCTGCACTCTCTCATTTTCTTCTCTATGAGTGGTATGCTTTGCCTGCAGAGCATGCAAGAAACAATGCTTTTCACTGTATGCTAATAGACATGAACAATAATAAATCAAATCAAATTGAACCAGATGAATAAGCCAGTCTCTATGTTGGAAGTTATGTATATTGGGATCATTGTCCCTTTAAGGGAATGGGTCAGGTGACCTGAGATGTGGGGTGAGCTGTAGGCATCCGCTCTGAGTGGGTAGTTAATGTTTGGAGTGTAGGGCAAGTAGGCTGAATAAAGCTCTGTGTTCCCTGATGTCTGGCTATTGAGAAATTACTGAGGAGATACCTCAGTCCTCAGAGATTTAACACTGGGCACATGAACTTGTAACACTTATTATCATAGTCAATACTGGAACCAAAGTGGAGAAACATTTGGAACAAGACGGGCAACACGACAGCTCAGTGACTGTCACTGTTTGCTGTGCAGCTACATGGACCTGGATTGGATCTCTGACTTGGGTCGGTATCTGTGGGAGTTTCCCCCCCTGCTTGCGTGGATTTTCCCCGGGTGCTCCGGTTTCCTCCCACACCCCAAAAACCTGCTTTTAGGCTGATTGGTGTTAACAAATTGCCCCTAAATTAGACCTCCCCAAATCTGGTGTAGAGAAAAGTCATAGGTAGAAGAAGGTAGATGAGGCATTCACTGAACGCTAAAATGGCGACGTGGGCTTGTTGGGCCGAAGGGCCTGTTTCCTGTGCTGTGTTGTTCTTTGTTCTTTGAATAGAGGGCAAAATCAAGATTAACATCTACCTTCTTTCCCTGTCAAATACTGTTTACTCTTGGATGGGATAAAGTACAACAAATTATTTCCGTTTCTTGGTTTCCCTCACCATTTAAATATATAATTTTTCTACAACTTCACTGAACCCAATCTTGTTACATTCACAAACCACATTGAACACAGAATTGTGTCTAAATTGGTAGTTCCTGTATAATAAGACTTGTGTGTGTTTGTGAAGATTCATTAAACTGTCCCCAGAACAGCAATGCTGGATGATTCACCTTTGATATTAGTGCCCATATAAAAGGCATAGCAGGAAAAGCAACTGTATTGGGCAATATGCAATAAATGTATTTTTACATCTTACTGGAGTGTGTGTTATCACTTTGTATCGAAATTCAGCAGACAGACAACAGTGGAGCATTTGTCAATAATTCTCATTTTCCACCTGTCCGATATTGTTAAGTATTCACTCACGCAGACTTTAGCGGCTCACATTCTGCAAGTAATCAGTCTAAGTTAATAATCCCCTTTCTGGCCTGGTGTAAGTTCTTCAAGTCTTGACTCATTGGAAAGAATCATGATCCTGATGTACACAATCCGCAATCAAGCGGATGCTGTTTGTTCCCAGACAGATTCCCCGTCATTAATCTCGGCCGTGACACTCCAGTGCCTTATCGATTTCCCATCTGTTTTCCCATCAATAGTCTGGTCACATTTAAAGTCAACGTGATGCAGTCACTTAAAACAAAAAAGGCAGTTTATCTTGAGACTGCAGATCTAATGTGATCAATGCCTTCTTGAGAATGAGCCAATCATCACTTCTTTATTGAAATGGATTCTGCTGTAATAGTGCATTGATTATAATTGAATTCTGGTGTATTCTTGGCACCTACGGTTTTCTTGCAACCCGAGTGGAAATGTTAACTTGGGTTCTTTTCAAGGCGGATAATGGATGGTGAGGTCCAATGTTAAACTGAGGGTTTTAACTAATTAACTAATTAACCAGTGCTATTGCAAAAGGAGTTGGCACAGTAGCCTTGGATAACTGCCTGTGTGGAGTTTGCATGTTCTCCCCATGTCTGTATGGGTTTCCTTCGGATGATCCAGTCTAGGGCCTGATTGGTGCAGATTCAATGGGCCGAATGGCTTCCTTCTGTACTATAGTGTTCCATAAGTATTTTGTTATATAATTGATCAAAAGCTATTGTATATGTTACATTTGTGAGGATAAAAGAAAGTGGGGTTGCAGCACATAGGTTGGTTGCAATCTACAAGGCAGATTTATTAATAAGTTGTTTACTGTACAAAAACTGATAAAAAGCCCACAAAGTAGCCGATGACGTCACAGACTAAACACGTGACTAGAATCTTAGAGTGACAGCATGAGACAACATCTTCCCAAATACATAAAAACCAATATGGCGGCATGGTGGCACAGTGGTTAGCATTGCTGCCTCACAGTGCCAGGGATCAGGGTTTGATTCCTGGCTTGAGTCACCATACATGTGGAGTTTGCACATTCTCCCCGTGTCTGCGTGGGTTCCCTCTGGGTGCTCTGGTTTTCTCCCACAGTCCAAAGATGTGCAGGCTAGGTGAAATGATGATGCTAAATTCTCCGTCAGTGTACACAAACAGGTGCCAAAGTGTGTCAACTGGGGGGGAGTGGTTTCACAATAAATTCCCAACAGTGTGAATGTAAACCTATTTGTGACACTAACAAATAAATCTTTTCTAAAAACTTTTAACTTTTTAACTTCAATACACATAAATACCAAAAATCAACAATCTGATCAACGTAACTGGTGGCAGAATCCTGAATGACCCTTAAGGATGTAAGTGATAGGATGAGGAACAGACCATAAAGACCATCAAATCTGCTCCACTGTTTAATATGTTCGATTCTGCCCATTCACCATGATTCCTTAGAGACCAAAGATCTGCCTGTCTCAGCCTTAAGCATATTCGATGATGAAGCATTTACAACCAGACTTCCACAGATTCAGAAACCTTTGATTGGAAGGCTTGGCCCTTTATTTTGTGATTGTGCTCCCACTTCCAGATTCCTCAGCCTGGGCAAACAGCCTCTCAAAGTGTGTTGGAGGGGAAATTTCAAATGGAGGTGTTCACATGCATCTGTAATATTTGTAGGTTAGAAAGGTGCTGTCGAAGGATTTTTGGTCATTTCTGTGATGCATAATATAGATATGCAGCGCCAGGAGTCACAGGCTGGCACTGCCAGGGTGATGTGGGTATGCTGGCGTTGGACTGGCGTAAACACAGTGAAAAGTCTGACAACACCAGGTTTTAGTCCAACCTATTTATTTGATAATATACTCACAAGCTTTCGGGTTAGTCCCTTTGTCAGGTGAATGGAGAGTTCTGGCCTCAGACAGAGCATATAAAGCACAGACAGTTTACAGATTACTGATTAGAATGCGAATCCTTACACCTAACATTCTAATCAGTAATCTCTAAACTGTCTGTGCTTTATATGCTCTGTCTGAGGCCAGAACTCTCCATTCACCTGACGAAGGGACTAACCCGAAAGCTTGTGAGTATATTATCAAATAAATAGGTTGGACTAAAACCTGGTGTTGTCAGACTTTTCACTGCCAGGGTGCCCATGCTCAGGTGGCACCACCTCCTCACCGCCCAACACCCTGGAGGGCCCCTATTAACCCCCCGCCCTTCATTCTGGGGAAGTGTCCTGCTAGTTCCCCGAACTTGAGGAGCGAGTCTGAATCCCGCCAAAATGATGTACTCCTGGTGGGGTGGGAGATTCAATCGGGATCGTTCAGGTCCCGGTAATTAACAAATATACATATTTAAAATACACACAGAAAGGAATTAAATGACTTACCTGTCTCCCCATCGATTTCCAGTGTGGTTTGACTGGCAACTGTTCACCGGCTCTGGGACGTGCGCATGCATTCCCAGCACATGCGCAAATCCCTGTTCAAGGCCACAGATGTGCGTCTCCCACCACGACCCGATAGTAAAGTTGTGGGCCGCAATCGGAGAATCACGGCCCATATCTCCATTCTGCTACTTCTTCAATGTTGCTGGGTCTAAAGCCTGGACCTCCCTCCCTATCAGCACTGTGGATGTTCCTACATCACATGAACTGCAGTGGCTCAAGAAGGCAGTTCACTCTACACCACCTTCTCAAGAGGAAATAGGAATGGTTAACAATTGTTTGAGTTTACCTTTAGTTATTAGCATCAGGAGTAGGCTTACGTTAACACTGCAGTGAAGTTACTGTGAAAATCCCCTAGTCGCCACACTCTGGCGCCTGTTTGGGTACTCTGAGGGAGAATTTAGCATGGCCAATGCACCTAACCAGCATGAGTTTCAGATTGTGGAAGGAAACCAGCGCACCCAGAGGAAACCCATGCAAACATGGGGAGAATGTGCAGATTCCACACAGACAGTGACCCATGTCAGGAATCAAACCCAGATCCTTGATGCTGTGAAGTAACAGTGCTAACTGTTATGCCGCTGTGCCACACCAGCCTTTTCCAGTGATGTTTATGCCTTGTGAGCAAATAACAAATGTCAAAGACCAGTCATCAAGCCAGGTATATAACTAAGTATTTAGATATATAGTCCTCAAGCTTTATGTAAACTTTTTGATAGTGAATATCCCTCGTTCGATGTAGAGACCTAAACAGCACACAGTGAATGAAGGATGTAAAACACTAACCAGCAAAACTTTAGAGTGACTATTTCTTTGCTGGTTAGTATTAAGGGGAAGATTTAACAGAGATGCTCAACACTATAAAGGGTTTTGATAAATAAAAACGATTTTCAGTGCCAGGGGGGTGGTCAGTAACCTCTAATTAAGGTCATTGGCAACAGAAGCAGAGGGGGAGATGAGGAGAATTCAATGTAAACAGTGAGTTGCTGTGACCTGCAAGGCACTGCCTGAAAAGATGGTGGAAATAAATTCAATAATAACTCCAAGGATGGTCTCATCAAATCTCTTTGCAATTGACATCGTTATTCTTGCGCAATAATATGCTTGCAATAAATGCAAAAGTACCATTTGTCTTCCTTGTTGGTTGGGATAGGACTTTTGGATGGTGGTTTTTCCCACCCCTCCACCTGTAGAGATGGTAGCTAACTGATTACAACAGCCCCACAGCCATTTAACACTCACCCGGGTGGAAGCCCACCCCAGATCTGATTGGCCAGTGGCTCTGTAGGCTCAGAAGTGCTAGTAGCAGCAGTGGCCAAGAATGGTATTACAAGCTGATTATAACCCTGGAATCTAGAGCCAGTTAAGTGTAGGGAAGTCTCACAACAGCTAGGGAAGGTGAGGCCCAGTCAGGGTGGGGAGTGAGGAACTGAGGGTGGGGAAAGAGAAAGTGAGGGTGGGGAGAGAGAAGGTGAGGAAGGAAAAATTGAGATATGGTCCAGGGAGTTTGGAGGGAGCACTTTGGAGAAGGGTTGTTGAGGTAGGTGCCGATGTGAAAAGCATAATCAAGAGAGGCCTGCGGCTTGAGCACCCATGGGGTCGTCCCTCCACCCTGACTCCCTCTACCCCCAGACCCTCAAATCCTCCCAACAGCCTGAAAGGTGATGTCAGGTAGGAAGCGGTCATTAAGTGGACCTCTCCAGGCTCCACCCACCCCACATAAAATTGCAGGCATGTCAGGCAAGCAGGAAGGCAGCCCTGCCTGAAAACTGGTGGGGGAAGTGTAAAATCTTCCCCTTGGCATTTACCTGCATTTTTAATTTCTTTGCGTTACGTCTATAAGGGCACACAAACTCCTCCGAACACCGACCTTTTAAAATTGCTTATCATTTCGAAATGGCTGGGAGTTATTCGATTCATCAACTGTTACCATCGCGACAAAGTGCTGTTGGTCTGCCAACATTAACTCTGCTTATGATTCACGCACCAATGTTTTCCCTAATAACAAGTTCCATTACAGCAATTGATTTGGGCTCCAATAATCATAAACGCTGTTCAAAAAAAAAATTTCAAACTGGCTCCCAGACTCTGGCTACCTCCAAGAGTGCTTACTGAGATCAGAGTATGATGCAAGTCTCACATTGCAGTCCTTCTGTGCAGTTGTATTGTTCTGATCCTTGAGAACAAAGGAGACCTGGTCCTATTTTTATGCTATAATGCTGCTTTAATACATACTTTGCACATTTATCTAAGGATGATGCCTATAATCTCTTCAGCCTTTGCCTTGGTGCTACCAGTTTTGTTTGTAGTACAGTAAGTGATTAGGCTTGAAGCTTATCTTCATCTGGAGATCTGTTGTTCATCGAGACAGGATTACGCTTACTTTCTCACACTTTGCTTTCACAGCAATTCATGCTAAACTAAAGGAATTCTGGGCTTCTCATATTATTTCAAGCATTCGAACAGCAGATAAAAGTGAAAAGGAACCAGGGCAGTTCTCCCGAGCTCGCCAGTGGGGGGTGTGTTAGAGGAAGATGTATGATCCCGTGTCAGAGGCTGCAGAGTGGATCTGGAGGAATAACGCTGCATGGCTAGAATCATACATACTGGCATTTGTGGCTTTGGATAGTGTTTGTGGAAACCTGATTGAAATAGGGAGATACGGAGGAGATGGCCACAGACCTGGGTGGTGACAGCATGTCCAAGAGCTTATGAGAGGAAGGCCTGATTGGAAGTGTGTTGATAATTAGTGATATCAGGAGGGTCACCGCTGAGCAGTCTAATAAAGGGAAATGACAGAATGTCTTTGGAGAGTGAGGTAATTTGTGGTGATTACCCTCTTAAGATCAACTCAGCAGAAGAGGGTGGCCTGGCTTAAGGAACCAGTTGTTTGAAGTTTAAATGTTATTTATTAGTGTCCGTAATAACTCCACAGAGGTGAAAGTCCCGTCACCAAGTTACTTTATTTACCCCATATATCTGTCCGCAGCCAGCTCTCTAGTTGCTCCCTGCTAAATGCAGGCTAGGAAGCTGACACACCTGCTTTAAATAGGGAACATGTGGCTCCCTGATTTAACCATCAATTAGGATTCATCAGGTAGTTCTTTTAACGGTCCAACGCGTAAAGCAAACTCAAATTAACTTAGGGACAAATTAAGAGGGGCAGCCCACCCAAAAAGGACAGGGGGGACGGTCCAAACAGAAACCAAAGTCCAAAGGAAACTTAAAACATTAAATCAAAACGTGATTGTAAGGGTCAGGATTCATCGGGTAGTTCTTTCGAATACTAACTCAAAGTTACTTAGGGAGGACTCATCAGGTAGTTCTTTTAAGGGCCCAACGAGTAAAACAAACTCAAATTAACTTAGGGATAAATTAAGAGGGGCAGCCCCCCAGAAAGGAAGGGGGGACGGCCCAATCAGAAACTAAAGTCAAAAGGAAACTTAAAACATTAAATCAAAATGTGGTTGTAAGGGTCTATAACACACACCAGCCCCTGCGGTGCCCAACGGGCGTGGAAGGCGTTAACTGCACAGGACTCATCAGGTAGCTCTTATAAGGTACCAACAAATTAACTGAGGGAAGACTCGTGAGGTATGTCTTTTGACAACCCAACAAGTAAACAAACTCAAATTAACTTAGGGACAAATTCAGAGTGGCAGACTCCGAAAAGGAAGGGGGGAACGGCCCAAACAGGCACCAAAGTCCAAAGGAAACTTAAAATATTAAATCAAAATGTGATTGCCAGGGACTCATGAGGTATGTCTTTTCATACAACCAAATAAACTAACTCAAATTAACTTAGGGACAAAGTAAAAGGAGCAGCTCCCCAAAAGGAGAGGGGAGAACTCATCAGGTAGTTCATATTCGAACAAAGCCAACATCATTAGCTTGGCTGGCCCCTGTACAGTTTTTCCAATTGATAAATACCCTTCATGTTTCTGATGAAGTCTGTGAATGTGCATCATTACAGAGAGGGAACCATTTACGTCAGGTGGCACAGGGCTAGGAAAGGGAGCTGTCCCCCAATAGTTGAGGTAAAATGTGATCAAGGAAGCAGATGGTTAGCCTCATGGATTAGCGATGGAGTGGAATTTTCCACACCCTCCCAAACCCCCCCAATTCCAGATGTACTTTCAGGCAGTGGAGACAACTAGGATCTTTTGGTCCTTTGATGACTATGGAGTTTTGAATGCCACGTAGCCTCCACCACCAGAGAATGCACCACATGGAGGTCGCCATCCTAGATCCGTCAAATTACAGCATCCCTATAATGCAGAAGGAGGCCGTTCGGCCCATCAAGTCTGAACGGACCATAATCCCGCCCAGGCTCTATTCCTGTAATCTCACACAAGGGTCAAGTTAGCATGGCCAATTAACCTAACCCGCACATCTTTGGAATGTGGGAGGAAACCAGAGCACCCGGAGGAAACCCACACAGACATGGGGAGAAAGTGGAAACTCCACACAAACTGTGACCAGAATTGAACCCGGGTCCCAAGCACCGAGAGGCAGTCACTGTGCCATTGCGCTGGCCAAATGGCGGGAGATCCCGCCAGCATGAAGGATTGAAAATTTTAGTCATGCACTGGAAATCTACTGCCTCGCCCGCCACGGAATCGGACTGGGTGAGGGGCGGACAATGGAAATATCCGTTGTTCTCAGGCAGGAGATACCAGCCTCGCTTGAGCAAGGCCATTAAATGCCATCCTTGGTTTCACAATGAGGACAAGCTAAAGGGTAGATGAGATTTGGCACCAGAATGGCTTGGCAAGCGAGGGAGGCATGGGGAGGCAGCTGAAGAGTGGGTTCTATCTTCTTTAAAGCTACAAGCCAGGAAGTTCACATCTTCAAACCTGCGTAACGGTTTACACAAAAAAAATCGCTCTTTGCAAGGAATGTGACTTTGAAGTGACACATTTAAATTTAAATCAGCATAAAGATTGTTATCTGAGTCTTAAAGCCGGTTTCTAATGATCGTTTGCGTAGTTGCTGCTCGAATTCACTAAAATAACAAGATTTTAAAGAGGATTTTATCTCCCTTAAGCTGTTTGAAAATGTGTTGGAAATGTTCTACCCACCACTCAATTTTCTTATTTCACTGCGCATCACTCGATTAACTGTTGAGAATACACACTGAATTCTGAAGGAAACAAGTGGATTTATAGCGATGATTAACGGGAAACATTTGACAGAACTTAAAGGTAAATTCACTGATCTCGTGCTCTCACCAAGGAACTGCACTTGAAGAGCGGGTGAGTCAGAGACACTTCAATAATGAGATATGTTACAATAAGATTCACCAACCCCTTGCAATCTTTTCAAAGAAGCTTCTCACCAGAATTTATCTTGCAGAATCGTGTGTCTTCAAGAGCTATTTAAACCATCTTGTTATTCTACCTCTCACTGTGAGTAACCTGCGGAAATATACATGTACTAGTTGTTGACTATGTTAAAGGTAATGATTCATTTATTCATTGCTAGGCCACAATTTGAGCTTACATTCAGTTTTAGACACCCCATAGTAGGATGGATATTGAAGGCATGGATAGTTTACACTGAACATTCACTCTGACAATCTCAGGGGTAGGAGACGATGGCAGGGAGTTTCCTTGGAGTTATCCTTGCTTCATTCTTCTTACTTCACCACAGGCTTGCTGGCAACCTGTGGAGAGAAGTTGCTGGGAATCTGAAACAAAAATAGAAAAACTCAGCTGGTCTGGCAGCATCTGCAGAGAGAGAAACAGAGTTATTTCCAATCCAGAGCATATTCGAATTGAAATGTTAATGCTGTTTCTCTCTCCACGGATGCTGCTGGACCTGCTGATGTTTTTCCAACACTTCTTGTTTTTATTTCAGATATCGAGCATCTTTTTATTGCTTTTATTCTCTCAGAGCTGTTCCGTCTCAACTTTGCAGCAAATGGGATGAAAATCCCATTTACTTGAGCAAACAGGTTGCCAGCAAACCTGCGGGGAAGTGAATGGATATTGAAGGCATGGAGAGTTTACAGTCAACGTTCACTATGACAATCTCGGTGTTGTAGGTAAAGATACCTCTGAGGCAAATTGTGAGTCAGAGTACAGCAGTTTATTCAAAAGCTTTTGGGAAATACACCTGGCACCTAACAGCAGTTCCCCAGGCATCTCCCCAAACACAAGTTAAGAGTATATATTTATACCGCCCCCCCCCGCCAAGTCACGTACACATCTTCTCATTCTCAGCAAGCTCCCAGGCTGTGGGTTGTTCTCCATGGTTGCCTCGGCATTTCTTCATGGTTATCTCAAGGCCACAACTGACGTGTGTGATTAGCCCTTAGCAAACATACAGGGCGACAAGACAAGTTAAAATTAACGGGCCAGTATAACAATCAATGCTCACAGGTTGTATAACATATGTATATGTATAGTATGTTGGTACATGACACATAAGCAGTATATAACGAATATATGAATATATTTAGGACATGCAAGCTTCACTATGTTAGACAAGAGTCCACAAAATTAAAGACACAAACATAACTACAAGCTGGGTCAGCTATATTTCTCAACGGGCTTATCATAAACTTGTGTGCAACAGCAAGGGCAGCTGCAGTCTCTTTGTCTGAGCACAAGAAAACAAATCCTGTGTCTATCTGAGAAACATGAAAACAAACTGCAGCATCAATTGTACAATATTTTTTACCATTCTCCAAGTACTACAAAGTTCATTAACTCATTCCCTGCTGCACAAGGATAGGAGACAACAGAGCTTGGTAAACTTTTGCTGCACTCCCTCTGTACATTCACCACCTGCTGGGTGAAGAAATTTCTCCTCCCTTCAGTTCTAAAAGGTTTACCCCTTATCCTCAATTTTGAGCCCTAATTCTGGATGCCCTCACCATTGGGAACACTCTTTCTGAATCCACCCTGTCTAATCCTGTTGGAATTTTATACATTTCTCTGAGAGCCCCACTCACTCTTCTAAACTCCAGCGAATACAATCCTAACTGACTTATCTCTCCTCAAAAGCAGACCTGCCATCCCAGGAATCAGCCTGGTAAACATTCACTGCACTCTCTCTATAGCAAGGACACCCTTCCTCAGATAAGGATACCAAAACTGCACACAACTGAACCAGGTGTGACCTCAACAATGCCCTATACAATTGTAGTAAAACATCCCTATTCTTATATTCCTCTCTGCAGATGTTGCCAGACCTGCCTAGTTTTTCCAGCATTTCCGGTCTTTATTTTATATTAGTTCTGAGAGAATTGCTGGCTGACTCACTATAGGGAAAGAGAAGGCTGAAAAGATTTGAAATATACTTTTCAAATAATGAAGCATTTTGCTTAATTGAATAAGGAAATCTTATTTCCTCTTGTTCGGGAGTCAGTGGCAAGGGATCTTAATTAATAATTGCCACTGAGAAAGTGAAGGAACAATTAAGGAATGTGATCTTGATACGGGATTGTTGGATTGAGAAAAGCACTTGTACAGGAATGAGACAATGTTGCAGCTCGTAATGACAATGTAGGATTAATCTTTGAAGCAAAGGGATTTT
The DNA here is from genome assembly GCF_965287045.1 of Carcharhinus amblyrhynchos. NCBI lineage: Eukaryota > Metazoa > Chordata > Chondrichthyes > Carcharhiniformes > Carcharhinidae > Carcharhinus > Carcharhinus amblyrhynchos. The sequence continues at coordinate 9,540,808 of NC_137347.1, read as the reverse complement.
TAGAATTCATTTACGAGCTGTGGGCTTCGTTGGTTAGACCAGCATTATTGTCCATCCCTAGTTGCCCTTCAGAAGGTGGAGGTGAAATACCTTCTTGAACTGCTGCATTCCCCGAGTGGAGGTACACTCACCATGCTGTTAGAGAGTGAATTCCAGGATTTTGCTCCAGCAATAGTGAAGGACCAGCGATATATTTCCAAGTCAGTGACTTGCAGGGGAACCTCCACATGATGGTGATCCCAGGCATCTATTGCTCCTCTCCTTTTAGACGGTAATGGTCTTTGACTTGGCAAGTGCTGCCTAATGAAGTTTGGTGAGTTCCTGCAGTGCATGGTACACACTGCTGCTCCTTTTTGTTGTTAATATCGGAGGGAGTGAATGCATGTGGAAGGGGCAGCAAACAAACGGGCTGCTTTGTCTTGGATGATGTCAAGCTTCTTGAGTATTGTTGGAGTTGTACTCATCCTGGCAAGTGGAGAGTATTCCATCACAATCCTGGGTTATGCCTTGTAGTTGCTGGGTAGGATTTGGGGTGGGACGGGGTGAGGGGAGTCATCAGGAAGGAACACACTTAGTTTTGGATTGTAGAGCTGCAACTGACATAATGTTTGGAATTTTACCGCCCTGCCCACCACGGGAATCGGAGCAGGCGAGGGTGGACAAGGGAAAGGGCCATTGACCTTAGGTGGGATTTTATAGTTTTGGGGCAAGCGAGGATGTAGAATTCTGTCCAATGGGCCAAAGGGCCTCATGTGCAGCATTTATAGCCGGAACTCTACCACCTCGCCTGCCATGGAATCGGCGAGGGCGTGGATCTGACAACAGGCCGACAGCTATGCCTGTGGTGATGGTCATAGTGAGTTACAGGAGTTACTTTATTACACACCAACAAGGCTTTTATTTACATTGTAGGATAGGTGTGACAGGAAGTAAGTGAGACTCTTACATTTCAACAATTTGAATGACCATTTTAACATCCGATGAGCAAGTGAATGGCCTCCGATGATGGATTTTAGTGCGCCATCTGACTGATGTGGAAGGTAAGCTTGAAAACATTCTGTGCTAATTTAACAAGTTACCACCACCTTTAAATGAACCAAGCTTAATTCTGAAATGCATTTTTTTTGTGGATTACTGATGCGGTCTCCAGTGTGATAAATGTTGACACAAATAAGAAATGAATTGTTTCTCTGGGCAGAACATTTCCTTTGGGGACAGACTGCTCAGCACATCATCGGTGATTGAGAATCATTAACACCCAATTAACAGGACCAAGAGAAGGAAAAAACATCGGGAAGCACCGAGGGAATATTACACTGTAGCTCAAACCTTTCCCATAAGAGATGACCCAGCTGGCAGATGAGTAATGTGCAATATGAATTTCAGTGCCAGAGTGATGCCAGGTACAAAGATGGATGCTATCAAACAGAACACTCCCTTAGCTCTTTGCAATAGGCAGAGAACTGAATGTTCTCAACCAGCCTGTAGTTGCAAAATTCAGAATATAATGTCTAATATTGGATGCAATTCCACGACTGGACCACAAATGCTGAACAATTCAGTGTGCCAAGAATTACACTGATGCGGAGTTGCCAGCGTTGGACTGGGATAAAACAGAAAGAAATCCCACAACACCAGCTTCAAGTCCAAACAGGTTTATTTGTAGCAAAAGCCACAAGTTTCCGGGGTCAAGTGTAGTAATGACAGAATAAAGTACTTGGTTGAAGTCATTCAGTTACATTTTAGCTTCATCTGAAGCAATTTTTAAAGCAGCCTTTTGGCTAAGATGCAAATGAGATCAAGCCTTGGAGGAGGAGCTATACCTACTCCAATCGGCTTGGATCATGCAGATCAAGCCCAAGGCAGGAGGCGAGAGCCCTGTCTTGTCAGCTTGGATCGGACTTGTTGGGACTCTGAATTGGATTTGGTTTGATTGGATTGGATTGGAATAAAGTTTAAAAAAAAAGCCGCAAGCTTTCAGGACAGGCTGTCCCTTCGTCAGCCATCTGACAAAGGGACAGCCTATCCCGAAAGCTTGCAGCTTTTGCTACAAATAAACCTGTTTGGACTTTAAGCTGGTGTTGTGGGATTTCTTTAAGAATTACACTAACAGCCGATTAAAGATTATCAGTCAGGTTCACAATGTTCTCATTTATACTTACTAGATATTTGTAAGTAGGGACCGTGCAGGAAAAGGGAACATATCAAATCTTTGCACCTTTTTCTGAATGAAACAGAAACATGGGACAACAATAGTTTCCCAGTGCATTCTCCATGGCAGCCCGTCAACCAGTCAAAATTAACTTACCAACCAATCAAGGTAAAGGCAAAATACTGCAGATGCTGGAAACTGAAAGCAAAACAGAAAATGCTGGAAAAACTCAGCAGGTCTGACAGTATCTGTGGAGAGAGAATTGAAGCAATGTTTTGAGTCAGGACAACCCTTCATTCTATTCTCTCTTCACCAATGTTATCAGATCTGCTGAGTTTCTCCAATATTTTCTGTTTTTGTACCAAGCAGTCAATACCTTTCTCTCATGCAGTTTAAACGGTTGCTCCCTTTAAAACTTGGTGTCATTGTAGCATGGAGCAACATTGGTTAGCACTGCTGCTTCACAGCGCCAGGGTCCCAGGTTCAGTTCCCAGCTTGGATCACTGTCTGTGTGGAGTTTGCATGTTCTCCCCATGTCTGTGTGTGTTCCTTCTGGGTGCTCTGGTTTCCTCCCACAGTCTGAAAGTCATGCTGGTTCGGTGCATTGACCCAAACAGGCGCTGGAGTGTGGTAACAAGGGGAGTTTCACAGTAACTTCATCGCAGTGTTAAAACAAGTAAGCCTTACTTGTGACTAATAAATAAACTTTAACCTGATGAGTGCAAGATGAAAAGCTTTGACAGTATGTCTCTTTTTTTCAACAATACGTAAGGTGGAGTTCTTTGCCAAATTTTAATCTGCATACGGGGCAGAATAAAGTCAAGCATGAGGATGAGATTTGGCTTTAAATTCTGCTGATAAAAACTCTTGCTTACCTGGAAATACACAAGGAAAAAGAATACTTAAGTTTAAAGTAAGACACTTGGGAGTTTGTTTTTCTTTGTTAATACACTGCTTAATGCTTTCATTTAAAGCTCTTTGATGTTCAGTTTACAGCTCATGTTAATTCATTTAAAACAAATTGTATAATAACCATTAAAATAGAGTTCAAACAATTTTACTTGAGTGCAGAAAATATGAATAAAGAGCTGGCTACAGTTGAGTAAGCAAATGGACTAAAAGGTATGGCAGTAAATAAACAGTGGGAAACTTTTAAACCAACAATTCAAAAGGTTCAACAAAATTACATTCTGTTGCAAAACAAAAAGTCAGCAAGAAAAAACCTTTTGTGGTTTACTAAAGAGCTTAAGGATTATAACATTGCAAAGAATCTTAGTAGGTCTGAGGATTGAAATGTTTCAGAATTTAAAAACAGATTTTAATTTAATTTATTATTGTTACGTGTATTAGCATACAGTGAAAAGTATTGTTTCTTGCGCGCTATACAGACAAAGTATACCGTTCATCGAGAAAGAAACAAGAGAGTGCAGAATGTAATGTTACAGTCATAGCTAAGATGTAGAGAAAGATCCACTTATTGTGAGGTAGGTCCATTCAAAAGTCTGACAGCAGCAGGGAAGAAGCTGTTCTTGAATTGTTTGATGCGTGACTTTTGTATCTTTGTCCTGCTGGAAGAAGGTGGAAGAGAGAATGCCCAGGGTGCGTGGGGTCCTTAATTATGCTGGCTGCTTTGCTGAGGCAGCGGGAAGTGTAGACAGTGTCAGTAGGTGGGAGGCTGGTTTGCGCGATGGATTGATTCATAGAATCCTACAGTGCAGAAAGAGGCCCTTTGGCCCATCGAGTCTGCACCGACCACAATCCCACCCGGGCCCTATCCCCATAACCTATATATTTTACCTGCTAATCCCTCTAACCTAAGCATCTCACAACACTAAGGGGCAATTTTAGCATAGCCAATCAACTAACCTGCACATCTTTGGACTGTGGGGGGAAACCGGAGCACCCGGAGGAAACCCACGCAGACACAAGGAGAATGTGCAAACTCCACACAGACAGTGACCCGAGCCGGGAATCGAACCCAGATCCCTGGACCTGAGAAGCAGCAGTGCTAATCACTGTGCTACTGTGCTGCCCCGTGCCGATTGGGTTTGTACAAATGGAGGCAGGCATCCAAAATGAATGTGGGTCCCTTAGAGAGAGAGATTGGGGAAATTAGTATGGGGCGGGAGGGGTGAGAAAATGGTAGAACAATGACTACTGGCGTGATTCTCTGATTCCATTTGTCCTATTCCTTCCGCCAGTGAGAATGGAGAGTTTGGCACTCAGACTGGAGAATCCCAGCTCCAGGTGAGGTCAGAGGTTTCCTGCTGACATATATTGAACGGGATTTTCTGACCATGCTCACCCCAAGACTGGAATATTCCACCTGAGATCAATGAACCTTTCCATGATCCTCCCCTTGCCTGCTACAATTCCCCATGTTGGGCAGAACGGAAAAATTTGCCCCTTTGCGTCAGTCTTTACAGTAAAATAAACAAATAAGCAGAAATCAGGGCTAATACGATCAAAAAAGTAAAGGTAATCAAGATAAATAGGGGGAAAAAAAGCACTGAAACCTCAGGGAGTAAAATCTGACACATCCCCAAGACCTAATAAAATAAAGTTTATTTATTAGTCACAAGTAGGCTTATGTAATGAAGTTACTGTGAAATTCTCCGAGTCTCCACAGTCCAGCGCCTGTTCAGGTCAATGCGCCTAACCAGCATGTCTTTCAGAATGTGGGAGGAAACCGGAGCACCCGAAGGAAACCTAGGCAGACACGGGGAGAATGTACAGACTCCACACGGACAGTGACCCAAGCCAGAATCAAACCCAGGTCCCTGGCGCTGTGAAGCAGCAGTGCTAACCACTGTGCTACCATGCCACCCTATACATCCTAAGGTTCTTACATAATAGCTTAGAGATAGAGGATACACTGATTATGATTTTTCAAACTTCCCTAGCATCTAGAGTGGTCCCAGTAGATTGGAAATTGGCAAACGTAACATCATTATTCAAGAAAGGAGGGAGAGAGAAAAGAGGAACTACAGACCAGTGAGCATGGTGTCAGTTGTCAAGGAAGTGCTGGAACTACTTATTAAAAAATTCTTAGCAATGTGCTTGGGAAATCACAGTATAATCAGACAATGTTAACATGGTTTTACGTAAGAGAAGTTGTGTTTGACGAATGTATTAGGATTTCTGAGGGTGTAATTAATGGAGCAGACAAAGATGAAGTATATTTAGATTTCCAAAGGACATTCAGTAAGGTGCCACCCAAAGGTTAACACACAGGGTAAGAGTTGGAGGCAGTGTGCAAAATTAGAGTTTTTGAAGAATAAAATCCTTCTAAATAAAATCCCGAAGTTCCGAATTCTTAATTTCTAACACTAGGTTCCTCAGTTGTGCTTCTCCTAACAAGATACAAATAATTAGTATTTATAAATCAAGTAAAATTAATTAAGGAAGATTTTACATATGCTTAACAAAATACAATGAAAACAGCTTGGAAATCTCTCAACCTGTAGATCCTGAGGATTTCTTGAGCATTTGCAGCACAGGTGACGTTCCCTCTTCTTCTATCTCTGAAGTGATGAAAAAATGTGCCCATCATTCCACAAAAGCCATGGTAAAACTATGCCAACAAGGACTCATTTTTAAATCCCCATTTCCCTATTATTGTGGAACTCTTTTTTTTGGAAATAATCTAAGTTCATCTCTTCCTTTGGCTTAGGACTTGGGTCACCTGGTGTCACCCCTCTTCTGTAACAAGACTCCTGTGGACTAAAAGCAAATATTTCATTGTGAGCAAAGGCTACACATTGCTGCCTCACAGTGCCAGGGACCCGGGCTCGGTCCCCCGCTTGGGTCACTGTGCGTGTGTGTGTGTGTGTGTGTGTGTGTGTGTGTGTGTGTGTGTGTAGAGTTTGCACATTCACCCCATGTCTGCATGTGTTTCCCCCAGGTGCTACAGTTTCCTCCCACTGTCCAAAGACGTGCGGGCTAAGTGAGTTGACCATGCTAGATTGCCCTTCAGTGTCAGGGGGACTAGCAGGGCAAACACATGGGGTTACGGGGTCTGGGTGGGATTGTTGTCGGTGCAGACTTCATGGGCCCAATAGCCTCTTTTTGCACTGTAGGGATTCTATGGTTCTACACATTTCCAACAGACACAGAGTAGTTTCAACAAAGGCACATGATCTACAGCGTATTTTAACCCAAGTCCAATAAGACAAAAGCTATTAGGAACAAAGGTTAACAACACTCCCTGTTATAATGTCAAAACAGAAAGAAAGGTTTTCCTCAATACAGATGTTCTGCTACACATGTATCGATAATCTATTAAATCAATGTCTGTGTTTAAAGAACAGATTCTCCATCCCCCCATAGTGTTTTTGCAGTGGCAGTGGCAACCTGTAATTGGCCATCAATGGCATCTTCTGGTCCCACTGCTGTTAATGTTTTTCTATTGTTCAGATCCTCCATCACCAGGGAACTCATAGTGGCTGAGATGGGGAGAAGGGGGGGTGTGGGAGTGGGGCGGGGGGGCAATGTGTGTTGGGGGGGGTGGGGTGCAGGGGGGGTGGTGTGTGCAGGGTTGTCATGGGTGGAACTGAAAATACAGTAAAAAGTCTGACAACACCAGGTTTAAGTCCAACCGATTTATTTGATAGTAAACTCACAAGCTTTGTGTTTACTATCAAATAAATCGGTTGGACTTAAAACTGGTGTTGTCAAACTTTTTACTGTGTTTACCCCAGTCCAACGCCGGCATATCCACATCATGGAACTGAAAATGCCAGCCTAAATTCAAGTTAATTTTTAGCCATTTCTTAAACTCTGATGAAAATTCTGTTCATTTCCCACAATACGATTATGGCAATGTGCAATTGCTGAACCCAGTCTCTCAGGCACTTTAAAGTCATCGGTCCATTAAGTGTAGCGTGTCACAAAATTACTGACTTCCTCTTCCACAACTTCTTTGTCTGACTAACAGGAAATCAAACTGAACTGTTTAAGAAATGCTTAGAATAAAAGCCTTACAGGATACACCAGATCAACAATGGACCCTAAAATTTAGTAGTATCATCAAAATCTTCCATTAGCACAAATAGAGAATTGGTTAACGGAGAGAGTTGAGATAAACGGGGGTGTGGGGGGCGGCGGGGGGGCAGGATTTTCCGGCTGCGCTCGCCCCAAGATTGGAAAATCGTACTCGGGGTCAATGGACCTTTGCATGGTCCGCTCCTCCGCCCACTACGATTCCCGTGGTGGGCTGGATGGGAAAATTCCGCCCAAGGTATTTCCAAGTTGGAGACCTGTAACTACTGGGGTGCAGAAGGATCAGTGCTGATGTTTGAACTGCTTACAATCCATGTTCACCACTTAGACAAAAGCCAAGATTTTCTGGTCTCTTGCCAACAGTGTTAGCTGACACCATAAACCGAGGTGGGAATTTAAGCTGTGGGGAAGACGCAGAGAGGCTGCAAAGAAATGTTAGCGGTTTCAGTGATGGTACAACAAAGAGGCAGACGGAGCAGGGTGAGAGAAAGCATGAGATGGAAAAGAGTGCTTTTTTAAAAGTTGTCAACCCTTTTAAATGCTGATGATCGGAGAGACTTGTGCAAGGAACACAGAGGCCTGAATGTTCATCTGCAAAGTGGCTAGCAGCAGTCAGGAAAATTGCTGGCTCAGCCTATCTGCCACAAGCAAAGGTACCTGTAAAGGAGGAGACTTCATTTCCAGGTGCTGGGCAGCTGGCCCAGGAAGAGTTTCCAGTTTGTCCAGAGTTGCTGCTGGGTGCTGAGGTGGGCTGCTTGAAAGGCCCCCCTCAATGCTGTGGCACGTCATGCTAGTTAAATAAAAATACAAAGACCTGCCAGCCCTCACCCCCCCCAGACCCTCTCACCCTCCAAGCACTTACCATTTCCCATCCATGCTGCTGCCCCATGCCCCCACACACCCCTGATGGTCCCTCATGCCCCCATGCCAAGTATTGCCCTTTCACCCACCTCTTATGGCTCCCACTTCCATTCTCATTGACATACAGTACAGACTCTAGAACCAATAAACGCTGTAGTGACAGTAAGACATCTGAAGAACTGTTTTCTAAAATGTAATGAATCATAACTTTCTCCTGTGTTGAAAAAAAGTCATTCCACTATAAGCCAATAAAAGCGTTAATCATCCATACACTCTGAAGTATCAATGATAGAAACCTCAAACCCTTCAAACAACTTAACATTGTGTAAGCAAACATCAGAGAACCAGAGCTGTCAATTTAAAATGTTTTCCCTTGGGCTCAGCTGTTAGAAACAGAAACAAAAAAAAAGAAGCAGGAGTAGGCCATTCGGCCCATTAAGTGTGCTGTGCCATTCAATGTGATTATAGTTGATCCTCTATCCCAACACCATACTGCCATTCTCTTCCCACACTCCTTGACACCTTTAGTGTCTAGAAATTTTGTGCAGTGAATTTTCCTGTTCCGCTCGCCACGAAAATTGTGACAGATGAGAGGCAAACTGTGGAAAGGTCCATCAACCTCAAGTGGGATTTTCCGGTTTCAGAGCGAGCGTGGCTGGAAAATCCCACCCTATTTATTTCCTTCTTAATTATATTCAGTGAGCCAACCTCCACAGCCCTCTGTGGTAGAGAATTCCAGAGGTTCACCACCGTTTGGGGAAAGAAATCTCTTTTCGTCCCATTCTTAAATGGCCTACCCTACAACCCGTGACCATTGTTCTAGAACCCCCTGCCTTCCCACACGGGGAAACAACATCCCTGCATCCGGTCTGTCCATCCCTGTCAGAATTTTATATGTTTCCATTAGATTCCATCTCATTCTTCTAAATTTCAGTGAATATAGTCTTGGTTGACCCAATCTCTTCTCATACGACAATCCCGTCATCCCAGGAATTAGTCTGGTTGACTTTTGTTGCACCCTCTCTATGGCAAGTGCGTATTTTCTTAGGTAAAAAGACAAAACTGCATGCAACACTCCAGGTGTGGTCTCATCAAGGCCGTATACAGGTGCAATAAGGAATCTTTGCTTCTGTACTCAAATCTTCTTGCAATGAAGGCCAACATACCATTTGTCTTCCTAACTGCACCTACATGATTACTTTCAATGACTGGTGTACAAGGACACCTTTCTGCATCAACATTCCCTAATCTATCACCATTTAAATAATACTCTGTCATTCAGTTTTTCCTACCAAAGTGGATAGCTACACATTTATCCTTGTAATGCTGCAGCTCTAATATATTTGTCCATACACTCAATTTGTCCAGATCACCTCACAACCTTTTTACTTCATCCTGGCCACTCACAATTCCACTTAGTTTTGTATTGTCTTAAAAAATACTGGGGACGATTCTCCCAAAAGTGCTGAATTGGCAAGAAAACAGTTCTGAATCCCAACTGTTTTGTCAGTTCAGCTTCTCACCTGAACCACCACACTCTGTGCACTGCTGAGGTCCCAATCATGAATCTCATGGGTGGGGCCTATTTGTGCCAGAGTTTGACAGCTCTGGAACTTTGCGCGTGTGCAGTGATCCGATCTGTAAGACTCCCTGTTTTCTGGCCAGCCCAATCACTGGCCAACCCAGGACCCTGGAGTGCAGCATCTCCAGCACACCCCTCTCCACTGCCTAATTATGGCCCCAATAGCAATTCCCACGCCAGGCCTGATGCCCCCTGCCTTGGAGCACCCCTGGATGTAGCCCACTCCCCTAACAGTGGCAATCCCCCCACCCCCCTCAGCCCCCCCCTCCTCCACCTCCGGTGACTCCCCCCCCGGGTCAGAACCCCGGAGGCAGGCCCCTTCCCCCACCCCAGCAGACCACCCCAAACCCTCAGCCCACTCCAATCGCTACCCTCCTTCCATCCCAGACCGATCCTGTCTGCAGAGTGGCAGCGGGACTCTCACCCCCACTGATCACCCCCATGCCCAGCCCACAATAGGCTCTGCACCCTTTGGCACTGCACAGTGCCCAGTGGGCAGTGCCAAGGAGCCCCCTGAGCATGGGCATGTTGTCCCCACTCAGTGCCCAGAAGCACAGGCTGGAACTGCCAGCGTGCCCATGCCCAGGGGGCACAACTATATCACTGCCTGACCCCTGAGGGGCCCTGATTGCCCCCCCACTTCATTCCGGCGGTGTCTCCTACTAGTTCCCCGAACACGGGGAGTTAATCTGAACCCTGCCGCAATGAAGTACTCCTGGCGGGATGGGATATTCTATTGGGACTTGAAAGTTCCCAATAATGAGCTAATAAACATAATTAAAATACATTTTAAAAAAGATTTGAATTACTTACCTGCCTTCCTGCCGGTTTCCAGTGTGGTCTAAGAAATGCACATGCATTTCCAGCACATGCGTAAATCCCGGTTCAAGGCCAGCGACGCACACCTCCCACTGTGACCCATCAGAAAAGTTGCGGCTTGCGATGGAGGATTGCAGCCATTATTTGATTTCCTCATCCAAATCATTGGTGATTGTTATGAAAACTGGGTCCCAAGCACTGACCCTATGGTATCTCGCCAGTCACCAGCTTCCACACTGAAAAAGACCAATTTATTCCCACTCTCTGTTCCACACCTGTGAACTAATTCTCAATCCATGCCAATATATTACCCCCAGTTCCGTGTGCATTAATTTTGCACACTAACCTCTTATGTGGCACTTTGCCATATACTTCCTAAAAATGCAGAAACATCATGTCCACTGGTTCAACCTTATCTTTCTACTAGTTACATCCTCAAAAAATGCCAGTAAGTTGTCAAACATGATTTCATTTTCATAAATCCATGTTGACTTTGCTTAATCCTGTTGATGTTTTCTAAGTTACCACATCCTTTATAATAGACTCTAACCTTTTCCCTACTGTTGCTACATTTTCTAGATGACAACAGCAACTATGCTTTAAAGATACTTCATTGGTTGTAAACTGTTTCGGAATGCACTGAGGTTATTGTAGGCACTATATCAATATAAGCCTTTGTTTAATTCCTTCCTTTGTTATTATACAGATTGAAGCAACTGCATTTAGCAGCACAGTGGCTAGCTCTGCTGCCTCACAGCACCATGGACCTGGGTTTGATTCTTGGTTTGGGTCACTGTCTGTGCAGAGTCTGCATGCTCTCTGCGTGTCTGCGTGGGTTTCCTCCCTGGTTAGGTGCATTGGCCATGCTAAATTCTCCCTCAGTGTACCCGAACATGCGCCGGAGTGTGGCAACTCGAGGATTTTCACAATAACTTCATTGCAATGTTGACATAAGCCTACTTGTGACACTAATAAATAAATACTTTAAGTACTTTAACGGTCTCTTTTTTATATATATTTTTCTTCAAAGCTGAATGCTGAAGGTATGTAAAGAATCTTATCTCTTCCTGCAACATTAATTCATTTCATGAGAGGCAGGGTCGATACTGCCATCACCAGGTGGTTACAGTGTTAGAGAGGCTTTGATTCTTAAGCCAATTTGTTCGATTGGCTGGCTCAACCCGAAGAGACAAGGATCTACAATTACTCACGCGAGTTATCACTAAAACTCAATGAGTTAGAACAATTTTAATTGCGGGTGGGTAGGGGGAAAGCTGCCGAAGGACCACAGCGTTAAGAGAGTTCAGCATAACATATAATTTGTGTTGGGATCAGGGCAGGAGGAGAAGATAATGAGTGTGCAGCGTTGGACAGGGGATATATTTATCAGTTTTAAAAAAAAGCGTGGCATTTTAAACACCAAAATTACCATGGAAACTCATGTGCAACGTTGTGATATGACTGTAATTATGGACAAGATGGGTAAAGCATTCGTTTGAGCAAAGTCCTCTCTTTGCTATAATTGGAATTGAGGGGTGTTTCCCTATTCTGTGAGCATGCCAACTTGTGCAGATCATCAACTAGAGAAACTTCATTACTTTCATACTGTGGATGAAAGGAGGCCAAAAACAGACTAGCTGTTTTGTCTCAAACTTTCCTTTAGTGCCGCGTTCGTATCTACTCTGACATTTGCTCTGTTATGTCATATATTTTATATACTTTTATTTCCTCATAATTCTGAAAAATAGCTACAGTACAATCCAATGCCATCCTGGCTGAGTATTGTTTGAGAGTGGACGAACAGTAACTTTCTCACAGCTATATCCTTCAGTAAGAAATTTACAACGTCTCACCTGTCTAAGGTGCCCTTTCAGTATCCAAGGAAACATCCGCTTCTATTGAAAAGCAATAAAAACCAAGTAAAACTAACCCCGCAAACTCCATTGTATGCATGGCGGTACAGTGGTTAGCACTGCTGCCTCACAGCGTCAGGGATCCGGGTTGAATTCCGGCCTCAGGTCACTGCCCATAACAAGTTTGCACATTCTCCTCATGTCAGTATGGGTTTCCTCCGGGTGTTCCGGTTTCCTCCCATCCTCCAAAGATGTGCAAGATAGGTAGATTGGCCATAGTAAGTTGCCCTTTAGTGTCCAGAGATGTGTAAGTTAGGGAGACTGGGCAGAATAAATTGTCTCTTAGTGTCAGTGGGATTTGCAGGATAAATATGTGTGGTTATGGGGATAGAGCCTGGTTAAAATGCTCTGTCAGAGAGTTGGGGGTTCAAGACAATGGTTCGAATGGCCTCCTTCCTTGTTCAACAATGTGCAAATTTGAAACTGCTTTTCATTCCTGAATCCAAGTTATAGGATCATAGAAACCTTTCAGTGCAGAAGGAGGCCTTTCAGCTCATCAAGTCTGCACTGTGTCACTCTGGCACAGTGCCTTATCAAGGCCCTTTCCTCACCCTTAGTCAGGAACCCAGATTCAAGAAAATTTTTGGTTCAGAATAGCTCAACTCAGGAGTAAGTGCCCTGATCAATCAGATTTCATTCTGGGGGAAGGTTGGGTGGTAACAGATGTTATACCCATCACCCCCCAGAAAAAGTACCTAGGCATCCCAAGAGAATGCTAAATGCAAGGACAGGCTGTTTGAAAGGCCCACCTTGGTGATCCTGGACTTTGTCCCAGCTTTGAAAGAAAACAATAAACCAAAACACAACCCTGCAGACCTCATTCTCACACCCCTCACTCTCTCACATACTCCATATGCCCCATCCATACTAATCCGCGCCATCTCACGTATCCCACCCATCACTGTGGCCATTTATAATCCTTATACCAACATTTGCCCTACTCTGTAACTCTTTATAGCTCTCATACCAACCCATTACCCATCATTTTTCTTTACACACTCCATGCCAACCATGCAATATTGTCCAGGGCTGACCATGGGATCCATGCTGATCTGAAATAAAGTAAAGTTCTAAATATCTATCGTAGACTGTTTGAAAAAAACAGTCACTACATGTACTTTGCTTCACTGCATAACCCCTTTTAGAAATAATCATTTAATTCAAGTGCTTAATCCTTATGAAAACAAACATTTCATTCAAGTGCTAAATCCCTTGTAAAATAAACATATCATTCAAGTGTATAATCTCTTAGATAACAAAACATGCATTTGTATTCATAGCCCCGCATAATGATTTGGTGCTTTCAGTCAAACCTCAATTGACAGGCACCTCACTGTGGTAGTGACAGAGAAATCAGACATGCAGCACAAATCATATCATGATAGCTGTCAGACTTTTGTCACTGGAATAAAATAGCAAGTACTTTTTTTAAAAAGTGCAGCATTTATAAAATTTAAAGTGCAAGAGATTTAAAGACCTGAACAGCTTGACAATTCCCTTGAAAGCTTGACCGTTCCCTGAAGCTTGATAGTTCCAATGGGTTTAGCCATTTTCTATGAACATTCATGTCTTCTTTTTAACAATCACAAATGACACCTGACTTCTCACAGACAATACCTCATCCCTCATAAATGTGTCCCAGGACCTATCCAAAAGAGTACCCAACCAACCGAATATTAAGTTGATCTTTCTCTACACTACATTCTGCACCCTCTCTTTCCTTTTCTGTGAACTGTATGCTTTGTCTGTACATCATTCAAGAAACAGTACTTTTCACTGTATACTAATGTACGTGACAATAAAAGATCAAATCAAATCCAAAGAAGTACTCTGTCCCTCCAAGTAAGTCCGAAAGCTTTAGATATTCTTCTGAAAGATCTGAAGTCCACAGTCATGTTTTGGATATCCAGTGAGCAGAAATTGGATCTGTTTGAACGCAGCTGTGTTTTAACACGTGTAGCTGCCTCTATGAACTATGGGTAAGCAAATTACAACCCATCTCCATTCTCCCCCAACCTTCAGGTGGGTTCAGATCCGGGACTTCCAGAACCAAGTCTCTGGCATCACTGTGGCTAAGCTGGAGACCCTTTCCATCAGTTAAAGATTCAGACATGAGTTTCATTTCTTGAGGAAGTGTATTGAGGTACACAAAATTTATCTAAAACTTGTATCTAACCTTGCCTGCATAATCAGAGAAGGTGCAATAAAGATTTTCAATGATGATACCAGAATTGAGAGAACATGCCTATCAGGAAAAATTGATGAGGTTGGAACACTGTTCCCTGGATTAGACAAGGCTGTGGGATAAGGTGATGGTGTTTTTCAAGATTATGAAAAAATTTAATTGGGTTAAAACACTAAAAATGTTTCCACTTGTTGGGTAGTGAATATAAGATGCTCTACAATGGCCTAATACTCCGACCTCACCTGTGGCTGGGATTCTCCGGTTCCGCTGCTGTGAATGGTGTTTTGGCTGAATGCCAAATTCTCTGTTCCCACTGGCAATAGTGGTAGAGTAAACGCGATCGGAGAATCTTGGCCAATAAATCCAATGGGGAATTCAGGCAAAGCTTCCCTGCCCAGAGAGCAGTTAGAATGTGGAACTCACTACCACAAAGATGTGTTGAGGTGAATAACATAGCTGGATGGAAGGAGGGAAAGATTTGCATTTATCAAGCCCCTTTTGTGATCCCCAAAATGCAGCTGGTGAAGTACCTATAGACTTCAGAGCAGCTAGCAGGAAGGGTTAAAACTACAGCCAGGCTGAAACAATAAAGCTTACTGCAGGAAGACGAGCTATGAGGAACCACATTCAACTTCACACCAGGAAGAACAGAGCAGCTACACACTAGGTGGTGCAAACCAGAGATAGTAACAACAACGGAGATCCAAGGCATTATTTACCATGACTCCACCATGTCTGAGAAGATTGCATAAGTCTTAGGGCAGGGTTTACCAACCGCTCTCACCCCAATGCCAGAAAATCCCACCCAAGATCAATGGACCTTTGTATGGTCCCTGTCCCACCCATTACAATTCCACTGGCAGCCAAGAAGGAAAAATTGTGCCCTTTGTGCCTCCCAGGAAACCTAATCATAAACCAAGGACATGGTTGACAAGGTGATAGTTGCAGGAATTAATGAATGTCAGCTGCTGCTTATAATGATTTCATATCGCGCAGAAGTAATAACGATCAACTCAGGAAATAAAGGGGGAATCAAAATAACCTCACCTGGGGCAATTGAAAGAGCATTGTGCGAGGTAGCCTATTCAGGCAAAGAGGACCATAGAACCCAATATCATCAGTCACAGGTTTAGTTCTGAACTGATAAAGGCTGAATGAATGGATCATGGAATATATATACATTGTAACATGAAATAGTTAGACTCCATTCGGGTTAGCATTGCTGCCTCACAGCACCAAGGAGCCAGGTTCAATTCCCTTGCGTCACTGCCTGTGAGGAGTTTGCATGTTCTCCCCATGTCTGTGTGGGTTTCATCCAAAGATGTGCAGGTCAAGCGGATTGGCCATGCTAAATTACCCTTTAGGGTCAAAGGGATCAGCTAGGATAAAAGCATGGGGTTACGGGGATAGGGGCTGGGTGGGATTGTGGTTGATGCATTCTTAATGGGCCGAATGTCCTTCTTCTGCATTGTAGGATTCTATGATTCTAGATAGTATAAGAATGCTGTTCAAATCCACTTGAGCAGAGTCACTCATAGCCCTGAGTTGGTTCTCTGGGTGTTCTATATATACAGTATAAGCTTGAATCAACCTCTTGCTAAAACTCTGTACGGCTCGGAGACTCTGCTTGTTTGATCTCTCCAATAGTTGGTTAGTGAGTCATATTTCTTTCATGTTTTATGTAGTCTTAGCTGCATTTTGTCTTACTCTGACTGCATTGCTCTCTGCTTGGCAGAATCCATTAGGGTTGCATGCTTTCAGGTACATACTCTCCACTTCTTCTCACTATATGTCAAGTACCCCAACACTCTTTGGTGGGACACTCAAATTATCAGAAAAATTTAACCTGGCATAGAATAGATATTTAGCAATGAAAATATCAAGCACTGTCCTACATATTTTCAATCCTGGGCACTGTAGGACTGATTTTACAGTTGGTCACATCTGATTACCATGCATGAAGTGGGTGTATCTGATTAGATTATCGAGCAGAGATCCATAAAGCCTGATTTCAACCCATTTAATGCCTCAGTGGAGTTTTGAGTTAGATTTTACACCAAGACCAGAAGCACTCAACTGCTTAGAGTGAATTGCAATAAAATTAGTCTTCGATTAGATCATTTAGATGCCCGTGCAATTTCTCAGTATTACACCAATATGGAGTTCAGTCAACTATCCATCCCATCTCCATAGAAAATGGAGGTCCAGTACTGTTGTACGGGGACAATTATATAGACATATTTACAGAGCTCTTATAATGAAACCTTATTTTGGGGCAATTTCTGAATCTATTTTCTTGCTTTCTTTTTCTTTTCTTTCCATCTCCACTCTGTTGAGCTAGTTGATTTAGTGTGTGCTCTTATTTGCTCACAGGGCAATGAGTTTCCCTCAATGAGTTTACCCCCAGTTTACAGAAAAGGAGAGGGAAACAATGATGTGATGACTAGCATGTCAGGCTCAACTAGAGGCCTACCTGACAGCAATGTGCTATCTTCCATGGCACAGCAGTATTACTCTACAGTTTATTTATTAGTGTCACAAGCAGGCTTGCAATAACACTGCAATGAAGTTACTGTAAAAATCTCTGAGTTGCCACACTCCATACGGCTCGAAGACTCTGCTTGTCTGATCCCTCCAATACCTGTTTAGGTACACTGAGGGAGAATTTAGCATGGCCAATGTACCTAAACAGCACATCTTTTGGACTGTGGGAGGAAACCGGAGCATCTGAAGGAAATCCACACAGACACAGAGAAACCGTACAAACTGCACAGTGAGTGACCCAAGCCAGGAATCAAACCCGAGTCCCTGATGCTGTGAGGCAGCAGGGCTAACCACTGTGCCAATGTGTCACCCTCTTGTTTCTTAATCAAGAAGATGCAAGTAAGTTCAAGTCTTACTGCAGAAACCTGTGCACACATTCTAAGTACTGAGTTACTGAGTTATCAGAAGTACCATTGTTGCATAAGATATTAAATTATGGACATATCTGTCACCTCAAGTGGCGATGAAAGATTCAATGCCCCTACTTTTGAAGAAAAGCAGAAGAATTCTCCGAAGTGCATTTTATTGCTTTCCTTTATCTCCAAAAATGTCATCTGGCTCTAACCCTCAGCTCCTGAAACCCATTTGCTACCCCTAGGCTTAACTATTCCAACACACTCATGACCAGAACTCTCACTATCCATAAACTTGCACTTATCGGCAACTCTGCAGAAAAGTAACCCCACACGTGACCAGGTCCCATTCCCGTACCCTGTGCTCAGTGACCTATATTAGTTCTCAATTGAGCAATGCCACAATTTTCTCATCATTGTCTTCATATCCCTCCATCCATCCCACTCCCCATAATCTCCTTTAACCCCATCAACTCTCTGCTATATTTGTGTTCTGGCCTCCTGCATCCACATCCCCCCCCACCCCACCCCCACCTGCAACCCCAGCACCGCTTTCCCACCCATCCCCGCTTTGAACTCTCCACCATTGGCAGCTGTGCCTTCAGTCAACTAGGCCCTAAGCTCTGGAGATCTTGCCCAAACCACCTCACCTTTCTGCTGCATTTTCCTCCTTTATAATGCTTCTTAAAGCTTACCCCTTGGGCCAAGCTTTTAATGATATGTCCTCGTATCTCCTCATTTCCTTTTGATGCAAAGTTTAGTTCTTAACTCTCCTGTGAATTGTCTTGATTTGCTGTGTTATGATTATATGGTCATTATCATCTTGTTTTTTTGTAGGACAGTGCTGTCCTATCTTATAACAGAATCTTCAAAGTATTTTGTTCATTGTGAAGAGTTCCAAGACACCATGAGATCATAAAAGATGCTAGAGAAAGACAGTCTTACTAGTTGCATTTTTAGGGACAGGTGTATCTATCCGTGCAGAACTGCCTACTGAAGGTTGAGGTATCCAAACAACCAAATGTGAAGTTGAGCCACTTGGTAAGAGGACACCTGAAGATAATACATAGCATAGGCTGGGTATTGCCAGCGTTATGAATTGATGTGGAGATGCCAGCATTGGACTGGGGTAAACACAGTAAGAAGTCTCACAACACTTGGTTAAAGTCCAACAGGTTTACTTGTAGCAAACTACTTGATGTCTGTGTCGATACGCAATTTGTTACAAATAAACCTGTTGGACTTTAACCCTGGTGTTGTGAGACTTCTTACGGCATTATGAATTGTCAGTGGTGTCACCCTCCCTGCTTTCTGTGTAATTTCAGCTGCCTACATTTTATTAATCTTTCTTTGAATCCATCCATGGGATGTGGGCATTGCTGGCTAAGCCTTTCTTAATTTCCCTTGAGAAGGTGATGGTGAGCTGCCCTTCATGAACCATGCAGCCCATGCAGTGGAGGTACACCCACAGTGCTGTTAGGGAAGAAACTAAATCCAGGATTTTGACTCATCGATAATGAAAAAATGGCAATATATTTCAAAGTCAGGTTGGCGAGTTGTTTGGAGGGGATCTTTTGGTGGTGTTTCCAGATTATTGCTGCTCTTGTCCTTCTAGATGATAGATGCTGCCTTAGGAGCTTTGATGAGGTGCACTATCCATGTCTTTAAATGGAAGTATCCCTTTAAATATAGACATTAACATTTCCTCATACAATTCCCAAATACAATTTTACTTCCTTCACCTGCTCCACTGACTCTCAACACCAAGCTATTACGAATCATGTGCTCACGAGCATTTTGTAAATAAAAATGACCCCAGAGTTTCATGCAGATATTAGTAATACACTGGCAGACTTGTGATTGATAAGATACGACGCTGGTCTTGACAATATTGTCCAATCACAGTGTAGATGTTTCCCAAATGCAACAGAGAATGTAGAAGAACCAGAAGACAGGCTGATCCTCACTGGGAGGTCAGCAACTAAGTTACCTCCTGGACACCATTCCAGGAGAAATGATGAGCAAAATAAAAGAGATTGAATGCAGCACTCTGAATGAAATATATAATAAATTTTATTTTTTTTCCTACAAATGATAAAGCTAATTGATCGAAAATGGAAAAATTTTACAGTATTTTTCTTCCAAACAGTTGATGAGGCCGTGGTTGGGATTTTACAGCCTTGTTCGTCCTGAAACCGTAAAATCCTGCCCAAGATCAATACACCTTTCCATGTTCTGGCCCTTACCCACTCCGATTCCCCTGATGGCTGGGCCAGTGAAACTCCGGCCCATGTGTGTATTAAAATATCCTTCATTCTGCATTTTCATGAGGGAAATTTTAAGCAGCAGACAATGGAAATGCAGGGCAGGACAGGCCATGTGGGAAACTGGGAATTTTCTTGGCTGTCCCTTCTGAATGATTTATTGTGCCCCACCTTCCCTCATGGCTTTTCTGTAAGCATTATGCACCCTTTCAGGGATTCCAATCCGTGCCTACTGAATTTACTCATTAAACTTCTGTCAAAACTCTTTGCCCAGATTGCTACATTCTGCAGTATTGTATCAAGGCATATGCCTGCGCCTGTGCCACACTGTAAGTGGAGTTCCTCATTTCAATCATGTTACTGAGGCATCAGAGAAAATATGGCATTAGAAGCTCACCTTAGTGTCAAATACAAAACAAGGATTACGAATAATTTGGCTCAAGCTAACACAGGAGCTGGGAGGTGATGGGATGGATAGCCAGAGTCAAGAGTTTGTGACAGAGTGCTGAAGAAAATGTCTTCACTCTCCCCAGTGGACAAAATTATAGTTCAACCAGGACTGGTTGCCAGACCAGTGCTATGATAACACAGGGTTGTGAAGAGGACTGAAGCATACATGTGGAGGCTGACCTCATAATTCTGGATAACTTCCCCAAGCAAGCAATAGGCAGAGCAAGAATAGATGGGAGCACATGGATAGATCCTTGGAGGTAACAGTGAAAGGGCAAGAAGATAAGTTATTACTGGAGATGCTGTGGCCATGGTTGGATATGTTATAGAAGAAGCAAATGAAGGCCCCATTTGGAGCTTGTTACATTCCCCTGCATTGAACTTTAGACCCACTTGGTCTGTAAGGCAATCCATTTAGCAGATGAGCTGCCAGCTTGGTGATGAAGACAAAGACTCACAGGGACTTATATCCTGGTGGGGAAGTTGATGCTAAAAGGATAAATGATGTGGATCTGCACTAGTAACAATTGGAGTTATTGTCCTAGATCTTAGAATCATAGAATCCCTACAGTGCAGAAGGAGGCCCATTGAGCCAATACTGACAACACTCCCACCCAGGCTCTATCCCCGGAACCCCACAAATCTCCAACATACCAAGGGGCAATTTAGCATGGTCAATTCACCAGAAAATCTTTGGACTGTGGGCAGAAACCAGAGCACCCAGAGGAAACCCATGCAGACATGTGGAGAGTGTGCAAACTCCACACAGTCACTCAAGGCTGGAACTGAACTTGGGTCCATGGCATTGTGAGGCAGCAGTACTAACCACAATGTCACCGTGCCATTCATGCATTCAGCTCGGCAGTTGAGCATAGCCTGGCTCCGTTGATTCCACTTTACGTTCTTCATGGGGTTAGATTAGCTTTCCCGGTTTGTTTTGTACCAGGATGATCATTCTGGAAAAGTTGATTAAATTTTTTATATCTTACATCTGAATTGTCATTGTAATCAGTATTATTTGGAGAAGGACACAAACTTACATAGCTAGTCAGTATTCATTCTTAAACTTTTACAAGCCATGGGGATTTGAGGTTGGGCCTGTGGGGGAAACTCCTGGGTGAAAGAGGATGTGTTGGAGAATGATTAAATGGGCTTGATGGCTGGTGGAACGAAAGTTTATCCCTTCAGTGATCTGATAAATGTTACAATAGTGCCAAGCTGGTAATAGATGATAATCCCAAATAACATGCCTTTAACACTGCATAGGCTCCCCTGTGCAAAACACCACTCTGTCTGGGAGGAGAGATAATTAGAGACAAGGAAAGTATTTACAATTCCCGGTGGGGTAGCTCCAGCACGCAATGTTTTCAGTCATTAATTCCAGCATTGTTGTAAACCGTTGTAACCCAGCTCTATTTCTCGAGCTGTCACTCACAGACAAGACAGGATATTTAAAACACACCGGTGCTTCTCTGTAATGTCGAGGAGGTCAGTATATCAAAGTTTCTGATCACAGCACATTAAAGTTGTCATGTCTTGAAAAGAGTGACGAGCACCAAATTGAGTAACTAAAGAATGATTTATTAACAGGAATAAGAGTGAGAAGGATGCTACCAATCACCAGTCTCCAGAGTGCCTGGGAGGGACCATGTTCAGGGTTAACCTGCTTCGGCCCATTTGGCCGAACAGGTCACATGACCCTCCGAACCCTTGTCCATTAAAGGGGCTCACTTCTACTTAAGCAATAAGTGCTGACGCACATAAAAATCTCCAAAACCTCCCAAAGTTTGACACTAGCATCAGTATCTCCTTATAATTGAACTCTTAATGTTCACAGAGGTTCCATTGCTTCTGTTACCAATTACAATTGTAGAGAAATGAAACAAAACCAGAAAATGCTGGAAAAACTTGACCAGTCTGACAGCATCTGTGGAGAAAGGTCATCCTGACTCAAAACATTAGTTCTATTCTACCTCCATAGATGTTGTCAGACCGCTGAAACTTCCCAGAATTTTCTGTTTTTATTTCAGATTCCAGCATCCGCGTATTTTGCTTTTATTGTAGATAAAGGAAAATAACGCACCCATTATCATAGATCATCAAGAGCCCAATTCAATGCCAGTTGACCACTGATTATACTCTTGTGTATATCTGTAAGCCCCAGGGAGAATAATTCATCCCTTGAACATACATTATTTGTTTTATTTTAAAAGATATCTCGTTTCATGAAAATTGTTTCCTGTCCTTACAAATGGTTGATGTCAAAGGTGCAGGACAGTGTCTGCACATTCTAGTCTTCAAACATCATCACTTCATGTTTAGACAATGTTGAGCAAATAAACAGTTTGCACTTATATAATTTATTCCACAGCATCAGGGTGTTCCAAAACACTTTACAGTTACTTAAACATTGTTTTAGTGGAGTCAGTGTTATAATGTTGGAAATATGGCAGCCAATTTGCCCACAGTAAACGTCAGCAAACAACAATATGATAATGACCAGGTAACCTGTTGCAGTGTTGTTTGTTTGAGGATGGGGGAGAGAGGTAAACCTGAACTACCCTTACTTTCTCAATGTCAGTCCATATGCAGAGCTGTTTTAATTTTTTTTTAAATTGGCTTTGGAGATTTATGAGGTTGATTTTTAAAGTAACTTGCTGCAAACACTCATTCGAGTTAAATCAGAAGTATGGTTTACTCATATATTCAAACCCAGGTGTTGCTCGCAAATTCATGCACACCCTGAAACACACAATAAGAAAATAGGAAAGATGTTTTTTTTACATCTATAAACAAAAATGAAAAAGAACTATTGATATGGATATCATCCTAAATTTGTAAAAAAAAATAAAAAGTATATAAATGCAAGCCATTTATATAGCTGTCCCTCAATTCAGGGATGATGTGCACTCAGGCTCAGAATCTCTCCAATGAATCTCCATGTGAATAAACAGGCCAATCCTGAACCAACAGGTCTTTGGGCACATGAAATAATGCGATTCAGATTGCAACACTTGTTTTCTTTTCTTTCCCATCCAGCCATTGTTCCTCCTCACCGTTAAGGTGTTGTAATTCGAAGCATGATGGGGTTTGATGGACAAGTTGTAGCCACTTTGGTAGCCAGCTCTTCTCCGCCCATTATGTCAATGCTTCGAGGAGAGAGTTTGAGTGTCTTTGGAATGCTTCTTTTGCTCCCGATTGGATATCTGGCTGTTTGGGGATACAGAAAAGAGGCGCGGTAGGGGAAGGGGGGGAGGAATGCTTCACAGCTAAATTATGTCCTGAAATGAACTCAGCCAAAATCCCCTTTGAGCTGTGCGTGCCTAGGGCTTTGCAGGAAATTGCTAAGTACTATGTAAACCGCTCACAAGCTTTCCCTCCTAAGATACCATGGACACGTAGCCACACAAAAAAGATTTAAAGGCACTACCGGAACACAATGAAAATAAATTGAAAGGGGACCCTGGAGTCATCCTTATAACCTTCCATCTCAGAGGGGGGGAGTGCCAGGCTTGTACAGGTTTCCAATGGCAGTCTTCTCAATACTTACAGATATTCCAGACGGGCTGTGAACTGGTTAATATCGATGAGCTCGAAGCCTTCCTATAGTCTCAATAGAGAAGGCTGGAGAATCAGCTAAATGGAAACGGCATCAAATAAGGAGCATTACAAAGAAGGGAATGCCAAATCAAATACACTACTTTCCAGTTCTTTCGATCGAGCTGAGAAATAGAAGACTGCAGGAACTCTATCTCCAAAAGTGTGAGTGTTAGGTGAAGATAAGGAATTCTGCATGGATTCACTTTCTTATCAGTAACTATATTACAAGCCTCACCATTACGAGAGTTGGATTGTTTGATCTGCTGGGAGTGATTGCAGCCGTCTGAATGTCCAGTGGCTCATTAGAGTGATGCTACATGACTTTAGTCCTTTGCATTATACAGAAAATCTAAATTGAATACATTGTAAAGACGGCAAATGGGAAAAAAAAGTGCTTTATCAAGCTAGAACATAGGCAAAAGGCAGATTGAAATTCTGCAGATGGACTATTCTGCAAATTCAGCCGGCATTAAATATATAGCTGCTTAAAATTAAAGAAGCTAGATGATAAGATTGAAGGTTTGACTTTTATGTCATCACAAAACACTGCAAACTCTCTTCTGTACAAAATCCCAATGGAACTGCTGAAGAGTTTGTGTGTCAGGATTCCTGCTCCTGATCCAGCGCAGTCACCTTTGCTTCCAGCCTCCTGCACTCCCTAACGGCTGCAAATACATGTAATGCCACCCAGGTTACTGACTGTAATTTCTGTGATTGACCCTCCTTCCCCATTCAAATTTCTCTCTGTCTCCAAATCCTGGACCAGTCATTAATGAAACCGGGGGCTCAGCTTAACCTCTGTTGATGCTCGGTGGCACAATGGTTAGCGCTGCTGCCTCACAACACGAGGAACCTGGGTTCAATTCCAGTCTCGGGTGACTGTGTGGAGTTTGCACATTCTCCCTGTATCTGCATGGGTTTCCCTTGGGTGCTCAGATTTCCTCCCTCAGTTCAAAGATGTGCTGGTTATTTTGATTGGACATGCTAAATTGCCCTTTCGTGTCAGGGGGCTTGGCAGCTCAACACGAGGGGTTATGGGGATACGGCCTGGGTGGGGTTATTGGCAGTGCAGGATTGATGGACTGAATGGCCTCTTTCTGCACTGTAGGAATTCTATGATTCTTACTGGTGGAATTTGCTGGACCCAATAAGGACACCATGCACAACAGCTACCTCACTGATAAACTTTTTTTTAAAATCTTGTTTTCTCCTCAAGTGATAGGACTTACTGGAATATAATTTCTGAGATACTTTAACAATTGCCATGGACCCAATTGTTATCCAAGTCTCTGATGATTGTTTGGAATGAACAACATGAAGCTTTTGTATTTCCACAGTCAATACAAACTAAACTGACTACAGAAAGGTAATTCTTGTCTACTTCACTCTCACTATCTTCATTGAATGAATCACAGAATCCCTAAAGGAAGCCATTCAAGTCTGCACCAACTCTCCAACAGATCATTTTACCCAGGCCCTATCTCCTGGTATTAGTAAATATTTCCTAATCCTGCTAATCACCCTAACCTAGGCACCTTTGGATTCAAAAGGGCAATTCAGCATGGCGAATCCACCAAACCTGCACAACTTTTGGACTGTGGGAGGAAACCGGAGTAACTGGAGGAAACCCATGCAGACATGGTGAGAACATGCAAACTCCACACGGACAGTGGCCCAATGCCAGAATTCAACCCATATCTCTGACGCTGTGAGTCAGCAGTGCTAACCATTGTGCCACCGTGTCGCTCTTTTACAAATGATAATTATTAATTTCTGCCAAACAAGCTCTCTGGCACTGAAAATTAACTATTATAAATGTGGAACCTCATTCCTTCATGTCTTAATTGCTTCTGGAGATAAGTCCCTGGTTACAGACTAGCGACATGTTCCAGGAATAATTATCTACAGAAATAGACAAAGGTCTGACCTATGCACCATTAGGGTGTGAGGCAGTTGAGTCACAGAGAATGTTGAATGTTAGCAGATTAATTCATTTGTATAGTCAGTAGATGTATAGATTCAAAATCCAGGAAGTGCATTGTAGCATACAGCGGCACACTACTGTCTCACAATGCCAAGGATCTGGATTCAATTCCTGGCTTGGGGTTTGGGTCACTCTTTGTGTGGAGTTTGCATGTTCTTCCCATGACTATGTGGGTTTCCTTCAGGTGCTCCGGTTTCCTCCCACAGTCTGAAAGATGTGCTAGTTAGATGCATTGATCCGAACAAGTGCCAGGATGTGACGACTAGGGGAATTTCACAGTAACTTAGTTGCCATGTTAGATTAGCCTTACTTGTTATTAATAACAAAGAACAAAGAACAACACAGCCCGGGAAACAGGCCCTTCGGTCCAACGAGCCCGCGCCACCATTTTAACATGAGTCCCCCCTCCACCCATGACCCTTGTCTATGCTTATGGCATTCCACATTGAGGGAAGACTAATTTAGGGACAATTTGTTACACCAATCAGTCTAACAGCACACCTTTGGGATGTGGGAGGAAACCGGACCGCCCGGAGAAAACCCACGCAAGCACGGGGGGAATGCGCAAACTCCCGCAGACACTGGCCCAAATCCATGTATCTGCACTGCAAACAGTGGTAGTCAGTAATAAACTTTAAAACCTTATTGTTGTTTGTGGGACTATAAACATGCCTCACACTCGGCATTGCAACAATGACTACATTGCTAAAATCACACTAACTTGGAATGACCTGACATCCTGAAGCTGCCATACAAATGAAAGCTCTTTTCCTTTCCTATTCGAATGAGTTTGTATTTCTTTCTTTTGAACAGTGCAAAAGCAATTTGATTTTATAAATTTTCAGGTGACAATGATAGTGAGACCCTTAGATCCAGCTTTTGTGGCTTTATGCACAATATTCCTGGTGTGGTCTCTATATAATTGCAGTCAGACATCTTTACTTCTAAACACCCCTCTTTCATAGTTCTGATTAAAGTCCATCCATTTGAAATATTAACCCTATTTCTTTCTCCACATAACTTGACAGGCCAACGGGTTCTAAGATTTTCCATTTTTATTGTAACTTTTGTTTGATATCCTGGAAATTCACACATCTCCAACCTCATTGTCAAAGAAGTCCAATCTGCTTTTACAAGCTCAATATTACTTACTGAAAGTAATGACAGCTGGAATTGACTCAAACCAGCCTCCCATCCATTGTTACCTTCTGCACATCCCGCTGTCTTGGGGAGGCGGAAAGGCAGGTTAATAGGACGGTGAAAAAGGCATATGGCACTCTCGCCTTTATCAATCAGGGTATAGATTACAAAAGGAGATAGGTCATGATGGAGTTGTATAGAACTTTGGTAAGGCCACAGCTGGAGTACTGTGTTCAGTTCTGGTCGCCACATTATAGGAAGGATGTGAATGCACTGGAGAGGATGCGGAGGAGATGTACCAGGATATCGAAACAGTTAAGTTATGAAGAGAGGTTGAATAGGCTTGGGTTGTTTTCATTGGAGCAGAGAAGACTGAGAGGTCACCTGATTGAGATGTTCAAGATTATGAGGGGCATGGACAGGGTGGATAGGAAGCAGCTGTTCCTCTTAGTTGAAGGGTCAGTTATGAAGGAACACAAGTTAAAAGTGAGAGTGGGAAGTTTAGGGAGGATCTGAGGGCCTGTCCCAGAGGGTGGTGAAAGTCTAGGATGCGCTGCCTGGGAGGGTGGTGGAGGCGGGATGCCTCACATCTTTTAAAATGTACCTGGATGAGTACTTGGCACACCACAAAATTTAAGCCCATGGGCCAACTGAGTAAAATTTATTTATTAGTCACAAGTAAGACTTACATTAATACTGCTATGAAGTTACTATGAAATTCCCTTAGTCACCACATCTTTCAGATTGTGGGAGGAAACGAGAGCACCCAAAGAAACACAGGAGAGCATACAAACTCCACACAGACAGTGACCCAAACAGGGAATTGAACCCAGGTCCCTGGCACTGTAAAGCAGCTGTGCTAACCACTGTGCTACCATGCCACCCCTGTGCTGGCAAGTGGGATTAGGTTGTCAGGTTGGGGCATTTCATGCATCAATGCAGACTTGGTGGGCCAGAGAGCTTCTTCTGCACTGTAGTATTATATAATTCTGTGCCTCGGAAAAGCAGCCAGCATAATCAAGAACATACTCTCTTCCACCTTCTTCCATCCTGGAAAAAGATACACGCACCAACCAAATCAAGAACAGTTTCTTCCCTGCTGCCATCAGACTTTTGAGTAAACTTAGCTTGCACTAAGCTGATCTTTCTCTACATCCTAGTTGTGACTATAACACTACAGTCTGCACCCTCTCCTTCTCTATGTACGGCATGTTTTGTCTGTATAGTGCGCAATAAACAATAGTTTTCACTCTATACTAATACACATCACAGTAATAAATCAAATCAAATCAAAATTCTGCATTGCATTCCAACACCACTGCCAACAAGGATGGAAACGTTTGCACTCAGCCAAATTTCAGTTCCCTGCTGTGGGGCCAGAGAGCCACGCTGGCATGAACGGCTCAAGAATCTCATCCACTTTTTCTGATTTGGATAATGTCGTCTTCTAATACAGAAAGAAAAATTGTTGTTTGCACCCATACAAAACTCATCTTCAAATTTCATGGCCTGGGGCTCAGTTCCTTCCTCTGAGGCTGGATCCTAAACTTCCTAGCTCACAGACCACAATCAGTAAGGATAGGCAACGATACCTCCTCCACAATAATCCTCATCAACGGTGCCCCACAAGGCTGTGTCCTCATTCCTTTACTATACTCCTTATACACCTGTGACTGTGGCCAAATTCCATTTCAACTCCATTTTCAAGTTTGCCGATGACACCACCATAGTGGATCGGATTTCAAATAATGACAAAATAGAGTACAGGAAAGAGATAGAGAATCTGGTGAACTGCTGCAACAACGATAATCGCTCCCTCAATGTCAGTAAAATGAATGAGACAGTCAGTGACTTCAGGACTCATAGTGGGGGACATGCCCTTGTCTTCATCAACAGTGATGAAGTGGAAATGGTTGGGAACTTCAAGTTTCTAGGTGTCCAAATCTCCAACATCCTGCCCAGATCCCTCCACACTGATGCTATAGTTAAAAAAGCTCAGCAATGCCTCTACTTTCGCAGGAAGCTGAGGAAATTTGGCATGTCCTCTACGACTCTCACCAATGTTTACAGACGCACCATAGAAAGCATTCTTAGCAGATGTACCACAGCTTGGTTTGCTTCCTGCTCTGACCAAGACCGCAAGAAAATACAAACAGTTCTGAACGTATCCCAATCCATCACTCAAACCAGCCTCCCATCAATTGACCCTGTCTATAATTCCCGCTGCTCGGAAAAGCATCCAGCATAATCAAGGACCCCATGCACCCAGGACAAACTTTCTTCCACTTTCTTCCATTGGAGAAAGATACAAAAGCCTGAGATCACATACCAACCAACTCAAAAATAGCTTCTACCCTGCTGCCATCAAATGTTTGAATGGACCTACCTTATATTATGCTGATCTTTCTCAACATACTAGCTAGGACTGTAACACTATATTCTGCACCGTCTCCTTTCCTTCTTTCAATGTACTCTACAAATGGCATGTCTTGTCTGTAAGAAGTGTGACAACAGCAGGTTTAACTCCAATCTGGTGTTGTCAGACTTCTTACTGTGTTTACCCCAGTCCAACACCAGCATCTCCACATCATGTTTTGTCTGTACAGCGCGCACGAAACAATATTTTTCACTACTTCCCAATACAAGTGATAATAATAAATCAAATCAAAAGGTTCAAATAAAAACACAACAGGCCTGCCACAGAAATCATAATGGGCAGTACACGGACTATGCAAATCTCCGTTGATCTCAAGTGGGATTTCCGAGCCTTGTTTGGGGGGGTGTAATTCCACCAGGTTTTATGGAAAAGCTGCTCCCTGCACTGCATCAAATACAAAACTGAAAGTTAAACAGCAGTCTAAGCACACTCCCAAATGATATCGCCGTCACATCACATGATCAGCTCTTAAAGCAACTTTGCAATTCTTTTAAATATATAACAGCTGAGGTATCTCCATGTTATGGCTACTGTAATCCTGTGATAAGAACACACAAATTAGGAGCAGAAATAGGCCACTCGGCTCCTGGAGTCTGCATGATGAGTCAATAAGATTTTAGCTTCATGGCACGGTGGCACAGTGGTTAGCACTTCTGCTTCACAGCACCAGGGACTGGGGTTCAATTCCAGTCTCAGGTCTCTGTGTGGGGTTTGCACATTCTCTCCATGTCTGCATGGGTTTCCTCTGGGTGTTCCTGTTTCCCCCCACAGTCCAAAAATGTGTGGGTGAGGTGGATTGGTTTAGCTAAATTGACCCTAGTGTTAGGGAGATTACAGGAATAGGGGCTGAGTGTGGGCTTCATGGGCTGCATAGCCTCCTTCTGCACTGTAGGGATTCTATGATGCCTGCCTAACCCTGATAATCTTTCACCACCTTGCTTATCAAAATCTATTTATCTTTGCCTTGAAGGTATTCATGCATTAATGCATGTTCATTTTCCAACATTAAACCTGTGTCAGTGCCCTGTTTCACCAGTCATAAGGAGGGAAGGATCACCAAGCCTACACTTCTCTCTCACTAAAAATGAGCAGTGCAACACTTTCTTGGGACAAGCCCATCCAAGTCAGTATAATTCAGATCAGGAATTGTATCGCCTGAGGAAAGAGGGAAGGAAATCACAACTCATAATCCCACCACACTGTGATCAGTGGAGGGTGAGAACAGTTGCCATTAAGCTTATAGTTCTGATAATACAAAATAACTTTTCAAGAATCACTGACTCACTAAGTTGTCTAGTTGGACTAAATAAACCCACCACACAAAGGTAGCTGCTCTAATCTTCCTTCCTTGAGAGCACACACAGGCCATTGCACTGTACAATGGCGACATTATAATAATATAAGTCATTATGAATGCATCAGGGAGGCACAAAGCATTTCCAGTTAATACTGCCTGGCTAATCGCTTGTGTTTCAGTCTGATCACAATCACAATCTATTGAGGGACACTTTGTTCAGTGTCAACCATGAAAACTTCCCTTTAGTTGTCTTGTTCCAATATATTCTCTGGTTTTGAAGCAGGCATTTAGCCAATAAAAACATTCTGCTAACATGTAGGAGTAGACTAATGAGCATCGTTCTTTGTAAAAGGCGTGGCGTAAGGTGGCAGGGTGGCACAGCATTTAGCACTGCTGCCTCACAGCGCCAGGGGTCAGGTTTCAATTCCAACCTTGGGTGTCTGTCTGTGCGAAGTCTGCATGTTCCCCCCATGTCTGCATGGGTTTCCTCTGGGTGCTCCGGTTTCCTCCCAAAGTCCAAAGGTGTTCCAGTTATGTTGATTGGCCATGCTAAATTGCTCCTTAGTATCAAGACAATGTCAAGGGGATTGGCAGAGTAAAAACATAGGGTTACGAGATTAGGATCTGGTTAAGATTGTTGTCGGTGGACCGAATAGCCTCCTTCACATTGCAGGATTTGATGATTCTCAAGGATGTTTGGGCAGTTCTGGCTGTTCATGCCGGTGGGATTCTCTGGTCCTGCTGCAGTGAAGGGAGATTTGGCTGAGTGCCAAATTCTCCATCCTTGCTTGTGGCGACAGCAGGGCATGAACGGTTGGATGATTCCGTACATTAAGCTTCCATCAACCTATTGGATTTTGATGCTTATCCAATAATCAGCTGCCTCTACACTGTATTGTTCATCAAACTTAATTCATTTGGTTTTCATTCTCAAAATAATGCCTTAAATTTCCTCATTAACAAATTATTTACCCATTTTTGGTCATGCTCCTCTCTATCTGTGTAACCTTTTCCACACTGAACCTAATCTTAGTTCCTCTGACTCTTGCATCTCATCCACCTCTTCTTCCTTTTAACTTGCTATTGGCATCTAGGTCTTCAAGCAACAAGGTCTATGTTCTGGAATCCACTGCCTAAGCCTCCCCTTCTTGAAGATCTTCCTTCACACCCACGTCTTTGATGATATTTCTGGTCATCTCTTCTAATATCTCGTCCTTCATTTTATGACTGGAAAGCACCTTTATTTTTTGTGAACTCCAAGTTGCTCTTGACTCCATTATTAATTTGAGTGTGTTCCTCAAACCCAGTTCAAAATGCTGAGCATCTCAAGTAAACTCAGCCAAATGATTGCAATCCTGACACAGCACAATATTAACTGAAATCAATGGCTGTATTTTATACCCTGCCACCAACATATTTGAAGGCAAGGGGCTCGTAAAATGAAGCACACGGCTATCCCATTGTCATTTTTCCTTGTGATCTGCCAGCATATATATTGAGGACCTCGATGTAGACCTCAAAGGATCTTTCTCCATGCTATTTGTGCTAAGCAAAATATTGGGAATGGCAAGGTTTGCCGGTGGAAAACAATTACATGGGAGGGAATTCTCCGGCCTCCCAGCCGCATGTTTCTCGACAGTGGGAGGTGGCACATTGTTCACTGGTGGTGGGATTCTCTGGTCCTGCTGCTGTTGATGGGATTTCCCACTGATTCACCCACATTGCCACAAAACTCGCGGGAGGGGGTTCATTGTTAGCGAGACCAGAGAATCCCGCCAGTGTGAATGACCAAAGAATTCTCCCCATGAAATCTATTATCAGCAACAACTATATATGGCTTTACATCGGCCTAAGTCTAGTTTTCTTTTTTCATTCATGGGATATGGTATTGCCAGCTGGGCCAGTATTTATTGCCCGTCCCTAGCATGGTAACACAATGGTTAGCACTGCTGCCTCACAGTGCCAGGACCCGGGTTTGATTTCTGGTCTGTGAGAAGTTTGCATGTTCTCCCCGTGTCTGTGTGTGTTCCTTTGAGTGCTCCAATTTCCTCCCACTGTCTGAAAGATGTACTGGTTAGGTGCATTGCCCTGCTAAGTTCTCCCGTGTACCAGTGTACCCGAACAGGTGCCGGAGTGTGGCGACTAGAGGATTTTCACAGTGACTTTACTGATGTGTTAATGTAAACATTCTTGTGACACTAATGAATAAACTTAAACTTTAACCTTGAATCGAGAGGCTTGTTAGATCATTCCAGAGTCAAAAGCATTGCTGTGGCTCTGGAGTCACATGTAGGCCAGATCAGGTAAGAACGGCAGATTGCTTTCTCTAAAGGACATTTGTGAACAAGATGAGTTTTCTGACAATTGACAATGTTTTCATGGTCATCAGTGGATTCATAATTCCAGATATTTTTTATTGAATTCAAATTTCACCTGCTGCCGTGGTGGGTTTTGAACCGGGGTCCCCAGAACATTGGCTGAGTTTCTGGATTCTAACAATTACATATTCCTTGATAATATGCCTGACTCACAAGGCATACATGAAGTCTCATTGATATAGAGTCACAGACAGTAGTGAACATCTACAGTAAGGATCGCAGTCAATAGTGAACATCTAACATGGAGGCTGTACCTTTTAACCTCCATCCTCGTACTCCGTGAAGTGACAGCAATGTCACTGTGCAGCCCCTGAGGTGAGAATGAAAGATGGTTCCAGAGTAAAATGGCAGTGGTGCAGCCAGCTATTGGGTGGGCAGGCTAATGGCTGATTTTTCAATCGGGCAGGGAAGGCAAGCACCCCATAAAATCCAGCAAAAACTTGCAACTGCTTTGGTTGGTAACAAATTGCATTTGTAAAGATGCAGTTTTGTGGTTTCTGTTTTGCAACGCTGCAAGGTTGGCAGTATAGACCCAGGATGACACAGTGGTAAGCACTGCTGCCTCAGAGCACCAGGGACCCAGGTTTGGTTCTCGGCTTGGGCCATTGTCTTTGTGGAGTCTGCACATCCTCCCCGTGTCTGTGCGGGTTTCCTCCGGGTGCTCTGGTTTCCTCCCACAGTCTGAAAGACATACTGGTTAGATGCATTGGCCATGCTAAATTCTCCCTTGGTGTACCCGAACAGGTGCTGGATTGTGGCGATCAAGGGATTAACTTCATTACAGTGTTAATGTAAGCCTACTTGTGACAAGCAAATAAACTTTACTTTAAATTTTAACAATTGAATCTAATTCTGTTTCCCTAAGGTGCAGCAGGATGAAGCTCAATTTTTGAAAGATCCCACCTGGAAATTTCTGGGCCAATTCTTTATTCTCTCTATTGGAAAATCTTATAGATTTTTCTTACAAACATTTAATCCTTCCACCATCAACACAGTGGCAGCAGTGTGTACTATCAACAGATACACTGCAGGAACTCACGAAGTTTCTTTAGACAGCACCTTCCAAATCCGTGACCACTACCATCTAGAAAGATAAGGACAGCAGACACATGGGCTGAAGTTGTCCAACCTCGCCCATGACAGGGATTCTCCAGTCCCGCTGCAGTGAATGGGAATTCAGCGCCAAATTCTCTGTTCTCACTGGCAGCAGTTGCAGGGCATGCGAGACCAAAGAATTCCAGCCATGGAAACACCACCACCTAGATGTTCCTGTTCAAGCCATCCGCCATCCTAACTTGGAAATATCTTGTCGCTCCCACATAGACGCTGAGTCAAAATCCTGAATCCTAATAGCACTGAGGGCATACGTACGCCACATGGACTGCTGCGTTTCAGGCAGACAGCTCACCACCACCTTCTCAAGTGCAGTTACAATGGGAAAGGAATACTGGCCTCACCAGCAGTGGCAATATCCAATGAATGAATACAAATAACTATCACTTCCTGCTGATGCTCTCTTGCTAACCCTGATTTAGCTGCCAACAACAGCTAATTTACATTGTTTGGAATTGCATTTACATTGCTAATGATCTGCTGGATGGTGAATCTTCAATGTTTGGATAGCATTTTTTTTCTTTAAACATTGCATTGCACTAGAGTTACATTCCATCTGCTATCATTTGAAATATGCTCTTAGATGGCTTTTCCCAAGGTACCAATTGTCACTCTCTGCCATCTGCAAAGTTACATTGTGAAATCAGTCTGAGGTAACCCCAGCTCAGTCCCTTGGGCCTGCGCATGTCCACATTGAGGTATCACCATCACTCATCACCAATTCATTCCACATCAGCATCTCACTCAGAGAGGTTCAGGGAGAGGGCAGTGGGTGATGTACTGCCATAGGGGGAGTACAGCTAAGGTTCATCAAACTGATTCTGGGAATGTGGGATTGTTGTATGAGGAGAGATTTGGTCAACTGGGCCCGCACTCTCTGGAATTTAGGATGAGAGGGGATCTAATTGAAGCGTGTAAAATTCTGTCAAGGATGGACAGCTGAGATGTACATTGATTCTCCCAACTTGGAACTAAGCGCCCGTGCCAGTGGGAAGACCTCCAGGTTAGCTGTGCCTGATAGATGCTAATTTTTGCATTGCGGCAACCCGCTGGTCAGCCCTGCTAATCCAAGACTGAGCCACCATTCTTAAATGGCACCCCAGTGTCTCACAATCGTAGGCTAATAGGGCGGCAATTTTCTGGGTGGAATTATCCTGATTTTTGTGCACAGGACGTACTTGAGCAATTTTCCAAATGGCTGGGTTCCTGCCACTGTAGTTACTGTACTGGAACAGGTTAACTAGGGCACAGAAAACTCTGGAGCACAAGTAGCTTGAAGAGATCCAAGGATAGAGATTCACAAATAGGTCATTGCACATAGCAATGAAGGTTAAAAAAATCATGAGAAGTACTGGGATTTGCTTCCAGAAGAATAGAATTCAAAAGCAGAGACGTTATTTTAAATTTATATAAAACCTTGGTTGAACATTCCTCAGATAGTTGCATACAGCTCTACTCCATTTTGCAGAAAGGACACAGGCAGCATAAGAACATAAGAACTAGGAGCAGGAGTAGGCCATTTGGCCCCTCAAGTCTGCTTTGCCATTCAAAAAGATTGTGGCTGATCTTTTCAAGGACTCTTACCCACTTACCCACCCGCTCACCATAACCCTTAATTCCTTTACTGTTCAAAAATGTATCTATCCTTGCCTTAAAAACATTCAATGAGATAGCCTCAACTGCTTCACTGGGCAGGGATTTCCACAGATTCAGAACTCTTTGGGTGAAGAAGTTCCTCCTCAACTCAGTCCTAAATCTGCCCCCACCACCCCCTCCCCCCCTGCTTTATTTTGAGGCCATGTCCCCTAGTTATAGTTTCACCTGCCAGTGGAAATAACCTCCCTGCTTCAAATCTTATCTATTCCCTTCATGGTCTTACATGTTTCTATAAGATCTCCCCTCATTCTTCCGAATTCCAGTGAGTATAGTCCCAGCCTAGTCAGTCTCTCTTCATTAGCCAACCCTGTCAACTCCAGAATCAACCTTGTGACTCTCCTCTGCGCCCCCCCCCCTCCAGGGCCAGTATATCCTTTCTCAAGTAATGTGGAAAAAGTGAAAAAGAGATTTACAAAGATAATAGCAGAACTAAGAGGTGAATTTCTTGTTGGTCCTCTAGATTACTGTTCTTGTGCCACCACTGCTAAATCCACTAACCGCCTCCATTTGTCCAGAATTATCAATAATGAACACTTTTCCCAGTAAAAATAAAGAGAACTTCCACAAACTGACTGTGATAATGCCTTGGAAATGCAACACATACTGTGTTAGGAAAAGCACAGTAAGAAGTCTCACAACACCAGGTTAAAGTCCAACAGGTTTATTTGATAGTAAATGCCACTGGCTTTCAGAGTGCTGCTCCTTTGTCAGGTGAGCACTCAAATAAACCTGTTGGACTTTAACCTGGTGTTGTGAGACTTCTTACTGTGTTTACCCCAGTCCAATGCCAGCATCTCCACATTAGGAAAGCATGCCGGGGTGAAATTCCTCCCAGCAACAGCCTGACCACGGAACTGTTTTGGCAGAAATGCAGTAAGAAGCCTTACAACAACGAGGTTAAAATCCAACAGGTTTATTTGGTAGCAAATGCCACTAGCTTTCGGAACGCTGTTCCTTCATCAGGTGAGCACTCACCTGACGAAGAAGCAGCAAGCGCTCCGAAAGCTAGTGGCGTTTGTTACCAAATAAATCTGTAGCACTTTAACCTGGTGTTGTAAGACTTCTTATTGTGTTTACCCAAGTCCAACGCTGGCATTTCCACATCTTGGCAGATATGGACAGGGAACCATTCCATTTCTTTGAATTTGCAAGCTAGATTTCCCGATAGAGCACCTTTCAGTAGCTTGAGAGGAACGACTTTGTTCAGGGGTAAGCAACTGTAACTGCAGATGTAAAAGGTCCAGCAGTTTCCTGAATGACCATGACTTATTCCTCTGGATTGAGTGGGGGGGAGGGGGAGGATCCTTTGATCTTTTATCATATCTGAGTTGTGTCTCAGATGGTTATCGCACTGCCAACTGAAGTGTTGCTGGGGAACATTGTTCTTGTGCTAATGTGCTCATGTAAGTCGAGATTTCCAATTCAGCCCCTGTGAAGACCTGGCATGCTGTTAATGAGTGAGCTGGAGTTTGGGACTAGCTGCTGAATGGGATTTGCCAAGTCGAACAATCAACGTCACTCACAAACCCACAAGGTGAGAACTGCTGTTTATTCATGGTGGCTGGATAGGAATATTTTATCATTTCACAGTTTCTGAAGACTCCCAAGGGTGTTTGTGGATGCATTAGTACAAAATTGAAGAACAGAACAATTGTGAGTACGTGCAAGTACTAATCATTATACTGTAGGCTCTTAATTCCTTTATAATTCAGAATTGCAGTCTAATTCCCTTATCATACATAAAGGATATGTTACTGCCCTTTAACATGTAGTGAAATAGAATGAGATAGTGCTCTACAATAGGGCTTGTGGCAGAGTATCAATGCAGTATGATTGACAGTGTGCATTAGCGATTCTACATCAGTGGCCCATCTCAAACAGGCTATCTGGATTTTCAAATGTAACATACTGGGGCATGAGTGAATGTTGCCTTGAAGAAGGCAGGCCAAGGCGGAGAACAGGGATGCGAGAATGCTTGATAAGCCTTGGGCATCAGAGAGTATTAAAGCACAGTTGACCCTCAGAAGGTAAACTGGATGTGATGGAGGCCGTGACAGGGTCGATCACTAGTTTTCAAACTGTCAGCCTCATTCAGGTAGGGCACAGGCTGGAGCACTCAAAACAAAGCTTCCCAGTTTTAGTCAGCATGTTTACGGCTGTGTTGAGGATCATTTAGCTTTTTATAAAGATGGATTATATCTGAATATCTTGCATATTATAGTTTTCACACTCACCTGACACCAAAGGCCAAAATAAATAATATTGAATCTTGCTAAATCATGGGTCTTGTTTTGGTGTACCAGGAGATTTCCAGTTCTTTGGCAGAAACTCCACTACTAGTGACCAGCTTGCCGCAGCTCTCATTTCATTAGCAAAGCAGGAACAGTTAAATTACTGTCACTTGGATCATCCACGAAGTCACAAAGTCAGCCCGCTTCCTGTAAACTCTTATTTCAGGATTTGAGCCAAGAGAATGCTATGTCGAGACATCACAGATGGGTGGCAAGGCGAGGAAGAGTGAAACAACAGTGGGGAAGGGATGCTATTCTCAGAGAAACTTACACACCAGATCATTTCCAAAAACTTTTCAAGAGCAGCAGTAAGTTGAAAACAATTCACCTGCATGCAGGAAAGCTGGCTCTTGAATAGTGCTCATGGTGAGGTGAAACTCAATGCATGCTCAGCTGTGGTTAGTTAGCACAGGCATTCATGGAACCTATATGATCGAAGTTTGTATCTAATCGCTCTGACAGTCTTTTGGGTATCATAAGCTGTCCACTTTGAAAGCCTCAGGCCTATGTGTGGCACACTCAAGTTAGCACCCTTCTCAGCGTGCTGTGTTGCATAGACAAGGCTAAAAGTCACTGTTTGTAAATAGTTTCACAACACCAAGTTAAGGTCCAACAGCTTTATTTGGTACAGAAGCTTTCGGAGCTTGGCCCTTCATCAGATAGTTCCTGACAAAGGGGCAACATTCCAAAAGCTGGTGCTATCAAATAAAGCTGTTGGATTTTAACTTGGCATTATGAGACTACTTACTGTGTGCCCACCCGAGTCCAACGCCGGCAACTCCACAGCGTCACTGTTTGTGAGGACCTCCCACTTGCAGTTTATCAGCCGCAGGTGAGTTTTATACCCAATGGGTTTTACTTCCATCTTCAGAAGGCATTCCTTGGAACACTTGTTATGGTGTGTTGTCTCTAAATGACATTCATGTTGAATTTTAAAATGTTCAATTAGGCAGGGATCATTAGCTAACTACAAAATCTTCATTCAACAATGACCAGATGTTTTGCCAGTTGTGAGACTGGACAATACTCATTGAGACCAGATGTTGGCAAGGGCCATTGAATCATTTTTGGGAGAATTTTTTTGTAAATCTGAAATAGTGGCCAGGATTTTAAGCCCTCCCTAAGCAGTGCTCAAAACAAGCCCAGTCTGTCCAACCCTTTGAAAAAAAAAATGAAGGTTGAGGCTAATGCTCTGCTGGAAGTGAGAAAGAAGAGAAGTAAGATAAGGAAAATGTTTGTATTATAAGATCAAGGAGCAAGGAATAGGCCATCTGACCTTTCAAGCCTGCTCCACCATTCAATAAGATCATGGCTGATTTTTTCATAGACTCAGCTCCACTTACCTGTCCCCTCGCCATAATCCTTTACTGTTCAAAAATTTACCCATCCTTGCCTTAAAAACATTCAATGAGGTAGACTCAACTGCTTCACTGGGCAGGGAATTCCACAGATTCACAACCCTTTGGGTGAAGAATTTCCTCCTCAACTCAGTCCCAAATCTGCCCCCCCTATTTTGAGGCCATGTCCCCTAGTTCTAGTTTCATCTGCCAGTGGAAATAACTTCCCTGCTTCTATCTTATCTATTCCCTTCATGGTCTTATATGTTTCTATAAGATCTCCCCTCATTCTTCTAAATTCTAATGAGTATAGCCCCAGTCTACTTAATCTGTTCTCATAAGCCAACCCTCTCAACTCTGGAATCAACCTAGTGAATCTGTTTTGCAGTGTCAGTATATCCTTTCTCAAGTAAGAAGACATAACTGTACACTGTACTCCAAGGTGGCCTCACCAGCACCTTATACAGCTGCAACATAACCTCGCTGTTTTTAAACTTCATCCCTCTAGCAATGAAGGACAAAATTGATTCGTAGACTTAAAACACAAGATTCAAGCAGACTTTATACCTATGAAAATGCATAATCAGTTAAAATCATCCAGAAACAAACTGTTCAGGATGTGAACAAACACATTTCTGAAGTGTTACAAAGGTACAAAGAGACTTTGAAAGAAATAGCAATGTTGAATGCTAAGAATGCAATAAGCAAAAATTCGAATTGTATGCAGGCTTGGTACATATCTCCAGAAAAGCATGAGGAGGGAAGTATTAACTCTGATTTCCATTGTTGGTAAATCAAATAGGGAGTCAGACGAACTCAACCAGAAATGCAGCAAGGCACAACAGCAGATAGAAAAGGTACTGAAAGAAGTCCCTAAATTAGTTTTCCCTCAATGTGGAATGCCATAAGCATAGATAAGGGTCATGGCTGGAGGGGGTCTCGTAATATTAAAATGGCGGCGTGGGCTCGTTGGGCCAAAGAAGGTCTGGAGCGAGATGCAGTGGTATTTGTCGAGGTTCGTCCCGAGCAGCTCGGTGACGCAGGACTCTGTGCTCTACGGGCTGTTTCCGGGAACGCACACCGAGACAAATATCAACTGATGCTGGAAGGTCATCAACTCGGTGAAGGACACACTTTGGTCCGCCCGAAACTTGCTGATCTTCCAGCTGAAAGAACTGTCCTCGACCGAGTGTTGCAGTTTGGCACATTCCAAGGTCCAGGACTACGTGCTGAGGGACGGGCTGAAGCTTGGGGCAGCCGCCGCAAAGGCACAATGGGGAAAGGCCATACTGTAAGGCCTTTTAACGGAGGCAGACCGAGGGCCCAGGAACTGCAGAATACCCTCGACCTGCGTAACTGTGTGCCAATCTGAGCACTAACGGCACACAGTAATCTTTTGAGGCGTGTATATAGTTTTTTAAGTATTGAAATGTAATCATTGTAATTAGTACAAATATGTAAATATTGAGACATGGACATAGTTTTTTTAAGTACTGAAATGTTAAGTACTGAAATGTAGTCACTGTAGTTTTGGACAGATCTGCAAAAACGTTTTCATTCCGCATTGTTTTGCTACTCGAAGCCCTGTACATTGTAATAGATTACTTGAGGTTTTTATGAATAAAGTATATTTTTGGAAAAAAAAAGGGCCTGTTTCCTGGGCTGTTTTTGTTATTTGTTCTTTGAAAGGCTGTTTGAAGAATCAATGCAAGCAAACCACGCCCCCACCCCCCCCCAGTAAGCATGGCATGTTAAAGGAGATGTTGAATACTACTTCAGGAAAAGTTGCATTGGCAATACCAAGAGCATTGCATTGCAGTGAAGTATGGACCATTCTTCCCATTACTAATCAATTTGGCCCATCACATCTGTACCGACAACAATCCCACTCAGGCCCTTTCCCCTTAACCTCATATATTTACCCTACTAACTCCTCTAACACTTTGGGGAAATTTAGTATGACCAATCAACCTAGCCTACACATCAATGGAGTGTGAAGAAGACAAGAGATGAACAAAAGAGTTGGAAGAACAGTCGATTCATCATGAAGATCAACTGCAAAAGGAGTATATTACTCTTCAGCAGCGTAAAGAAACGAAGAGTGCCTTGAAGAGCAGAATGGAGGAACCATCAGTAAATGTTGAATTACAAGGAAGTTTAGACAAAACAACTGAGCTTTGCAAAGTAAAGGAAAGCCCTTTAAAGGGCTTTCACACACTACAAAGATCCTTGAGGTCAAAGTTTGTTCTTCTGGAAAATTATCAACAGAAGCAAAATTAATTTAACGTGACTCTGAATAAACTGAAGAACCAGTTGGCAAAGAAGACTTGTAAATGTTCAGTTAAGTTTATTTATTAGTCACACGTAGGACTTACATTAACATTGCAATGAAGTTACTGTGAAATTCCCCTAGTTGCCACACTCTGACACCTGTTTGGGTCAATGCACCTAAACCGCAAGTCTTTCAAACACTGGGAGGAAACCCATACAGATACAAGGAGAACGTGCAAACTCCGCACAGACAGTGACCCAAGCCGGGAATCGAACCCAGGTCCCTGGTGCTGTGAGGCAGCAGTGCTAACCACTGTGCCACCTTACCGACAATATTGAATATTCCAGGAGGACACCAAATGGGACAAGAAAAGGATACAAGATCTGAAGGTCAGTGAACCAGAAAGAAAAAGCACTGGATGTCTCAAACTTACTGAAAACCATAGAAAAACAAAATGGCTAAAATGAAAATCAAGAAGCTAGAATGACAGGGGAAAGTAAAAATTCTCACAAAGGAGAATGAAGAATCTCAGAAACAATTAGCAAATATTCAAATACAGAATGTGAGCTTGAAGGATAGAGCAGAGGAATTAGGCTGTACTTAGGGAGAACCCTTCTATGTTCACAGATAACAGATAATTTTGCCAATGAAAAACTAGAATTTCAAGAACTTCAGATTCCAGAAGTCCTGATCAAGTATCATGGAAAATGCCTGCATGGGTTGAATAGATTACTGATGAATCAGAACGGTTGGCTGAATGCAGAATTAACAACAAAAACCAATGATATTCTGGAATTTTGATCCAATCTGAAGAACATGAAAAATGAGATGCACAGTATGGAAGAGCAGGTCCAGACTTTAAAAACAGAAAATTCTAAGAAATAAGATTGAGGATCTAATGGCTGAATTGAACAAGCCTAACAAGCAGACAGTGACCATGGAGAAAAAGTTCTGAAAGGAACTGAACATCTAATCTGATTAGAGGATTAGAGGTTTAGATAGGGTGGACAGTGATAGCCTTTCTCCTCGGATGGAGAAAGCTAGCACGAGGGGGCATAGCTTTAAATTAAGGGGTGGTAGTTATAGGACGGATGTCAGAGGTAGGTTCTTTACCCAGAGGGTGGTGGGGGAATGGAATGCCCTGCCTGCTGCAGTTGTAGATGCGCCAAGTTTGGGGGCATTTAAGAGGTCCGTGGCTAGGTTTATGGATGGAAAGGGATTGGTTTAGGTTAGAGGGTCATTGCTTTTTTTTTAATTGGTCGGCGCAACATCGTGGGCCGAAAGGCCTGTTCTGCGCTGTAATGTTCTATGTTCTATGTTCTATCTAAGTGAGGTTATTAAATGTGTATATTGGGGAGCCAATGGCCTAGTGGTATTATCACTAGACTATTAATCCAGAAACTCAGCTAATGTTCTGAGGACCAGGTTCAAATCCCACCACGGCAGATGATGGGATTCGATTAAAAAATGTCTGGAATTAAGAATCTACTGATGACCATGAATCCATTGTCAATTGTCAGAAAAAAAAACATCTAGTTTGCTCATGCCATTTAGGGGAGGAAATCTGTTGTCCTTACTCGGTCTGGTCTACATGTGACTTCAGAGCCACAGCAATGTGGTTGACTCTCAGCTGCCCTTAGGCAACTAGCAATGCCCATGTCCCACAAATGAATGAAAAAATGGCTTTTATAGATAACTCTGAAACTAAAGACAACTTCAGAACAAAGACAACTAAAGAACAAAAGACAACAACAAGATTTGTTGCTAAGCTAAATGAAAAGATTAAGCTGGTTGAAAAAGATTTGGATAATAGGATTATTTGGATGGAACAAATATTTGAATGAAATTGAAAAACATCCGGAAATTAAAGTTCCAGTTTTGAAACGTTAACTTCTAGGAAGATCATGGTGGATCCCATGGGAGTAATGAGCAGGAGGGTCCACTCTGTGGATGAACACAATGAACATTCTCTCCCAAAGTAATGGGACAAACCCACGGACTGGAATGTTACTGCCCTGCTCACCACGGGAATCGGAACGGACGAGGGGCAGAACATGGAAAGGTCCGTTGATCTTAATGGGATTTTATGATTTTGGGATGAGTGGGACCATAAAATCCCACCCATGGAGTCCAAACAAAGCAGAGAGGTTGTTGATAAGGAGAAATTTAACTCCAAAGAGTACAAAAAGCAAATCAAATGGAGATAGCCTAGTAACCCAGAACAGTATAATTTCAGCACTGAACCAAGAATATTTTCCCAAAGTAACTGAATCTACCACTCCTCCAAATGTAACCAGAACAAGATCTGGAAGCACCTAGGCTAAATTTATAAAGTCAGAGACTTGAGTTGGGGGAGAAGAGGTAATATAAAAACGTAAGAACAAGGAGCAGGAGTAGGCCACTCAGCCCCTCGAGTCTGCTCCACCATTCAATACGATCATGGCTGATCTCATCTCGGCCTCTACTCCACCTTCCTGCCTGTTCCCCATAACCCTTCTTCCCGTTACCAATTAATTCGGCCCATCATGCCTGCACTGACAACAATCCCAGCCAGACCCTTTGCCCGTAACCTCACATATTTATCCTGCTGATCCCCCTGACACTTAGGGCAATTTAGCATGGCCAATCAACTTAACCTACACATCTGTGGAG
Organism: Carcharhinus amblyrhynchos; assembly: GCF_965287045.1. Lineage (NCBI taxonomy): Eukaryota > Metazoa > Chordata > Chondrichthyes > Carcharhiniformes > Carcharhinidae > Carcharhinus > Carcharhinus amblyrhynchos. The sequence continues at coordinate 9,496,527 of NC_137347.1, read as the reverse complement.
TGTGGGAGGAAAGCGGAACACCCACGGGAAACCATGCAGACACAACGAGAATGTGCAAACTCCATACAGACCCAAGGCAGGAATCGAACACAGATCCCTGGTGCTGTTGGCAGCAGTGCTAACCACTGTGCCACTGTGCACTATTTATCCAATTTTCCCTTGAAATATGCACTGGTTGTTGCTTGACCATTTCATTGGCAAAATAGAACAACGGAAAGTAATAAAAAAGAAAGTGCCACAGGGGAGGTGGTGGTCTAGTGGTATTATTGCTAGGTTATTAATCCAGAAACCCAGCTAATGTTCTTGGGGATCCGGGTTTGAATCCCACTAGATGGTGGAATTTGAATTGAATTTAAAAAATCTGGAATTAAGAATCTACTGATGACCATGAAACCATTGTCGATGGTTGGAAAATAGTCCATCTCATTCACTAATGTCCTTAAGGGAAGGAAATCAGCTGTCCTTACCTGGTCTGGCCTACATGTGACTCCAGAGCAATGTGATTGACTCACAACTGCCTTCAGGCAACTAGGGGTGGGAAATAAATGCTGGCCAGCCAGCAATGCCCATGTCCTAAGAATGAATAATAAAAAGAAACAACTGGGAATTTCTATCTGTTGGATCTTAAGCTAATGAAAGGTGGAATTATTGATTAGAAAAAAGTATAATTGATCTGCGCTTCAGGTCTTTTGGAGAGCTCATTAGCCCAAAATCAGTTTCACATAGTAATCATATACCGATACAATCCTCTGTCAATTACCTCAGCTAACCATATGATATTTAATAGCATGGTGGTACTTCGTGTACCCAGCTTCGTGTACCAGCCACAACAGATCAGCCACGACAGATCAGCCATGATCTTATTGAATGGTGGGGCAGGCTCGAAGGGCTAGATGGCCTACTCCTGCTCCTATTTCTTATGTTCTTATGTAATGCAGAGGTAGTTTCCCTTCTTGGCTCTAACTACATCTCTGTTACCTGGTAATGGCATACGCTACTATAAGGTCAAAATGAACATTCCCACCGGCTCACTGCCATGTTGAATAGATGTGTGCTCCTGCATCCAGGAGCATATCTATCCTTGTGTCTGGGCAGTGAATGCATCTATTCATTAATGTTGCTTAATATGTACCCTTATCGGAAACCATCCGATAGGACAATTGCTGACTAATTGGTTCTCAGATCTTTGGCTTTCAACTAATGACTTTTGGTAACTTTGCTTGATGAAAATGCACAATATATTAAAATATCAGAATATATGTTTTAAAATTGTAACTACTTGTTTTCATTCACATGTTGCATCCACATATGTGTAAGCTGTTTGTGTAGCTTGTCCAATAATCATTTAATTCTTTATTGATCCCTTATTCTTTGAAAGACTGCATTCTGCCTATTAATTTTTTTTTGGTTAGAAATCCCTTTCTTCAGCCTCTAAGGAAATGTTATGGTGATTTTGCATCTTTTGAATTTGATTTTGTGAGCTACCAAAGGGTAATAACCAAGGGAATCCCAACGTAAATTAATATTTCTAAATAATTAATCACTGTGCAATAATATCACTCTATTCTTAGAGCTATTTATCCGTTTACAAGACTCCAGTTGGTTGTATGTTTGCATTGTTTTATTCTATGTTAAATTTTGTTACGTCTTTGCACAGAGATATTTCATACATACAATACAATCACTATAGTGCAGAAGGAGGCCATTGGGCCCATCAAGTCTGTACTGACCACAATCCCACCCAGCCACTATCCCCATAACCCCATACATTTACCCTAGCTAGTCCCCCTGACACTAAAGGGAAATTTTTAGCATGACTAATCCACCCAACCAGCACATATTTGGACTGCAGGAGGAAACTGGAGCACCTGGAGGAAACACTTGCAGACACGGAAAAATGTGCAAACTCTGCACAGACAACGATCCAAGCCAGGAATCAAACCCAGCTCCCTGGCACAGTGAGGCAGCAGTGCTAACCACTGTGCCACCGTGCTGCCCAATTTGCCTTGCGAGTTTTGAATTGTCTAAATTAAGACACAATTGGCCACCTTGAAATTTCCCCACAAAAGAGGCAGAAACTAGAGGTGTGAATATCTGACAAATTTTTGCAAATATCTATTTGAAAACAATGGCCACCACGTAAGATCTACTTGCAGATATGTATTCAAAACAGCATGATAACACAGCCCACTGAGAGTATCAAAGTAAATATTTTATAATAATTTCAATCAATGATGTCCTTAATTGATTGCCTTCTTGAATATATTAAAGCTAATTAAATTGGAACAATTCATTTTAATTCATCATTGATTTGGTTTAAGTACTGTGCATAAAGCTGCTGTGAGTTATAATTTTCTGAAGCATTTATGGGAAGAAAACTTTGCCATTTTAATATCATTATGCTACCATACTGCATTGTAAGAGGTGAAGGAAAGGACTCTGTGGATGGTGAGTAAACTTGCTTAGATCTGGAAAAGGATGTTCTCACTGGGCATTTCCCAATGAACAATTGAAAATTAACTTTCCTAATTACTTAGAAACTAGCTAGAATTAATTAGAAACTATCTCAGTAGAAGAGTTTACAATAAAGGGTAATTCCACGATCCCACACTCCAATAAGGAGTTCACGTTGTGATGACACTGTGCCTTTAAGAAATGTATATTTCCTTGCAGGTTTTTCAAGCAGGTCCTTTGCCAGTTTTTATTGGCACCATTTTGTCTGTAGCTAGTGTCCTCTACTTGTTACTGAAACAATATAGTGGGCATCCTGTTTATTTTTTAATTGGCCTAATGCAGTGTCCTGGGGTTTTACGATCCTGTTGGAATTGTTGGGCGGAGCATGATTGATAGGTCAGGTGCTGCCTGGGGACAGTTTATTTTCCACAGAAAAATCTAAGGTTTCAGTTTCATTTTCCTTAGATGCTGTTGAGGTGTGAGACAGAAAGCAGTGTCTCTTGTTTTCCCCTTTAGAGCTGAAAATTCTGCTGTGAGTTGCTGTTAGAAGCTGCTAGAAGGAAGCACTCTCTCTCTCTCTCCCTCTCCCTCTCTCCACAGACATCCTGAAAGTTCCAGGACTGGGAAGCCTCAGAATTTTAATCCAACGTTCAAAGGGCCCATTCACAGCAAGTGTTAAAAAGCTGCAAAATCCAGCATGATTAAACAAGGAATTTACAGGTGGAGAAATTACTGGATGCAAGGTCCCACAAAAAATCTAATCCATGCAAAATTGCTGCAGTGAGGCGATGAATTGTTCTTTGCAATCTGTGTAGAAATTTGACAGATCTATCACAGAATGCTACACTTCACGAAATTACTTTCCCTAATTATCCTTCATGCTTGAAACTTTTTCCTTGACTCCATTACAGTCACAGAGGTCACAAATCTTCATGAAGTGAAAGCTTGAGAAGTATTTGATTTGCATATTACCCTATTTGTTATACCCCTGGCCTGATTGGAGCTGTCTCCATAATATTGTACTGATGGGTACAAAAGATATAGAAAGGTATAATTTTGCTACATGTTCTATGTTTCATAACCATTTAATGACTGCAGCAAGCCTAGTAGGTACACTGTTGGAGCCAAAGTTTCTGGGCCATGAGCATTAACTTTGTTTCAACTTAGCTGATGCTTATGCCTGGTTTTCCTTTAGGGTGTTAGTTTGTCATGCATGTGCCTACAAGAAGATAACTGCCACGGTAGTTTGGGACTAGACACTGCATTTTCAGACCAAACGTTCTAAGGGACCATCCTAAGTATAAGAAATCCGTAGTTTCTCTGGATACTCCTTTGTTTTGGACTATAATATAAGAATATTAATACAGAGGCTGATATTGAAAAATCTGTTTCTTAACTCCATTGGCTCCATGTCCCCCGATACCCTTACGTAACAGCAACCTCTGAATCACAGCCCTGGAACCTCCAGTTGTCCCCAAGCATTCATAGCCTTTTGGGGGCCTGAGAATGCCAGGTTTTTATTGTCCTTTGAGTGATAAAACACTTCCTCATTTTATTCCTAAATAATCTAGCTCTAATCTTAAGAACACTTGCCCACATTCTTGATCTCCCGCACCTGAGAAGATTGTTTCTCCATTTGCAAAGCCTTGGAAAGATCGTCCCTCAACCTTCTATACACAAAGGAATGTGAACCAAGTATTGGCAAACACGCCTCATAAATTAGGGTGGAACGGTGGCACAGTGATTAGCACAGTGCCAGGGATCCAGGTTCAATTCCAGCCTTGGGTGACTGTCTGTGTTGAGTTTGTACATTCTTCCCGTGCCTGCATAGGTTTCCTCCAGGTGATTCAGTTTTCTCCCATATTCCAAAGATGTGCTGGTTCGATATTGACAATTGTAAATTACGCCTTAGTGTCCCAAGATGGTGTGTAGGTTAGTTGGATTAGTCATGGTAAATGTGCTGTGTTGCAGGGATAGTGCAGATGAGTAACCCTGTCAGAGAGTTGGTGCAGACTCGATGGGCCGATGGCCTCCTTCTGCACTGTGGGGGTTCTACAACTCTGTGAAATTAACCACCTAAACCCCTGTATCTGGAGAATCTACATTACGTTCATTCAGGAACAGTAATCTTTCCTATAATGTGATGCTCACAACTAAACCCAGTTCTCCATATGGATCTGACAGTGACCTAACCAACCTCCCAAACTCCAGCAAGTACCTTTTGCAGAAAGAAATTAAAAATAATTGCCCTGAAAGAGTAGGAAAATAAAACTAATAAAGTCTCTTTTGCACCGGGCAGGGAAAGACTTAAACAGCCTTTCTATTTTATCTGCAACAAGGGTCAAAGGATGACATAGCACCATCTATTTTACTGAAAACAGGCGTCCTAACCTTATTGATTCTATTTCTTCATACAGTGTCAACAATTCCCAGTGCAGCTATTTCTGTAAAGTGGAGAGTACCATTTGTGTATTATCGAATAATTCTAAGTTCACCGTTCTTCTGCAGGCAAGTGGCAAATCGCAATGATATTTAGAGTGTTCATCCACAAAGCAGCAGCCCTGCAGGAGGTCCATTGATCTGTGGAAGTGTATTTTCATCTCTTTCCTACTTTGAAATGTAAGTGGTGAGTTTAACAAAGGGCATCCTATAACGATGGCTGGCCTTGCAGCTAAGGGAGCATAGAGACAGAGCATAAAGGCAAAGATAGTTATATATTTACAGAACCCATCATACTCTTGTTCAACTTTAATGAAGAACTATTGCCAAGGTCAATGAGGATAATATTAACATCGCACCATCAAGTGAAATTGGTGATAGTGAGTTGGCAGCCCACTTAATATCATTCTCAACTAACTTCAAGGGAAGGAAAAATATGGAGAGATATAGCCTACTTGATAGGTGCCCAAAGTTCACCTTAAATAGTCACTCCTTTCATTACTGATTCACCATTGCAGTTGTGTGGACCATGTACAAGGTACACTTCTGCAAATCACCAAGGCTCCATCAAACCCATGAAGCAGGAATCTCCGGCCCCGCTCGCCCTGAAATTGGAAAAGCCCACCCAAGGGTCAACAGACCTTTCTATGGTCTGTCCCTTGCCCACTACAATTCCTGTGACTGGCAGAAAGGAAAAATTTACTCCATGATCTCTACCACTTAGAAGGGCAAGGGTTGGAGATGCATTTGAAGCCCACCTTCTGTGAGGTTTCAACCAGGAACATACCATCTTGACTTGGAACTATATTGGCTGTTCCTTCACTGTCACGGCATTAAAATCCTGGAACACCCTCCCTTTAGCACCATGTAGTTACCAACACCCACATGAACTGCTGTGCTTCAAGAAGGCAGAACATCACCACATTCACAAGGGAAACTAGTAAAAAGTAAAGTAAATTGTATTTATTTGTCACAAGTAAGGCTTACATTAACACTGAATTGATGTTATTGTGAAATTCCCCGAGTCACAACATTCCAGCTCCTGTTCAGGTCAATGCATCTAACGAGCACATATTTCAGACTGTGGGAGGAAACTGGAGCACCTGAAGGAAACCCATGCAAACATGGGATGAACATGCAAACCCCACAAAGACAGTGACCCGAGCTGGGAATCGAACCTGGGTCCCTGGCACTGTGAGGCAGCAGTGCTAACAACTGTGCTGCCCCGGTAAGATGGGCTGGCCATTTAGCGATGGGCTGGCCATTGATATTTGCACCCCAAGAACACTTTTTCTTTAAAAAAGACTGAGTCAATCACTAATTTTGCATTACTGTAAAAAGTCAAAAATACTCCCAATAGGTTTTAAAGAAGATCACTAAGCCCTATGGATGGGTAACTGTTGTCTAATCCACAACTGGCAATCAATGAATTATAGCTATTATCAGTCAGTATTCTTGATCCATAATGAATTAAAAGCAGCACCAAAAATGGAATTTAAATTAACAAATCTATTTTGTTGCGTTAGTCAATTATTCTCTTTTCTGAGAGTGTTTAATAAATGCTAGCACAATGGAAGTTCTCCGTGTGTTTGCAACTAGGACCTCTCAATCGTGATGGCATAGAAGGAGGCCACTCAGCCCTTCCTGCACATATCTGCTCTCTGCAGAGTCAGCCCCATTTCTTTGCCGTCTCCATCTTGTCCTGTATATTTATTTTGCTCAAGCTGCCGAATCTCCTTTTGAAATAATTGATCATCCCTGCTTCTAGCACCCTCGTAGACAGTGAGTCGTTGCTATTCACTACATTAAAAAGAAATGCACCTCTCCATTGTATGTCCTACTTGGAACAGAAGTGTTACAACACAGAAGGAGCAGTTGACACTGGCTTTACAACACTCCTGTGTTTCTGCCTTTCTGTGATGAGTTGATGGGAACACTGTTTACCAATCTTTACATGACTCATGTAGGCCAGACCAGGCAAGGATGGCAGATTTCCTTGCCTAAATGACATTAATGAACCAGATAGGTTTCTCTGACAATGGTTTCCTGGTCATCCGTAGATTCTTAATTCCAAATATTTTTTATTGGCTGCAAATTCCACCATCTGCTGTGGCTGGATTAAAACTCAATTCCCCAGAACATTAGCTGAGTTTCTGAATTAATAGTCCAGTGAAACTACCAGTAGACCATCGCCTCCCCTACTTGCGAGGGTGCTTGCGAGGGCGGTGCTGAGTTGCTTTCTTGAACTGCAGCATGTGATGTAGGTACACCCATAGTGCTGTTAGTGAATGAATTCTGAAGTTTTGACCCAAGAGTAAAATGTTAAAAAAAGTGTAAAACAATGACACACCCCAAAGTCAAAAGGGGAGAAAGCAATACGAGGAAGTTAAAGTACTTCAAAAGGACAAATACAAAAAGAAAGTTTCTGTCAATTAAAGGCAGCTAATGCTTTCAGTTCAGTTGAGTATGAGGAACAGTTAAAGGAAATACAGTTTGCTATTAGACCATATAAAAGGATAATGGAAAAAAGGACTTTGTTTAATTGTGCAGGTAATGAGAAAATATTTTTCAGTCTTGTGAAGTGTCACCGAATTGTCAAAGAATGCATTGGACCATTGCAAAATGTTTGAGGACAGGCTACAAAGGAATCATTCATCGTGGCAGAAATATTAGATGGTTACTTTGCATTACTCTTCACTCCCAGTGATACTGCTTGATCATTTGAACTGAATGATTTGAATAATAAAGCCAGTAATGTTAATGTATTGGGGTTTGGTTTTCTCTGTGTGTACGACTGAGCATAAGTTGCACCCATAATTATATACTTTTTGAGATGTCAGCGCCAAGGACCAGGGTTCGATTCCCAGCTTGGGTCACTGTCTGTGCGGAAACTGCACTTTCTCCCCATTTCTGTGTGGGTTTCCTCCAGTTTCCAGTGTATTGGCCATGCTAAATTGCCCCTTTGGGTCCAAAGATGTGTAGATTGGAGGGGTAAATACTTGAGGCTACAGGGAAAGGGCCTGGGTATGATAAAAAGATGGGTTGGTGCAAATGTGATGGGCTGAATGGCCTCCTTCTGTTCTATAGGAATTCTATTCTATTATATCATGCTCACATACACATCATCAAATGCAAAAGACTAGATCTCCTCAGGATGCCGAACGAACCCATATCAGGAGATTGAAATGCAAGGCGTGCTGGGCCATAGTTTCAAAGTTATCCTTTCATTCCTAATGCCCGCCATTTTCCCTGGGTTAAGAAACGTTGGGAGGGATCTGACGCACACATAAAGTGGTTCACAATTCACATCCCTGCTGGAAATGTAAGCTTTGTATTTTCCCTGAAGCAACTCAGTTCCTAAAGGCTGTTGAACAATGCCAGGGAAGTCAGTTTATGAACTTTGGAGAATCCTGTTTTGGATCCAGCAATTTTTAAACAGGTACTTTAAAAGGTCTTGCCTCTCCATGACCTCTCGTGTCCCCCACTCCCATTTCACGCTCCCTCAAAACCCTTCTTATCCCATGTCTCCTCCGCCCCACACCTCTTCCATATCCTTTCCATGACCTCATGTTACCATCTCATAAAAATGTCAACCAAACAATGTTAGTAGCCCCCTTCAGGTTGTGTAACTATCTTACTACAGGGTCAAGTCCATTAGGCACTCTTTGAGCTCGCCTTACCATTCATAGTGGAACCACCTGTCAACTGTATCAACAGAGGCAGGCTGAAAAATGGCCATACATCCACATTTCCCTTGGTTGACCCTCAAATTGGACAATGCATTCAGCCCTGGAGACAATGTTTAGACAGCTGTAAAGGATGTGTTAGCTTCCCTAGTGCCTTGTCCTTTTACTTTCCAAATCTCCGCTCATGTAGACCATTCAGTCCACTATTTAGATTAAAGGCCTGTCCTTGGCCTTAGCTATATGAATTGATATGGTTCTGGTCCCAGCATGATTCAGGTGCAGGCCAACACAGCTCCCTCTTTGCTCATTGTCTCCTGAATCAAACGCATTTCTCTCACACCAAACTTGGAGCCACACAATCAACTCTATGACCTTATTTACCCTATGCTAATTTTCTTATGGCTCAGGTAATAACACAGATTATTGACCTTTGTGGTTCTGCTTTTCAATTTATCCCCTAGCTGCTCCTACACCCTCAGCGGAACCTCTTTAATAGTCATACCCATGACAACTAGGTGCTCCCCCTCCCCTCGACATTCCTCCCAGCCTGGAATGTCCTTAGCCCTGGCTACTGGGTAGGCAACATGGTTTTCCAGACTCATGGGTTGGCACAGTGACACAGTGTTTAGCACTGCTGCCTCACAGCACTAGGGATCCGGGTGCAATTCCAGCCTCGGGTGACGCTATGGAATTTGCACATTCTCCCCGTGTTCCTCCAGGTGCTCTGGTTTCCTCCCACAGTCCAAAGGTGCATGGATTAGGTTGTTTGACCACACTAAATTGATGGTTAGTGGCAGGGGGATTTGCAGGTAAATATGTGGGGCTACGGGGATAGGGCCTGGGTGGGATTGTTGTCAGTGCAGGCCTGAGAGGCCAAATGGTTTTCTTCTGCATAGTAGGGATTAAATGCTCTTAGTTGGAGAGAACTGTACCTATTTGCCTAACTATGCTGTCCTTAATATAGTCTGCAGCTTTAAAAAAATAGACGAGACAGATTGGGATAATAGGCCATTGATTTGATATCTGAATTCGTCAAGATACTTAAGTGAATCGTTAGAACTGAAATATGTGATTGCTTGAAAAGGATTCGACATATTAATGAAACTCATGTCTTAAAAATCTGATTGAAATCACCAGGGTGCCGCTCCATCCCTTTATAATTTAACAATTCACCCTGTAAATATCTCATATCTGATCAAAATCAGCTCCTTTATATAAAATAGAATCAAAAAATGATGGAAAATCTCAGCATGTTTGGCAGCATCTGTGGAGAGAGAAGCAGAGTTAATGTTTCGAGTCCAATGTGGTTCTTCTTCAGAACTCAGAAAACAATGCTCCCACTTTTTTAAAGCCTTAACTGCATTTGTATATTTTCATGCCAGGAACTATTCCAGTGAATCCCTGGTGTGTGCCTTCTATTTCCTTAGAGTCCAGGGATGGGATTTTCTTGTTCTCTCCATCACAGGAATCGTAGCAGGTGGGATACGGACCATTGTAAAGGTCTGCTGACCTCGGGTGGGGTTTTCTGGTCTTCGGGGTGAGCACAGCCAGAAAATCCCATCCCATGTCTCAAGCCCAAAATGACTTACAAACCTCCAGTTGTATTCTTATTGAAGTTTGTCATCCCTCGCCCTTACATCCCCAAATTTGATCTTCTAAAGGTATGCCATAAAAGCCAGCATTCTGTAACTGTTGGCATTTGCATTTACAGTTTCCTAAATCCAAATTTACTAATCCCATTTACCCTTCCACCTCACCCACTGTTCCCCACCACCACCATGCCATCCCCTTTAAAATACTGTCACCTCTCCAGTCTGGAACGCTTGTGAACAAGTCGGGTGGGGTCCTACCAAAAAAATTCTAAGTATCAAATTCGGGTAAAAATTGGGAGTAAATCCTGCTGGTTTTTTCAGCGGGATTTTCAAAATGAATCTCCCACACTCTGCACCCTACAGAGGGCACGGGTATGAATTTCATTAAAAATCAGGGGGTGTGATCTATTCCCGCTGGAGAGGCCAGCAGCATAGTGCTGTGTAGGCCACTGCACATGCGCCAATCTGTCAGTGCAGGGATCAGTGCATGCTCTGAAGCCCCCCCGCACTACCAGCCTCCCGACTGCTGGCCAGCTCAATAAGTGGCCAGGCCCGCAACTTCCTGCTGCTGGCTGTGTGACCCTCACAAGCCTCCTCCGCTGGTCTCCCTCCCTCTGTCACCACTGAGTGCAGAGTAGCAGCGGGGCGCTCCCACTCCCACCCCCACTGATCTCTCCACAGAGGCCCTGCCCCCATAGGTCCCAGCCTGTTGTGTCCACACCCTCTTGGCACGGCCCAAAGCCTGGTGAGCAGTGCCAAGGTGACCCCTGGGCAGTGCCAGGGGGCCAGGCTGGCACTTCCAAGCTGGCAATGCCCAGGGAGCAATCCCCCCTTACCCTGACCTCCTGGGAAGCTTCGATGGCCGCCTGCTTCACTCCAGCGGGACCGGGCTGCCAGCTTCCCGCTTACAGAGAGTTATTGTAAACTCTGCTGGAGTAAAACACGCCTGGAGGAGGGGGAGACATTAGTGGACCTGAAGATTTCAACTCCAGGCCCATTAATTATATTTAAACCAACATTTATGCAGACCTGTGCCCATTTGTGGTGCCCAACAGGAAGCCCTATCATTGAATATGTTTAAGCCATGAGTAGATAGATTTCTGATCGATAAGGGGGTTATTGGGAGCAGGTGGGTAAGTGGAACTGATCCACTTCAGATCAGCCATGATCTTATTGAATAGCGGGGCAGGCTCGAGGGGCTAGATGGCCTACTCCTGCTCCTATTTCTTATGTTCTTAAGCCCGTTACACGGTCTCCACTTGAATCTTCTGACAGACACTAGTATGTCTCAACCGCAAGTGCATGAAACCAGAAAATACCCATAGATATAAACATTTTGCTTGAAACACGAAAGAGTGATGAAACCTTGTTAATCAAGAATAAAGGTTACTTATCAAAATATTGTAACTTCCATGTTTACGCTCCCAAAGTACTCAACTAAAATGGTGCCAAAGGAATGTTTGGGTATGTACAAAATATTTCTGGACTATTAGTGTTTTCAAACAACTGGCTTCTGAATTGGAAAGGTTGCAAAGTATTCATTATTCTCTTCATCTAAGTATAATACCTCACATTCTGTCTGGGATTTTCTGGCTCCACCAGTGCCAGTCTTGGGCAGAATTTTGGCTGATCTCCAAATTTTCCTCCCCATGACCATGTCCGCCATTGGGGAAAATCCTGACTTCCATAAATGGATGCCTTTAGATATTAAAAAGAAGAAGGAGATCTGGGGTTTGTCATTAACCTGTCGACACAGGTTCATGGGCAATGTGAGGTGGTTAGAGGAAGTATGAATCTGGAAATATTACCAGGAAATATTACGGGGTCAATAAAGAGCATTGCAATGAGGCTACCCTTAAACTTGGTTCATCTACAGATGGAGTGCAGTATCTAGCTTTTACCTCAGCTGTTAGAATGAATCAGGAGGGCAATTTTCACAAACAGTTTAATAGAAAAGTGGACATCCCTTCACCGAAAGGCAGCAAATGTTGGGTCAATTGAAATCTTCATAATTGCAATTGATACCTTTCTGTCAGGAACACTAAGAAAAGTTTAGTAAAATGAAATACCCCCATAGAAAGCATTATTTCCGGTTGTATCATAGCTTGGTATGGGCTCCTGCCCTGCCCAAGACTGCAAGAAACTACAAAAGGACATGAATGTAGCCCAATCCATCAGGCAAACCAGCCTCCCATCCATTGACTCTGTCAACACTTCCGGCTGCCTCGGCAAAGCAGCCAGCATAGTTAAAGACCTCACATGCCCCAGACATTCTCTCATCTGCCTTCTTCCATCAGGAAAAAGATATAACAGTCTGAGGTCACATACCAACCTATTCAAGAACAGCTTCTTCCCTGCTGCTGTCAGACTTTAGAATGGACCTACGTTGCATGAAATTGATCTTTCGTTACACCCTAACTATAACTGTAACACTACAGAGCCAATTTTACCATTGCGTCGGGTGTGAAAATGTGTTAAAGTCGGGTGTGAGGCCATTAACGCGATCCGCACCCACGTCCGCGCAGATGCCAACTTTACCGAGGCCCAGGAGTGGCTGCGATCACACCCCGAAACGGGCGCAACGGTGATTTAAATGCATTTGCATGCGTTTAAATTGAATTAATGAACTGCCCGCCCAACTTTACCAGCATTTCCCCCTTTACCAACATGTTCACGCATCCAGGCGCAAAGCAGACATGCTCAGCAAAGGTCTGTTTTGGGTGCTACAGCTGCTGAAGAGGTGAGTTCAGAGCTTCCAAAGGCTCTCTGACTCAGCTCGGTGATGGGGTGGGGGAAGGGGAGGGGGGTGGGCCAAGATTATTCTCTGCTGGGGGGTGGGGGGTGGGGGGGAGGGAGGTGGGTCAGATGTATGTCTCATGGATAGGGGGAAGGGAGGAGGGAGGGCAGATGGGTCGCTAGTGGGGGAGGGGGTGGGGGAGGGGAGGCCAGATGGATCGCTGGTGAGCAGGGGGTGGGGGAGGGTGGAGGGGGGAAGGGGTGGGGGGGGTCCACTGCGACTCTGTGTACAATCAGTGGGCGAGGGTAGGGGAGGTGGGGGAAAGTGGCAGTGGTTCATTATCAGTCTGGGTTGTTGGTGGGGGGGGGTGGGTGGATCAGGGGGACTGTTATGTTGTGGGGGTGGGGTAATGTCTCTGGGGACAATCGCTCCCGCGTTTTGCTCCCGGGTCGCTTTATCTGCTTTTTGCAGCCCAGGAACGATGTGACAATGGTGTGATTTTCAATTCTGTTTTCTAACTGCGCATGCGTAGTTCAGAGCTCCAATCGTTTCGGGCGCGCTAAGCCCTGCCCACAGCGCAGTTCAGATTTGCAATGTTTTTTCCAGGTTAAGTACGTATGGGGACGCCTGAAAGCAAATTTCCAAGTTGGATCAGAATTGTGCCCCGATTCAGCACTTAGAATGAAAATGATAAAATCAGGCCCTACATTCTACACTCTCCCCTTTCTTTCTCTATGAACGGTATGCTTTGTCTGTATGGTGTGCAAGAAACAATACTTTTCATTGTATACTATTACATATGACAATAATAAATCGAATCAAATCAAACTGACAAGCAGGCTAGCCAATGACAAAAACCTGGGAACATCACCACCTGGAGCTCGCCTTTAAGTCACTCACCACGCCCCCCCCCCGACTTGGAAATATATCCTGTTCTTTCACTTTTACTGGATCAATATCCTGGAATTCCCTCCCTAAGAACACGGGGGGTGTTCCTCCACCTCAGGGACTGCAGCAGCTCAAGAAGTCAGCTCACCACCACCAACTGAAGGGCAACAAATGTAATGGATTACTCTCCCCCTGCCTGGATGAGCGCAGCTCCAGCAACACTCAAGAAGCTCAACACCATTCAGGACCAAGCAGCCCATTTGATTGCTACCCCTTCCCACAAACATTCATTCTCTCCGCAACCGATGAACAGTGTACGCCATCTCCAAGCAGGAACTCACTAAGGTTCCTTAGGCAGCACCATCCAAACCCCCAGCCATTACCATCTCGGTGGACAAAAGCAGATGCCAGGGAGCACCGCCACCTGGAAGTTCTCCTCCAAGTCACTCGCCACCTGACTTGGAAACATATCGCCCTTCTTGCACAGTTACTTGGTCAAAATCCTGGAACTCCCTCCTTAATAGCACAGTGGGTGGTTGTAATAAGTCCTCGGAGGCAGAAGTCCCTTCACCAAGGTCCCTTTATTTACAAGCCTGACAACAGCAAACAGAGTGCTTTCAGTTAGCCATCTCCACTCGGAGTCCCAGAGGAACCGACACTCCTGGTTAAACAAAGTAAGAGCCTCCCTGACTGGCCTATCAATTTGGCCCTTAACCAGGGATTTGTTACAAAACAATTACAAACATTCAAAGAACAAATATGAAAGATTCATTAACAATGGCGAACATCATCCATTTATTTGGCCCTTAATCAGGGACTCTAACAGGCCCACCTTAATTGCCTGATTAAAGTTGTTACAGTGCGCCAGTGACGCACTGGACTTAAGGGTTCAAGAATGCAGTTCACCGCCACCTTCTGAAGGGCAGCAAGGGATGGACAATAAATGCTGGTCTAGCCAGTGAAATCCCATAAGTAGTTGAGGGAATAATTGGCCTACTCCCATTCCTTTGTCCCAGTAGGAATGTTTATGGATACAAGCATAGATAAATGATACCAAATTAAACCATTCGAGCTAACAGTTATATTGAGAACAGCAAAAAGCCTTCAAGCTACACAAATAAATCGTCACAGGAACTAACAGCGTAATTCTAACATGCAGAAATTTTACTTTCCTAAATCATCTCAAATGGTGAAGCTAATTGTCCTGCTTAATGAAATCTCTGCTTGTATAGCTTTCCACATGAGCCAGTGTATTTTATATTAGGCTCAGGCGATGGGCTTTATAACTGAATTGTTTGCTTTTAATACCCAACTGAAGGAACAATGAGAATGCAATATCTTCAGTCTGTCTAAATATTGCATTCTTGCCATCAAATGAATTTTGTATGAATAGGAATTAATGAATTTTCAAAGCGATATACTCTGGATAGATTCAATTCAAACATATATACATATCTTAGTTCCAGAAAATTGCAGCAAAACAACACTTAAATCTAAGATTTATGAAATTGGAAAATTGTGCATCTAATGAAGTAAGTGTTATTTTCTCAAGGCTTTATTTTGTCTTATTTTAAATTTTGCTGTGCTAGTTTTCTAAATTAGTGATCTTTTTTCTTTATAAATTAATCTGCGACTTAATGGGTTGAATAATATTTATTCAAATATAGTTTGCCGAGTTCCCTTGCCTCTTCCAAACTGAATCATCCATCATCTTAAATTTAAATATCATTACATGCTGAACACCATGTACCCAGCCAGCAAGGGAAGAGATCTTGTCGGTAAATAAAAATATAGAGAATCTCAGCAAAAAAAAGTACAACCAATGTTCCCTCCTTTGCCTTCAGTGTAATCCCATCAGTGGCATAATGTCTCTCCTCATCCACCTCATCCTCCTCACCCCTCAAGATAAGGGGGGGCGGCAGTTTAGATCGGAGTTGAGGAGGAACTTCTTCACTCAAAGGGTGGTGAATCTCTGGAATTCTCTGCCCGCTGAAGTGGTGGAGGCTGCCTCGTTGAATATATAGATTTCTGATAGACAAGGGAATTAAGGGTTATGAGGAGAAAGCGGGAAAGTGGAACTGATCCACTTCAGATCAGCCATGATCTTATTGAATGGCGGGGCAGGCTCGAGGGGCTAGATGGCCTACTCCTGCTCCTATTTCTTATGTTCTTATGTTCGATCTCTGGATTCTCTGTCAGTGCCTCTCCTCTGTAGACCATCTCGGTGGCAACATGGCCTCCTCTTTGCAATCAGACCCAATTCATCGCTGTGAATGTAAATAAGGTAAATTATCTTCTTTGGGTAACCCAGGAAATCCTCAGATTTCTGGAACAACAAAGAGGGTATGGAAGTGTGGAACTGATCTGTCAGGTCTCTACCACATGGATGTGCAAGGTGGTACAATGGTTAACACTGCTGCCTCACAGGTCCAGGGACCTGGGTTTGATACCAGCCTCAGGTCTGTCTGGAGCTTGCACGTTCTCCCTGTGTCTGCGTGGGTTTCCTCGGGTTGCTCCGGTTTCCTCCCACAGTTGTGCAGACAGGTGAATTGGCCATGCTAGATTGCCCCTTGGTATCACAAGATATATAACAATTCAGAGATTTGTGGGATAAAATACATGGGGTTACAGGGATAGGGCCTGGATAAGAATCAGTGCAGTCTTGATGAGTCAAATCCTCCTTCTACACTATAGGGAATTCTATGATTCGAATACAATGGGAAAAATTCTGAACCTGCTATTTCACTTCCCCTTACCCGAATCTGTGGATCCCAACCAGTAAGAAAGCCTTACAAAAAAGCTGAAACAGGATCTGTTAATCAGACCATCTTCAGCTTAACAGGACTGTGGGAATATCAGAGGTTTGGAAGACGCAAGTTAGTTGGATCTTCTCTCCCCATCTTGGGATTGATATTCAAGCCTCATGCTGTCTGGTCCCCACAAATGGCCAGATACCTTCTGATGCCAGCAGCCAGGAGCACAGATGAAGGAACCTTGGTACCAGCACAAGGTGGCAGGAGTTCACCTGCAAAACACACACTCCCTTGGTTAGGAAAAACCAAGCATACTCTTCTCCCACAGGTACACTTTCTATGTTGAGCTTGTTAAGCCGTAAAGAGCCCTTACATGTCCTCCAGAAGCATCACATCCTGACTCAAATGTGCATAAAATTGGGTTTCTTTCATAAGTCCTTTATCAAAACTGCTTTCTTTCTAGCCCTATATGTTTGCTCAAGTGATCGATTTATTTCTTCTCCAGCGCTATAGAAACTCAAATTAGTGCCGCAATCTGAGCAAAGCCCCATTTCCTCCGAAGCTCCTTGTCAGCTTTCATTCTTCACAAGGCACTCAGATTGTCTCTAATTACCTCACTCGCATCAGTCCCGGGTTTGCCAAACTCCCTGAGCCCGAGATAAATAATTTCCACCAAAGACCCTTCAGGGCTTCAGATCACCCGAAAACAAAGTGGGATTTGCACAAACCCAATCGTTGTTTCGTTACAGCTTATTGTTTGGTCCTTTGATCATCAAAAGCAGCTTCTCCGACCGATACAAACCACCGCCCAAAACATCTCCGCCTCACCAGCTCCCTTCCTCTTTTCATATCTTAAGAGCATTCCGAATGACAAAATATGGTCGCTGTTGCAACATAGGCAAATGTATCAATCAACCTACTCATGCCAAGGTCCCACAAACATAGAATCCCCATCCATTCAATCCATTGAGTCTGCACCAACTCTCCAACAGAGTATCTTACCCACAACTGCCACCTACCCCACTCCCATAATCCCATGTATTTACCACGCTCATCTCCCTAACATACACATCTCCAGACACTAAGGGGCAATTTAACATGACCAATCCACCAAATTTGCACATGTTTGGACTGGGGGAGGAATGGGGGAGGTGATGGCTTAGTGGCATAATTACTAGACTATTAAATAAGAATGTTCTCGGGAGCTGAATTTGAATTTCGTCATGGCAGATAGTGAAATTTGAATTCAATAAAAAAGAATCTGGAATTAAGAATCTACTGATGACCATGAAACCATTGTTGATTTTCGGAAAAACTCACCTGGCCCTTTAAGGAAGGAAATCTGCCATCCTTACTTGATCTGGCTGACATGTAACTCAAGGGCCACAGCATTGTGGTTGACTCTCAGCTGCCCTCAGGCGACTAGGGATGGGCAATAAATGCTGGCCAGCCAGCGATGCCCATGTCCCAGGAATGAATAAAAAAAAAGGAGCACCCAGAGGAACCCATGCAGACATGGGGAGAATGTACAAACTCCACACAGATGGTGACCCAAGGTCGGAATCACACCCAGGTTCCTGGTGCTGTGAAGTGACAATGTGAACCGGTGTGCCTCTGTGACATCCAAATGGGACTTAATTTCTGATCCAGTTGTGTTGCCTGACTGTATGTGGAACCCTTCTGTGCCACATGTACCACAAAAAGACACTACTGCTTCAACATTCAAAGCAGAGACCCGGACTCTCATATGGAGCACCCTCAGACAAGCTTCTATTCT
This sequence comes from Carcharhinus amblyrhynchos, assembly GCF_965287045.1. NCBI lineage: Eukaryota > Metazoa > Chordata > Chondrichthyes > Carcharhiniformes > Carcharhinidae > Carcharhinus > Carcharhinus amblyrhynchos. The sequence goes on along the minus strand of NC_137347.1, from coordinate 9,478,201 downwards.
ACCCACAGCCTGGATTAATGTCTCTGCCCTTTGGGGTGGCAAAGTTGCACAATGGTTAGCACTGCTGCTTCACAGCTCCAGGGACCTGGGTTTGATTCCCGGCTTGGGTCACTGTCTGTGTGGAGTTTGCACATTCTCCTCATGTCTGCATGGGTTTCCTCTGTGTGCTCCAGTTTCCTCTCACAGTCCAAAGATGTGTGGGTTAGGTTCATTGACCATGCTAAAAATTTGCCCCCTAGAGTCCTGAGATGCGTAGGTTAGAGAGATTAGCAGGTAAATATGTAGGGATATGGGGGTAGGGCCTGAGGGGTATTGTGATCAGAGCAGACTCGATGGGCCAAATGGCCTCTTCCTGCACTGTAGGGTTTCTATGATTCTACGATTCACTGCTGCCTCACAGCGCCAGGGCCTGGGTTCAATTCTGGCTTCAGATCACTGCCTGTGTGGAGTTTGCAAACTGTCCCTGTGTCGGCATGGATTTCCTCCAGGTGTTCCAGTTTCCCCCCACACGCCAAAGATGTGCAGGTTAGGTTAATTGGCCATGCTAAATTGACCCTAGTGTCAGGGGGACTAGCAGGGTAAATGTGTGGGTTTACGATCTGGGTGGGATTGTGGTCAGAGCAGACTCGATGGGCTGAATGGCCTCCTTCCACACTGTAGGGATTCTATGATCTATGAAAGCCAAAAAAGGGACATATTGGTTACTGCCCAAGACACAGTTACACCTTACACCATAACAGCCATCACGTATTGATGCAAATTGGATGAAAATAAATGCCCACAGCACTGTAACAGGGCAGCATTGTGACAAAGTGTCTTGTGGATCCCCTCTCCTCAAACAACAGGGTAGAAAGTTTGTCATACATAGTTTTCGGGGAACCTTTAATAACCCAACTCAAACAGGGGAAAGGGCTGCAGGGCATTTTTGAATTCCTATTTGCGTAAAACGGCAGATGCTTTCTATCAGTTATCACTGTAAATGGTCAGTGAGCATTAGTCATGCTGAAAATTGGAAAGGCTAAATGAAATCGTGCCACCTTTGGCTGTGAAATCAAATGGATTAGGTATTGCAGGAAATTGAATTTCTTCTGCCCTGCTCCTTTGTAGTGCGTGGCGTGAGGCAGTGGGAAAGCCGTGAGATGAGTGGGGTAACAGTTCTCACGTTCCAATTGCCTTAAAGGAACATTACTTCCCAGAAAGGTTGCTTACAAAACTTTTTGTAGAGCAGCGATAAAGAGCCACGCAAAATCTTCAATCCCAGTCAATGGTTATGATGTTGTGAAACAATAACTGGTTTTGAGTGGCTGGAGAGTATACATTGTGATGTGTACAGTTACCAAGAATTATTTTTCTTCATTCATTCACGGAACGTGGGTATCACCCTTGAACTGAACGGCTCGCTAGGCTATTCCATAGGGCATTTCAGAGTCCACCGCCTTTTTGTGAATCTGGAGTCACATGTAGGCCAGACCAGGTAAGGACAGCAGATTTCCTTCCCTAAAGGACATTGGTGAACCAGATGGCTTTTTGCAACAATCAAGAAAAGTTTCATGGTCATCATTAAACTTATTTAATTCCAGGTTTGTATTGATTTCAAATTTCACCATCTTCTGTAGTGGGATTTGAACCCGGATCTCCAGAACATAACACTGAGGATCTATAAGTTTACCAATTCAGTGAGAATACCACTATGTCACTGCACCACTACCACCCCGCCCCCCACCCCCCAAGAAGGGGAGACAAGTTGGATGGACCAGAGTCATTTTTTTTTTGCTGAAAGGCCATGGTGGCACAGTGGTTAGCACTGCTGCCTCACAGCTCCAAGGACCTGGGTTCGATTCCCAGCTTGGGTTTCTGTTTGTGTGGAGTTCTCCCTGTGTCTGCATGGGTTTCCTCCGGGTGCTCTGGTTTCCTCCCACAGTCCAAAGGTGTGTGGATTGGCCATGCTAAATTGCCCAGGATGTTTAGGTTAGAGGGATTAGCGGGGTAATTGTGTGGGGTTTTGAGGATAAGGCTTGGGGTGGGATTGTTGTTGGTGCAGACTCGATGGGATGAATGGCCTCCTTCTGCATTGTAGGGCTTCTGTGATTCTCTGACCAATGCTTCACTAGCATCAGAGAGGTGTCTATAAGGTAAACTTCATACAGAACTAAATCTCAAGGTATGAAAGGAATGGCTATCAAAACAGAATAACAAAACAAGCCTGTAGGTATAATTCACACAGATTTAATATTATCCACTGTTACATTTCAAAATACTAAATTTAAAGACATATCACTGTGGGGACGGACTGCCTGAAGGCTAACCTCTCCTCTAGCTGACCCAGCAATAGTCCAGCACCAGGCTGGCCAACAGGCAATTCATTGTAATTATCTTGCCCATTCTGCAAGTTCTGGAAAGCATGACTGGATATGAATCATGGAATCCTTATAGTACAGAGGGGAGCCATTCGGACCATTGAACCCACACCGACAATGCCAACCAGGCCCTATCCCTGTAGACCTGCTAATCCAAATACTAAGGGGCAATTTACCACGGCCAATCCACCTAACCTGCACAACCTTGGGCTGTGGAAGCACCTAAGGCTAACCACACAAACATGAGGAGAACATGAACACTCCACACAGTCAGTCAACCAAGGTCGGAATTGAACCCAGAACCCTAGCACTGCAAGGCAGCAGTGCTAACTATTCTGTTATCCTATGGTCAGAGTTAGGAGAGAAAATATTTCAAACTGTTCAAGATCATTGGTGGGCTTCTTAACTATAGCATCGGAGTAGAGGGACCAGGACAGTTTGTTGGCGATCTGGACACGAAACTTGAAACTCTTGACCATTTCCACTGCATCTCCATTGATATAGACAGGGGCATGTCTTCCACTACCCTTCCTGAAGTCGATAACCATTTGCGCCCAATATCCTGCCTATTAATGAATAAAAGATATACACTGGGAGCCTGTTGGATGATAACTAATTGTTGGGCTTGATTGAACAACCCATGAATGACATGCTTAATTCTGGTGCTACTCACAACGAGGTCTGAGGCACATTTTCAGCCTTCCAGCTTTATTCGCCGCCTACATTTGATTTATATCTTCAAATGTCACCATGCCCATCATTGGCCCAACTGATTGTCATTGCTGTTTAATCAGCCAGGTCACCAATTCAGCTGTAAAACTTCTGACCAGGTATGAGCATTTTCACACCGAGCGTCAGAGCTGTTTGAGAAAAGTGAAGTCTCTCCTCATCAGTACACAATTGATTTAGCCCAATTCACGCATACGTATAGGGATACTGTTTGAGTTTAGTCACCTAAAAGCAAACATCTTATGAAAACATTGTTAAACATACTTCTGCTGAGCTATCTAGGACTAGCAGTGGCTTGTGATAATATTTAAGGTGGAATAAAAAGAATCAAAGTGGCCAATGACAGCTCCAACAGTAGTTATGTAGGAGGTGTATACTTAACTGCCTCTTTCTACCAAACTAATGCTATTAAGAGGCGAGGTTATCTTAGCTTCTACACAATGATTGAAAGGTGTCTACTAAAATGTAGTTATTCAGTGGATACCCATTTACTGTTTTCTTAATCCTCTTCCTGTGAAGGTGTCTCCAGTTGGTAACTATACTCCAGGATATTTGCGATCAGAAGCTCTCTGTGAGAAGAATTACCAGCACAGATCTCTGTGCTGATGTTTAATGGTGAAGTGTGTTGCAGTATTCCTGAGTGGGCCCCCAAAATAATCCATTTATTAGCACCGTGACTAAAAGCTAGAGATGCTGCACTATTTGGTTGTGTGCCTTAGCAGATAAGACTGCTCTCCAAAAGACTGACTTTTTACTCTGGCAAGTACAAATAGAGATAAAAACCATATTTTTGTCGTATTTATCCTTGAGTTGTGAGTATTACTGGCAAGGGCCATCATTTAATTTCCAGCTATGGTACAGTGCAGAAGAGAGTTCCAAGCTATTGACATTCTATGAACCAATTTTTTAAAAATAAAGATCTATATTGCATAAATTTTGCAACCAGTAGAATTTTCTTGAATAAAAATTACCATTTCGAATTTTTTTTTAAGTAATATGTGGAGTTAACACTGTCCGCATTCTTCTGTAGTGCTTGGAAAAGCTGGTCAATTTATTTTCTGGGTCACCATATCCCACTATACTTATATAAGCAGTGGTTCCTAGGTCCCTGCTGATTCGCTAGAACTGCAGGCAAGCCCACAAATCCCTTTGATATCTGATATGGTTCCTTTGAATCCTCTTTGTGGCTGTACCATATAGAATATTAATCAATCCCAGTCACATTATGAATCTAAGCTCATTTATCCTATAACTAAGTATTTCTGTTATGGAAGGAAAGGATTAACACCCACTTCAAATGGACCTCAAATACATATACTGAGCATAAGAAATATAACTATTTTTCAGGTGGCTATGTAGTCTATCTTTTAATAATTTAGTAATGGGCAGCATGGTGGCATGATGGCACAGAGAGGGCAGCACAGTGGGGCAGCATGTTGGTACAGTCGTTTGCCCGGCTGCCTCTCAGCGTCAGGCACCCGGGTTCAGTTCCGGTTTCGGGTCACTGCTTATGTGGAGTTTGCACATTCTCCCTGTGTCTGCGTGAGTTTCCTCCGGGTGCTCCGGTTTCCGCCCGCAGTCCAAAGATGTGCAGGTTAGGTTGATTGGCCATGTTAAATTGCCCCTAATGTCAGGGGGATTAGCAGGGTAAATATGTGGGATTACGGGAATAGGGCCTGGGTGGGATTGTGGTCCATACAGACTCAACTGGCCAAATGGCCTCCTTCTACACTGTGGGGATTCTATGGTTCAATAAATTGAACACTTACTGCCTGTACATGAAGGCTATGTTGTATTACCAGTGTTGAAAGAAATGGGTGTGATGACACAATCAGCCTAGTCAAATAAAATGGTTTTATTTCCCACTATTGTTTGGCAATTTCATTTTAAGACCTTTCCAGAAACATAGAATTATACACAACCAAAGGAGGCCATCTGACTCACTGAGCTGCTATGTCCCTTTTAAGGACCATTAATGATGAGAGAGAAATCTGAATAACCAGTAATCAAATGACAGAACTACACCGCATGAGTTCACACCTCTGAACAAAAACATTTGCACATAAGAAGAATTAATCACAGCAAGCACTATTAACTCAACACTGTAGTTTAGAAACATTTATGCTATGGGCTTGCTTCTAATTTTTACTCTCCCCCAACTCTCTCTACAACTCATGCACCTCAAACTACACTCTTCCACAGTTTCTTCCCTGCTGCTTTTGAATGGACCTATCATATATTAAGCTGATCTTTTTCTCCACCCTATCTGTAACTGCAACTTTATATTCTGCACCATCTTCTTTCCTTCTCCCCTGTATACTCGATGAACGGTATGTTTTGGCTGTATAGTGCACAAGAAAGAGTACTTTTCATTGTATCTCAGTGCTTGTGACAATAATAAATCAAAATTCATTCACTTATTTAGGGACCAACCCACAAGGTATGCCGCAGCCCTCCGGAATTCACTTTGCTTCTTGTTAGTATTCCAGCTGTTTTCAGAGATAATACTTCGTGTTGAACCATCCATGAGCTTATTGGCCAAGTAACTGTACAGTTTTGATTTCATACCCTGCAATAGAGGATGTCTCAGCTCCTTGTTCATGTTACCAGGAGATACCCAACTTCCTTTTCAAAGCTAACTCTGCTGACTGTTTTGTGCCACAAGCCTCTGTGAAAAGTACTTTACATTTCTTCCTCTACCTGCAAATTAGGCAATTCTTCCAGTTGCTTTTTCGCTCACAAAATCCAAATTGAATTTGAGCCCCAACCACATTCCTCATGGTAAACAATATATTTTATATTTTTTATACTTGAAGTGCGAGCCTCACTAACAATCTTCTTATTTTGGCTCCCTCAACCCAGTCAGATATAGTCTGCATCAAAGCAAAACTACAACTGCCTGCCTTCTGTTTGTATAACCAGATAACTTAAACAGCCTTTTAGTCCCACAATGTTGCATATCTTTGGAGACCCCTGAACACAAACGTAAATTGATTATTTTACCTTCAAGACAACATTCTGCTTCTTCAATCCATGTGAATAGTTTATCTTTCTAGTGGATATAATTGCCCTCTCTCTCCAGCCTCCCTGGTTGCACTAAGATGTCCATTGACCACTTTTCTGCTTCCAAAGATGGTGCCGGTGTGTGACAACATTTTGCGAGCTGTCCCCAGCATACCTTCTAATTTCATCTTTTACCCCCACCCTGCACATTTAAAACTGAACTCTATCTCTTCTAAACTCACTCTATCCTTTCCTTCTCTCTGCGTACTTTATTAATGGTATATTTTGCCTGTATATCACGCAAGGAAACAATACTTTTCAGTGTATCCCAGTACATGTGACAATAATAAATCAACTCAAGTAAGTCAAATCAAATAACATCATTTAAGTTTTTAATTTCAAAATCAGCTCTGACTTTATGTTAGCTTTTAACTGCCATTAATTCCAACTTTGTATGAATTGCATTTACTTTCAGGTTGTTTATCAGATTTCCAATAAGATTTCCCATTTATCTTTAGTTAAAACATTAAATGACAAAGCCAGAAGTGATATTCTAAAATGGGGTTACAGGGATAGCACAGTACCTGGGTGGGACTGTTGTCGGTGACAGCTTGATGGGCTAAATGGCCTCCTTCTGTACTATAGATTATAAGAATTATGATCTAAATACCTGCAACACAGTCATAACTCATTGAAAGAGCCATCCAATTAGTCGTACTCCCCGACAGTTTCTCACCCTGTAACTTGTATCTTTTTAGAGTATTTATCCAAATCCTTTTTAAACTTATTATTGAATCTGTTTCCATAGTCCTTTCCCCAGCATATTCTAAAATGAAACAACGCAGTGGGTGAAAAATTATTTCCCTTTTGCTTCTGGATCTTTATTAATGGGGATGGCGATAGCCATGTGGTATTATTGTTTGACTGTTCATCCAGAAACTCAACTAATGTTCTGGGGACCCAGGTTCGCATCCCACCACAGCAGTTGATGGAATTTGAATTCAGTGAGAAATACCTGGAATTAAGAATCCACTGATGACCATATAATCATTGTCAATTGTCGGGAAAACCTATCTGGTTCACTAATGTCCTTTAGGGAAGGAAATCAGCCGTCCTTACCTGGTCTGGTCTACATGTGACATCAGAGCCACAGCAATGTGGTTGACTCTCAGTTGCCCTCTGAACAAGAGCAACTAGGTATGGGTAATAAATGCTGGCCAGCCAGCAATGACCATGTCTCATAAGTGAATAAAAAAAACTTCAATTTGTGCTATTTGAGTGTAAGCCATCTTGCCAGTGGAAACAATTTCCCCCTATCTACTCTATCTAATCTGTCCCAATTTTGAACACTGCTCTTAAATCTTCCCTTAACCCTATCTGCTCTTTGGTCTCACCTATCAGCTCCCCTTCTCCTTTTAACAGCATTTCACAAAAATGTCTAGAAATGGCATTCTTATGTTTGTTTAGTAATTTCAGACAGTAAGCGTACATTTTAAGATACAGAGAAAAGTTTGGTGTTAAAGGGTTAAAAATGTCATATTGCAGCCTACTGTATGAGGCAGGGGTATTTCTTAAATCTGCAGATCTTTGACGTTACACAATAGACATTTTTCCTCTATCAAACCTGCGAGAGGGAATGTCCAGTAATATAGCAATGCGTCTCCTTCCAAATCAACTGAGATGGGTGAAACTGATGAAGAAAAACTCAGTCTGAGATCAATGATTAGAGATTTGCAGTTGATAATTCATTCAAACACTCTAATTTCACTTGGATATTACACAGAAACATCAGTTGTTGTTAAGCAAAAACAAAGTTTCTCACTGATACAATACGCAGTATTGTCAGTTATGCATAGGTGAGACTGCTGCATCAGTTGCCCTTGATAGGGACTGTTATGGAAGGAGAGAAGCAGGCAAATGATATCTATGCCCTCTTACCGCCTGTCCGTTAGCAGAAGGTGGTTGGAATACATTTTAGTTATGCAGTGGCATGGCTTCTCAATCCCTCAATTTGCACAATCCAATTCACAAAACTCACGGCTAACCAGCAAACTCACTTATGATGAACTCAGAAGGTTAATATATGTTCAGAACCTGGAGGAACAATAACAATTTCTCATACCACACACACACACAAACACAAACACACACACACACACACAAACACAGACATACACAAACACACACTCTTACACACATAGACACACACACACACACATAGACACGCCCACACATACACACAGATACACAGACACACACATACACACAAACTCACACACACACAAACACATACACACAGAAATACTTACACACACACTCACACACATACACACAGACATACTTACACACACATATACGCACAGACACACTTACACACACACACTCACACACACACACACACACACACACACACAGTAAAAAGGAGATACAAAAAGTGAGTTTTTACAGTACAAGAGCCACAGAAATGAATGCTAGTTCACATAATTTCTACTCTGTAAAATCAGAGTCCAATGACGAATTCTTTCATGCGCACATTCAAGTTTAGCGAAGACAGGAGTTATAGTGCTAGGGAATTTACACGGTAACTTCATTGCAGTGTTAATATAAGGCTACTTATGACACTAATAAATGAACTTAAACTTATTTTATTCTTTTTCATAGAATAATCTAACACTCTTTATCAAGTCATGTTTGAATCTGTCTCATACAGTGCACTCCAGATCCTAACCTGTCATTGCATCAAAAAGTGCATCCATGGTATCTGTAATCCATTGAAAACTCAAATACATCTCATCTGTACCTTCTCCAGTACCTTCTCAGTGAAGCTTGTGAAAGAGCAGAATGCTCAGACAGGAGCCGGAATTCTCACCCAAAAATTCTAAGTGTCACATTTGCGTGAAAACGGGAGTAAATCGCGCTGGTTTTGTCAGTGTGTTTGCAGACATGAACCTTCCACACTCTGTGCACTGCAAAGGTCACTAATATGCTTATCATTAAAACCCAGGGGCGGGTCTATTCCTGCTGAAGAGGCTGAAATCAGCAGGATGAGCAGGACCCAGGCTAATCCACACATTTCTGGGAGATCTCTAAAAAGACCTTCCAGCATTGAGATCGCTGGCCTCAACCCCCCACATACGTTGCTGGCCTCGTCGCTGGCCTATCAACCCCCCCATGCCACCCCATGGACATCGCTGGATTCTCACCACCCCCCGCCCCCACTACACAGATATCGCTGGACTGTCACCCCACCACCACCCCCCCAACACCCCTCCCCCCACCCCACCCCCACCCCTCCCCATGGACATCAAAGAACAAAGAACAAAACAGCCCGGGAAACAGGCCCTTCGGCCCAGTGAGCCCCCGCCGCCATTTTAACATTACGAGCCTCCCCCTCCACTCATGACCCTTGTCTATGCTTATGGCATTCCACATTGAGGGAACTCTCGCCCCCTCTCCCCCATGGGCATCTCTGGACTCTCACCACCCTCACCCCTGCCCACAGACATCTCAACCCACCCCGACACCTGCCCACAGACATGGCTAGACTCTCACTGCCTCCCCCACCCCCCCTACCCCTACAGATATCACTGGCCTCCCTCTCCCCCAGTGAGCTGGATATCACTGGACTCCCCATCCCACCCCCCAGTTCACACATACAGGCCTCAACACTGTCCTGCACACACCCTCCTTACGAGTATTTCACTCTTTTGAGTGCGAGCCTTGAGCATTGCAGCCCCTTGGACACAGTGCCTTGTTGAATGAGAGCCAATCAGCAGCCTGGGTGATGGCTCACTCTCTATTGAAGCCAGGCTCCCTTTACATTTCTCACGAGGAACTTTTACTAACGGGCCCATGACTGACCCAACTGACTGCACCTGCACTCCCCTAACAAGCCTGAGCTGCATATAAGCTGTGATAATGGACACACAGCCATCACGCCAGGAAGAAACGTGCCCTGAGGTTCTGCCAGGCTGAGCAGGCCCGCTTGATGGAGGAGGGGCACCAGCTGCTGTTCCCCGCTCAGGGCCCAAGGGGTCACGCCGCAAAGGCATTGTGGGGGGAGCTGCAGTTAACGCCAGGACCCCGACACCTCGGTCCAGGAAACAGTGTCAGAAGAAACTGCGCAGCAGGATGGGTGAATCACCCCCAGGGACTCCTTAATTTACACTTTTATCTGTGAAGTGCAGCCAGTGGAAGTTGATATCTGATCTATCCTTTAATAACAGTGAACGCTGATAGCTGCATCACCACAACATTGGAGCCAACACATTTAAATAATCGGAGATTTGAAATCAGGCAGTGAAAATTTATTGAGTGCTTTCCTCTATACATTATACTGGAACCAAGTCCCCTCTCCAGTCTCCAATTCAAATCTCTTCAGATCAAACTCTCGGAAAGAATCATAGAAAAAACTACAGCATAAACAGGCCCTTCGGCCCATGAGTTGCGCCGATGATATCCCTACCTACTAGGCTTACCTATAACCCTCAATTCTATTAAGTCTCATGTACTCATCCAGAAGTCTCTAAAAAGACCCTATCGAATTTGCCTCCACCGCCAAAAACGGCAACCGATTCCACTCACCCACCACCCTCTGAGTGAAAAACTTACTCCTGCCATCTCCTCTGTACCTCTTCTGTGGACACCCAAGTCTTTAAATGATCAAAAAACTCAGGGCAGAAGAGTTAAAGCCTGCTGTGTGGTGCACTATTAAAGTTAAGTGAATGCACGCCAAATGGAAGAAGAGGTGGTGCAGCGATAATTTAATGAGACAAGTGATCCAAAGACCCCAGGGCGATGATCTGGATGGTTCAGGTTTCAATCCCAGCTTGGCAGATGGTGAAAAGAAAATGTAAAATTAATGGTGACTGTGAAATTCCATTTTGGAGAGGAAATCTGCCATCCTTGCCTTATCTGGACTACACATGTCTCCAAAGAAAATGTGGTTGACTCTTAACTGATCTCTGAAATGGCCCTAAAAACCATTAAATTCAAGGACAATAAATGCTGGACTAGCCAGCGCTGCTTAAATGAATGATTTTTTTTAATGGTACATTTGGAGCTTAGAAGGAATACGAGGGGAGACAATGGTGTCAATAATGCAGAATATTCTAGATAGGTGCAAATGAGGGAGGGAGGTAGGGAGGCTGGAAGGGAGGAATGACCGTTATATATTCTGTCTATGGGAATTGTTCCAAGAGCATTCCTAGCTCTTGGATCTTGGGTTTTGCCAAACATTAGGAGCTGCCAAAGGGAACTAATTATGGGAATGAGAAAGGAGTCTGAAACTGGGATTCTCCTATCTCACCACGCCACTGCTGCCAGCGAGGATGGAGAATTTGGCGTCCAGCCCGCTCCATTCTCTGTGGCGGGACTGGAGAATCCCAGCCATGGGCGAGGTCAGACAATTCTAGCCTCTGACTCAGCAATGAGACTGGTGCAGATGTTCTGTTTGAGAGGGCAGAGTGTTGGCAGAGATGAAAGAAAAAGATTATGGGTGGAGTCAGAAAAAGGTGAGAGGGTAGAATGGTTGCTGGATATTTCAGAGCTCAGAGTTAGAGGGTTTCAGCAGCTTCACGTTTGGTTTGCAAACAGCTGCCAAAACCCTCAGTTCAGCAGCTCGGCATTTGCAAGATAAAAACAGTTTCAGTTTCAATTATGCTTTGACACTGCTTTACACGACAATGATATGATAGAATTTTGATAAAATATCAGGAGCAGAGGGGGCACAGAGATAATGGGAAGAGAGAGAAAACGCAAAGGTTCAAGTGAGCAATCTTGCTGACTGAATAATAACACACATTCATTGTTAACAGTCTTCTATGATTTAATTTCATAGCCATCTCATTGTGTCTTCAAGGTCTGATGATCATCAGGAATACAAAGAACAAAGAACAGTACAGCCTTTCGGCCGACCAAGTCTGTGCCAATCACGTTGTCCTATCTAGACCAACCGCCTGCATCTCTCTACACCGGCCTGTTCATTCATCTATCCAGATACATCTTAAATGTTGCTAACATGTCCACCTCAACCACCTCACTTGGCAATGCATTCCAGGCCCCCAGCACCCTCCCGTGTAAAAAAACTTCCCCCCACACATCTCTATTGAACCTTTCTCCCCTCACCTTGAACTTGTGCCCCCTTGCAATTGTCATTTCCACCCTGGGAAAAAGCTTCCAATTGTTCACCCTATCTATACCCCTCATAATTTTATAAACTTCTATCAGGTTGCCCCTCAGTCTCTATCTTTCCAGGGAGAACAATCCCAATTTATTCAATCTCTCTTCATATCTTATACCCTCCACACCAGGCAAAAGAGACTAAAATGTGCAGAAAATAATATCCAGGATCCAACGTCACAAATTATCACTAAATACAGATGAAATAGTGAAATGAAGCCCTGAGGTTAGAATTCTCAGACCCTTCCCTGTCAGCAGAATCTTCCAGTCCCATCCCACCACCACGGGTTCCCCAGTGGCAGCACAGGCAAGGAACTGAAATGGCTATTGGCATTGGTGGGATTGGAAAATCCTGAGGGGGCCAATGGTCCTCTGCCTCCACCATGTGGAAACCCACTGCAGGGGATTTGGAAAATTCCACCCTGAATTCTGACCCCGGAATTCTGTGCTGCTCCTTTGAATCCCTCATTACAAAATATCATTGAACGGCAAACAAAACTTCTGGTTGAACAGCCATTTATGTCACCCCTCTATGAGACCTGCTCACATCCGGCTAGAGATACAGTGGAGCTGATGTAGGATTTAAGGCCATGTTGGATGTGAGATAAAAGGCAGGAATGTGGAGCTGAGGTTGCAATCAGATCAGCCATGATCCTATTGGATGGCAGAACAGGCTCGAGGGGCCCAGTGACCCACTCCTGTCCTGTTTCTTAATTTGTATGCTCTATTTTTCTGAATTATACAACTCACATCAATCAACATGTTGCATTTATACCACAGCTTTAAGCTGGTCAAATGTCCCAAGGAGCTTTACGGGAATATTATCAAACAAATTTAACACTGATTCACACGTGTAGATGTTAAAACATAAGCCCAAACCAAATCTTACTCCAAGCCAAAGTGGTCAGTTTAAAGGTTTAAATGAGAGAGAAATGGAGAGGTTTTGGGGTGAGGTGGTGGCAGGGTGCTGGGTGCGGGGTGGTGGCGGTGGTCAGGGGTGGGAAGGTGCGGGGTGATTTGGATCTAAGTAGTTGAAACTATGATTGTCAATGGTGCAGCAAAGAAAATTGGCAATGTTTAACAGGCCAGAATTGGCAGAGTGCAGTGATCTCAGAGGGTTGTGGAGCCAAATTAAAAGGACCAAAATGAGTCAACAGTATACTTAAATTATGAATGTAGCAAACTACCCTTTGGCCTACATCTTTGGGTCCCACACTACAGGAATTGTTGCGGTCAGGACAGATAATTTGACAGACAAACAGAAGATCAGCTCACCATGGGTGAGATTTTCCAGTCCCAGGGAAGGGAAAATCCTATCCTTTGAGATCTTGATACTTTGTGTGGACAAATGATCAGTTAAATATTCCTGATTTGAATGTTTATTGTCATGGAAACGTAGAAGCAGAGTAGGCCATTCAGCTCTTCAAGCCTGCTCCGTCATTCATTTTGATCATGGCTGATTGTCAAACTAAATATCCTGATTCCCCCCTCACCTCTTATCCCTTGATTGCTTTAGCCCGAAAGGCTATATCTAATTTCTTCTTGAAATTAGCCAACATTTTGGCCTCAATTACTTTCTGCGGTAGTGAATTCCACACATTCACCACCCTCTAGGTGAAGAAATTTCTCCTCACTTCAGTTCTAAAAGGTTTATCCCTGATCTTCAAACTATGACCCCTAGTTCTCAACTCCCCCACCATTGAGAACATTCTATCTGAATCTATCCTGTCTAACACTATTAGAATTAATCTCTCCTCATTCAACAGAACTGTCATCCCAGGAATCAGCCCAGTAAATTTTTGAAGTACTCCCTTTATCACAAGGACCTCGTTCCTCAGATAAGGACATCAAACTGCACACAATACTCCAGCTGTGACCTCACCAACGCTCCATACAATTGCAGCAAAACATCACGATCCCTCTACTCAAATCCTTTCGCTATGAAGGCCAACATACCATTTGCCTTCTTTATTACCTGTGTATATGCGCACTTACTTTGAATGACTGATGCAGGAGAACTCCAAGATCTCATTGAGTGTTCATCTCTCTCAATTTGTATCTAGTTAAAGAATCATCTTCCTATTATTGTTACCAACATGGATAACCTCACATTTTTCCACATTACACTGCATCTGCCATGCATATACGCACACACTCAGCCTGTCCAAATCATGCTAAAGCATCTCTATATCCTCCTCACACCCAGCTTTGTATCATCTGCAAATTTGGAGCTAATACATCAGCTAACTCAGATGTGTCAGCAAATCATTGTTTCTACTTGTTGATTGTTATTTTGATTGGGTCAGTGGATGTATCTGCTAATAACAAAGGATTGTATAGTTAATGAGCTCTGTCTAATACAATTAAAGATATTTGAGTGGAGATTTTTGGGTCTATAAAAGAATTGTCCAAGGCGAATCCAAAATTAGACCATGGGCCTGGAAAACATTTTTGAAATGGGCATCCATTGCTTGTTACATTTCCACCAGTGCTAGGAAAATGAATTTCAGGTAAGATCCATGAGGGAGACAGGAATTCCCCATCATCAACATTTCTCAGAAAACTCAGTGGGCCAGCAATCTAAATACTGTGCAGTGAGAGTCACAGGTCGCTTCAGAAATTGGGTATCCTGCAGCAAGTGAGTTAACTCCTGATTCCATAAAGTTTTTCCACAGTCCACATGGCACAAGTCATGAACGTGAAGAAATATTTCCCCAACGTGAAGGCAGATCTAACAACCGTCCACATGTTTGAAACCATCTGGGGCAAAGCAAACCTGTATGATCAGCAACTCATCCCCACCACACCAAACATTCGCTCCCTCCACCATCAGTACACAGTGGTTGCAGTGTTTACCATCTGCAGCAATCTGCTTCCTCCACAACCCCTCTCAAAACCTCCCACCTCCATCATTAGGAGGACAAGGGCAGCAGATGTATGGGAACGCTTGAAAGCTCCTCTCCAAATCACAAACCATCCTGACTCGGAAGCATGAGGGAATCTTACTGCAAAATGGCAGAGTGTTGGTTCCAGTGAGAAAGATGGTGGTGCTGGAATTCTACAGCCCTGCCCACCATGGAATCAGAGCGGGCGAAAGGCGGACAATGAAATGTCTATTGACCTCAGGCAGGATTTTCCGGTCTCGGATCAATCGAGATTGTGAAGTCCCGCAGTGTATTTCTCTCTATACCTTACCATGCGTTGCCACAAAAATATCGGGGTGTGGTTCATGCCGTCATACAGAGGGGAGCGGGTCATCAGTGCACTGACAAAGCCCGGCAGCACTGAATCCGGGGCACATGTTTAAAGGACAGCCCAATCAAAGGAAAAAGTAAGCTCTCCTCCACCCCATCACACCTCTCAGGGTCTCCCTGCATCTGATCAGGGTTGGCGGGGTGCTGAATGCTGCCTGATTGGGTTTGGGGGCAGGGGTGGGGGGGTTGGGGTGGGGGTGCTTTTGAGTACGAGCTCCGATCGGTGGGGTGGGGGAGGGGGGGTGCAAATACTGGTTCCGAACCTGATCATTGACAACATCATCATTCCATCCACACCCTCCCAACCCTACGCCACCCACCCACACCCCGCCATTTGAGCCAGTATTTATACCCACCTCCCATTTGGAACCAGTATTTACCCCCACCCCAACCTGATCAGAGCCATCCCGATCAGAGCCAGCATTCACTACCTCCACATCCCCCCGGCCCTGAGCCGGTGTTCACCCACCCCGATCCCGTTCAGAGCTAGCATTTCTCCCCCCATCATCTCCCAGCAGTCAGTGCCAACACCTGGCTCTTTCCCTCAAACATCGGACCACTCCCCCCAACAGTTAGTGCCAGCTGCCCATTCTTCCCCCCTGAACATCAGAATCCTTCCCTTCCACCCACATAGTCGATGCCTACATCCACAGCCCTCCAAACCACCCCCCCCATCTCACGAACGGCCATCATCGACATCGCCAGCCCCCATGTATACTCCCCCTCCCTCCCCCACCATAAATTAATGGATTTCCCTTTCTCATGGGGTTCCCACTGGGGTGCGCCCCAGCACTCCCCCCGGCACAGGTTAACATTGCCATATTGGCAGTGCCAGGGGGCATTGTCAAGCCACTGCCTGACTATGTCTCTCTGCCCCATGGGGCCACACCCACCTTTATGCCTCTGGAAGGATCGATGTGGAGATGCCTGCGTTGGACTGGGGTAAACACAGTACCAAGTCTCACAACACCAGGTTAAAGTCCAACAGGTTTATTTGGTAGCAAAAGCCACGAGCTTTTGGAGCACTGCTCCTTCATCAGCTAAGTGGGAGTTCTGTTCACAAACAGGGCATATAAAGACACAAACTCAATTTACACAATAATGGTTGGAATGCGAGTCTTTACAGGTAATCAAGTCGCCATGACAGGTTCATGTCTAGGTGAACTTGTTGTAAACTGTGCCAATGTGATATCACGTTGGTGCAGTTTGGACACACCCACTGTGGGCATGAACTGATTATGCCTCAAGGGTATTGAAAATCGGAAATTGTGGTCTCACCAGCGAGATCCAAGAATTCCGGGGTTTTGCTAAATCTTGAGTCCTCTGACCGCTATTCCCATGGACAGCGAGAATGGACTCAAGAATGCTCCTGCATCAGTCATCCTTCACTGGTGCTAGGTCAAAATCCTGGCACTCTTCCTAACTAACATCATAGATACAGTTACACCACATGGACCTCATTGGTTGAAGAAGATGGCTTATTATCATCGTCTCATGGCAATAAATGCTGACCTTACAATGATACCCACATCCCATGGGTGAATTTAAAAAAATACAGATAGTTTTAAGCCATAAGATTGTTAGGATTAGGCTAACATAAGAACATAAAAACTGGGAACAGGAGTAGGTCATCTGACCCCTCAAGCCTGCTCCACCATTCAATAAGATCATGGCTAATCTTTTTGTGGACTCAGCTCCACTTACCCACCCACTCACCATAGCCCTTAATTCTTTTACTGTTCAAAAATCTACCTATCCTTGCCTTAAAAACATTCAATGAGATAGCCTCAACTGCTTCACTGGGCAGGGAATTCCACAGCAGAGTAACATGCAGAGTGATATGATGTAGACCTTGACATGACTCCCAAATTTCCCTGGAGTAAGGGAGAAGATAATTTGAATGAATAAATAATAAGCTGACTTGAGCCATGATCGAATGGTGGAGCAGATGCAATGGCCAAATGGCCTAATTCTGCTCCTATATCTTATGATTTATGAGAATCACAACCCTTTGTGTAAAGAAGTTCCTCCTCAACTCTGTCCTTAATCATGCTCTCCCTTATTTTGAGGTCTTGCCCTCAAGTTCTAGTTTCACTCACCAGTGGAGACAACCTCCCTGATTCTAACTCATCCATTCCCTTCATAATTTTATGTCTTTCTATAAGACCTCCCTTTTGCAACTACCAGGAAAACCTCTTACCACTCAATCTTCAATGAACTGGAGTATCGAGTATAAAAGTTGAAGTGTTGTGGTAAGGTTGTATAAGGCATTGGTGAGGCCCAATTTAGAGTATTGTGTACAGTTTTGGTCACCTAGTTACGGGAAGGATGTAAATAAGGTTGAAAGAGTGCAGAGAAGGTTCACAAGGATGTTGCCGGGACTTGAGAAGCTGAGTTACAGAGAGAGATTGAATAGGTTCGGACTTTATTCCCTGGAGCGTAGAAGAATGAGGGGAGATTTGATAGAGGTGTATAAGATTTTGATGGGTGTAGATAGAGTGAATGCAAGCAGGCTTTTTCCACTGAGGCTAGGGGAGGGAAAAAAACCAGAGGGCATGGGTTAAGGGTGAAAGGAGAAAAGTTTAAAGGGAATATTGGGGGGAGGGCTTCTTCACGCAGAGAGTGGTGGGAGTGTGGAATGAGCTGCCGGATAAAGTGGTAAATGGTCACTTTTAACATTTAAGACAAACTTGGACGGGTTCATGGATGAGAGGGGTGTGGAGGGATATGGTTCAAGTGCGGGTCAGTGGGACTAGGTAAAAAATGGTTTGGCACAGACAAGAAGCTGTGCTGTAAATATCTGAGCTGTAAATATCTATGGTTCTAACTGGCAGCTTTATGTTTTGGTTGTAAACAGCTGCCAAGAACAATGTTTCAGACAGTCCTCTCAGCATTAGCTGGAATTTAAATTCCAAATTAAGAGCACCCTGAGTTTCAGTGATGAGATGAAGAGTTCCTCTGTAGCTGGTAGAATGGCAAGGTGATAAATCCTGGTGTCGAGGGCAGAGGCGGCACAGAGACAATGGGGCAAAGAAGAAAGCGCGAGGTAGAGTTCAAGCGAGCAAGCTTTTTGACTGAATAATAATACACATTTATTGTTAACAGCTTGTTATGATTTAATTTCAGAATAACATCTGTGTGTTCAAGGTCTAGTGGCCTCCACTGATCATAAAAAACATGGGAGTCCAAAATGAATATTCATTATACCATTGCGTTAATTGTCACAAAATACAGGCACAATGGCTAAATGGAAATTCAGTGCTGACACACTCTAATCATTAATCATGCAGTCACGGAAATTCACATAATAATTTTTAAAGGCTTTTAAAGAAAATAAATCTTCATGTCAATTTACTTATTATTGTCACTAGTAGGCTTACATTAACACTGCAATGAAGTTACTGTGAAAATCCCTTCGTCACCACACTCCAGCACCTGTTTGGGTACACAGAGGGGTAATTTAGTTTCTCAATGCTCCTAACCAGCACATCTTTCGGGTTGTGGGAGGAAACCAGAGATGAGTGGCGTGGTGGCATAATGGGTGGCAGGGTGGCATAGTGGTTAGCACTGCTGCCTCACAGCGCCAGGAATCCGTGTTCGATTCCTGGCTTGGGTCACTGTCTGTGTGGAGTTTGCACGTTCTCCCCGTGTCTGCTTGGGTTTCCTCCAGGAGCTCCGGTTTCCTCCCATAGTCCGAAAATGTGCGGGTTAGGTGGATTGGCCATGCTAAATTGCCCCTTAGTATCAGGGGGACCAGCCAAGGTAAATGCATTGGGCTATGGGGATAGCACCTGGGTAGGATTGTGGTTGGTGCAGACTTGATGGGCCAAATGGCCTCGTTCTGACTCCATGATTTGATGAGATTCTATGATTCTATGAGACACAACAGGAGGGAGCCCATACAGACACGGGGAGGATGTACAGACTCCATACAGACTGACCCAAGTCAGAAATCGAAACCAGATCCCTGGTGGATTGCACTGCGATACGATTCTATGGTTGGTTTATTTATCCCATATGACATCGTGGGAACTTAGTGGGAGTGAGCTGGGGGACAGGGTCATTTTTTGGGAGCAGGTTTGAGGGAGGAGTGATCGTTAGAGCCACGTACAAGAGACACACCAGCAATCATAGCCCAACATCATGGGAAATCAGTACATGAAATGCATGAAAAATTGACACCATGAGTGATCCAACTTCAATGCTGAGCCCCAAGGAAATAAGATGGTGCAGCCATTAGGTCGACTGTACAAAGCAAAACAAGTGCTGAGTACAGGAGCAGTGAAGTCTTGCTTCATTGTGTGGGAGCTTGGTTAGACCACATCTGGAGTACTGTGCGTAGTTTTGGTCCCCTTAACTCAGGAAGGATATAGAGAGAGTGCATTGAAGGTTCACCAGACTTGTTCCATGGATGGCAGCACTGAAGAGAAATTGGGCAAACTGCACCTATATTCTCCAGAGTTTTGAAGAATGGGAGGTGATCTCATTGAAATCTGCAAAATATTGAAAGGAATGGGCAGGGTAGGTGTAGGTAAGATTTTTCCCTTGGTTGGGGAGTTCAGAACCAGGGGGCACAATTTCAAATGAAAGGCATGCCAGTTAAGACTGAGATGAGGGGAAAAGGTTTCACATGGAGAGTTGCAAATCTCTGGAGTTCTCTTCCCCAGAGGGCTGAGGAAGTTTAATCATTAAGTATGTTTAAAGCAGAGATTGAGAGATTTCTGATTAACAATAATATTAATGGTGATCGGGATAGTGGCTGTAAAAGGCACTGAAGTATCTGCATAAGATCATAAGAAATAGGAGCAGGAGTAGGCCTCTATATCTGATCAGCCATGATTGTATTAAATGGTAGAACAGCCTAAATGGGCTGAATGGCCTACTCCTGTTCTTATATTCTTTACATATTCTTAATACTTGGTAGGTCTACATTCCACCATGTGGCAGATTGACAATTTGGAAGTAACTGAGCCTGATGAGAAGTAGCCCCAGCACTGAGAGACCTTTTGAAACAGCAGCAACGGATAATCAAATTCCTCCCAATTCAAAAGCTTCACCCTCAAGCTTAATTCCCTCCATATAGCCCAACCTCCAAGTTTCTCCCTAACTTCCCCACACCATCTTTGTCTTGGCATCCATTTTTCTTTATCTAATTGTGTTTCTGTGAGGCATCTCACAGTCCATAAGTATATTATATGCATTCAAGTTGTTAAATAGACAGGCACTGACGTGTGCCCCTAAGTGATTGCTACTTAATAATGCAGTGCAGAATAAGGCTGGTGAGCTGTCATTGCAGTGCTGACTCATTGTAGAGTTATCCAATTAATCTCTGTCCTTCCCCATTTCGCTGTAAGTTCCTTCAACTTAAAGTACTTACTGAATTCTCTTTTGAAAGCTATTATTGAATTAGCTTTCTGACAGTGCACCCCAGATAGCAATAACTCATTATATTAAAATATTTTTCGTCATGTTGCCTCTGGTTTTATTTTGTCGATCTCCTTGAGTCTGCACATTGGAAATAGTGGGGGGGGGAGACTCTCCCAGCCCACTGCACTGCTTTTATAGAGCAGTGGGCCAGGAGCCTCTCGCAGAGGCCATTTCACAGGATCTCCGCTGGGCACCATGGCCTCCGCGCATCTCCAGCAGCCCTATTTCCAGCACTGCCGGCCGCATAATGTACGCACGGTGCTGCATAATGTACGCACGGCGCTGCATGATGTACGCACGGCGCTGCATAATGTACGCACGGCGCTGCATAATGTACGCACGGCGCTGCATGATGTACGCACGGCGCTGCATAATGTACGCACGGTGCTGCATAATGTACGCACGGCGCTGCATAATGTACGCACGGCGCTGCATAATGTACGCACGGTGCTGCATAATGTACGCACGGCGCTGCATAATGTATGCAAATCCTAATTTGCATTCAGTCTAAATAGCATCAGCGGGCCCGGGACTGAAATCTCTGGGCCCGCTAGCCTCTGTCCCCTAGGGGGCATCTTGGCACTGTCTATCAGGCATTGGGCAGTGCCAACAGGGTGGGGTTGAAAAGGAGTGGGGCCTGATGGAGCAGGGCCATTGGGGAGGGTGGACAATCAGACAATCCATGCAGACACAGGGAGGTGGTGGCCTTAGTGGTATTATCATTAGTCTTTTAATCCGGAAACTCAGCTAATGCTACCAGGTTTGAGTCCTGCCATGGCAGACGGTGCAACGCAGGGGGCGATTCTCCTGAAAGTGCTGAATTGGTGGGAAACCTGGTCGAGATCACGATTGTTTTTTTCAGTGCAACTTCAGACCTGAATCTTCCCACTCTGTGGAACGCAGAGGTCACAATAGGGAATATACTAAAAATCTGGGTGCGGCGGGGCTGGGGTGGGATGTGAGTAGAACCCACCAAAGAGCCTGAAATCGGCGGGAAGACTGGAACCCGCGCATGCGCACATTACTGGGAGATCGCTGAAGAGACCTCTCAGCATTACTGCCATCCAATCCCTACAGACATCACTGGCCTCATCGCTGCCCCCCACAAACCCCCCCACGCACATCACTGGTCACAAGACCCCCTCCCCACCGCCCCCGCAACCCCCCCACCACACACGCGCACACACACACACACACACACACACACACACATACACACACATTGTTGCCCTCATCGTTGCCCCCACAAGCACCCCCCCACGCATATCACTAGTCACAAGCCCCCCCCCCCCCCCCCACACACACACACACACACATTGCTGGCCTCATTGCTGCTCCCACAACCCCTCTCCCACTACCCCATCGCTGGCCTCCACAAGCTCCACAGTGACAACAGATTCCGAGCAGTCCTTGTCTGAACCTCTGCACCCCAGCCTGGATGAGCAGCTGCTTCATCTGGTTAGGCCTCAGTCAGCACATGTTGCACTCCTCCTCCACCCCGGAACACCAGCACTCATTCGAGTCCCTGGCCATACCCCACGGCAAGACAATGTCACTGCAAAGTGTCCTGGAGGGGAAGGGTGAGCAGGATTCCTTGATGAGGCCTCCCACACTGATCACTGTGAAAATAGAAGCCCCTCACCTCACGCATCTCTGGTCCACGGACCAGCACCTGAGGACAGCAGGAAGAAGCCCACCAGGCATCTCCAGGGTCTGTTTGCAACATCCCCCACACTCCACTAGCAGTATTTACCTCCTCACGCCAGTTCAGGGCTGCCACACCAGGTTGAGACTTTTATTTACCTACTCTGATTCACGCCAAAGAGACATCATGCCAAAGAGGTGGGAGAGACAAACGTGGGTGGAGATCGCCATGTCGATCCCAATAATGGCATGCTAAGGTATGTAAAGTCATGCAAATCAGCGGCACGCTGGTTTTCTGCGCAGTCCCGATGGCACCAGTTGGGAGATGCGCACAGGTCGTAAACACTCACGGGGAACCCATAAAATGGCCGACACGTGCATCTCCTGATCCAATCCACCAGAAAATTTGCACGTCGCGTTGAGAGAATCAGCCCTTTAAATTCAATTTAAAAAAAAAACTGGACTTAAGAATCTACTGATGACCATGAAACCATTGTCATTTGTCGGAAAAACCCATCCGGTTCACTAATGTCCTTTAGGGAAGGAAACCTGCTGTCCTTAACTTGTGTGGCCCACGTGTGACTCCAGAGTCACAGCAATGCGATTGACTGTCACATGGTCTCTAAGTAAGGGCAACTAGGGATAGTCAAGCCAGCGACCCACATGTCCCATGAATGAATAAAAAAACAGGAACATGCAACACACAGGCAGTCACCCAAGGCCGGAATCAAACCCGGGTACTTTGTGCTGTGAGGCAAAAGTGCTTACCACCGTGCTGCCCAGCTGTAATATCCCAGCTGAAGCCTAACCAGGGTTTTATAAATGTTTAGTGTAACATTCCCCCATTGTCTATTGGCCTATCTTTATCTCTCAACCAACCAGTAAAACCAACTGTTTGGTCATTATTACATTGCTGTTTGTGGGAGCTTAAATGCTGCGTAGTAATTGTCTATCACAATTCCTAAATTACAAATGTCATCACACCTTAAAATTATTTCATTGGCTGTAAAGCAAATGGAGCCAGCCATCAGTCACAGCCCCAAGATAAGGGAGGGGGACAGTTTAGGTCAGAGTTGAGGAGGAACTTCTTCACTCAAAGGGTGGTGAATCTCTGGAATTCTCTGCCTGTTGAAGTGGTGGAGGCTACCTCGCTGAATATATTTAAGTCACGGGTAGATAGGTTTCTGATAGACAGGGGAATTAAGGGTTATGGGGAGAAAGCGGGAAAGTGGAACTGATCCACTTCAGATCAGCCATGATCTTATTGAATGGCGGGGCAGGCTCGAAGGGCTAGATGGCCTACTCCTGCTCCTATTTCTTATGTCCTTATCAGTCACGAATAACATGATAAAATGCAAAGCCTTCCTCTAGCAGCATCTTAAATTAGTTAACATTCTGAGCAATGGGCACTTCTGAAATTCTATTGCATAAACATTATTAGGAATTCACAAAGTAGTATTATCGTCTCCAGTGAACAATATAATGGTTATTTTGAAATGTAGGTATTCAGAGCTCCCACTTTGCCTTGCCTTAACTCTAATTAACACATCACGCTTTTATTCTGTTGGTTAGCAATTATCATGAGTTGAAATTTGAGTTTGCATTCATTTCCCCCAAAGAATGACGGAAATTTTCATGAGAAACTCAAAAATAAGAGCTGGCACTGATGTCCTCTGAAGGTTCAATCACTAAATGAATATTCAATCACCTGTCCAGGCTTGTTTCCGAGAACCAGGTCGAAGTTAGCCCCTTCCCAAGTCAAACTCTCTACATGTTGCCTCAAGAGGTACTCTTGGACACACTGAACAAACTCTGTCCTATCAAAGCCCTTGGCACTAAAGGAATCCCAGTCTATATTGGAGAAGTTATTATCACCCATCACAAGAACCCTGTTGTTTTTACATCTTCCCATAGTCTACTGACACATCGGTTCCTCCACTTCACGCTGGCTGCTGGGAGGTCTGTAGCACAACCCCAGCAGTGTGATTGCACTGCTCCTGTTCCTTAGTCCTACCCTAGTTATAACAAAGGGTCAGGAAAAGCAATAGTCCAAGACTCAGTCTGTGAACGTGTTCATTTGTGCTCATCTAGGGAAACATAGCTGAGAGAAGCCAGAGAAGCCTGATGCCTTCATGGACCAGATACTTCAGAGGGAGATGATCATTTATGGAGTAAGGTGCCACCTAGCATACAAACTCTTTATAACATTCAGGACAGACCTATGGGACTAGATTTTACAGTCTCCCAGCCTGCTGTGTTTCCAGTGGGGGCTGGCATGTAGATTATATTGAGTGGCTAGCCTTGTTCATTCTGCCTACTTCTGATCCAGAATTCCCCATGATCAGGGGTAGGTAGGGCACTGATTAGTCCAATTATTGCCCAGTAAAGGCCTTAAAATCCCCCACCAATGTCATTTGGGCAATGGCTGGTGAACAGGATTTTTTATTTATTTGGTTGAAAAGGTGGATAGAAAATATTACCGCTGGCAATACTTCCTGCACACATGCTGATTCCAGCCACTAGAAATGTTCCTGGCTTCCCACGTAGAGCAAGAAGAACACACCACTAAAGGTCTTTGAATTACAAAGGCATCACCCCAAAATGTTACCTACTTATACATACCAGTGATCCAAATACACCTCTACGAATACTTCCAGCTCCTCCACAAATATCATCAACGATGCTGATCCCCTGGATTTGAACCACTTCCTGGTCTTTCCTAAACCAATGTGGGGAGAGATTGTTCATAAGCTCAATGGAGGACATCAGGGGATTGCAGGCATTGCGAAGTGTTGAATGCGCACACTGAAATCCGTGTAGTGGCCAGGCATCACCAAGATCTCCAAGATTGTGCTTTCTACTGCCACACCTGCGAGGTTAATAGCCAATCCCCACAGCAACATTAGGAACACCCCTCTTCCCATAGATCTTAGCAGAAACTAGGACTCAACACTGTGATTTTCGAGGCAAAACATTTCTTCTGGCTGTTCAGGTGATTGGAGGGTGCCAGACTCCACGCCAGACTCCCTCTTCACTCCATCAGTGGGCTTTGTGCACAAGCAATGGGACAGACCTCATCCTGAATGAGACACAAGCAGAGTGAGTATGGATATTGAAAATCTGGAAATAGGGGGAATTTGCTGAATTTTAACTTCTTAAATCTTCAGAGTGGCCAGTTGAGGCAACAATGGAGAAAACTGACTGTAAGTAATGGATAAGGTCAAGTAAGTATTTAATACTTTTATCGTTTAAGTTTATAAGATCTTTTTGTTTGGAAGGATTCTCTGTAATACTGAGGACCAGTGAAGAAGAGACGAGAGTAATTGATATTATTTGATATTAAGCATCTTCCAAAGACATAACTTAAATGGGAAAGTCATGGAAGGAGAGTTCAAAGCTGTGGTGTGCTCTTCTTCCTCTATGTGGGAAGCCAGGAACATTTCCAGTGCCCGGGACCAGCATGTTCGCGGAAGGTTTCACCTGTGGCATCTCCTGGAAGGTGTCGTGGTTCCCCAGGATGACAATAACCATTTGAAACAGAGAGTCTGAGTCGTAATCCTCCAAGAAGTAGACTTTATTTTCCAGTACAAGACAATAAAGCCGGGATGTCCGGATCAATCCAATGAACCATCTGCTTACAGTCTTTTTATGCACATTACAGCTCCATATCTCAAAACTCTTATCTTACCCTTAGATTTCCTTGCTTAGCCACCATTGTTTCTGGGCCGACCCTTTATCTACCCTGTTTGGGATTGGTCACTCATTGGTACATCTCTTTGCCTTTGAAACCATGGTAGTTACAACCTTTGCCTCTATCTAAACTATTCTTGTTTATATAATAATCGTGGTTTAGCTTACTTAGGTCAAATAGTGAAGAAAACGTGTTTATTTTACTCTCTCCTTTTTACTACAGTCACGTATTAAGCTGGACAACTGGACAATGTCCAGTGTTCCTCAAGTGGCTACTGTTTACATTCATTAATGAGTGTTTACTATACTAACTTCGTTGGGTTACATGGGTGATTATATTGGTTACATTTCATTCAGTCATATCAGTCTGACTACTATACTAATTACATTAGATAACATACTTTGAGTGTCATACTGGTTTCACTCCATCTCCCATTTTGAACCTGCTTCATCACACGTATTTCAATTATAAGTATTAGAGCAAATTCTCTTACAAAGGCTGGATTTTGGACTTAGGGTTGCGGGTAGGGACACTGTTGAGAATCCACAAGGCAAAGAATATTGTGGCTAGCAGGTATAAAGAGGTGGCCTCACCACAGACCAAGACTTCCCAGGCAGGAAGGGAATAGGTTGTCACCAGACCGAGTAAGTGGTCTGGACAGGCAGTGCAGGAACCCCCAAGGGCCATTCCTTTGCAAAACAGATATACGCTTTGGATACTGTCGGGGAGCATGACCTCTCAGGGGAAAGTAGCAGCAGTCACATTTGTTGCACAACCGTTGGCTCTGCTGCACAGGGGAGGAGTAAAAGGTGTAGGATGCAATGGTGAGAGGGGATTCAATTGTAAGGTAGATAGATAAGTGATTCTGTGGCCACAAACAAAACCCCAGGATGGTAGGTTGCCACCCTCGTGCTTGGGGTTAGGGAGGTGTCTTGGAGCAGGTACAGGACTTTCTGTTGGGGGAGGGTGGGCTTATGGTAACATTGATACAAAAGACATAAGTTTAAAAAAAAAATGAGGTCCCAAAAGCAGAACACAAGGAGTTTGGAAGTAAGTTGAAAAGGTGGACCTGAAAGGTAGTAATTTCGGTGACGCTACCAGTGCCATGTGCTAGTGAAAGTAGATGTAGCAGGGTAGATCGATGAATGAGTGGCTGAAGAGATGGTGTAAGAGGGAAGGATCCCTGGGACATTGGGACTGGTTTTGGGGGAGGTGGGACCAGTGCAAATATCACACCATCTCCACAGAAAATTCTTAATGATTAGCAGTGCAATTTAGAATAGGTAGACGGCACCTTAAAATGTCATTGCCACACAATAAACAAGCAAATAGAAAACCATCTAGGTTGTTGAGGTGATAAATAAGGTGGAACTAAATGCAGATACATATTTGGTTCATGGTTGGAGATTGGTGGGTTGGGTCAGCCAATTGGAGAAGGTGCCAGAAGATCAACATGGGGAAAGTTCTGCTTGCATGAGTGTGATTCCTGGCCTCGGGTCGCTGTTTCTGTGGAGCCAGCATGTTCCCCCCATGCCTGTGTGGGTTTTCTCAGGCTGCTCTGGTTCTTCCTACGATCCAAAAGATTGACTGGTTAGGTGCATTGGCCATGCTAAATTCACCCTCAGTGTTCCTGAATGGGCGCCGGAGTATGGCAACTAGGGGTTTTCATAGTAACTTCATTGCGGTGCTAACGTAAGCCTACTTATGACACTAATAAAAATAAACTTTAAAAATGTGCTTCCAAGAAAGGAGATAAGAAAATGGGAAAGATGCGAATGCAGTTTGTTCGAACGATATGCTTTTTAAAAATTCATTCATGCGATGTGGGCATTGCTGGCCTTTATTGTCCATCCTCAATTGCCTTCCATCTGAATGACTTGCTAGACCATTTCTGCAGACATTTCAGAGTCAACCACTTCACTGTGAATCTGGAGTCGAGAGTAGGCCAGACCGTGTTAAGATGAAAGATTTCCTTCCCTAAGGTACATTAGTGGGCAACACGGTGGCATGGGTTAGCACAGCTGCCTCACAGCACCCGGGCCCCTGGGTCAATTCCAGTCTTGGGTCACTGTGCAGAGTTTGCACATTCTCCTCGTGTCTGCGTGAGTTTCCTCCGGGTGCTCCGGTTTCCTCCGACACTCCAAAGCTGTGCAGTTTCGGTGGATTGGCCATGCTAAATTGCCCTTTAGTGTCGTGGGATTTGCAAGGTTAAATGTGTGGGATTCCGGGAATATGGTCTTGTTGCAATTGTTGTCAGTGCAGGCTCAATGAGCCAAATGGCTTCCTTCTGCACTGTAAGGAATGTATGATTCTAGTGAACCAAATGGGTTTTTACAACAATTGACACTGATCTCGTTATCACCATTAGACTCTTGAATTCAAATTTCACCACCTCCCGTGATGGGATTCGAACCCGGGTCCCCGGGCATTATTAGACTTCTCGACCAGTGACAATACCAACGCGCCACCACCTCCCCACTTACCACCTCCTCCTTTATCCTAAGTAAGTGTTAACTCACACAGTGGAGTTTATTAACTTGATATATTCTTTGTCTTGGCTCTTCTTTATAATTTGTGGTGTTAATTGGTAACTGGGCACAGCCCACTGCTTCCGATGAACACAGCTTCTCAAAAATACTGCCTGCCAGTCAGTTAATTTCTCCACAGGCATTGGGTTATGTAGAAACTGAATAATATAAGGAGTTCTATTTGTTTTGTGAATTTGACCATTTCCTTTCATTAATTTTCAATGCATAGTTGAGTGGCACTGCTTTTGCAAATCTCTCATAAAAATTGCAGTAAATAGTGTGAAAGGTAAACAGTTTATTTTATGAATGCCGTACCCTGAAAAAGATATTACTTCAAACAAAACATGCCTTTGGCATTGGCTTTTAATCTTTCTCCTCCAATGACTCAGTGCATTTTGTGACTGAACCTTTTCCAGCATGGATCCCAATCCACATTGGCTCAGCTGGTTTCAACTGTGTTGGAGCTCCAGTTGGCTTCAGGACGGCACGGGAGATAGCTGGAGGAGACAGAAGTGAGCAAGAAGAAAGAAATATGTCTACGCCTGATTTTACAAACAGTCCTATAATTTCTGATTAAAACCAGAAGGGTTGAATTTGGTTTTGGCCAACACTCCTCAGTTCAATTCAATTAATTGCAAATGTTTCACTTTGCAACAAGGATAGAATTTTTGGCCATGAGAAAGGAAGGAAGAAGAGGCTATCAAAGAATCCCTACTATGCAGAAGGAGGTCACTCAGCCCATCTAGCCTGCACCAACAAAAATCCCACTCAGGTCCCAATCTCCATTTCCCCAGGCATTTAGCTTCTGAGCTCCCCTGACAGTTCGGAGCAATTTTTCATGACCAAACAACCTAACCCACCATATCTTTGGCACGTGGGAGAAAATTGGAACAGTGGTTAGCACAGCTGCCTCAGAACATCTGGGCCCTGGTTCAATTCCAGCCTTGGGTGACTGTCTGTATGGATTTGCACATTCTCCCCATGTCCGCGTGGGTTTCCCCCCGGGTGCTCCGGTTTCCTCCCATGCTCCAAAGCCGTGCTGGTTAGGTGAACTGGCCATCCTAAATTGCCCCTTAGTATCGGGAGGATTTGCAAGGTAAATGCGTGAAAACCCACTCAAATGCAGGGAGAACATGCAATCTCCACCCAAGTTTGGAGACCCAGAGCCGGAATTGAACCCTCATCGCAGGTGCTGTGAGGCAGCAGTGCTAACTATTATGCCACTGTGCCATCCATACTCAATCCTTATTCCACCACTCATTCATTTATCAGGACAAGTCACCAGATTGTAGATCTACTAAAAACGTGTGTAAGGAGCTATATAACAATGATTTCACAAAGAAGAAAATGAGGAAAGATCTGAGAGATGAGCCGTGACTTTGCACTCATGCTTTCCAATCCCGTACATTGTTAAGTATGTAAATGATGGTTACTTTGGAAAAGTATCTTTGCTTCCAGTCTGATCTGTTGTTGAAAGTAAGAACCCAACAACTTCCAAGATGACACAACAGTAACAGCTGGTACCAAGCTGAGAAGTGACATGACTGGTAAAATTGGTTTACCAAGTCCAGGGTCATTTTGGGACTAGAAGAGAAGCCTATCAAGGGACAAGTCAGTACCCTTCACTAAGCAATAGGCTGTAATGCAGATGATATAACAGTGCATAAATGAAGAAACACAACATACAAGACGATACACACTTCAACCTTAGAAAGAAAACATCTTAAGGAAGGGTAAAGTTCAATAGACATCCCTAAAGACCCCAGAAAGAGCATGGATTCCTTTATTAATGATTTGTATCAACTAGCTGAGAAGTGCAAAATGGAGCCCTGAAAAATGAATATTTTGAAATTGCATTGTCATACGAGTCTCAGAGGACGCTTTTATCAGATTTTTTATTGTTGAAGGAGGGTTTAACTCTATTGATGTGTCTGTATAGTTAACAAAGCAGGCAGAAATGAGAAAGAAAAATTTGTGTGTTTATTCAACGCAACAGAGGATTTCATTGAGGAAACTGATTGATACAGTGTAGTTTGTAAAAGACAGAAGTAGCAGTTCACTGATGAAAAACAGAGAAAGAGCAAAGAAGGTATATCAGCCTCTATTAAACAGCGTTCTTGCTGAAAACTGGGAAATGCTGAATTGGTGCAAGGAGTATCCCACCAAAAATGAGGAGCACTGTTATTGTAAGAGAAGAGGATATTTTAAATCTGTATGCTACAGCAAATGCTCCCAACTCAGAAATAGAAACAAAATACCAAATAAGACATGCAGCATTCAGGTGGTTGAAGATGCAAAAGGCAAGGAAGTATTATTCTTGGGAGGAACTACAGGATCCAATGGGAACCATTGGAGCACAGATAAAATAGTCAACAGACATAAAGCAAAAGTTCAGAGTAGACACTGGAGCAGGAGTTTCAGCTCTTTCCAACACAGAATAGCAGCTAATACAAGATGTCCTCCAGCTATCAACCATACAATTCCATGGTCTAGGAGGCATTCAATTCAAGATCAAGTGACAATTGATTACTATGCTTCAGTACAAAGAAAGAGAGATCACAAATACTTTGTATGTGATTCAAAACCAAGGGTTTTCGTTGTTAAGTTAAAAAGCTTTCACAGATTGTGATGGCACTGTGCCTTAAAAAATGTATTTTAATCCCACTTCTCTGCAGGATATTTTGTCGGCACCATGTTGTCTGCAGCCGGTGCCCTTTATTGTTCCTGATGCAGTATAATTGATATTGTGTTGATCTTAATCTGAACCAATATGTGGTTCTGTTGTTTCAATATTCATTTGGGATGGCAGAGTAAAGCTTGATTGGGGGTATTTGACAGGTCATGCCATGTGGCTGAGGACAGCTATTTTTCACAGAGCATTCCAGTTATACTTTTTTCGGAAGCAGCTTGAAGCTGAGAGAAACAAAAGTGTTTTCCCCTCTCTGGACTCTGAAGATTGAAGATGAAGTTTTCCTCTCTTAAGTTTGTCTGTAGTGAGGATATATTCTTCTCCGAAACTGCTGGCTTGGATTTCTGTCTGAAGTGGGGATTTTTCCAATGGAGGACTTAGAAAAACTAAGTATTTTAAAAATTAAATCCCGCAAAGGCAAAATTCTTCAGTTTTAAAGCGTGCCAAGATCCGTTAAAAACATATAGAACTTGCGTAGACAGACAAGAGCATTAAACGACGGGCCAAAGGGAGATCCTCAGATTGGCAAGCAGCACCGAGTACCACAAAGCCTTCCAAAGATCTCAACTTTGTGCCAAAATTCAATACAATTACACTTTTTCTTATCTAAGCCTTTCTCACTAATTAGCTTAATTTGATTCTACTGCATATTAAATTGTCAGATTATATCACGTCAAACGTCTCAGTCAATTGCAATACGCCACCCGATACAGTGATATTTTTATTGGTCACCTCAATATCTGAAGATGCCATTCCCTTCTTGTATTATTTGTGGCAATTTACCAAAGCACATGATAGCATAAAACCTCGGGCTCACAGGTTTGACACTTTCTTACGCTTTGTCAACTAATTCTATTGTACTCTGTGTATACTGTTACATTATTTGTTCTTTACTTGAAATATTTGTGTTACTGCTGATCAAGTCAGAAAACTTTGGATCCATATTTGCAGTGTTTGTATGTTTGACTGAAATACAAATTCATTTAGAAATGTTTAAAACACATTACCACATTATTTTTAACTTAAACATAAAACCTTTCATAGTTGAAATCACGGTTCATTTAAAAATGTTAAGATAGAATCCCTACAGTGCAGAATGAGGCCATTCAGTCCATCTAATCTGCACTGACAATAATCCCACCTAAATCTGTAACCCCACATATTTACCCACTAATCCTCTAACCTACACATCCCAGCACATTAAGGGGCAATTTAACATGGCCAATGCACCTAACTTGCTCATCTCTGGCCTGGGGGGGAAGGAAATCCACGCAGACAACATGCAAACTCCACATAGTCACCCAAGCCAGGGATCGAACCCAGGTCCCTGGAGCTATGAGACAGCAGTGCTAACCACTGTGCCACCGCTCTGCCCATACATTATTACATTCCATAAACCTTCTCATTATCAGTTAATAGCATCCACACATGATCATATTGTTCAACATCCCTATGGTGAATAATAATCATTTTAACCTTTTACTTACCATCTAATTTCAAATCCCCCTCCACACTGTCCATAGATGTTACAAAGTTGAAAATACAGCATCACGTGAGCTTTTGTGCTAAGTCTGAAGAACGGTATATGTCTGTGTGGGATATTTCTTTACCTTGAGCAACAGAGATAGCTAGCTGTTAGGGGTCATACTGTGTCACATTTAAACCTTGTGACAACCTTGGGAGCCTTTATTGGTTCTAATTGAGGACAACTTCAGTGATGACCCACAACAATGATAAAAGAGTTAGGAGCGACAGATATAGCGATGGTTTAAATTTCTTCACCTGAGGAACTGAGGAGATCTATAACAGCC
The DNA here is from genome assembly GCF_965287045.1 of Carcharhinus amblyrhynchos. Classification (NCBI taxonomy): domain Eukaryota; kingdom Metazoa; phylum Chordata; class Chondrichthyes; order Carcharhiniformes; family Carcharhinidae; genus Carcharhinus; species Carcharhinus amblyrhynchos. The sequence goes on along the minus strand of NC_137347.1, from coordinate 9,444,888 downwards.
CACATGAAATCAAACAGTTCAGAATAAGTTGGGGATTGAAGCTAAAATCTTACCGGTTTGGACAGTGCATTTAAGCACTTGACCGCCATTGGCCCAAATCTCTCATACAGGCTCTTCCCAAGGCATTCGTCTTTTGATGACATTTATGTATCCAACTTCACCTCTGCTCCTCAGTAAGTACATGGGTAAGATGGGTATAGAGGGATATGGGTGAAATGCAGGCAATTGGGATTAGTTTAGGGTTTAAAAATAAATGGCAGCATGGACAATTTGGGCCAAAGGGCCTGTTTCCATACTGTAAACCTCTATGATGAAGGCCATTTTTACAGCAGCTAGATGCTACATTCTTGAGATATCCTGTATCTAACAATTCAGTGCAATCTTTGGTCTTGTATAAACTCCTCTCTTCTATCTTGATGATCTATGTCTCCCGAAGGAAAGCTAGCATTTTTGGCTATCTTTCTTCTCCTGCTGTAAATTCACTTGATAAAAATGCCCCTGACTTTGTTTGGTACTTTTTTTTATGACTAGGATTAAATATTTTCACTGGAATTTATGTCAGATTCCCCATTCATCAGATCCCAGTGAGACATCCGATCCAATTTGTACGCTTAATTTGTCCTCAGTGCTTTTCTACTGCATCAATCTTTTTTGCTCCCATTTCAGATTTCCTTCCGCTGATACTTTCTGTGTAAACCAGTTAAAGTTAATCCCCATAAACAATCAGAGTACCATTCCTTTTTCCCCTTTCATCACAATATTCTTTACTTGGGGCAGCACTGTGGCACAGAGGTGAGCACTGCTGCCTCACTTAAAGACACAATCACCTCCAGCGCCAGGGACCTGGGTTCAACTCTGGCCTCGGGTTGCTGTCTGTGTGGAGTTTGCATATTCTCCCCGTGTCTGCTTGGGTTTCCTCCAGATGCTCCAGTTTCCTACCACACTCCAAAGATGTGTGGGTTAGGAGCATTGACCATGCTAAATTGCCCTTTTGTGTCAGGGGGATTAACAGGGTAACTATGTGGAGTTATGGAGATAGGGCCTGGTGGGGTTGTTGTCATTGCAGACTTGATGGGCCAAATGGCCTCTATACTGTAGTGATTCTATTCCATGCAAAATTTATGTTCCATTCTGCTTCCTTCACTCCGTCCTTGACTCAGCTCCTTGTCATTCGAGCTATCCTACTTGTAACAGTGCTCACTAACATTGTAAGCTACTCTCTAATATTTTTCTTCCACTTTTCAAAGCTCCCCTAATGATGCTGTTTATTCAAAAAAACAACTGTGTCCTTAATTCCTCTGTTCTTTTCAACATATTTCCAATGCCCCCTTTCCATCCAAACAGATAGAAAATAATTCCATTTGTTTTCTCAACTCCTACCTCGCCCTTATTAGTTGATAGTTTTTTTGTCTCACCCATAGCACTGGAACAATTAACCATGTCATTCAGTTTAGTGCTGACTCCCTTCTTCTATGAAAGAGAGTGCAACCACTTTCATTTGACATTAAGTATGTTTAGGTTTCCCCTACCATCAACACCTTGGGGATTACCATTGCCTAGAAACCTGGCCTAACAACATCAACGCTGTAGCTACAAGAACAGGCTGGGAATTCTGGGAATGAGTGACTTATTTCATATCCTCTCCAAAGCCCATCCTCCATTTGCAAGTCACTAATCAAGGAGAGTTGAAATTAGCTGGATTGGCTATGCTAAATTGTCCCTTAGTGTCCCAATGTATTCAATTAGGGAATTAGTGGGGTAAATGTGTGCAGTTACAGGGATATTGCAGGGGGTGGGTCTGGGAGGGATGCTCTGTCAGAAGTTTGGTGTCCCTATCTGTCATGTAGGGATTCTATGGTTTTATAATATGATGAATATTCACCAATTACCTGGATGAGTGCAGCTCCAACAACACAAGAAACTTGGCACCATCCAGAGCAATTAACATTTATTTACACTCCTGCTACACCTTAGAAATTCACCCCTCTACCACCTGTGGGTAGATCTACATGATGCAGTGCAGTAAATCACCAAAGCTTCTTCAATAACGTTTTGCCAGCTCTATCACTTACAAGGGCAAGGGTTTGCCACCACATCCAAACTTGCCTTCCAGTTGACACACCATTGTGACTTAGAAATATATTGCCAATCCTACACCAGGTCAAAATCCTGGAACACCCTTGCAAACAACACTGGGGGTCTACCTACGTCACACAGACTCAAGAGTTGTGGCAGTTCATGAAGGCAGCCCATCAACTTCTTTTCAAAGGTGATTATGGATGGGTAAAAAACCATGGGGGTGATTCTCCCAGCCGGCCGCCCTGCTTTAGCAGTGCAGTGGGCCAGGAGCCTCAAGTGGAGGCTGTTCAACAGGCTCCTCACTGGGTGCCACAGCCTCTGTGAATCTCGGGTCACCAGATTTCCGGCACTGTCAGCTCCGTGCCAGAAAGTGGCTCGGCGCTGTATAATTTATGCTAATGAAGATTTAAATCTAAATAGCGAGCCCCGGACTGAAGTCTCTGGGCTTGTTGGCCTCTCCCCCACTGCCACGGGTGCCTTACTCTAAAGTGCTGGTGGTCCGAACCCGCTGGAGTGAAGGTGGACCTTGGAGGCCCCCCAGGGAGGTCATGGCTGAGAGGGGGCGGGGGGTGGTTTACCCTGGGCATTGCCAGCTTGGGAGTGCCAGCCTGGCTCCCAGCACTGCCCAAAGGGCAAAGTGGGACTACTCACTGGGCATCGTGCCGAGCCAAGGGGGCAGGGCCTAATGGGGGTAGGGCCTGTAAGAGGCAGTGCCTTTAAGGGGGGGTTGGGGGGGGGCGGGGAGTTGGTGGGGATGGGGGTCCTGTTGCCATTCTGCACTGGGATCAGTGACAGAGGGAGATTGGGACTCCCAGAAATGGGGTGGAGGGGTGGGGGGAAGGAGATCGGGGTGGGTCAATGGGGGAGAGGGGGTCAGGTCGAGGCTGGCCTGGGCAGGTCCTGAGGACAGTGATCAGGGGGTAGTGGGGGGTTTGTGTCCCAGCGGTGCGGGATCGTGGGGCTGTCCAGTGATTGAACTGGCCAGTGATTGGGATCCCGGCAGTGCGGGGCTACTGTGCTGATGTCCGCCCTAACAAATCGGCACGTGTGCAGTGACCCACTCAATGATGTGCTGCTGGCCTCTCCAGCGGGAATAGGCCCCATCCCTATATTTTAGCATGATTCATACTAGTGCTCTCTGCAGTGCGCAGCGTATGGGAGATTCATTTTGAAAGTCCCGCTTAAAAAACCAACAGGATTTAATGTAGTTTTATACGAATTTGACACTTTGAATTTTTGGGGGGAATCCCACCCCATCGCTTTTCCAATAATGCTACAGTCCCTGAATGAATAAAAAAATTTGCTAACCATCCTTATCCTCTAAACATTTCAGCTCAATCACACCATTTACCACATCCACCTTTCGATGGCATTACATCGTTACAGCACTGTCCTTTGATTTGGCTTTAACTTTCCTTGTCCTACTGTAGCCAGTGCATCTCCCACAATGACCTCTCCACCCATATCTGTATTGTTATTTTGTCTGTTCCAATGTTATAGTTTCGTCTTCTTCCTGTTCCTCAGCCATGTATCACTTCATCCAAAGATGTGCGGGTTAGGTTGATTGGCCATGCTAAGAAATTGTCCCTTAGTGTCCAGGGATGCGCAGGTTAGAGGGATTAATGGGTATAATATGTAAGGATATGGGAGTAGGGCCTGGGTGGGATTGTGTTTGGTGCAGACTCGATGGGTCGAAGGGCCTCTTTCTGCACTGTAGGGTTCTATGATTCTATGATTCTTTCTGACCATAAGCCTGTGATCAGTTTCAGCTGGCATGCATTGCTACTCACCATTTCCTCCTTACTGCTATCTTTGATTACATAACTATCAAGCGTGCACTTCAGCACTGATAAAGGGTCATCCAGACTCGAAATGTTGGCTCTATTCTCTCCCCACAGTTGCTGTCAGACCTGCTGAGATTTTCCAGCACTTTCTGTTTTAACCATCCAGCAGAAAGTTGTGGACTGTCCAGAGATTTACATAACTTGTTGAAGTGTTTTCATGGTCTCTTTGATCTTGTTACTTTAAACATCAGAGTAGAGACACATGAGGCTGTAAGAATAAAAGATCAGGTCTTGAATAAGACATTGCACTATCCAATCCCATATGTGGTCCCAGGTACATCACACACCACAGCCCAATACGTGTACAGAATACAATGGCTCACCTCTCTACTAATTCTGCCTTTGATCTCTATATTCCATGAGGATACCCAAGGGTGGCATCAGGATAACAATATGGAGATGGTTTAAACACACTTCACTTTTGTCAATCTATAATCATTCTATTGCCATGTTTATATGGGTTTCTTAAGTTCTCCTGATCAATTGAATAATACAAACACACATGACCTAATATGCTTCATATCTGAAACACAAGTCAGCCTTCCGATCGGCGGAGAAACCGTTACACGATACATCCCATGAACAGTAGAAAGTTAATTTAACTCATTATGTGCTGATCCAACAAGCAAACCAGGCCATCGAGATGCACAGAAAATATCTTTGTTTTGGCAGAGCTAAACCCTGGTGAGACTGAAGCTATCATGAGCAGCGTCCACTAGAAATTCTGTGTTATTGTCACAATTCAATTCCCCTTCCCAGATAATCACTTAGATTGTCTACCTCATCTCTAAACCATTTGGGCGGCACGGTAGCACAGTGGTTAGCACTGCTGCTTCACAGCTCCAGGGTCCTGGTGTTCGATTCCCGGCTCGGGTCACTGCCTGTGTGGAGTTTGCATGTTCTCCTCGTGTCTGCATGGGTTTCCTCCAGTTGCTCCGGTTTCCTCCCACAGTCCAAAGATGTGCGGGTTAGGTTGATTGGGCATGCTAAAAAAAAATTGCCCCTTACTGTACTGGGATGCTTAGGTTAGAGTGATTAGTGGGTAAAGTATATATAGGGATATGGGGGTAGGGCCTGGGTGGGATTGTGGTCGGTGCAGACTCGATGGGCTGAAGGGCCTCTTTCTGCACTGTAGGGTTCTATGATTTCCCAGCCCTGATACTATCTTCTTCCAAAAGGCACATACATCTTCATCTTTACAAATGCTACTTTAAGTCTTTCTTCCTTAGCTTCTGAACCCACCTTAAATTGACCCCAATTCAAGCCAAAAAAACAAACCTCTCCATTCCCTTACCAGCACCAACAACTCAAATTTCACTTCTAATCTTACCAACTTATTTTGGTTTCCTGTGTCTCGAATGTTCGTTCACATCTTTAAATTGACCAGGACTTTCTAATTCCTGCTTTTCAATCACTTCTGCTCTTACCTTTCCCCACACTCTCCAGTCTTCCAGTTCTTGTTACTGACTGGGGGCAGAGCCTGCGTCCACAGTCAGAAATTCCCCCAAACATGCCTCACTACATTCCTAAAATTCCACATCTTTGTTGGTAACCCTTGGCCTTTTACCCCAAATTTCCTGAACATTGTCAGGCGTTGAAGTTACGGGTGTGATTCTCCTCTTTTTCTTTCCTGTGATCACGTGGGGGTGATTTTACCATTTTGATTCTAAGTGCTGAATCTGGGCATAATTCAGATCCGGCTTGGAAATCTGTTCTCAGGTGCCCCCATACGCACTCAACCTGAAAATAAATTGTGAGTCTGAATCACGCGGAATCATGAAGCATGAATCACTTTAGGTGTGATTCAAATGACCCACTAAGGAGCTTTTGCAAACAAAATTTATTTAAGAATTTAGTTAACATGTACAGTAAGAACATTAGTAAGAACTTTTATCAATATTAAACAGAAACAGAAAAACCACTATAATTTATAACACTTAACAAATATTTCTAATGTGTTCCAATCAAACCAATCCCGTAGACAAAAGACCCTTTTCACAGGTTTAAAACAGCAAAGACTAATGCTCATATAGTACTGGACTTGATGCCTTTGGATGAAGTCTGCAGTTCTGTGGATATTTTCAAAACAGTTTGAAGTGAGAACAGTTTCCCAAAACACCAGGGATTCTAGGCAAGCCATCTTTGAGAAAGCCAAGACCTTGTTTTCAGATGACCAGCAGAATTTCTAAACCCAGGGAGAGAGAGAGACTTCTTTTCATCTTGATGCCCCTTCTAAAACTTAAATTTAAACTGCAACTCCAAACTGAAAATGAAAAAAAACTCCGATCACCTAACCTGCCAACCAGCTTTTCCCTTAACAACGCAGCATCACAAACATCCCAGTAAAAGTGAACAAACCCCCATTTAAGCAGTAATAAAAGGACATCCCCAGTCAAACTGGTGCCTTAATATCATCAGCTAAGGCTGTGGTTTGAGGAACACTAACTGTGAGAGCTGCAGAGATCACGATTTAAAAAAAAAATCTCTTAAAGGTATACTAATGTCACAATAGTTAGTGGAATGTTCAATAAAAGGTAATGTTTACCAACAGCCTTGCCTCCAACAGTATCTATAAATCCTGACCATGGACAACCTCACCTGAGACCCACAATGATGATAACAGAAAAAAAAAGGCAATAATATTGTCTCAAATTTCTCACAACAAATCACAGGATTTTATTAAAGTCAGGCTATCTATTTTGAGCTTGAGATTTGCTGGCACAGGTGTATTGATTGCACAAAAATGGTGGCACCAAAACAACTATTTTTACATTGGTTGGCTTTATTTAAGGTGGTAAGAGCCAACAATGTAGTGTGAGACAAATAGGCTAGACTGAGTAGGAATGGTAGGCTACTTCCCCTGAAGCACAAAATGACCATAACAGCTGATGTTGCTACATCTTCTGGCATTAGCCCACAAAATATCAAATATATTGATTAAATTTTCACACTTTACCTTGGCTAGGATTTTGACTTGTGAGCTCCGGATTGCTATTCCAAGATTGTATCCATGCAGTAACAGCGAAATGAACGCTGAGATTTCTTTTGCAATCATAGAGAAGTGCCTTGTCTCTCATCAACAGTAACCGACAGAGTGTGACTGAAACTGAGGGCTCACTGTGTAAGGGAGTTGTAGGCACAGATTCACGTTACACTGTGAATACAACCAGTGTGGTTATTATGACAAATTACCCAGTTGGGCCTAAATAAATAATCAAGTAAGTGCAAGTCCAGATCACACCAGGGCAGCTTGATTATTTGAATTCCACTTTTATTTCAGCCTGGAAGAACACCAGTTGGTTGTAAAAGAAACAAATTGGTTCGATAGAAAGGAAAGCAGGTAGCCTTACATGGCCAGGCTTTTAATGAACTCTAGTCCCATGCCATTGCGTAGACTCTTAAATTCTCACAAAAGTGGCCTAGCAGGCAATACATGCTGGCTAATCATGCCTACATCCTATAAATTAAAAATAATTGCCTGCAGTGTAATTGCTAAGAGTGTTCCCCAAGAAAGATAATTGTTCTGATGGCGTCCCTTGGCATGATGTTGGTGAGTAATGCTTCTGTTTCGGCTTTTCAATCAAATAATGATAAAGGATGGCACTTGTTTTTTGAGATGTTGCATAATCAACGCCTGCACTTTTCTCGTGGCAATACATACCGCAAATCCAGAACAATGCAAAAGCAATCACCAATTACAAACTCTTCATAAAATCTTTAATTAAGTTAATCACATCACTACAAACAAGAATCGGTTCAAAGAAGGAGACGCCTGTCGGAGAATGGTTGGACAATCTCCAGGCTGATTCTATATTGTTTACAGAGGAACACAATCGAGGGTGGGGGTCGGAGGGGGGGTGTTGTTGGGGGCAGTGGGGGGTAGTATCCATTTAGTTTGTGTGTCAGTTTTCTTAATTTAAACTCCTACAATGAGGAATGCTGATAATCATTATCTCACTGTGCCAGCCACAGGGCAAAATAATAACTCAAATTTAATTGCAAAAAAAGTGTCAGAGGCTTTGCATGTGTTTAGCCTCACAGGCCAATTGCAACCAATCAATGCAAACTGAGGTCTGACCTGCTTCTGGATCAGTGGGTGTTATTTATGAAGGTTGATCATCCCAGGTACTTACATTTAGTTATGTTTTGTCAAATGGGCATCTCCAGTAGATTTGCGAGCACTTCCCCTTCTGTTTTCCTTTAACAATGGCATCATTATTGGTGTTGTATCACACTGCAAATCTTATGTGCAGGGGCAGCATGGTGGCATAGTGGTTAGCACCGCTGCCTCACAGCGCTAGGAAACTGGGTTCGATTCCCAGCTTGGGTCACTGTCTGTGTGGAGTTTGCACATTCTCCCTGTGTTTGCGTGGGTTTTCTCCCACATTCTGAAAGAAGTGTTGGTTAGGTGCATTGACCCAAACAGGCACTGGAGTGTGGCAACCAGGGGAATTTCATAGTAACTTCATTGCAGCATTAATGTAATCTTATGACTAATAAATAAGCTTTAACTTTGCTTTTATATTTTTCTTCAGACAGATCTGTTGCATCTTTAACAAAAAATGGAAGAAGCTGGAAAACCCCAGCAGATCTGGCAGCATCGGTGGAGTGAGAATAGAGCTAACACTTTGCGTCTGGAAGATCCTTTGTCAGATCTGAAGACAAAGAAAATAGGGCAAGATTCATATTATCCTTTGCTGGATCTATCTTCAGTCAATGCAAAATATCATCTGTGGTTGGGTTCTAATAAAATTAAAACATAAACTCTGATTCTCTTTCTGCAGATATTGTACTCTGTTGTGTGATTTCATCATTTTCTGATATTATTTCAGAATTCTAGCATGTTTTATTTTATTCATTCGTGAGCCATGGGCATCGCTGGCTAGCCAACATTTATTGTAAGAAGTCTCACAACACCGGGTTAAAGTCCAACAGGTTTATTTGGTAGCTTTCGGAGCACTGCTCCTTCATCAGGTGAGTGGGAGACCTGATCACAAAGAGGGCATATAAAGACATAAACTCAATTTACAGCATAATGATTGGAATACGAGTCTTTACAGCTAATCAATTCTTAAAGCAACAGACAATGTGAGTGGAGAGAGCATTAACACATTGGGGAGACCATGCAGACGCTACAACAATGGATGAATGAACATCGCTCGACAATCACCAGGCAAGACTGTTCTCTTCCTGTTGGGAAACACTTGAGCGGTCACAGGCATTCAGCCTCTGATCTTCGGGTAAGCGCTCTCCAAGGCGGCCTTCATGACACACGACAGTGCAGAGTCACTGAGCAGAGACTGATAGCCAAGTTCTGCACACATGAGGATGGCCTCAACAGGGATCTGGGGTTCATGTCACACTATCTGTAACCCTCCATGACTTGCCTGGGCTTGTAAAATCTCACTAACTGTCCTGTCTGGAGACAATACACATCTCTTTAACCTATGCTTAATGCTCTCTCCAGTCACATTGTATATACCTTTAAGACTTGATTAGCTGTATTCCGATCATTATGCTGTAAATTGAGTGTGTGTCTTTATATGCCCTGTTTGTGAACAGAACTCCCACTCACCTGACGAAGGAGCAGTGCTCTGAAAGCTAGTGGCGTTTGCTACCAAATAAACCTGTTGGACTTTAACCTGGTGTTGTGAGGCTTCTTACTGTGTTTACCCCAGTCCAACGCTGGCATCTCCACATCGGCATTTATTGCCCATCCCTAGTTGTCCAAGGGCAGTTGAGAGTCAGAAATCATCACAGAATCCTACAATGCAGAAGGAGGCCATTCGGCCCATCAAGTCTGCACTGATCACAATCCCATCCAGGCTCGAAAGGGCATTGGTGAACCAGGTGGGCTTTTCCAACAATTGACAATGGTTTTATGGTCATCAGCAGATTCTTAATTCTAGATTTATTTTATTGAATTCCAATTCCACTGTCTGCCGAGGCAGGATTCGAACATGGATCCCCAGGACATTAGCTAAGTATTTGGATTAATAGGTGAGCAATAACATTACTAGGTCATCACCTCCCCCATGCAGTATCCTATGACACAAACACGTCTTTAGTGTACAAGTTGGAAGATGTCAAGTTAGAATCACACAGAACTCGGATTGTGCTGAAAACTATGCAGTGTTTCCACTTTTATTCACTGAGACAATGGGAGACTTTGATATCGGGAAGATATTGCAGTAAGAAAATAGTAACATCAAGGTTCAGGAGATCTGAGTTATGAATTGAAGGAGAATGACAGGAAGGCAGACAGAGGCAAATAGCGAGAGAGAGAATGCACCATTGGCTTTCCTGATCCAACGGAACTAAATCTAAAATTACTTCAGATCACTGCTTGCCCCTATTTTGCGATTACACCCAGCTCTATTTCCCTGCTTGAAACTCTGAAGGCCACAGATGCCATATTTTTCATTATCTACACGACTGAGAGCACCATCTTTTCCCTTTCCACCTGGAGCTCATCCAGGGTGACAAAGTGGTTAGCACTGCTGCCTCATGACTCCAGGGACCCGGTTTCAATTCCAGCCTGGTATCACTGCCTGTGTAGAGTCTGCACATTCTCCCCATGTCTGCGTGGGTTTCCTCCAGGCGTTCCCGTTCCCACCTGCACTTGAAAGATGTGCAGATTATTTTGGATGACGATGCTAAATTGCCCCTTCGAGTCAAGTGATTAGCAGGATAAATATGTGGAGTTACGGGAATCGAGCTGGGGTGGGATAGTTGTCAGTGCAAACTTAATGGGCCAAATGGCCTCCTCCTGCACTGTAGGGATTCTATGTTATTCTGCAGTTCACAGAATAGAATTGTAGAATCCCTACAGGGCAGAAGGAGGCTATTCGGCCTATCAAGTCTGCATCGGCCACAATCCCACCCAGGCCCTATCCCCATGACCACACATATTGGCTTACCCGCCTAACACTAAGTGGCAGTTTAGCATGGCCAATCAACCTAACCTGCACATCTTTCAACTGTGGGAGGAAACCAAAACACCTGGAGGAAACCCACGCTGACACGCAGAGAATGTGTAGGCTCTGCACAGATAGACACCCAAGCCGGGAATCGAACTGGGGTCCTTGGCCCCTGTGAATCAGCAGTGCTGACCACTGTGCCACTGTGTTGCTCAAAGCAGGCGTGTTCTCTCCATCAATATCTCTAACTTGTCAGCTATTGAGTAATTTCCCATTTCTTCCGTTGTGGGCAATTATTTTGCCTGATCTGACCCTTTCCCTTCTTTCCCCCACTATTGCTCTATACCTATTGGTTATCTATTTCCCTCTGAGACTACTTTCTGTATTAACAAGTCCAGCAGTGTCTGGCGAGGTAATCTTGGATTACTGCAAATTCTTCAAGGGCAAGAATAGTCTGACAGGCTAATAGTGACAAGGTGGCACAGTGGATAGCACTATTGCCTCACAGCTCCAGGAACCCGGGTTCAATCCCCAGCTTGGGTCACTGACTGTGTCGAGTTTGCACATTGTATTTATGGGTTTCCTCCAGGTACTCTGGTTTCTTCCCACAGTCCAAAGATGTGCAGGTTAGGTTGTTTGACCATGCTAAATTGCCACTTAGTCTCCTGGGTTGAGTAGATTAGAGGGATTAGTGGGATAAGTATGTAGGATTGGCTGGGTGGGATTGTTGTGAGTGTTGATGGACCAAATGGCCTCCTTCTGCACTGTAGGGATACTATGATTGAATTCTATGAAAGCAAATTCTCTACAACTCCCACAATGCTGAAGTGCCTCTGACTTGGACTCCATCCATTCTCCTCCTCCTCTGTCCCAAGGTAAGCAGATAAAGCTTGGGTTTATTTCCTGGCTCCACGCTGAGTTCTTTCTGTTTCATTCTGGCTCAGTCCGCATTTCAACAACATTGTCCACCGCGGTCCCACACTCACTAACACATTATATCATACATTTATCACCTCGAAGCTTCATTTTTCTGATGCTTTGAAACCCAGTCTCGAAACGTCACAAAGCACAACTCATTCAAAATGCTTCTGACCAACAATCCTCACCTGAAGTTTAAAGTTTATTTATTGATGTCACAAGCAGGCTTAGATTAATACTACAATGGAGTAACTGTGAAAATCCTCTAGCCACCACCCCTGTTTATTATCATGGCAGGCAAGCTGCCAGCTTTGGTGCCTGCACACTTACTGTATAACTGTTAGTGGCGGGTGGGAAGGTGGTGGGGTAAGCATCCACCTGTTTTTGCATGCCCCCCCCCCCACCTGTTTTTGCAGGCCTCAGCAGCGGTATGTAAAATCCAGTTGCCTTCATCCTGGGGCTTATTTATAACTCCAGCACGGATTGCTAGTGCTGCTGGGACTTCTAGGGCGGGTGGCCAATCTGATTAGGCTGCTGCTCTTGAGGGTAGGATGTCCACCTCCAAGGTGGCCTTCATGACACACGACAACGCAGAATCGCTGAGCAGGGACTGATAGCCAAGTTCCGCACACATGAGGACAGCCTCAACCGGGATCTTGGGTTCATGTCACACTATCTGTAACCCCCCACGATTTGCTTGGGCTTGCAACATCTCACTAACTGTCCTGGCTGGAGGCAATTCACACCTCTTTAACCTGTGCTTAACCCTCTATCCAGTCACATTGTCTGTATCTTTAAGACTTGATTAGCTGTAAAGACTGGCATTCCAACCATTATCTTGTAAATTGAGTTTGTGTCTTTATATGCCCTTGTTTGTGAACACAAGTCCTCACTCACCTTATGAAGGAGCTTGAGACTTTGAAAGCTAATGCTGCCAAATAAACCTGTTGGATTTTAACCAGGTATTGTGAGACTTCTCACTGTACCTCCTGAGGGGACAGATGTCCATCCTCACCTCCTTATGCCCAGAGCTATATTTGAGGGCCAGCATTCTTTAATTTTGGTTGTGTTGCACTGATTTTTTTGGGGGGAGAGGGAAGGTAGCAAACAATGTACCACACTCCTTCCTGTCAAATTTCGCGCAAAACCTTTAACCTGTATCATCTCCCTCTGGCAAGATATCATTCAGTGCTCACCATCTACCATCCCTTCTGCATTACTTTTCTGATAAAGCCTCTTTTTGATATCATTGCAGTCTTTCAACACAAGACCAGCTGAAGATAAACTACTTAAACTCTCCAAATAGCATTTGCTAAAGAGATTGGTGTTTCAAATCAAAAGCTTTGTAGATTAGTGATGAGGAGCTTGCTTGCATCAGGGGTTTCCTGGTTTTACATGTCACCATTGTCATTACTGAAGCCTATTTAAGCAAGGTTTAGTTTATTTATGGGTTTCCAGGATTTTGCTGTTAGAGAATCAGAAAGCAAAAAAAAATGAGACCACTCAGCCCAATGAACACATACTGGCTCTTTGAAAAACGGAATCCAATCATTCCCATTCCTCCATTCTTCCCAAAAGCCTTGCAATTTTTACCCCTTTAAGCATACATCCAATTTTCTCTGGAAAGCTCCAATTGGCTTCCACCAATATACCTTCAGGATATGTCTTCCAGGTCATGACAAAATGGTTCAGAATTTTCCTCAGATACACACTGCTGCAGCTTCACCAGACATTCGGCAAGATTTTGGGAGAGCTTGTAAGAGAATTCCAATTCTAATGACATAACTTTGTGAGCAACTGTTGGCAAAACATTAAAAGGCCAAACTTGGAGCGGCACGGTGGCACAGTGGTTAGCACTGCTGCCTCACAGCACCAGGGACCTGGTTTCAATTCCAGCTTTGTGTGAATGTGCTAAGTTTGCATGTTCTCCCCATGTCTGCATGGCTTTTCTCTGGGTCTCTCCAATTTCTTCACATTCCAAAATGTGCAGGTTAGGTGGATTGACCAAGCTAAACTTCCACTTTGTGTTCAAAGATGTGTAGGTGAAATGGATTATCAATGGAAATGTTTGGGTTTATGGGGATAATGCAGGAAGAGGGCCTGAGTAAATTACACTCTCAGAGAGTCAGTGCAGACTCAAAGGGCCAAAATGGCTTTTCTGCAGTGTAACAATTCTCTGATAACGCACTGTGCGAGTACACAGTCTTGTCACAAATACTGTTGGAAGCATGTATCAAACAATTAAGGTGCACTCTCCATGATAAGTTTGATAAAGTTCCCTATGGTAGGCTCACGAAGAAAGTAAGAAGGGTTGAGATAGGAGAAAATTTGGCTGATTGGATAAGTAACAGGCTGTCTCATAGAAGATAGAGGGTGGAGGGAAAATTTTCACACTGGAGGCCAGTTACCACTGGTGTACCACAGGGTCTGGGTCCTCTGCTATTTGTGATTTTTATCAATGACTTGGAAGAGGGGGCTGAAGGGTGGGTTAGTAAATTTACTGATGACACCAAGGCTGGTGGAGTAGTGGGTGAGGTGGAGGGCTCTTGTAGGCTGCAAAGAGACATTAATAGGATGCAGAGCTGAGCAGAAAAGTAGCAGATGGTGTTTAACCCTGATAAGTGGGAGCTGATTCATTTTGGTAGAACAAACTTGAATGCAGATTACAGGGTCAATGGCAGGGTTCTGAGGAATGTGGAGGAACAGGAAGATCTTGGGGTTCATATCCACAGACCTTTGAAGGTTGCCACTCAAGTGGAGAGAGCCATGAAGAAGGCTTATAGTGTATTAGCGTTTAAGAACATAAGAACATAAGAACATAAGAAATAGGAGCAGGAGTAGGCCATCTAGCCCTTCGAGCCTGCCGTGGCTCAGTTCCACTTTCCCGCCCTCTCCCCATAACCCTTAATCCCCTCTCTTATCAAGAACCCATCAACCCGCTTCTTAAAAATATTTAGCGAGGCAGCCTCCACCACTTCAACGGGCAGAGAATTCCAGAGATTCACCACCCTTTGAGTGAAGAAGTTCCTCCTCAACTCCGTTCTAAACCGCCTCCCCTTTATCTTGAGGCTGTGCCCCCTAGTCCTACTGTCTTTTTTGAGCGGGAAGACTCTCTCCACCTCTATCCTATCCATCCCATTCATCATCTTATACGTCTCAATGAGATCTCCCCTCATTCTTCTAAACTCTAACGAGTACAAGCCCAGTTTATTCAGCCTCTCCTCATAGCTCAATCCCCTCAACTCCGGTATCAGCCTAGTAAACCTCCTCTGCACTCCCTCCAGGTCTAAAATATCCTTGCGCAGGTTAATATTTTATTAACAGGGGGTTTGAGTTTAAGAACCGTGGGGTTATGCTACAACTATACCCAACATGGTGAGACCACATTTAGAATATTGTGTGCAGTTCAGGTCACCTCACTACAAGAAGGATGTGGAAGCATTGGAGAAAGTGCAGAGGAGATTTACCAGGATGCTGCCTGGTTTGGAGGGTAGATCTTATGAGGAAAGGTTGAGGGAGCTGGGGCTTTTCTTTTTACAGCAGAGGAAGACGAGAGGTGATTTAGTAGAGGTTCATAAGATGATGAGGGGGATAGATAGAGTGGATGTGCAGAGATTACTTTCTCGGATGGATGTAGCTATTACTAGGGGGCATAACTTTAAGATTCATGATGGGAGATATGGACGGGATGTCAGAGGTAGATTATTTACTCTGACAGTGGTTGGGGTGTGGAATACACTGCCTGCCGTGATAGTGGAATCGGACACTTGAGAAACTTTCAAGTGGTTATTGGATAGGCACATGGAGCACACCAGAATGACAGGGAGTGGGATATAGCTCGGCACAACGTTGAGGGCCGAAAGGCCTGTACTATAGTTTTCTATATTTCTATGTTTCTTATGATTGGCTGAGGTATTTGACAGAAATTTGTACTGAAATGTACCTGTTAAACAGAATCGATTTTAAGCTAATGAAAGATAGAATTATTGATTATGAAAAAGTATAATGATCTTATATGATACTATAATTTAGTTCTTTTGGCAACGTTCTGTCGCTCTTTTCTTGAGAGCTATCTAACCCTTGTCAGGCTCTGGTTGGCTGTACATCTGTATTGAATTGTCTTATATTTTATGTTTAATAATTTTGTTACATCTTTAATACCGAGATATTTTCCTTAGTCTTAGTTTAAGGCACAATTGGCCACCTCTTGAAATTTCCCCACAACAATCTCTGATCTAACAGTTAATAAAATGGGATAGAGTCTAAACCTGACAGTTTGATAGAAAGTGTGTTTGAATCAACTGAAATTAGGGATTGACGAGAGGGGATCTAATAGCAAATGCTCATTGTCCAAAATGTTACTCACTAGATTTGATACAACAAAACATTTGCTTATCTGCAATAATCCACAAATTTACCATGATTATGTTTCTTGTTACTTTCTTCTGTGCGCGCTGAAGAATTGTTGCATAACTCTTTTGATTTTTCCCTACTTTACCAAACTGTTACAAACTTACACAAGCCGGTCAGATGGACAGAACAGTGACAAATGGAATTTAAACCCGAAAAGTGTGAAGTGATGTATTTTGAGAAGGGTTGCAAGGCAAAGGAATATATGATGAACAGTAGAACACTAGGAAGTGCAGTGGACCAGAGGGATATTTTGCTAAATGTCCATAGGCCCTTGAAGGCAGCAGGACAAGGAGATAAGGTGGTTAAAAAGATATATTGGGATATTTGCCTTCATTAGCCGAGGCATAGAATATAGAAGAGCAGGAAGTTACGATGGAGCTGTACAAAACACTTGTTAAGCCACAGCTAGAGTACTGTGTGCAGTTCTGGTCGTCACACTATGGGAATGATGTGATTGCGCTAGAGAAGGTGCAAAGGGATGTTGCCTGGGCTGGAGTATTTTACCTTTGATGAGAGACTGGTTCGGCTGGGGGTTGGAATCTAACGGTACCAACCCCCCCCATTGGTATCTAACTAGAATATCCTAACTGGGTTTACTCTGTAAGCTGAGAAGGCCTGATCAAAGTGTACAACATTTTCAGGGATATAGATAGGGTAGATAGGAAGAAACTATTTCACTTAGTAGAAGGGCCAATAACCAGATTAAGTAGATTTAAGTTAAGGGGGCAGGTGATTTAGAGGGAATTTGAGGAAAAACCTTTCCACCCAGAGGCGATGGGAATCTGGAACTCGCTGCCTGGAAGGGTGGTGGAGGCTGGAACTCTCACAACTTATAAGAAGCATTTAGACAAGCACTTGAAATCTCGTAGCAAGGCTACAGACCAATTGCTGGAAAGTGGAATTAGAATAATCAGTGTTTGATGGCCGTTACAAGCACAATGGGCAAAATGACTTCTTTCTGTGTTTTAAAGCTTTAAGCCCATTATCTTCAAATATCTGATCGAGCAAATTAAATATGGGTGGGGTGTATTGAGACTGAAAGTGAGGACTCAAAGCATCATCATTTCCAGTTTTCTGATCCTTCAATTTGATTTTATTCTCTCTGAGCAAATGTTAGCAGAGTCCAAGTGCTTTCTGTGTGCATGTAGGCGCGTGTGTATGAATGTGTATATGTGTGTGCGTACATGCCCGTCTGCATGTGCATGTGTGTATATATGTATGTTTCTGTGTGTGTGTATATATGATAGATATGTTTCTGTGTGTGTATACATACATGTGTGTATATATGTGTGTGTGTCTTTATATGTGTATGTATATGAGTCTGTGCATGTGTGTGTATATATATATGTGTGTGTGTGTATGTATATATATGTGCATGTGTGTGTGTGTATATGTGCACATGTGTGTGTATATGTGCACGTGTGTTTCTGTACATATGTGCATGCGTGTGTATATATGTGCACGTGTGTGTGTATGTGCACGTGTGTGTATATATGTGCATGTGTGTGTGTGCACGCGTGTGCACGCACACTCGTTAAATGAAGGGCTGTTAGATATTAAATGGAGGAAGTCATTTTGAGCTAACAAAGTCAGCATTCCCAGATCCAGTGTAGTATTGTCATCGGTAAAGCTCCCTGGAATCTGCCTCAGAAATATACCTAAGTTCTTTCTCAGAAGGAAGAACTACTCCGGGCAGCACTTGCTGCATTCAAAAGAGAAGTCCTGCGGGGCGAGGCTTTGGAGAGAAGGGAAGTCCCCAGCTTGCTTAGAAGAAAAAGAAGTATAAAAGTTTTAAAAATAATATCTCGGAACAGCCAGTGCTGAATCTGTAAGTGAAGTTAACAAAGGAAGGAATGGATACATCAAAAGCAAAAGAAAATAACTGCCTCTCCAGGTAGCTAAGAGGGGAAAGGTGGCAGAGATCACTGAGAGAGTTTTCCAGCTGTGAAATGGAGAGGTTTTAGAAGTCTGGAAGCGAAGTTTAAAAGTTTTAAATAAGATCCAAAGGAGGACCTGCCAGTTTTGTGCCAAAACTTCAAAAATGTGGGAAAAGCACAAAGGGAAAGCCGACAGCTGCAGACAACTTTTAAAAAGTTGACAGTCTTAAAGATGTGATGCATTTAAAGAGGTAATACATTTAATGCAGCAAATACAAGAAGGAACAGGGGGCAATGGACAGAAAAATTGGAGATGACCCCCAAATAGAGGGCAACTCTCAATAAAGTCCCATAAGCAATACAAGACCTCAAAGGAAAAAATTAAAACATCAGGGAAGAGATAATGGGAGATGCCGGAAGGAAGGCGCAGAAATACTCCGGGAAGGCAATAAAAGATCCCGAAAGAAGGACAAAGATGAAAGACTCCAGAAGGAGGGGAATGGAAGACAATAAATGAACAAATAAAGAGCAAGAGACAAATGCAGAATGGAAACAAGTTGACACCTTCATCAGAGACAGACCCAACCAACAGTGAAGTCAAAAGGATCTGACTGAAGTTAAGACAAGTAGAAGTGAAGTTTCCAGTTAAGAAATGCATATGTCCAGCAAGAATGTGATGGATTTCCCTTGGAAAAAATGCAGAAGTTAAAGGCTTCAAAAGAACCCAGGAACTAGTGAACATAAAGAGGAATCAGCAAAAAGAATTAAAGTGCTAGAGAAGACGTTAAAACAAGATGATAAGACTCAGATCAAACTTGAAAAAAATCTTATGAAATTAAGTTTAAATGGAAGGAAAGTTTAATGAGATAATGTAAAATAAACTGAAATCCATAAAAAGCAACTGGAAAATAAGTCCAAGGAGGAATTGAATCAGGAGAATAAGAGTTTAAAGAAAGGAATCTTGACAATGAGAAATTAACTGAAGAGGTAAAAATGGTGAACTTGACAGCAGAAGCAACGATTTGGACAGAGAAAGAAACTGAGATCCAGGACAAGATTGTTGAAATGGTCACAAGTGGGAAAGCGTAAGAACCAATATGATATAACTGATATAATGCTCTATGCTCTATGCACATCTACGCTCTATGATATAATGTTTGGTGAAAAAGATGCTGAGTTGAAATGCTGGAAAGAGAAGAAACTTTGTCACATGGCCTAAGCACCAGAAACAGAGAACCACAACCATTCCTTCATACATGACAGACCAAGATTGCGAAAGAAGTGCCAAAACATAAAAATGTGCTGCATTGTGATGGAATGTGCCTTCGTGCATTATAATGTGAGGTACTCGGCAGAAAAAGAGTCGATGCATGGCTGGAGACTGGCACCATCCGCAGGGTGAAGTACATAGTCATATGGTTAGAGAACAGTCTAGGACAGAGGTCGAGAAGCAGCGAGCCAGTATGGAAGAGTTCCATCCAACATCATTTTTTGGAACTGCACATAGTTAAAGCTTATCAATAAAAGTGTTTATGTTTGAACACACAAGCCTCAAGATCTCATCCATGAACCATCAAGAAATGTTTTGAACCTGTAAGCACCAAAATATCTGATCAAGCTCTTTTATGTTTCCATGGAAGTAGTGATGAATTGCCAGAAGGGGTACCCGTTATTTGGAATTCCTGTTAAGGTTGATCCTGTGGAAGCATCTCAGACAACAGAATGAACCCTCAAAGACTCCATTCATTATTGTTCAACTTGTATGTATAATGTTCAGTTAGAATTTGGACTTGTTTTAGTTTAGTTTTGAAGAGTTAGAGGAGGAGAGGTGTGGTGATAATGGGGATTGGTCCTTTAAGGGAAATAGCAGAAGAGGGTCACCTGGCTTGAGGGATCAACTGGGGCCAAGAGTGAGTAATCGCCCCGGGGGTGGAACCTTACCTGAGGCAGAAGACACTTGAAGACATGTAGGGACTGGGGCAGCCAGTGGGTTGCTCCAGGGTGGCAGGAGTGGCTGTTGGCCTCTGTACAGGTTTTCCTTGTTAATAAAGGCCCTTTGTTTTCCTGACAAAGTATATTTCATTACATTCCTTTATAATCCCAGCAAGAATACTTTCTATCTCCCATCTCAATTTTGCTGAGGCTCTCTGATAAAGTCAGTTATTGTTATTTTAGGACATGACTATGCTCCGGGCATATGCTTTACCACAAATTACTTCCATCTAACAGTATTGCAACCAGAATATCAGATTTTTAAAAAATTACTAGCTTGAGTATTTCTTGTGCTAATCCAGCATCTGATGCCTCTTTATCCTGGGGCCATTACGCTGTATACATTTTAAGCAAATATTATTCTTGACCTAATTGTTTAGAATAACTTCCATTCTCTTTTCACTCAAGCACCCTCTCTCTCTCAAACACACACAAATGCACACCCTGTGGACAGAATTTTCCTGGCACGTCCACCCTAGGTTCATACAATCCTGCCCGAGGCCAATGGAGATTGCCGCTCTCTGAGCTTCGCCCGCTCCTGGAATTGGGATAGGCGTGCCGGCAATATCCCGGCCATTGTGTAAAAATGCATTTGCACGGACTTCATTAAGACCACAATTCTCACTAAGGATCAGCAGCTTCACGGCTGTAGCTAGCCCCCTACATGTCTCCTGACAAAGAGGACTCCACTCCTTGGGGTGATTACCATCTCTGATTCCCAATTGGTCCCCCAGGCCAGTTGACCCTTAATCTGCCGTGTTGCCCTTGAAGGGGCAATCACCACTCATTGTCAGTAGCAAATTGGCTGAGAAAGCAGAAAAATGATTAAGACAAATGTTGAAGCAAAGACAGAAAATGCAGCAAATACAGAGAATGTCAGTCGGGGCTCGAGATGATGTCCTTTTATAGAACCTGCACTGATATACACACATATACATGGGTAAAGGTAAAACACTGCGGATGCTGGAATCTGAAACAAAAACAGAAAATGCTGGAGTATCTCGACAGACTGACACAGTAAGAAGTCTCACATCAGTGTTCCTGGAAGACTCCTTGTCACAATGGATGTCTACATCAGCAACAATGATGGCACTGCTGCAATTGCCTCAGTACTCAATGCCGACAACTGCCAATCTCCAGACACAATTCTACAACTTATTGCTTCATCCTGGACCACAATGTCTTCACCTTCAACAACCAGTTCTTCATCTAGACACATGGAACAGCCATGGGGACCAAATTTGCACCTCAATATGCCAACACCTTCATGCACAGGTTTAAACAAGACCTCTTCACCACACAACGCCTTCAACCAATGCTCTGCATTAGATACATCAATGACGTTTTCTTCCTTTGGACTCACAGCAAAAATTCACTGAAACAACTATAAGATGACATCAACAGGTTCCACCCCACCATCAGACTCACCAAGGACTACTCTCAGTTGCATTTTTGGACACATGCATCTCCATCATGGATGGTCACCTCAGCACTTCACTGTACTGCAAGCCCACGGACGATTTAATAATTCTCCACCTCTCCAGCTCCCGTTCTAAACACGTTAAAGTAGCCATCCCCTATGGACAAACCTTCTGTATACACAGGATCTGCTTAGATGAGAAGGATTGCAGAAGGCACCTACAGATGCTGAAAGACGGCCTCATAAGAGCAGGATATGGCGCTCGACTCATTGATCTACAGTTCTGACGCACCACAGCGAAAAACCGCACCGACCTCCTCAGAAGACAAACACAAGACACGGCGGACAGAGTACCCTTTGTCGCTCGGTACTTCCCCAGAGCGGAGAAGCTACAACACCTTCTCCTGAGCCTTCAACATGTCATCGATGAAGACAAACATCTCGGCAAGGCCATCCCCACACCCCCAATACTTGCCTTCAAACAACTGCACAGCCTCAAATAGATCATTGTCCGCAGCAAACTACCCAGCCTTCAGGAGAACAGTAACCACGACACCACACAACCCTACCGGATCACCAACACGGATGCCATCATCCCACGTGAGAATGCCATCAACCAGGTATACGGTACATACTCCTGCAACTTGGTCAATGTTGTCTACCTGATACTTTGCAGGAAAGGATGTCCCGAGGCATGATACATTGGGGAGACAATGCAGATGCTATGGCGATGGGTGAATGAACACCACTCAACAATCACCAGCAGGAGTGTTCCCTTCCTGGTGGGGAACACTTCAGCAGTCCCGGGCATTCAGCCTCTAATCTTCGGTAAGCATTTTCCAAGGTTCCCTTCAAGACACATGATTCGCCAAGCAGAAACTGACAGCCAAGTTCTGCATGAGAAGTTGGCCTTAATCAGGATCTTGGGTTCATGTCACATTATCTTTAACCCCCACGACTTGATTGGACTTGCAAAATCTCACTAACTGCCCTGGCTGGAGACAATTCACACCTCTTTAACCTGTACTTAACCCACTCTCCACACGCACTGTCTGCATCTGTAAAAGATTTGATTAACTGTTAAGACTCGCATTCCAACCATTATTTTGTAAATTGATTCTGTGTCTATATATGCCCTTTTTGTGAACCCAATCCTCCACTCTCCTGATGAAGGGGCAATGCTCATGAAAGCTTGTGCTACCAAATAAACCTACTGGACTTTAACCTGATGTTGTGAGACTTCTTACTGTTGCTACCCCAGTCCAATGCCAGCATCTCCACATCAGGTCTGACAGCTTCTGTGATGAGAGAATAGAACCAATGTTTTGTGTCAGGGTGACCCTACGTCATACCTATATACATGGGTGTGTAGATGAGTGACAGAGTGGATTGGTATTTGGATGGACGGATGGATGGCTTAATACTTGGATAGTCGGATATTTAGTTGGGTGAATATTTAACGGATGGATAGATATTTGGATGGATTGGGAGTTATTTGGACATGTTCGCGATGGATAATTTGAAGGCTATTTATATGTTAGATATTTGGATAGATATTTGGATGGTGGATAGATTATTGGATGAATACTTAGCTGGATGGATATTTGGATGCATGGCTTGTTGGATATATGTATGTGAATGGACTTTCAGATGGATGTTAAGGTCAATGAATATTGAAATGGATGGGCATTAACACATGAATAATTGAATAGGTGGACTGATATTTGGAGGAATTAATATTTAGATGGACATTTAGATCATTGAATATTCTGATTGATTGATATTTAAACAGACACATTCATTGGTGGATAAGTAGGTCAGAAGATACATTGAGAGATTCCTGTATAATGGTGGAAAAGGTAATACAATTACTCAACAAACACAGCTACTCAACCATGCCTAAATATCTATCAGTAGATAGAAACATCATGAAGATTAATCTAAAAGCAAATGCACATATATACTTCAACTTAAACTCTTTTTATGTCACATTATTGCAGCTAGAGTAATCAGACTCGTAAATAAATGCTGACTTCAGTATTTTTCTGACTTTCCAAAGCCTCAACATTTTGAATTCTTGTGCAGCTTTTCCCAGATTACAGTAAATCATATGTATGAACATACATAATAACTCAGAGCAGGAGTAGGCTGTTTGTCTCCTCAGTTTGCTCTGGCATTTGATAAGATCATGGCTGATCAGTTTGTGGCCTTGTGATAAAGTGGCTCCTTTAAGGGGCAATCCTCTGAGGGCCACGTGATTGGGCTGGACACTATGGTGTGCCCACATAGGAAGCCAGACCAATCGCTAGTGAGAGCATGCATCTTGGAACAGGTAGCACCTCAGTTGGAGCTAGGGAAGCGAAGAGAGTAGACATTTGTATATGTTCTGTCAGACTCTATATCGTGTAATAATTCTTTTCTTGTTGAAACACAATGAGTTAGCTTCAAATTTACTAAAGGCCTGAACTTCAGCTTCCTGTCCCCACCCTATATCCTTGTAAATTAAGAATGCATCTCACTCAGCTTTCTAAATATTCAATCACCCACTCTCCACTGTTTTCTGGGAAGTGAATTCCACAAATTAATGACCCTCTGGAAATAAGTTTTGAGGGGATACAGCCTAAAAAGACAAAAACAGGAAACGCTGGAGAATCTGAGCAGTCTGACAGCAACAGTGGAGAGAGAATAGAGCCAACCTTTTGAGTTTGAATGACCCTTCGTCAGAGCATAGTCTACAACGAGATGGGTATGGTGAGTTGGCAAAATATTGTCAGGTGGAGTGTAATGTGGAAAAATGTGAACTTGTCCACTTTGGCAGGGAGAGTAGAGAAACAGAAGATTATTTAAATGGGGAAAGATTGTCAAACCCTGCGGTACACAGGGAACTGGGTAGCCTGGTACCTGAATTGCAATAAGTTAGTGTGCAGGTACAGCAAGCGATTCGTAAGGCGATTGGAATGTTGGTGTTATTGGAGCATCTTCTTCTGCCTCAGCCACCAAAGCCAGACACTCCTTTAGTCCAGCCCTGGGCACCAAAATGTCATGTTCCGAAATCTCAAAACCTCTTTCACAAGTGGGGACGCGCTTCTTCACTCAGCAACCCTGTGCCTCCACCACAACTATCCCTGGCACCCGGGCAGGTCCATCACCCGCCAAGATTCCTTGCCAGAATGAAGTTGTCAACATTAAATGATCTGTTCTCTCTCTGAGATTCATAGTTCTCTTTCTGAGAGGCCTGCCTAGCCTCCTCCATCCCCGTCAAATTTGGGAACACTCAGTCTAAATGGATATGCAGGCAGTGTCCCATCATCAGTTCTATAGTCATGACCTCAGTGGTGCCGTGAGGTATGGATTTGTAGGACAGCAAAAATGTGCCTATTGCAATGGCAATGACCTATGACTCTGCTTCTTTATGGAGATCTTGAACGTCGACATGTCTCCTTCTGCGAACACATTTGAGGTAGGGTAGTCGTGGACTTATCATGATGAATGCCATTAGACTTGATAAAAGTCTGAAATTTGTCAGCAGTAAACGCCGTTTCATTGTCTGGCACTGACATTTCAGGAAAGCCATGGGTCACAAAGATCTGCCTCAGTTTATCATTAGTCGGTGTAACGGTGGTGGATCACATGAGCTGAACATTCAGCTACTTGGAATGGACATCCACTAGGATTGGGCACGTGTGCTCCAAAAAAGCCCAGCAAAATCTACGTGAAACTGCGAGCACAGATGGCCTGGCCTCTCCCAGGGATACAGGTTCATTACTGCGGTAATGATGCTGAGTTTGGCAACCTTCACACTACCCAACCATTCGTTTAATTTCTCTGTCAATGCCAGGCCACCTGATATATCTGCTGCCAGCATTTTCATTTTGCTCTGAAGAGGATGCAACTCTTGAAGTCGTGGTCGTTACTTCAGGGCTGGAACAATTGCAAGGCGCCCCCACCCCTCCCCCCCTCCCCGCACCCCCACCCCCACAGTAGCACCCTATCTTGGCAGGTTATTTCATCCCTGTGTTATAAATGTGACTTCATTTGCTCTACCTTGTTGAAGTTTCAACTTGTCACCACCATTTTCTTCATCTTTGACACTTGGGTCCCTATTTTCCATGACATAATATATGCAGCTGAGACAGACGGGGTGTTTAAAATACTATCTCCTGCAGGACTGGCAATGGTCTGTGACAATGGGAAATGACTAAGTGCATCTGCATTCGAGATCTATGTTCCCAGCTTATGCTGGTAAGTTTAGCAAAATGCTGCCAGCAGCAAGACCCATCTCTGCACCCTGGTGGAGGCAATAGGCGACACTCCTGGAAAAGCCCCAGCAATGGCTTATGGTTAGGCACGGTGGTGAATGGTGTCCATTGATGTACTGGTGAAATTTCTTCACAGCGTAGATGACTGTTAGGCTTTCTTTGTCGATTTGTCAGTATTTTTTTCTCAGCATCTGACAAAGCCCTCAAAGCAAACGCAATTAGACATCACCTCCCACCCCATCTGCCATTCTATGGGATAGACTGCTGTGTGGCAAGGTGTCACAAGTGACTACTAATGGCTTGCTCAGGTCGAAGTGAATGAGCAATGCCAATAACTGTAAAGCTTGTTTTACATGGGGAAAAACCTCTCTTTACACATCTCCCTACTGCCCAAATGCTATCTTCCCAGCTCACCAGGCCTATTGACCATGGAAGATTCCTAGTCTTTGGAAGTATCTGAGAGATACCCATACTCATCTCCTAACAAGGACGCAACATAATATTGTCCATTGTCTTAATTTAACATAATTATTTCCAAAACTTACACACAAACTTTTTGATGTGTGTGTTTTAAAAATTGGTCTCCTACTCATCCCAGCCCATAATTGTGTCCTATCCCAGCCCATAATTTCCCATTCCACCTGCCATGGGAACTGTAGCGGGTAAGGGGTGGACCATGGAACGGTTCATTAATCTTGGGCGGGATATTTTGGATTTGGGATGATCCTGCCTTAAGAGTGGTATAATAGTTGGAATAACTTTCTTTTGAGTTCAGTTTTATAGACAATGCATTTTTTAAAAGTTAATAAATTATATTCACATCTTAGGAATTGTGAAATCATTCACTGTTTATTTAAAGCAAGCACATCAGCAAACATTGAGGTATCAAGTTAACCACCCTTCAACTTGTCTAAAGTGGAAAAAAGGACCCAGAGATTAAATGTTTGTTCAAACTACTCCATAATTTTAAACAACTAAATAATTAATGTCTGGAGAATTTTGAGATTTGTTTTCTACAAACAGGTTGTCAATCACTGTTTCCTTCTGGCTCAAGAATTCCTGTGACAATATCAGCAGGAGACATTTCTGTGTCTAGTCAAGAACGAGTTCGTTGGAAGGGATTTGAGCTGTTCAACACTGTGAATCGATACAAAGGGAAAAAATTAACTGCGGAATGCCGAAAGCAAAGCAGAAAATTCCGGAAATACATGGTGGGTCAATCAACATTTCTAAACAGAAGCGAGGGTGCAAGGAAGATTTACTGGAAGGGTTGTGGCTGCGATGTGGGCCTTTGTGACCTGAAGGGGCTAGAGAAGAGGGAGTTGTTATTCTTAGAGCAGAGAAGATTAGGAAGAGAGTTTTTTTTAAGAGATACCCAGAATCATCAATGGTTTTAATGGAATATGTACAAAGAAACTGGGCGGGATCTTGCTCAACTCACAGCATCCTTTCTGGATCTATCCTTGATCTGGCTCCTGCTCTGACCAAGACAGCAAGAGACTACAAAGGCTTGTGAACGTCACCCAGTCCATTATGCAAACCAGCCTCTCATCCATTGACTCTGTCTACACTTCCCACCACCTCGGAAAACCAACCAGCATAATCAAAGGCCCCATGCACCCTGGATATACTCTCTTCTTCTGTTGGGGAAAAAATACAAAAATCCGAGGACGTGCACCAACTAACTTAAGAACAACTTCTTCCCTGCTACCATCAGACTCTTGAATGGACCTGCCTATGCTAAGAGCTATGTTAAACTGATCTTTCTCTACACCTAGCTTTAAAGTAATACTATATTCCGCACTCTCTCCTTTCCTTCTCCTCAATGCATCCCATAAATGATACGCTTTGTCTGTATAGTGTGCAAGAACAACACTTCTCCCTGTATACCACTACACATGACAATAATAAATCAAATCAACAAAAAGAATCAGGAGCATGACGCAAGGTGGCTGGCAGAACTTAACTGAGCAGGAGACTGAAAACCAGCCTTCCCAGGGTGAGGAATGAAATTATAGTTCAGGGAGGTTTGACCACAGCGAGCTTTGGAAAATCTTTATGAATGCATCTACCTGCCTTGCATGCACTTAAAAGGTAATCCTGTCAGAATTAAATGCACCTTTCAAATTAAGTTATCAGAAGTTCATGCCTTCAGATTCACAACTGCATATCAGTGGCACGTAGCAGGTGAGGTAATCAATTTGCTGGGATTTGCGTGGGTAGCAGTTGCTTTTCCCACTTTCGGAAGCGCTGATCCATGACAAGTGAGGATTGAGATCAGATGGCAGCAAACAAAAGACAATGGCTGAGCTGTCCGAGGCGGGCAGGGAGGGAGGGAGGGAAGGAGACTGCCCAAGGGAGGCAGAAGAGGAGAGTGGGAGGGAGTAAGGGAGAGGCTGCAGTATAATGAGTATGGGGCAAGCTTGTCTGAGGAGAGGAGGGTTGCAGGCAGGAAGCGAGCCTTCAGGGATGTGCGGAGAAGGGAAGGACCGAGAATGATGAGTGTGATCATGTGGTAGCAGTGGAGTGGTGGTAGAGGGGTGGTGGTGGATTGTACTTTCTGAGGAGAGCTGGCCAAGGGCAGATAATCCTAGTGTTGCAACTCTATAGCCACTGTTGTTCCATCAAGTACAGTATTGACAGTAGCCCTCTGAACCATTCCCAGAAGTGGACTATCTACCTCATAATCTGTAGAGTATCTTTACTGCTCCAAAATTTAGTAACGTAGTAGTGTGACCTGGAGGTGGTTATTGTATTTTTATAATGATATGAAGGTACCAAATAATCATAAGGGATTGAGTAAGCACATTGTTAGTTTATTTATTAAGACTGGACACATGAGAACAGCTATACAAAGGTACAAAACTTGAGGATACCAGCAATAGAGTTAAATGTGTGTCTGCTCTGCTTTAGGCAAAAGTGAAACTAAAACTGGATTGCATGACACTCTTACTTTCTGCTGATGTTGCACTGCTATCCCTTAAAGGTATATTACAAGAGTGTTAACAATTAGAACC
Organism: Carcharhinus amblyrhynchos; assembly: GCF_965287045.1. Classification (NCBI taxonomy): domain Eukaryota; kingdom Metazoa; phylum Chordata; class Chondrichthyes; order Carcharhiniformes; family Carcharhinidae; genus Carcharhinus; species Carcharhinus amblyrhynchos. The sequence goes on along the minus strand of NC_137347.1, from coordinate 9,416,149 downwards.
CCATGTCGTGTGAAATGGATGTGCATCCCCCGTGAGGCATTTTCCTTATCTATGGAAAATTGACCGATAAGAACTCTAGTTGAGACAAGGTCAATTATAGGCTGAGAGGTTTAGGATTATTTTTGATGGAATACATGATTGGGGAAACCTCCAGCATCCAATTTTATCTATTTTCTGTTGCTCTTCACAACATCAAAAATAATGAATTGTACAAAACATTGCCTTTGACAAGGATTTATCCCACTTCAGTGGTCAAAATTGCTGATTGAGTAACACTCAAGTCGAAAGAGAGAAATCTTTGCCTCTCAAATTCAAGTTTACAGTAATTGAGAAAGGATAAAGCTAAAGCCGATTTTTTTTTGTCCCAACCCCACCATACTTCTCAGTGTCAAAAGATTGACTCGTCAAGCTGACAAGACACTATGGGGCTCCATAGTGGCATAGTGGGTAGCACTGCTGTCTCATAACACCAGGGACCCAAGTTTGATTCTGGCCTTGGGTGACTCTCTGTGTGGAATCTGCATGTTTTCCCTGTGTCTGTGTGGGTTTCCTCTGGGCGCTCCAGTTTCCTTCCACAGTCCAAAGGTGTTGCAGGTGAGGTGGACTGGCCATGCTAAATTGCACCTTGGTGTCCCAGGGTAGGGCACTAATGGAGTAAGTATGTGTGGTTATGGGAGTAAGGTAAAGGATGGTCCTGGATAAGATGCTCGGTCAGGGGGCTGTTGCAAGTGCCAATGGCCAGAATTTTACCATCCCACCTGTCACAGAAATTGGAGCAGGCAAGGGTTGGACCATAGAAAGGTCTGCTGACCTCCGGTGGGATTTTATGGTTTCAGGACGAGCAAGGCTGTAAAATCCCACCCAATTGGTTGAATGCCTCCTTCTGCACTGCACGGATTCTATGATTACAAATTTACACAGAAACAGGGCCCTTGGCCCAATAGCTCATGCCTGTGTTTATGACCACATGTGCCTCCCTCAACACTTGACAGATTGACCCACTTGGTCCTGGTATCACCCAGTGAAAAAAGAAGTTATACTTTATTTAGTGTCTCTACAACATTTTTATAATATGGAATTAAGAAAGACTCACAGTATTCCAAGTATCATTCAGCCAAGACATGGCTTCACTGTTTCTCAATTTTATCCATATGGAAATGGACCCTGGTACTTTATTTGCTTTTTATTAGTGGCCTCATTAAGCTGTGTAGCTACTTTTAGTGACTTTTGTCTCTGTACTGTCATGAAGTTGCATATGTAAGGTTAAAAATGTGGTGTTGGACAAATGTAAATAAGGAAAAGAAATGCTGAAATCAAAAGAAGAAATCATATAGCATTGTCTCTTTAAAAAGCCTATGGCTTCCTGTGGATTTTAAACTGCAGCAGCAAGCTTGTAACATTTGTATCCAAAGCAGCAGTCAGGGTTCCAACATAGCCAAACAGGCTTTTGAATTGAACCAATGAGTTTAAAACACGCACACAGGGACACAGGAGCAATGGAATTCAAATGTGAGGTTTGTTGACAGCCTCGAGCCACTCAGATTGCAGGAATACTGTGAGGTAATTCCAGGCATTTAAACCCGGTGAAGGGGAAATAACTGTCAGCGTAAGGTTGCCATCTCTTTTTCGGAAGGAGGGAGAGGCAAGGCTCTCATATTGAATCCTGCAGTTTTATCCTGCAGATAAATATATATATCTTCAGAAACTCACCATCTGAGGAGAAAGAGATATCAACTCAAAAAGTGTTTCCAGACGGGAGCATCAAAAGAAAGTCATACTTCCAATAAATGCCTGGTATTATGTTATTTGAGAGTGACTATATTCTAGAAGGATTTATTTCATTATTCCCACATGAGTCCTGTAATATTCAAACAGCATTTTATTGGGGAGTTTATTCAGTTTGTTAGTTGTTTTAGTAAGATTTTCACCAGTTTCTCCAGACCCTCACCAACTTTTACAGGTATACCATAGAAAACATACTTTCTAATTCTATCATAGAATCCCTACAGAGTAGAAGGAAAGCCATTCAGCCCATCGAGTCTACACCAATCACAATCCCACCCAGGCCCTATCCCCATAACACTATGCATTTACCATAGCTAGTCCCCCTGACACTAAGGTGCATTTTGGCATGGCCAATCCACCTAACCCGCACATCTTTGGACTGTGGGAGGAAATCGGAGCACCTGGAGGATACCTATGCATGAGGACAACATGTAAATACCACATACTCAGTGATCAAACCCGGTTGTGAGGCACTGTGAGGCAGCTGTGCTAACTACTGTGCCACTGTGCTGCCCCAAGTATCACAGCTCGGTATGGTCCCCGCTCTGCCCAAGACCGCAAGAAACTACAAAGTGTTGTGAACAAACCCCACCTCATCACTCAAACCAACCTCCCATCCATTGACCCTGTCTACACTTACTGCTGCTCTGGAAGAACAGCCAACATAATCAAGGACCCCATGCACTCCAGACATTCTCTCTTACACCTTCTTCTGTTGGGAAAAAGATACAAATTTCTAAGGACACGTACAATCGATTCAAAAATAGCTTCTTCCCTGCTGCCATCAGACTTTTGAATCTGCCTTGCATTAAGTTAATCTTTGTCTACACCCTAGCTATGACTATAACACTACATTCTGTACTCTCTCATTTCTTCTCTATGTACAGTATGCTTTGTCTATATAGCATGTAAGAAATAATACCTTTCACTATATTCTAATACATGTGACAATAATAAATCAAATCAAACCAAAATAAAGTTTTAAAACAAAGACCTTTTAATTGGTCATGATAGAGAGTGTCAGACGCTGCTTTAATTTACCAAAACCAGTAGTGTCCAACTACCTCAGAAACATTCGTATAAGATTACAAGGCGAGTACCCCTTTGGATAGTTCCAAAATCACGCAGAGGGAAAAACCACTTCCACATCATAACAGTAACTTGATCCCTTTGTTCCTCCACCCATTTACATTATTTCCAAGGAATATGTGGCCTTCTAAAATTCTGGTACAAAAGCGTATAGCCTCATACTTATCAATATTGAAGTTCAATTGCCAATTATGCATCCATCTCCATCACAAGAGAATAAATGGGTTGGAGGAAAGTTTAAAGCCATTTAATTGCTACTTTCACTTTTCTTCAAGAGATCAAGTAAAGGAACATCCAGCAAGCGGGAGGCTTTCAAATTACAACTATAAAAGATATTGGTAAGCCCACATTTGGATTACTGTGTACAATTCTGGTCACCCTGCTGTAGGAAGGGTGTTATTAAACTGGAAAGAGTGCAAAAAGGATTTATAAGATTCTTACCGGAACGGGAAGATTTGAATTATAAGGAGAAGGTGGCTAGGCTGGGATTTTTTTTCCTTAGAGCATCATAGGATGACGGGTGAACTTATAGAAGTCTTTAAAATCATGAGGGGCAGAGGTAAAGTGAATAACCAAGGTCTTTTTCCCCAGGATAGGGCAGTCTAAAACTAGAAGGCATAGGTTTAAGGTGAGAGGGGAAAGATTTGAAAAGGGCAGATTATTCGCACAGAAGATGGTGCGTATTTGGAATGAGCTGCCAGAGGAGGTAGTAGAGGTGGGTACAATTCCAACATTGAAATTACATTTGGAAAGGAACATGGATAGAGAAAGGTTTAGAGGGATATGGGCCAAACATCGGCAAATGGGAGTAGTTCAGTTTAGGAAACTTGGTCAGCATAGACAAGTTGGGCCGAAGGGCCTGTTTTTGTTCTGTATATCTCTATGACTCTATATCAAGAGTAATAATTATGTGTGTTAAGTGGTAGACAATTCATGGAAAACAAGTAACAATATCAGGATGACCAGTATCCAGAATCAGGGCCTCTAGACACACACACACACACACACACGCACACACACACACACACAACCTCCCATGTTGTGATGAGGCCTGTATAAATAGTAAAACAGGAGGCAAGCAATGATTCTCTCATGAGATTCTCTAATCTCTTTCCTGTCAGCCAGCATATCCCATGTCCCAACAGGTCACCCATAAAAACAATCTCATCTCCTCTCAGCTCTGTTACTGATTATCTTCAATCCCTATCCTCTGGGTTGCTGACCTTTCTGCCAATGGACACAGTTTCTCCTTACTCACTAAATCAAAAATCAATACAAATAAAATGCTGTTCTATCCATAGCATATACTTGATTTATTTTTGTGTGTGTTTTTTTTACAATAGAGAGCAGGCAATAATAAAATGCCAACTCAGTAACAATAATTAATGATCACTGATGCCTCATGATGCATTGGAGGATAACCCATTTTACCCTCTGTAACATACAATATCACATCTATTGATTTGTGATGATTGAGTCCATCCCTGCTTACATTCCAGATTAGCCTGGTTTCTGTTTAGTGTCTGTGTGTTTGTGTGTTCTTGTATATTTCCAGATGTACTCTAAATCTGTGATATTAGTGCAATTAAGTCTTTAACTATGTTGTCCATTTTGTCTGTTACTATTTTAAAGCCCATTCTAACTCAGAACAAGATGGTAGGAAAGGTTACAGAGTGAATCCTCCTATGCAGTTAGCGAGTGTTGGAAAATCAGCTATTTCAAGAGGAGCACTAGGGAATTGAGATAATAAAATTGATGAATATATGGCTTATTGAAACATTGGCTTGATGACAGAAGACAGAGGGTGGTTGTAGAGGGTTGTTTTTCAAATGGTAAATCTATGACCAGTGGTGTGCCTCAGGATTGGTGCTGGGTCCACTGTTATTTGTCATTTATGTTAATGATTTGGATGAGAACATAGGAGGCATGGTTAGTAAGTTTGCAGATGAAACCAAGATTGCTGGCATAGTGGGCAGTGAAGAAGGTTATCCCGGATTGTAACAGGATCTTGATCAATTGGGCCAGTGGGCTGACGAATGGTAGGTGGAGTTTAATTTAGATAAATGTGAGGTAATGCATTTTGGTAGATTGAACCAGGGTAGGACTTACTCAGTTAATGCTAGGGCACTGGGGAGAGTTACAGAACAAAGGGATCTAGCTACAGTTCATAGCTCCTTGAAAGTGGAGTCACAGGTCAACAGAGTGATGAAGAAGGCATTCGGCATGCTTGGTTTCATTGGTCAGAATACTGAATACAGGAGTTGGGACATCTTGTTGAAGACATTGTAATGCCACACTTGGAATACTGTGTACAGTTCTGGTCACCCTATTATAGAAAGGATATTATTAAACTAGAAAGAGTGCAGAAGAGATTTACTAGGATGCTACTAGGGCTTGATGGTTTGAGTTATAAGGAGAGGCTGGATAGACTGGGACTTTTTTCTCTGGAACATAGAAGGCTGAGGGGTGACCTTATAGAGGTCTATAAAATAATGAGGGGCATAGGTCAGCTAGATAGTCAATATCTTTTCCCAAAGACTCAGGAATCTAAAACTAGAGGGCATAGGTTTAAGTTGAGAAGGGAGAGATACAAAAGGGTCCAGAGGGGCAATTTTTTTTACACAGAGGGTGGTGAGTGTCTGGAACGAGCTGCCAGAGGTGGTAGTACAGGTGGGTACAATTTTGTCTTTTGAAAACATTTAGACAGTTACGTGGGTAAGATGGGTATAGAGGGATATGGGCAAATATGGGCAACTGGGACTAGCTTCAGGGTTTAAAAAAAAGGGCAGCATGGACAAGTTGGACTGAAGGGCCTGTTTCAATACTATAAACCTCTATGACTCTATGTGTGGAGTGCAGGGTGTAGAATGGGGTGAGGGCAGCACAGTGGTTAGCGTTGCTGCCTCACAGCACCAGGGAACCAAATTCGATTCTAGCCCGGGGTCTTTGTCGATGTGGAGTTTGCACGATCCCCCTGTGTCTGCTTGGGTTTCCTTGGGTGCTCCTGTTTCCTCCCATAGTCTGGAAGATGTGCAGGTTAGGTGGATTGGCCATGCTCAGTTATTCCTTGATATCCATAGATGTGCAGGTGGATTAGCCATGGTAAATTTGTGGTTTACGGAGTTAGGGCAGAAAGTTGTTTCACAGAGTTGTGCAAACTTGATGGGCCAAATGGCCTCTTTCCGCACTGAAGGCATACAAAGAGATTTTATGCATTCCATGTTGGATCATTATTGGGGTGCTGACCTGGCTCCTGGTCTGGCTACATTTCCTTCGACACTGTAGGGATCCTACGGTTCAATGGTTCTAAGGTCAAGAGGAGGTTTGATAGCGGTTTCGAAATCATGAGCAGAGCAGATAGAGAAAGATTATTCCCATCAGCAGAAAGATGAGGACCAGAAGTCACAGAATCAAGGTGATTACCAAGAAGAACCAAAGGTGATATGTGGAAAAGCCTTCTGCACAGGGTGTCAGGGTGGTTAGGTCCTGGAATGCACTGCCTGAGAGTGTGGTAGCAGCAGATTTATTTGTGCTTTTCTAAAGAGGGGAATTAGTGTAACACCCTGTGACTGCTGGAGTAAAATAGAATCATTGAAAGGAAACCAAATGCAGGTGAGCATCAGGCACAGCAAAATGACATAAAGACTGACATAGAAATTGGACTAAAAGCAACATATGCTGGGATTACCCCAGTCCAAAACAGTCTGCCTGGAGACAGGCCCTCTGCAGAATTCATGCTTAGACAATTGAAAACCAAAGATGCACCAGGACACATTAGCAAGTGTAAAAGGATAGTTATACGTTTCCTGAGAAACAAATCTCCACTATGTACATGGGGCAGACACGCATCAGTGAAACAAGAGTTGATGCGTATCAGAAGCTGTAAGTAGACATCCAGCACACAAACACAAAGGATCCAGCCTTGAAACTCATTAACACCCCATTGTGAAACCCATCACACAATGATGTGAAACTAATCAGACGTAAACACTGATAGGCCAAATCCTCGGATGATTCCAAAGGGTAGTCAGACAGGTATAAGAAACCTACGCTAGCAGTGTTTGAGAGAATCCACCGCTCCAGATTCCCACAGGAGCACGTCCAGAAATGGCAGTGACAAGAGCAGCTCCCCTCCAGACTAGAGACAGAGACAGAGACAGAGAGAGAGGCAGAACTGAGAGTTCAACATACTGATAGAATCATAAGGATCCGGGATTGTATGCACATTTCTAAATGATCAATTAGTGAGAGAGAGAATTATTAACATTGTGAAACTTAAGTCTTTTACTGTTTGGAATAAAGTTGCAACTTGGTTATTTAGTATTGGTTCATCTGTTTGATATAGGCAGAGGTGTTTGAGTAAAATCCATTATACACAGTGAGTGAGTCCGCAGGATATTAGAAATATCCCGATTAATATCAGATAAGCGCCTGAAGAGAAAGGATTTGTGGGGCTACAGGCAAAGGGCAGGGGACTACTTATTCATTTATGGGATGTGGACATCGCTGGCTAGATTAGAATTTACCGCCTGTCCCTTGTTGCCCTTCAGAATATCATAGTGGACTGCCTTCTTGAACTGCTGTGGTCCCTCTGGTGCGGATGCATCCATAGTGCTGTTAGGGAGTAATCCCAGGATATTGACCCAGTGATGAAACAAGAATATATTTCCAAGTCAGGATAGTGAGTGGCTTGGTGGAGAATCTCCAGGTGGTGATGCTCCCATGTGCCTGCTGCCCTTGTGCTTCTAGAGGTAATGATCACGTGTTTGGAAGGTGCTGCATAAGGAACCTTGCTGAGTTCCCACAGTGCATCTTGTGGATGGGACGCACGGTTCACGATTGCCATTGTTCATCAGTAGTGGAGAAGTTGAACGTTTGTGGAAGGGAGAGCAATCATATAGGTTCTTTTGTCTGGGTGGTGTTGAGCTTCTTGAGTGCTGTTGGAGCTGTACTCGCCCAGGCAAGTGGAGAGTATTTCGTCACACTTCTGACTTGTGGACAGTCATGGTGACAGACATGGTGGACAGGCTTTGGTGGGGTTTGGGGAGGGCGGGGGGGTGCAGAGGTGGGTGGGACGGGGGGGTGGTGTACAGAAGGTGAGTTACTCGCCATAGGACTCCTAGCCTTGGATCTGCTCTGGTAGCCATAGTATTGATACGACAGCTTTGACCAAGGGTTATCTGGACTTGAAACGTCAGCTCTTTTTTTTTCCTTACAGATGCTACCAGACCAACTGAGATTTTCTAGCCTTTTCTCATTTGGTTTCAGATTCCAGTATCACAGTAATTTGCTTTTATTGATATGGCTGATCTAGTTCAGTTTTTGGGTCAATGGTAGCCCCGGGATGTTGATAGGATGAGCTAAACTGCTGACAGCTGGCTGGTTTGATGGGCCAAATGGCCTCTTTCTGCACCATAACCATTCTACAATTCTACGATTTTATGCTTTTTCTATAATGAGCCTGGTGCCCAGGCAATATTTGCATCCGCACTGGGGCGTACTGGGAACCTCAGGCAACTTTTGGCCTTTGGCCTCTATGTCAGCACGACAGGAAGCAGTAGCCTGCTGATGAATTATTGGCACAGCAGGATCAAGAGAAGAATTTTTTTTATATATAGCATCTTTTCTGATCTTAGTGGTTGGGGTGTGGAATAGATTGCCTGCCGTGGTAGTAGAATCGGACACTTTAGGAACTTTCAAGTGGTTATTGGATAGGCACATGGAACACACCAGAATTATAGAGAGTGGGATAGCTTGACCTTGGGATTGGACATAGCACGGCACAACATTGAGGGCTGAAGGCCCTGTACTGTGCTGTAATGTTCTATGTAGATCATCCCGAGGGGCAGCACAATCTTCAAAGAGGAATTGGTTCCCTACTTAAAGAAAACATTGCAGGAAAGGATGGAGAGTGGGAAGTTGTGACAAATTGGTATCTCTTTCAATGAGCAAACACTAACAACATGGGCTGGATGACCTTGTACAGTGCTGCGTGATTTTTTTTACGATTTTAAGTGCTTTTAAGATTGATTTATAGCCACAATGGATATCTTCACTTTAAATCACTGAAGCAGCAGATAAGATTCCTCACAAATGGGTTATGTTCTAGGTAAAGGCGTATGGAATTAGCGGTGAAGTAAGTTAGACACAAAGCAGCCACGAGGATTAGGGAAGAGAGAGTAGCCATGAAGGGGAACAGTTCCACTTGAGCAGAGTTGGAATCTCACGGGAGATTCTTCCTCACATCTTTACGCAAGTATTGGAACCATCACACTTCCAACTGATGACAGTAGCAATGTGAGTGGCCAATGAAGGGTAAAACCATGAAGGCAATAGATGTTAAAAGGAATGAGTGCCATGTTTGACCGGTCGTCACATTAGTGGAGCATTGGAACTGGTGATAATTCATTACAAAAAAGAACCCATCTTCATAGCCAAACTCACAAAAGGCATAAGATAATTGCCTAAAGATCCATAGGGGAGATAAGATTTTTTTTAATGCAGTGAGCTGTTACGATCGGGAATGTACTGTCTGACAGGTTGATGGAAATACATTCAATAGTAACTTGCAAATTGGAGTTGAATATATAGTAGAAAAGTTTTTTTAAAAAAATGCAGGGCCTTAGGGGATGAATGGTTGTTCACATATCTTCACACCCAGGCTGCTTTTTAACCCTTTGGAGAATAGTGGGGGAAGGATTACCAAGCTCATTATCAGCCCTTTGTACTGTGTTATGAATGTTTCTTCCATGGCCAACAAGTTCTGGCATTGGACTTGAACCTGGATCTTCTGGTCCAGCAGAGGGGCACTTTTACTGCATCACAAGACTGCCTTATCTGAGGAAAGAGTAGGAGAGTAGAACTAGTCTTTTTTTTATTTGTGGAACATGGGCATCGCTAGCTGACCAGCATTTATTACCCATTCCTAGTTGCCCTTTAACTGAGTGACTTGTTAGGCCATTTCAGAGGGCAGTTGAGAGTCAACCACATTGCTGTGGCTCTGGTGTCACATCTAGGCCTTATCGGGTAGGATGGCAGATTTCCTTCTCTAAAGGACATTAGTGAGCCAGATGGGATTTTTCTGACAATTGACAATGGTTTCATGGTCATCAGTCCATTCTTAATTCCAGATATTTTTTATTGAATTCAAATTCCACCACCTGCCGTGACAGGATTCAATCCCAGGTCCCCAGAATATTAGTTGAGTTTCTGGATTAATGGTCTGGTAATAATACCACTAGGCCATCTCCTCCCCAGCTGTTTCAAATATATGGAACAGGCAAGATGGACTAATTGGCTTCCTTCTGTGTTGAATGATCCTGTGAGCTATGAAATAGCCCTGAACAGAATTTGGTTATCCATGTGATCTCCTCAGGATGGTGATAGTGGTTGTAGATGTGTTGCGTTCCAATCAATGGTAACCAAGGACTTAGTGGTAGTTTCTTCAGTATTCTGAGCAGCTCTTACACCCCTCCACTTTGTCCGTGCTCTGGAGACAACTCCCACACTTCTGTCACATGAGTCTTAAAGTAGCCACTATCATGTCATCATGTGACTACTGAGTCTACTGTGATTGTGGCCATTTTGCATATATTTCCAAAAATTGAACAGAGAAGCTTGATGAGCTGAACACTCATTTTTTCAATCATGTTTCACTGCAAGCAATGCCTGAATTGTCTTCATGTACAGCACAATGACCAAAAATTCTAAAAGATAATTCCTTGCCTCAAGCTCTCAAAATGACCAAACATAGAACATAGAATCCTACAGTGCAGAAACAGCCCCTTCTGCCCATCTGGTCTGCACTGACCACAATCCCACCTAGGCTCTATCCCCCTATCCCTACTCATTTACCCGCTAATCCCTCTAACCTACACATCCCGGGTCACTAAGGGGCAATTTTAGCATGGCCAATCAACCTAACCTGCACATCTTTGGACTGTAGGAGGAAACCAGAGCACCCGGAGGAAACCCACGCAGACACGAGGAGAATGTGCAAACTCCACACAAACAGTGACCCGAGCTGGGAATCAACATATAGATCGACAGCTTCATCACCAAACTTGAATTGGGAATATCTAATGGAAAGATTAACCAACAATTTCAGCATTCATAGAATCCCTACATTGCAGAAGATACCATTCAACTCATCGGGCCTGCACTGAAAATAATCCCACTCAGGCCTACCTCAGTAACCCCACAGATTTATCCTGCTAACCTCCTTGACACAAAGGGACAATTCAGCATGGCCAATCCACCTAACCCACACACCTTTGGAGGAAACTGGAGCTCCCAGAGGAAGCCTATGTAGACACAAGGAGAATGTGCAAACTCCACACAGACAATCATCCAAGACTGGAATTGAACCCAGGTCCCTGGTGCTAGAAGGCAGCGGTGCTAACCATTGTGCCAATGTGAATTCGTTGGGCTTCATGTGAATGGACATGGTGTTTTCAATCAACTGTAATATGCTTGCAATATTTTTGGGGCTGATTTATGGCATCCTAAATCTCCAGAGCTATAATCTTACAAAAATAGCACATTTTAATCATATCTCATAATGCAAGACTAAATATCTGACCTTGTGATTGTGAGATCCTCAGAATAATAAGGGGAAGCATTGCATCTATCCATGTTGATAGTTCGGCCGGATGTTTCTCACGCTCTTGTTAACATTTATTGAACCAAGGTTTCCAGGTTCATAAACTGAAGTTAAACAAAATCAGTTCGGTGATGATTACAGAATTGCCAGGCGGTATCAACTCATTACTTCAATATTGATTACATCATAAAGAGAAAAATATAAGAAAACATTCTGGCTCTTTCAGGTGCAAAAATGTCACAGTGTAGGGAGGGAAGGAAATGTAGGCCAAATTCTTGCGAATTCATTCGGGCTGGGATTCTCCAGTGCCACTAAAAGTGAGTGGAGTTTTGGCTGGAATAACCTTACTTTCCATTCCCGCTCACAACAGGTCCCGCCACAGACTAACTGGAGAATCCCACCCTTAGAATGGGACCTGTTTCTGTCTCTTTCAAATACATGCCAGTATGCAAGCAGCAATGTGTGGGCACTTCTTCAGCCTGTTCCAGCAACCTGCTCCCTCCCCCAGCTCATGATCTTACTTCCAAAGATGGTTCTGGAAGTCTTCATATAATCGTAGAATTCCTACTGTACAGAAGGAGGCCACTTGGCCCATCGAGTCTGCACCCATGCTCCGACAGAGCATCCCAGCCAAGCCTTATCCCCTTAACATCGCATATTCACCCTGCTAATCCCCCTGTCCTCCACATCTTGGGACACTAAGGGACAATTTAGCATGACCAATCTACCTAAATCTCACATGGAATGTTGTCCTTTCAACCCAATCTAAAGCCAACTGGAAACATTCTGATAAATAAACAGATAGTCTGTTTTCCTGATGCTGAGGGAGACCTGGCTAAAGGATCTGCTTACATTTTAACGCCCCGTTGTCCATTCATCATGTAGAATGATTCGGACCTGTCAGCCCTGACCTTCTTCTAGTGGCAAGTCTTGTTTCTTTCGGGGGAATAAAAAAACAACACTCACAACCTCTTTGTGTCTCACTGTAAGAAGAGCAAGAAGCTTTAATCGTTTCACTGGGTTTTTTGCCATCAATGTCATTCTTTTTTTTTCTGAAAGGAGCCTCAGTTTGCAATGGTCTGACCTTGGCGAGTGTATCAATCTGTGTTCCTAAAGGTTTTGCTCATAGTCTCTGTTTAAAAAAGGAAAGGATTGATTTTCCTGACCTGCTGCACGCCAAGCATTGTCTGTTTGCCATTTTGCAACTGGGATCGCAAGCACACAAACATTTGCCTATTCTTTATTTAAAAAGAAGGCAACAATGTATTATTTCAAAGTATATAACACAATAGTTTCAAAGCTTTGTGAATGTTCTAAAAAAGACTTGTCGTTATATGGCATCTCTCATGACCTCGAAATGTCCCAAAGCAATTCACAACCAACGAAGTAGTTCTGAAGTGTAGTTCATAATGTAAGGAATGTAGTAGCCGATTTGCATATAGCTAAACCCTCAAAACAACAATGTAATAATCATTGTGGTATTTGAAGTCAATTAAGTAAAATTGGGTTACTCACAAGTGGTGGACTAGACATTCTGATCAAAATGTAAATAAGCTGCACCAAGTTATAAACAACAGGCTCTTCAGGTCTATTCGGACATAGATGCCTCTCTAATCTAATATTTTCTTGCCTCTATGTGGTCCATATCTCTCTATTCCTTTATGTATCTACCCAGATACCTCTCGAATGTTGTTATAGAATCTGCATCCACCGTCTCCTCCAGCAGCGCATTCCAGGCATTCGCCACCCTCTGTGTAAAACACTTGCCCCTTACATCTCTTTTAAATTTCTCCCTCTCGCACTTTCAACCTATGCCCCTGAATAATTGACCCTTCAACCATGGGAAAAAGACTTTGACTATCCACTTTATCCAGGACTGTCAAAATCTTGTAAACCTCTTTCAGGTTCCCCCTCATCCTCCATTGCTCCAATGAAGACAATCCAAGTTTGTTCAACCTTTTTTCATAGTCCATATCCTCCAAACCAGGCAACATCTTGGTAAATCTCTACTATACCCTTTCCAATGCATCAACATCCCTGGCGACCAAGATTGGACACAATATTCCAAATGTATCTTAACTAAAGTCTTTTACAGCTGCAAAGTGATTTTCCAATTCCTAAACTCAACACCATGACCGATGAAGGCCAGATTGCCATACACCTTCTTGATCACCTTGTCTACCTGAGTTGCCACCCTCGGGGAATTGTGGATCTGTACTCCAGATCCCTCTGTATGCTAATATAACTAAGGGCTCTACTATTTACTATAAACTTTCCTTCTGCAGTCGACCTTCCAAATTGCATCACCTCAAATTTGTCAGGGTTAAATTTCATCTGCCATCTTTCGGCCCAGGTCTCCAGCCAATTTATACCCTGCTGTTTCCTCTGCCAATCCTCCTCACTACCCACTACTTCCCCCAATTTTTCTATCATCTGCAAATTTATTACTGATATTTTCCTGCAAATCATTTATATATATTACAAACAACAGAAGCCCCAGCACTGATCCTTGTGGGACATCACTTGTCACAGACCTCCAGTGAAAAAAGTATCCTTCCACTCCTACTCTCTGCTTTCTATGCCCAAGCCAGTTTTATATCCATCTTACCAGTTCACCTCGGATCCCATTTGACTTCACCTTCTGTATCAGCCTGCCATGAGGAACCTTATCGATGGCTTTAATAAAATCCATGTATACAATATCCACTGTATCTTCCTGGTCAATTTTTCTTGTCACTTCCTCAAAGAACTCAATCAAGTTTGTGAGACAAAACCTCCTCTTGATAAAACCATGGTGCATATCATTAAGTCTATTCTCTTCCTGATGTGAGCACATCTTGTTCCTAAAAATCTTCTCCAATAGTTTCCCCACCATTGACGTAAGGCTCACAGGCATATAATTTCCTGGATTGTCTCTTCTAAACTAGGGGTAGTTAACCTTCCCCTAGTTTAATAATTGCACTCTGGGACTGCTTCTATCCTTTTCTGCAAGTATCTTGAAACTTATAGAATTGTGATCCCTGTTCCCAAAATGGTCCTCCAGTGACACATCAATCAGCTGTCCGTGCTTATTTCCCAGAATCAGGTCTAAGATAGCCCCTTCCGATAACTCCTTCCTCAGTTGGACGATCTACACATTGCCTCAAGAAGGACTGTTGGTCATGCTGAACAAACATCCAAGCCCCTGGCACTAAAGGAATCTGAGTCTATTTTGGGGAAGTTAAAATCACCCATCACAAAAACCCTGCTGTTTTTACATCTTCCCGTAATCTGCTGACATATCAGTTCCTCCACTTCACGCTGGCTTTTAGAAGATCTGTAGTACAACCCCAACAGTGTGATTACACCATTCTTATTACTTGGTTCTACCTATATGGCCTCATTTCATGATTCCACCAAGATGTTCTCCCTCTGTATAGCTGTGACATTTTTCCTAACCAGTAAAGCAACACCCCCACTTCTTTTGTCATCCTCTTTATCATGCCTGAAGTATTTAAATCCTGGAATGCTAAACTGCCAGTCCTGTCCTTCTTTCATCCGCGTCCATAACTGCCAAAACATCATAATTCCAGACAGTAATCCAACCTTTAAATTCACCTGCATTACCTGTCATACTCCTTATGTTAAAGCATGTACACCTCAGGCCACCTGTCCTGTCATGTTTTGTACACTCTCCCTGTGTCTTATTTCTCTTAGTCTTACTGGACCCATTTACTCAGTTGTCCACAATCTCTGTACTCCTTGACCTACTGCTGCAGACCCCACCACCCCCAGCCTTGTTTGTTTAAATCCGTCCACACTGTACGATCAAGTCTCCTCACTAGGATGTTAGTGCCCTTCCAGTTAAGATGGATCCTTTTTGTAAAGCCCCCATCTGCTGTGGGAGAGATCCCAGTGGTCTAAAAATCTGAAGCCCTCTCTCCTGCACCAACTCTCAAGCCACTTATTAGGCTGCTCTATCTTTCTATTACTTGCCTCATTACCGCATAGCACAGGGAGTATTCCCTGTGGTCCTGCATTTCAGCTGTCTTCCCAACTCCCTGAACTCATGTTGCAGGAACGCATTTTCCTTCCTACCTATGTTGTTAGTTCCAATGTGGACTACGACTACTGGCTTTTATCCTCCTGCTTCAGGATGTCCTTGTGCCCGCTGAGAGACATTCTTGACCTTGGCACCAAGGAGGCAACAGGCCATCCTGGAGTCTAGATCGCAGTCACAGAAGTGCCTGACTGTACCCCTTACTATTGAATTCCCGACTACTACTGCATAGAATTGGAGCGGGCAAGGGGCAAACAACTCAAACAATGGGCACCAATTTGACCCTCTCTGCTGTACTGCAGAGCCAGCAGTGGTGCCTGGCTACTGCTGTCATCATCCTCTAATACGCTGTCCTCCCCAACAGCATCTAAAATGATGTTGTTCGTCCATCGTCATCGATGAGGACCTCAGCACCATTAGTCATTTTGAGGCTGGTTGCGGTGTGTCCAAAGATGACTGATCAGGCCAATTTGGGCACGGAATGTCCTGGCACATATTGGACAGACTTGTGTAGATGCTTTAGCTGTGGCGTGGGTAGCTCTGGACTTGCACAGCTTGCACTTAAGTTGTGCTTCAGCAATACACCTTGCTTCGTGAGCTTGACAGCCTTTGTGGATGAGGCAGCGCCAGGTAGGGCGGTTTTGTGCCAGCGTTTCCCAGATGGTCATGTCAATGTCAAGCGACTTCAGGGGAGCCTTTAGTGTGTCTTTGAGACATTTCCTCTGCCCTCCATGCGAGCGTCTTCCAGCGGAGAGGGCCCCAAAAAAGGAGCTGCTTGGATATGTGCTCGTCTGACATACGGATGACATGACCTGCCCAGCGGGTCTGTGCTCTCATCAGCAGTGTGTGGATTGATGGTAGACTTGTTCTAGAGAGAACTTCAGTGTTGTGTAAAATGAGGTATTTGTTTGACAGAGGGAGGGGGACAGCCTCAGGGGGCTCCTGCTATTTGTGACTGTCACCCATCTATCTTCCTCAACCTTGGGTATGGTCACTTCCCTGGAACTTCTGTCTTTGACGCTCTCTGCCATATGCATGCTCCCTAAGTGCGTGCACCTAACGCTCCAGTCGATCTAAGCAATCTATTGGGAGCCTCATTCCTAGGCACTTCCTGCAAATGTTATCCTTGTAACTCATAACTATGTCAAGGGGCAATTTTTAAAGCAAATTTAGAAAGAAACAAACCCCCTGAAAGGTTTCTTGAGCGCATTACTTCATGCCCGATTTTTGACAATTATATGCAAGAACGAGAAAGAGAAAGGATCAAAAACAACACCATGTTGGGTGCAGTTTGAACCCAAATCATAATGGTGCCCAAAGCAGAAATGCTTCTCCCATTCACTTACATTGTATGCGAGCAAGAGGAAGGCCTTACAAGAAAATGGCTGATTCAATGGGCCAGATTTTATAGCCACACTCGAACCGAGGCCAGAAATTCCCACCTGGTGATAAAGGACATTTGTGTTAACTGTTCCTCGCCTGCTCCTATTCCCTGGTGGGCGGAGTGGTAGAATTCTGGCGAATATTTCAAAGTAACATAACAAGATGCAATACTGTATTAGTGTAGAATAATTGTCTTGGTGAGGTAGATGAACACCATCTCTCTGGCTGGAATTTTACTGTTCCGCCCCCCACGGGAATCAGAGTGGGCAAAGGGTAGACCAGGATAAAGTCTGCAAACTTCAGGCGGAAATCATAGTTTCGGGACAAGTGGCACCATAAAATCTCACCCTCTGTCTCTCTCTCGCACTCACTCTCTTCCTTACAAGCAACGTTCGAACAATTGGTTATTTCAGAAGAAAGCAGGTCTAATGATATCTGAACCACAGCAGTTTTTAGAAGTCATTTTTGATATGGGGAAATAGATAACATTGCTTTAACTGGAGCAGAATTGGCCGTAAGACCCCATGCCTCACACAGAATGATTTGCCAACTTGTGATGAGTTTTGAATTGCATAGCAGTTTCACCCAGGGATATTCTGGCTTATGTCCATCCAATGAAGACATGAAGAATAGTAATAATGTCATGCAGCCCCTCTGAGTGACTGACACCAACTGCGACAGAAGGTGACAGTGATGTATAGCAATGGAATTACTGCAGATTTTCTGTCAAGCAAGAGGTATAAATCCGATGGTGCTGTGAAATAGTCTCCCGGGAATCGGAGCGGTTTGAATGACTCTTCCCATTTCTTCAGGACATGCATGGCTGTGACTATGTAACTAGTGAGTTACCCGAGCAATCCTGCTGTTCGTCTATTGCGAAAATCTGCAACATTTCATCCTAGCAGAGTATGTTTGGCACAGTTAAATAACAATGAGTAAAGCACAGGCTGTAATTTAATCACAGCTGTCCTGCTTAGTTCTTTGTCATGTTATCAGAATCTACGAATTAGCCGTTTGTATTCCCTCCTCCCTGCCTGAAGAGCTGTTGCGATTTTTCTGATAGCCTTATTCAAGAAGCTATTCTGCTTATATCAGCCTGGATTGGGTTCCTGAGCTATTTAATTATCACAGAGAAGCCCAAACCTATAAACATCTGCACTGGTGCTTTGTCTAGGATAAAGGAAGAAGTTTATTCACTCCATTGCTGGTGAGGTGCAGGCTAAACAATTACATTAACGTGCTGACCAACATTTTAGAATCGGCTGCTCCACCATGAAGTTAACTAGAAAAGGAGGTCCTCTTTCTAAGAGAAGTGGGCAGGCCACCCTCTCACCTGACCATGCCTGCCTGGGAGAAGGCTGCCTGAACATAGAACATCACAGCGCAGTACAGGCCATTCGGCCCTCAATGTTGCGCTGACCTGCGAGCCAATCTAAAGCCCATCTAACCTACATTATTCCAATGTCATTCTTATGCTTATCCAATGACCACTTACATCCCTGTGAAGCCAGTACTCATGATGTGGAGATGCCAGCGTTGGACTGGGGTAAACACTGTAAGAAGTCTGACAACACCAGGTTTAAGACCAACCGATTTATTTGATAGTAAACTCACAAGCTTTCAGGGTTTCTCCTTTCGTCAGGTGAATGGAGAGTTATATGCTCTGTCTGAGGCCAGAACTCTCCATTCACCTGACGAAGGGAGAAACCCCAAAAGCTTGTGAGTTAATTATCAAATAAGCCAGTACTTGACAGTGCAAAAAGTGATTGAATAATCTGATGTGCTCCACCAGGGTAAATTAATCTTCTTCTCACTTCAACCTCATACTCTGTTAAGGGCTAAGGAGTCTGCAGTGAAGTCACATACCACCAGCAGAAGGCACATGTGCACTGACTATCTGCCAACAACCTCATGTAAAATCCTGCACAAACGGTGCCTTAATCCCTTACTGGGGACGGCTCAGTGCACGCAGTAGGTGTGTGCACTTCTGAAATGCTCTTTCATCCATGGTGTTCACAGTCAATCCCGTTGTCTTTATGCAGGACAGGATCACCCAGAATCAATGGGAGAGAGACAAAACCGGACAGCGTACCCAGGAGGTGAAGAAACTTCCCTCCCGTGAGAATCAGGCCACCGAGCTGGCTGGCAAGGACAGCGATCATTTCTGAGTGGAAGTGAGAGAATCCTCCCCAAAACAAACCCGTGAATGTGCCTCCAGTAAATATCAGTCACTTGTGGACAATTACAGTGCATGAACTATAATTTAAGAGCCTGCCTCATCAATCACTAATCATCTCTTTTCACTATTTCAGCCAGCAGCAAGTTAAGGCAGAGGAAAAGTTTGAGCCTGGGTTCCCAGGTGACCACACCAACTCCCGGATGAAGGCCTGTACCTGTGTTCACCAACACTAATACTCAATGGCTCTTAGTCCTAGAATAGGCTTGGTGTCACTATCTGGTGATCACCTCGTGGATACATGTCCAGGGCAGCAGAAGCAGTGACAGTCTCTGACAGTCAGCAGATTCCTAGATAGCAGCTGCCGCCACCCCCACTCTGCTAAGCTTGAGTCCAATTATGAACCTCTCAAGCAACGCTGAGAAAAATGTTGGAGATGCAGAGACACATCAGGCAGAGGCCGTCCTTAAACTGAAACAAAGGAAGCAGTTGTCTAATTAGGTGCTGTCTGATGTCTTGACTCTGGTATACGAGTGTATCAAAGTCTCCCTGGTGGCAGTTGCCGTAAAGATCTAGGTTTTGATTTGATTTTATTTGATTTATTGACACATGCATTGGGGATACAGTGAAAATATTGTTTCTTGCCTGCTATACAGGCAAAACATACTGCTCATAGAGTAAATAGGAGAAGGAAAGGAGAGGGGGTAGAACATGGTGTTGCAGTCATAGTTGGTATAGAGAAAGATCAGCTTAATATATGGTAGGTCCATTCAAAAATCTAACGGCAGCAGGGAAGAAGCTATTCTTGAGATGCTTGGTACATGTTGTTAGACTTTAGTATCTTTTTCCTAACAGAAGAAGGTGGAAGAGAGTATGTCCAGGTTGCATGGGGTCTCAACTCTGGAATCAACCTAGTGAATCTCTTCTGCATCTCCTCCAATGCTGTATATCCTTTCTCAAGTAAGGAGACCAAAACTATACACAATACTCCAGGTGTGGCCTCACCAGCACCTTACATAGTTGCAATATAATCTCACTGTTTTTAAACTCCATCCCTCTAGCAATGAAGGACAAAATTCCATTTGCCTTCTTAATTACCCGCTGCATCTGCAAACCAACTCCTTGATATTCCTACACAAGGACACACAGGTCCCTCTGCATAGCAGCATGCTGCAATTTTTTGTCATTTTATTCATTCATCGTGCTGTTATTCATACCAAAATGGATGACCTCTCATTTACCAACATTGTACTCTGCCAGACTCTCATTTAGATTATCTGTATCCCTTTGCAGACTTTCAGCGTTCTCTGCACACTTTGCTCTTCCACTTATCTTAATGTCATTTGCGAATTTTGACACACTACACTTGGTCTCCAACTCCAAATCATCTATGTAAATTATAAACAATTGCGGTCCCAACACTGATCCCTGAGGCACACCACTAGTTACTTATCGCCAACCAGAAAAACACCCATTTACCCCCATTCTTTGCTTTCTGTTAGTTAACCAAACCTCTACCCATGCTAATATGTTACCCGTAACACTGTGCACCTTTATCTTATGCAGCAGTCTTTGGTGTGGCACCTTGTCAAATACCTTCTGGAAATCCAGATACACCACATCCACAGGTTCCCCATTGTCGACTATGCATGTAATGTTCTCAAAGAATTCCAACAAATTAGTCAAACATGACCTGCATGAATCTGTGGCTTACCATTGGGACAATTTATATCCAGATGTCTCGCTATACCTCAATGTCTTAGTGCACCAGTAGGTACGGGAAGAGTATTGGAATGAAGAATTGGGAAACAAACCATTTTAATTTGGAGAGGGGACTTGATTCCAATCAGTGGGCCTTTAAATGAGAATTCATGAGGTGCAAATGAATGTAAATATGGACAAGCAGGGAACCTGGCCCCACCTTTAACCCATCATCAAAGTCCGGACAACAAAATTCCCACCTCATTTCTCATCTGACTTTTTCCATCCTCCCTAAAATTAGACCACCCCCACCCCACGCCTGAATTCCTGCTACTGGCGTGAGTGGAAAATTCACCCCCCCCCCCCCAATTTTTTTTGCCTCCCAAACTCATAGTGATAGCCATTCCTGCAGGAGAGAATTAACTTGGAACAAATTAGGAATAAAGTCTTCAGTCTGTTTAGTATGAACAGCAGCTACAGTACTAGAGCAGCTCGCAACCATGTTTTTATTCATCTTATGTAATTTGGTGATTCTTGCCGTTTGGTTTTGGCTTCATGTGTAGAATAATATTTTGGGAAAAAAATTATTTTAAATGTGAGAGGAGAACGCATGCTGTGGTTAGGGTTACCAATTCTCTTTGGAGGTAGTGCGGCATGATCTCCCACCACTGCCCCCCCGCAACCCCCAACCCCCACAACCAAGCCCCTCAGTCTTTAGTGTCCATGTCCAATATTTTTTATAACAATTAAACTTCTTTGATTTGATTTATTTTTGTCATGTATTCATATTGATGGATTGTGAAAGGTATTGTTTCTTGCGCACTATACAATCAGAGATACCATTCATCGGGAAGGAAAGGAGAGGGTGCAGAATGTAGTGTTACAGTCATAGCTGGAGTGTAGAGAAAAATCACCTTAATGTGAGGTAGGTCCATTTAAAAGTCTAATGGCGACAGGGAAGAAGCTGTTCTTGAGTCAGTCGGTACATGTCCTCAGACTTTTGTATCTTTTTCCCAACAGAAAAGGTGGAAGAGAGAATATCCGAGGTGCGTAGGGTCCTGAGTTATACTGGCTGCTTTGTCGAGGCAGCAGAAAGTATAGGCAGTGTTAATGGATGGGAGGCTGGTTTGAGTGATGGACTGGGCTTCATTCAAGACCTTTTGTAGTTTCCTGTGGTCTTGGGCAGAACAGGAGCCAAACCAAGCTGTGATACAGCCAGAAGGAATGCTTTCTATGGTACATCTGTAAAAGTGGGTGAGAGTCATAGAGGACATGCCAAATTTTCTTAGTCTCCTGAGAAAGTTGAGGCATTGGTGGGTTTTCTTAACCATAGTGTTAAAGAAAAGCAAAGGGAAATTGCTCCAACAATCTTTCTCTTGGGTGTCAGCACTGACCAATGGGAATCTTTACTCCCTGAAGAATCAAGGATAATCCTGGGGGATTTTGACGCCCCTGAGATGGATGATTTTTCTTGCCTGGAAAGGATATTAAGGGTCATGGAACCAAGGTGGGTAACTGGAGTTAAAATCAAGGCCAGGCATCTTTTAATTGAATGATGGATCAGATTTGAGGAACTGTTCTTCTGTCCTAATGCTAGGCTTGTCGTAGACTGAGCCCTATAGGTGAGAGAATAACTGTCAGCTTGTGTCACTGTGGCGAAGAAAGTGTTTAATATCACTTCAGTGCGCCTGAAGGAGGAAGAATCAAACTGATTAAGATTTTATTCCCTGTTCCTTCCATGCTTATTATCTTTTTTGTAAAGTATGTGTCAGTGCGGGACTGTATGGGTCTCAGCAGCAATACTCCCATGGCCTGATTGCAAACCATCATCAACAAACTGGGTTTGCATATGATGAATGGACACTTGGGCGAGATACTAGAATCATAGAATCCCTACAGTGCAGAAGGAGCCTGCACTGATCACAATCCTAACAAGGCCTTATTCCCATAACCTCACATATTTACCATGCTAAGCCCTCTGATACTAAGGGGCAATTTAACATGGGCAATCACCCTAATCTCCACATGTTTGGAATGTGGGAGGAAACTGGAACATCCAGAGGAAACCCACGCAGGATCAGGGAGAATGTAAAAACGCCACACAGACAGAGGCTCGAATTGAACCTGGATCTCATAGAATCATAGAACCCTACAGTGCAGAAAGGGGCCCTTCGGCCCATCAAGTCTGCACCAAACACAATCCCACCCCAAGCCCTACCCCCATATCCCTACATATTATACCCATTAATCCTTCTAACCTACACATCCCTAGACACTAAGGGGCAATTTCTTAGCATGGCCAATCAACCTAATCGGCACATCTTTGGACTGTGGGACCCAGAGGAAACCCATGCAGACACGAGGGGAATGTGCAAACTCCACACAGACAGTGACCTGAGCCGGAAGTTGAACCCAGGACCCTGGAGCTGTGAAGCAGCAGTGCTAACCACTGTGCTACCAGGTATTGCAGGAATGCCAGTGTCCAGAGACCCAGTGAGATTTTCACCATCAGGAGAAGGGTGTGGGGGCAGATCTGGAGGGGTGATGCAGAATAACAAGTGACTGCTGGGGTGCAGGGTTGTGAGAACGGTGTTAAAGCAGGAGGTTTGAGTGGGTAGAATATGAAAGAATATAGCTGGTATGATTGCCTGCAGAGGGATCACAATGTATACACAGGTCGAGAATAGATAGAGAAATTGGACATGAAAAGGCAGTCTACAATATTACTAACGGTTTCACTATAGACTGTGAAAGGAGTTATACTGGAGTTTGTTAGTGCGAATCTGTCTGGACAATACCAGAGTCCAGGTGGTTTAATTTTGTAGCCATGCAATTCGATATTTGATGGGAATTAAATTTGCTTCATATTTCTAATAGCCCTGAAAGTATGCACCTCTCTTGCAATGTGAAGCTGCAGATTTTGTTGAAATTTTCTTTTAATTTATAACTGTTACTGTACTAAAAATGATATGGAACTCATTGCCCCCTGCCTGCCTCTCTGTTTACAATATTTTGATAGTTGAACATTTTAAAAACGTGGTTAGCACTGCTGCCTCACAGCACTAGGGGCCCAGGTTCAATTCTGGCCTCAGGTCACTGTCTGTGTGGAGTTTGCACATACTCCCTCAGTGTGCCTGAACAGGTGCGGGAATGTGGTGACTAGGGAATATTCACGATTATTTCATTGTAAACCTGTGAGTGTGATAAGGAGAAACATTTTTTTTATTTTCCTGATATTCAGGCATTGCTGGCTAGGCCAGTATTTATTGTTAATCTTTAACTGACCTTGAGAAGGTGCTCATGAGCCTTATTTTGAACTGCTGCAAGCCCATATAGAACATAGAACATTACAGCGCGGTACAGGCCCTTCGGCCCTCGATGTTGAGCCGATCAATCTAATGACCCTCTAACCTAAACTATTCCAATATTATCCATATGCCTATCCAATGACCATTTGAATGCCCTTAAAGTTGGCGAGTCCACAACTGCTGCAGGCAGGGCATTCCACGCCCTTACTATCCTCTGAGTAAAGAACCTACCTCTGACATCCGACCTATAATTAATCACCCCTCAATTTAAAGCTATGTCCCCTCACGTTAGCCATCACCATCCGAGGAAAAAGGCTCTCACTGTCCACCCTATCTAACCCTCTGATCATCTTGTATGCCTCAATTAGGTCACCTCTTAACCTTCTTCTCTCTAACGAAAACAACTTCAAGTCCCTCAGCCTTTCCTCGTAAGACCTTCCCACCATACCAGGCAACATCCTGGTAAACCTCCTGATAAATCCTGGTAAACCTGTGCTGTAGGTATGTCCACAGTGCCATTAGGCAGGGAGTTCCAGGACTTTGACACAGCGACAGTGAAGGAACGCCGATATAGTTCTTAAATCAGGGTGATTTGGAGGGTAACATGCAAGTGGTGGTGCATCTGCTGCCTTTGTCCTTCGAGATGGTAGAGGCTGCTGTTTGGAAGGTGCTATCGAAGGAGCCTTGGTGAGATGCGGCAGTGGTGAAGGGAGTGAATGCGTCGATTGATGGATGGGTTGCCGGTCAAGTGGGCTGCTTTGTCCAGGATGGTGTCGAGCTTCTTGAGTGTTGTTGGCGTTGCACTCATCCAGGCAAGAGGACAGCATTCCGTCACACTCCTGACTTGTGCCTTGTGGAGGGTGGACAGGCTTTGAGGAGTCAGGAGATGAATTACTCATTGCAGAATTCCCAGCATCTGACTTGCTCATGTTGCCACAGTATAGGGATGGATGGTCCTATTCAGAATGTTGATTTGCACAAGCAACGGCAAGTATCAGGCTACAGAGAAGTAGAATGATCAAAAATCCCAAATAAGAAATGATCAATTTTGAAAATGAAGGTGAAAAGATATGGTATAAATTGTTGCAACGACAGGTAAAATTTATAGGGAAATTAATCTAAGTTACTTAAACGTTGTCCATGTAAAGAGAGCAAAGGTAAAATAGGTTTAACTCAAAATGGTTCCACAGTAATCCATCCAAACATTGGTATAAATCAACAACAGCTACAAATACAGGCCCCAGAGAGACTATTAAACCCTTATCCGTTATCTGTAAAGCAATATTACATGCCACTGGGGAACATCTTTTCAATTTCAGATATCTGATAGCTCATCCCATCAGAACCAATTGAAAATGTGAAATTCATTCAGACCAGCTGCCTGCGGACGAACCAATCCTGATGCAAAGAAGAGCAGCTTTACCACAAGAGCTGCAAATGATAAATTTATAAAGTGAACAGGAAGCCAGTGTGCATGATATTTTGGTTAATATGCGTTATATAGACCATTTACATTAATGACTGGACTTCTCCAATCTCACAGGCCCTGCTGACACTGCCAGTGAAGATGGAGAATTTGACGCTCAGCCAAATCTCTGTTGGCTGCAGTGGGACTGGAGAATCCCAGCTGTGGGTGAAGTGGGGGAATTGGGCCCAATAATACTGCAGGATTTGGACTATGGGGCATTGCTTTACATTAGACCTCATGATGTGAAGATGCAACCTAGTGTTGTGAGACTTCTGACTGTGTTCACATTGGAACAACAAAGGTAGTTAGCTGTTAAGGGTTATAAGTGTCATGATGAAGTTTTGTAATTGCCAGAAGTTATACTAATTATTTTTGTTATATTCTGTGTTCTTTACTAAACTTTGTTTGATAAAAGCTTCCTAGTGGGTCACTTGAGTCAAACCTGGGATGAAATACCTTATGTTCACCCATGCCAAAATTAAACGTAAACTTGGGATCAAGGCTAACTTCACAAAACACCTTTCGCCTGATTCTTGGCACCTGAAAGTGAAACCCTCTTCTTTGGGATATAGAACGGTGTCTGCAGCTCAAAGCACTCATATGAATGAGACCTAAGGCCTAAGATTAGGTAAAGGCTGTGAGGCTAACAATTCTAGCATGTTGTACGTACCCTGCACCTAGTTAATGCAGGCACAAGCCAATTCCTAAGTCCCATATCTTGGCCATTTCTGTTTCTATGGATGATCTAATATTGGGAGCTCTTGTACATTCCTGGTATCTGAGAAAGAGCTGGGGGGAATAATGTAACCATTCAGCCATCATGGCATTAACACAGTAAAACATTGCATCCTCACACTCAGCATAATCAGCTCAGGGAAGAGATCAGGTACATTTAGGTTTAGATGCTTGTGTGCATACTTGCTCTCTCTTTCTCTTTCTTTCTCTCTCTCTCTGCAAGCATTTAGAATCCAACTCAAGCATCAGTTAACCTCCATTTGTCACATCTTTTATGCCTACCTACTTACAAAAGATGTTGGATCCTATGGACTCCACATGTTCCATTGGCCATCAGGCTATCCTAAACTCTTGGACTCCAACACTGGGATGTTTCAGCCGCACTCATTTATTTCAGGATATAGTTTTTAGCTAAATTCTGTGATTCCTGCAGTGACATTTGCACACAGACCATCTGGGGAAACTGGCAAAATTTGATCAACAAATTTTAAAAGCACTGGCAAAGCCCACAAAAGCTGACAGCACGAAAAACAAATTCCAGTCTTCTGACAAGTGAAGGTAAGGGATTAAATTGAAAATGTACTGGGACATGGTGCAGGTATAACAGAAGCTCCTATCTTATGTCTAACACCGGAGGGAATCAAACGCTTTAGAATTATGTAATGCTTAGACAGCAAAACCATCCAGTGGCATTCCAGTGACCCCCATGCTGCACACGCTCAGTAAGAAGCCTCACAACACCAGGTTATAGTCCAACAGGTTTATTTGGTAGCAAAAGTCACTAGCTTTCAGAGCGCTGGCTGCCCTTTGTCAGGTGGGTGGGAGTTCCGTTCACAAACAGGGCATATAAAAACACAAACTCAATTAACAGAATAATGATTGGAATGCGATTCTTTACAGATAATCAAGTCTTAAAGGTACAGACAATGTGAGTGGAGAGACCGTTAAGCACAGTTTAAAGAGATGTGTATTGTCTCCAGACAGGACAGTTAATGAAATTTTGCAAGTCCAGGCAAGTCGTGGGGGTTACAGATAGTGTGACATGAACCCAAGATCCTGGTTGAGCCTGTCCTCATGTATGCAGAACTTGGCTATCAGTCTCTGCTCAGCGACTCTGCGCTGCCATGTGCCGTGAAGGCCGCCTTGGAGAACGCTTACCCGAAGATCAGAGGCCAAATGCCTGTGACCACTGAAGTATTCCCAACAGGAAGAGTCTTGCCTGGTGATTGACAAGCGGTGTTCAGTGGTCACTGGCATTTGGCTTCTGATCTTCGGGTAAGCGTTCTCCAAGGCGGCCTTCACGACACACGACAGCGCAGAGTCGCTGAGCAGAGACTGATAGCCAAGTTCTGCATACATGAGGACGGCCTCAAGTGGGATCTTGGGTTCATGTCGCACTATCTGTAATCCCCACAACTTGCCTGGACTTGCAAAATCTCACTAACGTTCCTGTTTGGAGACAATACACATCTCTTTAACCTGTGCTTAATGCTCTCTCCTCTCACATTGTCTGTACCTTTAAGAATTGATTAGCTGTAAAGAATCGCATTCCAATCATTATTCTGTAAATTGAGTTTGTGCCTTTATATCCTCTGTTTGTGATTAGAACTCCCACTCACCTGACGAAGGGGCAGCGCTCCGAAAGCTAGTGGCTTTTGCTACCAAATAAATCTGTTGGACTTTAACCTGGGGTGTTGTGAGACTTCTTACTGTGTTTACCCCTTTCCAACGCCAGCATCTCCACATCATGCACATGCTAAGGTCAGGCTTTGGCCTAGTAGTTTTATCACTAGACTATTAATCCAGAAACTCAGTTAATGTTCTGATTATCTGGGTTCGAATCCTGCCACAGCAGATGGTGGAATTTGAATTCAATTAAAAGTATCTGGAATTAAGAATCTGCTGATGACCATGAAACCATTGTCAATTGTCAGAAAAAACCTATCACTCTTGTCCTTTAAGGGAGGAAATCAGCCATTTTTACCTGTTCTGGCCTACATGTGGCTCAAAGCCACAGCAGGGGGTTGACTCTTAACTGCCCTCTGAAATGGTCCAGTAAGCCACTCAGTTCAAGGGTGACGAGGGATGAGTAATAAATGCTAGCCAGGTAGAGATGTCCATGTCCCATGAATGGATTAAAAAACTCCAAAGCCAAATTAATATTTGATTTGATTGATTATTCTCATATGTATTAGTATACAGTGAAAATATTATTCTTGCACACTATACAGACAAAGCATACCGTACATAGAGAAGGAATGGAGAAAGTGAAGAATGTAATGTTACAGCCATAGCTAGGGTGTAGAGAAAGATCAACTTAATGTGAGGTAGGTCCATTCAAACGTCCGATGGAAGCAGAGAAGAAACTGTTCTTGAGTCGGTTGGTACCGTGATCTCAGGCTTGTGAAACACGGTGCCTAAAATTGAACTCAAAATTCCAAAAGTACTGAGATCGAGGCTCAAAATAGCAGATGCATAACATCCTACCCTTGAGATAAAGGCCAACGTTGCATCAGTCTTTTTGGTTACTTTTCGCATAGGGGGCGCAGTTTCTAAAGAAGGATCTCCCCATTTAAGGTTCGGGGGGGGGTGGGTGAGCCGGAACTCCTTCCGTCAGAGGGTGGTTACTGTTTGGAATTCTCTCCCTCAGTGAGCGGCAGAGCCTGGATCATCTCCAAGGCTGATATTCAAAGAGCGAAGGGCAACAGGGGAGCTGCAGGAAAATGGAATTAAGACCACATCAGACCGCCCAAGATCTTATTGAGAAGCATAGCAGGCTCAAGGTGACAAATGGCGAACTCCTGCTCCTAATTCTTCTGATCTTACATACTCCTGAATTTGTCCACTATCCTTTAATCTTGAAGGCCGATAAGAGGAGAAAGAGCAAAACAAGTTTGGGTGGTGCTAGCGACCTCAGTTAAAAGGAATATTGTGAGATAGCAAAGCTTGGTCTGAAAACTCATGGTGGTTTGGCAACAGTGGGGGAACTCTATAGTGATAGACTAGAGTCACTGGAGCTTAAAGCATTCCTGTGGTCATGCCAAGAACACCAGCTGCTGCAACCGCATCTCAACATTCTGCGTGGGCTTGGAAAATTGGTACAGAACATCAGTGGTGAAACAGTGGGATTTATTAAAGGTTGTCTGTGGAGCTTCATTCAAATAATCATTTCCTTAAGGAGGAAATGCAATTTAAAAGGTGGGGGGGGTGTGTCTAAAAAAATCGACTCTTCAATCTGTGAAAAAAGTCTGCTTGTAGTCAATTCAACAAATGGACATTTTGGCCGGAAGTCTCCACCATTCACATCTTGCCGCTGCCGCAAACCAGGACAGAGAAATTGGCATTCAGCCATTTTTCCATTCACTATAGCGGGACAGGAGAATCCCAGCTGTGAGTGAGGTCAAAGAATCTGGCCAGTTATACCAGTTAAAGATAAACAGAGGCAGAGTTCCTGCTCACGTCATGAACTAGAATGATCTTTTATATTTAGAATAGATTAAAGGTCTTGCAGGTAGCATACACTCCCTGTAAATTATGGTGTTCACTTGTTAATTGGTCAGTATTTGTTTGTGTATCGGCTGTTCTCTACGCTGTGTGCTGCTGGTCAGATCTGTAAGTACGGTTGTGCTAAAGGA
Organism: Carcharhinus amblyrhynchos; assembly: GCF_965287045.1. NCBI lineage: Eukaryota > Metazoa > Chordata > Chondrichthyes > Carcharhiniformes > Carcharhinidae > Carcharhinus > Carcharhinus amblyrhynchos. The sequence continues at coordinate 9,386,228 of NC_137347.1, read as the reverse complement.
GGAACTGAAAGAAAGCTAGAAGCTTGTGAAATAAATATTTGTTTAAAAAGCTTCAGTAATAAAATCCTGGTCACACATAGGCCTGGCAAGAGTCATCTCAGTAACAAGTCTCACAACACCAGGTTAAAGTCCAACAGGTTTATTTGTTAGTGAACGCCACTAGTTTTCGGGGCACTACTCCTTCATCAGGTGAATGGGGAGTTCTGATCTTCTAATCAGTCTTCTAATCAGTATTCTGTTCACTGAGTGTATGTGTTTTTATATGCCCTGTTTGTGATCAGAACTCCCCACTCACCTGACGAAGGGGCAGAACACTGAAAGCTAGTGGTGTCTGTTACCAAATAAACCTGTTGGACTTTAACCTGGTGTTGTGAGACTTCTTACTGTGTTTACCCCAGTCCAACGCCGGCATCTCCATGTCAAGAGTTATCTCTGCATCTCTCCAAAGCATAAACTTTGAAGGCAATGACCTAATGGTATTATTGTTAGACTATTAATCAAGGAACGCTGCGAATGTTCTGGGGACCCGGGTTCGAATCCTGCCATGGTAGATGGTGGAATTTGAATTCAATAAAAATACCTGGAACTAAAAATCTAATGATGTCAGGAAAATCCACCTGGTTCACTAATGCCCTTTAGGGCAGAAAATCTGCCATCTTTATCTGGTCTGGCCTACATGTGACTCCAGACCCACAGTGGTTGACTATTGACTGCCCTTTGCAATGGCCAAGCCCATCACTTAGTTCAAGGGCAATTAGGGATGGGCAATAAATGCTGGCCAGCCCATCTCCCACCAAGGAATAAAAAAAACTCAATGATCATATTTACATTCCTGCCACACTAAGTACCAATCGCATTATTTTCTTAGAATACTGTCTCATTACACTTGTTGTTAACACACACACACACACACACATACACACACACACACTCACATACACAAACACACACACACACACTCAGCAAATTCCTACTTCTATGGCTTTAATTGGATCCAATGCAATTATGGAGATACAGAAATTCAAGGACATCAGAAGTATTGACAGTCTAAAGGTACAAGTTGGCTCCAACAGTTAGGCACAGCCAGAGGTAGTAAGGTGTAGACTCCAACCCAAAGAGTCTATTAAAAGGACTCACAGTTTTGGTAATCCTAATATTTTCTTCTTTGGTTTAAACCATGGAATCCATTTTTCTTTTGACTAGGCATCTATGAAGCACTTTGGAATTTTTTGCTACATTAACTATTTAACTACAAGTTGTTACTCCTTCCTTCAATCTTGTCTTCATCTCACTTCCAGGCCTTTGCTTATCTAACTTCTAGGTTCCAGCTTGTCCCATTGCCCGTGTCTCATGATCCATTGTCCTGTGCCGTGCTTACCCCTCTCTGTCTATAGAAGCGAATCTGAAACCTGACTTTAAGTTCTTTGTGATTCTACTGAGGCACATTTACACTGCAGGTGCAAAGAAGGTTCTAGCTCTCACCGACATCAAACCTGTGTGATTGAAATTAAGGTCCATCCTTTTGCAAAGGATATCTCACTCAGTGTAGCATCCTCTGAACTTTTCTAAAGAAGAAACATTCTTGCAGCAAATTGAACGAACAGCTAAATGGGCATCTTGAAACAACCAAGAGCATTGTTTTACAATTCCCAAAAATTCAACATAAGTACCGAACTTGAGCCCAGAAACAGCACTGCAATAAAACTTAAGTGAACTTATCCAACCATTGTACTTCAATGATACAACGTTCATTTCTTTTCATAAAATAATGCAACCTTTGAGTCAATGTGAGGCACACTGTGTGGAATCCGCTTATAAAATTTTAATCAGGAGCAACATTGGAATTCGGAGTGAAAAATGGGCACTGGGACCTAACTGATGGAAAACTGGGATAGTTGGCAGAGGTGAGTGGATTAGTAGTGAATTCGAATGGGGTGATAACTAATCATATACTTCACAGAATGTAGAAGGAGGCCATTGGCCCATTAAGTCTGTATCGATCACAATCCCACCCAGGCCCTATCCCCATAGCCCCATGCATTTATCCTAGCTGGTCCCCCTGATGCTAAGGTCAAATTACCATGCCCAGATTTAGCCTTTACTGTCCATTTATAACAAAATCCTTGTGCAAGAATTCATCATCTTACAACTTCATCTGAAAGCTAATCCTTCAAGGGAGTTATAAACTGGCAGCAGGTACCATGCATTATTCACTAGTTGCCATTAAGCTACATATTACATAATGAGATGAAGTTTTGTTTTATTAAAAAGTCATTAATAATCTCATTTACATAATAAAGATAGGGGTAATTTTGCAAGTCTCTGGAGCCTCAATAACAGAAAGCAAGATTCAGACCGTTGGGACTATCGTATTACGTACATGTACGCCCAGGATTCTCCCAGCTTGCTGCACTTTTTTGAGCATTTCAATATGATTAGCGGGCCTGGGATGATGTTCTCCAGGCCCGCTAATGTCTCTCCAAACCCCATCGGGAGTGGTTCCATCCGGCGGGGTTCACTACTGCTCCCCACTAATGGGGAACAGGTGCACTGAGCCCACTGAAGGGAACAGAGGCCACTGAGCCCTCCCCCAGGTGGTCTGGCATGCTGGCACTGCCCAAGGGGCAAACTTGCACTGTCCACTGGGCACTAATCAGTGCCAAGGCAGTGGAGCCAGGGGGAATGAGGCCTGCTGGGGGAAAGGGTCTATTGGGCAACGGGGAGCAATTGGTGGGTGGGGGGATCCCACTGCCGCTCTGCAATTGGGATCGGTGAGAGAGGGAGTGAGGAGGCAACTGAGGCTGGCTGTTGGGTGGGGGTTGCCTGGACTGCCGGGGTGGAGGGGAGGACAGGGCTGGCCATCGAGGTAGGATAAGTCAGGGCCACCGGGAGAGGTAGTGGGTTGGCTGGGAAGGGGGCAGGGGGTGGGGGATTGGGGCAGACCAAGGTAGAGGAGGGCATAGGGACTGGCCCAGAGAATTCTGGTAGGCCAGCACTCAGGGGGTGTGGGTGGTCGGAAGGCCAGCGATCAGGAGGTTGGAATTGGGAAGGCCATTGTACATGCCTCAATCCCCCCCCACCCTCCCCTACCCCTCTGGGCAGCATCAACCCCCTCCTACCCCCATGGCCAAACATATTGGAGATTGCACAGTGACCCACTCAGCGCTATGCTACCAGCCTCTCAGGCAGGTATAGGCTCCACCCAGCATATACCAGAGGGAATCACTGCACTGCTCTCTGCAATGTTCAGAGTGTTGGAGATTCATTCTGGTAAATATGTCTAAAAAAATCGGGAGGGCAATACTCCTGTTTTCCTGCACATTGGACACGTCAGAACACGGGAGAATTCCGGCCACATCTCCTCCGAATGCACTGAAACAGAAGGTTGATGCCCCTGATGTCATCCGTGTGCTGTAGGAATAGGAATTCATGGAATCCCTACAGTGCAGAAGGAGGACATTCAGCCCATCGAGTCTGCGCCAACAACAATCCCACCCCCGGACCTATCCCCACAACCCACACATTGACCCCACTAAGCCTTCCAAGCTACACATCCTGAGTCACTAAGGGGCAATTTAGCATGGCCAATCCACCTAACCCGAACATCTTTGGACTGTGGGAGGAAACCGGAGCACACGAAGGAAACTTATGCAGACACAGGGAGAATGTGCAAACTCCACACAGACAGTGACCCAAGCCAAGAATTGAACCGGGGTTCCTGGAGCTGTGAGGCAGCTGTGCTAACCACCGCACCACTGTACTGCCCCAAGGTAAAGTCACCATAGTCCCAAATGACCACAGACCGGTGGGGATTTAATGTGAGGGTCACCACACCTCAGGCAAGGGGCAAGATTGAGAAGGCGGGATCTTCATTAATAACCTCTGCCAATACGGGAATTGAACCCACGCTGTCGGTGTAGATCTGCATCGTGAACCAGCTGTCCAGCCAACTGAGCGACACCAACCCCAAAAATTCAGCACTGACTCTATACCTGGGATTTTTTATTCATTAATGGGACATGGGCATCACTGGCTGGCCATGCCCATCCCCAGTTGTTCTTGTTCAGAGGGCAGTTGAAAATCAACCACGTTGTTCTGGAGTCACATGTAGGCCAGACCAGGTAAGGACGGCAGATTTCCTTCCCTAGAGGACATTAGTGAACCAGATGGGTTTTTCCAACAACCAACAATGGTTTCATGATCATCAGTAGATTCTTAACTCCAGGTTATTTTTATTAAATTCAAATTCCACCATCTGCCATGGTGGGATTTGAACCCAGGTCCCTAAACACTAGCTGAAATTCTGGATTAATAGCCTAGCGATTATACCTCTAGGCCATCACTTCATTTTGGTGCTGCTGGTATTATTATTGTGCACAGTTTGAATGATTGCCAACCAAGTTGCTCACCTCACTCATCACCTCACTCACTGACATGTTTCCAACACTTGGCCTCTTTGTTCACTACCCAGTTCATTGCCGGTAAACAGCAAGGGCACAGGGCTGTGAGTGAGGGAGAGGCAGTGAGGGTACAGGGCTGTGAGTGAGTGAGAGGCAGTGAGGGTACAGGGCTGTGAGTGAGTGAGAAGCAGCGAGGGTACAGGGCTGAGAGTGAGTGAGAGGCAGCGAGGGTACAGGGCTGTGAGTGAGTGAGAGGCAGTGAGGGTACAGGGCTGTGAGTGAGGGAGAGGCAGTGAGGGTACAGGGCTGTGAGTGAGGGAGAGGCAGTGAGGGTACAGGGCTGTGAGTGAGTGAGAGGCAGCGAGGGTACAGGGCTGTGAGTGAGTGAGAGGCAGTGAGGGTACAGGGCTGTGAGTGAGGGAGAGGCAGTGAGGGTACAGGGCTGTGAGTGAGGGAGAGGCAGTGAGGGTACAGGGCTGTGAGTGAGTGAGAGGCAGTGAGGGTACAGGGCTGTGAGTGAGTGAGAGGCAGTGAGGATACAGGGCTGTGAGTGAGTGAGAGGCAGTGAGGGTACAGGGCTGTGAGTGAGGGAGAGGCAGTGAGGATACAGGGCTGTGAGTGAGGGAGAGGCAGTGAGGGTGCAGGGCTGTGAGTGAGTGAGAGGCAGTGAGTATACAGGGCTGTGAGTGAGTGAGAGGCAGTGAGGGTACAGGGCTGTGAGTGAGTGAGAGGCAGTGAGGGTACAGGGCTGAGAGTGAGGGAGAGGCAGTGAGGGTACAGGGCTGTGAGTGAGGGAGAGGCAGTGAGGGTACAGGGCTGTGAGTGAGGGAGAGGCAGTGAGGGTACAGGGCTGCGAGTGAGTGAGAGGCAGTGAGGGTACAGGGCTGTGAGTGAGTGAGAGGCAGTGAGGGTACAGGGCTGTGAGTGAGGGAGAGGCAGTGAGGGTACAGGGCTGTGAGTGAGGGAGAGGCAGTGAGGGTACAGGGCTGCGAGTGAGCAGGAAACAGTGAGAGTTGAGGGCTGTGAGTGAGTGAGAGGCAGTGAGGGTACAGGACTGTGAGTGAGAGGCAGTGAGGGTTTAGGAGCAAGATTATCAGTGAGGCAACGAGTGGGGTAGCCAGCAAATTGCAATCACAATCCCAGGATTTTTAACTAATATTTTGGTCTTCAATATTCTGTGAGGATTGCAACCCATAACCATGGTGAAAAGAAAAACACATTTTACTTGTTTCAATATTGTTACATTGATCAATATTGTGGATTCTCTGATTCTGTATCTGCAGTGACGTCACTGGCATTGTAGGTACATGCCTGGTGAATGCACCTGTAGTTGAGGTGACAGCAAACACAGCTTGTTCCAGCCTCTAACTGGCCACCCCTCCACACAGAGCTGTGGGAGAGGACACCTGTGTGACTATTTGTTTAAATGTCAGTGCCAGATTTCACTTCGCTCAACCTAATGATAAAGTTCCCCTTTGCCTTCACTTTCTGTGATGTGAGAAAGAAGTATTTTTCGCACAGCGAGTGGTTCAGGTCTGGAATGCCCCGCCTGGGAGTGTGGGTGGAGGTGCATTCAGTCAAGGCATTCAAGAAGGCATTAGGTAATTATTTGAATAGAAACAATGTACAGGGGTACGGGGAAAAGGCAGGGGAATGACATTATAGTCATGATACTCGTGTGAAGAGCTGGTGGAGACACAATGGACCAAAACACCTCTTTCTGTGCAGTCACTATTCTGTGATTTTTATCCTGTCAGACTGAATTTAATATCCTTTGTCACCCGCTCCAATCAGACTTGACTACCAAATGCATTTTCCCCTCCCCTCTCCGATGGGACTGTTTTACCCCAGGATTTCCTGATTCTCTCTTGCACCATCCCTCCCACCTGCATTCCTTCTCCCGCAACCAACAAGTGCAAAACTTTCCCATTTATCAAATCGCTGTCTAAATCCCCTGGAGCCCATTGAACACGAGGCTGTGATTTATGTATCCCCTCCAGTCGAGTATATCATATTCAGTTCTCACAGTGAGATCTGTATTGAGGAGACCCAATGCAGATGGCCACTTGGTCAAATGGCTCCGTTTTGTCTGCGACTGGAATCCTGAGCTCGTGTCACGTATCACTGCAATTCCCCATCTCTCTCCTACTCTGAACTCTCTGGTTTTTCACACAGTTGTAATGAATCTCAGCACAAGTTCATGGGAGTAGAATTGATTTTTCACTAGACCTCAAGCCAACTGTAGAACCACAGAATCTCTACAGTGCTGGAGGAGGCCACTCAGCCCATTGAGTCTGCACCGACTCTCCAAAAGAACATCTTACCGAGGCTCACTCCCGTGTCCCATCTCCGTAACCCCATGCATTTACCGTGGCTAACCCACCTAACCCACACATCTTTGGACACTAGGGGTCAATTTAGCATGGCCAATCCACCTAACTGGATTGCGGGAGGAAACCAGAGCACCTGGAGGAAACCCATGCAGTCAAAGGGAGAGCGTGCAACCTGCAGGTAGACATTCAGCCAAGGCAAGAATCAGACCCAGGACCCTGGAGCAATGAAGCAGCAGTGCTAACCACTGTGCCACCGAACTATCCTTTAACACCAATTTTAATAACTTCATACCTGATCTATAATTTTCACTTTCTCTTCTGCAGAAGGCATTTGTGAAGCAGGGAATTTATACCACCATTCTGGGAGGTGGGGTGAGGGGGGAAAAGAAGCCATTCACAGTGCTTTGTGACTCAAAATTATATTCCGCTCTTGAGTTGAGGTATATAATACAAAAACAAGGAGAGCACGCCAAACCTATGTGGGTAACTGTTTAAGCTTCAGCCAGAGGACTGTGTCTTATTCAATTCTTCATCCTTCTAGTTGGGTGTCAAGGCCTTAGAAAGGGTGGAATGGAGATTCTCTCGAATGGCATCTGGGATGGGAGACTTCAGTTACTTGAAGAAACTGGAGAGTTTGGGATTGTGTTGCTTAGATAATATTAGCCAATAGTAGCCTGGCCAACATGAATCCTGTAATCAACATCGCCAAGAGAACAGATCACTTGGTCACTATCATGCTGCTGTTTTTGGGCGAGAGTGCTGGAGTATGGCATTGAGATTCAGGATCAGCTATGATCATGTTGAATGGTGGAGCAGGTTCCAGGGGCCAAATGGCCTACTCCTGCTACCATTTTCTAAGTGAGGCCTTGCTATGTGTAAGTTGGCTTTCATTTTTCCTATATCATGATGTGGAGATGCCTGCATTGGACTGGGGTAGGCACAGTAAGAAATCTCACAACACCAGGTCAAAGTCCAACAGGTGATTCCAAATAAGCCTGTTGGACTTTAACATGGTGTTGTGAGACTTCTTCCTGTTCCTATATCATAACAGTGACTTCACTTCAACAAGTGTTTCATTGGCTGTAAACTGACTCGTCAGTTCAGCATGCTGTTTCTTTTCAGATTCTGGGATCATTCACCAGCTTCTCTGGGCTCCGGGTGCCACCAGGTTGTAAGGTTGTAAGGGTCTCTCACTAAGAGGTCTGGAAGCTTCTGCATTTGAATATTCTGACTTGGAAATATATCGCCGTCCCTTTGCAGTCGCTGGGTCAAAATCTTGGAATTCTCTCCCTAATGGCATCAACCCACAGCACGTGGATGCAGTATTTCAAGAAGGCGGCTCACCACCGCCTTCTCAAGGGCAACTAGGGATGGGCAATAAATGCTGGCCAGCCAGAGACACCCACGTCCCACAATAAAAAAATATGAACAGTTACATTCAACTGTACTCATAACTCCAATTAGAGCCCTACATCCATGCCCACTTCTCTCTGACTTTCTCTACACAGTCTACCATCATGTGACTCTCTGCCATCCTATGTGGGCAGTACTGTTCTCCAGGCCCAAATTAACTCTTGCTTTGCAGAACTATACGATACTACAGAACTTAGAGTGCACAACAAATGCACAGCTTGGATGGAAAGTAGATGATACCTATCTATAATGAAAAAAAGTAGGTGTATGCAGAAAGTGTGGAGTATGGTTAATGAGATGGCACATTCAGAGTGCTGGTACAGTTGTGACAGATAAGTAGCTGCCTCCTGTGCTTTAAGGAGTGACTTTCCCTTTGTGTTTAATCATTCCCTGCTTTGCACTTAAGCATGTTACGGGTTATGCTATTTCTCCTGACTGTTGGTAGCTCTGGGTGGAAATTTCTCTTGCCGCCCACCACAGGGATGGTGGTGGGTGGGACATAACCATGCAAAGGTGCGTTGACCTTGGGCGGGATTTTCTGGTCTTGGGGCAAGCGTGGCTGGAAAGATCCCACCCTCTGTATGGAATGCTCTCCTTCCCTTAATTTTTAAAACATTGTCCACCTGTAAAAATCTTCCCTGTTTTGGCAAAGGGCCCGTCTGGAATATTAATTCATCTGATCTCACGCCAGTGGGAGTGTTTCAGAATTTTTGACTAGTATTTTTGTTCCAGGTATTCACTGTTATCTTTAAAGTGGAGAGATATGAGGGAAATCGGAGCTTGTCAAAAGGAGAATATTGTGAGTCATGAATTCATTTCTCAAAGGCTCTTCAATCCACCCACACATTCTACATTACTCCCCAAGTAATGGCTTCTTGAAAAAATTGCCCTGCAGGCAGTTGTGAAACTAGCTGTGGGCTAAGTCGTTGTATGTGTACATAGCATTCCATCCTATTTGATGTTATTTCCAGCTCTTTCATATTTGTAAAAATGGTTGCAAAATTGCAATAGGCTTGTCGTGTTACCAGAAGACGTAGGGCACGGTGGTTAGCACTGCTGCCTCACTGTGCCAGGGACCCAGGTTCAATTCTGACCTTGGGTGACTGTTTGTGTGGAGTTCACCCCATGTCTGCGTGGGTTTCCTCTGGGTGCCCCAGTTTCCTCCCACAGTCCAAAGATGTGCAGGTTAGAAAGATTGGCTAAATTGACCCTCGGTGTCAGAGCAATTAATAGGGTAAATACGTAGTGTTACAGGGATAGGGCATGGGTGGCTCAATGGGCCAAATAATCCCCTTCTGCATTGTATGATTCCATGATAGGGCCTGGGTGGGATGCTCCGTCTGTAAGTTAGGTGCAGACTCGATGGGCCAAATGGCTTCTGGCTATACTGTAAGGAATCTATGATTCTAAGGAATGACTGGAGATTTTTATGATTTGTTTTGTAGTCAGCTACTGCAGGGGACAGTTTGCCAGTTAAGAAGCTGACACCTCACCTCAAAAAGAAAACCTACCACTTTTCTAAAGTGCATCGCTGCATTAAATAGAAAGCTGTTTAATGGCGAAGAGACAAGAATGTCCTCAAATGCAAAGGGCTCGCAGGTTACAAACTGCCTGCCCAATTTAGCTGGAAACCTGAGGAGAAAACTTCTCACACCAATTGTATGACAGATCAGAAAATTGTGAGCTTCAGCTTGTGAGTGACAGGCAGCCAAAAGTCAAGATGAGAACTGCAGCTCAAGGCGGGAGTCTCCTCTCTCAATTTCTGGAAAGGCAGCTTATCAGAATTAATTCTGATCCCTTATCGTCTCTACTTAGAGAGTTGGAGCAGTGTGAATGCGATAGATAATCGTTACAGCTTCAATAGAAACTTCTAAAACACTTTTTCCTAAGTTGTTCTATTAAACCCAAAGCCACTGAATTTAAGCCCTGCTTCACAAATCATTGGTATCTCGATGCAGAAAGGAAAAATAGGGTAAAAATGGTTGCTTATAGATAAGAGAGAAGTTGGTGCCCCATTTGTAGTGCACACACAGGTGACAATGATTTTAAAGTGAAATTGTTTGAGTATAATTTAGAGGAGAAATGTCTATCAATAAGACAGCGTCCAAAATTGCATACAATATTTTAACCACGGCCTAACCATTGCCTTGAACTTTGTCTGCCTCTTCAAAACCCCGGGTGGCACGGTGGCACTGCTGCGCCAGGGACCCGAGTTCAATTCTGGCCTTGGGTCACTGTCTGTGCAGAGTTTGCACATTCTCCCCGTGTCTGCATGGGTTTCACCCCACAGACCAAAGATGCGCAGATTAGGTAGACTGGCCATGCTCAATTGACCCCCCATAGTGTCCCAGGATGTGTAGCTTAGGGGGGGGTTAGCGGGGTAAATGTGTGAGGTTACAGCGTTAGGATCTGGGTGTGATATTCTGTTGAACAGTCGGCGCAGACTGTCAAATGGCCACCTTCTGCACTTGTAGGGATTCTACGATTCAAATGTCATTGCCCTTCTTTATAGTTTACCCACTGGCAGCTATATATTGAAGTAAAGTGAGAAGAGGCTGGATAAATTCAGTTTGTTCTCACTAGAACAATGGAATCAGATGCCCTTTCCTAGGGTAGAAAAGTCAAATACCAGGGGACGTAGGTTTAAGGCGCATGGGGAAAACTTTAGAGGGGATGTGCGAGGCAAGTTTTTTACACAGAGGGTGGTGAATGTCTGGAAGGTGCTGCCCAGGGAGGTAGTGGGAGCAGGTACGATAGTAGTATTTAAGGGGCACCTAGATGAATACATGAATAGGATGGGAATGGAAGGATATGGACTCTGTAAGTATATACGGTTTTAGTTTAGGCAGGCATCATGATTGGCACAGGCTTGGAGGGCCTTTACCTGTGCTTTACCATTCGTTGTCCTAATAACAGATGAGAAATTTGTTACTCCATGAACCAGCAGGCTCAAGATTGACCTGAAAGTAAACTTCGGGCTTAAACTCAATAACCACAACACTCCGGCCCTGTCTCCACAGATAGTTCGCCCAACTGGCAACTCAAATTTCAGGCTGCTTGACTTGCCGATGTCCGACAAGGGGCATACACGCAATGGGTCGTGCGAGGGCTGCTCTTGGATGTTGCTTCGAGAGTTGCCTAGTGCTTCACGTCGTTAGTGTACACTTAAACTGGACCAGCTGACGGGCAACACGACAGCTCAGTGACTATCACTGTTTGTTGTGCAGATACATGGATTTGAGCCAGTGTCTGTGGGAGTTTGCACATTCTCCCCGTGCTTGCGTGGGTTTTTTCTGGGTGCTCCGGTTTCCTCCCACACCCCAGCTCTTAGGCTGATTGGTGTTAACAAATTGTCCCTAAATTAGGCGTCCCTCAATCTGGTTATAATTCCTTTATTGTGGAGTCCAATAGGCGTAGACAAAGGTCATAGGTAGAAGAGGGCACTCACAATGTTAAAATGGCGGTGTGGGCTTGTTGGGCCGAAGGGCCTGTTTCCTGTGCTGTGTTGTTCTTTGTTCTTTGACTGTAACCATTAGATAATAGAGTAGAGGGAAGGTGAGCTGAGAGTGCGAGGTTGGCTGTCGGACTATCAGTGGCAGCGGCTGGCAGTTCTGTGGAGCACAGAAACAAAAACAAAATATAGTTCTTCCATCATGGCAGACTCCCAGGTCACCCACAGAGCAGGGAAATCTACATGAGGCAGGCCCAGCAAGGCAGAGATCACCTCAGGACAACCCAACTTCTTTGAGAGTTCCTCAGCATCAATCTGCATTTGCATAGCACCTTTAAGGGAGCAAACTGTCCGAAAACTCTTCAAAGAAAATTTGCCAAGTGCAGTGAATGGGCAAATGCAGTAGAATGTGGATAAATGTGGGGTTATCCACTTTGGCAGCAAAAGCAGATGGCCAGATTATTACCTAAATGGCTATAAATTAGAAAAGCGGGAGTGGAATGGACAACGAGACCTAGGTGTCCTTGTTTACCAGTTGCTGAAGGTAAGTGTGCAGATACAGCAGGCAGTAAAGAAGGCAAATGGTATGTTGGCCTTCATAGCGATAGGATTGAAGTAAAGCAGCACGCATGACTTGCTGCAATTGTACAGGGCCTTAGCGGGGCCACATCTGGAATATTGTGTGCAGTTTTGCGCTCCTTATCTAAGGAAGGAAGTTCTTGCTAGTGCAGAATAAAAGCAAATAACTGGCTGATGCTGGAATCTGAAACCAACAGAGAAAACATTGGAAAATCTCAGCAGGTCTGGCAGCATCTGTAAGGAGAGGGAAGAGCTGATGTTTCGAGCTCTGATGAGCCTTTGTCAAAGCTAATAGATATAGAAAGTGGGAGAAATCTTTACTGCAGAGTGAGGGAAAAAAGATGAGTCTTAGCTATAGAAATCAGGAGAATAAGTGATGGGAGAGGTGTTGAGTATGGTGGAGGAGGCTGCTGTTTGGCTATTCACACCCTTTATTCTCTCTGTGGATAGTTATAAGAAATCTTTTCTCTTGGTTTTTGTAGCTATGACTCATTTTTCATTCCTTCACCCTGCAGTATAAGTATCTCCCACTTTTAGTTTTGACAAAGGGTCATCTGGACTCGAAACGGCAGCTCTTTTCTCTCCTTACAGACACTGACAGACCTGCTGGGATTTTCCAGCATTTCCTCTTTGAGATCTTGCTAGTGCAGTTAAGGTATACTAGGCAGATCCTTGGCGTGGCGGGACTGATGTATGAGGAAAGATTGAGTCGGTTAGGATTGCACTCGTTGGAGTTCAGAACAATGGGAAAGGTTCACGCAGAAACTTGTAAAATTCTAACAGGGTGAGTCAGGATAGATGGAGGTAGGATGTTCCCAATTATGGGAGAATCCAGACCAGGGGTCATCATCTAAGGATAAGGATAAACTACTTTTAGGGCAAAGATGAGGAGAAATTTCTTCATCCAGACAGTGAGGCTATGGAATTTGCTACCACAGAAAGCAGTTGAGGACAAAATATTGTGGCCACAATTTTCTGGCCATTCACCACCTCTGCAAGAAAGGAAGGAAAATTTGGCACTCAGCCACAACTCTGTTCATTGCAGCGTAATCAGAAAATCCTGCTGGCATGAAAATCCACCCAGTATGTATTTAAGAAGGAGTAAGATATAGCTCTTGGGGCTAAAGCGATCAAAGGATATGGAGGGGAGGCAAAATGATGCTATTGAATTGGATTGATCAAAGTGAATGGTGGAGCAAGCTCGAAGGGCTAGGTGGCTTGCCTCTGTCCCTACTTTCTTTGTTTCTCTCCACAGAAAAAAACATGAAGACTGATGACCAAAAGCTTGGTCAAAGAGGTAGTTTTTATGGAGCATCTAAAAGGAGGAGAGGGGAAGTGGAAGCAGGGAAGTTTGCCAGGGAATTCTAGAGCTGAAGGCACAGCTGCCACTGTGGGACAAGTCAAACCAGGAATGCTGGAGAGGCCGGATTTGGAGGAGTCCACAGAGTTCTCAGAGGGTCGCTGAGCTGGAAACTGTTACCGTCATCAGGAAGGATCAGGCCATGGAAGAATTTGAAAACAAGGATGAGAATTTTAAATGTGAGGCATTGTTGGTTTGGGCATCGATGCATGGGCAGTGAAAACAGTGCTGATTGGTGAATGGGATTCAACAAGGGCTTGGAATAGGAGAGCAAAGTTTTGGATGAGCTCAAGTTTACAGAACATGCAATCAATCAGAAGACCACTGAAAGTCCTCTCATTAGAATACAGCACTGGGTGCCTAAGGCCTGGCCTAGAGACTGTCATTACAGCTGGAAATTGTCTGAAGTCAATCCAGTATTGGACATCTTCAAGGTGCAGGACACAGTTTTATGATATCAGTTTTTTCTACTGCAAACTATTGGCTCAGTTTAATGATGCACGTTCAGAGGCTTCATTGGTAAATGAAAATGGGTTTATTTACAATGATACTGAAGAGTTGCATGTTTGCGAAGTAACTGCCCTAAGAGAGCTCCTCCCCTTGGGGTGATTCCTTATTCTGAGTCCCGATTGGTCACCTAGGCCAGGTGACCTTTTGTGTGATTGCCCCTTTAAAGATCAATCTGCCGAGTAAGGGTCACATGACTCAGGGAACCAATAAGGTAGCAGAGTGGGGAAATACCCTGGTAAGTGCAGACTCTTGTACTCAGAGTCATCTCAGGAGCTGATTGCAGCCACGGGGTTGCAAGCCTCTGTATAATTTTAACCCGTAAATAAACAAGTTGTGTTTTCCCTAAACTGGGACCAAGCACCTTTACACTGTCATTCTGCCATGTTGCCCTTAAAGGGGACAACCACCACAAGCAGCTTTCTTCCTGAAATCTCAAGACCTGTGATGTTTTTCTTTGTGTTTCTGCTCCCATATCCTGTTTTATTAAGGTGGATGAGGACTTTATCATTTAAAAACAGTCCAAGCACTGCCGATCCTAGGTTTATGTAGCTCCTCCCCCTCCATCCGTGCCCATCCCCCCACTGATTTGATTCTACTCTGTACGCATGAAACTCCCTTCCTTCACTCCCCCTTGCCTTCCCCATATGTCACAGAGCCATCTGACACCCAAGGCATAGTTTACACCTCTTCATCGGATGCTGCATCCCAACATACTCACCGCGATAAAAGGTTATGCAGTTCGAACTCACCTCATCCTTCAAAATCAGTTCCATCCTTAGAACCATAAAATCCCTACAGTAAGAAGGAGGTCATTCAGCCCATCAAGCCTGCACTGACCACAATCCTACCCAGGTTCTATCCTCGTAACCCCACACATTTACCCTGCTAATCCCCCTGCCAGTAGAGTCAATTTAGCATGGCCAATCAACCTAACCCGCACATCTTTGGAGTGTGGAAGGAAATTGGAACACCCGCAGGAAACCAGTACAGACATGGGGAGAATGTACAAACTCCACACAGACAGTGACCCAAGGTCAGAATTGAATCTGGATCCCTGGCGCTATGAGAGAGCAGTGCTAACCACTGTGCCATCTGTGCACAGCGTGCTTAGATGCACACATTACAGCAGGGGGGCATTGTTATCCACCTCCACACACACCCTGCAGCCCAAAACAGATAACCAATGGTGCTGGAGGCAAGAAACAGCTGTTTTTTTGCCAATGTATAATATTTTGGAATAAGTCCACTCCACTGTGCTACTCCTTAAAGCTTTTTGCATAGAGGACCTGACCCAGCACCACTCAGCTCCTCCAGGCAGTGAGGTGAGGGTGGATGGAGCCCAGCGTCCGATTAGACAGAAGTTCACATGGCTGCGATGTTTCACTTTCCCCTTCACCTCCCCCACATTGGCAAAACTGACTCTAAAATCTCCTCACTGTACTCTTCAAGTTAATGCTTTTTTGTTTGGAGGGCGCAGTTATTGTGGCCATGCGAGAGCACAGCTTTAATTTGTTTCCTTTGACTTTGCTCTACACAACATCAGTTGCTTAATTAGACCTTGAGGCAATGTACCCAATCGCTGAGCTTTGTAAACACTCTGGCTCTGCTGAAGAAATGAGGAATTGATTGGGAAAAAAACCCTATTCAGAGTTTCAGTGTCAGATTAGTTTTCATTGCCAAAATAACTGTTTATTTGGTGTCATAATCCTTCCTTTATTTTCTATCAGCAGAGACATTATTAGATGCACTTGGCCGGATCTATACTTTGAATGGCTCTAATCCACACATCTGCATTGTTCCCCTTTGTGTCTCAGGCTGAACCTCATTCCCCTCATTCTCCGATTCTTTAATCGCGTCACTTTTGTCGATATTTCACAATCAGCAGCCTCGACTGTCAAAGGCTGAGTTCCGCTTTGAAACATGCTCCAAGCGACAGATATCAGCAGATGTCACATTGCAGCGTGTCTTTCTGTAGTTCAGTCCTGGCTAACTTGCATTTGTGACTGTGACGTTGCTCTTACCCCTAAATTTAAGCTCTTACTGTTGCCAGGCCTTATTCTGCATTTTTGGAAGTGATGATTGCCACAGGTAAAGAATGCATCTATACGGCAGTTTTCATAACCACAGGCTGTCACAAAGCACCTTTACAGTATAATCACCGGACAGGAGAGACTAGAGCCAATTTGCACACAGTAAGTTCCCACTATCAGCAATACGACTTTCATTATCCATAAATATCTAACCTACACTTTGGTAAGAAATGGAAAATTGTGCAGGGCTGTGTGGACTGGAGAATAGAACAAATTGGGTCCCAGTTTTTTAAAAGTCTGTACCGTTGCAATGGGCTGAAAAGTCTCCTTCTTTTGTTACAATAAGATTGTTATAAGTCTGCCTGACAGAAAGCCTGGGTGGGTCGATTTTTGGAGCTTCAAGGGGAAGCATTCTGTTTTACTGGAAGAAGGTGCACTTGGAGACTGTTACGTATGTCGGGGCATAGCCCCTGTAAGGGAGCAGGTCGTGTGACCGGGGTGTGGGTAGGCTGGCCGGGAACCGCCCTGAGAGGGCAGTTGGCATTTGGAGTGTGGAGTGGGTAGACAGAATAAAGATCAATGTTCCCTGAAGCCTGAAGGGGCTCTGTTGATGCAAAGGAATTTAACAGAGACAATGGCAGAAATTTGTGTGCAAATAGAACGTAAGCCTCCAACTCTCCAAAAGAGTGTTGAGGATGCTGTGTCCTTACGTCACAGTGCTTTCATCTTTTGTAACAGTAGACATCTTAAAACATGAAATCAGGTGGTGTTAACCTTTCAACTATTAACTAAAAGTTCAAATTTCCTTTCGTTTAAATATCTCTCTCCGAGAAGTTGTAACATTTTGCAGCAGCCTTTATGTAATGACCATCTGATCTGTTTTTTAAGTGTTGGTTGAGGGATAAATGTTGTAGAGATGCCGGCGTTAGACAGGGGTAATCACAGTAAGAAGAGGACACTCATAGCTACCCTATTCTCCTTTGAAAGAGTTTCATGGAATCATTTTCTTGAGAGAGCAGGCATGGTCTCGGCTCAATATCTCACCCAAATGGTGGATCGGGCAGCTCAGTGGTTAGCACTGTTGCCTCACTAAGTCAGGGAGCCGGGTTCGATTCTCAGCTTGAGTCACCATCAGTGTGGAGTTTGAAACCCATTCGTGTGGGTTTCCTCTGGGTGCCCCGGTTTCCTCCCAAACGATGTGGTGGTTCGGTGCACTGGCCATGCTAAATTCTCCCTCAGTGTACCTGAACAGCAACTGAGAATGGCGATTAGGGGATTTTCACAGTAACTTCATTGCAGCGTACTTATGACACTAATACATAACTTTTATTCTCAGTCTTGAAATCAATCATGTATATGATAGTATTTAGAATTTTAGGATTGGCATTATATCAAGAGTAACTTATTGATTTCTTTAAAACAAATTTGGAGATAGGTAAATCTTTGCCATTGTTACTGAGAAATTGCCTATTACTTGACAGAGATATGAGAGGGGTAATATCGGCAGTAGTTGACTACAAGACTACCCTGAGCACTGATCCCAGCTTGCGCAGGAAATGGACAGAAAAAGAATCCAGTTCATCAGTTTCAAGAAATAGGTATCTAAACACCCCCACAGATAAAACCTTGAGAAATAAAATTAATCTGAAAATAATAAAAGTTTGGAAAAGTAATACACTTGGCAGGAACACTGTGAATACCTAACAACTATGGAGCAAATTTTGAAGCTTTAGCTCCCCTTGAGGTATTGTAGCCTGTCACCAAATCACAGTGTGAAAATGTAAATCAATATGTTTAAGAAATGATTCCACAATCTCAGGATCCCTGCAGACTGTGGCCCCTCTAGAGAGTGCGCAAACTGTAAGCCTGGGATTTTCTATCTGTTAGTATTAATGGATGGAAAATCATAGACTGTACACTTGTGTTCCTGCAATTTCCTCTAATGTATTCTATGGGAGCATTGTCTCCTCCTTGGGAGTGCTGGATCCAATAATCACCCCATTTGTGTTTTAAGGAGGTCCCTGTGAAAAGGCTCAGTAATGGTTTATAGTCGAGTGTGTTCACTACTCGATCTGGAGGGGCAGATTTGAGAGCAACAGTCTTGCATGTGCTCACTCACAGGAAAGACACAGTGCCACTTTTGTTTCCCAGTGCAGGGTGAAGGCCATACAGGTCAGCAATGCCAGAGAAACAGCAACCATGGCCATTATTGGCCCATTATGTTGCCTCACCAAATATGATTTGCCATTGACAACCGGAGAGACACCCAACTCATTACTGAAACATGATGAAAGCTCATTACAGAAGTTTAGCTACTCCTGCTACTACACAGTGGCAAGGATAATGGGTAGGATCGGTGATTCTTTTTATTATTGTTACTTAGTTAGCTACAGCCCCCATGATTACACTCATGGTGCCAAGGTCTTATCCTATCTTTTTTTTAGTTCCTGGGACATGGGTGTCTCTGGCCAGCATTTATTGACCATCCCTGATTGAACCTTCGGCGGGGCAGTTAAAAGTCAAGCCCTGATGAAACGTCATCCAGAAACGTTGCCTCTGTTCCCTCTCTCTCCACTGATGCTGTCAGACCTGCAGAGATTTTCCAGCATTTTCTGCTTTACTTCAGATTCCAGCATATATTTTATCATTATCACATTGATGTGGATCTGGAGTCACGTGTAGGCCAGACCAAGAAAACGTAGCAGATTTCCTTCCCTAAAGGGTTATTAGTGAACCAGGCGGGTTTTTACAACAATTGATGGTTTCATGGTCATCATTAGACTTCTAATTCCAGTTTTTATTTCATTAAAATTTCGTCATCTGCAGTGGCGGGATTTGAACACAGGTCCCCAGAACATTACTCTGCATCTCTGGATTACTAATCCAGTGACAATACCTGTATGCCACCATTATACATTACTATAAAGAAATGACCTGCATTTACATAGCACCTTTCATGGCTGCCAAGCTTCCCAATGAACTTTACAACTGGTGAAGTGCTTTTGAGGTACAGTTGCTGTTGTAATGGAGGAAAGGTGGATGTCAATTTGCACAGAACAAACTCCCACAATAGCAATGTGATAACGAGCAGATCATTTTTTCCATGGTTCATTCAGTGATCATAGAATCCCTACAGTGCAAGGTCCAATACAGCATCCCAAAAAGCCTTACCCCGGTAGCCCCATGTATTTATCCCGCCAATCCTTCTAACCTACACATCCTGGGACAATTTAACATGGCCATTCCATCTAATATGCACATCCATGGAGAAAACCAAAACCCACGCAGACACGAGGAGAACATGCAAACTCCACTTAGACACCCAAGGCTGGAATCGAACCCGAGTCCCTGGCGTTGTGAGGCAGAAATACTAACCACTGTGCCGCCTCAAGCAGCACCTGGACTGGGACCTGAACCCTGGTCTCTCGGAATAAAAGACTGAAGCTCTACCGACTGAGCTAGCCAGGCTGGTCCCAGAATAATGCTGACCAGGCTACCAGGATAACTTTGTCGTTTTTCTTCATTATCCTGCCATTAAATTTTTACATCCCTCCAAGAGGGCATGTGTTTAATATTTCAGACGAAAGGCAGCACCACCAAACATGCAAAACTCCATTGGTACTGCACTGGGGAATCAGCCATGATTTATGTACTTGAGGCCTGGAGAGGGATTTGAACCAACAGGTAAGGATGCATTAACTGGCACGCAGTCACACGGTTACTGCAGTCTTTTAAAGCCATAGACCTCAACTGCGTATTAATGTACAAATCAGAAAAAAGGAATTGGCACTTCTTTTCTTTTCAAGAAATAGATTGACCAAGTCAGTATGATTACAGACGTTTGTTATTTAATAATCATCACTTTTTAATATTTTTTCCCTCTTTGTTTCCACTACTTTTCTCCCCCTTATTGATGAAGCAGTTGAAGATTGTTGGATCTAGGACACTACCCTGAGGGACTCCTGCAGATATGTTCTGGAGTTGAGATCTGATCCTCCACAACCACAACTATCTTCCCATGTGCTCAGTATGACTCCAACCAGCGGAGAGTTTGCCTCTCCTAAGTATTATGTGCACTAACAATCCACAGGTGACCTATCCAAGTGACTGTTCATCAGATGAGCTGGGATGTCATTATTTGACCACATTATCGGCCCAGCCTGACCCTATCGTCAGCTGATGTGCACATCTGGCGCCGGAGTGTAACAAGAAGCTAGAAGCTAGAATAAGAACATAAAAAATAGCAGCAGGACTCGGCCATCTGAAACCTCAAGACCACTCCACCAAACTGACCATCATAGCATCATTGAATCCTACAGTGCAGAAGGAGGCCATTTGGCCCATAGATTCTACACTGACCACAATTTCACCCAGGCCCTATTCCCCCTAAACCCATGCATTTACCCTAACTTGTCTCCCTGACACGAAGGGGCAATTTAGCATAGCCAATCCACCTAACCCACACATCTTTGGACTGTGGGAGGAAATCAGAGCACCCGGCAGAAACCCATGTAGACACGGGGAGAATGTGCAAACTCCAGACAAACAGTGACCCAAGCCGGGAATCAAACCTGGGTCCCTGGCGCTGTGGGACAGCAGTGCTAACCACTGTGCCGCCCATCACCGCTGTTTAACCTCATCTCCACTTTCCTGCTTGGTCCCCTCATCCTCGCTGTGTTTAAGGCTCCAAAACCCATCAATCACTGCCTTGAATATATTGAATGACAAAGTGTCTGCAGCCTTCTGAGGCAGTGGATTCTAAAGATGATTTTCCCTTCCTCGGGATAGAGTCAATTAAGTTAATCATACTTTTCCTCCTAAAGCATAGGGCTCAGTGCAAAATTGGGATTGGGGTTGAGATCTTGGCATTGACAACTTACTGTCCCAACCAGAGCAGCCAATGATGGAGTTGATCGGATGTCATCTCTTTTGTTTAAAAAAATATGACTTCTTGTAAAGTTGAAGTCACACCAGTGGTTTTTCTTTATTCATTTCATGGGAGATGTGTGTCGCTGGCTGGCCAGCATTTATTGCCCATCCCTAGTTGCCCTTGAGAAGTTGGTGGTGAGCTGCCTTCTTGAAACTTTGCAGTCCATATGCCGTGGGTTGACCCACAATGTCATTAGCGAGGGAATTCCAGGATTTTGACAACTGTGAAGGAATGGCGATATATTTCCAAGTCAGGATGGTGAGTGGCTTGGAGGGGAACTTGAAGGTAGTGGTGTTCCAATGTATCTGCTGCCCTCGTCCTTCTAGATGGAAGTGGTGGTGGTTTTGGAAAGTGCAGTTAAGGGTATTTGGTGAATTGCTGCAATGCATCATGTAGATAGTACACATTGCTGCAACTGAGCATCTGGGGTGGAGGGAGTGAATGTTTGTAGATGTGGTGCTAATCAAGCAAGCTGCTTTGTCCTGGATGGTGTCAAGCTTCTTGAGTGTTGTTGAAGCTGTACCCGTCCAGGCAAGTGAGGAGTAGATGGGGGACATGCTCTGGGGAGTCACGAAGTGAGTTACTTGCTGCAGTATTCCTAGCCTCTGACCTGCTCTTGTAGTCATTGTGCTTCTGTGGTGAGTTCTGTTGAGTTTCTGGTCAATGGACGTTGACAGTGGGGGATTCAGTGATGGTAGCATCATTGAATTTCAAGGGGCGGTTGTTACAGTGTCTTTTATTGGTGATGGTCATTATCTGGCATTTGTGTGGCTTGAATGTTACTTGTGACTTGTCAGCCTAAGCCTGAGTACCATCCAGATCTTGTTGCCTTTGAATATGGACTGCTTTAGTATCTAAGGAGTCATGAATGGTGTTAAACATTGTCCAATTATCAGTGAACATCCCCACTTCTGACCTTATGACGGCAGGAAGGTCATTGATGAAGCAGTTGAAGATTGTTGGGTCTAAGACACTACCCTGAGGGACTCCTGCAGAGATGTGCTGGAGTTGAGATGACTGATCCTCCACAACCACAACTATCTTCCCATGTGCTAGATACAACTCCAACCAGCAGAGAGTTTGCCCTGTCAAAGCTCTGGCAAGGGAGAATCAATGATCAGGCAGGTTGATCTCTCTGACTCGGGTAGAGCCAATGATCAGGATAGTCAACGAGGTTTAACTGAGGTGTTGCTTGATGCAATTTTTCAAAGCCATCTCGGCCTCTTGACTAAGATGAAATGTCAGTTCAAGCCCAAGATGGGATGCAATGCTTCATTTTGTCAGCTCGAAAGTTGTTTGTCTCCCTCGTGAAGGCAAAGAATTGGATTCAATTGGGATGGAATAAATAAAAAAGTTGAACTAAAGTCAAAGATAAAAAAAATTGATCACCCATTATTGCAATATCTCAATTATAACAACAGATCAATGTGTGATTGACATATTCGAGATAATTCTCAAGAAATGACGTTCATTTGGGCCTACCGTGTCCAGTTCTGGTCACCACACAACCCAAAGGACGTGGAGACTTTGGAGAGAGTGCAGAAAAGGTTTACCAGGATGTTGCCTGGTATGGAGGGTATTAGCTATGAGGAGAGATTGAATAAACTGGGATTGTTCTGCCCTGGAAAGACGGAGACAGAGGGGCGACCTGATAGGATTTTGTAAAATTGAGAGGTATTGATAGCTGAACAGTTGGAAGATTTTTTCCCAGGGCAGAAATGACAATTACAAGGGGGCACAAGTTCAAGATAAGCAGGGAGGGGGCCTGGAATGCAGTGCCAAGTGAGGCAGTTGAGGCAATTACGTTAGCCACATTTAAGATTTATCTTGATAAACATATGAACAAACGGGCAATAGAGGGATAAAAGCGATTGATTTAGATAGGTAAGCGTGATCAGCACAGACTTGGTGGGCCGAAGGGCCTGTTTCTGTACTTTATTTCTTGTTTATTTATTGTTCTTTATTTCTGCTGTCCCTTTATTCTATCGCAGGTTTATTTGTTTTCCTGCTTTCCCCTGAGACAGGTTTCCGAGCTGGGTTTAAAATGTCAGTGTTGAGAGTAACCACATTAAAATGCCTCACCAATCTCCTTCAATAAAATGAGATCTAACTACATAAATAAAGATCCTCTGCTCTCCCCTGAAGAGAGGGTCAATCTGCATAGAGTAAATGCATTTTCAGGAGCCAGCTATTTTGAATCTATCTGTCACTCAATTTTGAATAAGTGTGATGGGGGCACTGAGGGCAGCCTGGAAATAATAAGCTGGAAAATGAACCAATTCAAAAATCAAGAGCCTAAGTGACCTGACAAGTGACAACAAGATGCCATCTAACGCATAATGTCCTTTCTCGTAGCCTTCAGATCATATCAATAATACAATATTTAATACATCGTGTCTATTCACTGTGCAATTTCAGAAATGCTGCATCCAACTTGAGGCGAAGCTGGCTAGCCGACCACAACAGTTAGAATAGAACCCTACAGTGCAGAAAGAGGCCCTTCGGCCCATCGGGTCTGCACCGAACACAATCCCACCCAGGCCCTACCCCCCATATCCCTACATATTATACCCACTTATCCCTCTAACCTACATATCCCTGGACACTAAGGGGCAATTTCTTAGCATGGCCAATCAACCTAACCAGCACATCTTTGGACCGTGAGAGGAAACCGGAGTACCCGGGGGAAACCCACGCAGACACGAGGAGAACGTGCAAACTCCACACAGACAGTGACCCGAGCCAGGAATCGAACCCAGGACCCTGGAGCTGTGAAGCAGCAGTGCTAACCACTGTGCTACCGTGCCACCCAAACTGGTGTTCCAATGCTTGATGCGTACAAGAACACCAGCAGAAACATACTCAGTAAATGTGCCTGACCTGGTAGAAGGACTCGTTATTTTGAAAAGTGTTGGTTGGTTTGAGACAGCTATCTCAACTTGGTGAGTCCTTATAGTTTTAAGTTTATTTATTAGAGTCACAAGTAGGCTTACATTAACACTGCAATGAAGTTAGTGTGAAAATCCCTTCGTTGTCACACTCTGCCACCTATTTAAGGTGCACTGAGGAAGAATTTAGCACAGCCAATGCACCTAACCAGCACATCTTTCAGACTGTGGAATGAAGCTGGAGCACCCAGAGGAAACCCACACAGAGACAGGGAGAACATACAAACTCCACACAGACAGTGACCCAAGCTGGGAACTGAACTCAGGTCCCTGGTGATGTGAGGGAGCAATGCTAACCACTGTGCTATCCTTATAAGTGAATATGATAGCACTGGTGATTAGAAATTTCCATTCTGGGTGCCCATCAAACAATTCCTTCTCAAGTCTAGCACAGACTGCAAAAAACTGCAAAGGGATGTGAATGAAGCCCAGTCCATCACGCAAACCAGCCTCCTATCCATTGACTCTGTATACACTTCCTGCTGCTTCAGAAAAGCAGCCAGCATAATTAAGGACCCCATGCGCCCTGGACATTCTCTCTTCCACCTTCTTCCGTCAGGAAAAAGATACAAAATTCTGAGGTCACGTGCCAACCGACTCAAGAACACTTCTTCCCCGCTGCCATCAAACTTTTGAATGTACCTACCTCGCACTAAGTTGATCTTTCTCTGCACCCTCGCTATGATTGTAACAGCCTGTACTCTCTCCTTTACGAACAGTATGCTTTGTCTGTATTGCGTGCAAGAAATAATACTTTTCATTGCATACTAATACGTATGACAATAATAAATCAAATCAAGTCAAATGAAAACAAATTAAATTAAATCAGGAGAGATGAGAGAAGCTATGATTACTCTCTCCAGGACCGAGAAAGTTACAGGGAGACAGAGCAGGTAGGTGTTCAATATTATAAGGAGTTTAGACAGTGACTGAGGAGAAACCTTTGTCCACTGGCTGCAGTGGCCACTACTACAGGAAAACATCACCAACTGCACCAAGGCAAGACAACATGGCGCAACAATGTTCTCCAATCAATGATCTAAGTAGATCTACTAAGTGTGATTTCTGATGTGATGCCCAGACCATATAGAAAATAGGTTGAAAGAATACTAATTCACATCACAGTCCTTAGAAGCAGAGAATGCACCACCACCACTCTCGGCCCACACCAGTGTTTTATTTCACTTTCCCAGTAACACTGATTCATAGTTTGAGTGGCCAGATGGTCAATGGCCTGAATAGGTTATTTCTTGGGCTATTAATATTCAAGTTCATGCAGGTCAGATCAAGTAGACAAAATAGCTTCACGGTAACACGGAAAACCATTCAAAAAATGCAATTTGGCCTCTAGGAGATGGCATAACTATGAGGCAGCTTCCTTTGTGAGATAAAATCTTTCATTTGATTTACTATAGTCACATGTATTGGAATACAATGAAAAGTATTGTTTCTTGCGCATTACATAGGGGAGTAGGAAAGGAGAGGGTGTAGAATATAGTGATATAGTCACAAAAAGGCTATAGAAAAAGAATAGTTTAATATATGGTGGGTCCATTCAAAAGTCTGATGGAAACAGGGAAGAAACTGTTGAGTCTGTTGGTACGTGACCTCAGGCTTTTGTATCTTTTTCCCAATGGAAGAAGATGGAAGAGAGAATGTCCAGGGTATGTGGTCCCCTGTAATGTAGCCAGTAGCAATCACCCCAGTAAATATGAGCCCTGTAGTAAGCAAACTGTGCTTCCACCTCCAAAATTCAGACAACCATTGCAAGTTCTATTTGACTCTTTGGGAGGAGGTGGAACAGCAGCGGGAAGGAAGGTAGTTTGAAGAAGCGGGCTTGGAATAAAAAAACTTTGCAATGCAGAGCTGAGCAATGCCAAAAACAAATGCATCAGTGAAAATGCAAATAATGGAATTTAGTGAACAAAAATAAAAGCGATCTTTCCAACCAGAAATTATAAACTGCTACTCAGCTGTCAAAACCTTACTCTAACTGGAGCAGTCACACATTGCTGCAACTATTTCAGGCAGGCAGCATGATTAACTGCATGAAAAGAAACATTGAAAATAGCAGGAAGGTGATTTAAGTATTCTTTCAAGGTTTAATGAAACTTGAGCTCTGACAAAGGGTCATCTAGACTCAAAGCATTGGCTCTACTCTCTCTCCACAGATACTGTCAGACCTGCTGAGACTTTCCAGGATTTTCTGCTTTTGTTTCAGATTCCAGCATCCACAATATTTTGCTTTTATTGTCAGAAGACTTGTGATAGGCACCAATGCAGTTGCCAATAAACTGTTTTCCTTTATCATCACCATAAAATGATGCACTAAATATTTTAAAAAGTTTACTTATTAGTCACAACTAGGCTTATATTAACACTGTACTGAAGTTACTGTGAAGATCCCCTAACACACTCCAGTAGCTGTTTGGGTACACTGAGGGAGAATTTAGCATGGTCAATGTGCCTAACCAGCAGATCTTTTGGACTCTGGGAGGAAACCGGACCACCTGGAGGAAACTCATGCAGACACGAGGAGAGTGTGCAAACTCCACACAGACAGTGACCCAAACCGGGAATCGAACCTGGGTCCCTGGTATTGTGAGACAGCAATGCCTTTGTGCTGCCCCTACCAGTCTAACTATAGAGTGCTTTGGTGCCACCCACATGAGAAAAACCTCTATATAGGAGGCCTGGCAACTGCCTCACTCAGGATAATCCCATTTTTCAGAGGGATATTTAAATAACTTCTATTTCAATGCTGCAAACTAAAATTCCCCCGAGGTGCTTCACAGGAGCGTTGTCAGATAAATTGAATGCAGCCAAATAAAGACATAGTGACATGGGGGCCAAAAGCTTGGATAAATAAGTAGGTTTTCGGGAGCACCTTAAATGAGGCAATAGGTGGGGAGATTTAGGGATTGAGTTGCTGAACGTAGAACCTAGAAATATTAGGGACAAAGTAGAAATACCAAATATCGCTGAACTGGCTACTTTGCAAGCTTAGCTTAAATCCTTCATCAGGTAGAATTGTCTCCTTATCACACAAGACTATCTAAAGCTGGGAGGGAGGCAAGTTTCCATACTGACCCACCAATACCTAAGCGTAGCTGTAAAGATATCATAGCTCTTTTTGCTTACCAAGGCATAGTGTTTTTAAAATTGTGTTATGCATTTTATATGCTACTATACGCGCAAGTACCAGCAGAAGGAGTCTACTAAGAAGAGCTAATGAAAGGTCTATGCTCAACAACTTTTCCCATTTTAATTCTAAATGTCTTTAATTGAATATGTAACTGTTTTTGTCCCAGGCAGTTTACACTAGGGCAAGGAGGAGACTGGCAGCTGGATAATTCACCACAGGACTCAAGGTATTACCTTCCAAACCACGTATATAGATTCTTTCTGGGTGCTTTTATCACCTTTTCACTGCATGAAGAAATTATTACTAATATGCATGTGAGTTGCAGTGGCTTCCTGACCATGCAGCAAAATACATTACAGCCATTAAACCATGTGGCTGAATCTTGAAGGATGACACTACTAGGCGACTGGGTCAGACCCCAGTCTGGGTCTTACCAATGTGTGTCCCTAGCTAGGTGGAGCATTTGTCTGAACAGCAGCGGTGGAATAGTGAGCTAATCAGAGTTAGGTGCTAGCAGCTCTGATCACTGCCAAACCGCAGCCTAAGCAGCAAACGTATATACCAGTAGGATTAATATCCCGATAGGACTGTGCTGATGTATAATGTATCTAATAACATGGATTGAGATTTCTGACACGTAGGCGAGTTAATGTAGAAAGACTGTATGAATCTCTCGGGAGTTTGCTCTTTCTCTGCTGGATAAGAAACATAATATGTCTTTTTATGCCTGCTGCAAGATAGTTGCATGATTATTTCAAAATTTGTTCATTCAGTCACTAAATTAAACTCTGGCACTTTCATTTTTGATTTCTTTTAAGCTAGTATACCTCATACAGAAAATGTAATCGAATCTAAAAGTGCAATAAAGATGAGACTATTAACATGAAAGCCAACGGTGAGGCGGGTAGATTTCCACATCAGAATAATTGACTATTAGTCAATGATAAAACTACAATTTAATAATGGTCCAACTGCGATAGGTGTGTTTATATATTGAATCATTAAAGGCATCAACGGAAGGGTTTTACCAATGCTAATCATTTTTGCAAACAATTTGATTCTGTTGGTCAATAGCAAATAGTTTGACAGTTAATTTTAGCAGAACTCTGCTACTTACAATGCAAATAAATGGAAAAGAAAATGGAATATTTTGATTGAAATGTTTTCTCTTCCCATTTCATAAAGCTGGTATCATCAACCTCTTACTTGAGCTCAGGAATACAAAGATGGTATTAATATTAATCCATCCCATAACATTCTGATTGTTTTATTGCTTTTAGAAAAGGGAGATTTTCATTTTTATTGCACTGTTCAGAATCACAATCTCAAAACACTATCATGCCGGCTAGGCTCTTAAGATTAGAATTAGCCAAAAAAGGGCTGGAATTAAAGATGCATGGACAACGTGGTTCCTTTATTACAACAGTTTCTTCACACTGTCTTTCTACTTGCAGACTCTCTCTGCTGGTACAACTTTGTATGGTAACATCATTTGAACAATTTATACAACATTACATTTTTTAAAATATTGCAATGCTCCACAGGAGGTCTTGTGGTTTGGTTGATAGTAACCCTGCCTCTGAGCCAGAAGTTCTGGGTTCAAGTCCCACCCAGGACTTGATTGTTCAAGGAAGGTGTGTTCATAATGTGGTCAAACAGGTAAAGTGTCTCAAATCCTCCCAAACACACAAAATGACTAGCAGTAAGAGCAGGGGACATTCCTGGTTAGCCACAATTAATGTGGAGTGCTGCCCCTCAAGTTATAATCCCCTGGTGACAAGATAGCGACCAGTTCCGGGAATTACTTGCTATGGAAACAGACATAAGTCTATCTTAGTGTACCACTAAGTGTGGCAAGAGAATTGCATTGGGGCAATGCTTTATCTCTCCTCTTCAAGAAAAATGAGAGACGTAGGCTGGAACTTCACTGTCCTGCCCACCACAGGAATCGGAGCTGGTGAGGGGCGGACCATGGAAAGGTCCATTGACCTTGGGTTGGATTTCATGGTCTTAGGAGGAGTGGGACCATAAAATCCCAGCCGTAGCATGTTTCAATAATTGTGGTCAAAGTGTAAGCAATAAACAAATTGTAAACAAGTGTAAGCATAACTAAAACATTCAACTTACTGCATATTCTAACTTCTGTATTAATGAAACAATGCATGCAGTTCAGTACCAGATGAAAGATTTGTTCATCAACTGAAAATAACATAATCCATGACAAAATCACTTAAGTGTGTTGAGTATCTCTCATGAGTAGGATACTGTCGAGCATCGGGGTATGGTCTCAACTGTGGTCTGAGATGTTGACGTCAGAATTGGAGTCAGTGTTTGTAAGTGGTGCTTTCAGTATTTTGAAGAATTATATGTTTTGTGTGATAATTTGTGAACCATACTTAGCAGAGATCATTGATCTTTTTGTGTCAATGGATGGATTCATAAGGGTTAAATTGCTCTCCAACGTACCATCACATTTCGGAAATGGTCTTAGTTTCAGTGATGTGGCCTGGAATTTCTGCATTTACTTTCATTTGATGCTTCTGTTCTTGATCGCATTCACATATACGATGGTAAGTAGCTCACAAACACCTACTCAGGCTGTGCAAAGATGAATGTAACTGAAGGATTTCCAGTAATCTAGTGAGAGACTGCTTTGTAATTGTGAAGAAACACTTGCTTCCGTTATTTGCTCTCAGTGCAGCTTTACTCATCACTTTCTTCAAGGTAAACATAAATCTTTCAACTTGTCCATTCGGCCCTGGTCAATGGGATGTGATTCTTTGACAATTGAAATCTAGATAGTAACTAGATAGTTATTGAACTCATTCTTATTGAATGGGAGTCCATAGCCACTTCTCATTAAGTGAGGGTTTCCAAATAAGGTGAAAATCTGCTCAGGTTTGACTGCTTTCATTTACCTAAATGTAGTTATTTCCACATCTGGAATCTGCTGTTGTTGTCAGTGACAATGAGCAGATGTTCAACACTAACTTCAATCCATTCTAACTTCCGACTAATTCCTATTAACTTCCCTGGTGACCTAGTGGTTAGGATTTGGCACTCTCACTGCCACGGCCCGGGTTTGATTCTCAGTCAGGGAAAGCAAATTTATGGAGCAACACGGCAACACAGTGGTTAGCACTGCTGCCTCACAGCACCATGGGCCTGGATTTGATTCCCAGATGGGGTCACTGTGTGGAGCCTACTCTTTCTCCCCATGTCCGCATGGGTTTCCTCCAGGTGCTTCAGTTTCCTCTCGGTCCAAAGTTGTGTGGGTTAGGTACATTGACCACGCTGAGTTGCCTCTTAGTATCAGAGAGATTAGCTAAGGTAAATATATGTGGTTATGTGGATAGGGTCAGTACAGACTTGATGGGCCGAATGGTCTACTTCTGCACTGTAGGATTTTATGATTGTCCTGAAGGTAGTTCAGATCTCTTGAGGGATCACAAAGATTTGACATTGTGGTTACTTTACGTGGTTAACACTGATTGATTGTGTGTTCTACCATGCAGTAAATTCCTGGAACTATACCTTTTCCCTAAGGAGTTATTTGGTCTTGTCAGTAGCCTGGCGACCTTCCTGTGCTATATCGACAACACATTTCCTTCATGATTGTGGAATGAAAACGCAGTTGTTGCGTAATGGAAAATCAGATGTACTTGTAACGATGATCTCATTTCAAACATTATGAGGATCTTGTAGAGTGTGAGTGATTTTCTTTTTGTAGACACTCTTGATCACACCTTCACAATTTTGTGCTTCCAAATCCATCTTACATATTTGTTACACCTTATGGTGTTTCACTGCTGCTTTGATGTCAGCTACACTTAGAGACTTTGGCACCACAATTTAGCTTACATGGTTAAGGTGTTGTTCAGCAATCTTTATCTCATGGCAAATCGGATTGACTGTCAGGAAAAGCTGTTGTGAAGGATAGTCCACTGGGTAGAACTTGCCCGGATGAACCCAACATACTTGTTCAGTTTGAGTATCTGATGCCCTATTCATGTAAGTGGTTTGCTATGTGGGTTGTTGAACATGCTTACTAGAAGTCTATGATCAATTATGACTTCAAACTTATTTCCACACAGAGATAGGAGTGTAGTATATCCCATGTGATTGAAAACACTTCCCTCTCTATTTGGTTTAGTGATCTTCTCAGTATTACAAAAATTGATGGGTTGCCAGCATTGTCTTTTGAATTGTATCTAAGCCAACCGAGCTTGCATCGATGAGTGGCTGGGTGGTTTTCTCAGGGTCAAAAATGCGGTTACATAACTTGTTGACAATCATTGTTTGTTCTGGTGTACAGCCTGTTTGGACAATGTAGTCCACTTCTGCTTCAAATGTGTCTTCTAATTCTTCACTAAGGCTTTTTTCCTTTCATCCTCTCCGGTGGGAAAATCTGCCATTGAAATGTTGCAGTGACTTATGTCAATGTGGGAAGACAGAGGATGGCTCTAAGGATTAACCGCACGATGCATGGTGAGTATTCAATCTCCTAAACTTTTACTACTTACTAGCAAGGAGGACAGACACAGTGAATTTCACTCTGATGTTCTGTTGAATCATACAGATAATTAGCAATTATAGTTAATTACAGCAAATGAGAAACCAGCAACATTCTAATCCTTCATTTCCATACATAGCCCACCAATCATAGCATAGCTTTATGCCCTTTCATATCCAATAGAAACCATCTCCTCCATTAGCATAATATGTCAACTTATCTTGTTATTTGGTAGTTGTCAGGGTAACTTGTCTTTGTTTCATCCTGTGGTCAAGGCTGGGAATGCAGTGTTTATCAAACTGACATAAGGTTAGATTGGTCTCTTTCCTGAATAAGCAACTGCTGACCTCAATGAGGCCTTGTTTCCATTTTCGCTGACAGACTTGCCCGCCGTCGTTGTTGTAACTTAATTTCCACACCAGCATCTGCAGTTTTTAACTACTTTTAACTATAGTTTCACAAGTCCCAGCAACCCCTTGGTGCTTTACTTGAAGTGAGCATCCTTAATCTTGCAGAACAAAGTGAATTAAATATTTGCCCATAGCGGAATTACAATGTAATTTCTACCATATATGGCAAAGAGTGATAGATTGGGCTTAGACAATACCATTTTCATCAGTAATGGTGATGAAACTTGTCTGTAAAGCTTTCTTGCATGTTTGATCTGTGTTTGTGTGCCTTTGACACAGTCCAAATGTTGCCCTGAATTGACAACTTAAAAATGCTGCCTGCAACTGAAAATATTCTTTTCTCTTTAGTGGGGAGGAAAACCCATTAAAACGTTCATTCCTTCTATTCTTATTGTCAATAACCCGAGCTGGAAATCGAATCTGGGTCCCTGGCACTGTAGGGCGGCAGTGCTAAGAACTGTGTCACCATGCCACCCTGGTTAAGTTTGTGACCACCTGTCCTAACATTTCCTTCTGTGGCTCAGTGTGAAATTTAATTTTATAATTCTGCCATGGGATGTTTTATTAAGTTTAAGACTCCATATCAATTCAATTCGCTGTTGTTGCTAAGAAACATTCCCAAAACGACAGAAGTTCTTACATTTATCCAGGGTAGTCAACTAAGTATAGTTAACGGAGAAAAAAACAAACAAATAAATCACAATTTAGCAGAAAGAGAGAGAGAAAGATTGTGTCTTGATGTGTATTAATGGGTTGTACTGATCGAATGTTGGGTCATTAAAGAGTGTATGAAGTAGAACAGGTAGGGTAGATGCATCTCCTGGGGCTTATCGTAGATGGGGGATTGCAGGCTTAATGAGGTGCAGTTGTCACAGCCAACTATCCCATTTATTTGCTATTTAGCAAAATTTTGGAGCAATTCTTTATGTGTTTTGTGTGAAAAATGTGTGGTGAAACTATCAGGCGAGAAAGATAAACAGCGTGTGGCGTACATTAGATTAATCATTACCATCTGTGATGTCTAAGAAGGACTCTTTGACAGACATTTTATTTCTCGCACTCCAGTATCCCTCTCCGACGTCTCCGGGGAACGGACAGTTTCTGGGCAGGAATGCAGCTATGTGGGAGGAAGAGGAGGAGAGGTGGTGGAGATGGCAGGGGGTGGGGGTGCTTTCTCCAGCCCCGACAGACAACCGGTGGGGTTCCCGGTGCCCGGCTGAATGGGGCATCGGCCAAACATTGGGATTCCCACTGGGCGTGAGGACTATCAGGATTCACCCAACCCACCCTGAGGGCCCTGATTGTGTTCACGCCCATAGCGGGCAGCACCCCTGTCATCATGTAAACTTGCTAATTGCAATACAATTAGCCGGTTTGACAGGTCATTCACCACCCACTCCCGCCATTCACTCACCGCTCCAATGGGCAGTGCACAGGGTGGGCTTTTGGAGCTGGTAATGATCAGTGTGGGCCTGGCATCCATGGGAGCACCAACGACCCCTCAGCAAGAGGGGTGTCATTCCCACTTCCAATGATCAAATAAGGGGTCACCCTCCACACCACGCAAGCATGAGGATCATGTGACCCAACCTCCCCCCCTCCGGCCCCTCCCCACTGAGATCCCTACTCAGCCTCTACCCTCTCAGACCCACACTCAGGTCCCGTTCCTCCTCCGATCCCCACTATGCCCCCTGCAGGCCACGTGGCTTGGCTGTGGGGGCGGTGCAGTGCCTCCTGGCACCCTGCAATTGATACCATGGCCTGGTGCTTTGTGCTCCAAGGGGACTCAAGGAGGTAAGTCCAGTGGCTATTAGCTCTCTGCCATTGCCAGGCTGCAGAGGGAGTGTCCCACAACTGTCCAGGGGGTATGGTAGACTCGAGCTGGATGCATGGCTTTGACTCTACCCTGGGATGGAGGTCTCATGGGTGAACTGCCCCTTCTAGCCTTGGCAGCCTTGAAGATCACCCCTGGCAGCCCTGTGATCAACATTTGCATTCCTGCCCGTCAGTTCCCAGGCCACCATAATCTCCATGCCCCCTGGACATCTGGCCAACTTTCAAACCACAGGGATTTTCCTTTCTCTCTGTCAGAAGCTGCGGCTCAGAGCAGACCCCTATGAAGTCCTCTGAAAGAGAGGATATTTCAATTTCATTGCAGAGGCAGAGGGCAGCGTGAGAGGTTGGGGTGGGGAGGGGAGTATCTCCTCCACAGATAATCACTCAGCCCCAATAACAGAAACAAAAAAACATAGAAAATAGGTGCAAGAGTAGGCCATTCGGTCCTTTGAGTATACACCACCATTAAATATGATCATGGCCGATCTTGCACTCTCAACACCCCACTCCCAATTTTTCTCCATACCCCTTGACCCCTTAGCCACAAGGGCCACATCCAGCTCCCTCTTGAACATATCTAATGAATTGGCCCCAACAGCTTTCTGTGGTAGAAAATGTCACAGGTTCACAACTCTCTGAGTGAAGATGTTTTTCCTCATCTCAGTCCTGGATGGCTAACCCCTTATTTTTAAACTGTGACCCCAGTTCTTGACTTCCCCAACATCAGGAACATTCTTCCTGCAACTAGCCTGTCCAGTCCCATCAGGATTTTATGTTTTCTCATGAGATCCATTCTCTTTCTTCTAAATGCCAGTGAGTATAAGCCCAGTTGATCCAATCTCTCTTCATGTGTCAGTCCTGCCTTTCCAGGATTCAGTCGAGTGAACCTTCACTGGACTTACTCAATTGCAAGAATGTCCTTCCTCAGTCTAGGAGAGCAAAGTTGCACACAATACTCAAGGTGTGCCCTCATCAAGGCCCTGTATAACTGCAGCAAGACATCCCTACTTCTATACTGAAATCCTCTTGCTATGAAGGCCGGCATGCCATTAGCTTGCGTCACTGCCTATTGTATCTGCATACCAACCTTTAGTGACTGTTCCATCATGACACTCAGGTCACGTTGCACTTCCTCTTTTCCTAAACTGCCACCATTCAGATAGTGTTACATTCACGCAGCTTTTATTTGAAATCCCTGAGTCTTCCTAGAAAACTGAAACCTTTGAAACCCTTTCTATTTCATTGAAAACCTTTGATCTCTTTCAACTCAATTTCATAGTACTATCCTTGAAATAAACTACCATTGGCAGCTTAATGGATTTCTACTCATGCTCCAGTCAGCAGTATTTATTTATCTTTCTCTTCTTGCTTGAATGCATCTCCAATACTGCCATTGTTCCTAACCATAATGTTTACAAAGACTCTAAGCTATGGTTTTGAAGAATGGGAGAGAAGATTGGAGGGGGCTGTCAGGAGGTAAAGGGACTGAGGGGTGGGTCCTAAGAAGTGTGCTTGAGAGGAGGTCATGTTGTGTCATCCTCAGGTGTATATGGTAAGCGGAGAGGGTGACCTGTTATTTGAGTGGTGAAGCGGGGGGGTGTTGCCCCTCTTTGTTGGTGGTTGGTGGTGCTCCCCTGGTCAGTGGTGGGAGAAATCACCATTTCATTTTTTGAGGGGTTTGTTTCCAACCACAGAGATCATCATTAATGGCCACTTAAGGGTTTCAGTTGGGCAAGGACAGGCTTTTCTTTCAAAGATCTACTCACCCCAGTGTAAAATTGCTAACAGGTTGAAGTGGAAAGGAACATAGCGGGGATTCCATCCATGCAATTTCCCATTCTCCCACCACCTCAGAACCCGTTGGGAGGGAGAATGAGTTCCAGCCTGAGTTCTTCTGCTAATGCAAGATGGCCAACAATATCTGTCTGCACATACTCAGGAAACTCAATGATGTTACTTGCAGGAGACACAGGGCCAGTTGGATTTTATTAGGATCCTGAAGCCATTCACCAAATATCTGAGCCCCACCGTAGCGAGCAGCCTGGGTTAAGAGAAAGAGGATTATGGATGGAGGATTCAGGAACTGCAGGGAGGACCCATTCCAATGCCCACTCATTGTGGGGCTCAGCTATTGTTCATGATCCAAATATGATCCAACTAGAAGAAGCCCCGGAACGACAAACACGGGATGTGGAGTTTGTAGCCCGGAATTGCCAGCATTCCCAGGTGGATCAGAAGCCTCCCCTCCCTCCCCAACCCAATCCCTGACTCCATTCTTCTCCTCCATCCCACTGACTCAGAGAAGATGAGGCTCTCCAGATGACTATCTTTGATAACTAATAAGCATCTCTGCTGCTGGCCCCTGCCCATTCTGTCGCTAGCAATGAGGTCACGGAATAAAACAGCACAACTCTGCAAGCCAGGCACTGGCAGCAAATACAGTCTTCACAATATCCTAAAGCACTTCCTAGCTAATGAAACACTTTGATGTGTACATCACCGTTGTAATGTAGGCAAATGTAGCAGCCAATAAGTGAGCAATAGGGCAATTTTAAGAAACATGTTGTAAATGACCAAATAATTTACATTCAATTGGTGTTAATTGAGAGATAACTGTTGGCCAGGAGAGCTCGCCTACTCTCCTTCACATTAAGCAATCTGCTATATCCACCTGTGCAGCAGATGGCTTAACATCTCAGTGTTAGCTACAGCTCAGTTGGTAGCTTTCTCACCTCCAACTGTAAGTTCGTGGTTTTAAGTCTCATTCCAGGAGTTTTTCTTTTAGTTATATCCAATCAAAAACCAAATTGATCCAATCGAAATACCTTCAAGAGAGACATTACAGATCCAAGCTGACAAGACAGGATCTGTCTTGGGCTCAATCAACAAAATCCAAGCAGATGGGAGCAGGCATTACACCCCATTACAGTGCTCGATCTGAGCTTCATCTTAGCCAAAAGGACTAGGCTGTGTTTTAAAGCGTTTGTAAATTGAGTTTAGAACATAGAACAGTACAGCACAGTACAGGCCCTTTGGCCTCCGATGTTGTGCCAAGCTTTGTCCAAACCGAAGATCAAGCTATCCCACTCCCTATCATTCTGGTGTGCTCCATGTGCCTATCCAATAACCGCTTGAAAGTTCCTAACGCGTCCAATTCCACTATCACAGCGGGCAGTGCATTCCACACCCCAACCATTCTCTGAGCAAAGAATCTATCTCGGACATCCCTCCTATATCTCCCACCATGAACGTTATATTTATGCCCCCTAGTAACAGCTACATCCACCCGAGAAAATAGCCTCTGCGCGTCTACTCTATCTATCCCCCTCATCATCTTATAAAGAGTGTGTGCCTTTATATGCCCTGTTTATGAACAGAACTCCCAGTTACCTGATGAAAGGGCAGCACTCCAAAAGTTAGTGGCTTATGCTACCGAATAAACCTGTTGGACTTTAATGTGGTGTTGTGAGACTTCTTATACTATTGTGAAGACATAGAGGAAACTATCCCAGCTTCTAGGCTGATATTTATCCCTCAACCAACAACACCAAAGCAGAACATCCTGCTCTTGTCATGTTGCTGTTTATAAAAACTTGCTGTGTTGATTGGCTGCTGCATTTGTAACTGTGACTACACTTCACTGGCTATCAAATGATTTGGGCGTGCAGTAGTTGTGACAGGTGCTATATAAATGCAAGTCTTTTTGATTAAAAGAAAATATCGTAAAATTAAGGACAATTATAATAAACTTAGAAACTTCAATGATACACTCCTTCAGTCAACTTTTGAAATCTAACAATGAGCACCACTGCCTCACAGCACTAAGGACCCAGGTTCAATTCCCACTCGAGAGGCAGGCAGCAGCGTGCTGAGGGTCCCACTGTTTGTGCACAGATCTCCCTGGGACATCACTCACCCCCGAACCGTCCAGGGGTCTCAATGGCTTCTAGTCCCACCAGCGAGCCCACCACGCCAGGTCCCCATTGATGGGAGAGTAGACGTGATCCCCACTGACGTGCGCCTGCACTGGCAGGGTGCGAAACATTTTCGAGCCCAGACGATTGGGTCCTGGGCTCGATAAATAGATACAGAGCATCTTCTGCATATCGTAATCAGCCTCACGCTGTTCCCTGGAGCCAGGCTGTTTCAAATGGACCGGGAAGATTGCCACTGACCCCACGCTGGTCACCAATCCCATTTGTTTCCCTCCCGCTGACAGTCCCCGGCTCACTGAGCTACTCAAGCAGCGCAGCAGGCCGGGAGAATTGCACCCATTCCGTTTCTTTACTTTCCCCATTCCCACTGTCTTTATCTTTTGTCCCATAAAATCATTTGCCTTCCGTGCCCGTTGGGCACCGCAGGGGCTGAGGTGCGTTATAGACCCCGACAATCACATTTTGATTTGACGTGTCTTAAGTTTCCTTTGTACTTTGTTTCTGTTCGGGCCGTTCCCCCTCCTTTTGGGGAGCTGCTCCCTTTTTTGTGTCTGAACGTAATTTAAGTTTTTTTTTCCTGCGGGTCTTTTGGGCGGGTCAAACAAGTAAACAAACTTAAATTACGTTCGGACAAAGAAAAAGGGGACTTAAGTTTGTTTGCTTGGTTCGGCCCGAAAGAACGATCCAAAAGACCCCCCCCATAAAATCATTTCATCTCT
The DNA here is from genome assembly GCF_965287045.1 of Carcharhinus amblyrhynchos. Lineage (NCBI taxonomy): Eukaryota > Metazoa > Chordata > Chondrichthyes > Carcharhiniformes > Carcharhinidae > Carcharhinus > Carcharhinus amblyrhynchos. The sequence continues at coordinate 9,347,716 of NC_137347.1, read as the reverse complement.
CCGCCCTCCGCCCTATCACACAGCTTCCCTTCTGTTCTTCCACGCCCCTCCCCCTTGGAACCACTCCTATTGGTCCAAACAAAACAGTAATAAATCCATTTGCTGTGGGATGTATGGAAATTGGGGCTGGTTAATTAGTTCAATTGTTGTTTTTTTTTCTGGAATTATTGCTGTCAGCTGCGTGCGGTCTATAAAAGGTGCTGCTTGGTGCCTGAAGGAATAGTTCAGTTGTTTGGAATGATGGGGGGTTTTGGAGTGAAGGTTTTTTTCCCACTGTTGCTGTTAGTTGGAGCTGTTTGTTGCTCTGATGCTTGGCAACAGTCTCGAGGCCAGAGATTTCCATGGATGTTCCGAACCCCCCCTAGGCCTCAGACAGTCTCTCCTCCTGGGCCTCCCATTGATTCCCATTTCCGTGTGTCTCCAGTGCAGAGTGTGAGGGTGCAGTGCGGAGAAGACAAGCTGCTGGTCAGGGTCCAGCTGGATTTATTTGGAACCAGGCACCTAGTAAAAGCTACTGATCTGACCCTGGGGACAGCAGGTTGTCGGCCAACCAGGATCTACTCTCAGAACCACACTGTCCTCTTTGACTATGGACTCCATGAGTGTGGCAGCAGATTGCAGGTAATGTAAATCCTCAAACTCTGCTTCTGAGCTTGGGCTGTATGTTGTTCCCCACTCTTGACTCCAACACTTGGTGAGTTGTCATTGATATTGAGGAGATAGCTGTCTCTCTTGCTTTACAAACCCCAAACTAGCTTTCTATTCTGGAATGTACTTTGCTCTCACTAATCTGAGTCTGTCCAACCCCATTGTTCTGGAACTTCTCTTTGCTGCTTCCAAGTTTTCCCTCTTGTTGTTTTGAGGATTTTCAGTTTGATTTCCCCTCATTCAAGTCAACTCAACTGAATGTTGAGTTTCAGTCCTGTTTAACCCAATTGGATTGAGTCTGAATGAAATGGGAATTGAGATGGCTGGGACTAAAGAGGAACTTCCCACTTCCCACTCTCCCAATCATTGGAATAAATGGGCCCTGATGCCAAACTGTTCTATTCCCATGCTCCAAGTTCCTGACAACTTGTGGCTCCTTTTCCTGTTAACTGAAGCTGTTATTGAATCACGTCCCTGTTAATTGATCCTGGTCTTGTGCTAATGATCCCTCCTTGCAGCAAGGGCTGAGGTTGCATAGCAACACAGCTAACCAGATGAGGCCATTCAGCCCCTACAGCCTGTTCCCCAGTCATTACAATCAGGGCTGAGCTTCCCACAGTCTCCATGTTCCTGTCTTCACAACATGATTCCCTCAATGGCCAGAAATAAATGCCTCTGTCCTGAATATCCTCAGTGAGTGACCATTCCCAGCTCTGTGGGGCTGGAGAGAATTCCAAAGATTCATCAGTTGCTGAATGAAGAATTCCTCATCACATTAATCCTAAATGACTGACCCCTGAGATGAACCCTGACCCTGCCCCCCCCCCCCCCCCCAACAGACACTCCAGCTTGAAGCAGCCTCTTCACACTGACCCTGTCAATCCCCCCTGAAGAATTGTTTTAATGGGATGAGCTCACTGTTAATGCTGGTGTAGAGCATTCTCATTTCAGATCAGTTCCTCATTCCTTAAGCTGCTGTCTTTCAGATGACTGGAGATTTCCTGATCTACAGCACCCACCTGAGCCACAGCCCACAGTATCATGGATCTGTTATTGTGAGAACTAATGGTGCTTTCATTCCCATTGAGTGTCATTATTTCAGGTGAGAATCTTTACTCAATTGTCAATAAGATCTCCAGCTGCTAATGACCTCTGACCTTGTCCTAAAATGGCTCCACTCCCTTTCCAGAAAAGGCAATGTGAGCAGTAACCCCATCAAGCCCACTTGGATCCCATTCAGCTCCACCAGGTCTGGAGAAGGGCATCTGTCATTCTCACTGCGCCTAATGAACGGTATGTGGGTGGATGCTGAGTGATTTCCTGTCCTCACTCACTGGGAGTGACACCCACTGTCTCCAACTCTTGTCATCTTGTCCTTCAGGTGACTGGCTTACAGAGCGCACTTCGACTGTCTACTACCTGGGTGAGCTCATCCACATTGAGGCCTCTGTTTCAATGAGCAACCACATGGCCCTGAAGCTCTACATTGACAGCTGTGTAGCTACAGTGAGGCCAGGCCAGGACTCCAGCCCAAGATACAGCATCATTGACTATAATGGGTAAGGAGCTGTCTGCTTTCTCCAGCTGCTCCCATCTCAATGGTTTCTCTGGATTCACTTCATGTCCCTTTGTCCATCTTTCTTCAGTTGCCTCCTAGACAGCAAAGCTGAGGACTCCTTTTCAACCTTTGCGCTCCCAGGAAATGAGCGGGAGACAGACAAGCTCTGCTTTGACCTGGATGCCTTCCGTTTCTTTGGGGATGAGCGTTCCTTGGTAAGAGGATGCTAATCATTGGGGTCTCCATGTTGGGAGGGAGTCATTAAATAATCACTTGTGTTGAATGTGTCCCTCAGATTTTCATCACCTGTCACCTGAAAGTAGTTCCAGTGGATCAGAGAGATTCCAGGAACAAAGCTTGTACTTGGCAGAAGATGCAGAATGTGTAAGTTCCCCTCTCCCTCAGGGATGTTTGTGTGCATCACTTCACAATTTGGTGGATTCAGTGATTCAATTCTCTTGTTTAGCTGGACCCCATTGGAGGAATCGCACTTTGATATTTGTGCCTGTTGCCATGTGGGGAACTGTGGGGCCGCAAGGGATTTGGGAATTGGATCCAGAGGAAGGAGAGATCTTGTAGCTGAAGCTGGTAGGTCATTGATCCTCTAGATGTGGGAGCTTCCCCCTTTTCTACCCCCACCTTCCTAACTGGAATGGTTGGTTATTGCAGACAGTGAAGCTGGATTGAAGTGGGAGGCTGAGGCCTCACTTGGACCCCTGCTCATTCTGGATACTGATGGGACCAACCTGGCAGCAGCCTCCCTGAATGAGGCTGAGGAAAGGATACAGAAGAGGTCTCCAGGGGGTGAGTTGGCTGGCTGCTGGTTTCTATATTTCCCCCTCAGTGTTGGCTTCACTAACCATTGGGTTCTCATTGCTCTGCAGTTATGGAGTCTGAGGTGGTCCTGATTGTGACCCTGGCTGTCTCTCTGATCTCTACTTCATTGATCACCTTGTTCCTGTACAGGAAATGCAAGCAAACTGTTTAACCAGTCATCAAACGATCAATAAAGCACTAACTCCTTGTTTCTAGTGTCTGGGAGCTGATTGAACTACATGTGGATGCATTGACCAATGGCTCCATGGGACTATGAGCCAATCCCAGCACAGAACTGGGCCTGCTGAATGGTTTACTGAGGATAGAGAAACACTGACGTTCTGGATTTGATGGAGCTGCTGCTGGTTTTGTCTGTTTTCAGCCTAGTGTGGGGGAGGGGTTGATCAGGTCAGGGATCTCCTTATGGAGCTGAGCCAGGCTGCTTCCTTATCTCCCATGATGATACTTACCCCTTGTAGAGGTGCAGACTGATGGGAGAGTTTAGGCTTTGCTGGAATCATTGGGTATTGACCACACTGCAAACAGGATGTGCATTTGATCAGAATCATTCTGCATTTGTTGAAGTTGTCTGATTTTTGTTTGACTCTCTGATCAGTCAGTTAACCAAGGCCTGTCAATTGCAGGGAGTCGTGAATCTTCAGCTTGCTCAGAAGGTGACCTGAGAGCTCATGTGGCTTTCAGTGGATGGGACAGAACTGTCCTTCACTGGGGGTCACTGAAGTTTCTACATGGACTTCCAGAATCTCAACAACATCCTGGACAGAGCAGCTCATTGAAAGACATCCCTGCTACACTCCCCCTGCACTACTGACTACATCAGCAGTGTATACCATTGACAAGATGCACTGCAAGTCATAAAGCTTCCTTTGCACCTTCCAAATCAGTCACTGTCAAATAATGGACAATGGCAGCAATCACATGGGAACTCCATCACTGGGAATTTCTTCCAAGTTGCCCACCATCCTGACCTGGAAATGTATTACTGTTCCTTGAATTGTGATCCTGCATCTTCCTCCCTATCAGCATCCACACTGGCAACTCCCCACCACTTTAACAGCAATGGATTAACAATGAATGCTGAGCTAGCCAGTGTCCCCACAATCCTGTAAATGAAGAATATATTGAAGATAACCTATTCTGTAATGGGAACATTCATACAACAGATGTTGGAGAATGCAAGATTTAATGTGGGAAGAACTGAGGGAGATCAATAGTAGAGAAATGGTGCTGGGACTATTGGGATTAGAACCATAGAACACTACAGCACAGAAACAGGCTTTTTGGGCCTTGCTGTACCAAACCATTTTTCTGCCTAGTCCCACTGACCTGCACCTGGACCATATCTCTCCACACCCCTCTCATCCATGTACCTTTCCAAGTTTTTTTTAATGTTAAAACTGAGCCTGTTTTCAGCACTTCATCTGGCAGCTCATTCCACACTCCCACCACTGTATAGACCCCCCCTGCCTTAAACTTTCCCCCTCACTCCTAACCCATGTTCTTAGTTTTTTTTCCTTCGCCTAGCCTGTGGAAAAAGCCTGCTTGCATTCACTATTAAAGACCCATCCTAATTTTATACACCTATCAAATCTCCCCTCATTCTTCTATGCTTCATGGAATAGTCATAACTATTCAACCTTTCTCTAACTTGCCTTCTCAAGTCTGGCAATGTCCTTGTAAACCTTTTCTGTACTCTTTCAATCTTAAGATCCTTCCTGTAATTAGGTGACCAAAACTGCATACTTCTAAATTCAGTCTCACCAATGTCTTACACAACCTCACCATAATATTCCAACTCTTATACTCATATTTTGATTTATAAAGGCCAATGTTGCAAAAGCACTCTTTGCAACCCCATCTACCTGTGATGCCACATGTATTAGCATACAGTGAAAAGTATTGTTTCTTGCGCACTAAACAGCCAAAGCATCCTGCTCACTGAAGCAGAATGTAGTGTCAGTTATAGCTAGGGTGTAGAGAAAGATCAACTTGATGCAAGGGAGGTCCATTCAAAAGTCTGGCAGTAGGGAAGAAACTGTTCTTGTCAGTTGGTACATGATCTCAAACTTGTATCTTTTTTCCCCAATGGAAGAAGGTGGAAGAAAGAATGTCCAGGGTGCATTACAACTGGAAAGAATGCTTTGTGGTATATCTTTCATGGTTCAGTCACAGCAGACATGCCAGATTTCCTTAGCCTCTGACAAAGAGGCATTGGTGGACTTCAACTATAGTGTTGGCATGGGAGGCACCAGGACAAGCTGCTGGTGATATGGACATTTTAAACTTGAAGCTTTTGTCCCTGTTGATGTAGATGGACATGTTGTCAACTACGTTGCCTGAACCCAATGACGATCCTTTGTTTTGTTGATATTGAGGGAGAGATTACATCAGTTAATGGAGCATTTAGAAAGCAGTGGCAGGATCAGACAGTCAGCGTGGATTTATGAAGAGGGGAAATCATGCTTCACAAACCTGTTTGGAATTCTTTGAAGATGTCAACTGTACTAACAAGGGGAATAAGTTGATTATAGTATATTTGGCCTTTCAGAAAGTGCTTGACAATGTCCTGCATAAGAAATTATTGAGCAAGATTAAAGCACATGGAATTGGGGCAAGTGTAGCGAGATGGTAGAAAACTGGTAGAGAGGAAACAGAAGGAATTAATGAATGCTTTTCAAATTTGGCAGGTAGTAACTAGTGTGGTGCCACAGGGGTCTGTGACCCTAGCTAATCACAATATATCAATGATTTGGATGAGAGAACAAAATGTAACATCTCAGTTTGCAGATGATTCCAAATTGGATGGGAGGGTGCACTGAGGATGCAGAGATTCTTCGGAATGACCTGCCCACTCATCCAATGGCAGATGCAGTATAATTTGGATAAATGAGGTTATTTACTTTGGAAGCAAAAACAAAGCAGATTACTACCTGAGTGGCTGTGAATTGGGATGGGGGAGTGTGCACCAGTCACTGAAGGTAAGCATGCAGTTGGGAAAGAAAGCAAAAGTATGTTGGCCTTCATTGTGAGGGGGTTTCAAATAAAGGAGCAAGGATGTAGTATTGAAACTATACAGGGCCTTAGTGAGGTCATGCCTAGAATATTGTGTAGTTTTGGCCTCCTTATCTGAGGATGGATTTTCTTGCAAGTGAGTGCAGTAAAGGTTTACCAGGCTGATTCCAGGGATGGTGGGACTTGTGTATGAGGAGAGATTGACCAGTTTAGGATTGTTTTGCTGAATTCAGGTGAATGAGGGGTGATCTCATGGAAACATAGAACATTCTAACAGCACTCGACAGGATGGATGCAGGGAGGATGTTTCTGATGGTGGGTGAGTCCAGAACCAGGGGTCACAGCTGGAGGATTTGGGATAGACATTTAGAACTGAGGTGAGGAGACATTTCTTCATCCAGAGTAGTGAGCCTGTGGAATTCATTATCATAGGAAGTAGTTCAGGCCAAAATGTTGAATGTATTCAAGAGGTGGCTAGATATAGCATTTGGGAGTGAATGGGTTCAAAGGTTATGGTGAGAAAGTTGAATGATCAGCCATGATTGTGATGACTGGCAGGGCAGGCTTGGAGGGGTAAATGCCCTCATGCTCTTATCTTAGTTCAATGTTAACACCTAACAGATGTAAAGCTGCCAATTCCCTTGGGCCTGTTGACCTGTGTTCTAGTGTCCTAAAATAAGTGGCTGCACAGTTTGTATGAGTTAACTCTTCCCAACTACACAAATCAGGAAAAGGGACAACACTTAGGAAAATGGCCAATGTAACTCCTATCCTGGAAAGGAGGGAGACAGATCATGAAATCTTGGACCAGTTAGCCTTCCTTTTGTCATTGGGGAAAATGCTGCAGTACATTATTCAGGAAGATTAGAGAATGAAAATATCAGGCAGAATCAAGATGGCTTTGTGGAAAGTGTTTGACAAGTGTTAAGTTTATTTATTAGTCACAAGTAGGCTTACATTCTCGCTGCAATGAACTTGCTCAATTCCCTCAGTCACCACAAACTGGCACCTGTTTGGGTACACTGAGGGAGCATTTAGCATAGCCAATACACCTAACATGCATATCTTTGGATTGTGGGGGGTGGAAACTGGAGCACCCAGAGGAAACCCACTCAGACAGGGGGAGAACATGAAGACTCTGCACAAGCAGTGATCTGAGGCATGAATCAAACCCAGGTCCCTGCTGCTGAGGCAGTAGAGCTAACCACTGTGTCCATGCTGCTCGTAACACTGCATAAGTTATAATGTTGTAAATTATTGGAGGATGTAACCAGCAGGGTGGATAAAGGGCTCCCTCTAGATGTAGTCTATTTAGATTTCTAATAGACATTTGTTCAGATGTGAAGTAAAGAGCAACAATTAAACAGGGATAGAAGTTTGTGTAATGGAAGGAAGCAGCCAGGCTAAAAGCAAAACACTACAGATGCTGCAATGTGAAACAAAATGCTGGAAATTCTCAGCAGGTCTGATAACATCTATGGAATGAGAATAGAGCCAATATTTGGGTCTGGATGACCCTTTGTCAGCCAGGATAATTAGCTCATGGTCAAGTTGACAAACAGTAACTAAAGGAGTGCCTTAGGGACCTGTGCTGTTCTCCATGATTTACAATCCATTTGAATGACTTGGATGAAGGGAGTGAGCTTATTGAAGCTAAATTTGATCCAAAGATAGGTGGGAAAGCAGGTTGTGAGGACACTTGGCCTCTGTAAAGGGATAGAGATCTGTTAAGTGAGTCAGCAGAGATTTGGCAGGTGGAGTGAAAGGTGAGGTCACTTTGGCAGGAAGGGCAGAATGTTTGAGACAAAGACAAACTGAACTCCTTTATCTCAACCTCTATGTTAGTACAGGTGCTTCAATTCCTGAACTAGACTGTGGTATCTTTCCCCAAAACCCTCTGTTTGGGAAATCAGTTTTAAAGCAACTCACAGCAAACTCTCCTGAGGATTAAATCAGAAATATTTGGGGGAAGATTTTCCATTCCGGTTTCAAAGAAAATTCCAGCACAGGAACAGGCCTTCAGCCCTCCAAGCCTGCACAGATAATACTACCCATCTGAACTGAGGCCTCTAGTCTTCTGGGGAACATATCCCACTATTCCCATCCTATTCATGTATTTGTTACCATCGTATCTCCTACCAGTATTAGGAGTACAGCACTCTGTATTTAAAATAAAACTTTCCTCATACACCACCTTTAATCCTTGCCCCTCACACCTTCAACTTATGCCTCCTACTTCATGATTCTTCCAACCTGGGAAAAAGCTTCTGACTATCCACTCTGTCCATGCCCCTCAATCATGGTGACTTCTATCTGGTTGTCCCTCAACCTCTCTCACTCCAGTGAGAACAAACCAAGTTTCTCCAATGTCTCCTCATAGCTAATGCCCTCTATACCAGGCAACATCCTGGTAAATCTTTACTGTACCCACTCCAAAGCCTCCATCTTTCTTGTAGTGTGGCGACCAGAATTGTAAATACTATTCCAAATGAGGCCTACAAGGTTCTTTACAAGGCAACATGACCAGCCAATTCTTATACTCAATGCCCAAGTAATGAAGGCAAGGTAGCTGTATGCTTTCTTGATAACCTTATCCACCTGCATTGCCACTTTCAGTGATTGGTGGATCTCTCTGCCTGTTCATACTTGGAAGGGCTTACCATTTACTCTATAATTCCTACATGCATTGGACCTCCCAAAATGGATTACCTCATATTTGCCCAGAGTGGGAAATGGAGGGCAAAGACCCAGAATGGATTTACATTCTTGGATTGTCCCCACCGAGGACGTGACGGGAATCCTGACTGTAAAAGTTAGATATCTCGGAAACCGACGGAGATTGTGGGACCCATCTCTAGGTTTAGTCTGACGATTGCTTTAAAATTGGTGATGATACAGCAAGATGGGATTGATTTACAGAGACTTGGTCCAGTCTACAGGCAACTGCTGAAATCTCCCAGACAACTAAACTTCAAGGAGCTTCAGACATGGGACAGGATTTGTTGACAGCCGAGAGTCCTGCTTTGGTGTTGGCAGGATGGATCTTAACGGTCAACTGCTGCAGGAGTAGCAGTACAGAGGTGACAATGCAACAGGGGCCATGATGTGCATGCCCTGCCCCTGACACCAGCTGGCCACAAGGCAGGGACTGCCACATGTTCTGCTTTTGACATCCTTGTTCCCCTAAGAGGGGCTGGGGCTCTCCCATTCCTGGAGGTGCTGCAGGACCAAGCCTGAGGTGGAAGGAGCAAGCCCCTTTCCCAACACCCTGTCCCAAAATTTCACTTAATATTTCACCCCCAGATGGGGCGGGGGGGGCTTATCAGATATAAAATGGATTATGTTTGGAAAAATACATT